>NC_045625.1:23855000-25105000 GCF_009829155.1 Mustela erminea
GAAGTGTTTTCTCCTTTGACATCCAGGGGCTTCCCTAGTTACTAATGCTCACAGACCTGATTAAATAGCTCCCAGTTTCTTCCCACCTCTTAGCTCAGGGGAAACATAGCCAAACAAAATATAACAAAATGAAATTATCTTCTATTCTCCAAAATTTGGCAGAAAGTAGAAGAGAAAGTGATTAAGGTCTATCAACAGCATGATTTCCCAATGATGTGCTTTTTCCAGAGGCATTTTTAAACCACCTGGCTACCTCTCTTTAACTTAGCTTCTTGCCCCGGAAACTTGAATTTACTAATTAGCTTACATACTTAAGCTAACTCATTAAGGCCTGAATTGGCCACTGGCCTTTCCTCTCACTCCAAAAGACCCCCTTTAAATGGGCTATACTCCCATTTCCACAAAACATCATGTGAATCTCTTTTAAAAACAAGCCCAAGGGGTTCAGTGAAAAAACAAGTTTTTCTTTCTTTTTTTTTTTTTCTCTACCATTCTAGTAATAGGAAAAAGATTTTTACGACTTCAGCAAGAAAGAGTGAAAACTTTTAAATAAAATTGTCCTCTGGTGTATATGGTTACCAAGAGTTCTGGGAAGGAATCCATGTTGAAAAAGAAGACCCTGCAAATGTGTCCCTTAACAGAAGAGGAGGGAAAACCAGCTAATTTCTGTGTGCCAGCCTGTGAGCCTGTTTATGTCTCACACAATCCAGAGGGCAGGTCAGATCTACATCTTACAGATAAATTAGGTGAGGCTCATGATATTAATTGCCTTGTTACGCCAAACAGCTGGTAAGAGCAAAGTCAGGTCCCACGAGTTTGTGGGACCCCAGAACCCTACTACTTTGTTGAAAACATCAAAACCTCAAGAGTCTGAAGAAGGATTCTAGGGGCTCTTTGGATGCCCCTCCCTCTTTAAAATAAGGGGTGCGCTGTGATGAAAGAAGGGTTTTGCTTTGCAAGAGCCCACCAGCAAGGGCCCAAGTCTCCCAGAGAGCCAGAGAAGCAACATTTGTCATTGTTGCCCTAAGACAGAAAGGCACAGTATTTAAGACTTTGAAATGGAGCTGAATTTCTATCCAGAGTCAGCTTGGACAAACCATTTAACTTCTTTGATGTTCAGTTTCCTCATCTGTGAAATTAGGGATGGTAATTATTTGTACCCACTTCTAGAATGTGTTGTGAGCAGTAACTGAACTTGTAAGACATTTGATTCTAGTACCAGACAGTAGTCAGTCCGTCAGTATTATTGTGGTCTGTACTCCAGACACCACCACCACCTCGCTCTAATTTTGCATAAGGAGCTGGGGAGATAGCACTGTCTCTTGCACAATTGTTGGAAAAGTTTTAATGTTGACATGTGTCTTTTGGTCTCCTTTGGCTTCAGGAACACACGATAAGTAAGTGCTTTAGGAAGCAAATCTTTTAAGTAACCTTTAGCCTACTCAGCTTAGCACACCTAATGGGAGGAAAATCCCCATATATATACAGGCTCTCCAGTTCATCTCCGGTGCTACAAAATATATTAGGACGTCTGTGTTTACCATCTACCTAACCTCCTTTTTATCTTCCATACCACTGTGCATGAATGGCAAAAGCCCTAGACTGAGGTAGTGGGCATTTGTTGATTTGCTTCTCTAGCGTCTGTTGTCTCCTTCTCTCTCAGGAGCTCTTGATTTCCTACTGGGTTGCATCCACAGAAGTTGCTTGTGTCTCTTCCTTTGGCCTTTATGATTGATTTGGGGGAGGCATGTGATTGAAGTTATTCCAGTGAGAGTGAATCTAGGGATTTTTCCAGGAGAGTTGGGGCATCCAGTGCCGCTAGATGTAGGTGAAGAAACACAAGGCTCTTGGAATTACAGACGACCAGCTTCTTGCAGCCATAATGGAGGCTGGTCTTAAGGCCAAGTTGACTTTGCACAAAGCAGAGGGGAAAGATGGCGAAAGTCAGGTTCTTGGTCATATCATTGACCTCATCCAGCTTCTTGGAATCCAGCACCGCTTTTTGACTTTTCTTTTACAGAAGTCAAAACTCTTTTTTTTTTTTTTTTTAAGAGAGAGGGAGGGGGACATAGAGAATGAGAGAGAAGGGGCAGAGGCAGAGGGAGAGGGAGAGAATCGTAAGCTGGTTGTGGAGCCTGATGTGGGGCTTGGTCTCACAACCCTGAGATCATGACCTGACCTGAAATCAAGAGTCAGGCACTTAACCAACTGAGCCTCCCACGTGCCCCTCAAAAACTCAATTTTGAATGTCACAGCTTTGCAATTGAAAAAGTCCCAACTGACATAATGGGAAGCAGGCGGCCTGTGTTGCTGGGCTGGTTCTGCTGGATTTGTAACCTCTCAACTTCCGCATCTGTAAATTGGGAATTAAATGAGATTATGGAAGTGAAAGCATTTTTTAAAACACTCTAAAGTAATTATAGATGCGGAGTGCAGCGTGGAGTGATCCCCAAGCTATAGTCAGGCTCCCATGACGGCACTTGTTGAATTTCATCCTTCAGGTTTTGGTTGGTGACGTGCATTTCACAGAGAACCTGATGGTTTGTCAAGTCACTGTCAACAGGTTTACTCTTGAAAATAATAAATATAATCATCAAGCACATGGTTTCCCACCCTTTTATTTTCTTTCATCTGGATTTTGAGTTTTTAAGTCAAAGTTCTCTTCACCAGAGGGTTAAAGCAATGTGATGACAGGAATGATGAAGTTACAAAGCATCCAAATAACTGAGTAAAGTACAAAAAAATCACATGTAGGATAATTTCCTCAGATGCTTTAGTCATCCCTGCTAAGGATGATTCCCAATATGACCATACATGGTGTTATTCAGATATAGTAAGTTATAATGGAATATTGTGACATATTATATAGCATGTTAGATGAAAAGATACATGTACTTATGGATGCAAGAGATATGAATTTATTTCATTTATTTATGAAACTATACTCATGCCAAGCCTCTGGGAAGTTTGAAAAATGAAAGAAAAACAGAAAACAACAAGAGAATACAGAAAGGCAAAGCTCAGATTCCTTCATTGATCAAGAAGTTCTGATCCCATCTGATGGCAACCTAATGAATGGCTACTCCTTGAATTATGGGCTCTTATTCTAAGATAGTAATTTCCAAAGAGTTGGGACTTTTCATTCTATTGTTCTGGATCAGTGAAATGCAAAAGAAATACAACAAGCCACAACTATAACATAAAAATTTCCAGTAATCACATTACCAAAAAAAAAAAAAAGGGTGAAACTGTTTCTAATAATATATTTTATTTACATGGATGTAGCAAGAATGTTATCATTTAAGCATGTAATCATCAAAAAATTTTAATGAAATACTTTGCATTATTTTTTTGAACTAGGCCTTCAAAAGCTGGTGTGTATTTTTATCCTCACATCACGTATCAATTTAAACAATCACATTTCACGTGTACCATAGCTGCGTGTAGCAGACGGCTCTGGTATTCAACAGTGCAGCTCAAGATTTCAATGAGGGGAATTTCTGGATTGAGAAAGACCTGGGTATGAATGCCCGTCCCATCATTTATTTCCCTTGAGCCAGTTACTATCTTGCAGAGTGATCATGAGACGTAGGAGACAAGTCACATGAAGTGCCCCTCTCCTAGCATCTGGCCCACAGTGGGTGGTCAATATATGTTAGTTCTTTTCCTACCTTTTCAAAATGGAGGTGGAGGATGGCGTGGGAGAAAGGCAGAGGCAATAGCAGTAGGAAACCTGGATTAATCTCCCCACTCTAGGAAAGGCTAAGTGTGGACGCACAGACTTGAGAAAGGTTAGAGATGGAGGGCGGGCTGTACTGGGTGAACAGATGGAGACCCGACAGGCATTTCCAGATTAGTGTTACATGGTTACTACACAGTCACTCTGAAAGCCCAAGCATCTTTCTTCTCTATGCTGGTCTAGGATAAGCCACGTAACCCTGCTCAAAGGAGAGCTATCAGGGACCATGGAATGACTCAAAATCATGTCCTGGAAGGAATGATTGGAGAACGTGATTGATATGTCTCCATTAGAGAGTGAGCATTTGAGCATGAGTGAAAGCCTGGGGGAGAACACCATTTTGATCTGTAAATAACTAGCTTTGCGTGGCCCAAAGAGGAAGAGCTAGTATGGGAACTACAGGAAGGAAGACTCTAGCTTAGCAAGAAACAACTTTTTAACAGAGATGTTTTGAAATTGGCATGGACTGTCTTGTGGCGCGGAAGGAGAAAAGCGTAAAAGCTGGAAATCCAGCAAAAGATTTCCAGTGTCTAGGCTTTTCTTCTTCCGTGCCACATTCCAAACACACACCAGAGATTCTTTCCAAGGTGAAAATCTAATCGTGTCATCTCCAAGTTCAAAATGTTTCTTGAATCCCCACTGCCTACAGGATAAATGTCAGTTCTATACTAGGGCTTTCAAGATATGATCCTTGCCTGATTCTTTACCTTTCTCTATTAATGTCCCCTTCCCTCCTGTAGTCCAATCATTTTCCCGTACCCGTAGGAACACTCAAGCATTCCATCTCACAGCTTCCTCGCTTGGTTATTCCTCCCATCTGCCAGCTGTCTAGGAAATGCCAGCTTCTCTCTTTCTCTCTCCCTTTCTTTCTGATTCCATTTATTACTATTTTTTTTAAGTTTTTACTTCAGTCATCCAGTGCTCATCATGACTAGTTCACTCCTTAATCCCCAACCCCACCACCTTTTCGTAACCCATCCCCCCCAACCCCCTTCCCTCTGGTGACCATCAGCTCTCTATAGTTAAGAGTCTGTTTATTGGTTTGTCTCCCCCCCCCTTTTCTTATTTGTTTTGTTTCTTAAATTCTACATATGAGTGATCATATGGTATTTGTCTTTCTCTGGCTGACGGATTGCACTTAGCTAGCTTTTATTTTAAGACCTGGTTCAAGAATCAGCTCTTCTCTGAAGCTTTCCTGACTGCATAAGCAGAAACAGCTGTCCCTGTCCTTTGCTCCCCTTCTCTATACCTTGCATACAGATACCTGTAACATGGAGTACTCTGGATGCTTTACTCATGTCCCTCCTCTGTTCCATCGTGATCAGGAAACATGGCTGTCTTCATTGTATTTGTGTGCCCGGTGACCAACAAAAGGTTTGGCTTGGAGTAGGTGCTCAGTAAATACTGACTGAAAGAAAATTTGAACCTAAGGCTTAGCTACATCACAGGAGTGAAACTGTGCAGATGGGCTAGTGCTAAGCCCATCTAAGTGGGAGGCTATAAGTGACATTCTTCCATATTTTTTTCCATGTTGGAAATAGAGTCTATAGCAACCAGTGAATATTCTGATGGCTTCACATTGGTTTATAAATGCATTTATTTCTGTGAATCTAAAACAGTCAAGTCAGCTGCTGTCCAATCTCTTAGGATTTGATTTTTGGATAACATCTTTTAGTACCAAACATAATGGTGATACAAATATTATTTGTACTAAACTCTGTAGCTACAAACCATTTTACTTCCATTATCTTATTTGATATTTATAACAGCCCATGAGTTGGGCTGGATAGATACTACTGCCATTTTATAGACAAACGGAACCAGGTGCTCAGATATCACATGACTTTCCCAAAGTCACGGAGCTGGTAGTTGATAGAGCCAGATGTTAAAGTGTATTTGAAGGTCTGTTGATTATTCATATCTAGTTGAGGGTCCCACTACCACTAAACGACTACTTCCTATTTCTCTGAACGTAATAAATAGGTCATTGGGGTCAAAAAAAAATCCTTCTTGACACACTTGTCTCAGAGTCGGTCATCTGAATGGGGTTTTCCATCATCTTATTTACTTGTTCCCCCATTCCTTCCCTCCAGGCTTCCCCATGTCAGGTTGCCAAGACTCTGCAATGGCCACTGCAATTTGTTGACAAATAACAAAGATGCTCCTTGTCTTGCTGTCAATTTTACATCCTCTGGGGTTGCCAAGTGAGCCTGACATGCCAGGAAGGGCTTTGTTGTGGTCTGTGACTCACTGTGCTCACTCCTCTGCCGCTCCCTGGGTGCAGGCGATTACAATCTGCCTGTTGCACAACATCAGAACATCCCTGAGTGAATCGTCAGAGGATGAAAAAAAAAAATCCAGCAGACCAAGGGTTCAGCCACTGCTACATGAATCAGGAGGCACACTACCATAGGAGACTAACTCTAATCTCATCTTCAAATTGCTTCTGTCATCATCTAGAGATTTAGTGGAGGCATTCACTACTGGAGGGGAAAGCTTTCTCCTAGGGGGTTCTATCAACAGGGTTTTGGAATGTCCTGGGGAATAAGGAATGTGAGTAAGAGAAAGAGCCCTTCTCACTTATTCAGAAGTAGTTCAGTTCAAGTCCTTTTGACCAGAGGTGGTGTCTGTGTGGCTTGTTCAGAGATGACCCCAGGTCGTACTCCTCAGCAAGACATCAGAGTGTCATTTTATTTTCTAGAGGGTCACTTTATTCAGACAGCAAAAGTGTCATTTGTGACCTAAAATTCCAATATGAAATGAGGCAGTTCCATTTCTCCTTGGAGAATGTGTTTGTAGTAAATCACAAATTGTATATAGGTGGGACCAGAGTCGACTTCAATTGAGAATGTTAATTGTTACATTACCTTCAAAAGGTCTCCTGTAAAATTCTTAGGCTGGAGAGATAAAGGGAGTTAGTGTCTGGGTCTGGTGAGTATCCTCTCCTTCCACCATCATCTGTTTCATGAATTCACAACTCTTTGGCCATTGGCTAAGGTCTTGCCCTATGCCATGCTCTGCAATGGATGCCTGGGCTCCACCACGATGATTAAGGTATGGTCCCTGTTCACTTCTTGAGACCTAGGAACAGATAATTGTAATACACTGGGCTAAATACTGAGTTAGATACCCCTAAAAGGTACTTCGAGAATAGAGAGGGATAGCCCTTAGCTTGGAGAATCTGGGTAAACTTCCCAGAGGAGGTGATGATACTTGAAATGCATCTTCAGCAGAACTGCCCTTGGATTTGCACAAGGAGGGCCCTTGTCCAGAGTTCCAAGCTTTGGAGGGCCTCACTCTGGCCCTCTTCCAGTTCCCCATGGGTTCTCTGAATCCTGAATTTTCTGCCCAAATAACTCCAAGCCTGCTTCTAGATCCTGTGTGGGCCTCTTTCTCGGGTCTGTTCTCCCTTGGGCTTACTGCATCAAGAGGTGTACCCCTAGGGTTGAAGGGTGGTCAAAGGGTGATTGTTTGGGGAGGCAATGGATGGTGTCTGGGCAACCACTTGTGCTTGTGAGAGGGCTCTCACACTGCACGTAAGAACTGATATGGGGAAGGAGTCAGGCTGAGGGCTGGGGCAAGAGTTTATTTTCCCTGGGTCTCCCAGTTCTGGTGCAGATCCTTGAGGACTCCTAGAAGTCTGCACTTGAACCTGGCCTTCCAGATTGTTGAGAGTGTATTTTTCAAGGTAGGAGGAAGAACATATTTTGTTTAATAGGAGGCTGACTTAACTTACAACTTTTCAGCAGGTGAGGCTTCTGCCATTTGGGCCTCCATTTGATTTCCTGACCTGCTCCCTGCAAAAGTTAGGGGCTAGCCTGCTCTTATGACTGAGTGTGGTATCTCCAGGCTGTGCATTGATTTAGGTTCTTAGGGAGAAATGAGACCCTAAAGTCTCAAAGGGCTCCGTTTATTGGGGCCACAAACAAATGTCCAATTGCCGTTACAGATATGCTGAAAATTATAATAACCAATGCTGACAGAGAGGTTCATACAGGATGCATAGAGAAGAGAGCAACGAAGTGAAACAGATGAGAGGGTCCAAACCTGGGTGTTATCCTTGCCATGCAAAGTTGCTCAGGCTATCCTTCTATGTTCACAGGTCACCCATCAGCCTTCTGTTGTGCTAGCACAGTGGTCTGTGTTCCAGCTGTTCATTAGAGTCACTTGTGGGGATCATCTAAAAAACACCAATTCCCATCCCTAGTTGCAAACCAGTTAAGTTAAAATATTTGGGGTTTGCTGATCTATAATTTTGAAATTCATCCCCAGTGATTCTGATGTGCACTGAGGACTGATAACCACCGTGAACTATTTCTGTGTGCCACGAAACAGATTGGTGTGAACTAATTATATTGAGGAGATGAGCACGAACCCTGCCATTCTCCCAGTAGGCAAATTTTTTGGTCCTCACTTCTTGCACTTTGGGGATTGGAGGGATGTTACAAATACCCCTGACTTTACTGGAGGGAAACCAACTTCTGGTTTGAGGACTACTTGGATATTTTCCCATCACAACCCAGAGGCTCTTCTTTTAATGGTTGCTTCCTATCTCCCATTTGCGAATGTCTCCCTGGGCTGTAGAGGCTGGGAGTGAAAATTACCTACTTGGCCCTTGGGGTTTTGCAGTTTAACTGTTTCATGCACACACAGATAGGTTCCCTTCAACATCGGTTGCCTTATTTCTCAAGGGAAAGGTTTGCCCTTTGGGCTTAATGGAATGTCCTTGCGTGCCAAAGCCCATGGAAACACTGTGGTGGCAAACTCCCTTCCACCTACCTGTGCAGGAGTGAGTAATGTGTGATGTTGGTCACAGGGGAGTGTCCCAATCCCACCTGAACTGAGCTGGAACTCAGAGGAAGTTGAAGAGCTTCCTGCATAGCCAGGGTGTCATGGACATGAAGGCTGTGTCAGATGCTCCAATGGGCATTGCGGTCCACTGTAGAAGACACTTGGATCCCCATTGCCCTAGGGTCCTGGGTTGTGGGAGAAGGTTATCCCAGAGAAACTTCCTACTCTGTCCCACACCCGAGTAGAGGCAAGTACTGTGGAGGGGAAACAGAGGAGCCAGAATTTGAAGGTGAAGGTATGGACTAAGTTCATCATCCAGTACTTCCCATATATTATTAGAAAAATGAATGATGATATTTGCTGTGGGTCTTTCATAGATAGATTTGATGAGGTTCAGGAATGATCCCTCTATCCCTATACTTTGAAGCGTTTTAATCAGGAACGGATGCTGGATTTTGTCAAATGCCTTTTCTGCATCAATTGAGAGGACCATGTGGTTCTTCTCTCTTCTCATATTAATTTGTTGAATCACATTGATTGATTTGCGAATGTTGAACCATCCTTGTAGCCCAGGGATGAATTCCACCTGATCATGGTGGATAATCTTTTTAATGTGCTGTTGGATCCTGTTGGCTAGGATCTTGTTGAGAATCTTAGCATCCATATTCATCAGTGATATTGGTCTAAAATTCTCCTTTTTGGTAGGGTCTTTGCCTGGTTGAAAAACAAAAATAAAGCTGGGGGCATCACGTTACCTGATTTCAAGCTTTATTACAAAGCTGTGATCACCAAGACAGCATGGTACTGGCATAAAAACAGACACATAGACCAGTGGAACAGAGTAGAGAGCCCAGATATGGACCCTCAACTCTATGGTCAATTAATCTTCGACAAAACAGGAAAAAGTATACAGTGGAAAAAAGACAGTCTCTTCAATAAATGGTGCTGGGAAAACTGGACAGCTATATGTAGAAGAATGAAACTCGACCATTCTCTTACACCGTACACAAAGATAAACTCAAAATGGATAAAAGACCTCAACGTGAGACAGGAATCCATCAGAATCCTAGAGGAGAACATAGGCAGTAATCTCTTCGATATCAGCCACAGCAACTTCTTTCAAGATATGTCTCCAAAGGCAAAGGAAACAAAAGCGAAAATAAACTTTTGGGACTTCATCAAAATCAAAAGCTTCTGCACAGCAAAGGAAACAGTGAAAAAAACAAAGAGGCAACCCATGGAATGGGAGAAGATATTTGCAAATGACAGTACAGACAAAAGGTTGATATCCAGGATCTATAATGAACTCCTCAAACTCAACACACACGAAACAGGCAAACATATCAAAAAATGGGCAGAAGATATGAACAGACACTTCTCTAATCAAGACATACAAATGGCTATCAGACACATGAAAAAATGTTCATCATCATTAGCCCTCAGGGAGATTCAAATTAAAACCACATTGAGATATCACCTTACACCAGTTAGAATGGCCCAAATTAACAAAACAGGAAACAACATGTGTTGGAGAGGATGTGGAGAAAGGGGAACCCTCTTACACTGTTGGTGGGAATGCAAGTTGGTGCAGCCTCTTTGGAGAACAGTGTGGAGATTCCTCAAGAAATTAAAAATAGACCTTCCCTATGACCCTGCCATTGCACTCCTGGGTATTTACCCCAAGGATACAGATGTCGTGAAAAGAAGGGCCATCTGTACCCCAATGTTTATAGCAGCAATGGCCACGGTTGCCAAACTATGGAAAGAACCAAGATGCCCTTCAACAGACGAATGGATAAGGAAGATGTGGTCCATATACACTATGGAGTATTATGCCTCCATCAGAAAGGATATATACCCAACTTTTGTAGCAACGTGGACGGGACTGGAAGAGATTATGCTGAGTGAAATAAGTCAAGCAGAGAGAGTCAATTATCATATGGTTTCACTTATTTGTGGAGCATAACAAATATCATGGAGGACAAGGAGTGTTAGAGAGGAGAAGGGAGTTGGGGTAAATTGGAAGGGGAGGTGAATCACGAGAGACTATGGACTCTGAAAAACAATCTGAGGGGTTTGAAGTGGTGGGGGGGTGGGAGGTTGGGGTACCAGGTGGTGGGTATTATAGAGGGCACGGATTGCATGGAGCATTGGGTGTGGTGAAAAAATAATGAATACTGTTTTTCTGAAAATAAATAAATTGAAAAAAAAAAAAGAAAAAAAGAAAAGTGAATGATGGGAAGACATATCCAGGGAACTGGACCACCTCAGGGGAGCAGTCTGGTCCCATTAGTGCACAACACCAGCTACTTTCACTTCCTGTCCTTAAGGATTTTGAGTGAAGGACCGGGACAGCATTTCCCCTGTAGCTGGAGCAACAGAGGCCCCTGCAAGATGAGAGTTCAGCTAAAGGATTTAACCCACCAGTAACCCAGAAAATCTCTTCCTGTTTCAAGATTCTAGAGCTCTCTAACTGTGCATCACAGGAACTCCTTTAGCTTCTGTATGTCCCCTCCCACTTTTACCTAATGTCAGCTGTGCCCAAGGAGGTTGTGACATGTGCTCTTGTCTAATAATGCCAAGAGATGTCTTCTTGGGTGTTTCCTTCACCCTGTTGAATCAATGTAGGTTAGTTCCTTTTTTCATTTTATTTATTTATTCATATTTATTTATAATAACATGGATATTTATTTTAAATAGACATATTAAGATATGTATATTTATTTATTCATTCATATTTATTTATAAAGCCATGTGTTTTTATGATTATGAAATACTGAATATTGAATATGGAAAATGGTAGTTAACAAGGAGAGCACGGAGAAGAAAACTAAAATCACGCATTAAAACCATCAACAGATAATTCCATTATTTATATTTCCTTATAGTCATTTTTCTATGCATATTTAAATATATACTAAAACAAAATAAAAATTCATATAAAATTTAAATGTACTATAATGTCCTATAACTTATTATACCATATTTTCCCATGTTATTTTTGAAACGATTAAAGTATATTAACTCCGTAATTACTGCATGTTAACCATAGAACAATAGGGAAATAAAGATAAAAAGATAAAAGGACAGTTTCAATAGCTAGTGGTAATCGCTATTAGCTTTTTGGGGTCTATCCCATATACCCATATATACACACAGACATAGACACACATACATATATATGCATGTATGTATATATATGTATATAACACATACATAGACACTGTATATATATGTATATATATATAGGTATATATAAGGATGTATACACACATACAAACTATATATATATATATTTTTTTTTTCTATTAGCAATTGAGCCTTTACATGGTAACAAATACAGATGGGAGAAATTCAAACCTATATAGAAAGCTATAAAATAATGAGTCTTCCTTTCCATTCCCCTGAGCTAGGCTTTACCTCTGTAATTAACCAGTATTTACAGTTTTTTAAATATTCTTCGAATATATATATGCATGTGTATATATATACATATATGAAATATATATCAGAAATATATATATATAAATATATGTGTAGATGAAATCCTAGCACATCTGTAACTAGGTCTTTTTTGTTTACATAAATGAGCTCATATTCTTCATGCTGTGTTCTGCCTTGTTTTTTTTGCAACATATCTTAGGAATCTTTCTTATCAGTGTATATAGATATACCCCATTATTTTTAATGCTTGTATGATAGAGTTAAATCATAATTAGGTGACTTAATCAGTCTGCTGTGTTTGAAATCTGGGTTGTTTCAAGTTTGCTTAGTTTTTCCTGTCATCATAATGCAATAATAAAAACGCTGTACACATGTCGGAATGTTTCACACTTACACACATTTAGGTATTGCTTTGAAAATGTTTTCAAATCTTTTTTTACCCCACTCAGTAATACATGACCATCTTTTCTTGTTAAATCTGCTTCGATAATGTCTTTTAAATGATTACATTGTATCCCATTACATAGCCAAACCATAATTTATTCAACCAATTCCGTATTGTTGGACATTTAGGATTGTCTCACACAACTCTTCCTCTTCCTCCCCCTTTTTCTTCCTTCCTTTACTTTCCTTCCTTCCTTCCAACCTTTATTTCCACAAGTTAAATTTCTAGAAGTAGAGTTGCCAGATCAAACAATATTTTTAATTTAAAAAATGCAAATAGCCAAACTGCATGTGAGAAAAATCATATGGGTCAAACTTCTGCTATCAGTGCATAATCATACCCATTTCTGTATATCTTCACATCTCTAGCATTAATGCTCTTTGATATATATATATATATATATATATTTTTTTTTTTTTTTTTTTTTTCTTTGAGAGAGAGAGTGCGCGCAAGAGCAGTGGCGAGGAACAGAGGGAGATGGAGAGAGAGAATCCCAAGCACACTCCACTCCCAGGGCAGAGCCTGATTCGGGGCTTCATCTCATGCTGAGATCATGACCTGAGCCTAAATCAAGAGTTGGACGCTTAACCAACTGAGCCACCCAGGAGCCCCTCTTTAATATTTTCTAATTTTATAGTTGGTAATCAGAATGTTTACTTAATTAGTAGTGATAAACTTTTCTTTGTGTTTAATATTTTGGTCTTGTTTGCTCTTTTCTGCCCATTTTAAAACTTAGTTTATTTTCCTATTGATTGGTAAGATTTATATTGTATGGATAGTTACAATGTCACATGTTTTGCAGGAATTT
The DNA here is from genome assembly GCF_009829155.1 of Mustela erminea. Taxonomy (NCBI): domain Eukaryota; kingdom Metazoa; phylum Chordata; class Mammalia; order Carnivora; family Mustelidae; genus Mustela; species Mustela erminea. The sequence goes on from NC_045625.1 coordinate 23,868,228, forward strand.
TATCCTAGACATCAATTATCATTTAAGTTTGTGGTGGTTGGAATGTACAGAAATTTAAAAATTTTAAATCAGTTTTATTCTTCAGCTGTGCTCTGAGTGCTGTGTTTGAGGATATCCTTCCCCCTCTAAAGCAATACACATATTAATTCATGTTTTATTTAATTAAAATATTTAATCCGATAACTGTGTACATTTCCCCAGTTTATTGTCTAGTTAATGCCATTTATTACATTTTTCCCACTTTTGATTTTTGATTCCTCTTGATAGTCATATTCTAACATAAATTTGTTTTTGAAATGTGTTTTTCTTTCTATTAATCTGCTGCCTTTTTTCTGTGCCAACACCAACCTGTTTATTTTCTCAGTGGAGAACATTTTAATGTCTCATTGGGCAAGTTTCCTTCTCAGTTCTTTTCTGATGTGGATTCACCAAGAGATGAACTTAGGATCCATGAGTGGGAGCTGCAGGAAGGTAGCTTAGGCTTATTATGATAATAACTGAGATACTGAAAGAGAGAGTCCTAGTTGCAAGGAGGAAGATGGGGGGTGTTGTAAAAGATTTAGAGCCATGAAAGACACACTAGTACCAACTAGTATCGAACTGTGACTTCTTGAATAATTAAAAGTATTGGGGCACCTGGGTGGCTCAGTGGGTTAAGCCACTGCCTTCGGCTCCGGTCATGATCTCAGGGTCTTGGGATCGAGCCCCACATCGGGCTCTCTGCTCAGCAGGGAGCCTGCTTCCTCCTCTCTCTCTGCCTCCCTCTCTGCCTGCTTGTGATCTCTCTCTGTCAAATAAATAAATAAAATCTTTAAAAAAATAATTAAAAGTATTTAAAGGTTCTGAAAAGGAGTAATATTCTCACTCTGTATGCAAATGGTATGCAATTGCGATGGTCTACCTAGAATTATCTCACACTGCTGGTGGTACCTGCTCCTGACCTTGGGAAACGGTGTGCCTCAGAGAGGACGTGTGAAGATTAAGGATGATTAATTACTTATGTGACCTCCTAGCACATTACTGGTGCTTCCTCTAAGGTAACTATCAAAAGCGAATAGGCAAATTCAGAAGGAAATGATCTTTCTTTCCCTTCCTGGTGATGTGGTGGGAGCATCACAGGGAGTCTTTCTCAGACTTGAATGTGCACAGAAATCACCTGGGGTTCATTTTAAAGCAGTTTTCAATTCAGTAGGTCTGCAGTGGGGCCCGAGGTTCTGCATTTCTAACAAGGTCCCAGGTGCTGCGGCTGCGGGGCTGGTCTGCGGGGCTGGTCTGCGGACTGCATTTTTAGTTCTATGACTACAAATTAAGGGAAACTATTAAGAGTTCCGGTGGAGGCTGCGCTAGATGATGTAAGATCCCTTTCGTCTCCTCCCCCAAGTCTCCGGATCTTTTGAATCTGTGCCTGGTCAGACCGTTCACAGTTCCCCCAGTTTGGAACAGTACCAGGGAGGTGGGGGTTGTGTGTGGGGGGGTGGTACATATTTAAAAACTTATGTTGGTACTTTTTTTTTTTAATAGGCGGTATTTATGCTACAAAATTTAAAAGGCACATAAGGGCACTCAGTGAAAAATAAAATTTCCGCCCACCCTTAGCCACCCTGATTCTTCCCACAGAAGTATTCACTATTGCCTGTTGGTGTGTGTGGGTATTTTATGTGTGTATAAGCATGTGTTCTCTTACTTTTCTCTATTATTTTGGATACCTTGCTTTTTCTTTCTTTCTTTCTTTTTTTTTTTTTTACCCAAAAATGTATCATAGATACTATTTTTTATTAGTACAGATGGGGCTGCTACAACTTTAAAAATAACCATATACAGATATACAGATAGAATTTAATCAAATCATCTGGTCGTGATTGGCATCATTTCCAAAATTTTGCTAGCGTAAAAAATGTTGCAGTGACACATCTCATTTCAAACAAGTAGGATAAATTTTTAGAAGCAGAATGGCTGGATCGAAAGAGAGAGAGAAAGAGAGGTATATATGTAAATTATATATATTTATATATATTATATATAATATATATTTATGTATACATTTATTGTATATTATACATTTTTATTTATATATGTATATATTTATTTATAAATATAACTTATAACATATATTTAAATTTACATTTATTTATTTTATTTTTAAAAATTTTTTAAATTTTTATTTATTTATTTGACAGAGAAAAAGATCGCAAGTAGGTGGAGAGGCAGGCAAAGAGAGAGGGGGAAGCAGGCTCCCTGCTGAGCAGAGAGCTGGATGTGGGTGTTGACCCCTGGACCCTGAGATCATGACCTGAGCTTAAGACAGAGGCTTAACCCACTGAGCCACCCACGCACCCCTTAAATTTATATTTATATATAATATAAATTTATTTATAATATGTATTATAAAATTTAAAAAATGTATAAAATAACAATTATATATAATATGCATTTTTAAGTTAACATATAAAAATAACAATTATATATAATATATATATATTTAAGTTAACATATAATGATTATTTGCCCCAGTGGTACAGGTTTGTGATTCCTCAGTCTCACACAGTTGCCAGCACTCACCATAATACATACCCTCCCCAATGTCCATCACCCAGCCACACCATCCCATCCCCCACCCTCCCCGCCCTGCCCCTCCAGCAACCCTCAGTTTGTCTTCTGAGATTAAGAGTCTCTTATGCTTTGTCTCTCTCTCTGGTTTGGTCTTGTTTTTTTCCTTCTTTTCCCCTATGATCCTCGGTCTTGTTTCTCAAATTCCTTGTATCGGTGAGATCATATGATAATTAAAAAGACATATATTTAAAGTTCTGGTAGATGGTGCCACATGATTCTCCGTAGGTGTCTTGGCTCCGAAGTCCCAGCAGCGCACGTGGGAGGCTTTTACCCCCCCACATGCTGGCCCACGGGACGTATTCCCAAGTGCTCTGATCTTAGCCAACATGGTAGGTGATAAATGATACCTCATCGTGGTTTGAATTTGCATTCCATATCATGAGTGATACTGAGACATCTGAGCGATTGTTCAAGAAGCAATCACACTTCCTCTCCGAACTATTTGTTCATCACCCTTCTTATTGATTGGTAGTTCTTTATAAATTAAAAGAAATTAGTCATGTAGCTGTGATAAGAGTTGCAGGCAGCTTCCCTGCATTGTTTTACATTTGTCCGAAACCGTCAGACACAATCATTTTTATGCAGTTTCATTTATCGGTTTGTATAAGTGTGTTCTGTAATACTTAGAATCACTCTGTCCCCGACTTGGAAACAAAAATAACAATTATTCTCTATTTATTTCTAGTATTTTTCCGTTTTAATCCTTCATGTTTAAATCTTTAGTATCTCTAGAATTTATTTTCATATAAGATGTGGGGTATGGACCCAGCTTTACTTTTCTTTCCCGATGGCTATCCTATTGACAAAACGTCATTTATTGAATTATTCTCTCCCTACCCGTTGATTTAAAATGCTACCTGTTCCTACATATATTCTAACATACATTTATGTCTATTTTTGAACTTGGCTACTCTATTCCATGGGTCGAACTGTTCTTGAGCACATGTCGCACTATTTTAATTTCTAACAGCTTTTAAAACATTAAAAAATACCTGGTAGGCTGGTCCCGACTGATTACTCCTCTCTCTTTGCCCTCAGACATTTTTTTGGATTACTGTTGTTTATTTCCTATCTGAACTTTAGAATGTGCTTGTCTATGCTTGCTTGGTTAAAAAAAAAAAATCCCATTGGTATTTTTATTGGAAGTGTGTTAAATTTATAGATTGATTTAAGGGAACTGATTTTGTAATGATATGGAGTGTTCTTCTCAAAGAACACAGCACGTCTTCCATCTGTTTGCTTCCTTTTTGTCTCTGAGTAGCATTTTAAAGTTTTCTTTATGGTGACCTTGCTTATTCCTAAGTCTTTTGTCTTTCTGGTTCTATCGTAAATGGGACTTTTCCCTTTTATTATACCTTCTAATTGACTATTGTTTGCATGTAGGAAAGCTATTAGTTTCAGTATATTAACTTTGTATCCATCCACTTTAATGAATTCTCCCCTTGTTTCTAAACATTTGCCAGTTGCTTTTCTTGAATTTTCTAAGCAAATAATATCTGCGGTCCTCATAACTTTATTATATCTTTTCTACTTTTTATGTTTCATACTTCCTTGTCTTATCTATTATGTGGGTTAGCTTAATATAGCTTAAGTAGCTATATTGAAGCTTGAGTAGCTTCAAAATAAGTGTAAATATTAGCAGTGGCAAAGAACTTACTTGTCTTCTGCCTTTAGTGAAATGCTTCTTCTAATGTTTTCCTTATGAGCATGATGGGTTTTTGAGATATATAATTTCTAGTGTTGAATCTGTGGCCCTCTGTTCTTACTTTTAGGTATTTTTAAAAAATTAAGAATGGGTTTTGAATTTTTCAACTTCTCCAGTGTTTATAGGGATCAGCGTATGATTTTTCTTTTTGAGCTGTTATTGTGATGAGTTCTATTAAAATGCAAATATTTGAAATCATCTCCAGATATCTGGTATGTGAGGGAGTTCCTCTACAAACCTCAGTGTCATTTCCATTACACTACCAGCTAATGGTACAGGAGGCAGATCAGCCAGTGTTATGCAGTTGTGGTTATTTTTTTAAATTTTATTTTACTTTATTTTATTTTTGTCTCTTTCTACTCTGAGGTTCCCTGAAGTCACTCAGTGGGGCCCTTAGGTCAAGCCACATGGGTGGTTTTTCGGGTGGTTTTTCCATTCAGGTCTGATTTCTCTTCCTAGAGCAACTCATTTAATATGGCCCCTGGCAAAACTTTTATTCCTTAATGCTCACCTAGAAAGAGGTGGAGGCTGAAGAGCCACTTTCTGAATTTCTGATTCTGACCACCCAGCGCTGCTGGGCTCCCTCCTGACTTCCCTGGCACAAGGCATTTCATATCAGTCCGTCTTTCTTTCTTTCTTTCTTTCTTTCTTTCTTTCTTTCTTTCTTTCTTTCTTTTTTTTTTTTTTTGTTTAAGATTTTGTTGATTTATTTGACAGAGAGAGACAGTGAAAGAGGGAACACAAACTAGGGGAGCGGCAGGCAGAGGGAGAAGCAGGCTCTCCTCAGAGCAGGGAGCTTGATGCGGGGCTTGATCCTAGGACCCTGAGATCATGACCCGAGCCCAACGACTGAGCCACCCAGGTGCCTCCATTATCAGTCTTGATACGTATGCCTGACTAGTTGCTTCACCACTGAGCCGTCCTCAGCAGACGGCCTCCCAACACTGCCCAGGGCATGACTGGTACCCGCTGATTCACCAAACCACAGCCTGGAGATGTGGGCTCGGCCAGGCTGGTCTGATATGCGTCCTCAGCAATTCTCGAAGTGCCAAGTCAGCCCAGGTGCTGGTCCCACGAGGCCTGGGATCCTCTACTATGGAGTCTTGGCTCCTCAAGTCCTTTATCTCTCATGCATAGAGCCTGCGGCCATGATGGTTTTCCAGAGGCAGCAGAGAATAGGGACTGTCATTCTTGTAATGGGGGAAAGTGTCAATTCAGTGTAATTCAGCACATGATCATTAGCTTCTACAAATCAGCTCAATATTGGGCAGAGAGGAGAGAAGCAAAGATGAATATGGCTGCCATTGCTTTTGAGGAGCTCTCAATGAACAGGGAGATGTGATTATATAATTGGAGCAAGCAGGTTTTCAGTAAATACTGTGGATTAACCTTCCTGCCTGCCATCTCCACCTTTAATCCTTTCTTCTCCCACCTTCCAGAGATATTTTTTTTTTTTTTTTTTTTTTAAGATTTTATTTACTTGAGAGAGAGAGAGAGAAAGTGGGCAGGGAAGAGGGGCAGAGAGAAAGAGAGAGAGAGAAAAACAGACTCCTTGTTGAGCAGGAAGCCTCATGACTCGATCCCAGGATCTGGAGATCATGACCTGAGCTGAAAGAGGACATTTGACCAACTGAGCCATCCAGGTACCCCCAGAGAGATCTTTCTAACAGAAAATGAATAATGCTAGTCTTGTGCTGAAATATGTCCTCACTGCTTTCCGGATATACTTCAGTTAACCTGACACGCAAGGCCCTTCAGAGTCTGGTTTCAATCACACTGACCTGCTTCATCTTCTTCTGTCCCTCTTTTATAAATAACAATAACCCCATTTATCTGAACACAGTATGCTGTCTCTCACCTCTGTGTCTTTGGATAAGCTGTCTTCCTTGTACAGAATGCCCTATCCTCTTTCTTTGCCTGATGATCTACTCCCTTTTCAAGACTCAGCTCAAATAGCCTCCCTCGAATATCCCTTCTTGCATTTGGTCCCTCTTTTCTCTCTAAGCTGTGTTCACTTTTCTTCTTAGCACTTTCCACAACATCTTATAATCATTCTAGTCCAGTGGCTTCCAGGGTTGGTTAGGGGAAGAATAAAATAGAACTCCCATCTCTATTTTTTGGTGTGCCTTGTAATTTGCCTTATATGTTGGTACAATGGTACACATAGATACTTCATGATTAATAAAGATGCCAGTATTGTGATTGTGTGTTCAGAAGTTGTTTTACTGATAGGGATTAATAATCCAAAAAGTTGAAGGGTCATTGCTCTAGTAGTTACATCCCGGAAGTCATGAACATTATCTAATTTGTAGGAACTCAATAAAAATTAGTTGAATAAGTGAATGGCCTCTATATGAATAAAATGATGACAAATGCTTTCAATGAGATACAAACAAGATAACAAGAGTAGAAAGAGTGGAAACATGATTGTGCATTAGTTCAGGATTCAGAGAGCCTGGCTTCAAATTATTTTTGTTAGGAAGGATTCAAGATGCCTGCTGAACTGTTTTAGATGTGTTACTCATCTTTCTAGACCAGGGTCAACAAATTCTTTCTGTAAAGAGGCAGGTAGTAAATATTCAGCTTTGCAGTCCCTATAGTTTCTTCGACTATAGCCAAAGACAATATGTAAACATATAGGTGTGGCTGTGTTCCAGTAAAATTTTATTTACAAAAACAGGTGATTGGTTGGCCTGGGGGCCATATTGGGCCGGTTGCTGTTCTAGATGATTTCTAGCTTGTGCAATCATTGTATCGTGTAAGGTATCTTTGCGACATGTCTAGTCTGTGATTAATTGTTCCAAAAAAAAAAATAAAAAATACCTAAAAATCTCAACAACTATTAGTTCTTATTTGGAGGCTTACAAGAAAAGAACTGTGTGAGTTGAGTCCTTAGATCTGAGTCTCCCAGATAGGGGACGCAGATAGGGATGGAGACTAGAGAGGGACTAGTTGGTTTAGGAAAGAACTTATGTGAGTGTCTTGATACGCTGTTGAGCGGACCCTGGGAACTACAACAGCATTCCCTGGGCCATGGTATGGCAGGAATAGCAAGGGGGTAGACTCTTTCTACCTTAACAGTGAGACAGAGACAGCAGCAACCTTTCTTTCTATAGTGAGAATCGGAGAAATTGCATGTCAGACATCCAGTGCTTGGCTGTCTTCTTTGCCCCGCTGGTTGACATCTTTTGATTCTGACTCCACCAACTGTCTGAGGCCCAAACTATCGGATGCTCTGTTTTGCTGAGCCAGACTTCCTTCCAGTCTATATGTTAGGGTGATTTGCTCCCCATTCTGAGCTGAACCTACTTCTTGCCCCACCCCACTGGATAAAAATCAGTGGCCCTCTAATACCTGGAGCCTGGAAGAAAAGGGGCTTTTTTTTTTTTTTTTAAAGATTTTATTTATTTGAGAGGGAGACAGTGACAGAGATAGTGAGAGAGAGCGCACAGGTGGGGAGGAGAGGGGGAAGCAGGCTCCCTGCTGAGCAGAGAGCCAGATCCAGGGCTCTATCCCAGGACCCTGGGATCATGATCTGAGCCAAAGGCAGACGCTTACCCAGCTGAGCCACCCAGGTGCCCCGCAAAGGGGCTTCTTGACTGGGATTTCTCAGGGTACCATGTATAGAGCACCTGGACAGAATCACCTGGAAATATCCGTTAAAAATGGAGATTCTTGGGCCCCATCCAGAGCTCTGGAGTCAGGACCTCTGTTGTGAGGCCCATTTTAAACCAGCTTTCAGGTGGTTCTTACAAATTTCAGGGTTGAAGACTTGCTGCTATTCTATCTAAAGCATTAAAAGGTTTTTTTTTTTTTTTTTTTTCCAAGTCCCCTCCCCAAACCCACCTTGAATTGCCTTGATGAGACTCTTAGCTCTTGGAATCAGTGAAAGGTAGAACATTAAGCCAAACATTGACTTGTCAAAAAGATAATAAAGAATGCAATTAATAAGTTTAAGTTTACCTGGGTCTCAGAGTTGCAGGACACTCCTGATGTGTCCCTGATCAGCCACTTCTGTGCCCATGTACAAAATTAGCAGCAGAACATTCCTGGTGAGAAAGCTCTTGCAGGACTGCAGGACTTCTATCTTTACAAATCCCTGATGAGTCTGGGATGGTTTCACCTTCGCTTTTCCTGGTTAGAACTGCCCTGCACTGATTTCCTGATTCAAATCCTTTCATAGTTCTTCCCCAATAACCTCTCTAAATTGATAATGGGGTTATGGAGCCTCTGATGGCCTCATCTCAGGGGTTCTCTGCTCTGGTGATCTTTTAGTCAAGCAGATGTGCCCTCAATAAATTCAGTGGGGTGTGAATTTTATCCATTATATAAAAAAAGTAATAATTATCCATTTGAAAGGTAGTTTTGTCACCCCCAAATCATAGGATTAGCTTCCAGATATTTAATCAATAAATTATTGATTGTTCATGTCCCATATGTGTTGGAACCTGCATAACAATGCATCTGTCTTCCTATCTATGTGTATTTGTGTGTATTTATTTATTTTTAAGATTATGGATATTTGTAACAAATCTGCATATTAGTAACCTCATTAACTGCAACGATTTTTTGGCCTTGTAAAGGGCAGAGTTACTTTTTTAGTTTTCAGATGAGCAAATGGAAGTCACCAGAAAATGGAATGATGTTTCCAAGGCCCATTGTTGAGCCAGGGCTCAGCAGTTCGATTCTTGAACCTGTAAAGCTATCTTCCTGATGCTTAGAATAATTCCACCCCGAGTTCTCCGTCCAAATAAAGCCAAAGACTTGTAGAGTCCTTCTCCTCTGAGAAGAAATCATGGAACACTTTACAAATAAAAAGCATTCAAATAATAAAACGGCTTGGGGTTCTGGCACCCTGTGAAATCTCTCAGTGAAAGCAGAGGCATAATTCTGTCTTTATGAGACACAGAAAAGCCAAAGAAACCACTAGATGGCAGTATATGAACATTAACAGGGAAAGGATCCAGCTCTTGATTTTTGAGTACCTTGGGATTGACTGCCATGGTGAAAGCTTTGGCAAGGGCATCCCATTGGAGCTAACCTTACAAAGACAAGGAATTTGGAGATCATTGAGACTTTGGGCTCCATCCCAAACCATGGCAGGATGGCCATGGTTTGGTTCTCGGAGAGGTTAGAGCAATGGTTCTCAGTCATCCTTGGCTGTTAGAATCATTGGTATTCTAACTTCCCTTAGTTGGGGATGAGGTCCAGGCATCAATATTTTTTGTTAAAGCTTCCCAGGAACTTCCAGGTGCTCCCAGTAATCTGTGCTAGGTGGATGCCATTGGCCCCCAGGGTTGCAAGAGCCCAATCAGCAATACAATGTAAGCTCCTAATGAGACATTAAGACGTGGAAGCCATAGTTTCAAGAGGGTTGAGATTTAAAATTGCAGACAGGATCTAGGTATGTGTTGAAGTATTCCTGCAACCCCTGACCTCTTGTTTGATTTTGAGTATGTTGCTTGATCACTCCATGATGTACTTTCTCCAGTGGGTTTTGATGAAATTCCTCATTGGAAAAACAAGGACATTAAGCTAGATGTCTCCAAGGATCCACAGAGCTATCTATGTATGTTCCCAAGGACAGTATCATTCCTCAGTCAAGTTCTGTGTGTCCCCAGGAGCAATCTGGCTCTTTGGGGGAGGGATGGACTCTCTTAGTCTGGGATGAACTCGGCATTTCAGGCAGGACAGACAGACCGACCTCAGGCTGCTTCTCTGTGGACTGACTCTTCATGGTAACATTTACTTCATTACGGAGAAAATTCACTGTTGATGATAAAGGCTTTAAAAACATACACAAATTCCATGTGCTTGCTTGTTTGCCAGATATGTATATTCCAGATCATCAGTGACTGGAGATGGAAGAGGGTATCTCCAAACCACAGACAACCCTCCTCCCCCTCAAGACCCATTCCTACTTCCATCTCTCTCCATATCTGTGTTCCTAGCGGTAACATATTGTTGGAATTTCTCCTAAGCTAGGATGACCTCTAGAAAGTTCCTTTCATAATCTTCCCTTTCATGGGGGGTTGATGGGGCATAGTCAGGAATGGAGAAGAATTTACAGTGATAACCTGAGAGTCTTGATCTGCAGTTTATGCTTAAGAAAGACCTGAAGAGCACAGACTAGATCTTACTCATGTCATTCATTTTAATACTTGGCACAAGTCCTGGTACAGGGTAGGTGTGAGTTAATGTTTGTTGAATTAAGGTTTCTGTAGTTTGAGGTATTTAATGATGTCAAGCAAATTTTAAATATTCAGATTTCCATAGCAGAAAGAGTTTTGATGCTATTCGTATCTTACAGACACAGAAAATTATGATATGGATTTTGTCTCTCTCTTTGCATTGGCTACTAGGAAGCTCAGAGATAACTTAGTGGCCCCCCTCTAGCAAATACCTAAAAAAACCCCTATGCTAAATATGTACTTATATAATCAACTAAGTGATTATATGTGATCATATATGATCCATTAATTATATGTGATAATTAAATGATTGCATGCCTGATTTTATTTTTCTCTGACCTTATATTTATTGTACTGAATTATTTTTTCAAGCTGCTTCACATTCTCTTTGGAACAAGGAATGAGGAAACATTAAATATGAGGCAATGTCTGGGTCAGTTCCTGGCACATAGTAGGAGCTTAAAATATTTGTCGAGTGAATGAGTGAATGATATTTTTATCTGAATCTTAAGATTGAACTCAATGTTTAAACAAATCTATCAACCAACCCAAAAGTCTTTGTCTCTTAAAATACACTGGAATAAATGAGAAGATCTTCTGAAAAATAGCCCCAGAGAGGCAGAATGATGTGCCCAGGAGGACGTTAAGATCCAATAGCTTTCAGTTAAGCCCCGTTATATTTCACTCTTGATCTGTAGCACATTCTCTTATTCCAAAAACATTTCTTTTGATCTTGCAAGAGAGATAACTATCCTCAAACACCTTCAGAAATGAAATGTAAAGAAAGGTATGTTCATCCAGTTACCCCTCAGGTAAAGTTGGTGATAAAACGAGAGCGGTGCCACCTGTGTTGGATGGAATAGATTGTTCTGTTTATCATCTTCTTTTTGACCAAGTCCATGACAGCTCATTGGGTGACCTGTGATGTGATTTCCTTTCTAAGCTTCATAAGGAGAAAAAGTTAGGGAATGCTGGTAGCCCCATGCAGCAGTCTCCCGGGAGGTTGGGAAGGGATAGTTTTACTGACAATGTTTATCCTGGATAGAAGCCAGCAGGCCTGTCGGCTTAAAGCATGAGCTGCTTCATCTTGTCAAACATCTTTGTCCAAAACGTGGTCAAAGAAGAAGTGAGGCAGCTGAATTTTGATGGAAATTTATCTTTCATGCATTTATTCATGTTCTCATAGAGAGCAAAAGAAGTCATGTCCCTACTTAATAGCCCTTTCCAGGCATTTTTTGTCTACTTTTCCAGCATTTTCTAAACCACTCCCCTTCAACTCCACCATTTTATTTCTCTATATTTATAGAAGTCTCTGCCCAACGAATGCTTTTTTTTCCCCCCTTAATATTCCTGAACCAAGAAAAGAAGGTTTTTCCTTTCTTGTTCACTTCCTTTGTGTATTTTTATAGTCACGGATAGAAGTGTATAATTGGCTGTAAGGTCAAATTTACATCTTCTTCAGGTCCATCAGTTTTCACTAGTATTCTATCAATGGAAGGCATTAAGTCTACTTCTCAAAACACTTTTAGTTTGGGGATCGTCATCTATAGAAGTTTTATTTTTATTTAGTTCTATAAAAGAGCTTCAAGACCCTTCTTACTCCCAAGTAACTGCAGCAAATGTCTTGCCTCTATGTCTTTATTTATGTTTTTCCCGTTGACTAGCATACTTTTTCCTTTTCGAGCAACCTAGGAGCTCTAGCTCAGCTGACATGATGTCTGTGAGAACTCCCCACAGATAACTTACTCCTGTCTTCTCTGTGCTCCTGCAGTGGACCCACCCCCACGATGGCATCACCACAATGTGTTTACTCTAATGAGATCATGCATCTGCTTTTCCACAATGGACCGTGGGCTTCTCGAGGGTAGTGACCATCACGCCTTCATCTATGCATCTCCCTAGCCCACTCAGAGCCGAGGGTGTAGTAGGTGCTCATGTCTGTATTTACTCATCCCATTGTTGATTCATTGTGGTGCCTGCTGCTGTCTTACTCAGATTTCTTGCCTTCCTCATGAGGAGCGAACTCTGCAGAAATCCTGGCCAGAAAGCAATCTGATGTGTTAGTCGGAGCAGCTCACCTGTTGGCTCACCGCATGAATGTGATGCGATGATCTTGCAGCCCAGAGGCCTGGGCTTTGTTCACAGGCACAGAAATGTCTTCTGAGTCATGCTTATCCAGCTCTTGCCTGAGTGTTAGTCCAGGGATGGAGAAGACCCGGCTCCCGCCTGTGGGCTCTTCTGGAGATCTCAGCTGCTCTTTTTTAACTCCTGGCCTTAGCCTTCTTTGGTGACTTTTTGAGTTGGGCTCAGTCTTACTCTCTATTTGAGATTACATGGCTGAGGTAGATACCTTGGGGGAAGAGAGTTTGTCCTTTGGGAGTCTGTATTTCATCCAAGGTGGGATTATGAATTCTCAGCTACAGCCCGGGACTACCAGGCGAGCCTCAGATCTTTCTCAAGTCAGAAGGGTAGTGGATGGTGAAAACATAACATGTTTCCATAACAGAGGAGACAAATTGTGTCTGGGACAAAGTCCTAAGTCAGAAGAATTAGAGAAGCAAGCTAGGGATGGTTACATATGCTTATTTTTCTTCTGAGAGAACAGAGAGGAATATCTTTGATTTAGTAAAAGAGAATGCCTTCCCATGACTCTATTTGGAAAAATGCCCTTGGCATTTGATGGTTGGCATTGGCATCTGTTGTTCTTAAAGCTTTGGGCTCTTTAAAATTCAGATAGTTCTGCTCCCCACCTCTCCTAATCTTTGTATCTATTGGAAGAGTCATTAAACCCAGGCCTATCCCCTGGCTCCCTCTTACTTGAATTGTCCCAGTGCAGTGGTTCTCCGGACTGTTTGGTTACTTTCTTTGACAGGCAACCCCCTGCCCTCCCTCCTCCCCTCTGCAGTCTAGGAAGCCCATTCTTTTTAACATAGCACTGTTCGTTAAAAAAGAAATTTCTCCTAATATTGAGCAGATTTCTGTCTCTGCTGTAGTTTTTACAGATTGTTTCAATTCTGCCTCTCACGGCTACATATAACAAATAAGTCCCTTCAGCTCCTGTTCCCAAGGCTGTGCTCTTTTAGTGAAATCATCCATTTCTTTAAGCTTTCTTTCCTGTAACACCACTTCAAGACTTTGACCAGTAGAGCCATTCTCCTTTGAACACTTTCCAGTTTGCCCTCTTGAAATAAGGTGTAGCCCAGATAAAGCAGGAGGGCTCATGTCACACTAAAGAAGTCCTTGTCAACAACCAAAAATGATTGAGAAGGAATTGAGAACTTTAATAAAGTTATTTGAAAACCCCAAAAGGGTTCATTTCCTGACTCACAGCAAAACACGAAATTCACATTTTCCATCTTTCTCTATTTTTCTCTGCTTCCACTTTAGTCTTTCATCTTCCTCTACTGAAATTCTGAGACAGCTCCCCAAGCCAGCCCAGTCCAGCTCTCTTAATTTCTCATCTTTTGTCCCCTCTTAAGCTCAGTTCTTTGTTATTGGGGCAGAGGGAAGGATGAGGTGGGTGGAAGGGATTACAGACACATAATTAAGAAAAATATTGGTTTTGTATGGATTTAGAATTCATCAGAGTGACTGGAAGTGAAACCTGCTCCATACAAAGTAGAGCAAGCCCACCTACCTTCCTTTTTCTTAGTTTGACTTCTAGTAGCAGAGCTTTGAATAACATTTGCTGGTATCGCCTATTAAACTTTCTATGAACTGAGAAGCCTTATAGAACTTATCTCAGATCTAGGGTTGAGGTGGACACAGATCCTATAGATTCACAGATTCCATAGATTCCTGATTGAAGTTTTTTGGAAAATGTATAAGGGAGAAAGGAAGAAAAGGTTAGATTCTTACAGTCCTATTATGTTAAATTTGAGGTCCAGTTACTTGGAAGTGAAAGATCACTTCTTTACTTAGTGTTTTTGTCCTCCTTGTGTGTGGTTGAAGGGCAGGAATACCCTGGTGATCCACAAAAGACCTCCTCCAACATCTCAACCTCAGCCCTACCCACCTTGATTGCCTGGACTGTTGTAGTTCCCAGAAGTCAGTTTTGGGTTTGAGGCTGGCACTTTCCTCCATTCTGCATCCCAGCCTAATGGGGTACCCTGCTCCTCCTGCCCAGAATGTGGGGGCTACCATGGGGGTGCTGTTACAGGTCCTGTGGTTCTCTCCTTCACTTGTTTTGGGTGGTGGTCCTCAAATAGTCCTCTGTGCCCTACATCTGGCAGAAATTCCTCCTATATTTTGATCAATTAATGCCATCATTCCTGAGATATTTTCTCATTTTTAAAATGTCTTTGGTCATTTTAAAACAGGAATCTGGGAATGAGGAGAATTAAATCCATGGACACAAATGGATATCTTGAACTAGAACTTAAAACAAACTTAAATTTCACCCACACTGGGTGAGGCAGGGTGGGAAGAAATGGTGTGTTGTGTCGGGGCTGGTCATTTTGATAATTATAATATTGTTCTCTACATATGCCAAGTCATTTCTGCACACATTATTTCATTTGATTTTTACAACATATTTGAATATGAAAAGTTGTAATTATTAACTGTCCTCTGCTATCATAGCAAAACGTTAAAAAAAGTTTAGTAACTTACCCAAAAGTAGAGGACTTGTGAGCCTCTCAGATCTTTTGCCTTCTAAGATTATCTCCTAGGTGTTGGGATGCCATCCTTTCTAGTGCCTCACAAGTACCTGTAGTAATAGTTCCTTCTTGTGTTTTTTAAAACGAGACTGTGGACTCTGAGAAACAAACTGAGGGTTTTGGAGGGGAGGAGGGTGGGGGGTTGGGTGAGCCTGGTGGTGGGTATTAAGGAGGGCACGGATTGCATGAGCACTGGGTGTGGTGCATTAACAATGAATTTTGGAACACTGAAAAGAAAGAAAATTAAATAAAATGGAAAAAAAAGTAATAATTTTTAACCTAAATAAATATGTTTAACAAGAAAACTTCATACCACTGCACTAAATAAAAATCAAATACCACTTGCTATAACTGGAAAATAATCATGAAAATAAAAAAAGGAGACTGAATTTATTTTAGCTAAATTTTGATTCCCATTGAAGTTTCTGAGCCTAAGTTCTGCTCTCTTTGTTAAAAGGGGAAATTTTAGCATAGTTTTAGAGAGGTGTTGAAGTCATATGGCTTCAAACTGAGACTTTCTCCTTTATGTCATCTGAAGGACTGAAACAGAATTGGGAGAGGAATAACTTTCCCGACCTGCAAATCAGTGTTATTCAATATAGTGTCTGTGTGGAATTTTTTCACACATAATTTAAAAATTTTCAAGTTGTTTCTCTGAGAAATGCTATAGAATACCATAGTGACGTAATAATGGAGTGAACATTGACGGTGAGTTGGTTAGTTCTGGTAGACTTCAGATCTCAGTAGTAGTTGTGCTAGCTAGTTCTGTCCATAAATCAGTATGGATCTATTTAGCCACTCAGTACCATTTAATGAATGCCTACTATGTGCTGGCCATGCAAAGATGAATAAGACCCAGTCTCATCCTGATAGAAGTTTGTGGTCTCATTAGTATTATCAATGGTGTGGACTTCTAAGTTCTCCAGCATGGGGTGTACATCCCCAACCTTGCCTGAGCACGGGGGAGGGAAGGCGCCACACATGTGTTGCTACCTGAGCTGGCTATTAAAGGATGAGGGCTTAACCGTTGTGGATCTCCCGGGAGAAGCGCAGCTTCTACAGAGTAACACAGGTAGGAAAAGACGTGCTTGTCTTGAGGAACAACTAGTGTTTTTGGATTGGCTCTAGTTTAGAGCCAAAAGAAGAGAGCTGGATAGGGGAGGGAGACATCAGAAAAGGAGGCAGGAGTGGTAGATCCAAGCCAGTTTGAGAAGAGCTTTGAATTCCTTGCCAGGGAGTTTGGACTGGTCCTGCAGACAGTAAGGAGACATCCAGAATATGTAAGCAGGGGAATGACAGGCGCAGATGTGCATTTTAGAGAGGTCACTCTGGTAACGGTGAGGGGAGATGAGAGGACAATTCTCTCCTTGGAATGCCAATATTAGCTGAAGCTGTACCATGCAAATTCTATTCAGGAGCTCTCCTTGCCCATAGAAAGAGCTTCAGCAGCCACCATTCTGGCCAGATTGGGTGAGTTCTGAGTGGAGAGTCTTTGCTTGGACCTTGACAGAGTTGCTGTGGGATTATTACTATTGTAAAACTGCTTCATAAAAGTGGTCTAGTCCATGTGGGCTGCTTCAAGGGCAAGTTAGAAAAAAACAACAGTATCCATCTCACAACCAAGCATTAATAAAGAATTTAGCTTTCTTTTGACTGAATATAGTGAGTAATTAGGGACTCTGTGTGTGTGTGTGTGTGTGTGTGTGTGTGTGTGTATGTGTAGTTCCCTCAACTCACTGATGGACACGTAAGATGAGGATCCACCCAGCGTGGCAGAACAAGGAGATCTACAGAATGATCCTGCCCACTTTCCTGGGGAACCTGAGACATGGCACGGGTCCTTGCCTATGGTAGATACTCAGGTGCTTAGAGGATTGGTGGTACTGTTTCCCCTAGATTTTTAAGCTGTGAGTTAACAATTTAGTTTTCCTTTAGTATTTTACATTATTCCTTCCCATGTACTTTAGGAAGAAATATAATTTTAACTGAATAGATTGCAAAGTAGACTCAGTCTACCCATTCTTATATTACATTGGTAATGATAATGTGATACATGGTAAAGTGAACTGGACACTTAATTGAAAGTTGCAATTGAAGACATGGTTTGGCCAACTGTGATACATGCCATCTGGGACAATTCATTTGACCCATCTGAGGCTCACTTTCCCTGTCAGTAAAATGGATGTTTGGACTATCCAGGATGGCAGAGAGCTTTCCTTATATGTTCCAACTGCAGTGGGTTGGTAGTGATTGCCTAGAGTGGTGGTTCTCAGCCTCATAAGGAGTCTTTTGAGGCTTTTTCTTCCTAGTCACCCCATCCCCATGTAATTCTAATGCTACAGGTATACTGTACATCTTTTTATGTACTCCGACCCTTTGGGAAGGCAACAAACCATTGTAATATCTAAAATTTTTTTATTTTCCTAGGGCCAAGTTTTGGTCCCTTGGGTGCTGTATTGCCTGGTTGAGAAGGTATGGGCCAGAGTACTCTGCTGGTGGGGATTGTGTGGCTACAGTCACATTCAGCAGGAAAGAGGGATGGGTGATGTTTGCCGCAGTCATGGGAAAGGGGAGCAGATGAGTATGAGCTTTGCATTGGGTTGGATGGTCTGTGTAAATTTCACCACTTGAACGTTCTGAGATTCCATGCTCAGTATGCATGTAAGCCACATCTATCCACCTGAAATTAATTATTGTTTTTGACAGTTCATCTGTTGGGTGTTGATACATGTTGACATAACTCCCAAATCTGGAAAAAATAACCCCTCAAAATAATCAATTAAATAGTAATAAGAAGATAGGTCATATTTGTGGAATATTTTATTTGTAATCCTTAATACTTTCCGGGTAATTAAACTGTTCTAAGATATGCTTATATGCCATTGTGAGGCATTAGAAATTATTCACTTTCAGTCTTGCAGATTTCCAAGATAAGTTTTGGAGGCAGAAGTATCTGTTTCACAATAGAATAGCTATCAGATGGTTTGTCCAAAGAACTTCCAATACGTATATGAAAGCAAGCCCCTGAGCTCGATTGAGGAGGGGCTCTTTATAATGAGAAGGCATGGGAGTGACCCCCACATCTCTCTGTTGGATAATTTGTTGTATCCAAAGCCTACTTTGAGTCAGGAGTTGTAAGGGTTGGGGTGGAAAGAGGACCCACTGTCAAATGCTTGCCATTTTGTGGAGACTGTCATCGGAAGTACCTAGAGCAGCTGAGCCACATCAGCCCGGCCATGCAGTGAGGTCACATCCCTTTACACCTGTCGCTATTGGCTTGAACCTTTGTCAGCTTTGATGGCCAACGTGTCTCTCCCTTCAGCCATTCTCATTTGGTTCTCACAGTTCTTTCGGACACTGGATTATGTATGTAAATACATAGGCCTCCAGAGTAGACATGTTATGACCTCCTTGCTCTTTGCTGTGGAACTTCTCTAATTGCCCATCACTGCTCCATTAAGCATGGCCATCCTTAGCTGCTCCCTGGTCTTAGGACATTGCTCTCTTCTCCTCTTTATCATTTCACCCATGTTTGGAGCAATGTCTTAATTTATTACCACATATTTGAACCTAGATTATAATTCTTGAAGACAATTTCATTGAATGTTGGGGATGACAGGAGATAAGTACAAGCAGAAAATATTCAAAAATTGTTTTCTGTGTCTCTTTCAAGGTCCATAGGTCTAGGCTCACTTTCTGTAGGCCTCTGAATGGTCATTGCCAAGCCTACCTATCTCAAAGAGACCCTTTTACTTTCTCCATGGGAGTCCCTCTGACCTGCAGTATTATTTTCTTCAACAGAATCTAGATTTCAATTTATGATGGCTCAGAGTGAGCAAAGAGTTTTATTCCCCCCCTCATTGACCAGTATGCTCCCTTAGTCCTCACATCTTGTCCTTCTTTTGAGGATAATGTACCATGAGGACATCCAGTCTTTTATAGAGGGAATTCTGCCCTTGGGCCTATGGTCCTTAAAAGACCATCATACCAAAATGCAATATTTGATCATTCTTTCACAAAGCCTAGGCTGTTGCTTATCTTGAGTAACATCATATCCAAGTTCAAGATGACTTAAACATAGCCAATCTAATCTCAACTCTGCCTTAAAATAAAGACAAAGTCTTCCGCATTTTTCCTGCAGTTTTTTAGGTCTCACATGAGAAAATTCTAGAATGAACACACACACACACACACACACACACACAATTTGCCAAGAACGAGTAATAATATACAATCATAGAAAAGATTAAAACTAAAGAAATGTTTTCTCTGAAGAAGCTATGAAGTCTGCAGAGATATAGCCATGTTCAAACAAACATCTAACTTATATACCAAAGAGAATTCTTTACTTCTTAGTGTAAACATTTACATTCAGATTAATGATGACTTCATTTTTCCTCAAATATAATAGCAGGGTATATTGCTTTACATCTGGGTAATTAAAGGGCCCACTAGATTCATTTTTAAAGAACAAAGGACAAAGGGTAGTATGACCCAAAGGTATATTCAATCCTTTAACTCCTAGAAGATAAAGACTACTGAGAACTTTTTAGAGGTTTTGTTTTTCAGCATCAGGACCCATAAAAAAAAAAAACTTAGCATCCAGTTCAGCAAGAGAATCCCATTACCTTAGAGCAGGATTTGACAAACATTTTCTGTAGAGGGCCAGAGAGTAAATATTTTAGGTTTTGCAGGTCATATCGTCTCTGCCAAAACTACTCAACTCTGCCACTGTGGTGCAAAAGTGACCATAGACAAATAAATGGGCATAGAAAATTAAATGAGCAGGGCTATATCCCCCAAAAAACCACTTTATTCAGAAACACTGAAATTTTCATTTTTTATAAGTCTCACATATCACAAAACAGTATTACTATTTCCAGTTTTGAAACTATTTAAAAGTGTAAAAACTAGTTTTAACTTGCAGGTCATACATCAGTAGGGGCACAGCCAGATTTGGCCCACAGGCTTTAGTTTGCTGACCCGTGCACTAGGGCCCTTCGTTACATTACAAAACGATATATTCATGTTACAGTATGTATTAATATAGGGGAAAACACAGCACTTTGGGACCATACAGAACAAATAAATGCAACTTGGGAGAATCTCTACCTTTTCAGACTTTGTGTGTGAATTTAAACATGTTTAATCCCTTCAAAGAACATCCTGGAATCTTTTGCCTTTTCAATGTGTTTCCGCTTGGAAAAAGACAATTTTCTACACATCCAAAGGGGGTTAAAAAGATTTGGAAGGCTTCTGGCTACCTGAACCCAAATGTGAAAGATAATTTTGATGAACTAGGCAGAAACAAGGCAGAATGAATGTCTCCAGATGGTTCAGATTGTATTTAACAGAGACCCATGTTTCAGTTTTGCCATTTTGAGAAGTGAGACCGTTTGTCCTGAAGTCTAGTGGGCACTTCTGGGGCTGAGCTGACAGAAACCTACTTGAGTGGGTGCATGTGTGTGCATGGGGCCACTCTGAATACAGATAAACCTTATGTGTGTCTATGTCTGTGTGTACATATGTGCATGTCACGGGGAGAGGGCTAACACTTGCTAATCATTTCCTCTTGGTAAAATCTTCTTCTTTTACTTTGACTTGTCAAAGTCCATTTTTTCATCAAAGCTTAAGTCAAATGCCATGTCCTTTGAGAAACCGGGCCCGATGTCCAGAGAACCTCCCTCCTTCTGATTCCTTTGTCAGAATTAGGACTTTCCTTGTTCCCTTCTACAAGTCCAACTTGGATGGTAGAAGAATCTCAGAAGATTGTCCACTCTTGAGGCAAGAATAATTTATCTTCTCTTCTTTATAGTCTCTGCCTCTTCTTGTCCTTGGTACAGGGCAGGCACTAAAAAGCAATTTGCTGAATGTAGCAAAAATGAGCTGAATGTCTTAGTGACCATGACTAAATGAGAATGCTTTCATTTTAAATACCCAACCTGTGTCCAAGAAGGTTCTTTTGATATTTGCACATTCCCCGATTGATGGGAGGGTTCTCCTTGTGCTCACAAAGTCCCATCCTTCCTATATGAAAGATTAGAGAGAACCCTGGTTCCTGGTTGTGCTAACTGGTCTTCCCTTGGCTAGACAGTCAGCAGCCTTGTGTTTTTAGCAGTAACTCTTGTGCACACCTACCTCCCCGCCTAGCCTGACCTATGACTCACCGGGGCTCCAGCCAAGGTGCTGTCAGGCTAAGGGCCCATTTCTGTGAATGTGGATTCAAGTTTGGGGTGGGATATGGGGAGGTAGAAAGGCTTCCAGTGCAGGCTTTGGAGGCTGGCTAGCTTGAATGACCCTGAATCAGGTATCATGCAAGGTCATCTGGTCCAGCTTCTCATTGTTCCAAGTGAGGAGGCCAAGGCCCAGGGGGAAATGTCTGGCTCAAGGCCACATGCATATTACTGTAAGAGCTGGCTTCCAACTAGCCCCTTTGTTTCCAGTCTAAGATTCTTTGAATTTACCCATTTGATGAATTATTTAATTAATTAACCAAATATCACTGAGGCCTACCATGCATCTGGGCTTCTGCTGGATACTGGGGGACTCAAATGACTCAGGTGTGCAGTGCACCTCGTCTTCTTAGATCCTGTAGTCTGGGATCCTGAGGCAGAGTATGGCAATAATGGTGCCAGCTTGGGCTTCTTGTAGATTTAGGTGGGAGCTGCATTCCTGTTCCTTTCCAGTTATAGAACTGGGAAAAGAAAATGCATATGAACATCTCATAAAACCATTGTGAAGGGACGCCTGGGTGGCTCAGTGGGTTAAAGCCTCTGCCTTCGGCTCAGGTCATGATATCAGGGTCCTGGGATGGAGCCCCAAATTGGGCTCTCTGCTCAGCAGGGAGCCTGCTTCCCTCTCTCTCTGCCTGCCTTTCTGCCTACTTGTTATCTGTGTGTGTGTGTGTCAAATAAATAAATAAAATCTTAAAAAAACAACCATTGTGAAGATTTAATAAGGCAATTCATGGAAAAACCCTTAGAATGCTGTGTATTACCTAGAAAATGCTCAATAATTTGCAGCTGTTAGTCCCATGGAGACACTCAGCCCTTGGGCCAGTCCGTTCCCTCAGAAACCATATTTGAAAAGTACAGGATGGCAGGCAAAATATTTTGAGAAAATCTGACCTAAAAAAAATAAAAAGAAAGAAAGAAAGAAAGAAAGAAAGAAAAAAAGACAGTGCAAGATGATCTCCTTTGCCTCAGATAAGGTTGATTCTAATGTCTCTACTGAAAAGCGAAAGGTCGTTTTCTGCCTCTTTGTAGAACTAGGGGTGAGGAGGAGAGGTTGGCACAATGAGATGAAAAAGAATTTCATCCACGTGGGGATAGTGGTGTTCATTGTTTCCGTGGCAAGTTTAGGCTGTGTGTCAATCCTGCCACATTTGCTTCTTACTTTTCACACTGAGACATCATTTCTTTCATAAATAGAGATGGGATTCACGTGACCCGGCCAACTGCTGTCCCAGCCCTGCCCCTGATCGGGCCATCTCGGGGGCTCCCCCAGAGCTGGGCCTGGGCTCCGGGCTGCTCCCCGCCGACTGGCTGACAGAAGCAGGTCACTGCCTCAGAGGCACCTTTCCGATCTCGTTTGTGGCTGGAGTCCTGTGGGGTGCAGCTCACCCTGGTTTCATGTGGTGTTGCAATCGAAACTATTGAATCTCAAAATGGAATATAATTAAGGCTGGGTTAATAAAGCATGTTCCTCTCGTAGCCAGTAAAGGGTGTCATGTTTCTCCTTGCAGCTTTAGGCAAGGAAACTTAATCTGCAGCTTTGTCAGGGCAGACTGAATCAGAGGTGTGTCATCGAGCGGAAAGCCTCCTGTTTTACTTGTTGTAGTCGCTGCACGGCCGGCCTCCTCTGGGTGGATTCATACTGAGCACACAGAACCCAGCCCGTGGCAGGGCGCGGAAGGAGAGGGCCTGGTAGAGGAGGAATTAGGAGACTTTTGCTCTGGGCTGTGCTTCCTGGAAATGCTCCCAGAGAAGGCACCTCTGAAGTCCAGCAGCCTTTGGGGGCACAGGGATGGAGGACTGTGAACAGAGAAGGAACATGGTGTCAGGGAACCCTTGGGTCCCAGAGTGGCTTGCAGGGAAGGCTTCTTGGCCTTGGCCCCACCTTTCTTGCTGGTTTGAGTCCTTCTCCTTTCCTGGTTTCCTCCAGCAACGTTCTACTCCTCATTCTTCAGGACTCAATATCCCAGGCCTCCCTGATGTCCTAAGCAGGGAAGGTAACGTGAATTCACGCTTCCTTAGCACTGGAGACTACGGAATCAGCAATATGTAACAGTGACGGCCACTCACTTTGCTTATTATGATCTAGGTTCTGTGCTGAGCACTGCTATATGTTTTCTAATCCAATCCTCTTGACAGCTCTTCTATTATGGTTGAGGGAGCTGAGGCTCAGGGAGGGAAATCAGTGCATTTCTTGGGGACATGAAGAGTGAATGCATTCCTTCAGAAGATGTTTGTTCAACACCTAATACATGCCGGACGTTGTTTTAGGTTCTGAAACACATCTCTGAGCAAACAGCCAAAAAAATCTCCATCCTCATAGAATTTCTATTCTAGTGGTGTGTGTGTGTGTGTGTGTGTGTGTGTGTGTGTACATGCACACACACACACACACACACACACACACACAAACAGGGAAGTTATGTAACATGTTAGGAGGGGATAAGTGCTACGGAAAATTGCAAATGGGAGGCTGAAAAGGAATTTGAGTCCAGATCTCTCCTATGCCTGGCACACTCTTAACCACTCAGTTATGTTGCCTCTGGTTCTGGGATCTTCTAGGAATGATCTCTTTACTTCCCAGACTCTCCTCCTAGACTGTAAATTTCTCTGGGGCAGGACCTGTCCTTAATCAGCTCTCTGTCCTGGCGCACAGCTCAGCGCTTGGCATGGAGTCAGCATCACTGAATGTTTGCCCAGCATGCGAACGAGTGAGTGACCATACGATGACACAAGAACCTACCGGAAAGGACTAATTTCCCAGGAGGCTGGCCAGTCCTGGAGGCTGGGTTCTGCCACAAATGGGTCCTGTGACCTCAGGCAAGTGCTGGAGCCTATAAAATCTGCAGAATGGGAAGAAAATAATGACTGTTTTTAACTTCCTTATAGATATATAATGAGGATTAATGAGACAGTGTGTGCCCAAAGACATTCATTTTCTTCGAAGACAGGGATTTGTGTTTTTCTCAGCCGTATGCTCACTGTTCAAATCTCCATTTAAGGAGCTGGCATGGTATTTTCATGGTATTTCCCAGAGAAATAAAGTCTGTTTTACTGACAAGGTTTCTAAGCAGTTTTACAAGCAGCCTCTTCTAGCCGTGGGCCTGTGCAAAGGTTTGCTACCATTTGGAGCGATTGCGAAAGCACATTTTTACCCCCTTTGCCAAAGTGGGCTCCAAATCAGCTCAAACCCAGGCTTTATGGATGCTTATCTCTTACCATGAAAGTAAAAATTCCAGTTTTTATTTGACCGAAGTTCCATTTGTTGCTTCTAAAAGGGCAGCTATCAAAATGCTTATTGGCCAAATCCCAAATATAAGCCACCAAGAAAAGCGGCCTTGGATCCATGTTCCCTAGGAGAGAAGAGCTCTGTCCTTGGCCGGTGGCATAGAAAATGGGAAATCTCAGGAATGTCAA
The DNA here is from genome assembly GCF_009829155.1 of Mustela erminea. NCBI lineage: Eukaryota > Metazoa > Chordata > Mammalia > Carnivora > Mustelidae > Mustela > Mustela erminea. Next base: position 23,893,042 of record NC_045625.1, read on the forward strand.
AATAGGACGAAGGCTAAACAAGAAAGTTTGGTTTTATTCTCTTTTGTTGCTGACAAGTCAGCATCCAAACCTGTTCTGTCACTCCCACACACAGAATGCAGGAGGAGGCCCTCTTGGTATTTTCCTATTCACCTGACACTGTGTCCTTAAGCATAATGAACTCGGTTAACTAAAAGCATTGCCAAGATTCTATTTGACACTGGCAAATAGGTCATTGCTGTAGCGTTTGCTTGATATGGACAATACGCATTCTCAGGAGGCGAGCGCTGTTTCCTGGTGGGGAAAATCCCCTGGTATTACTCAGCAAAGACAGGTAATAATAGTTTGGATTTCTCTTGAGTGTCTCTCCTCTAAGAGTTCAAAGATCTCTTATCTGTTTTATCATGGTCATCTCCATATGACTCTGTTGTGAAGGCAGAAGCAGGTGTTATCATCCCTATTTTGGAGAAGGGAGAGCTCACATTTTGGTGAGTGGACTCCCTTCATGTTGAGGTCTCTTGGTTCAAATTGAAGTCTCTTAACTGATAAAATAGTCATTAATCAACTTAGAGTAGGCACTGCAGACCCAAGCAGGCTCATGCTAGGCACTACATATACAGTAGCTCATGTAGTCCACCGAATAAACAATCCTACTAGAAAAGCACTATTATTGCCATTTGCTGGTTTAAATAGATTATATAATTGACTAGTAACTTGCAGTGCCACTACTTATATAATCTTGTGTTCAAGTTCAATGTCTTTCTTTACATCCGGAGGCCTCCTCTTACCTATGGAAGGACAGAGTTTGCTCTGATTCTGTCAGAGCTACGTTGTGCCCAGGCCTGGGTTGAGATGCGAGTGCCCCAGGCAGCTAATTTGGCATTTACTTGTATCAATGTTAAAGATACATTTGCTCATCATTTACTTTAGTGGGAGAGGAGAGAAACTCATTTTCTGTTGAACTGATTTCTTTTCTCCTTATGTTTAAATTTAAAAAAACGAGGAATTTACTCCATGCATTGGTGCTAATGTAACATTTCAATGTATTGGGAGAGTCCAGTTTTGTGGTCCGTGGTTTTCCCGTCACTCACGGTTGGACTGTGTGAATCACTTGTATGCAGAAGGATAAAGGTAACTTCTAAGAGTATAGTTGCCCAGCGTCAGTTCAGAAGGAGTTTAAAAATTGCTTTCCCCCGTTGTCCTTTTGACAAAAATTTCCTACTTTCCTGTTTCTCATTCTCATTCTCTCTTCAACCTTCGTAGCCTGATTTTCTGAACCAGACCTTTTCTTGGGAAGCCCACTAAAGGGATTAAAATTTAAACATTTCACACAGCACTTGTTGCCAGTAAATGGCATGACCCCAGGTGTTGGTTTCAGATTTTCTTCTGGCTCCCAGGGCCAGTCCCCTGGTTGGTCTCCAGCTTGGTGGCCTGACCATTGTTATGCCCAACAACCTCTGTAATAAAGCTAACCGACAAAGATAGAGGGTGACCCTGGTGAGCAGTGTTATAAATTTCTGATTGAACACGTTCTTTCTCAGTGAAAGTAGAACCAACTTCTGTTGTACTAGTTTATGTAAGTGGAAACCTTAGTGGCAGTAAGAGATTACTGCCACTCTGTTTTGACTTAATTCCTATGCTGTTTAAAATTTTGTGGTGGAAACTTCTGGTTGTATCCTTGTTCTCATTTTCTCTCCTTCATGAGCACCACAGAGGACCTTACATTCCAGTTTTCTTGCAGTTAGATGGGTCACTGGCTAGTTTGCGCCAATAGGCACTGAGTTTGAATAATACATGTCGTTCCTGGCCAAGAGATTTTAAAGGAAACTCTCCTTCCTTTCCGTGGCAGTGCAGAACCCTGATATCACTTGTTAAGGTAGTCGTGTTCCTGTCTTGCTCTTCTGCCAGGCCGGGTCCTTGGATGACCGGATGGAGCTGGACTGTCTGCTGATCTGCATTAGACGTGTGCTGTGACCAAGAAGGGGTCCTTTGTGGTGCTATGTGTCTGAGATTTGGGGAGATCTATTTTAACACTTTCAGAGATGAGGACACTGGGCCTCCAAGAGATGATGTCAGTTATCTAAAGTCTTGAAGAAAATGGTGATGTTGGGTTTTGATACCACAGACCATGCTTCGCCTCAGTCTGTTGTTCTGCCTGTCTAGCAGGGAGAGGGGATCAACCCCAGAAGTACGTTGGTGAACGTAGAAGCCAGGCAGAAGGAGTTGGCTGGTTTGGAGCCATGGCAACTCCTGCTCCACAGAGGGGCCTCCTCCCCAGTGACTGGGGGTGGGGGTGGGGGGCTCGTCTGCTGGGGTCCGTGTTGGTTATCTGGGCAGGGATACACGAGCTCTGACATGCTCTTCTTTTAGGGTTGTTTTTTTTTTCTAGACTAGGACATGTTCTTTAGATAGGAGTACTAGTTCAGATGCAGAGTGTTGGAAGGTTCACTGAACAACCCTGACAAATGGAGCTGTAAGGGTCATACTTTGAATATACTGTATGCAAAACTGAGGTTGAAGAGTATTGCATGGGGTGCTTTGAATTACAAAAGCATGCAGACCCCCTCCCTTCTCTTCACCAGCATCTCTTCCACGATGATCACTCACGTGGATTGGCGTATATCTTTACTCATCATTGCATGGCTGTGTTCTATTCCCCCAGCTTTGAGTGGGAAGGTAAGTCAAATTGACTGGGGAAGATGGCGGTCTCTTCGTGCTCTGGGGACTTTCCTGATTTATTTACCTTTTCTCAGGAATAACAGGCTCTGGGTGGGAGCTCCTCTACACAGACTGCAGTGCAGAGCCGAGGCCGAGGTGAGGTTAGCACCAGGAGGGGCTCCGAGGGCCTTTGCAGCCCCTCTGTCCCTGAGGGTCTGGGGGTGGGCTGTACCTGAGATGGGCCATGAGGCTGGGCTTGGAATGTTGAACAAGAATTTCCCAGGATAAGGACATGGGGAAGAGGATTCTCAGGGACGGCACAGTCTGCACAGAGGATGATGACCCGAGGCACCTGAATGTTTAGGGCAGGAGTTAGCAGATTCTTGTGGCTGGAAGTCAGGGTACGTGGGGAGACTAGAAGATGCTGGAGGCCCTGTCCTCTCCTTAGTAGCCAGCAAGGGCTGAACCAAAGTGAATGTTCAATCATAATTTGTTGCTTGAACACTGTAGTGGTGGGGCGAATGAAGGAAAGAGTGAAAGCAAGGAAAGACCTATGCCCGGAACCCCTCACTTTATCAGGACCCTCTTCGATCTTGCTGGGGATGGGGCCACTGATGCCAGCTCTTTGCTCGTCATCTGATGACGTAGACCTGTGCCTTAACAGAGGAGGACCTTCCCCCTCACTTTCTGCCCTTTGTGTAGTTCTTTCCGATTATAATCCCAACATAATCCATCTATCTTTTTTTCTCTTGGTTTCTTTGTTTCTCTGGTTTTAATGAAAAAAGATCTAGCGTTGGCTTTGGAAGCCTTTGGCTCTAATCCCACTTTATACTATTTCCAAAGTTTTGCAATTCACTTGAACAACTGATGCGACGATTTTATCATCTGTAAAATGGGAATAATAAAGCTTGCCTCACAGGAATACTATGAGGCTGAAATGTACCATGCTGATGCTTCTCACTGTATAGTCTGCAGATTTCTGATAGGCGTTCCAAGAAGGTGAGAGAGAAACACCTATCCTGTGGCTGTCCAAGTGTAGGAAAGTTTAGGTTGGGCACAGTCAAATTCTCAAATTCTCTATATGTTAAAATACCTTGTGATCCCCCCAAAAGGGGAGGGTGGTTGGCAGGGTGTATAAAATGCAGGATTTGGGTGGCAGGCACTGTTTACCGCCTACCTAGAAGAACCCCGATTTCCTGTGGCCTCAGATACGCACAGCCCCTCCGCAGCTGATCTCTGGCAGTTCAGGGTTTGGTGCTGTAGCCCACTTAGCCCTGCTTCTGTAGACCGCAAGCCAGGAGGTGATGTTTGAGCAGGGCCTTGTGGCATGAGTAGAAGCTTCCATGAAGCCCCAGCGTGGAGGGAGGGCGCTCTAGAACGCACAAGGCCCAGAATAGCTTGTCGTGTCATGGCTTGTGTGTGAGTGGGGCCCCAGCTTTCTCAGACCTTTGTCTCGGATCTGAGTAATGGGGCTCTGTGAAAGTATGGGGTGAGAGGGAGAGGACATAAATCATTAGCTTCCTATTCTCCAGTGACAGCGTTATTTGCTCACAAGATCAGGCCCTGTGACCTCCCTCTGTTACAATTGCGTGCCGTGTTTGGGGAAATGGAGCATTCCCCAGGCCACCTCAGGGCACACCCTAATCCTCTTTGCCCAAATGACACAATGAGCAGTCGGGAGGAGAAGCTCTCCAACAATAGCGGAGGTGGCCTTTGGACTTGACTCTTCCACTCAGACACTCCCAGGTACCACCCCTGGGATGTGGGCGTTGAGTATCTCCCAGTTAGTGTCTCCCGGAGAGCTCCAACCCGACGACGTTAGCAGCAGCCGCCTGCACTACCTTCAATCCCTGTGGCTAAAAGCTGACAGGCTTGCCGAAAAATACTGACCCGGCAAGCCAGAGGGGATGACAAGTGCACTCGAGAGACAAGTGCAAAGACAAGATTATGCCAAACAGATCCCACACGCTGTTGACTCCTGGGGCGAAAAGGAAAGGTGAACTTGGGCACTTGGGAGCAAACGAAAGGTGATTCGCTCTGCTTCTGTGGGGTGCACCCTTGGATCGCAGCCGTCAGATCCCTTTCGGAGGGAGTGTTTCCTGACCACCCAGTCTGGGTCAGGTGCCCTCCTCTCGGTGTAACCCACATTCTAGCACATTTTCTTGTAAACACCTGCCGCGTTCGTCCGGTCCCTTCACTAGACCGTGGGCTCCCTCCACACCGAGGGCCTCAGTTTCCTGCCTCGGTTTCCATTTACCACCCAAAAAGAACTGCCGGGTGATCCAGGGAATGCATTTTCTTAAAACAGTTCAGCAAAACTCAGCCTCGGTTTCCTAGTTTGGTGGCAGCACCAGCGCTTTCCATATTCCTCTGTTGTTCAAAGGGACTTCAGTGTGAGTTTGTAATCTAGGGTAGCTGTCGTGTTGCAGAGAATAGTTCCTTCGTCATGTCTAAGAGGCCCAGGGCCCCCCTGTTGTTCGTGTCTGCCAGGCTCCACCTGGGAGAAGGCGTAATGCAAAGCCACTTCACATGCCGGCTGCCGAAGTGGCCCTCACGGTCATCCTCAGGCCAAGAAGAGGCCATCACGCTGTTTGCAGACTAGGTACCCGAGGCTTCGGGAAGCTGGCTGCCTGTTCTGCCCAGCATTACAGGTGCGTGGGCCGCTGACACTTGCCTTCTGCTTCTCCAAAGGCTGGTTCCGTAGGCTCCGTATTTATGCAGCTGCACCCAAGTCAAGGGTCGTTCCTGCCCATTTATTCATGTAACAATAAATGTGACTGATTCCTAATTTTCGCTTTCTTGATGGTTATTATTCTTTAGCAGGCAAATAAGCTACTTTACAGAAATGCACCAAAAGGAAAATGATCGCTGTCCTTTAAATGAAAGAGGAAGCGATTAGCATAGCAATGGTGGCAATGTGGTCAGGCTCCCTACCAGGGCCCTGACAATGTGTGATGTCTCACTGTTCCTATGCCTTGAGAAGTTCTTCCCAAGTCTTTCTGCGTTAGGTAATGCTGCTGACAGCCTTGGAATCTCAGCGGGAGGATACGTTATGAAAGTAAAATTTAAAAGTATTTCCTTCTCAAGATTCAAGAGATTGAAAGGAGGGAAAGATCAAATACTTGAGTAAACATGGCAGAGGAAAACAGTTATAGCACATTATAATTCCGGGATTTCTTTCTTTCTTTTTTTTTTTTCTTTTAGCATTTGTCAGATTCCTTATTTCATGCTCATGCTTGTTACTGAACATTATTGAATGTTCTGGTCCCATGCTGAAACCAACCTGACCACCCAGCATGAAATTTTTACCTGGGATTCAAGACACGAGATGAACCCCCTTTCACAGCTCCTTGCCAATTTCTGCACCGGCTTTGGGGGGACAGATCTAGAAGCAGCAGTTAGCAGATGATCTCCCATTTTCAGTTTCTTCAAGGACCAGCCTCTACCTTTATCCCAAGGGGTCCTAATGAGAAGCTTTAGAGATGGCCTCTGATGCTATGTTTTTACATGCTGTTTTTTTTCGGGGTGAAACCAGGGGGGAGCACTTTCTGAATCCCGTGGAAGCTGTGGAGAGTCTTCCCAGCCCTCCTCAGGACTCTGACTGCCAGCAGCTAAGTAAGGGCTCAAAGAAACATGCAGGTTGAGGTCATTTCTGCTCTCAAGCCTGATTTCTGTTCAAGGAGAGGAGAAAGAAGTCCTCTCAGGCCCGAGCTGACAGCCAGGCTGGGGGAACAACAAGGCCTCTCTCCCCTTAGGCAGCCGCTTGTGGCTGGAGGGCCTGAGCCCCACCGCGGAGCCGACAGTCACTCCCCAGACCTCCCTGGCAGTTCAAGGGCTCCGTCCGCTGCCGAGCACAGAGTGCAGTGGGAACCCTCCCAGCAGCTTTGATCCTAAACCATGTGCGTTCTTGGACTGGCTTGCAGTGGAAGGAGCAGAATAATAGCAGCGAGGCCCACAGCCCCCTAGGGGGACCGGGAATCCTTTATCTCTTGGAGCCAAGGGTGAGGACTCTCAGGGCCAAGAGAAGCCTTGATGGCTGTCCAGTCTGGCCTTCCCTGGCCTGCCATGTGGCCTCTGGCTTGCATACCTCTAGAGACGGGGAGTGTTCTGCTCCATCTCTCCCGTCTCACCAATCCCAGCCTATCGGCAGCCTGACTCTCTGATAGCTTTCTTCAGTGGAATCCAACAAACTTGTACTGACGACTCCGGGCCAGGCACTGTGCTCAGCACCGGGAACATGGCAGTGAACCTCCAAGGTATCCACCCTTTGGTGTCCTTAAAGCAACCATCCTACTTCCTCTTCCCTTCTATACCTATGTAGTGTTTGAAAATGGATCATGCCTATAAGGCCGAGTTCATCTCTGCTGTAGATTAACATCCTGTGTCTGGTGCTCGACTCCTGTTCCTCTTTGTCTATATCCTCCTAAAATTTGCATCCGGAAGGGAGTACACGCAAGTAGCCTGATACGGAAGAGGCAATACTAAACTTCATAATGTAGCCCTATGGTGAGACCGTGCCTTGGTCCAACATAGCTCAGAATGTGGATCACAATATTGATTAGAGATGCAGCTGAGTTTGGGGGTACATATGGAAAACAGCAGAAAGAAATCTTAACCCTGCTCTCACCAGGCTAACACCCAACTCCTCTGAGACCTTTTGTAAGTGACTTACTAGAAAAGTCAGTGATCGGTCTCCAAAGGGATTTTTGAGCATGCTCTGGGTTCCTACTGGGACTTTCTCCCCAGGACAGCATCACAAGTTATAAATTTCTTTGCTCTAGACCCTATGTGCCTCATATGTGTTCCCAATCTGCTTTTCCCTAGTGTCTGGTCTGTTGGCCTGACATGTACCTCCTGAGTGCATGTAGGGTTGAGGGAGGGGTAAGGGGAGTGACATTTCCTCCATCTCTCTCCCCATAGAGCACAATTCCTGAGCACTTGGTCACTCTTGCCCTTCCTGGCTGTAGCTAAGATTCATGGACTAAGGGCTCTGTTCTTTGGCCTCCCGCCTCTGAAGGGAGGGGTGGTTCTTTCTGAGCCTTTTCTCTGCCTTGGGTGGCCTGGCAAGGAGTGGGATGGTGTACATAGGGTGGTGCGGAGGTGGTAGTGGCAAGATTCCCTATCTGATTCCTCTCATGCATAAAATACAGTGTTCAGCACATAATAGGTGCTCAGTAAATCTTTGCTGAATAAATGAACGAGGAATGAAGCAGTATTAAACAACTGATGTTGACCCTGAGGAAGCTGGTGTTCTCTCTTAGCCCTCTCTAGTCACTCTGTTTTCCTTTTAAGACCAGTATCCTACTTTGTTGTTATTATTATTTTTTTTAATTGACCTGTAGTCAACAGGCAATATAACATTAATTTCAATTGTTCAGTGCAGTGATTCAACAAGTTCTCTGATGACCTCTTGTCTTCTGATCTGGACCAAGGGTTATTAGAGAGCCTTTCTTTCTTGGCAGGGAAGGGGAGATGAGGAACACTTATTAGGCACTTGCTGTGTGCCAGGGAACTTGTATAAAGCAGGCATAAGGACTTTTACAGATGAGAAAACTTGAGTTTCTTATTGGTAAGTCACGTGCCCATGGACGTAGTCTGGTAAGTGGCATGGAGGGATGGGAAAACCTCGGTCCATCTGGTTCTCAAGACTTGATCGTCTTTACGTTGTGCCAGGCTGGCCTCTTGACAGGGCTTATGGTAAGAACTGGCTCAGGCTTCTGTAGCAGGCCTACAGTTACCCCCAGGGACACACGCCTGAGCAGACTCTTGGTGCCTGGCTCTCAGCACCCACTTGGTACAGGGTCATCTGCCTGGGTGGTCTTAAACCTGTGAGGGCCTGAGAGCTGCTGTTTATCATTGTCTAGGCAGCAGATCAACCGTGGCTGGCCGTATTCTAGTCCTCTGGATGTTCAGTTTTGTTTTCCACACTGGTGAATGAAAATAGGAATCAGGTCCCTGGAAGGGGGACGTGTCTGTCCTTCTGTGACTGTAGAAGCCAGGTAGAGCATCTTCTGAATGTTCCTGAGGATGTCTGTCTGCCCCAACTGAATGATCTGGGAACACTCACCTCAGAGGAGTTTAAAGACGAAAGAGTTCTAGGAACGTGTTAGACACACACTGGCCCCATTTATCTGTGTATACTTAGGCCTCTTTGTGCTGAACTTCCTGGCTTTCCTGGGAGGGTCTCAGCATTGAATCCTGAGTATGGCCTGTTGGACCCAAGCAGAGTTGGGTTTAAATGCTCTGGCAAGATGTGAGTACCAGTGCTTACTAGCTGGTTCAATTTCCTTTTCTGAAAAGTGGGAGTCAAGATGTTTACTTTATGGGGCTGGAGCACATCTGATGGTCAGCAGATGTGATCATGACCGTTGCTGAGTTGAGGCTGGAAGGTCCTTTCCATGTCAGCTTATGATCTGACCCAATTGTTTTCCAGCTCATCTTTATATAGCATCTCTTTAATAGACTTTAAGAAACGATTTTGAATCTACTGTCTCATTTTTTTTTAAACTATTTTAATTTTTAATTTTTTTTCAAGATTTTATTTATTTATTTGACAGACAGAGATCACAAGTAGGCAGAGAGGCAGGCAGAGAGAGAGGGAGGAAGCAGGCTCCCCGCTGAGCAGAGAGCCCGATGTGGGGCTCGATCCCAGGACCCTGAGATCATGACCTGAGCCGAAGGCAGCGGCTTAACCCACTGAGCCACCCAGGCGCCCAACTGTCTCATTTTATCTTTATAATAATCCCACAAGATGGGTATTACTGGTATATTATTAATCATACGCCTTATGGGAAAATAAAATCTTAACAGAGGTTCAGTGAATTATTCCCCGTCTTCCCTGTAGTGCGGAAGAGTGGAGTGGTAAGGAATGCTAAGGCTCTGGAGTCACCTCTACTTACCTTGGGCAAGTTTTCATCTCCGTGCCTCAGTTTACTCACCTGTAAAATGGGATCATTCCCCTCATAAAGCATTTGGAATAGGTGCAGAGGGAGCACTCAGTTGAGCCTGTTTGGAAGGATAGAGACGTGGCAAGTAGAGGACGGGGCCTCAGAGTCAGATCTGAGTCCACACACCTGTACTTTCCGCTGCCCCAGAACGTCCCTCACCCAAGTGCTAGTTTCAAGATGAAGGACTCTGACACAGTTGAGACACTGTGGGCCTCCTATGATCCTCCCTCCTACCCCAGCTCTCTAATCCCCCACTTTATTTGTTTTTTCCTACATGAGGGAACCCAGAAAGGTTAAGTCACTTAAGTCTTAACGTGGTTTGTGGCAACCCAGAATTACCATCCGGGGCTCCTCACTGTGAGTTACTCTTTTTGTGAACCCAGTATCTAAAAATTAAGAAAGGAATGAGATACACCCACACACAGAGAAAAACAGCATATCTTGAATTTCATTCCTGCCTCCAGCTAACACTTACAACTCTTGTGATCAGTAATTCATTCCAACAGTTCTTATTTCTTCGAGGGTGGTTCAGCATAGATTAATAGTGGCAAGTAGACGCGGTCTGGGGTCTCCACGGGAGAAGCACTTTCTCAGAAGTGTTGCATGACTGAGCTGCTACACATGCCCCTCCTAGATGGTGCCCGGAATTCCGGGTTCCATGTGTTCAGTTTCACATCCCTTTGCCTGCCTCCCAAAGGGTAGGACAAGTGCAGGCTGAGGTGGTGAGATCCACGTGTCAGATAGAGTCCCAGTGGCTCCCTGGAGGGCGTGTGGAAGAGGGCTGGCTCATGTGCTGGAATTCCCAAATAAAAACAAACAAAAAAATCTATCATCACATTGGTGCAGAGTTCCTGCTTCTCAAGAATTGGATTTCTTGGAGCCTGTCTCTTCCCACTACAGCTCAAAGCATTCCCTCAAGTGGGAATTCCAAGTGCCAAGAGAAGACATATGGATAAGCTTGGGAAATAACTTTGGTGATTAATATGGCCCCCTAGCATTTAACCTTAGCTTACCTTTGTCATTTTCTTTGCATGATATCTCTTTCTGCACCCTGTGTTCCAGCCAAAGTGAACTGCTCATCCTGTCTGTGCCCCGCTGGCCTCCCTGTCTTTGCTCGAACAGGTCTCTTGCCCTGGAATATTTCCCCGGAATCCCTGACCTCTTGGTCTCCACTAGCCTGGTCCCACCTGAACTTCAAGATGCAGCTCACATGCTGCTTCCTGACATCCTATCCGATCTCTGGGAGCACTGCTCCTTCTTCGTGGCCCCTCGAATAGTAATTGAGTTCCTCCCATGAACCAGGAACTATTCTAGTTATTTGGGGTGCCGAAGTGAACAAACAAAGATCCCTGACTTCGGACAGTTTACCTTCTGGTGCCTCCCATAGTTGATTGCTAATGCTGGGCATATGAAGTTCTCCTGAGAAATACTGTGCCACTCAAGGTCAGATTCATGTCACGTCCGATATCTTTAGTCATCCTCTCAGTGGCTTCTATTGCTGTTGGTGTAAGGATGTTAATGCTGAGCATTCCTTGCTAGATCTCCTATGGATCCCATCTCCCTTCATATCATTTCCCTCCCAGCATTCTCTGTTCAGCTTTCTTCTTGTCCCTGCTTCTTTCCCTGATACGGTGCCTTTGCACAGGCTTTCCTTCTGCATGGAACGCTGTCCCCACCTGTCTCCATTTGGTTACTTTCAAATCCCAGCTGAAACTTTACTTCCTCAACATTGCTGACTAAATCAGATACCTTGACGCTTCATGATGTTACCACTGCCATGTCACTCCCCACAGTTGCCAATTTACTTGTGTCTGTGACTGTTTTCTTCATATCTGTCTTCTAATCTGCATGGTGAGTAAATCAAAGGCAGAAGTGGTGTCTATGTTTGTTTATCATTTACAGCTGTAGCAGATAGTAGGGAGTCAATAAGCATTTGTTGAACGAATCAATGAATGGATATCGCCTATGTATGGCGGATTATCCGCGATGGGCTCAATTTCAAGCACTCTGTTCTTGCTTGTACATTTTTAGTTGTCTGGACATCTGTCCTAGTTTGCGTTTCAGAAAATATCATCATCTGACCCTAGCAATGCTCTGTGCATAGAGAAGGTACTCAGTATTTGTGTTTGCTAATTGAATACATTCATGAAGTCAGAGTTTGGTAGAATGGGGAAGTTGGTGGGAGTGGGAATCACCTATCAGAAGAAATTCTGCTCGAGCCGAAGCTGACAGTGGCGTGTCTCCACAAATACTAACACACACATTTCAGAAAGGCTCATCAAAGGAGGCCCAGGCCTGCTGGAGGTCTGTTTATATTGTGTCAGCAAAGGATAAGGCAGATCTTCCTGTGATTGTTGCTCAAGGTATACAGAGTTTTACCTAAAGACCTTGCAGTCAGTGTACAAGACTAGTCAAAATGGAAAATAAAGTTTTCTTTTAAGTGAAAGAAAAAAGTAGCATTGGGTAGTGATTCTTTCCTCTTTTGCTATTTGCTCTATTAAAAAAAAAATTAATACCTTAGGTTTACTTAATAAAGAAGAGCAGTTGTTGGTTTACAAAGTACATTCACATATATTAGCTTATTTTTGTTATTATAATACTCCAGAGAGAGTGGTATTATTAGTCCCATTACTTATTTATTTGTTTACAGATGAGGACTGCAAGGCTTAGATCTCTATTTCCAAGGACATGTGGCTATTGCATCAGCCAGGATTGTCTAGATTATACCGCTGTAAGAGGAATTCCCAAATTCTCTGTGCATAACAGAGTTTTGTTTCTTGCTCATGGGGTTTGTCCATTGTGTGTTTGCTAGGGGACCGTGCAGCATGTTTCAATCAAACATACAGTGTTGTCTGCTCCCTCTGGGCCTTCCTGTGGGCTGTTCCCTTTACCCATCATTCTGGTCTTCCTTCTGTATCTGGTAAGCTTCTACTTGTTCTTCAGGACTTAGATCAAACTTCACATTTTCTTGAAAACCTTCCCTGAATATGGCTGGAGATGGTCCTGAGCCTGGTGTCCACGAAGTGCTCCGGACTTACGCCATCAGACTATCCTACAGTTGATGGTTTACCTGACTCTACCCCAAGTAGACTTAGTGCTTCTTGGAGGAAAGGACTATGCCTTGAGTTATTTCTGTGTTCTCAGTGCCATTCATGGAGCCTGTCTCCAGCCAGTGCTCACTGAACAGAGAAGAAAGGCTAAAGCAGGGTTGGGAGTTTATCTTGGGAATAAGCTGAGAATGGACGACAGTGAGTTGCCTATCACCTCATTCCCATGCAGCACTGTGGTTCCAGTTGTGAGAAACTGGACCCTGTGAGACAAGTCAGGCTGATTTATCTGCAGATTGTATGCTAGAGTAGTTGAGGCGATTGCTCGAGATGTTTAAGGTTGACCATGTAAAACCTGATGAAAACCTACCAAGTGTAACAACTGCATAGCCGACTCATTCATCCAGAACTTCTTGCTCATGAAAATAGTGGATGATCAAAACTAACCACTTCTCAAGACCATTCCATCTAAAAAACTCGGAGCAAAATTTAGCTTGTCAATTTTCTCAAGAGTTAGTTGTATCTTTTTTGTTGCTTTTGGATAGCTGGGTAAATCGTTGTTTTTCTTTCCTGTCATAGCCCTGGACTTTGACAGGTCCTTGTTTATAATCTGGCAAGTCTCATTGGTAATATACCTGTTGAAGGATTAATTACAAATGTTTAAAATATGAACTTTCAGTGAATGGGGAGCAGGGATTGTTTTATGAATTTTCTCATTACATCTCATTAGCATCATATCCAGCATTGGAGTCATTAGAAAAACAATAGACACATGTTCCGGTGCTCTCTCCAAAACTTGTGTGGGCAATTTGAGTTTCGAGGCCTATGTGTGATTTAAGCAGGGCACTGCAGATACGGTGGGACTGGACAGCGCTATGTAAATACACCCAGAATATGAATGTGTCCAGAGAAGTAGGCCCCAGACTTGAACCCCAGACTGAACAGGGGTGAGAGATGCTCAAATACCCATAGTGCTTGGAGGTCCTCTCATTCTATCTCCGGTTGCTGAAATAAGACAGAGAGCCTGGTCTTGGGAGTCAGAAGACCAGAGCCCAAATCCCTTTTCTGTTTGTCTAGTTCAAAGATTGATCATGCAAGAGGCATCTTTGCTCCCGCTGGTCCGCAGCCTGAGGAAATGTTCAGGCTATGTAGTCCAGTGCGATCCTGGGCAAGTTGCTTAAATTCTCTGAGAACTGGTCTCCTCACTTGGTAAAAGGAAGAGGGTACCATTTACCTTACAAGAGTGGCGTTTGTAAAGTGTCTGGCCATAATTGTACTCACTAGTGGTTAGTTCCTTTTGTAGCCTTTTTCTAGTGTTTGGTGTAGAAGAGACTGATTTATAACCCTTTTGGTCTTCACCAAAAGTTCAGTACATATGAAGCCATTCCTGAAAGGGACAGGAGAGTCCATCTGGGTCAATGCCAGCGCCTCATGTGGGAATCTAAAGGATGACATGTTATGGTGAAGGGTTTGTGCTTACACTCAATGTTGGATGATTGAAATATTGATTGATGTTGGGAAAGTTTAAAAAAACAATCTAATTTTATTTCTATTTGTCCTTGCATTATGATTTCTGGTTCTACTGAAAGTCAAAATTGGAGATTTCATGGTACTACTATAAAGATTCTTTTGAAGGTGTTTTTGGTTAGCCAAACCAAATTGTACAGGGACTATCTCAAGGACTTTTTTTCCCCCTCATGGGAAGGTGGGTTTTTGTGAAGGATATTCATCCAGATGCCTATCTGGCTCTTTCTAATTGTTCCAACATCTCATGACTTTGGTCATCCCTCAAAAATGTTTTATTCTAGTATTCTTTTTCCTCAATATGAGTCAAAGCCTAAAATTCAAAGGAAAGAAAATAACCTAAATTCTAGAACCATCTAAAAAGTCTGAATATTTGTTGGTTCAAATAGCAGGAAAAAAAATAAGACTTTTTTTTTCTTTTTCTGTTCGGCTTCATTCTAAAGAGATCACTTTCAGGTCAGAAGGATTTTTGATGTTTTCCAGACTTTCCTATACTTTTTAAATACTTTTTAGAACATGAAACACTAGGCATTTATATGTGAAAATCTTATTAAAATTCTTTTTCCAAAAACTTGTCATACCCTTTTCCCTAAAGCATTAAAAACATCCAAATAGCAACGTATATATCAAAACCCAAATCAAGTAATTTTAAAAAGTATCTTAACAATGAAAATATAGCATATCTGATTTAACCGCAGAATATTTGCCATTGATGTACATCAAAACTGTTAGATGAAGAAGTTAGTAAATTTAGCTTTTCTCTAATCTTTAGGCTTAGTACTATATTTATTCAGATATTGTTAGTCTACAATTCAAATTGCCTTAAACTTGACAGAACTACAAACATTGTTGAATATAATCTCTAAGTAAATAACATATTTTGGGTGAATCCAAATTCTAGGCATATAATAAGAGGTCTAAAACTTGAAATCCTGTTTTCTTCTTTCTTTTTTCTTTCCTCTCTCCCTTCTTCCCTCCCCCTTTCTCTCTCTCTCTTTTTTGTAGTTTTTTTCATGCCTAGTCCCAGAAAACTGTGCCACGTGTCTAAGAAAAGATTTCACTTACTAATCACTCACTTACTAATTGATGGCATTGTAATATTTTCACTAACTTTTGGTTGTCATGAAAACTATCCCAAATTCAGTAATGGACAAATGAGGATATGATGTATCCTCTCATTACAGTGTCAGTGGAGTTCAGTAAACTTTCTATTGACTGGGCTACTCTATGGCTCTGTAGGAATGAATACCAGTATAACTTGTAGATTTTTGTCTGGTAGAGAGACAGATAATTCCTGTTAGTGGAAAAGATGTCCCCAAAGATTAAGGGTTATGGCTCTGTGGGACAGTGACCACTTTTGTATCTAAAGTAGAAGTCTGTTATTGTATACCTATTGTATACGTAACTTCTACTACCTAACTTCTCAAATACTTGTTATAACATCTTACTAGTTCGCTCATTAACTAATAGGTTAAATAAAGCCTTTGATACACATTCATTTTATATTTATTGGAGTTGAAAATTTACCTGAACAGTATGTAAGATGGTTTATTTATATTTTAAAAGAAAGTATGTTTTATATTTATTCTTACTGATGAAATTAATAAGTTCAGTGACATCCAATGATCTCAAGGTAGGTTGACTGATGTCAGGGAGCCAAGGTGATCTTTACGAAAGTCTTCCGTATGTTCTCTTCTACCTGATTATGTGCTCAACAAACATTTTATTGCTGTTGTTATTCTTGCTAAGAGAAAGCCACGTAGAAGGGGAGGCCAGGTCCATGTGAAGCATTCACATCTGGTGGCAGAGTCCGATTTAAACCAACTGTTGCTATCTTGGGCCAGAGGATGGAGGTAGGAAGGAAGTGCCATGGGAACAGAGATAAGGAAGTTTAAATAAATTCCCTGTATATTAAAATATATATTAACATACACTTCAAGGAATAAAAGGCTAATGAATAGCTTTTATTATATAACCACAGGCTTATGAAAATGAGTGTCTAAAAACATTTGAAAGAAATGGATAATAGAGTATGTCTGAGGGGGAAATAACCATTAAAAACTTGAAAAATTAAATACCCCATTCTTAAAAACAATTTCAGACTCTCCCCATCAGTTTTAAAAAGCAGTGGTCATGAACTTTGCCATGAGCAGTCCATGAAGATTCAATACTTGATAGCTTTTCAGGAGTTAGGTCTTGTAAGAGGCTCATCTGTCAAAATTGTCTAGAGATAATGTTCAAAACACAAACTCCTAGTCCCAGTCCAAGATTTACTAAATCAGACTCTTCAGGGGGTGGGTCAAGGAATGCAGGGTGTGTGTGTGTGTGTGTGTGTGTGTGTGTGTGTAGACTTTAACATGCTCCCAGAGGATTTGGATGCAATTGAGTTTTGGAATTACAGGTGGTGGGGGCGGGGTGGTTCATAGTATGGATGGGGATCTAAGGTCTGCTTCAAGTCAGGACCTTTGCTTGATTTTGCTGTAGAAGGCTTCTTAGCGGGCATCCTCGGGCACTATTGTGCATCTTTTAGAACCTTAGGTTCACTATATAAAATTACTCTCTTTATGCGGCATAAGCTGCACCATTATCCCAGGGGCCCAAGGTTGGCTGGGTATGAACTTAAACCTCCTCCTTTCTTTCAAACTGCTTATGTGCTTGTCTACCCTCCAAGGAACTCTCACTTCCGGGAGTAAAAACCCCTAACAAGTATATACTTTCTGGAAAGCAAGTTGGCTTTGCAGATAAAAAGGCTTAAAATGAATCATATCCTTTGACTCCTTTATTCCATTTTTTTTTTCCAACCCAATCTAACAAAAACCAATGATCACAACCATGTATACTCATTTTTTTTTTTTAATTATTCTTGGAAGAGTTAAAAAAATTTTTTTTTCAAAAAAATGCAATATAAATATCCAAGAATACGGGAGAGTGATTCAATCTTAGCTAATAACAATAGGATGAAGTCCTTATGGTATCTACAAACAATGTTTAATGACGTAGGAATATAATTATGGGGTGCTCACTTTGTCCTAGGAATTTGTCTTCTTTTTCAAATTTTCTGTGATAAACATTTATTAACTTTATGATCATAGGAGTGCCGTAAATTTTTATCTTTTGAAGTTTTCCTATTTTCTGCAAAAAAATTTATTAACTAACCAGGTGACTGTGAATGATATTTGACTAAGAGACTAATTCTGTTAAGAAATTTAGCATCTGGGTACCTGGGTGGCTCAGTGGGTTAAAGCCTCTGCCTTCGGCTCAGGTCACAATCCCAGGGTCCTGGGATCGAGCTCCACATTGGGCTTTCTGCTCTGCAGGGAGCCTGCTTCCTCCTCTCTCTCTGCCTGCCTCTCTGCCTACTTGTGATCTCTCTGTCCCTGTCAAATAGATAAATAAAATCTTTAAAAAAAATTAGCATCTACCATTTACAAAGTCATCAGATAATTTGCTAAATGAAAGTGAGAAAGCTTTTTATTATTTAATAGGTCTGGCCTCTGCCTGGCAATGCCTTAGCAGTTCTGGTTACTTTATTCATTTTAAAGCTAGAGCCTTATTTTTCAGAACTAAATTCAAATTACCTTCCTTTTTATTTCCCTTCAGTTTCCTTCACCTAATCTGTCTGTATCAATAGTGCTTTAATTACTTTTACCTGCATGTAACAACATATTTGCAGGAGCTAACTAATTCACTGGCTGGAGGGAATCTCCATACCAGAGAGAATCTCTCCAGGCCTCCAGTTCCCCTGCAGGTACCTTCTCACAAATGTCGAGTTTGCACTGATGGCCCCTACCTAACACTGCAGACGGGGACTGGACAAGGGAGTTTGATGGAGAGATGCAAGAGAGTGGAAGGGTCAAGGCACTGATTATGAAATACATCATGGAAATTCACCTGGGGATGAAAAATTGGGAATATGACGGAGGCGATAGAAGGTAATAAATTTGTAGATCCAATGAATGGATTGGAACTCTTAACTGGGTCAAAATATTGTTGATGTGGCCATGATAGAAGATGTGAACTGGTGAGATAGAAGGTGGGCATCCGAGAGTGGAGAGTTCAGAAGAGAAATTTCAGCCTGCTGTGGTATTGGTTGATAAGATGTAGCTAAGTATGGCAGTGAGAGGCCAGGCAATGGATTAGTGATCTACATGAGTGATGAAGTCACCAGGAGAGATGCTAAGAGAGGTGGTGAGGAAAAGAGTTAGTCACCATGTTCTAAACTCTTCAGTGAATGAGGACACCAACAGCGAGGGGAATCTAATGGCACATCCTTCAATGAAGCTTTTTGTTTGTTTGTTTGTTTGTTTGTTTTGGGGTAGAAAAAGGGAGGAGAAATGATGTGGAAGCAGCAGGGGATCAAGGAGGATATTACCCCATGAAATAAAACATACCTTATAAGGCTCATAACTCTAGAGACCCTCCTTGGAGACTTTCACCTGGCACGTTTTCTCCTTTGGTCCCATTCATGCTCCTTCTCTTTCCACTCTACCTAGTTAACAGCTTGACACTGTTTGTGTATGTGTCCGTGGGTCTGTGTCTCCCTCTGGATTTGAAATTCTTCTGTGTGGAAGGCCCTTCAGTGTGTGCCCAGCATAAATGCTTAATGAATGTCAAATAAAGAAGTCATTTGATTGAAATGTGCTGGGAGAGTTTTTAGGATTTTGGTTCACCCCAGATTGGTGTACCAGTTCTCTTTGGAGACTATGCTTATAGAACCTCTGATGACCTCAACAGATACCTCTGGACTTTGAGTCTTGCATTAGATTTGGCTTGGAAGTCCTCATGTGGACACCTACCTTTCCACCAACATTTTTTTTCCCCTAAAACAACTCCATTCATGTGTCCTTCCTCATTACCTGGCCTCTGATATCCCCCCAAGCAGACGGTTCAGGCTCCCTGCTCTGTCCCAAAACACCCTCTCCATGTGCAGGCACACTTGTCTTCTGAAATGTACACCCATGATGATATATAATGGGCTGCCATCAGATGGACTGATTTTGAGTCCTGGCTCTGTCAGAACCTAGCTGTGAGATTGATAGAAACTCATTGACACATGAAGAAATTACAGATCAAAAAGGTTGAAAAACCAGCCCAAGATCTTATAACTCAATAACTTATAAAACCCAGGGTGCTAGGGTTATAGAATTTGGGGTTCACCATTACCCCAAATGCTTCTCAGATGTTTTCTATCAGTTGGTTTGGTGGTGGGGTAGGAGGATACTTTTCTCTTAATTCTAACAAAGTATCTAAGTGTGGGGCTTAGTTCACAAGTTCCATTTTTTTTTTTTTCAGCCTAGATGAAACCTGAATAAGAATGACAGATGTAAATCGCCCCTTATGCATCAGTAACCTGCACGTCTTCCTGTTAACAGAATGTGACTTTAAATGATATGACTGCTGTTTTATCTTGGGTCAGCCCTCACATTATTTCCGTCATAAACAATGTTCCAAATGATCGGTATTTGGGAGGAAACACCTTTCCTGTATGGCTTGGTCATGAGATGATGGGCAGTTAGGATAACTGTGACTTCACTGCAATCATGAGTTAGGCAACTAGAAGGTCATACGTGGGGCATAGAGTTACCTGCCTGGTATAAGCCATTTTCCATAAGCCACTCCTCTGTAGAAAGTAGGGGGTTTTGAGTAGTAAGCTTATACTGTATGTTCTGGTGCTACCCAGTGTGGGGGGTGGCGGGGAAGGAGGCAGCTCATTTAAAGCAGAAAGGGCAAGAGTCTTGGAATAAAAAAATTATAGATAGGAATCCTGGCCCTGAAAGTTATCTGCCTGTGGATCACTGGACAGATCCCCTCATCACCCTTAGGTCTGGAATTCTCTTCAGTAAAACATGATTCTTATATTCCTTATATAGGTCAACAGTGGAAAACATAGGGAAGTGCCCATATATAGGCTCCCCAAATACTACTTTGTATAGAAAAATTTTTAGAGGCTTAAAATCTTACTGTTTGTTTCAGAAGTTGCTTGGTGCTGATACCATTTTGCATTACAACTTCCTTTCTGGTACAATATGTTTGATATGGCTAGTTGAATGAAGATGTTTTCCCTCATATTTTATGTGTTTCTTTAGGGTTCTAGATGTTGAGTTTGGTTTTTTCAACCAAGAAAACAATCATGTTCCTAACATGGTTTTGTGTATCTTAACCCAGCAGGCAAGAACAGGCCTTTAGTGTAAGTAGTCTTAAGAAATACTGATAATAATTACATGTTGTTTTCTCACTGTTACTCCTACAGCAATCACAACTCCTCACAAAAGGTATAAAGGACTTTTAGGTCCATTAACTACTTAGAGCTAACTCCACAATACTCTTGAGCAGCATGAGGATTAGTATTTGGTATTGACCTTGACCTTGACCTGATATAGGAGGGATCCACCTCTAATTAAAATGCATTTATTTTTCCACAAGTTCATTTTAAAATACAATTTCTGGCCTCTTTTGTAATCAAAACGGATCACGCTTATTTGTGTCTTCATTATACTTCTCTGCTTCTCCTTGCTTATTTTCAACTTGCCCTCGACGTATGTATTTATAAATCTCATCCATCAGAATAATAGTGCTTATGCTGCCTGGAGTGGGCGGCATGTTTAGATGGTGAGCTAACAAGTGCCCTTTCATCCTCCGCAATGCCAGCAAGCAACTGTCAAAATAACAGTATTGCTCTGCCTGGGACAGCTAAAGTCAAGTTCTTGTTCTGCGAACAGGGAAATACAACAGAAAGAAAACAAGCTGTGGCGTTCCCCGGATCCAGGCTGTGCTCCGTCCTGTTTGTTATCTGCGGAGCGCTGATGTTATTTCAGCCCTGTTGTCATTCTGGACGTGCTGCTGCGGAGCTGTTGTGACCGTCAAAATTCCTGCCATTACTTGGGGGCTGATCATGGTAGCCCCATGTGCCAGGAACGGGCTTCCCGGCTATTGCTAGTGACACACATCCAGGGGTTGAAAAAGAGCCTCCAAGTTAGCTCTGTGTGTGTATGTGTGCACGTGCGTGCCTGTGTGTCTGTGTGCTTGGTTGGTTAGAGAGGAGGAGCGGCCATGGCATTATTTATTTATAATTTCAGGTACTCTGTTTCACAATGTCATTGTTGGCGGAGTGTTTAAATGCCATTAAGACCAATCAACCTGTCTTTATTTACTTTAGCCTCAAAAATGTTACACAAACTATATGTTCACTTTTTAAAATTGGAAAACACATACAAGCAAAATGGAAACAGCACCTGTAATTTCACCACTCAGGAATCAGTGTAGTTAGGAATTGGGTGCATAACTCTGGTCTCTTCTACGAAAGAGATTGTGCTTGACCATTTTTTTTTTTTTTTTTTTTTTTTTAAACTTAGCAAACCATTATAAACATTTTTTTCCAAGTAAATAAATTCATAACCACATCTGATTTTTATAGTGTTCCACTGTGTGGGTTGACTATAGTTTTTGTAACTAATTTCCCGTTTTTGGATTTATCTTTTCTAAGTTGCATTAATGAATATCCTTGTACATACATCCTTTCACACCCAACTGGTCTTTGAAAACCTCCTGTATTGGGAAACAGCTCCCTGCCCACAGCAGATTTAACTAGGGCATGGGTTCTAGAAATGGGACCCTTAATCTGCACGATATAAGGTCTGTGTGGCATGGTTCGTGTCACACTGTGTTCCCGTACTCTTCTGAACTCTTTATATTTTCTAGACACCAAGTACATGCTTCCAATTATATCTTCTTCCATCAGACTATGGTTGCTTCCATTCGTCTTCCCAGGCCGCAGGACCATTAATGATGTTAACAACATCACATAGTGTCAGCGGTCTTTCTTCAGTCTCTAATTGACAACTTGCCATCTTTTGCCCCAACCAAAAATTGTATTGCTTTTATCAATGATTATGTCCATGTATGTGAAAATGAAAAGCAATGGGGGAAAAAAAAATGCTGACTTTTAAACACAAACTTAACTGTAAGAAAAAGCACAAAACCAATGATAGTTAAAGGTTCCCAGGAGGTCACAGGCTGAACAGAACCTCTGAGAACTTCTCTGAACACTCAGAAGTTTCCCTGCCCAGGAAATCAGGTCGCAAGATCTTGAGTGAGCGCTAGAAAATGTAAGGAGTTCCGTAGTGGGGCTATCTGGCAGGACTGTGGTGTAGGTAAGATTCTGGACATCTGGCAGGAAAGTTGTCAGGATGCTGTAGTGCTGTGTTTTCTGTGTCTAAGCTCACTCTGGCCAACTTCCTGCTTGCAAGAGTTGGCCCAGCAGATTGCTTCTTTGCAACAAAAGGAGTAACCTTGGCTGATTCAGGCAATAAGGCATGGAGAGGAGAGTCAGCACTTCACCAGTCAGCATGTAGGCCAGGCGAACCACATACCGGCACAGTCCACTAAAACCCTCCTGATTATCTGCTTATCTTCATCCTTGGTTTCCTCATTATTTTTCTGAAGACAAAGTGTGGCAAAATTGGCAATTTAATTGTCATAACAACTAATAAGAAAAATAAATCTGGAAAATCCAGATCTATTCTTAAGTCACTTCTGCATTCCACTGTGGGTCAAAATTATTGCTAGTGTGCACATGTGTGGGCACACACATACATACAAGCATTAAAAAAGATCGTAGTCAATAAATCACATATATTACAGAGTGCACTCAACTCAAAGTTGAAGGTAGAGTTCTATTTGATATAGCCTGTTTGATAACTCTTGTTGACTAAAAACATGTAACAGCATGTGAAAAAATAAAGAGCACTTTTAGATAATTACATACATATTTATTTTTAGAAAATATACCGGAGACAAAAAGTTTTATTTCATTAGTACTGTTTAGGAATAGCATAAAATGGACTGGGGTGTATTATGTTCATACTATTCTCCTACAACCAATTTTTCCTATTTCTCTCTTCTTGGGTTTACTCAGAATATGTCTCCACGGTGGGTTGTCAAGGGTTGGTAATGTTTCCTGGGTCTTCTCATGTACCGAGGCAATAGCTGCATCTGTTCTAGTCAATATTGTAACCCAAGTGTCATATGTAAACAAGTAAATCTCTACATCCTGGCTTTGGTAAGGGCACCAGATGATCATCATTGAGGGGCACGGACATTCTGAAGTGGTTAGTGTTGGGATGGGAGGTGGTCCCGGAAGAGAAATGAAGAAGGAAGGTAATTACCAAAGCAAAATGTCCTGGGCTGGGACCCTCAATGAGCTAGCTGTCTTTTCATTTCCTCTGCTCCTAGAAAGGAGCATCATACCCGTATGGCCCAGCATCATACATTTGACATCATACCTAGAAGGCCCAGCATTTCTTATTACAAGAAGATTTCATATACAGGTATATTAGGAAGCCAGTAAGCCAAACTCAATAGCTAGGATGAGAGATTGATCATTAAAATGATGATTATCGGGGCACCTGGGTGGCTCAGTGGATTAAAGCCTCTGCCTTCGGCTCAGGTCATGATCTCAGGGTCCTGGGATCAAGGCCCGCATCGGGCTCTCTGCTCAGCAGGGAGCCTGCTTCCTCCTCTCCCTCTGCCTGCTTCTCTGCCTACTTGTGATCTCTGTCTGTCAAATAAATAAATAAAATCTTAATAAAAAAAATGATGATTATCTCTAGATCATTCACTCTATAGATGTGAAGTCTGAATCCCAGAGAGGCACTGGGATGTCTTTGAGGCCACTTGTGAAGTAAGAGCAGAATCGAGAGTAGGACTCCTTCCTCGTGTTCCAGCTTGATGTCCCTCTCAAGGTAGCGCCGTTGGGAACAATGTGAAATGAAGCAGTTCATGTTAGCAGCTGCATTTTGTGACTGGTATAACTCCAAAAATCAGACTAAACAAGAAACTGCAGAGATAATTGTACAGAGGATGTATGGCACATTGAAATTCCATTATTTAAAAAACAAAACAAAAAAAAGCAAAAAAAAACCTCCACATTTTTTTTTTTTCTGGTTTTGCCGTTTAAATTTATGGTTTGGTTACTGGCCTGGCAGGCAGCATGATGTATGCTTGTATCGCTAGGTTGTTAAATACCTCTCTCTGCTTCATTCTCAAGAGATTTTTCTGCTGTTCCTTTGTGTATTTTATTTATTTATTTATTTATTTTGGCAGGGGGCGTCATTTGTTACAAAAAGCAGATATACAAAACCACAGAATTGCAAGTGGACCTTTGGGTACTATCAACATTTGAGTAACCAGGCCTGTACCCTTCTGTAAGTCACGGTTTGCTGGGGGATTTTTGTGCTGCTCCTGTTATGCTGTCTGGGAAATGGTTCTTAAGATCCCAACCTCAGGGTTGTGGAAACTGAGGTTCAGAAAGGGAACTCCTGTATTCTGAGCTTTGGTGCAAATTCTCTGCAAGTCAAGTTTCAGAGAGGACCGGGGCTGGGTCAATTCTAATTTGGAGGCCTGCCCTCCGCCCCATTTTGGGCCCTTCCAAAATCACATCCAGTTTTTCAGTCATCTCCTTTAGCAAATCTCATCACTTCGACTTCCCATGCACTCAACATTAGTTGTCCAGATGAGTTGAGAGCTCGGGTTACCTCCAGGCTTGATCACCACCCACATTTTGTATTTTCGTAAGAGAAATGCAATTAGCTAGGGGGCTTAGCATTCTGTGGTTTGTATAATCTATTTGAAGAGTTTGTTTTGTTGGTTATTTGTACGTCCCCTCTTAGTATGTGAGTTGAATTTTTCTTCCATTTTATTCCCATCTTATCATACTTTCATTATCTGGTCATTTAAAAATTAAAACCAGATTTGAGTTGGTGTTTAAGACATGCTATCTGAGGTTGGAAGACATGATTTTTGTTCCCAGTTCTTCTTCTCTACAGATTCATGACATTGGTTAAGGCTGGTCCCCTCTCGGACTTTAATTTCTTCACCCGTAATATTAGGGTGTTGGACTAGCTGACCTGTAAGAGGTCTTCCTAGTCTGAAATGCTGTCCTTGCATTTTGGGTTAGGGATGTTTAGCAGAGTTTGATTATCTTGTTTTAGATCAAAGACTGTGGGAACCAAGAAGGTCTCAGTTTGGGATGGTCTCTATATGGTGTCCAGGTCTCTCAGAAATTGTCCAGGCAAAGCCTGCTCTGCTCCAGATCCCTATAGACATCATGTGAGGTGCTGTGGCTCCCATAGTGCTCCGGCTCATGAACTGACAGGCTGGGAACGTGCATGCTTTCAGTGTATCATGAAACCCTTAGCAAACTGTCAACAGGTAGACTTGCAGACTTTTTATCTGGTTGTTTCTTAAACAACAACAACAACCACCACCACCCATGCCTGATAGCTTCATAGATGATGAACTCTGTGAGGAAAACTTCATATCTTCACTTTACAGAGGATGGTCTTGAGGGCCAGAGAATGAGTGAGTGAGAGAGCTGTGATGGCCTAATTCCCTTCTCTCTTTCCCGATTTGAAACCCGCCATTTTGGCTTAAGTTTATAGAGTTAATGCCAAGACTCCTCAAGCCATATGGGTGTCTTCCCCCCGTGTTAGGGTCAGAGACAGAATTAAAATTAAATTCCTATTAGTCTGAGAAGTGGTGCTGCTCTTCCCAAGCAATCTTGCTTCACAGCAGGCTTCATTTGAGGGAAGCCAATTTACCTCAGGTGCCATAGGGCCATTTGCCATTGTCCCATGGAATAATATCCAAACTTCACAACATGGCATTCGAGGCTGTTCAACCTTTAGTTACAACCCGTTTGCTTTAAACTGGTTTAAGCCTGACTGGCTTGTGGTTGTAAGTCTTCCTAGCCTGTTCCTGATCTGCTGTGATTTCCCCTAGCATCCAGTGACCCTTGGCTCTGCCTCCAGTAATTAATGCCACCCCAACATTTCATACTCAACATGAGTATTCCGTATCCCCAGTTTGGACTATTACCTTTGTCTCAAGGACTCTGTAGGGTTTCCTTCGTGTTCCTTAGCTCCTCTCCCAGGGAAAGACACCCTGTCAGCCTCGTGAAAATTACTCTCTGGCTCCAGTTTGCTTGTCTGGCATCGTGACTGGCTTCTTTTTCACTTGTCGGGACAGGTCAGGAGAAGGAGCTTCAGGACAGCTACGGTGGATTCCCTGAGTAGCTCCTCTATGCCATGCCTTGGGTTAAGCTGGGAATATGGGGAAGGATTAGATGCTCCCCTGCCTTCAAGGAACATGTAATCCAGCAGGGAAGAAAATGAAATATTTAAAGGTAGTGTTATGTTGTAGGTATGATGAGAGAAATCCATATGGAGCGAGTGAAGGGCATAGAGAGGGGACAAGTCATTTGTGCCAGGGCTGTGGGGATGGTTGGGGAAACGTGTTGCTGAATCTCCAGGAACATCCCACGTGAAGAAAGTACGCCTCCTACAGAACCAGACTTCCTCCCTGAGACTGGAGAATAGGTCCTCTGAAACAGAGAAGTCCATGGTTTGTTAATGATGCCTTTGCAGACAGAGTAATGTGAGAAAGAAGTCAGAGCCTCTTGGATGGAAATCTTTGACATTTGGGATCCAGAGTGCTCCATGCCCAGGCAGCCTGACCAAGGGTCTAATTTGGTCTTCTTCAGAGAGGGGAAATTCCCAGCAGCG
Organism: Mustela erminea; assembly: GCF_009829155.1. Taxonomy (NCBI): domain Eukaryota; kingdom Metazoa; phylum Chordata; class Mammalia; order Carnivora; family Mustelidae; genus Mustela; species Mustela erminea. Next base: position 23,919,757 of record NC_045625.1, read on the forward strand.
ACTGCAGTGGAAATGCTAAATCTGGAAGGCCGACAGAATAGACTCTTGTTTTATCCGGCTGAAATGAGGGGGAAATGGCTCTTGATATGACCTTTCTTCCATGGGGGATTGCCTTTTAGACTTGGAAAAACTGGCTCAGAAACAAAATGATGACTGAACCGATACATGCAGAATATCAGTGGCGAGTAGTTTCCTCAAGACCACTCTTTTTCATGTGTGTTAGGTGAGAAAGGGTTAGGTGTCCGGCCCTGGGCAATGGCGTACAGGGTGGTTCAGGCTTGAGATGAGTAGGGGCTGTTTGGTGCCCATCAGCTGGTGGCAGAGCTGGGACAGGTCCATTTCTCAGGAGAGGAGCAGAGCAGAGAGGAAAGGGTTGGAGCTGTCTGCTAGGCCTGTCCCACCCCAGCAGATACAGAGGATGTTGGATTCCCTGGCTCCCTGAGAGAGGTGTTGCTCTGGACACATTTTTCCATGGTGACATTGCCCAGTGTCCCTACAGGAGGTAGACTGGGGAGAGGAATGGGAAAAACAATGTTCTCCAGCAGGACCATGACATAATGGAAACCCTGACACTGATTTGCAAACGTCTCTTTGCTCCGACTACCTGGGGCTTTTATTTAACGTCGGACACCATGGTATTTATGATTCAGAGTTGATGAAATAACTCTACCTTCAATTAAAATACATGTGGGTTAGCCTCAGGATCATACTGTTGAGTGGAAAAACAAAGCCAGGGGAGAATACAGACAGTGTGATTTCATTTATATAAAGCTCAAAAAATATATAACTACATATATATATGCGTGTGTGTGTGTGTGTGTGTGTGTGTGTGTGCGTGCATAGGTTAAAGATGAAAACATATGTATGTTACTATAAAATTAAGCAAGGAAATGATAAACACAAAATTTGGGAAGATGATTATGAATTTTGGGAGGGAGGGAATGTTTGGGATAGGGAGGGATACCCACAAGGGATTTCAAGGTAATGATAATGTTCTTTTTGAAAAACTGTGCAGTGAGAACAGAAGTGTTCATTATGTGGTAATTCTTTCTATGTGAGGTATGTTTTATGAATATTAGCTAAATCTACCCTGTTTAATAGAACAAACTGAAGTCTTCTCACTAACAGTGGTAGGATTTGTGTAGGGACAGAGACGTGTGTCTGATGCTCATACGTTAGAAGGAAGGACATCTGATCAGTTGGCTTCTTACTATGAATCAATATGATTCTGGCTTTCCTCATAGCAATAAGTGATTTATATTTTGAATAAAAACCCACTGTACAAACTAACCCCAGCTGCCCCTGTTGAATCAAAATTTTATTTCCCTTCCTGATGTGGGAAACAGGAATGAAATAATATAAGGTGAAAAAAAAAAGGAAGATATCAAACTGTTTGAGTTTCATCCTGATATTGTGCAACATTTTGTTCATGTGCAGAGATGAAAAAGGCTTGGAAAGTGTGTATTAAAGTATTTAGAAGGAATCATCTCTTGACTTATTTGTTTTCAGAATAGAAGATAGGTTTTATGAGCAGCTGTTCCATTGGATTATTTCCTTTCCCTCCACTCTGGACAGGTTGCTCCGTCCTCTCGATCATTCCTTGTTGCCCTGTGACAGCACTAGTTTCTTCTCTCTGTGTCTTGTCTGAGAAGGACTCTCCTTTCTGCTTTTCAAAAATGGTGAACATTTAATTCGGTCACTGGAACATGTTAGTGAATCCAGGAGCTGGGAGACCAGCCAGGAGTTAGGAAAACCACAGGAAATGTGTGGCCAGATGGGTCTTTGACTGGGCAGAGGGTTGTATGGGCAGTGCAGGCTGTGTGGTCCGAACAAGCACAGCAGAGGCAATGGGATCTCACCTCCTGTCTCTTCCTTTTTTTTTTTTTTTGAATCTACTCCACTGTCCTAGGTTAGGTTTCCTGGGAAGCAGACTGACACTTAGGTTAGCGTTCACGGGGTACATTAGAGAGTGTTCTTGGGACCAACATCTGGGGAAGGGGGTTGGGGAGAGAAGAGGTGGAGAGGGGAGGGCAGAGGAGGGACGGGAAGGAAGCAGGATTGGGTCTAGGGAGAGCTCAGGCTGGGCTGCAGGCTCAGTGGAAGCTTCAGCAGACCCGGAGAAGCTGTCAAGATGGGAGAAGAACCATTTGGAGCCTGTCCAATTTTGGGGGGTAGGGCCGGACCTATATAGCCCACATTAGTTGGACACCAGATGCTGCCCACATCAGGAAAAGGGCATGACCCTGGGTAAGGGGAGATCCTTTCAGCTGAGATAATCCCCAAAGTGGGGGCCAACAGGCTTCCCAGCAATTTCATATCAAGTTGTTCACTCTTCAAGTGGGATCTTTATTTCCATTCTGTAGTCAAGATTATTTTCTTATTAAAACATGAATTTAAGAATGTCAGCTGCTGCTCAAAATCCTTCCATGGCTCTCCACTGACAATAGGAAAAGGATCCAACCCTTACCTTGGCATTCAAGTCTTTTTGCAATCCGATCCCAATTTTCATTCTTCCTTTCTGACAACATTCTTCACCTCTGTCCACGACCTAATACAAATACAGCATGTTCCAGCTACACTAAATATCTCCCAGGCCGAAGGTACACCTTGATATCCCATTTACTCTGTCTGGAACATCTTACTCGCTCAAACCCCTACTCAGTTTTCGAAACGAAGCTCTAATGGTGATGAGCCCCGGGTGATGGACGGAAGTGTGAAACTTACACAACAGCGTAGGGCAACTAACTGGAATGAAAATGAAAATTTTAAAAAAGGGACAAAACCAAGCTGAAATGCCCTTTCACCTAGAACGTCTCCAGGCATAGACTTTCTTTTCTGCGGGTCCTCACGTCCTACTTTTCTGGCCTTCTCTCTCCACTCATATTATTTTCCCTTTCCTCTTCTTCACCCCTGACTTGTGCTTCTCTTCCTTGTTCCTGCACAAATCTTCTCCCATTCTCTCTGATTCCTCTCTTTTTCTCTCTGGGCACTTTTCCTTCTCAGGTAGTCTCCCGGGAAAAGCCAGAGGCCTGGGGCTTGGTCTGCATTACCTGCCTCGAGGGACTCTGGATTGGTGCGCAGGTTAGCGAACACTACTCCCGAAGCTCTTTATGCCACCCTGATGACCCTGCTTTTCCTGAAGGTTCTGATCGTTTGCCCGAGAAGAGCTGGCCATGAACGTCGGTGTGCTGGGACTGCTTGCTGATCAGGCGAGCGATGCAGCCTTACCTAGAAATACTGTCAGGGTTGCTCCAAAGAGTTTCCGCCTCAAGGAAGAGGTGACTTATTTTAGCGATTGGCTTACGTATCTGACTCCTCCAGTAGACTGAGAGCGATTCCAGGCCGGAGACTCCGCCTGCCATCTGCGTGCGCCCTCTGCCTCGCCCAGCCCAGCTGTAAGTGGTGGTGTGGTTGGGGGGGGGGGGGTTCCTTCAACGTCTGTTGAGTGAATGAATTGCTACATATGTTTTGTTTTTCATTTGAGTAAAGGGTTGAGGGGGAAACGAAAGTGAATTCCTTGCTCAGAGACTCAGCAAAGCAGCATGAAGAAGAGGCCACATCCCTTTCTAACATGCTCAGCTTTTCATTGCCGAGTTGATGTCATTCGTGAATTGATGGTGTGTTGATTACAGCTGTGAAGACTTCCGCTTATTTCCATCTGTCCCTGACACACATTAGCAGCAGACACTGACAGAAACCCGGTCACGTGCTAGGCTCTGCGTTCATTTCTAGCCCTCACAGTAATCCTACGAGGTAGATACTGGGATGCCCATTTTGCTGGTCGAGCAAGTGAAGTTCAGAAAGGTTAAACGAAGTTGTCTCTGGTGATGTACTTTCAAATGACAGACCAGGATTTGAACCAGGGCAGCCGATTCCAGAGCTCTCCCTCCTCCTGTTACTCCCTACTGCTAAAATTCAGTATACGGGTACTTCCTGCATATATGGGTGGTGAAAGACATTTACCCGTTAGGGGTGGAAAACATTTTGGGAAGCAACTGTGCTATCATTTCGAAGAAAGGCCACATATTTCATCTGTCAAAACAAGAATTACCACCAGTTTCATGCTGACTTGAAGTGGACACTTCAGCTGGGTCTCTGTAACTTCTTCCACTGTGGAACAGAGAGAGTTGGTGAGTGATTGTGAAAAAGAGTAGTCTCAAAGTTCTCTGAGACAAAAGAATAGCAGAATCCCATGCTATCGCTCGATGTTGTCATTACCGAGAAAATGCATCCAATAATGTTGTTGCTCTTAAGTCATCACGGCGATCTCCCCAGGCTGTGCACTGTGCCAGGTGCTTTCTGTACAATGTCCCATTTCAGGCCCACAACAAACTTTCGGGGTAAATGTGATTATCGTAGATACCGTGGGAGCCAGCACTCTTGCTCTTAGGTCTTTCTGTGAGAGAAGTACAAGTCCACAAACATCCTTGTGTTCGAGTAGTGACTGTAGCTTCATTCATAATAGCAAAACCGAAAACAGCCCAGATGTCCATCAAGAGGAGACGAGATAAACTGTGGCATGTGGGAATATTACTGAGCGATAAAAAGGGAGTAACCCCAATGGGCGCAAAAACATGGATGGAATCTCAAGACCATTATGCTGAACCAAGGGTATCAACTTATTTCACAAGAGTACATATGATGTTATTTCACTTAAATGAAGCTCTAGAAATAGATGGGCTTTTTTGGGTGGAAAAAACATTAGGACTGTGGTTACCTTTGGGATGTAGGACTCCAAAGGCATCAGAGAATTTTCTGGGGTGATGGAAATGTTCTATGTTCTGGTAGGGGCCTCCACCACACAGGGAGATGCATTCATCAGAACTCACTGGGAGGTACATTTAAGGTTTGTGCATCTTGTTGTATATAAATTTAACCTAAAAAATGGCAAACAAGTATTGATCTCTGGTTAATCATATGCTTGTTGAAGTGTTTAGAAGCCAAATTTACTTATGTCTGTAACTTTCCTTGAAATGCATCAGAAATAAATGGCTGTGGATAGACAGGGAGACATGGCTTGATATGTGATGAAGGTAGCATAGTAGATGCCAGCAGGCAGTCTGAGTGGTGGACAGCATGGTTATGCATGATGGATTTCCTTCAACTTTTCTCTGTGCTTGAAAAAATTCATAAAAGATGTTCGAAAGGGGCACCTGGGTGGCTCAGTGGGTTAAAGCCTCTGCCTTTGGCTCAGGTCATGGTGCTGGGACCAAGCCCTGAGTCGGGCTCTCTGCTCTGCAGGGAACCTGCTATACCGCACACCCCCCCCACCCGCCGCCTGCCTCTCTGCCTACTTGTGATCTCTGTCAAATAAATAAATAAATAAATAAATAAATGAATGAATGAATGAATGAATGAATGAATGAAATCTTAAAGAAAAATGTTGGAAAATCAAGTAGTAGACACCCAAAGAGGGAGTGTAATCAGAACAGAATAAACTAGAATAAAGTGCCCTTATTTTGATACAAACGAAGCTCTTTCACACCAAAGGTCAGAGGACTCTTAAGCCTATATCTTAAGAGTCAAAACCTTACCACATTCGAGCCTTTTACTTCTTGGTCCAATCTGACGTTCCAGTGCATTTCCAGCCACTCTCGGACAGATCTCATCCACTGGCCCCTTGAAATGACTTCTTCCTCCCTGCATTCTCGACATACATTTAGGCTTCTGTATCTTTGCTTTATGCTGTTTCCCGTGCATGGAAAGTCTCCATCCCTGCAAAATCTTTACTGATCCTTGTGGAGCCACTCACGTGTCCCTTACTGCCAGTTCCTATTATGGCACTGATCACATTAAAGTTTCCTTAATGCTGTTTCCTTCTTTCTCCACCTCAGGACTCAGAGAACCTCTAGGATGGGCAGAGGCAGTGTGGAGCTTAAGTCTTCTGTGCCCAGGACCTGGTACAGAGCTTGATGCAGAAAACAAACTCAAGAAATACTGGCATAAGCAGCAAGCATAAGAAATGATGCGTAGATGAATTAGAATAGAACGGACATTGGGAAGTCCCTCTACCATGCATTTGCCACTTTGGTCTCAGATCCTTTTCTTGTTCTTTCTTTGCTTTCTTCTGTTTATTAGGGGGCTGAGCCCTGCGAGTGACATTTCCCAAGGACCTTCACCATCTGGCTTCTAGCTAAGACCAGCTGCTAGGAGATGCTGGTGAGAGATTGGAGGGAAGAGGGGGAGAAGCCAGGGCGTATCTCTCTTCTCCCTGCTTTGGCGAGTGTCGCCAACAGCAGCGGAGTCTCCTGCACATCATTCTCGCTGCCATATGATAATCTCTGCTTCTCGTGGTCCCCACTCCAGTTGCCTCTTGGTGACTCCACCTCCTTCCCTCATTCCTCTAGCCCTTGGGATGGTGGTGGCTTTTAGCCATTGATAATCTCTAGTTTGACCATTTATTCTGTGGTTGGCTTTTAGGCTCTTCTGACAACTTTGTGACTAATTTCTTCTGGAGCTAGCCTGGGCTCTGTTTCCCTGAGTAGCTCCTGACAGAGGTAGTTCCCTTACTTGGTACCCCAGTTTCTGCATTTTTATAAAATGAGATGGATGAGATACAGGATCGCCAATTTTCTCCTTGCTAAAATTCAGATTAAGGGGAAGAGATTCATTAGAATGCCACCAAAGTTGACCCGTTTTCAGTTTCAAAAAGGGAGAGAAAGATAGAATTCCTAACACTTCCACTTAGTACCCTCTGTGCTTCCTCATGCGGGGATCACCGGGCTCATCAACAGGGGCCATGAGTGAGAGTCTGCCCAGGAGTCCTGCCCAGCATGATGATTAAAATGCTACCTGTTAGGTGCCAATTTCCAAGGCACCATCAGCGATTACACAGTGGCCAGAGTCAGGGAGAAGCAGCAGAAGCTGGGGGTGGCAATGAGGAGGGAGGGACCTGGAATCAGTGCTCATCCCCTACCAGTCCTGGTACTTCCCTGAGGACAACCCAGGACCCCGAGGTTAGCGTGGATTGGAAGGAAACTGAGAGAGGATGAGCCGCTTCTCCGCTAGGACCTCTTCGTTCATGGTCATCAATTATCAGCTAACATTTCATCATCCCGTCTACTAACTCCCACCTCATCGGGCTCAATACGATGGAACGCGTTATTTTGTGTGTGAAAAGAAAGACAAAAGCAGATGATATCTAATCCCTTCTCTCCAGCTACCCTCAATCAAGTGGGGGGTATGTAGACACATGTATGACTCTCATTCATAAAAACAATTCTAACACAGCACAGTTTGTAGTATATACTATAATAAGTGCAAATAGGGGCGCCTGGGTGGCTCAGTGGGTTAAGCCTCTGCCTTCGGCTCAGGTCATGATCCCAGGGTCCTGGGATCAAGCCCCGCATCGGGCTGTCTGCTCCGTGGAGAGCCTGCTTCCTCCTCTCTCTCTCTGCCTGCCTCTCTGTCTACTTGTGATCTCTGTCAAATAAATAAATAAAATCTTTAAAAAAAATAAGTGCAAATAACAGAGGAAGAAAGAATTGTAAGAGTGTTTTGGAAAGAATTGGTGGAAGGATGTATTTTGAACTAGACCTTGGCAAAGGATAGCCAGATTTAAGCATGGGGGGAAAAGACATTGTAGGCAGAGGTTAAGAGCCCGAGCAGAGGCATGGGGCAAGAAAATGTAGGGCCCATGAGGAGTACGTGAGGGGATGGGGAAACCAGAAGGGAAGAAGGCAGGGATCAAGTTCCGAATCAATCAGTATGAGATGAGGAGTTTGGAATGTATTCTTATGCAACTGGGAGTGACTGGAGGTTTTTGAGCAGGGATAGTCAGATCTGTGTTGTAGGCAGACTGCCCTTGTGTCATGGCAGCGTATGGATGGGCAAGGAGAAGGCATGCGAAGAGCCCATGGAGGGTGCCATTGCGGTAACCACTTCTATAGCCGCTCAGATATTCCCTTAGGGGCCATGGCCTCCATAGGGCAATGGAGACAAAACAGAAACTAGTTGAGATTGCATCATTAGGAATGCTTGCAGACCTCAAGAAGACTGGGAAGAATGACCAATATCTGGGTTTGTACTTGGCAGGGCTCATGGAGGGGCTGTGGGGGCAACTAACTGGAGCAGCCATGAGAGTGCAGCTGAGATCACGGACCACAAAGCCCCGTGAAACCAGGGAGGGGTCAGCTAGAGGTCCAATGGAAGAAGCAGCTGTCCCAGTGCAGGCAGCCTTCAGCTGTAGCGTCCGTGAGGGGGTAAGGACAGACTGTGAGGTGAGTGACCCCTAAGAGGAGTTCGTGGGTGCCCAGTAGTCGCCTCTTGTGCTCTCATCTCCTGTATCAGTAACAGGAGTTGGTCTTCACTATGTTGTTCTTGCAAGCTCACCTGGAGGCCAAGGGGACAACATAAGGTCCAGAGTAAGTGGATTGAGTTGCAGATCTGCACTTACCCTGTCAGCTCTAAAGCAGCTCTTAACCCTTCTGCTACTCCTAGAAAAACAGTCTGGTCACTGCTTGATGTGAAGGGCTCTGGAGGTGGCGCAGCCTTGCGTAGGGCCTGGTGCCAGTGACTTAACTTCCCAGTGTGTCAGTTTCTTCCTTGGTAAAGCGGGGACACTAGCTTTGCCTATCACTTGGAGCTGTGAGGATGAAATGAGATGATGCAAGCTAAGCTTTTAGCACAAGGTGTGGAACACAGTAACTAATTAATAATGTAATTGCCATATTACATTATTAATGCATAATCATAATTATTACTCACTACTGTAAAGTGGGGATAAAAATCTGTAGCTCTTGAGAGTTTCTGTGATGATCCAGTAATGAACATGAAGGTGTTTTAAACGTGTAAAACGTAGTACAGATGTAAGATATTAATTATGATGATAACAAGGGCCCATTCGAAGTGAGATGCTCCCCAGATGCGCTTTCAGAGCCAGCGTTGTGTGAATGCCTAGAGATCATTCCCGATTTCTGTGCTCTGGCTTCTCTCACTGCCTGAAATCAGCTGATAAAGGCTTCTCAGCCCCTTCTGCCCTGAGTGGGGCTAGTCTGGTCCGCTCTCCTAGCAGTTTATGTCAAAGATCTTGTTATAAGTGTAGAATGAATGAAGCCAATGTCTACTGTGAAGGCCACCTTGGGGGTCACAAAAGCCATCTCTACCTGCTCCTCTAATGATGCAGGTTATAAAGCCCAGTTGCATTTAGAGCCTTAGTGTTCACAAACCTGTTAAGAAACTTGCCTGAAGTCATGCATCTGCGAGGTGAAGAAATTGATTTTGGAGGCCTGTCCTATCTGATTCTAATGCTTGTGTTCTTTTTTTATTTTGCATTCTCTGTGCTTCTCACTGTCTTATTTGGGGATGATGGAAAGGAGTTAATTAATGATTTGGGATAGGAGAAGTTGGCAGAAATATGGTGATGCGCTCCACAGCCCCTGTGGCTACTGATATTAGAGCCAGTCGTTGGAGGTATGGGTAACAGACCTATTCTAAGAGGAGTGCTATGTATTATGTATTTTGAAAAAAAAAAAAAAAAGAGAGAGAGAGAGAGAGACTGTTACCATTCCCAGCAGTCAGAGCAAAAGCTGATGTTCGCCTCTGGTAATCTATCCAAGTAATAGTGACCACAAGGCCAGGATGACCCAGAGCAAAATTATCTTTCCCCTCCCAGTTATTTTTTTGCTTCCAATTTTAATGAGAAATACAAAATTCCTTCTATTCATTGTTCCAAAGCTTTGAGTCATCCTAATTCTTTCTTCCGCTTCTTCTTACCACCTCTTGTCAGTTCTCAAGTCTGTTGATTTTTCCCTTCTTAAAGTCTCCCTCTTGCAGTCCTTCTCTCCACAGCTTGGTCAGGGCCCCTCGTGTCTTCTCAGGGTTATGGTGGCAGCTCCCTAACCAGCCTCCATGCCCCATCTCTCTGCTTCTCATTCACCCTGTGCCCAGGCACCAGGGTGAGCTTTCAGAAGCAAAGCTCTTTTCACATCACATCCCTTCTCAAAGTACTCATGATATGTTCACAGTGTACACAGTGAAGCCCAAGGTCGTGATCATGGTGTTCAAGAACCTTCAAGTCAGAGACACCTGTGTCATCACTCAAGATGGCCAGCAACACCCTCTTCACTTTCTCATACACGTTCTACCAGGCTGAGCTTACAGATCTTGCCTTTGTCACAAATCTTTTCTTGGTTCTCTCATTCAGGAATAGTTAGTCCTTCCTCTGTGTTCCCATCATCCTCATTTGGGTGTACTCATTTCACGCTGTTTTGTTTCTGACTTATCCAGGTGTCCATCTTCCTGCCCAGAGAGCAGGCTCTGTATGACCAGAGCCTGGACTGTATGTACCTCAGCATCCCAGACAGCATCCATCACTGGCCCCACACAGCAGGCCACGGAGGGATTCAGTTAACATCTTTGCCTCTATTTGACTGCAACTACCTAGTTGAAAATTACCACATTAAAAAGCAACACAACAGCAAAGTGTCTTTGCTCCAGTATCCCATTATAGAGAGTTTTTGAAGTCTTGAGTTGATTTCATGATCTAGTTGTGCCTAAAAAATTATAGGAAAAAGAGATGTTCAGGCATAAAATCAATGAGCAATACTTCAAAGGTAAAAAAGCAGATTCAGGATTTTTTCTACTCTTCCCATTTGCGGCTAATACTGGTACCAACATTTGGAGGTGGTGGGTATTTCACTTATTTGCTTATGTTATGTATTTTCTGCATTCTTCTTTTCCCTCTTAAATTATATGCATTATCAGGTGTCTCTAAATTGGGATTAATTCATGAAAAAGCTATATCGTTTTAAAATGTTATCTTGAGCTGTATTATAGGGACTCCTATGTCAGGAGGCTTTGGTGAAGAGTCTGGGTTTTATACTGTTAATGATAAATCATTGGACTGTTTTAAGTAGGGGTGTGATAAGAGATGAATTTAAAAAACATCATTTAGGCTGTAATGGGGAGAATGGATGGAAGGGTCGGAGTGTGGAGTCAGAGAATCCAGTACGATGCTACAGAAGTGGTCCAGGGAATGATGATGGTGGTGTTGACCTGAATGGTGGTAATGAAAATGGAGAGAAGGAAAAGATCATGGAATATATAGTGGAGACGAGTCAGTGGGTCTTGGAACGAATTTGATGGGGAAGGAAGGTATACTGGGTTGAACTGTGGCTTCTAAAAGATATGTCCATCTGGAACTTCTGAATATGACACTTATTTGGAATAAGTGTCTCTGCAGATGTAATAAAGATAAGGATCTTGAGATGAGATTAGATTAGGGTAGGTCCTAAATCTAAAGATGAATGTCCTTATAAGAGACAGAAAAGAGACAGACACACAGATCAGAGGGGCAGGTCATGTGAAGACAGAAGCAGAATCAGAGTGATGCATCTGTGAATCAAGGAAGGCCAAGGATTGCCCCCAGCCAACAGAAGGAAGAAGAGGCATTGAAAGGATTCTTCTTCAGAGCCACCAGAAGGAATCAAACCTGCCAACATCTGATTTAGGCCTTTTGGCCTCCAGAACTGTGAAACAAGAAAGGTCTGTTGTTTTAAGCCATTAAGTTTGTTACGTCATGTGTAGGAAGCTAATATGGAGGGCAAGAGGGAAATGAAGAATACCTCCTCAGATTTCTAGTTTTAGGTACCTAATAGATAGCGATACCATTTACTAAGATGGGGAAGACAGGGAGAAGGGCACGATTCTCTACAACTAAGTATATCTTCTGGGGGTGGCAAGGTGAAAGGAATTCTACAGGAAGTAGAATTCAGAGCCGCCTTGCAGATCCAAGGGAGAGGAGGAGGTAAGCATAGGAGGCTCCAGGTCTAGAGTTAAAGTTACAAGGAGGGAGAGCCAGAAGGATTGAGTAAAAGAGTGACAGGGGAGCTAGTGGTGACACACTCTAATCTTCCTTCCCAATGAATGTGGGCCATTTACTTAATTTCTTTGAGTTTCATTTGCTTCGTCTTAAGATAGAAGTTAAAAAAAAATTCACCATCAATAAAATGACAAAGCAGCCTACTGAATGGGAGAAGACATTTGCAAATGATGTATCTACTAAGGGGTCAAGATCTAAAATATATGAAGAATTTACACAACACATCAAAACCACCAAATAATCTGATTGAAAATGGGCAGAGGACCTGACTAGACATTTCAGGATCTGAATAGATATTTTGCCAAAGAAGACACGCAGGTGCCCAAAAGACACGTCAAAAGATGCTCAACATCACTAATCATCAGAGAATTGCAAATCAAAACAATGAACTATCACCTTACACCTGTCAGGATGGCTAGAATCAGAAAGACAATAATAACAAGTGTTGGCGAGGATGTGGAGAAGAAGGAACCCCCATGCACTGTTGGTGGAATGCAAACTGGTGCAGCCACTGTGGAAAACTATATGGAGGTTCCTTAAAAAATTAAAAATACAATTATATGATCCCGTAATTCCACTACTGGGTATTTACCCAAAGAAAAGGAAAACACTAATTCAAAAAGATCTATGTTCCTCTATGTTTAGTGCAGTATTATTGACAACAGCCAAATTATGGAAGCAGCTCAAGTGTCCATCCATAGATGAATGGATAAAGAAGATGTGATATATATATATATATATATATATATATGAATATACCTCAGCCATGATAAAGAATAAGATCTTTCCATCTGCAGTAATGTAGATGGATCCAGAGGGTATAATGCCAAGTGAAGTAAGTCAGACAGAGAAAGACAAAAATCATATGATTTCACCCATATGTGGAATTTAAGAAACAAAACAAAGAAACAAATGAAGAAAAATAGAGGTAAGCAAACAAAACTCAGACTCTTAAATTCAGAGAACAGACTGGTGGCTGCAAGAGGGGAGGTGGCTTGGGGGAATGGGTGAAATAAAAGGGATTAAGAATACACTTTTGTGGGGCGCCTGGGCAGCTCAGTGGGTTGAGGCCTCTGCCTTCGGCTCAGGTCATGATCCCAGAGTCCTGGGATCGAGCCCCACATCGGGCTCTCTGCTCAGTGGGAAGCCTGCCTCCTCCTCCTCTCTCTCTCTCTCTGCCCACTTGTGATCTCTGTCATATAAATAAATAAAATCTTAAAAAAAAAAAAAGAATACACTTTTGTGATGGGCACTAAGTAATGTATAGAATTGTTAAATCACTATAATGTGCACATGAAACTAATATGACACTGTAAATTATACTTCAATTACCAAAAAAGCAATACTTACCTCAGAATTAAGAACATGCCCTTTATTTACCTTTTTCCTAAGATGTTTCTCTAAAGATCAACATTTTCGCCTTTTTATTCCACCTCTCGATATCAAAAGAATTAGTTGCCAGGCACTAATGTCATTAAGGAGAAGAATTTGCTTTCAAAAGAAGTACGCTCTGCTACCTTGTGTACTTGGGGACTGAAAGTCTCCAGGACGGCTGTGCTTTGACCGTGTGAGCAGATAACCAAGTGCCTTAAATATCTAAGTTTTTATTTTTCCAGGGATTTCCCAATTTTCCATTCAAGATATTGCTCCCCCACCTCCCAGTGTCTGGTCCAGAAGGGATCACTTTACTGTAATATGGTATTTATAAACACATCAAGGTATTTTATTGCAAAAGAATTTTTCAACTGCAGAATCTGAGAAAAGTCTTCAAATCATTTGCCTCTTGCTTTCCATGTACGATTACAGGTACCCTGATAAAATCAATGGACTTGTTCAACCCTCTTGTGTCAGTTGCCTATAAATTTTCAAGATTCAGTCAGTGATCCTCGAATGTGCTGACAGATTCTTTACGTTTTGGTTTCTGCGGTTAGAAAACATCTAGGAAGCTGTAAATAATTGTCTCCCTGCTTTTGTTGAAGCTGTTCTCTCTGCCTGAAAAATCCCCCATTGTTATTCTATCCTGGCCTTCCCTAATCCTTCCTAATACTGCTTAAAGGTCCCACTTCCAGGAAAACCCCTCCTTTTTATTGTATTGGTTTGGAGGTGGAGATATTTGGAGAAATCTAGGCATTCCCTGCCCTACCCCACCCCACCCCAGCCAGCTGTGGCCCGGTTCTTCTTCCCTGACCTCCTTCCCATGGCAATTTCTGTACCATTCTTGGCTTATTGGACCCTGTCTGCATTGAGTGCCGTGGTTTCTTTCCCTTGTCTTGTTTCTTTCCTTCCTTCTCAGCACCTTGATCTCCACTCTGGTCTGCATTCCATCCACACAACCTCCCACTGTGAGGAGTGCAAAGGGCCTATGTGCATAGATGGATACATGCATGGTTATAGGTGTGCAAGTATCCTCAACACACATACTGTATATGAATTTTGAAGTGGCTCTTTGCTCAATGCTCTCCTTGGCAGTAGGTACCAGGTACCATATTGATGAAACATTTTGGCACTAGGCCTTTTTCTTTGACTTAGCTTCTGAACCACCAGTTTGGCTTCTCCTTCCTTCCTTCTTAATTCTTTCTCCCTGATTCATCTTATTGCTTAGCCTCCCATTGTAACTTTCCCCCAATACTCACAGCTTGTTTTCCCTGGATAATAATTCAGCTTGTCTCTTGACCATGGCTTCTCTTAACCGTGGCTTCTCTCTCTTGGATTCCCTTGGATAACCCACTTATGAATTTAGCCCATTCTCCAGGACTCTCCTTCTGATAGCCCACCGTTGGGCCTGTCTTATTTTATTAGCAGAACATTTTTTACCTTATTGACAATAACTCAGGGAAGAACTGAACTCCAGAAACATTATAATCTCTCTCAAGAGAAAGATTTAGAGAAGATATATGGTGGCCCCAGTTTAGTTACCCATCAGGTTTCATGAAAATATTGCTTTCGAGTATAGAAAAAGTCCCTGCAGTCATAGTTTGGGGAAACCCACATGCCTGTAATTACTTGGTAGATCATAATGGAGCCTCACTGTATGATGCACGGAGAAGTTTAGTGGCAAAGGTGTAGGATTTTTGTTTGTTGTTTTTCCAAAGTCAAGCAGAGAAGTCAGGTTCGTTACTTCTGATTCATTCCATTATAGTCTCATCTGTCTCATGTTGATACTTTTATTGATGATGTAGTTTAAAAGACCTCACGGTAACAACCAAGATTACTGAATGTCAAGAGTTCAAGGCCCTTAAAGACCATCTAGCCTCACTTTTTCCAAAGTGAGGAATTGTATTCCTGGAAGCAACTGGGTTGTTTTGGTGTGGTATCTGGTTACAATGCTAAGTACTGTTGACTCTCTTAGTGTGAGGCATTCTTTAATTCTTCAGCCTTCTGATTAGCCAAGGAAATTTGGAGCCAAAATATCCTTATCACCTCTCCATTACAGTTTGGAGCCAAATGTCCTTATCACCTCTCCGTTACTTACTAATCATCTTAATTTATTCATTTGTTTATAAATGATGCAAAAGTAAATCCAAGGCAAAAAAGCCCTGCAGGTCGCCCTCTCTATGGAATGAACTTCATAATGCCTCTCTTGTCACTGTGTTTATTTTTCATGTTTCACATCTACACATGGCAAGGGATATTTATTTTCTATTGAAGATGGTAATATAAGGTTTTCATTTACAAACACTTATTTAAGTAAAAATAGGAGTTAATCAAAAGGAAAATAATAACATTTATTAAGATCCACATACTCTCAGGATCTGGGAAATTCATGGTGAAAATGAAGAGGCGGTCCTCACTCTCTTCAGAATTAGGTCAATTATGTTAAACTTCACAGTCTTTGTGTCTCACCTTTGTTTTTCTAATACGAAGCTTCCAGAATTATCTCCACCAAGTATCTGACTTAATTTTTCCTGTGGCAAGGAACTCCTCAACAGTACTGTATGTGATGCTGTGAGAAACCACGTGAGGCTGGGATGTGTCAAGGCATTTCCAGGTTGGGGCTCCTCCTGTAGGCAACAGGCCTCACACAAGACTCTCTCCATCTTAAGAGATGATTAGGCTCACAGCAGAGCCAGGAAAGAGTTAGTCCACCAAATACTTCCATGGCTCCTGTCACAAGATGGCTGGGATGCTCTTGAAATCTCTTGGGACGTCGTCATGTCATTCCCTTTCCCCGGCAGAAGGTGGACTGTTGCCACATCTGAGAAGTGATTGGTGATATTGTCATTAGGAGCCACTTCTCCTCAATTGTCATCTTGGCTTTCACTTTTCCAAATCAAGTTGCGGGGGAGGAGATATGGGGATCTGGTGAACATCTGGGTAGCATATTGGTCAAAGGAATCTGTTTCTCTTTTCCTCTTATAGTAAGGAAACTATCCTCCATTCCTAGGAAAATGATTAATGATAGCACACGGAAGCCAAAAGCGAATGAGCTATTAACTTTACTCTTTCTTTCTTTCTTTCTTTCTTTCTTTCTTTCTTTCTTTCTTTCTTTCTTTCTTTCTTTCTTCTCTCTCTCTTTATTCCTTCTTTCTTTTCTTCCTTTCTTTTTCTTTTTCTTTTCTTCTTCTTTTTTTTTAATCTCCTACCTGTGGAAAGACAAACTCTTCTGGTGTGTTTTGCCTTGAGTCACTCAAAATTCTAGGCATCTCCCCAGCTCTGTTTCTTGAAGCGCCTGTGGCTTTTGTTGATTGATTTCCTTTTTGGTGTCCTTGAGCAATTTTCTGTTGTATGTGACACAGAAGTTTCTGAAGCGTAAAATCCTGCCTTTACCTTCCACTTTAGTTTCTCTCTATCAGTTGAAGGCAAACCGCAGGCCAGACAGACGGGAAAGCACATTCACAAGTGTGTGGTGACCTAAAAGAGTTGGGTGACTCAACGACTGAGGTCAGGGTCACCTCCTGTGGCCACCTGACTTTAGACACCATAGAGAGAGCAGAGACCTGGTTCCAAGTCCCCAGGTCACCCTTTCCTACAGCAGCTCGAGGCCTCACAGCTCCCTCTAAAGCTCACAAGAGTTGGGAAGCATAGTCTGATTCTCTCCGTATGTGCAGGACACGGGGGTCGAGGTGCCTCTCTGTAGCCTCAGAAGCCCAGTGCAGCCTCCTCTCCCTCCTGCAAGACCCTCCCTCAACAATCCTTAGTCCTACCTTTTGTTTTTTCAGCTTGAAACTTCTCTCAGCCTCTGTGTTTCTCCACAGTTCTTCCTGTTTTCCACTACTGAGCCCGTGGGCAGCCTCTCTGTGTGATCTGTGTCCATAAGGCCATTTCTTTTCTGTCCCTATGCCCCCAGATCTGTACCCCCCACACTGGCTCTTACCTCCTCACGCTGCTTCTCTCCACATTTCCCTCACACCCAGAGAGAGGCCAGGGAAGGCCTGTGGACGGGCCTCAACCTGCAGCCAGACCTGAGCCACGCTTTCATCACACAGGAGGGCCTCCTCCTCATCCGACCAGCTTCCCAGTCACCCCTAGAACTTGGGGGAATTGCTCTTATTTCTGGCCCATTTGTCCTCCTCCCAGGCCTGCACATGGAGGCTAGATAAAGGTAGGAGAGCTGAGAACCTGGCATCTTCTGAAACCCATCCATCTCTGTGCTTGCCTCCTCACTCTTGGCCTCCGTGTATGGCTTTCTGTCCCCATGCCTGTCCCTTCACTCCATCTGGGCCCGGCGCCGGAAGCCTCTGCTCCATACCTAATGGCCTGTCTCCTGGCTCGGTTAGTGCTCTCTTCAGAGGACAGCGTCTCTCCTCACCTCCTTCATCCTTTCTCTTGCCGAAGTATCTGTGAGTCCCTTGAAGGCAGAGAACATACCTGACGTGTCTTGGTCTTCTCCCTCATTCACAGTACAGGGCTCTCAGCACACCGAAACCATTCCATTTGCCGAGTGACAATAGGAGGAGGTGGTTGAGACATGACTCCATAGTGTGAGATGGGGATACACTAGAGCCTTGCTTGTAAGATCCAAACATCTCTCTCTCCCACGAACACCTGAGATGGAAGCAGAAGCCTGTAAGGAGGAGACACACAACCCAAGTCTTCATTCCACAGTCTGTGTTCAGCCAGTATTGACCAAGTGCTTTTTCTGTGCTGAACTGAGGAGGGGAGAAAGACAAGACCATGTGATGTATAAGTGTATACCTGATACAAAATAATTTAACTTAATAAAACATAGTTCCAGGGGGGCCTGGGTGGCTCAGTGGGTTAAAGCCTCTGCCTTCGGCTCAGGTCATGATTCCCAGGGTTCTGGGATCGAGCCCCACATCCGGCTCTCTGCTCTGCAGGGAGCCTGCTTCCCCCTCTCTCTCTCTGCCTGCCTCTCCGCCTACTTGTGATCTCTGTCAAATAGATAAATAAGATCTTTAAAAAAAACAAAACAAAAAATAGTTCCAGTCACGAATATTAATGGATTAGAAATGGGAACAGAAGAATTTTATAACATGTAGGAATGACAAAAACGATAAAATTCAGGACAAATTTAATAAGAGGGTTACATAATATGTATAAAGAAAATAATTCAGTTTTATTTATTTATTTTTAATTTGAAAAGAACAAATGGTGCCCCATCCTTCCAAGACCTCGTATCCCAGGAGCGATCTGATCGCCTCCGCCGCAGAGCGGTCATTACCATCTGGTGGCAACGGGCCTCTGCGCCTTCACGTCTTCATGTCTCTAGATTGCTCAGATGCTCCCACTAGCATTAACTTCCCTGACTAAGCAAAGATTTAATAATAAAAAAAGAAACAATTTCATCAATAGCATAAGGTATCTGTGAGGAAAAGTGGTTAACGAGCTTATTAATAAGGTTAATAAGTACATTAATGAAGCCGACATGTTTATGCTCATCAGGTTAACCACTTGGTGACACTGGCAGTGTCTACTCCGGAGCGGAAGGGTGTCTGGTGATTGAATCCAAGTATACTCTGAATTATTCATTCCCTTTCATTTCAGAGACATAGAGATGGATTTTTAAAAATGTTTTATTTATTTGACAGATAGAGATCACAGGTAGGCAGAGAGGCAGGCAGAGAGAGGAGGAAGCAGGCTCCCCGCTGAGCAGAGAGCCGGATGCGGGGCTCCATCCCAGGACCCTGGGATCATGACCTGAGCCGAAGGCAGAGGCTTTAACCCACTGAACCACCCACGCGCCCCTAGAGATGGATTTTGAACTAGGAAAATCTGCCTCGTGGGTGACAATTACTGAACAAATAATGTAAATGCTACTTCAAAGTCTCTAATGAGTGTCCCTTATTAGCTTATAGAGAGGTTATAAAAATAAAATGACCTATTTTATATTACTGATGTTAGGGCATTTGTATATTTTCTTTTTTTTAAGTCTTTATAAAGACTTTATAAAGTCTTTACTGAAAATTATGTATATCTAAGTTATGCAACATGATTTGACATACATATAGAGAATGAAATGATTACTCAAGTCAATCTAATTATTAATGTGTCTTCTGCTCGCATAGTTACCATTTCTCAGTGTATAGTGAGAGCGCTGAAATCTACTCTCTCAGCAAATCTCCAGTATTCCGTATGGTATTCTCTAGTACTATTGTAAGGCATTTCCCACTATACTTGCAACTTTACAGTAAAATAGAGCATTATTAAAATAGAGTTTATAAGTATGCAAATTTACCAGATAAAACATGATACATAGTTAAAAATCAGCAACATTCTGCTTTAGATCTCAACATCAACATCTCCCAAAGATCCTATCTTTTCCTACTAACCAGTTATCTATATCTACCAATAACAGTAACAACAAAAGAGCCTAACAATGCCTGCTTGAGAATATCTCTGTCACTCAAACATAAATTCTTATGTATCAACTTCTTTTAAAAGAGGTGTTCAAATCTTCAAAATGTATTGATGAGAAGTCTGAATTTTTTCAGAAATGCCTAGTGAATTCTAAACTATTTTAGACATGATCTATGGAGTAGAACTTTGAACATTGGCCATCCATTCTTTTGGACATTGAAACAAAATAACATTTTTCAAGGAGAAACCTGGCCTAGTCCCCAGGCATCTTGCTCTCAGAAAGGCAGGCGGGGTATGTGTGTGGGTTGGGGGTTTGCTCTCTCATCTCTGCAGTGGTTCCTGGTCAGGAGTCCAGAGCCCGCTAAAGCCATGTTTTTCAAATTGAGTTGCAACTCATTACTAGGTCATAAAATTAGTTTAGTGCCGTTGTCCATTAGAAATATTATGTAAGCCACATATGTAATCTAAAATTTTCTGTTAGCTACATTAACAAAATAATTGATGTTAAATTTAATAATATATTTTATTCAACCCATTATATAAGCATATTATCTTTATGACATATAATTAATATAAAATTATTAATGAGATCATGCATATTCATTGTTTGTACTGAGTTTTCAGAACCTGTACACTTTATTTATTGTACACTTTAGGCATACCTCAATTCCGAACAGCCACATTTCAGATTCCCACTAGCCACATGTGGCTGGTGTCTGCTGTATTAAACAGCCAAGTTTAGTGCTTGCAAGTTTATACACTGCAATGGAATAGAACAGAATGGAAAATTTCAGAGGGCATTGCTAATAGTAAGGTAAATAATTTTTCAGGGGATGCAAAATATGTTTCTTAGTGGGGATTATGGTTAAAAAAGGTTGGAAAGTTGATGTATTAAACCAAGTTGATCTTTACCCCATTTAAGTGCCTATAGAGATATCCTGAAGATTGCTCCCTTGGAAACATAAGAGTTGTGTGGAGGCACTTGCTAGGCCATGCACTGGCTCTTAGGCTCACCACTTCTTGATATCCAGGGCTTAGAGATCTATCAAGATTTGGGATGATTGCTTGGAGAACATGCAGCTCCCCAGTCTGCTTATATGCTAAAACTTTTCAGAACCCAGCCAGATCAGCAGAGAGATGGGGCCTTTGACTCTAATCAGGTTGTTTTTTCTGTTTGACTATGGTGTGATATTATGATGATAGGATTCAAAGCTGCTTTACAGAACGGCGTCATCAGCATGTAATGGGCACTCTAATGCATTGTTGGGGAAATGTGTGTTGGTACCTTTCTGATGGGCAGTTTCCTACGTATCAAAGAATTTAAAAATATGTGTGCCCTTGGATCCAGTGCCTCCAGGAGTTTATTTTTCCACTTCCAGGCATAAAAGGAAGTGATAAATGTGTGAGTAAAAATTTAGGTATCCTAAATGCAGTGTGTTATGTTGGATTGGATCCTGGAACAGAAAAAGGACATTAGTGGAAAACTAATAAAATCTGAGTGAAATATGGAGTTTAGTTAATAATAATGTAACAGTGTTGGTCTCTTAGTTATGAGAAATGTGCTATGGTAGTAATGTAAGATACTATTGTTAGGGGCAACTGGGTGTGGAGTACATGGGAACTCTCTGTACTGTCTTTGCAACTTTTCTCCAAGCAGTAAATTATTCTAAAATAAAATGTGTATTAAAATATTTAATCTGGCATTTTAATTTAATATTTAATTTGATTCAATATTTACTTCAATATTTAATTTTAAATGTTTATTAAAATATAATTTTTATTAATAATAAGGATTTTCATTATAGTACTATGGTAAAACAAAATTGGAAACAGCCTATCCAACCACTGAGGATTTCTTAAATAATTTTGGTACTTCGTACAATGAAATATCAGGGGCGCCTGAGTGGCTCAGCTGGTTAAGTGTCTGACTTCAGCTCAGGTCATGATGTCAGGGTCCTGGGATGGACCCCGCAGCAGGCTCTGCACTCAGCAGGGAGTCTGCTTGTCCCTCTCCCTCTGCCCTGCCCTCTGCTCTCTCTCTTTTTCAAAAAAAAAAAAAATCAGACAGTCATTTAGATGATATTTTAAAATTAAAATTTTTTGCAAATAAAGATGTTGACAATATACTTAGTGAAAAACCACTTCCAACCCAAAATATTATTTTATAAGGTATGTATGTAAAGAGAATTAATTCACAGAATATGCACCAAAATAGCAAGAATTGTTATCTCTAAGTTAATGAAATTAGAGAGGATTTAAAACATATATATGTATATATGTTTTAAAACATATAAAACATATATGTATGTATGTAATTGTGTATATGTGTTTTCTGATTTTCCCGTCCGGTGCTTATATTGGTTTTCTAATAAGAATTTTTAAAGTTTTTTTTGTTGTTTGTTTTTTATTTTTTACAAAAGTGGATCAGATGAGTCAGAGTGCCCTGACTTGGGGTGATAGCGATGAGTGTGTTCTCAACGCAGACTTGGAAACAGGGGACTCCGATTGCCCCCCTGAGAATTACACTCAGGAATCAACATTGGAAGTGTTAGTGTTGAGTGGGTGAAATCTTTTTAAAGTATCAGAATGATTCACAGGCAAGAATTAGTCCCAGCTACAACTAAACTTGACATTAAGAAGTACAGTTGAGAAGTGCATCTGTCACAAAGGATTTGGCTGAGATTGGCTGTGTCTGGAGGAAAGTCATGGAGGTGGCCAGCGCCCATCAAAACAGGCCCAGGAACGATGTGCTCCATCAGACTGGCCTCCGTTTTCTTTCTTCCTCATAGGTTCACCCCATGGTGAACTGAAAGCATCATCATGTTATCCTGGCCCAGTAGCATTAAGTATTTAGATCGCCCCGTTGATTCCCTCACTCCAACAAGGATTAGACCCTCGAAGGAGCCTGCCAGTCACCTGGCTGTCCTCAGCTGGTCAGGCTACATAAGCGTTCATCCACTTAACAGTGAGCTTCCTCGTGAATTAGCAGATTTGGCAGCTAATTTGATGAATGTGTCTGTGAGCATTGTTAGCATGAGTCAGTGCTCTGGGTCCAGTCAAATCTGTGGCTCTGACAGTAGGAATTTATGAGCCCAAGAAGGGAAGGGCTAGACCATGGCCCTGTGAGTTGACCAAGATAACGGTCCTCCTGGGGCCTTGTCAGGCTTCCTCTCAGCCTCTTCTCCATGCTATGAGTCACCTTTCTCCTGGCATGTGGCAGCTCACTTATTTCTTTTTCAGAGCCCTGCCCATCCACCTGGGATTGAGAAAACCAGTCCCATACCCTTGGGTAGGGCAGCAGAGCCCAGTGAGATGAGTGCTGTTGTAACATGGCTAGAGAACTCTGAGAGACATGGGAACCTGACAAATTTGCAGTGCGTTGAGTAGTTCCAGGTATCAACCCTAGCTTGCTCGAGATTACTCATGTCACTGTACCATGGCCCTGTTGTGCTGAGAAAAGCATGAAACGTGGTGTCAGCAGGTTTTGGTTCCGTGGTTTATGTCCTAATTATCTGGGTGACCTTGCACAAGCACTTTTTGGGTCTTTGATCATAAAATTAGGGATATGGTCCATAACACATAGCATTGTTTTAAGTTTAGTTGTTATCATGGATGGGAAATTATACTATAAACTAAAAAGAACTTTATAAAGTAATTATTTTTTTACCTAGGAACCGTATTAGAATTTGTGTGTCTGTGAGTGACTTTTGAAATGCAAACAAATTGAAATATTTTATGTTCTAGAAGCTTAGTTTATCATGCAATGCATGGAAACCCATCAATTATAAAAGAGACATAATTAAGTATTTAACTCAAATTAAGCAAAACCAATAACTAGGTTTTGTTTTAAATGATTGCTTTGCACCTAAATTAGATTTCTGTTTACTGTTTTTAAGATAACAGTTTGATGAAGAATGTTCTTTTGCTACCCAAATTCCAAAGCCCTGGTGGAACCTCTCCAAAGTAGAGCCCCTAAAATTCTTAGGGATAATTTTCTGTGAACATATAGGCACACCATCTTGTCTGGCCTATGCTCAACTTCTTAGGTTAAGTTCATTTGTGACCTTTGCCTGGCTACATACAGTACAGCAGGGGAAAAAAAAACCCTGAACAATTGTCACAAGACCTTCACGGTGTGGCTTCTGGTTATGTCAGTTTACCTCTCTATGTCCATTAATAAGATCGGAAGAAGACTTCCCTTGTACGGTATGGTTTCAATGGAACACTAAAGGTGGAATTGCTTTGTAAACTATTTCAAGTCCTATTATTGTTACTCATTATTTTGTTTGTTCAATAAAACAGTAATGCTGAACATTTTGAACTTATTTTTAAGATGAAGACATAGAGTAGGGCAGGCTGACCTCCTAACCCAGACTGCTTGATGCTTGGACACCATCCTACTGGATCTTCAGGGCTTGGGCATGTCCATTGATCGAATACTCCCTCCTGGTTGAAATTAACTACTCGTCTTCTGGAAGAGTTCTACTTTGGAAATTCTTCCTCTAAATAGAAATCTGCCTGTTTTCCCTTGTCATTAGTTCTTTCTGCTGCTGTGACAAGAGAATAAACCCTTATCTGCCATGACACAGATTTTGTGGGCAACTGCCATGTTCCTCTTTCTCTTTTCTACAACTCATACTTCTCTTTGCTATACCTCCATCCTCTCTGCTGTTTTTGCTTGAAGTATTTCCCAAACTCTTCAGCATCTTGGCTGAGTTTCTTCAGATACAAAGAACTGGTCACCCCAGTCTGTCACTTGAATTATAGATACAAATGGCTAACACTTATGGAGTACCTTTTCTGTGGTAGCACTGTTCTAAGAACTATATATAAATTAGCTCATAACAACCCTATGAAGAAGGTACTCTTATTCTTGCCCCTTTTAGAGAAAAGGAAACAGAGGCATAGATAGTAATTCACTCACCCAGGTAGTAGGTGGAGAATCTGGAATGCGAACACTGGCCTCCACTGTGCCATATGGACCTCTATGAGAAAGAACATTTGTCCCTGTCTTTGGACTATGAGCACAGGAGAAAATTGAACATTATTCATTCATTAGTAGACCCAATGATTGGCACATTCTATACTTTACTCTATTGCACAAACCCAATGGCTTCTTTCTAGATCTTGGTTTTCCCACATGTCATATGAAGGGGTTTGATGAGGTGGTTTTTGAGACCCCTCTGTAGCAGTAATATTAGAAAATTTAGTGGCCTAGCAGTTTACAGCAATGGCAACTTAAAATGTCTGGCCTGGTTTCTGGGCCACAATGTACTGATTTACTCATGGTGTAGGCTTATCTATGTTAGTTGACAGCATTTCTCTTACTAAGAAAATCCTATTCTGATCTTGGTCATTGTTTCTATTCAATAGGAATATTTTGAAGAAAATTGGTTCTGGTGAAAATGGGTCAGATGTGTTTTATATCTAATCTGCAGTTCTCCCTGTTCTCTAGCTCACAGGACACTTACATCTGAATTCCTCTTCTTAAACCCCGGATCTGATAGTTCAGGCCACTAACCCAACATTATGATTCCCCAGTGTTTGCCAAATGGGAGTTGAACTTGCTAGCATGCTATTCAAGACCCTCGACTCATGTTCCAGCCTTTATCTCCATGGTGCATCTTTACCCATCATTGGCTTCTCATTTGATGCACACTTCTCCCTTCATTTGGAATCCTCTTGAATCCTTTGTCATGCTGAAATTCTACTTGTTTTTTAGGGTCAGCATCAATGACCCTTTTGGTTTGGAGCCAACCTTTTTTTTTTTTTTAAGACCCATGATCTACCACCTCCAAACTCCTATAGCATTTAAACTGTGCTTCTCTCTCACTGCCCTTCCTCCAATTTAATTGTCATAATAATGTTTTTGGTACAGGCAAAATGATTGTATTCATGTAATAGAGTTTTCTTTTTGATAATTATGAAGGTGCATACAAGTTTGTATAGATATTTGATTTTGTAAATATTTTGTTTATTTATTTATTTATTTATCATACTCATGGGGAGGGCAGAGGGAGAGAGAAAGTCTTAAGCAGATTCCCCACTGAGCACAGAGACCAATGTGGGGCTCCATCTCAGGACCCTGACTTCATGACCTGAGCCGAAATCAAGAGTTGGACACTTAATGGACTCAGACACCCTGGCCCCACCATCCTGTTATATTTTTTAAAGGGATGATCATAAGAAAATGGAAAACTGAAGAGAAAGTCAGTTTGAAAGAGAGACTGAGTTGTTAAAACTATTTTAGCAATGATAACATAGGATCCGTCCTAGAAAGTCTGCCTTAAGAATCAAGTTTGAGGCCATTTTCTTTTTTCTAGGTTACTAGCTTCCTAGAACATGGACAGACAAAGCATAGGCTAAAGGTATAGCTTTGTTGTGCCATTTCTATACGTGGCAATAGGACACTGTGGAACTAAGATAGTTTTTGGAGCTTGGCTTAGGGGAATTTTGGCTCCACCTCTTAAATTTCCACCCGGAAGTCTCTTACTTGTTAAGATGAATGAAAGGGAATTTGCCCCATTTGTGAGTGCTCGGCAACTTTGAATATTCTTTTTATGTTTGGGGAACAATTTACAGTACAAATTCTGCTTCCTTGAGATAGGAGCCATAATTCTCAGGGCACAGGTGTGAGATCACAGGCTCCATCAGTCAGAACTATTGATATGAGACTTCATTCATTTCAGTTGGAGCCACCCGGGAACCAGTTGCCATGAGAACTCTCTTTTGGTGAGAGTGGTGGTGTAGCCCTTGTTTTGTGGGTCAGCCAAAGTTGACTCTGACTCCCAGAGTTGCTGTTACATGCCATCATGTGTGTGTGCAGGAGTAGGAACTGGGATATTTTTACTTAGGTGTTTGGGCAATCTGTCTAGGTTTTCATTATCTTTATGAAGCTCTATAGTAACTATATTCCCTGTAGATGTTATTGTAGCTAGTTATCTGGAATGAATGGGATCCCAAGTCTTGCTATAAAAATTTTGCTATCTGAATGGGAGGAATAGTTGAATTACTCTCCCTTTTCCCCACTGTGATCCTCCTCCTGCCCAAAACTCCCCCCCGACCCCCAACATGCATACATTGACTTGAGAAATTCTGGATGAAATCCGCAAGTGTCTTTCTATGTTTGTCCTGAGTTCTTGACACCCCTAACTCAGTGCTTGGCACATGGTGAATGCTACTTTCCTAGAAAACACCCATTGTGTTTGATATCAGTTTTTATATCAGTAGCTGACAGCATTTTAGCAGCCTAAAAGGATGATTAATGCTTGTGAGTATCTGGCGTCCAGTAATGTTATACCCCCTTTTCACTGAGGCTGGCAAGGAAGGAGATATTGCATTTGTCTTACAAATTTGCTGGGGCAGAGCCAGAGTAAACATTGACTGGAGGTTCCATTTAAGGCCAACTCATTAGAATTTTAAACAATTTGTAAGAATGATCTCAATTAGCACAACTCATTAGACTAATTAGACTTTAAGCCTTTCTTTTAACCTGGTAGCCTTGGTGGGACTCCCGAAGATGTGTTGCCGGGGGTGGATGTCTACATGGTTGTGTACCTGTGGACGTGCCAAAGAGTTAATTTTCCCACAGCAGGGTGGGGTAATCCAAAGAAAACAGATGGGGAATTAGAGTGGCTTGACAAAAGCACTATATGATTGTAAAAGGAAACAGGACCCAGGCTTGGCAAAAAAGAGAGAGAGAGAGAGAGACTTCTGTTGCTTTCTCTCTTACCACAGCCAGAAGATGCTGCTGTTGCTATTCCATGCTCAAGGCTGGTCCACAAAAATGGTTTTAGAGAACAGCCACTGCTATCTGTTTCCAGGCCAGCCTTGGGTAACCTTAGGATGACTTCACGTTAAGCCAAAAATCTGTGCTAGCCCTCGTCCCGACTAGTACCCGTCATGTGCCAGCAGCAGTGTCTTGGGTGACTCTTCCCTTGGGAAGGCATTTGTCAAGTGTCCAACCTGTGTTCTTCCAGTTAACTCTTTGTAGATGCCGGCACTCCCCCTCCCTCTTACCGTCCTTGAAGTTATGAAATCTTTGAAATATGTTGTTTTTGGTTGTGAAATATATCACATCAAGACTCAAGACACCCACTGTCTTTTCATATGTTTGATTCCCAGGAGTTCTCGGGTTTGGAAGAGAACCCAGGGGTCCCACCCAGCAGAACTTCTAGTTTGCAATAACACGCACAGGTGCACATTGCGCCCACTTCCGGTGACAGGAGCCTGTCCTGTCTTTCTGTCTTCCACCCACCCAAGTCTCTTGATATCTAGAGCCATGCTGAGTATGCTGAATCCAGCTCCCACATGACAGCCTTTCAAACATGCCCATGAATCCCCGACTCTGCCCTTTAGGCAAAGAACTCCATCCTCCATCAACGTTTCTCAGGTGGTACCATTTTGAGATCTTTCTCCTTCCTGGCCTATAACCCTCCTCCACTTGTTCACTTTCTCACTTGCAGTGAAGAGCTTAAAACAGAGAATATTTTTCTTGCTGTGTCTACCCTCAACAATGGCATAGAATGAATTTCACCCTCTTTGCCCAGGCCTTTATACTTCTGTTGACATAGCCACCACATGGTAGCTTTAGCTTTATTTGGTGATTTTATCAGACCTTTGGGTCATACCAAACATCATGTCTACTGACCTCTCATATCCTGGCTTGCCCATGTGGTAGCTCAGTTGTGAGCTACCATAGCTCAGTGCTATGACCACGCCCCTCACCCCCCACCCCCCAACAACAAGGGTTGTAATGATGCCATTTATCTTGTTGGATCTGCATGGTCTTTCTGTGTAACTCACTCAAGAACCAAGACGTATAGATTGTCCTAAGCTGTTTCTTGAGGTCAGGGACAGTTCTTCTTGCCCACCTACTACAGTTTATTGACTTTTACTCAGAAAACCCTACTTGTGATTTTTTTTTAACCCCAAACTACTAACCCCCTGAATTCCATATCCTGAGCTGTTTCTCTGCTCACACAGCAGTTTTTTGGAAGTGAAGAGCATGCTGGGTTAGAAAGAGAGGAGATGGTCTTCAACTCCTATTCTTTCTTGGCTTTCTTTCTAGGAGTTGAATAGTTTCTTCTTAAGAATCTCATCATAGTCGGGCACCTGGGTGGCTCAGTGGGTTAAGCCGCTGCCTTCGGCTCAGGTCATGATCCTGGGGTCCTGGGATCGAGTCCCGCATCGGGCTCTCTGCTCAGCAGGGAGCCTGCTTCCCTCTCTCTCTCTCTCTGCCTGCCTCTCCATCTACTTGTGATCTCTCTCTGTCAAATAAATAAATAAAATCTTAAAAAAAAAAAAAAGAATCTCATCATAGTCTTTCAAACCCATATTGTCATTTATTTTTCTATCACTTACTACCTAATGGAGGCTGGGAATGGGAAGAAGAACAAGGGGAAGTCAGGGCATCGTAAAGGGCATTGGATCAGGAGCTAGGCTGGCTTCATAGGCGTCCGACCTATGCAGGTACACTAGACCCTGCATCTGGATTAATGCTCCGTTGCTGCCATCTTGAAATTCCTAAGTTTTGAACAAGAGGCCTTGTGTTTCTGTGTTGTACTGGGCCCAGCCGATTATGGAACTGATGCATCCTGACTAGAAGTATCTTTCTTCCCCCTTCTCCTCCATCTCGGCATATTGCTCCACCTCGTATCCACTGTAGGTAAGACGAAGGGGTTTTGCTCACTGGCCGTCTAAGAATCTAAAACAGAAAAAGGTAGAAAAAGGGACCAATGAACTCTGTCAAGAATTATGGATGGAACCGAGGCTTCACATGAGGTCTTTATAACTTACCTGGTCCAGGTCTCTCATTTTATATTAGAGGAAACTCAGCTCTTTCTTTCTTTCTTTCTTTTTTTTTTTTTTTAAAGATCTTATTTATTTATTTGACAGACAGAGATCACAAGTAGGCAGAGAGGCAGGCAGAGAGAGAGAGCTAGAAGCATGCTCCCTGCTGGGCAGAGAACCTGATGTGGGGCTCGACCCCAGGACCCTGAGATCATGACTTGAGCCGAAGGCAGAGGCTTAACCTACAGAGCCACCCAGGTGCCCCCAGGAAACTCAGTTCTTAAAAAGAAAATGTCCTCTTCAAGTCCCATAACACATTGGAATAGAGTTGTCTGTGGGGGAATCTCCTCCCCAGAGGAGCCCACTGGGAAGGTGATGGCTATAGGTAAGGAATGGCCAATGATGGGGCAGGGAGAATATCAGACAATTACCTCCTGACTCTAGTCCTTGCCTTCTTCTGCTCCCTGAAACACACATATTTGGTATAGATTAAGAGCTTTGGTGCCAAGTTCCAACGACAAAGATAAGCCATCCAGAGTCCTAGGTAGAAAATTGACCATAATGTTGTAGAGGAGCATGGAGGCCCTGCCCAGGCCTCGCATTCCTTGGGGACTTCTAGGACTGGCCTATCCAATGAGTATCATGTGGTCACTCTCTCCTCATAATGACATTCTGTGTTCCTTCTTCTGGTAGTCCTCTGACTTTCACATTTTTCTCTCTCCTTCTATTCTCAGCTCTTCCTTTGGAAATTTGAAGCCCCTACTCCTTTTTGGTGTCATGTAAATATTGATGGCTCATGGCATGTGCTCTGAATGTAGGCGTCTCTGTGACCAACCTTCTCTGCTGCCACGGTAACATGCTGGGGCTAGGGTCAAAGGGAAGAAGGATATGAGGCTATGAAGAGGGGGCCCCTCCACAGTTTACTTTTTCCTTCAGCTATCTTTTGAGGGATTTTTTAAAAAAGTAAGTTCCATGTCCTACCTGGAGCTTGAACTCACAACCTTGAGTCAAAGAGTTGTATGCATTATTGACTGAGACAGGTGGCCCTCCTCAAGCTAGCTAAAAAATACAATTTCACATAGCAAAGGTTTGTTTCTTACTTGAAATCCTCTTTGGATCCCTGTACCAGTTTCTTATTCCTCCTGCTAGAGTGATTTTGACTGTGTAATTCTAAAGAGCCATCTGCTTTCCCCCAGACCCTCTATTCCAATCATCCTCCTCCATTCCATTGCTGGACCTTCATTAAGGCAAATGAGCTGATCTCTTCACTTGGCCCATACTCCTCAACTCCTAGGGGAGGTATTCCAGCTTCACTCCTCTTCTAATTTCTAGAATGTGCTCTGTATTCTTCACCACAGGGCTTACTTATGCCTTGAACAACTCCCACCTCATGTTTTCCCCAATACAGCTCCTCAGAGAGGACTTCTTGGACCATTAGACTAGTTCAAGTGTCCCTGGTGTTCATTCTCACTGTCCTACCACTTATGGCTCATTTCTAATCCTGCTTGTTTCCAGTGTAATTGTGACTGTTTTGTCTGTTGTTTGTGTCCCTCACTAAATTAAAACACAAAGGGCTAAAATGTGCTGAGAGTTTACTCTCTCCCACAGGCTTTACGTGTGTTATTTACTGTTTAAAATAACTCCTAAGGGGTAGATAATGTTATTATCATTCCCATTTACAGATGAGGCAACTGAGGCCTCGAGACTAATTCATTTGTTCAAAGTGACATGACTCCTAGGTGTCAGAGTTGGTAATCAGATCAGACAGGTGGTCTGGCTCCAGAGGTCATGCTCCTCCCCACTTGGCTATCTGCCATGTCAGTAGGGGCTGTGGCTGTGTTTGTTTACCATGGTGCCCTTCATGCCTAGCTCCTGGCATGCAGCAGGTCCTCAATAAATACATGTTGACTTAGGGAAGTTTGCAGTTACTTTTTCTTAATTGTAGGGTTTCTCAGCTCCTTGTTGTAGGGAGAAAGGAGGGGATGGGTATACATACACAATCATGCCAGTGGTCAAAACTCTACCTTCATAAGCATCTGGTGACTTTATAGGCAGGCCACAGGAACACTGGGAGAATAGATCTGACAATAGGACGATGAATTCAGACCTGGTGCTGTGGCCTCAGTGTTTGCCTTTTGTTACTATGGCCTGTCCTGTTTGTGCTCCACCTCTGTGTCAATGGAAAACAGCTCCACAATACTTCCAGTGAAACCCGGCCCAAAAATCATGGAAAGGGATGGTGGGTGGAGAGCCCAGTGGACAATCTTCATTTCACATGTGGTTAAGGGCTGAGTTCCTTCTTAGTGTGTCTTAAGCTTTGGACCAATGGTGACTAAGGAGGATGATTCATCAGTCATCTTCCAATTTTCACTATTAAAATAATTCTAAACCAAACCAGTTTCCATTTTCATGGAAGACAAACCTCAACCCTGTTGAGTCTGTTAATATTTAAGTCAGAGGTTGGAAGGGGACATAATATAAAGGCAGTCCCTCAATGAACACACAGCCTGATTTATGGTCCACTGCAGAAGTGAGGACAAGGGGTTCTGACCATGCCTTCTTTTATTTCATTCGACTATATAAAAAGTATCCCAGGCCAGGCTCTGTGGTAGTTTCTGTGGATACAGAGAAGAATAAGACAAAGTTCCTTCCCTGTATATGTATGAGGGGGCATATATTTGTACCCAGTGTAATACCTGGTTGATGGTGCTGGGTTAATCCAGTTATCTGTGTTAAAATCCAGGGAGATCCTTAAAAGAAATGCCATTTGGGCTTTGCTTAAAAGCATCCGGAAGACTGATAAGAAGAGATGCTGGAAGTATATTCCACATAAGTGGGGTAGAGTCAACAGGGGTCGGAAAGGTGAAATTATTTTTGAGGCATGGGAAGCCATTAGTCTGCAATGGATGACCTATTAGGTATTGAAGGAAGGACTGGTACTAGACAAGAGATGGAGAAAGCACCCTGTGGAGGGACTGTACGCTTGAGCCAATGGCATGGAAGTAGTGGCAGTGGGACAGGGGAAAGGTCTTCTACCTCTTTTCTCTCCCATCTCTAATAATCCACAGTGATAATTGAGCTTTCAAATAAGAAGACTGAAGGCAGATAATATGAGAACCATAGTCCCCATGGCTCCTCCTTTAAAAGGCCTGACCACATCTCCTTCCCCAGGACTTAATCCGCAAATGCTTATTTCGCATCATCCTTTCAACACCATTCTACCTGTCCATCAATCAGTCTATATATTGATATAAAATTAAATCATAACTGAATACCTGCCATGTCAAGGCACTCTGTTAGATATTTAGAAGAGATATCAAATGGAATAAGGCAAGCAGCTTTTGTGTGCCGAGTTTCTACTATATGTTGATGTTAATTCTATGAGCTTCGTATAGATGATAAACTGAGGCTTTAAAAGGTCAAGTAGCTGGCCCACCATCACATAGGTAGTGAGTGGCTGAGCCTAGACTCAGACCCTAGAAGATACCTATACCTCGGTTTCCTGGTCTGTTGTGTGAGGAGACTATAATATAGACATATCTTGGAAGAGCTAAAGATCACGAGTTCGCATCAGTAAAACCCCAGCACAGGGCATCACACCTAGCTACTGTGCTTGATTACTGCTTTATGCATGTTTCTTTGCAACTCCACACTGTCTGCCTGGGAGGCGATACAACATCTCAAGGTACAGCCTGAAGATATAAATAGACTGGAGAAGAAAATAGCTTCAAAGTGATGCTGGAAAAGCGATTAACAAAGTAGATGACCAGTCTAATGTACGTGCCAGCCCACCATTCTTCAGGATTCACTAAGCTCTTTCCAAGAATCAAGTCCAGTTCCAGGGAAAACTGCCATCCAGTGACTGTGTGACTTTAGTTCCTATGGTCTGCCTTCTAATGATGGCTCCGTGACTTAGTGCTTCTTACTTCTACAGTGATTGTCACATCCAAAAAGGCGTTGGAACTTGGGAGACTTAGATTTACAGCCCAATTCCAACACTTGTGTGCACTCTAATCATGGGATAGTTACTTAACTACTTTCAGTTTCCATTTCCTCCACCGTCAAGTGGAAATAATAATACTTCGTCATAGGGTGTTGTGAAGTTACCTGAAAATAAAAAATGTATACAGAACTTAGCACTGCATCAGACTAACAGAAGCTCTCGGTGAATGGTAGCTTCCATTATATGAATGTTTTACATCTTTTGTAAAAAGGTTGTTGATGAGTCTTAGATAATAATCCATGATATATATAGATGTGTATCTCTATATATCATATATGTATATTGATTGATTAATTGATTTATAAATGCTTCGTTGGAAGAGAGAGCCATCTCTCCCAGTCTGGCTTTTTCTGATACACTGTACAGAGAAATGTGCAAGAAGCCAGAGGGAAACCCAGGAGAGATATGCTGCCAGCCCATATTTTAGTTTAAACAAACCCACTGCATGGAATCCCACACTTACACAAAGATAAATCCAAAAGCAGTGACTCCCATCATGAGGGACTTGGAAAGAGTACATGAAATCTGTCTGAAAGTAGTTTGGAAAGGCTTGAATGTAAAATAAAGAATATTTTATATTAGGACCTTGGGTGATGATTTAGTTTATTCTTTACCTTATCATGTTGTTTTCTAGGAAGAGATACAAAAAAATTAAGTTACAAAAATGGAGAAGAGATGAACTATTTTTAAATTGGTCTTTTTTTCCAGCTTTCTAGGAGCACATAATTTTTTATGCGTAATATACATCTAGTCCATTTCTCTTAATGTTTTTTTCTGTCCATTTTTAATGTCCATCTTTGTATTTTCATCTCAACTCCATTATTCCTTACTCTCTTTCTCTCTTTTCCTTTTGTATTTTTAGGTTATGTCTTTTGAAGGCAAAACAGCTGGTTCATCTGGTCAGTTAGTCAAATAATTGTTAATACAATTATAGGGAAAAATTTCAAAACCACAAAACAAAACCTAAACAAACAAACAAAAAACCCAGCCCATTACCACCACTAACCACAACGTTCAAACTTAACATCCAGACTTTGTCTTAGGCACGGAGCAGGTAACTTCAAAGAGCAAACGGTGTCATTTAGTTTTTGTTGGCAGTGGTGGTGAAGCCACTCTCCTTTTGCTTATAGAGTCAGCTAACTCAATTCCTCACTTGTTTATTCTACCCTCTAGTGCTTGGAAAAAGTTAGGTATTCTCCCATGGTGTTCTTTATTCCTAAACTTGGTGTCTCCTTCAACCAGTGAAGGATTAATTTTTAATCCTAACCTCATCATTTGGATCTAGTGAGTGGCAGTCTATGATTCTTTTTTCTTATCTGTAAAATGGGGAACTACCGTGAAGGCCAGATCAGAAAAGAGGTATGTGAGCCTTTTTAAGGACAGTAGGATATACACATGCAGGGCTTTATTATCCCTTGTTGAAATCCTCCCACAAAATTCTTTTTTCCCAAAGAAGTGGAAAGTTCCCTTTAATAGCCCATGTAATTGTTTGAGACTGGAGATATAAATACCAACTTCTATTTATTTAAAGCTATTCTAATTCTTTCTTGAATGGTAAATTATATCTGAAAACCATTTTAAAAATTCTCACTTAACTGCATTTAAAAGCATAGATTCTATAGATTTCTTAAAAATTCTTGGCCTCCAAAATTCTTATTGTTTAAACAGTTTGGAGCCACTTCCTCTGTTCTTACAGGTTACAAATTTGATTTCCCAGAATTTAAAGACTTGGAACATCCGAGTACCTTATCTATTGTTTTTAGGAATCTGTGTGAAAGAGTATCAATCCAATGTCATTTAACCACCCCAATTCAACAAACACTGGTAGCCTTCCACTAGGCACTGGGAAGAGACCGGAGAAGAAAAAGTGGAGCATGGGTTGTAGAAGATAGTGTATGACTATATAAGTCATAAGTAGAAATGTTTTTCTACTAACATCATGAGAAACAATAATTCAACATTTGTGTTAGAAGACTTCATGGTTTATAAAGTGCCTTCCTTAGCTCTTCTTTTATCTTAATAATAATCATATGTTTTTCTGTTATAGGTGAGAACCCTGAGATTTAGCATGGTCACATGTACTTAAGTGTGACTCCCTCTAATTTTTGGCAAAGCCAAGATTGATACACAAAAGCCAGCATCTAAATTTTGTGTTTTCTTTCTTCTTGCACCATACTGCATCCATCCTATGAAAGATAATACATTCACCAAAAAAATTATGGTCTCATTTTTGTGTTTTAATTTGGCCCAAATTACACCTGTTTCTTCTTGCCAAGTTTACTACTACTCATCTGTCTGTTCTTATGACATACTAGAGCTTTGAACTTCTTGGAAGAAAGGGACTGTCTAAATTCAAGGTATTATTATTGCTCTTACTATTAGCCAAGACAAATGAAAAGTGAATAGAGCATCTCTTGTCTTACTAGAACCCTTTAATTAAGGAAATTGGTTATTTTCGTTCCCTGTAGCTATGTAATGATTAATGCAACATGGCACAATACATTCAGAATGTAAGACATATCTCACTGAGACCAATCAACAAGTGTACTTCTCTAAAGAGAAAAGAATGGAAGATTGGACCCAATGCTGACATCTGATTTCTACAGTGAAACATCATGCTAGAGTTTGCAAATTCTAGAGAGTTATTTATGTCCGGTCTAGGGACCATGAAATTATCTAGTGAAACTAATTTTGGAGATATATATGTATATGTATGTATATATATATATATATATATTTATTTACTGGTAGAAGTAAAAATGTGAAAAAAAATAGAGACAATAATTTTAGACTCCTAGAGCAGTGAGAAGATATTGTAAGACAGATAAGTAGCTAATTAATGCTTTACCATACAATATTTCTTGTAGCTACACAAAAAAGACAATGCACAGTTTTCAGTATAATGAAAACAAAGTAGAATTGCAATAGAAGCAGTTAAATAACTTGCTTTATCTTAGTCACCAACCTTATAGCAACTGGTGGGAGCTGCAGGTGTGTCTATTCAGTTCACTGCCTTCATGCCTCGGAGAGACTAGGCTGCTCCTTGTTAGCTGTGTGATCTTGGACAATTTCCCTAGACTCTCAGAGGCTCTGTCTCTTCATCTGTAAAGTGGAGGAAATAATAACCATCTCATAGGTTTCTGTGTATGAAGCGTGTGCTTGAATATAGGGCCTGGCCTGAGTAAGTGAACGTGAATTTTAGTAAAGACGCTGATGCTGACAGAAGTCCTTTGGCACCAAGCTTTCACCACCTTTCTGAATAGGCCAAGAAAGCGTTTCTCAACCATTGGCCTTTGGCTTCCCCTGGCAGGGGTTGGGTCTCAACCACACCTCTGGCTCACTTCTTTAGAATTTGGCTGTGGTCCATGGTCCCACATCCAGTCCTTTCCTTCTGTCGCAAGTCTTCAGCATGCCCCATGCTGGGCAAGAAGCAACGAGGGCCCTCAAAGAAGGTGTCCTATGGCTTTGTGTCCTTTGGGTATTTGAATGCCAATCATCTCGTCCTTGGGCTCACAGTATCTCAGGCTTCTTGTTCTCCTGGGATCCTGATGGAGTGTCTTTGAAGCTGCCACCTGCTGTGAGACCACAGCTGGCAGGATGAGAGTCAGGGTCTTGATTAAACTCGCTTCTGTGCTGCTGACTTCTGACCCTTAACCCTGGGGTTAGGACTTCTGGGCTTTAGACAACATTGTGGGAAGAATCACTGATGACTGTGGGTCCCTACAGAGCATAGCACTCTTACATCGAAGTTAATGAGACTTCACTGTCTCCCCCACTATCTTGAGAGACCAAGATCTCTCAAGGCAATAGGTGCCCCTCCCTCTTTTTTTTGTCTTAATGTCTGACCTGTTGCCCATTGTGTTGTAGCTTCTCAGGGAATTTTTGGCGAATTGGACTTTCTAACTTAAGTCTTTAGCACTGTACTCGAATGCTAATGGTGCTGACGATGAAGATGATAATGACAATGATAGTGATGGCAGAATTAGAAGGGGACAAAAGTAGTCAACAACTATAGGATATAGTCTACAATTCAGCTGT
The DNA here is from genome assembly GCF_009829155.1 of Mustela erminea. Classification (NCBI taxonomy): domain Eukaryota; kingdom Metazoa; phylum Chordata; class Mammalia; order Carnivora; family Mustelidae; genus Mustela; species Mustela erminea. Next base: position 23,957,169 of record NC_045625.1, read on the forward strand.
TGGACATTCAGAAGAGGCATAGGATGTTATACTCACTATCAACTAGAGAATATGGCTGCACATTCCCTAGTGAGACTAGAATCAGAAGATGAGTTTACTTCCGTGATCCACACAATAGCATGAAATTCATAGTGACCAACATTTGTGGAATACTTACAGTGTTCTTGTCAAATTACAAAGAAGTGCTGCTATTCTTCTTCTTATTATTATTATTATCATCATTATCATCATCTCCAATTTCTGGATGAGAAACCAAAGCATAGCAATGTCAATTGATTTTCTCAAGATCATCCAGCTTGTAACTGGCAGAGCTGAATCCAGGCAGTGGGACTCTAATGCTGTTCTCTTTACTACTACTATTTCTCTTGAGACAGAAAGCAGTAAAGTTACAGGGTCCTAGCTGCAAAGTGAGGTAAAATAACCTTGGAAAACTGGATGTTACAAACTTGACTCTGATTGTATTCTTTATTCTTTCACTGACCAATTAGGATAAATTAAAAAATTAATATTAATATTAACCTAAAGCCATAAATCAGCAGATCAAAAAATCCAGAGGGGAAATGCAGAATAAGATCATGGTTAAACCAGACTGATAGATGCACAGATTTCAGATGTTTCCTACATGCAAGGATCCAGATATAGACACAACATCATCTTGGAGCACAACTGTGGACCCTCACCAAAAAGCAAAAAAATATATATATACACACACATATATATATATATGTGTGTGTATATATATATTTCTTCTCCTTATTATTATTAGTACAGAACCTTTACAGATGGACAAACTTTCATAGTAGTATTGATACCCTCCCAGAGCAAAAAAACTCTGAGGTGTTAATGTCCTTACCTCTAGTTGCTCACAGAGGATGACAAAGATCCTGAAACAGACAGAAACTCCAGCATACCACAATCTGTTGAAATACTGTGTAACATTAGAACTCTGGGAATTTAAATACTTTCCTAGTAGGCAAGATGACCTATTGGACAATTTTTTTTTTAAAGTAGGCTCCAAGCCAGTGTGGAGTCCAAGGTGGGGCTTGAACTCACCACCCTGAGATTAAGACCTGAGCTGAGATCAAGGGTTACATGCCTAACCTCTTAACTGACTGAGCCACCCAGGTACCACCTATTAGAAAATTCTTGAACAAGGAATGGGGAGATACTGATTTGAGTCCAAGTACTGTCACCTACCCACTACTATGTGATCTTTGGCAAGTCATGTGTCTCTCTGAGTTTCAGTATTTTCATTCATAACACAAGGGAGTTGGACTAATTCAATGATTTGAAACTTTTTTTGGAACACTTCTAGATCTCTTTCTTTAAATACATGTTCTTGGGGTCAAAAGTTAGATATTGAAGTTCTGGGGTTCAAGGTCTTGCCTATGTACACCATCTTCCTGGATCCCATGGGGACCCTCGGGGTCCTGTGGTTAACAGTTCTAACACCACTGTAGTAGATTATATCAAATTATAGATAATATTTTCCAGCTCTAAAATTCTGTGTGGCAACCTCAAGTGAAGGTAATACCTTAACAAAGTTAGCACTTGTACAAAATCCATCTTAAGCTTTTTTTTTTTAATGGTTCCTTGGAAAAATGAGAACAAAAGCTAATCATTCCTTAACATGTTTAAGCCCAAAGTAGGGTTATTCTTCAGGTACAGGTTAACAACTTGCAGTATTGTTAGAGACAGTAGCCTTCAAAGGAAGTCAGGAGTTGAGTTTGGGAACAGAAACTATATTTCATTCCTATTTACCATACCTCTTGTTAAGCATAGATGCTTGTAAATCAGTCTATAGGACACCAGTAGATTAGCGGTTCTGAAAAGCAGTTACACCAGATGTGTATTTCACAGTACAGTATTTCCATATAGTTCTGTTCCCCTCAGCGGATTTGTATCAGACCCCCAAGTGCTTCGGTGTATTGGATACTGCATACATGGTAGGTAGCCTTGAAAGGTTTTGGGTCACTCTGCCAGAACTGTGAGTGGCTCTGGTTTGCCATCTGTTTGGTTAGTTGATATTCTGCAGTACCTGATTCACAGCTGGCCCTCAGAAATATCTGTTGAGTGAATGGATGAATTCAGTAAGATGAGTCAGGTCACTCAAGGGTCTTGGTGGCTACTCAAGCCAAGGGTTAATGAGAAATAGCCTAACAGTTGACGCAGACGTTTAAATACCTGGCCAATTATTGTTCTTACATACATGTGACTGTGGGAACTTGAGCCTATAGAAATGTTTTATGGGCTTAGATCATAACTCCACAAAATGAAAGGAGAGGACTCAGGGCCTTTGTTTGACGTCCACAAGAGCAAATAATGGCTGGAAATCAAGTGCTCAAAGATGGTTTTTAAAATAAGTTGATAATCTGATCCATTTAATAATAAGTAGAAAGGTATGTTTATAAGATGTTATGTTGCTCAGACCTCCTTGCTGGGATCAGAGACTTACTAGTTTATAATTGACTACTCCACTGTCTCCACTTTGAATCAGAAATTTCGGGTTAATAAAGGCAAAGGCAGAAAAGAATATCCCATGGACAGAATCTTAGTTTAATGTTGTTGTTTTTTCTCTCTAGAATGTATTTTATGCTTGCTGGGTTGAACCAATTCCTCATCTTGTTTTATGATTTCAAACTATGGAATATATTTGTCATTTGAATCTAGTTTTAGATTTAGGGATGTTTGCTAAATTCTTGTACTGTGGTGGCATAAAGTTCATAGAGCACCAGGACAGCATTTCTCTTGTATGTTCAAGGGTTTGACTTCTGAGATGCTCCCTGATGAAAGGGTTTTGAGGTCAAATAGATTTTATTGAAATGATGCAACCAAATCAGTACTAGGTTAAAAACTGTTTTTAACTATTCATAAATGAACATGACACATATCCAAGAGTTTGCATTAAAAATCTTATTCCAGTTGAATGTAATCTTTAAATATTGCTGATGAATATTGAAAGAAGTTACTTCTCTGACCAATAAGAAATGAGCTTCTTAAAAAAGCTGTGCAAAAAAGTTTACATTTAAGATGAAAAATAACTTTGATGTAATTGTGTGATGGAAAGTGATCAAAATAATTAATTCCATGTTTTCTGAAGGAGAATATGGTAAAACACAGTAGTTTTCCCCTCGTGCCTCTAGGCCATCACCATGAATATAGTACAGTATTGCAGAACAGTGAGGCCTTCGCAGCTATATGTGTGGACCCCTTCGTTCCCAAACCTTTTAATTCTTTGAGTTCTTTTGCATGCTTTTTATTGACAGGCTTCCTCATCCCCTGCTCTGAAATTCTCACCTATCACTTCTTCTTGCTGCACTCTGATCCGATCACATTCTTTTCTGATGTGATAATGAAGCTAGTGTGGTTTTTAGAACTATGTGCAAAATAAAATACATTCCAAGAGATACAACTTTAGCAAAGTGTATGAGTATTACTTTGGATTAATGATTTTAGGGAATATTTATTCTCACTGGTCTTTCATTTCTGCTTATTCCTGGATGTGAGTAATAGCTATTTTAAATGAACCATATTCCTACTTCCTCAGATATATAATGAATGGATGAAACCTTCCCTTTATTTTAAAAAATTCATACATTTCGCTGTAAAAGACCATTGATTGCATTCTCAATTAGCCATCTGTAGAGAGCCTGAGAGTTCCAACTAGATTATCACTAAGGTACGTGCATTCACCCAGTAGCTGTGTATCCTAACTACAAACAAATTGAATAGGAATGGAAGGCTCATTAAGTTCTGTGATTACAGGCACAAATTTTATAAAAGTAAACGAATGCCATAACACACAGACATCTCAATCACACCAATGGGAGATTTCCAAAACACCCTAAAATGATGAAATAAGACACCTATCACTTTCACGGAAAGCCATGGTTCAGTGGTGGGTCTACTATTGATAAAACTGAGCTGCCTGGTCATGTTGTACCAGACTTCTGCATTTGTTCACTTCTCTACAGAGAGAAGTCATGTACAAATATTTGAGATTGCATTTTGCCTGGAAATCAACTTCCTTTCAGATGTTCCCATGGTGTTCATAAGTACTATAGGGAATAAAGTAAGTCTCTTTATAGCTAAGGCTCTATCTATTGAAATATATCAGAAATAATCTGGTCTACTAGGCTGAATACTCCTAGGCCAGGGAAAAAAAAATCCCCACAAAGCTCAGATCTAAATCCCCGAAGCAGCGTGATACAAAGAACAGAACTCTGGACTTGATGTCTGGAGGCCTACACGAGTCTGGATCCAGAAAGCCCGAGTCTCCCGCAAGCTGACTTTGTGACCACAGGAAAGTCCCTTGTTCTTTCTGAACTTCATTTCCCACCAAAAGCTGAGGAGTCTGAATGACATGCTCTAAAGTTTTTTCCAGCTCTAAAGCTGGTTGTGTCACCTCACCACAGTGGGAGAAAATGAAGTCCTGCTCTGTGAAGGGACTGGAGGGAGGGCCCACCATGGCTACGGATCCATGAGGCATTGGAAGAAGGGTCAGGGCTGTTCTCCCTTTTCTCTTTCCTAGGCTCAAGGCTACTTCTGCCTTTTTTTTCTTTTAAGATTTATTTATTTACTTATTTATTGACAGACAGAGATCACAAGTAGGCAGAGAGGCAGGCAGAGAGAGAGGGGGAAGCAGGCTCCCCGCTGGGCAGAGAGCCTGATGCGGGACTTGATCCCAGGACCCTGGGATCAGGACCAGAGCCAAAACCAGAGGCTTTAACCCACTGAGCCACCCAGGCACCCCCTATTCTGCCTTTTCACTGCTTCCCTCAACAACGGGTATTTTTTTCAAGCAAGAAGTTAGCCATGAGAAGCTTTTTGAGTTCTCCTTTCTTCCTCATAATGTGTTGTTTTATGCATACCTTGACCTAGTATTGTCTGGCTCTCTGCCCTTGGGGTGCCAGAGTTGACTCTTCCGACTGGTGTTCTGTGTCCAGAAAGTTAGAACTGGCGATGCCCCTCCCTGGTCCATCTGTCATGCACTCTCTTGGCTCTGCTCTGAACCCTGGTCTCTTTCTTGTTTATAATACTGTCAAGACAAGAACACCACAGTCAGAAAGAGATGAAAAATTATAATAGTTTTAGTTGGCTATTACAATAGCCAATAATTACTAATTACTAATTACAATTAGTAATTATTTAGTAATTACAAAAAATATATATATTCTATATAACATGGTGACATTTTATATAAATAGTGTGGTTATGTTATTATATTATAAACTAATATATGTTATGTGCAGTATATTATATATTATTTATAAATATAAATTATATATGTATTATATATTGTATTATATAACCATAATAAAGAAATATATAATTATATAGTAAACTTATATACTACATAAATTGTATATACATGTGCATATATGTTTGTATATATAACTGATCTCTTCTTTATATATAAATAATAATCAATTAGAAAATATTCTAAAAAGATACAGTTGATTCATAATAGCAGGAAAAAAGCATAAACTAGCTAACTTATAAAGAAAACTATAGGATCTATATGAAGAACCTAGAGAACAAAATAGGTCAGGAAAATTCAACTTTAGAAAATACAGATTCTCTCTAAATTAATGTGTAATACCAATGAATTACCTATTAAAATGACAACCAGATTTTGGAAAATGAACAAAATTATCTAAAATATTAATCTGGGGGCGCCTGGGTGGCTCAGTCAGTTCAGCGTTCTGACTCTTGGTTTTAGCTCAGGTCATGATCTCGGGGTCCTGGGATTGAGTTCCACATTACACTCCCTACTCAGCGGGGAGTCTATTTGTCTCTCTCTGTCTCTGTCCCACCCCTGCTGCTTGACGCTCTCTCTCAAAGAAATAAATCTTAAAAAAATCTGGATGAATAAAGATCTAATAGCTAGATAATTAGGGAAAAAAGGTATAAAGGAAAACTTCCATACTGAAGTATTTGTAGGTGAAATAATAGGATATCTTGGATTTGCTACAAATAATACAGGGTTGGAGGAAGGAGGGTTTAAAATGGAAACAAGGTTGTCTGTGAATTAATTATTGAAGCTGGGTGACAGGCACACAGGGTTCACGTACACTTTTCTCTTTTTTCCCCATCTCTCTTTCTTTGTGGAGTTTGTAATTTTTAACCATTAAAGTATTTTATTTGGTTAAAAGCAATCATAAAAGGTTGGAACTCCACACTGGAAAAATATTTGGTACACCTATAATATAGCACAAGAGGTAATATTTCTCATAGATAAAGAACTATTAACCAGCGTGTGGAAAAGTGTTTATAGAAATGTCTAAGGACATGAACAGACAATTTGCAAATGGAGAAATACTAATAGCCAATAAATATGTATGAAAAATTTCAACCTCATTGATGTTCAAAGAAAAGTTAATGAAAGCTTAACTCACTTATCAGGTTGGCAAAGATTAAAAAGGTTCAGGAAAAAAAAATGGATGTGAATTCCTACACAGTCACTTGAATGGTGAATTGGCACAAACCTTTTAGAGTGTAGGTTGGCAATCTACTTCAAAATATAAAACACAAATATACACTGACATCTACATTCCACTTATAGAAATTTATTTGGAGGAGATATTGGCACAAATTTAAAAAAAGTGAGGGGCGCCTGCGTGGCTCAGTGAGTTAAAAAGCCTCTGCCTTTGGCTCAGGTCATGATTTCAGGGTCCTGGGATCGAGCCCCACATCGGGCTCTCTGCTCAGCAGGAAGCCTGCTTCCTCCACTCTCTCTGCCTGCCTCTCTGCCCACACTGTCTCTGTCAAATAAATAAAATCTTAAAAAAAAAAGTGAACATTAGGATAGTTTTGTTAATATAGAAAAATAGGATACAATGCCTATCAATAAGAAGCTGATTAAGTATAATAGAATGTTTCATAACAATTATAATGATGACATAAATTCATATTTGTGACCAAAGAGAGAGATCCATGTCATTCTTTTGAGGGAAAAAGTAGCACCTACGTATCTATATTTTTCCAATTCACAGAAAATACATGGAATTTATGTACATGCTTAGAGGAATGTTTGGAAAAAGATTCACCAACTTGTTAAGTGTGATAGTCTCTGGCCAGTTGGATTTCTGGTCATTTGATATTCTTCTTCGTATTTTTGTGTATTGTATAAATTGGTAATAATTAAGAAGTACATTTATCAAGAACCAACTTGTCAAAATAATTTATTTCATATGCTTGCCACTAGGTATTGAGATGTTAAGGGGTTATGAGAATGTACTTCATTCAGTTTTGTAGTTCTGACTCCTATTCATGCCTAGGGGGTGCTAAGTGAATATTATTGGGATTAAATTGAATTTTATCTACCATCTTTCCTTGACATCCATTCAGGTAGATTTTTTTTTTAAGGATTTTATTTATTTATTTGACAGAGAGAGATCACAAGTAGGTAGAGAGGCAGGCAGAGAGAGAGAGAGAGGGGGAAGCAGGTTCCCCGCTGAGCAGAGAGCCCGATGTGGGACTTGATCCCAGGACCCTGAGATCATGACCCGAGCCGAAGGCAGCGGCTTAACCCACTGAGCCACCCAGGCGCCCCATCAGGTAGATATTTTTATGTTGGTATGTTATATGGTCTGCCTATATTGCTTAGCATTTTTAGAGAAGCACAGAGTGTTAGAATAGAATAGAATAGAATAGAATAGAATAGAATAGAATAGAATAGAATAGAATAGAATTTCTCTTTATACCAAAATTCTTACTTTGTAGATGAGGAAAATGTCACTCAGGTAAAATGACTTGTTCAGGATCATACAGCTAGTGGTTTTCAGAATGCAGGCTCCATGAGAGCAAGTCTTTTAATCTGTTTTATTTATTTTTATGTCCCCAGCACTAAGGATCTAGCACATAGTAGGGACCAAATAAATATTTATTGAATGGATAAATAAATACACTTTCTCACCACTCTGGGTCAGGGAGTTTGTCCATTTTTTCCCTATATAGTGCTTTTTTTGTTTGAGATAGGTTCTCAAGGTTGGTGGTTGTCTAAAATTCATTCTCATTGAAAGTTAAGATTCCCTTTTGAGGGGTTTATGATTGACTGAAATGCTGAATATATTGTTACTGGCAATGAAATGAGGGCAATGAACACAATTATAAAGAAGCCTTATTTCTTTCATCATTGATAATCCACCATTGTAGCTCAAGAGGATGGCTCAGACCTGATGCATTATGGGTCAGGCTTGGTGACACCAAGCAATGGAGAGGGGAAAGAGCCAGAGGTAGGCAAAGACACAGTCTCTAGGGCTGAAGGTAGACTGAGGTGCGTGACTGGATTTAGAGAGGCCAATGACCAGTCCTGGAAGAATACCTCCAGGGTCCAATATCCCAGGGATATTTCTGGAAGCAGTTGATACTGGAGCTTCTCATCTAGGTCATCCAGGGGCTGCAAATCCAGGAAATGACCACCATTTAATGGTAAGACTGGAGAGTAGCAAAATAGCAGCTTCTCAACATTTAGGGGACCTGGACTGGGGTACAGTCCTGCGAAAATGACCCGAGCAGAATCACGTAGCTTACTCGCATCTCACTAGATGGAATGAGACCTCAAGTTGGGCAGCTCTGACTCCACCAGGTCAAACCATAATGATCACAGATGGGTGACAGGAAGTGGAAGCCCAGTCCTCAGGATGGGGCTGATCTAGATTGAGGGGTCCTGAGAGTGAGACGATAGAGCTACACAGACGCTCAGGAATGAGAGAATTGGAATGTAGTGATAATTTCATTAGGAACCCACCTGTGTTAACTCAAGTTGGAGGCACAGCCTCATTCCCAGTCCCCGGAGATTGTGATAAAGCGGGAGACGGGATCGGGAGGATTAGCTGACATGCTGACTCCTTTGCTAGTGCCAGCGTCGACGGCAGGGCAGGGATAACTGTTCAGGAAGAGAACACTTTGGGGAAGTACTAGAGCAATCCATGGCAGAGGCTGAGATCATCTATTTTCCATCCTGTATAATGAGGTTGGTTCATGCTACATGTTCGTTGCTTTGTTTAGTTTCAGTATATCTAGTTCTTGTTGACTTCCAATCAACTAACCCTCGCATAATCCTTTGGACAAGAACAATATGTACTGGCACACAGTCAAAGGCAAATATTGTGACACCGCGTTCAATCTATAGGACAGACGATTTTCATGCAGTCTAAACATAGCCTGAAAGTCTTGTCCCTTCATCTCGGGGTTTTGCGTCTCTCCAAAGTAAGCTGACTTGTCTGTGTAAGTTAATGTTCCCGAGCAATATTATGATCTGTTTATCACGGACAGTGAGATAAAGTCACTGCAAGGTGTGTATGTGGGAGGAGACGGGAAATATTGCTTCATTTCATGCCATTCTTAAAAGCAAGTTTTGATCCTGTTTTGTTTTGAGGACTCCTGCTTTCCCCATTGTGGGATCCCCCTGGGGCGGGGGGGGGGGGCTTGTTAACTTTTTCCCCCGGCTGTGGAGTCATCTGGTGCCCGCACAAAGACCCTGAAATGCGGTGCAGTCTGATTTCACAGAACTCTAGGCGATGACTGTCCATGAATACTATCCACACTGTGGGCACTGGAATTGGGGAGTGTCAGAGAAGCAGATAAGCCAATTTTAAGGATTCTCTAGAGGAGCCGCCGAGAGTTCCTCTCACTGTTGATGGCATATCCTGTTCACAGCTTCAGCCTCTAGAAATGCTTTGATTCAGCAGCGACTTGGGGCTTTTAAACACTCCAATGGGCCTTTGTTGGCAATGGCCCTGCCTGCGTGCACAGAGGGCTCATTCTTCCACGAAGGGCCAGCCGGCCTGCTGATGGGCCAAGGCAGTTTACACTGATGTTGCTCGTGGGAGGGAGAAGAAAGCAAGTAGGCCAGGGTCAGAGTGGCCTATAAAGGCACCATTGATTCCTTTCCAGCTCAGTATTCTCTTCCCCAAGTGCATGCCACCTTCAGTATGCCTCTTGTTTTATAGTCTTAGAGCTGCAATTCCTACAGACTGAAATACCTCTGACACTCCTCTAGAAGAAATTCCTGAATATACAACAGAGGCTGTTACAAGGTGCCGTCCCCAGTGTCCCTTGGGGGGAATGCTTTGTGGAGAAAGTAATGTCATCACACGCCCCTACACACGCCCACCTTTCCCTTTGATCTTAGTGTTTACCTGTGGCTTACTGGTATCAAGGCAAACTGGGTATGGAGCTTTTGACTTTGAAATAGGTCTGGTGCTCCAATAGGTGTTCTTTGAAGTCAGATCCATTATGCATTGTTTATTGCTCTTTCAAACATACCCACATGTATTTCTAAGACCAAGACTCTTCTTTACTCATTCAAAAGGAGCGCTGGAGTTTGTTGCCATTTTGGCTATCCTTTGATATTTTTTAAAATGAGAGAAATAATATCTCTGGAGTCCATTTTGTCCACTTACAAATTATTTTAACGATATATGTTAAGGGCAATTTTACATTCCCTCTATCCCATTACTATCTTCCAAAACACAATTATATATCAATTGAATGACTCAGAACTTCTTCTGCCCAAGTAATAAATCATGAGTGTAATGGGTAAAAAGGCTTTGTCATTGTTCAGTGTGTATACAGAGTTATGTGGCATATAACCTCAAATTTCTTTCAGATCATATATAAATACATAATAAAATAATAATACTCATTAGTCAACACCAAGTATAAGTTCCAGATGTCTGAACATCAAAGTATTTATAGGCCTATAGGAACCGCCTTGAGACAGGAACAGTTCTTCAGAAATGGTATTGCAAGAAAGCAGGCTACAGAAACCTCCCAAATTCTCTGAAACAAAAGCTATTCTTGTTTATACATAAATTATGAATGACTTTTTAAGGGCTGACTCACTGGCCTGTGCATGTGCCTACAAGTCCGGTTTCACAAGAGAATGGGAGCTGACTGGACTAACAGGAATTCTACAACAAATCGTTTTTCCCAGCTTGCCTCTGAAGCGAGTCAGACTGCCGGTGTTTCAGCTACGGCTCTTGTCAAGGCACAGTGGGGCGTGTTGCTCCTCCTGGGAACTCTGGCTCGGCGCCAGGGCCACTCCCGTCACCTAGCAGAAGCTGCCTGCTCCAAGCAATTGTCGGCTGGTACCTCAGTAAAGGAGCTTTTGGAGCCCTGCTGCTCTCAAGCTACTCCTTGCAAGAAAGGACTTTGACAGCCCCCTCAGATGGTGAGATTGATGTGGCAGCGTGAGGACCCCCTGCCCGAAGCCACTCACTCACAATGGCCACTCACTCACAATGTCCACTCACTCACAATGGCACCATGTCTTTTCCCTGGATGTTGGCCTCGTGTCCAGAGATGCTGCCCTGCTGGACAAGAGCGTCAGTTTCTATTCCCCACTGTGCCATTTATTCACTGCTGGACCTTGAACGAGTGAGTTGACTTCGCTCAGATTCCCTCGTCCATCAAATGAGGTATCATTCCGAATAAACTTTCAGGTTCTGTATGGCTTTGGTGGGCTGTGGTTTGGTTCTCCTCTGCACACAACAAAATAAATGAATATATTACTCAGTTCCTCAATGTGCTGTGTTAGATCCAGATGACCAGGATGCCTAATGAGTGGCTTAATTAATTGTGACTCAGTATAAGATTTCACCGCTAACACAGACCTTCTGAGACCTGAAACATTTCTCCTCTTGCAGGGGGAAAGGGAGCGGGTTGTGTTCATTTCTTGAGAGTTTAGGTATGAAAAGGTAAAGTCCAGACAACTTGTTGGCAACACGAAAAAGAAGTTCTCTTATCCTTTGCTTCTTCAGATCCTCCTCTTACAGGAACTTACGGGAAGAAGGAAAAAAAGGAATACACTTTTGAATGCAGTGATTCAAACCCTCCAATGACTGATAGTGTATGAATGTCGAGAATTTTGAACATGAGTTATCCATCCTAATTCTCCCACCCCAAATGCTTTTGGTTGATTTCTCTAACCACGGAAGAATGTCCCTAAGAAAGAACGATTTGATTGTCGGGGTATTGAATAGGGAGACAAGTATTTGGATCTGAGCTTCACTGGACCTCTTTGGGAAGCTATACTAAGGGGAGACAACCCCATTTCCTTTCTTCTTTTTCTCAGAAGGAATTTGTTTTCATGGGCACACTTGTCCATATAAAGAATCCTGAATTTCTTCTGATGACAAAATTTGATCACTACAAGGTGGTGATGGTGTCCACTTACCAGTTTTCATTAATAAATAAATGACTACACACTCTATAGTCACCGTGGAAGAAAAGTCAACATGGAAGAGAGATTACTTAGCACTTGAAGCTTCAATGTTGCACAATTAACAACAAATCCATTATTACTTGATGTATTTTCTCAAACAAAAAACACATGTAACTGGGAATTTAAAAACTGAACAGACATTGGCAAATGTTTTCCAAATATAATACACCATCCTGACAGCTAATGCATCAGCAATGTTTACTTCGGCAAATGTTTCCAATTTGGAGAGAGGGGAAAAAAAAATGAGTGTCTAATAATAATCTTTTACATTCAAACATGTGTATGGTGCTTTACAGTTTACAAAGCACTTTCAGTGTATACATCCCCTCAACCAATCCTTGAAACCACCATGGGAGGCAGACAGGACACATGCTATATTGTCTTCCAACAATTTGTCCTTGCCCACTTTTGTCATGCTGTTTCATGTCTTTGTGACTCACACGTGCTCTTCCTGAGTCCTGGAACAGCCTCCTTCCCCTCCTCTGTCTGAGTTTTCATCTAGCTAATTCTCAACCAACTTTAAAAATTGACACAATCGCCGCGTTCTTCAAATCCTCTGGAATCCTGCATTCTGATTGAGATGTCTCCCTTCTGTACTTCTTCTGTACCATGTGTAGTGTAGCAATGATCACACTTGACTGAAATCATCTGCTTGTTTTTCTGTCTTTCTCACTAGGCTGTGCACTTATTCGACTGCATGGGTCTCATCTGATTGCCTTGACACCGTCTCTATCATGTAATAAGGACTCAGTAACTATGTCCATTGAAAGAATGGATGCTTAGGAATTTAAGTGTCTTGTTTAAGGTCACACAGCTAGTGAGGGGCCGAGGATAAACTTTAACCTGAGATGCTGGTCTCCCAGTCCAATAGTCTTTCCTCAATGTCATGTAGCTCATTCCTATTGGAACACATTAAACGACCACAGACATAGCCCAACATCATTTTGAGAGTGACTTTTGCATGCATGTAAGAAACCATTGGGAAGAAATATGCTAACTTCCTTTCTTAGTTCTGTATTCGTTTATTATTTTTCAATTCTGTTTGCTTCCTATTCTCTTCCAATGGGAATTTGAAGCAGCCTAAAGTAAAGTTTATGTAAAATAAGGATAAAAGACAAGGATTCAGGTAAAAGAGAAAGCAAGGAGGTAAAATGTTGTATTAGAAAGAGTAGGCTAAGGAAAATGAGCTTAAAACTTGTTTTGGGTTTTCTAGAATTCAGGTAAACAAAGGAAACAATGTGTTGAGTTGCTGTTATGGTTGTGTGAGGAGAAAGAGAACATTGTGGGAATTCATTTTTTTTCCTGAGCATTAAACTCTAAGAGGAATTGATTGCATAGATGTTTATATAAGCATGAAAAACTTAACAGAAAATGCCTTCATATGCAGCTCACAAAAGAAGAATTTCTTCGTCAAACATTTATTGAACATCTCCTATATGTTAGATACTATATTGGGACAAAGATTTGAAGATGAGTAAGATATGGCCTTGTCTTCAAAAGATTTCAGGGTCAGCAGACAAAAGTGATAAGCAAATAACTAGACCTAAAGGGCAAAAACCTTTGACAAGAATACAGATATTTAGGCCTATTACCAATGTTTGATGAGTGGAAGGATGAATACCTTATTTGCTTCTCTCTACATTTTTCTTCTACAATTGCTGTTCAATATACAAATGTATGGCTTTAAAAGCTTACAAACTGAATCTATACATGGAGGCATCTTTTTGAACTCTAGCCCACTGGGAACCAAAGCTAATAATAAATTGTCTGGACTCTGAAAACATGGTTAGAGTGAAAAGTCCACGTTTTGTTCCTGTAATTTGTAACGCACTCTGAAAATCCCGAAGCTGGCTCAGAACCAGCTGACGACCCCTCCAGCTCCGGGCTCATAATGGGGAGCCTATTTTCCTTTTATTACTGGTAACTGGAAAAGCCTAGCAACTATTTTCCATTGACATTCCCTCCAGGATGGAGAGCTTGTTTTTCCTAGATTTTCGTATATTTTTAGGCGGTCATCTTGGGCAGTCTGGCTTTGTATCAAAAGTGTTTTTAATTGAAGAGGTTCTCCCTTGGGCTATCGGGTAGAAAAAGACATTCTCTGTATCTCCGTGTCTATTTTGGGGGTCACGGCTGGATTCCAGTTCCCCGTCTCTTTGCAGAGTGCCTGCTCTTTCATCTTATCAGTGCGCCTGGAAAAAGGAAAAGGGAAGGAAGGAAGGAACAGAATCCGTGATCAGTTTTCTAAACGGCTGACTTAGAAGTGGCGAGGGTGACTTTGGGCCACCTACTCCATGTTCTCGAATTTATGGCTAATGTGAAAAATGATGGAGAAGCGGGAGTGTAGATGACGAGGTGATAAGAAGATGGTCTCCACCTTCAGAATCTCCCATCCAGAATTGGAGAGGGCTTACGGGAGTTTCTTTTTACACTCAACTCCGCTTCCATCTCAAATTTTCCATTTGCATAGTCTTCATTTTCTTAGAGACAGAACATGCTTGTGCTTAACTTTGGGCTCATGGAAACTTTTCTTCTCCTCCTCCTCCTTCTCCTCCTCCTCCTCCTGTTCTTCTTCTTCTTTTAGAGTCCTATGGCACGTGCATGTCTTTTGCTTCCTCTTTGGTATGATGAAGCCAAGCGCACTAAGTTATCAAGAAGTGTCATGCTTGGTATTTTATCATTTTGGAACATTGTTTAGCAATCTGCAAAGTACCAGGCAAGAAATCTGGCCTCTCACTTGTGTCTCGTACAGGGAAGACGGGAAGCAAAATAACAGAGCTCCGTAGGCTATAGGTCCCTGGTTTTACGGTTGGCTTCTTAGTGCATTATCTCATGTAGTTCTCATAACCAGGGTGGAAGGAAGGAATGCTGATCCCATTTTCTAAATTACAGAATTACAGATTTCAGAAGCCGGCTCACCTGTGAAGGTCACACAGTTGGTAGTGGTGGAACAGGGATGGCTTGTTTTTGGGTGACTCCAAAATCTGGTGTTTCTTTCCATTGACCAGGCTGTCCCCCATGGATGCCCTGTGTACCCAGCACACCATGGACAGATCTTTAGGAGACTAAGGGATATTGACATATTCCCTTAATGGTTTTCCTTGAAGGATTCTTTCCACAGGGTAGGATTATCAGTAGAGCAGTTTTAGACTATAACCCCACGGACATCTTCTGAGGAAAACATGGATTCACCCAATTATATCATTCAGAAGAGACTAAGAATGTGAGGCATCAATAGTCAAATTCCTTATCGGTGAAGCCAGAGATGTCAGAGAAAAAGCAATTCATGACATTTCATAATATACAGTGTGCTTATCTGATTCTCAGGTTCCCTTGTCCTGGTTTAAGAGGACAGGAGAAACGGTATAACACCCACACAGTTTCACTTGACAGAGGGACACATGCTAATGTCAAACCTTTGAAGTACTTATTCACTGATACAGTTTGTTCGGCATTATTTTTCCTTTTCCTTAGAGGCCACTGTGGTCCAAGTGTGAAGTCTAGAGGCCTAGACTGGGCTTCTGAGAGTTTACTAGATGCTGTTTTTGTTTGTTTGCTTGTTTTGTTCTGTGATAATTTGCTTTCATTGATAATTAAAAAAAAAAATTCCTGAAACTCTAATCATAATGTACAACTTGTTTCTAGTTAAGCTTCTAGGGTATCCTGAATTATTAAATCAGCATGTTACATTCTGGGGTTTTGTTCAAAATATGAAACATCTGCTTTGGCCACTTGTGGCCACTGACCAGTAGAATGGACTCAGGCTCAGAGCTGGGGCTGGGTCAGGGAGGAGCCTTTTTTGTCGGGCTATAACCTTTCAAAGGCTGGACTATGGGCAGGTTTACAGCAGGGATACTTACCAACTGATAGAAGATGTTTAACATTTTAGTAAAGGTTACTGCCATACCACTGTGTTTGAGCTATCAGATCTGTGTGCATTGCAATCAATCTAAAATAGTAATTAAAGCTTTACATACACCAAGTGCTATATGGCTAACTAAGGGAAACCCTAAAGCCAGTGTGAAACTCCCTTTACAATCTTCCAGGATGTAATAGTTTCCTGTTGCTGCTATAACAAGTTATCACAAACTTCGTGGCTTAAAACAATGAATTTTGGGGGGGGGGCGTCTCTTACAGTTCTGGAGGTGAGAAGTCTAAAAATTCAGGTGTTCATAGGGCTACATTCTTTGACTTCTAGAGGCCACATGCATTCCTTGGCAGGGGCCTTTCATTATATTAATCCAACCCCTTGTTTCCCAATATCATTTCTCCTATTACTGACTCAGATCTTCTTGCTTCCCTGGGATAATCTTCCCATCTCAAGATCCTTAATCTAATCCCATTAGGAGGGTCCCTTTTGCCAGGTAAGGTCATGTATTCATAGGTTCTGGGGATTAGGAAGGGGCATCTTTGGGGGATCATTCTGTCTACCACAGTGGATTCCCACAGTAGCTCTGCCACTTCCTAGTCTGTGACCCAGTGAGTAGCTATGGAGCCAGTTCCTATATCTCCGTGTCTTGGTTTCCTAGTCTGGAAAATGGGGATAATAGTAGTACGGTGTAAGATGAAGATGAAATGAGTTATTAGAGGTAAACAAAAGGGCTCAAGACCATTCCTAGCCCCTAACATGCGTGCTACCTATCGTGACCATGGATGCCAGTGCTCGTCTGGTGAATTGGCTCCTTGATGGGTCACAGAGCTGATGTCCCGGGTAGGCCACTTAAGGAGACGGTGCCTCTTGGTTCTTCTCGAATCTGAATCTGTCGGGAACAGCGACCCATTCTAAGCCTGCAAACACTCCCTTGCTTCAGCCAGGGAGCTTCTTGAAGTCTTCCTGCACCATCGACCCAGCTATACCTCTGGGACAGGAGAAGAAGAAGGATAGACGAGCTTTAAAAATTTGTAGCTCAGTATTTCAGAACTCACCATGAATCCACGCCCCAAGTCCACCGATTCCTTGTTTCAGTGGCCGTCTTTGTAATAAGAATTTTCCAAAATGGAGTTTCATCCTGCTCTCCTCCATCTTCCCAACACAGGGTTGTTGCTTCCCATCTGACGGAAGCCCCAGCATTGCCATCTTCCGGTCTCTCGGCTTCGCTTGTCCGCACATCCTCCAAAGACTGTAACCTCCTACCCTCGGGGTTGTGCTCCCCTGTGGAAAGGGTTTCAAAACCCTGCCTTTGTATCCAACAAGGGAATAAAAATCTGTTCCTTTTATAGAATAAATTGGATTTGGACTTGCAGGCATCTGCTGTCTGGGGCTTGTCATGAAAGAAGAAGTATCAGAGGGTAGAACAGATGGCTCCTTCTGACTTAGGGGACCTATGAGTTCAGGGGAGTCACTGTACGGAAAACCATAAGATGCTCTCCTGGCATAACCAAATCCGGGGAGACTGTGTTTCTCCAGAGTATTTTCACAATCTATTCTGCTTCTGGAGTGTTTGGGTTTGCCTTTTTTTTTTTTGTTTTGTTTAACATCCCTATTTGTGGAAATTTCTCATCTGTAAAAAGTATGAAGATAAATAAAATATATTCTCTGATACTAAACATCTGTTTAAAGCACTGATTTCTTCCACGCCCCTACCCCCTGCCCCATTACTGCCATCATTTTTTTTTTTTCTTTAAAGAATTTCAGTTCGTGGCATCATTTTGGAACTTCTGTTGCTTCTAAACTAGTTTGTACTATTTTGAAAAACAAAAAGTATTTTACCCAGACCTATTTTCTTTGTCAACTGCCTTTGCCACAAAGGACTAAATCTGTCCCTATTATAAATAGAGCTCAGTTGCAGAGAAGTTTTACTGGCTACCTTAAAAGAAGCATTTTTTAAGCATTTTTTTTAAATGAGTAAAATAATCTTTTTTTTTTTTTTTTAAAGATTTTGTTTATTTATTTGACACAGATCACAAGCAGAGAGGCAGGCAGAGAGAAAGGAAGGGAAGCAGTCTCCCTCCTGAGCAGAGAGCCCGAGGCGGGGCTTGATCCCAGGACCCTGAGATCATGATCTGAGCCAAAGACAGAGGCTTAACCCACCGAGCCACCCAGGCACTGAATAATCTTTTAAAAAAATTATTTCTTTTTTAAAAATTAACATATAATGTATTTTTATCCCCAGGGGTACAGGTCTGTGAACTGTCAGGCTTACACACTTCACAGCACTCACCATAGTCCATACCCTCCCTAATGTCCATAGTGAGTAAAATAATCTTAATGTGGTGTTTTCTTCATTTTATTCTCTTTTTAAGTTAAAAAAAAGACCCTTCATCAAAAGAAACACAAATCATTTCTATAATATAAAAACTTCGCAGCTTTTTGACATGAAGCCTCTGAAGAGTCGGTACAGACACTCACCCCAATCCAGCTTTTAGTCTGGGGAGGTGGAAGGGACACGAGCCCGGAAGGCAGAAAGCCTGGGCACTAGTTCTCAGTTATGGATTAGTAAGTTAAGACCTATATGCTGTGTGCCTTAGCTCTCCATCTGTAAAACGTGGATAATCATCCCTTCACCTCGCGAACTTGGAACAGGGCTCAAGGGAGATACTCTTTAAGAAATGGCATTGGGTAGTGCAAAGAGCCATTTTGGGATCCAAAGTGCCGGCCAAGCACGGTAGAGAGAGCGCAGGTTTGCAGTCAGCCTGTGCCTTGACTGCTGGTTCCATCACGTGACAAGCTATGTGACTTGCCCAAGTTAGCTAATCCCTCTGAGCTTGGAGTTTCTCGTCTATAATCCAGAAACCCTCCTGAATGCTTGTGAGGATGAAAAAGGAGCGCAAAACAAGTGTCCAAGGGTGGCGGCTCTTGTTTTCTCCATGGATCAAGGTACGCCTGCGTGTCCAACCAATAAATACACTTTAAGGTTTCCCTGGACCAGGTACTCTTGGAGCATTGGACTCCATAGCTTTTCTCCCTTTCTTTTCTTTGTTTTTTTTTTTTTTTTTTTTTTAATGAAAAGTTGATGGTGTGGACTGGCTTTTGGTTCTCATGCCATTCAATTCAGAAATACATGCGCTCAAACACAAACTCCCATCTTGTCTCCAAAGACAGCTCAGGTTTTCAGTCTGCATGTTGAGTGAAGGGTGTCCTTGCTTGTAAAGAACATCTCTGTTCCTTGGGACAGGGCTCAGCCCAGGGGACTCAGGCCTTTGCAACTTTCAGCGTATCGTATCTAAGAATTTTCCTCCCTTCCCTCAGAAAGTTCCAGTATCATTTGTGGCTCAGTGTGGCCCAGCCTTACATCACAGGGTACAGACTGAACAAAGGGCAAGGAGGAAGCCAAGTGGGTGTTGAGCAAGGGTGTTGGGCTGGGAGAACAGGGAATGGCAACTCTCATTCCAGCTGATGGTTGCCAGGTAGCAATGGAAGCAGAGTTTTGCTATATCCTGTTTGTTTTCCCCCAAGAAAAGCCACAGATTGAATTTCCATATGATATTTTCCAACTTTTAAATGTTGGCAATTAATGCACATTATTACTCCGCAGATACCAGAGTTGGCCCACAAGCCCACCAGTGTGTATCCTCTCATATGCACTGTCAGCTGTGGTCCTCTAGGAATGCTGTGGGTCAAGGCCATATTACCTTTATCTGTACAACCTTGGGTCACTTAGAATCATATTCACCTTTAAAGATTTTAGGTCTGAAATTATCCAACATCTTTTTCGGTTTTGACTATGAACAACTTAAAAAAAAAAAAAAAACTCCTTACAAAAATATAGCCCTCTTTTACCATTATTTCTTGGTAAAAGTTAATAGCTTTCAGACCATGTTCAAATAAGACCAGAGGACTCCAGAATAGAACAGTTCACCCACCTATGCATCCAGACTCCCAGCACCAGTTAGTTTTCAGAATGGGACTGAAAGTTCTTGGCCCAGATATGATTTCCATCAGCATCCAGTTCTTCTGATGTCAGGACCCATCTAGGATCAACTGTTTGCACAATGGAGAGGAAGCCCTGGGGTGTCTATGGAGAGAAGCACCTTTCTGACTGTACTCCCTCCACCCCCTCCCCTTGGGCAAAAGAGGAGGACACTCACTCCTCTAGGATATTGGGGGTGGGGGCGGGGAATAGCGCTGAGGATAGCCAGCTCCTTGTTTAGAATACCAATGCTGGAAGGAAAACTGGGCTCCTGGAAATAATCTAATTCAGTGCCTTCTACACTGTTCAGTGAGGTCTTCTGAGGAGCTTGGGAATCTTCCAGAGGCCTTTTAAATGACACTATAAAGCTTACTGTAGAGTACTGGTATTGTATGAAGAGGTCATTTGAGAAAAGTGTCCTATTAATTAAAGGAAGAAAACCCTACTGGTCTCATTTTGACTTTTAGTTGAGGAACCAGCCTTGTGTCTGCATTACCCAAGGCTATGTATGCCACTGATGAAAGTCAAGCCAGTCCAGACCCTCGCTCTGCTGTGTACCAACCCTTTCCTGCACTCAGCATACACGTTAGCAATCTTCTTCTTCTTCTTCTTTTTTTATTTGACAGAGACCTCACAAGCAGGCAGAGAGGCAGGCAGAGAGAGAGAGAGAGAAAGAGAGAGAGAGGAGGAAGCAGGCTCCCCGCTGAGCAAAGAGCCCAACTCGGGACTCGATCCCAGGACCCTGAGACCATGACCTGAGCCGAAGGCTGAGGCTTAACCCACTGAGCCACCCAGGCACCCAGCAATCTTCTTTTAGCACCTGGTCTTTCTCTTTCCCAAGATCCTAGACGAGGCATTATCAATTGCTTGCTAAAAGCTAAAGTAGCTTGAACTGGTCTTTTTATAAGTGTGGACTTTTTTGGACATTTTTCACAAAGGCTTGAGTGCCATTAGCTCATCAACCGGACACCATTTCATCTCAGATTTCTTTGGCTAATGGCACCCTGGTCACCACCAGTCTTTCTTCCCAGCCTCCATCCCTCAGGACCGTGGTCAGCTGGGAGGATTCGAGGCGGGTATATTCCAGTAGTGTGCCGGTGAATGTCAAAGTGGTGTTTGTTCTGGGGATGGGTAGCCTTGATTTGTAGAATTTGCCAATTTCCATTGTGTAAATACTCCCACCATGGCCAACTCAAAGTCAAAAAATGAGACCTCACTGAACAAGGGGCTAGGGGGACATGCACACAGTTGGCTGCCCAGGGACACTAGTGGCCCTAGCTCCCCACTTACTCTACTCAGTTGGGGACTCAGTGGCCTCTCGCTTCACCCCAGTTCCCACCTCCACACCCCCTTCTCTTCCTTGACTTCAACACTTCTCTCCCTCTGATGTCAAACCAATGCTCTGGGATTGTCCCTGTATCAAAGGACCGATTGAATGAAAAGCATTCTTAGGTTCTCCAGGAGTTTATAAATGTATGTCAGGTAGGACTGTAGGCAATTTTTCTCCCTCATCCTACCTTTTAAAAAAAATCCCCACATCTTTCACTGATTTATGTTTTTAACCATTCCTTAGTTTCGGTTTTCAAAAACCTAAGTGTTCTAAGTTATTTCACTAGATGGTGCTGTGCATAGATCCAATTCAGGACAAGTGTCCGCTCGAGAATCTGGGAGTCCTCTGAGGAAAGTATTTCTTTCCTGACCAGAAGTTGTCATCAAATTGAAATTGGGGTATTCGAACTGGCTTTATTCTTTTCTTTGCCTTTGTCTGTGGGAGTGCTGAAAGCTACTTACCAGGACAGACTGTCAATTGCCACTTACTTTAAGCATTATTTTCGCCGGTGGTAGAAGGTGCTTTACATTTTCTCCGGTCCTAGAGATTTTGCCACATGTTTTGCACCTGTGAGCTCCGTGACAGGTCACACTTGATTTGGAAGGTGTCTCTGTCCTCTACCCTGTGACCGCTCCTTAATCTATATTCATAGGGTACCAGCATTCTTTGTCTCTGTAGCCTCCTGTCTGAGGGGCCGAATATGTTGCTGACTCATTGTCAAGATGGTTCATAGTGACTTTCATTCTACCGACCTCGTTCAGTACTTCTAATTTTTTGGAAAATAAGTATAAGCCCTCCCACATATTTTATTTCATTTCATTCATTTAAGTATAGGAACTTCTTTTTTTGGCCCAGCTTTTACAGGGTATCTCTCCACTCTCCATTCCTAAGAGACACAGGAAGATAAAGAATTTCTCCCAAGAGAAGATACAAGCCTTAACTCATTGGCATTTTACCACCTGTAAAATAGTCATCATTTAACCATGATGCCAGATCGGTCGTGTTATTAATTTTTACATTTTAAATTCCGTCTTAAGATTAGGGATGGCCAGCAGACTATGAGTTACTGTTGAAAGCATCTTTCCAACAAGCGCATCAGCTCCATGAAGGAGTTGCATTTTGCTTACAATTGTGTCCCGAACAGAGTACTAGGTATTCAGTACGTGACCAACGAACACCTACCACATTGATGGGTTGGCTAGACACTTCTGGATGCTACCCCAGTTATGACTTGCAGTACTAGAAGAAAGCAGTATTATTCCCATAGCATCCCACAGAATGAGAGACTGGATTCTCAGAGATTTGTCCAAGTTCCCACAGGTAATATAAACAAAAGAGCTGGAATTTTCTCCCAGGCCTGATTCCAAAAGCCACCATCTTATTGATTTTGTGAAGATTAAGCACTAGGTAGGCTGGAATTCTTTCAAGTCCTGAAACCTGGGAGAGAATTAGAAAATACTTATACTGGCTTTTCTTGGGTGGCAGGGAGCACAAAATGATCAAATGTTTTAGCAAATAGAAACAGCATAGAAATCAATTTTGATAACCACATCTTTGTGTTTGTCGCGTATATGTTATTCTCCCTGCCTAGAAGGGCAAAGCATTATACATCCTATCTTGGAAATCTTAACAACTGACCATGGAAGAATTCTTAAAAGGGGAAACATTAAAGAGTATTTGATTAATTAGATAAACCGATTTAATTAACAATTCAATATATTTACATTCAGATAATTTATTTTTTTTTTAAGATTTTATTTATTTTTTTGACAGAGAGGGAGATAGCGAGAGAGGGAACACAAGCAGGGGGAGTGGGAGAGGGAGAAGCAGGCTTCTCTGCTGAGCAGGGAGCTCAATGCTGTGGGCCTTGTTGTGCTCATTGTGGGGCTCGATCCCAGGACCCCGGGATCATGACCTGAGCAGAAGGCAGATGCTTAATGACTGAGCCACTCAGATGCTCCCTAATCTGTTCTTGAGTCAAGTTTGATATTTGTGTTTTTCTAGGCATTTGACCATTTCACGTAGGCTGTCTCATTTGTTGGCCTATCATTATTTATTGTACTTCATTATCATCCTTTTATTTCTGTAAGTTCTGTAGTAAGCCCGATTTTAGTAATTTGAATCATCTTTTTTTCTTGGTCACTTTGGCTGAAGATTTGTCAGTTGTATTGATCTTTTCAAGGAACCGACCTTTGGTTCCATTACTTTTCTATATTTTACCTACCTTGGCGTTACTCTTATTTTCTCTCTTCTGCTTGCTTCAAGTTTGCTTGTCTTTTTTTGGTTTCCTAAGATGGGAAATGAGGTGCTCAACTTGGGAACTTTCTTCTTCCTCCTCTACCTCCTCCTGTTCTTCTTTTTCTTATTTAAGTATAAGTGATCCAACCAAAGCCTTCTCTCCATGCACAGGTTCCCCTGCATCACTGGTAGCTGTGTTTCTGTATTCCTTCATCTCAGAGTATTTTCTGACTTATCTTTCAATTTCTTCTTCAGTGTGCTGGTTAAAGGTGATATATGCATGACAAGTAAGTATGTAAAGGAACGTTCAACATCACATGTCACTAGAAAATTACAGATTAAAACAATTAAATACTGCTATACACCTACTACAGTGGCTAAAATCTAAAACACTGACAACACCAAAAGCTGGCGAGGATGTGGAACAACAGGAACTCTCATTCATTGCTGATAGGGATGCAAATGGTGATGGCATTTTGGAAGATACTTGAGCAGTTTCTTATATGTCCAAACATACTCTCACCATATAATTCACCAGTCATCCTCTTAGCTGTTTATTAAAATGAAATGAAAACTGAAGCCCACACAAAAACCTGCACATAAATTTTTATAGCAGCTTTTATTCATTATTTCCAGAAATTAGAAGCCATAAAAATGTCCAAACAAACTTTAATTCATCCAGAAAATGGACTATTATTCAGCAATAAAAATAAGTGAGTTGGCAAGCCACGAAAAGACATGAACACCTTAAATACATGCCGCTATGTAAAAGACGTCAGTTGGAAAAGGCTGTGTACTATATGATTCTAACTATAGGGTGTTCTAGAAAAGACCAAACTCTGGAGACCGTAAAAAGATCTGTAATTTTGCAGGGTCTGGGAGAAGGCAGGAAGGACAAATAGAGCACAGGAGACTTCTAGGGCAACCAGCCCTTCATGGATGATACTGTGCTGGTGATTCATGGCCGTGATGTCTTTGTCAGAACCCAGAACTTGACAACACACCCTAAAATCAACAGTGGAATGTTGTTAGTAATAATGTATCAATATTGGTTCATCAGTTGTAACAAATGCAAGATGAGAATAACAGGAGGGACTTTGGGGAGAGGAGGGTAATAGTGGAACTGTGTACTCTCTGTTTAATTTTTCTGTGAACCTAATACTGTGCTAAAAAGTGAAGTGTATCGATTTTAATTAAAAAAAAGAATGTAAGCTTGTGAGTCACATACATACACTAGCCATTGTTTGGATTTTCAGTGAAAAATGTTTTAGGTTAATTTTAGGTACTGGAATGTTTTAGGAAGGAGAAAGAGGTTCAGATGAGACTATATTTCTTGAAGCAGAGGAAGAAACAAATGCATAAAATTGTTCTTTCTGTTATGATGTGGTCTGGAAAAAAAAGGGCTAAACTTTGCCATTTTTATTTTTTATGAATGGATGTGAATAACATGCTCCCAAAGGTCTATCTTAAAGTCATAGCTGTACCCTTGTCTCTGAATGCAGTTCCCTGATCTCAACTGTTTTGAACAGCCAACAACAACAAAGAAAAACTCTACTCACAATCATTTCGTATATTCCCTTTCTCCACAGGAGAAAATAAAACATTAGTCTAGCATATAAAACTATGCATGAATCTGGTTCTTTTCTGCCACATAGTCTCCTTTCTTGCTGCAGAAGGAATGGATCAATAGTGAGCACCTGCTGAAAAAGGTCTTTCTGCAGTGTATGAGAGCCCAACATCAGGAGCACAGATGTGTTTTCTACTGCCATTTTTTTTTTTTTTTAAATAGCTAAGTGTCTAGCACTTTGTATCCTGCAACAGGATATATTTTAGGGTATCCAAATCTTACTTGCTCTTTTTCTGCTTCCACGCCTCTGGGACCACTCGTTCCAGGGGGCTAGAGAGCCCTCACCAAATCCTCTGTCCACTGTTGTCCTTCTGCAGAATATCTGCTCACCCCCACCCCTGCCCACATGCAGCTCCCTTGAGCTCCTTTGTGGCACTTCTTGCCATTGCAAAATGTACCTGCCTCTTGTAGCAATTTTCTGGTTGTATTAGAACCATTTTTTTTTTTTTTTAACCTGTATCCCTGTTGGACTGTGAGCCCTTTGAGGGCTGTGTTACTCATCTCTAAATCCCCAGCACCTGGAACATAGCCTTGTAAGAAACCGTGGGTGAATGAGTGGATTTCTTCATTTATTCAGCAAATGTTGACTGACTGCTTTCTCTAAGGCAGGCTGGGTTTTGGGTACTGAGGGCTACATTCCAGCAAGGGGAGAGAGAAATAACAAAACAATTTAAAAGGGTCAGAAGTGCTATGCAGAACACAAAGGAGGAGAGGTGAGAAGAATGAATGAATGGGTGAAGAGGGCAGGGTTCCCTTTAGGCAGGGTGTTTGAGGAAGATGATATTTAAGCTGATCCAGGTAGAAAGAGAAGGGGGCTACTGGGAGGGAGTTCAGAAAGACATTAACATGGGAAAGGCTTGCCATATTCAAGGAGGGGAAAAGTGGGGGACAGTGGTGGAAGGGGGCAGGTACAGATGAGGTTGGAGAGCTAGCAGGGCCAGTTAGGTGAAGTTTCAATGTCACGATGAGGACCCTGGGTTTTATTGTCAGTGCAAAGTTTGGAGCGCGTTGAACATGTGAGTAACATGATCTGATACATTTCCCAAGTGTCCCTCTGAGTACTAGGAGAGAATGCATCTATTTATTTATTTATTTTAAAATACTTATTTATTTATTTATCTGACAGAGATCACAAGTAGGCAGAGAGAGAGAAAGAGAGGAGGAAGCAGGCTCCCCGCTGAGCAGAGAACTCGATGCAGGACTCGATCCCAGGATCCTGGGATCATGACCTGAGCCGAAGGCAGAGGCTTTAACCCACTGAGCCACCCAGGCGCCCCATTTAAAGGGCAAGAGGAGTCTAGTTGGAAGGCTCCTGCCATTGTTCAGCTGAGGGCTGTCTGTGGCTTGGCCCGGGAAGAGGTAGTGGTGGAAGCAGGAATTGCCCACAACAGCTGGCTTCCAATGAGCACTCTGTCCTATTACTGAAAGCCTTCTTGATTCAGATCGTGCGGGCAGAGGCTAGGCTGGCTTTCGGCGAAAGATGGCCTGGGGAGGGATGGATGGATGAGTGGATAGGTGGAGGAAAGGAAGCAAGGTAGGAAGAAGGCAGATTGGTAGGCAGGTACACTCCATGCGTCAACCTTTTATATTATCGTTATATTTTTTGTCAGGTGGGATTTCAAAATGGCATGGTGAAATGCCCAAATTTGTGTTTTTCTGAACTCAAGTCCTCTCGGGGCTTATATACCACCATATTGTACCTGTACTGTACACAAGCAGTATGAGAATTTATGTCCATGCATTTGTATGGTCTGCTTTAGGCTTTGTTTATAACGGAATCTTATTTTAAAATGTTTAGAGGACATTATCATTTCATCAGGATGCCTTGCTTATAGTATGTATTTGATTAATATTCATTGATATAAAGAAATTGGATCTAGTAGAAAACTAGCCTCAACGGGTATGCTTTCTGTTATATATATATATATATATATACACACACACACACACACACACACACACACACACACACGTGTGTGTGTGTGTGTGTGTGTGTGTGGCAAAGGAGCACAGGAGGGAGAGGGAGAGAGAGAGAGTCCCAAGCAGGCTCCATGCCTAGCACAGAGCTGGATGCTGGGTTCGATATGGAGTTGAGGGGGGATGGCGCAGAGGTTCGATCTCAGGACCCTGAGATCATGACTTGAGCCATAATCAAGAGTCAGATGCTCAACTGACTGAGCCACCCAGGTGCCCCATCAAAACCTGGTGTGCTCTGAAACACACACTGATTAATGCCATTTGTTCTCAGCTCTCTCTCTCTCTCTCTCTCTCTCTTCCTTCCTTTCTCCTCTTCTTCCTTCCTTCCTTGCTTTCTTTCTTCTTCCCTCCCTTCCTCTGTTTCATATGTCTTTTTTCTTTCTTTGACTCATTCCTTCTGTCTTTCTTCCTGGGATTGGCAGTCTGACATCTAACTGATACCCCAGTGTTTTGTTAGCTGTCAGTGAGTCAGTAGACCTTTAAGTTTTGGGCAAGGAATATTTTTACATGAACCTATAAATATGTAAAAATCCTCGGAGTTACACACTCAGCTCTTCACAGCTCTGTTGAGATGTTGTCCTGAATGGTACTCTAGGGTTGAAGAGATCCACAAATGAATTAGACTTTTTTTTTTTTTCCAATGCTCTTGGAACAGAAAAAAAGCGTCAGCCCAGCTGCCAGTGGCGAAGATACCACTTGTGTCTCCTAGCTATCAAATCAATATTTTTATTTTTATTTTATTTTATTTTTAAATATTTTACTTATTTATTTGACAGACAGAGATCCCAAGTAGGCAGAGAGGCAGGCAGAGAGAGAGGGGGAAGAAGGATCCCTGCTGAGCAGAGAGCCCGATGCAGGGCTCGATCCCAGGACCCTGGGATCATGACCTGAGCCGAAGGCACAGGCTTTAACCCACTGAGCCACCCAGGCGCCCCTAAATCAGTATTTTTAAAAACCCACATCGTTTCTAATTTGAAATGGAACTCTGTCAGTTAGACGGTCAGTTTGATCCTGAAGATGTTTCTGAGCATGGGCTTATAAATTTTCAAGTCTAGGCTTCAAGTCCAGCTCAGGGTTGAGACGTTGGCTATGACCATCACCGCACACAGAAGGCTCTCCAGCGGACAGGCTCCAGAGACATCGTTTCCGCTTTGAACGTGCCCTGTACCCCCCACCCCGTACACAGACCTCTCGTGATCTTTCCTAAAACTCTTAATTGTGAAGAATTTGACAGAAAATCCAGTGTCACTTTTCACTTATGTTTCCTGTTGAAATGTTCGCGCTGCTGAGCGTGGGAGACTGGGACTGGGACAGATGTCAGATTGGGCCTGCCCAGTGCCAGGCCTGGATACCTTGCCCGGGTCTGAGTGGGCAGCGTGTGTCGCTGAATGGGGACAAGGGAATGTGAGCTCAGTGGGCAAAGGCAATTTGGGGCCCCCTTCCTATTTTTTTTTTTTAATTTTATTTATTTATTTGACAGACAGAGATCACAAGTAGGCAGAGAGGCAGACAAAGAGAGAGGGGGAAGCAGGCTCCCTGCTGAGCAGAGAGCCCGATGTGGGGATGGATCCCAGAACCCTGAGATCATGATCTGAGCCGAAGGCAGCGGCTTAACCCACTGAGCCACCCAGGCCCCCCCCCCTTCCTATTCTTACCTGGCAGGCTGCTTACACAGGAAGGCAAAAAACACTCTTTTTTTTGAAATGAGGAATTTTTGGAGTATCCTAAATGGGTTATATTAAGCCTATTTAAGACACTAAAGGAAGATGGTGGAAACGAGATAAGATTTACCTAAATATGGGAAAACAGTCATTGTCCCCTCATTCATTTTGACAATGCAGCTTTAGGATTGTCCATCTCTCCATAACAAAAACCTTTCAAGACTCATCAAGAGCTGCCTGGAAAATGCCTTACAAGATAACTAGGCAAAAGTAAAACACACAAGAGTTTAGAAAGGCGTTCAAGATTGTGTTTCTCTCCCGAGATTTAAAGAAAGAGGATGATGGTAATTAAGAGTATGTTTAAAGCCTAAACAACACTAATGTTACTCAGCGGCTTCATCCCAAAGGATCTGGGCTGTGCCTTGCGTTCCCCCAAGGTGTATGGCACAGGATGTGCATAGAAACTTGGTGGGATTCTGCAGGCCGGTTCTCCGAAGCTGGCCTCTTGTTTCAGGCCAGCAGCAGGTTAGAGGATGCCTTGACCTCCCCTCCCACGTCTGTGTCTCCGCAGCTGTGCCAGGTCCCCCCAACGAGACCATTTGGCAGCACAGCAGAGGGAGGCGTGCCAACAAAGCTCTCACGGTGTTTACGGTGCCAGCTGCTTCCCTGGCACCCAGCAGAGTTTCATCAGCTTTTGTTTGGGATTTTCTTGGAGCTCATGCTAATTTCTTTAAGATCGTAAAAGGATGAGGTATTTCCACATCTGCAACCACCACCACTGCTTGCTCAGTGGAAACTGATGAGAAATTGTTAGGTTGCCTCTGTAGGAAGCCGAAGGCATGGGTCTTCTGAACTTTACAATGTGTTCTCACACCCAGTGTCTCACTGCTGTCTCTTGGCAAGCCTGAGAAGTAAATATCACCTGTACCAGCAGTTTATAAGGCTGAATAGCTTGACAGGCCCAGGACACCTTAACTACTAAGTAGCAGAGTCAGAACTGAAAACCAGGACTGGTTTTTCTTTTCCTTTCCTTTCTCCTTCCTTCTTTCTTTCTTTCTTTCTTTCTTTCTTTCTTTCTTTCTTTCTTTCTTTCTTTCTTTCCTTCTTTCTTTCTTTCTTCTTTCTTTCTTTCTTTCTCTCTCTCTCTCTCTTTCTTTCTTTCTTTCTTTCCTTCCTTCCCTCCTTCCTTCCTTCCTTCTTTCTTTTTTGATTAGTAAACTTTATTTCTTAGAGCAATTTTAGGTTCAATTAGCAAAATTGAGCAGAAAATACATTTCCCGTAGGTACACCCTGTCTCCACACAGGCACAGTCTGCCCCACTGTTGACATCCTTTGTTGTGCCAGACTGGTGCTTTTGTTAAACTTGATGACCCCCCCTTGAATGCCTCATTATCACCCAGAGTCCATAGTTTACATCAGGGTTCACTCTTGTACTTTCTTTGGTTTGTACAAGCGTGTGGTACGTAGCCATCATTATAATACCATACAGAAGAGTTTTGCTACTCCAAAAAAAACAAAAAACAAAAAACCAAAAAACAAAAAACCCTCCGTGCTGCATCTCTTCACTCTTCCCTTTCCCCTGGCCCCTGGAAACCACTAATATTTTTGTTCTTTCCATACTTTTCCCTTTCCTAGAATGTCGTAACTTGTGACCATATGGTATGTAGCCTTTTCAGAGTTTCCTATGTGTCTTTTAAAGAGTTGGATAGCTTATTTATTTTTGGTGCTGAATAATATCCGATGGTCAGGAGGGACCATGGTTTATTTATCTGCTGAAGAATGTCTTGGTTGCTTCTAAGTTTCAGTGATTATGAAGCTAGCTGCAATAAGCATTCTTGCGCAGGTTTTTATGTGGGCATGAATTTCAGCTTTGGGGTGCCTGGGTCGCTCAGTGGGTTAAAGCCTCTGCCTTCAGCTCAGGTCATGAAGCCAGGGTCCTGGGATAGAGCCCCCATAGGGCTCTCTGCTCAACAGGGAGCCTGCCTACTCCTCTCTCTCAGCCTGCCTCTCTGCCTACTTGTGTCTGTCAAATAAATAAATAAAATCTTAAAAAAAAAAATAAAAGATTTCAGCTTCTTTGGGTAAATACTGAAGAGAATGATTGTGGGATCATATAGCGGAAGGATGTTGAGTTTTTTGGTTTTTTTTTTTAAGATTTTATTTATTTGACAGACAGAGATCACAAGTAGGCAGAGAGGCAGGCAGAGAGAGAGAGGAGGAAGCAGGCTCCCTGCTGAGCAGAGAGCCTGATGCGGGGCTCGATCCCAGGACCTTGGGATCATGACCAGAGCTGAAGGCAGAGACTTTAACCAACTGAGCCACCCAGGCGCCCCAAAAATGTTGAGTTTTTTAAGAAGCCACCAAACTGCCCTTCAGAGGGGCTCTATCATTTTGCATCATGCATGGCAATGAATGAGGTGTCCTGTTGCTTCTCATAGGTTTGAATGGTAGTTCACTGTTGTTTTAATTTGCTATTTCCTAATAACGCATGGTTTCTACATCTTTTTATATGCTTGCTTGCCATCTGTATATCTTCTTTGTTGAGGCGTCCAGATCTTTTGCCCAATTTTTCATCAGGCTGTTCATCTTCTCATTGTTAAGTTTTGATAGTTCTTTATATATTTTGGATAATACTCCTTGATCAGATGTGTCTTTTGTAACTATTTTTTCCCCAGTCTCTGGTTTTCTGTTCATTTACTTGACATCGTCTTTCATGTGGCAGAAGTTCTTTTTTTTTAAAATTAAATTAATTAATTAATTAATTAATTTTAAAGATTTTATTTATTTATTTGACAGAGATCACAAGTAGGCAGAGAGGCAGGCAGAGACAGAGGAGGAAGCAGACTTCCCGCTGAGCAGAAAGCCCAATGCGGGGCTGGATCCCAGGACCCTGAGATCATGACCTGGGCCGAAGGCAGAGGCTTTAACCCACTGAGCCACCCAGGCACCCCAGAAGTTCTTCATTTTAAAGAGGTCTACATTGTCAGTTCTTTCTTTCATGGATGAGCTTTTGGTGTTGTATCTAAACAGTCATCAGCATCCCCAAGGTCATCCAGGTTTTCTTCTTGGTTAACGTCTAGGAATTTAGAGTTTTGCATTTTATATTTTGGCCTCTACTCCATTCTGAATTTATTGTTGTGAAAAATATAAGGTCTGTATTTACATTCAGGGTTTTTTTTGCATGCTCATATCAACTTGTCCAGCACACATTTGTTGAAAGGATTATTTTTGCTCCATTGTGTATTGTCTTTACTCCTTTCTCAAAGATAATTTGACTGTATTTATGAAGGTCTATTTCTGGGTCCTCCAATCTTTTGCATTGACCTATTGATATAGTCCTCCACCAATACCACAATGTCTGGATTACTGTAACTTTGTAGTAAGTGTTAAAATGAGAATAATGACAGTCTTCCAACTGTTCTTCAAGATCGAGTTGAATATTCAGGGTTTTTTCCTTCTCTGTACAAACTTTAGAATTATTTTGTTGACATCCACAAAATAATTTGCTAGGATTTTGATTGGGAGTGTACTGAATACATAGATCATGTTGGGAAGGCCTAGCATCTTGACAGCATTGAATCTTCCTATCCACAAATATGAAGTCTCTCTCTATTTATTTAGTTCTTCTTTGATACCTATCATTAGAGTTTTATAGTTTTCCTCATATAGATTTTGTACATATTTTATTACCAAAGTATATCATTTTTGGTACTATAAATGCTAATTTGTTTTAAATTTCAAATCTACTTGCTCATTGCTGTTATATAGAAAGTGACTGACTTTTATATATTAATCTTGTATTCTGCCACCTTGTTACAATTGCTTAGTATTTCCAAGAGATTTTTTTTAGTCAATTCTTTTGGATTTTTTAAATAGTTGACCCCATTGTCTGTGAGCAAAGATAGTTTTATTTTTCCCTTCTCACCCTGTATATCTTTTATTTCCCTTTCTTGTCTCATTGCATTGGCTGGAACTTCTAGTGTGATGTTGAAAAGAGATATCCTTGCCTTATTCCTGATAGTAGCAGGAAAGCTCACCATTAGTTGTTATTAGATGTTAGTTGTAGATTTTTGTAGATGTTCTTTATCAAGTTGAAGAAGTTCCCTTCTATCCTTAGTTGGCTGAGTTTTTTTTTTTTTTTCAATTATGAGTGTGTGTTGGATTTTTTTCAAATGCTTTGCCTTTATCTATTGATGTGATCAAGTGACTTTTCTTAGCGTGTTGATGTGATGGATTATAATTGACTTTCGCATGTTGGACTAGCCTTGCATACATAGGTTAAATATGTTAAATAGGCTAAATACCACTTGGTCATGGTGTGTAGCTCTTTTTATACATTGTTGGATTTGAATTGCTAATATTTCTTTGAGGATGTTAGCATTAATGTTTGTGAGAATTATTGGTCTATCATTTTCTTTTCTTGTCATGTCTTTGTCTGATTTTGGTATTAGAATAGTGCTGTCCTTATAGAATGAATTAGAAAGTATTTCCTCTACTTCTATTTTCTGGGAGAGATTGTAGAGAATTTTTGTATCCTCCTTAAATGTTTGATAGAATTCACCAGTGTACATGTATGGGCCTAGAGAAGTCATTTGGGCAAGATAACTAATTATTGATTCAGTTTCTTTCATATAATTCAGATTTTCTGTTTTTTTTTTTTTTTTTTTTTCTTGTGTGAGTTTTAGCTGTTTGGGTCTTTAAACAAACTGGTCCATTTCCCTTCTCATGAGTGGATTTTTCTCTAATACTCACTGTGGAAACCTGGTAGAACTCCAGGAGGTAAAAGTCACCAAAGTGTGGAAGCCCCTGTGACTCTTATCTTCCCAGTGTTGTAAGTCTTGCTCTTCTTCTCACTGTGTCCACCTGTTGGTCAGTTACAGCTCAGACTTTCCTGCCCTGGCCCAGGTTTCTGAGCAGTTTTCTGCTCATAAGATCCTGTTCTGGTAAGTTGTGGCGCTGTGTATCCACCTATCTGTCTCTCATTTGGAAGGCAAAAGTTTGCCCTCCGACCTCTCATTTCTGATTGATCTCAGAAGAGTCGCTCATTTTCCAGTTTGTTCAGCTTTTTGCTTGTTGTTCAGATGGAGTGGCAGTGTTCAAGCTCCTTGTGTGTTGGCCTGCAAACCAGAAGGAACCTAGGACTTCCGATCTGAAGTTGGCACTCTTTCCTTCACACGGCAATGTCTCAGATGAGCTGAATTTCATAGAGAGAAGGACGTTGACTGCCATATTTTTATATTATCATTCCCCTCCTGCGGGCCACTAGCCTTACTTTACTTTGGGATGAGTATTCATCAATAGTCTTGCCATTTGTTCTCTCATAGTTTCTTGCCTCATTTAAATAACACTTGGGGCTTTACTAATTTCTTTCAACTCATAATAGGATGATATGGATGCAGTTTTAAGGAAAAGCTTTAGTGTTAAGCCAAAAAGAACATGCATGTCGTCTGCTTAAGATGGCAAAGGGACTATGGATTTTTTTCTACTGGGTGAGTTATTTACCTTTCCCATCTTGGTAAATAGTACAAACTTTGAATAGTTTTTAAGGGCATGACCATCTTCCTGACTTCCTGACACTTCAGTTTGCTCAGTACATTTGTTTATAAAATGCTATATACCTGACATTATTTTACAAACATATATTGGGTGAAAAGCATATCTCTTTTTGGGAAGCCCAAGGAGGACAGTGATTTAAAATGTGGGCAATGTGGGAATTTTTTGTTAGGAGCGAGATTCCAGATTGACGACTAAATGCTAGCATCTGCAAAGGGAAGGAAGTAGGATAATGTCAACAATAGGTATTTATTTTCAGAGTCTTGATGTGTCTTGGAAAAGGTCATGGTGGTGGGTCATCCAAATAGTATTTATTTGTGGTCAAACAGACTGGTATCTGGCAAAATAATGGAGTATAAAATAAAGACTGTCGGAGGCCCAGAAGACATAATTCCGTTGGCCCCCTCCCAAATCTGTTCTTAGTAATTTAGGAATGAAATGATAATGCGGGCCCTTCTTCTCAAATATTTCCTGAGTGAGGATTGGGTGTGTGACATCATGAGGAGGCCCTGGGGAGGAGTGCCCACGGGTCGAACAAGGAGACAAACTCTCAGCCTCCTGGAAGTTTCATCCGAGAGAAGGCACTGAAACAGGTATGCAAGGTAGGTAGAAGAAGAATGGAATCAATCAACAAAGACCCAGATGGAAAATGTCAATACCTTCTGTAGGGAGATGGGAGACGCCTCTCTGAAGGCCTGGATAAGAGGGGCTTAGGTTCCTAGTTGGGTTTAAAGACCTCTCCGTGGATTCAGTTCACCCCCCAAATAATGTAACCACTAGCGAATGCCACCAGCCCCCCCCCCCCCACATGTGGGCTTTGTTAGCAAGTCATTCTCAGCATGGGCACCATTCTCAGCCCTCTCCCAACTCTCTGTTTATTTAAAGTTCAAGCTTATTTATTTTTCCACTTGGGCTTTCAGGTCTCTGGAGGCAGGTAGAGTCCCCTAATCTTGCTCAACTACACCCCCCCCCCCTTTTCCGAGCGCGCTTAGAAACATGTTTCAACGCACATAGTTTAGCAGACTCTTTTCTTTAGGAAAAAATTTTTCTGTGTGTTTAAGCATTTCAAGTTGTGGCCTGTCATATTTATCTGTGAGACAATGCTTGATACAATTAACAGTTTTAAAACTCCCATTTTAAAAGAAGTTTCATTTCAAGTGCTCCCTCTCCCTGCCCCCCCCCCCCCTTTTAAGCTTAAGAGCATTTCTGAAGAAAGCAACATGCATATTAACTTTACAACATCTGGGCTAATTCAATATTCTCAATTTGCCTTTTAAATTTTAATTCAGATGCACATGAACCAAAAATGTTTTCCAGCCATGCCTTCAAGTAGCCGCTTCAGTATACGATGTCACAGGCTGCGCGTCCGTAAAGCGAGAGAGGGTTAGGTGCAGAACGTATTCATTCTATACGTAAATCGCCCCACACCAGAAACCCAGACCTGCATCCCAGAATGCACTTGGATACACAGAAGCTTCAAAGGGAAATCTTTCCCTGGGGGGAATTGGTAAAATTGGAGTTGGGTGAACCTCAAAGGAGTCTCGATTCGCAAACATTGCTTATGTTTGGATTTGGAATTGAATTTGGCTCCAGCGGTTGGCATCTCTACACTGTGCTGTGAACTACCCCAGCCACAGAGAAGGGGGAGGAAGAGGAGGAGAGGAAGACTGGGATTGCGGAGTAGAATTTCCAGAAACACACAATAGTGCAATGTTGATGCAATTAAGCAAATTAGAAAATGCAGTTTAAATGGAAAAAGTCCGTCTTTATCTTTTGCTTCCTCTGTGATATCCTTTGAGCCCCATATCCTCTGTCTTCTTTGATCTCAATGGCCATCCACTTTTCCTTCCCTTTCTTTTTCTTGTAAGATTGCTATTCAAGCCTGGTCCTTCCTTTCTTCCAGTTTGCCTCAAGGGCCCAAGTTATGAATTTCAGAGCTTAAAAAGGCCTGGCAGGTTACACAACAGTATGTTCAGTGTGAGTTAGCTTTTGAAAAGGGGAACCGCATTCATTTGTGTGCATGTATATGTGTGTGCCCAGGCAAGAGACAGAAGAGTACTTCTAAAATTTCAGCAGTGTTTTTTTCCCTCCGCTCTGGGAGGTTTTCACATTTTTCTTCCCTTTTTTCTTTTCTTTTTCTTTTTTTTTTTTTTTTTCCCTTTTGGTTTACATAGCCCTTGCAATGTAAAAGATTTTCTCATTTTTCTGCAAAGAACACATACTTTAGTGAGTGCAGTACATGGTCTGATTACCGATCTTTAGAAACCTATGTTCTTTCCCGTGTCCTTTTTTTTTTTTCTATGATCATGACTTAGTTTTAAGAAAATTCTCATCTTTTGCCTATTGCATTTCAGTGAGAAGAGGATGTTTCACTTGTTTGAAGGTATGTGTCATGAAATAGCTACAGCTTCAATTGAGACTGAAAAGGGCTTCTGATATGGTAAATGTAAATAAAGATTTAACAAGTAGATTGTATTTAGAAGGCTTTAGAGATAGATGCTCTTTTTGTAAAAAACAAAAACAATTCCTTTGGAAAAGGAAATAACATCAAAGAATTTTCCTTCTTGAAGGTTTCATAGACCAGTTTTTCATTAGCAGTGAAATATGGCTCAAGTAAATAAGGAAAAATCAAAAAGAAGGATATGAAAATCACATATAGTTTAGCTAAAGAAATTATTTAGCTATCTGTGCACATACAGTGTGTATCCATACATACATTGGAATAGAAAGGGATGTAAAAAGGAGGCCAAAAATACTTCAGAAAAGACTCACAGAAATCCATATTAAAAGTATTGTTTCTGCCTGCTTCTCTGCCTACTTGTGATCTCTCTTCGTCACATAAATAAATAAATAAGTCTTTTAAAAAAATATTGTTAAGTAGGAATTACTGAGAGGAACGGGCATTCTCACAAACTAAATGTGCAAACTGGTGACGATCTCGAAGTCTGTAGCTGTGTTCTCTACTAAAAATAGAGTGAATCATCATTAAAGAGGAGGCAAAACATAGCTCTCCTCTGAATTATGGTAATACCTGCCTTTTAGATCTTCAGTAAATCACTGTCCTTGGGTCTTAGCTGGGAGATTTCCTTAAAGCAGAAAACACTCTTTTATCTGGGGATAGTTTTGTATTTTTGTCTCTTTGTTGGAGTCTAGGAAAGATAATCTTTCACCTAATTATTATGATATATGTGTATCTTGATAGGTTCTGGGAAGATCACTTATTAATTAATTGTCCTACTTATCTAAGAAACACTCACTAAACTCCTTCTGCTGGCCAGGCGTCGTGCTAGAGGCCAGGAATGAGAGCTGCTAAGGCTTCTGTTGAGATAGATTCAAGTCTGTAGACAGGGAAGTATTTTGGCCATTCCGCTTAATTTTCAGAGGAGGGATCCCCTGAAGAATGTCTGTGAGTGCTGCTCCCTCAGGATGGGCTCAGTGGCACAGGAGAACTGAATGTATGGCCAATTGAACTGGTGTCTGGGTTCTCCGCAAAGAGTTCAGATCTAGAGAGGAGCCACCAGAAGCCATTGCTGCTCCAATCTGATTTTGTGGCGCTGGGAGGGAGGGCCTTTATCAGGGCGACCCGGGGCATCAGGAAACACTGACTCAGACCTTCTCAGCTTTCTTAAACGCATAAGCTTCATTGAAACTCCCTTTTTCACAGGCCATGACATAAAGCAAAACTTTTCTAGATGTATGTAATGGAGAATCTGACAGGAAGAGCAGTCCTGATTGATAGAAGTCTGTGTTACAGGGGCGCCTGGGTGGCTCAGTGGGTTAAAGCCTCTGCCTTCGGCCCAGGTCATGATCTCAGGGTCCTGGGATCGAGCCCCGAATTGGGCTCTCTGCTCAGCAGGGAGACTGCTTCCCTTCCTCTCTCTTTACCTGCCTCTCTGCCTACTTGTGATCTCTGTCAAGTAAATAAATAAAATCTTTAAAAAAAAAATTAAATTAAAAAAAGAAGTCTGAGTTACAGAATATGCCTAAAAAAGATAGGAGTTTGAATATCTAAAATGATGGGAGCACATGGCCCATTTACTGTAACTAGCCAACGGGTGTCCAAGGAGAGAGACTGTAAATTCCGCTATCCTGGAGGCTTAATGTGTCGGGCAGTCTCCTGGGGTGGGTGAGAGCCTGAGCTCTTTCTTGGACCAGTCCGGATTCAGTCACAGCTCAGCCTCTCTGGAGGCCTGAGACTGTGGAATAATTACCCGTCTTCCTTGGGCTTCAGTTTCCTCATTTGTAAGACAAAGAAAATAATAGTACTGGCTTCACACAGTTGCTTTGAAAATTCGACGAGTTCATACACATAGGTGCTTTTAGAACAGGGCCCAGCCATGCCTGTTTAAAGCCTCTGCCTTCAGCTCAGGTCATGATCCCAGGGTCCTGGGATCAAGCCCCGCATCGGGCTCTCTGCTCAGTGGGGAGCCTGCTTCCTCCTCTCTCTCTGCCTGCCTCTCTGCCTACTTGTGATCTCTGTCTGTCAAATAAATAAATAAAATCTTAAAAAAAAAAAAAGAACAGGGCCCAGCCGCTGCTCATTAGCCAGAACAGGATCAGCTGCTGCTGTTATCTCAGTGAGGCCACTTGATCTGCGTAGACGCATATTGGCACGGTGGCCTGGTGCGCTGGTTAGGACGGTGGGTCTCGAAGCTGGACCGCCTGCCCTTCAGTTTCCGCTTCTGGCTCAGTGACTCTGGCAGAGTTACTTAACCATTCTGTGCCTCGGTGTCCTCGCACGTAGAAGTGTGCTAATTGTAGTGCCCGCCCCCCACCAGGGTTTTTCTGGAGACATAAATCTTACTGTACAGAATAAACACATGCAGGCTGCTCAGAGTCCTCTATGGCACATGGCATTTGATAAATACTGTGATTATTATTACTGGCTGTTCAACCCAGTTTCAGAACTCACTTCTTTGAGCCTGCTGTTTGATTTTGTTTAGTTTGTTTGTTTGTTTGTTTTTTGGGTAAAATGACAATGAGAACTCTCAGGCAACTCAGTCGTCCTCCTAAATCATTGGATATACCGGGCGACCATTCCTTAAGTATTGTCTTTCATCTCCAAACCCATCCTTCTGTGCCCCACTTGGTGGAGCTGGGCAGGAGGTGGTCTGGGGGTGGGGGTGCAGACCCTGGTCCCGCTTTGCCAGCTGGCTCCATGACAGATTATGTCCACAGGGGGCGCTAGTGGGGACGGACTCCTCCCCTACGGACCCCCTCCCCTCCCCTCTGCCAGGGCTGTGTCTCACCCAGAGCTGCCCAGAGGCAGCAACGCTGGGCTGAGGAACCTCTCCTCAGGAGCGCATCTCCCTGAGGCTTCTACATGTGATCTTCCCAACCCTTCCTTGGTTTCCTCAGCCTGGGGAGCTCTGGCTGCTTCCTGAAATTGCTACCTCCCTGACACCTTTGAGGCCTCTTTCCACTCTTTCTGGTACCTGGTTAACAACTTTATGCCCATTTAACAGTCCTTTATGTGAAATTATCTCTATTCAAACCACTGGTATGGTTTCTGTCTTCTGAGTGGATTCTGACTGATAAATTAGGAAACCCCCACCCGTTCAGGAAACAGAGCACCTGGAGATTGTGGTATTTGAAGCAAAATCTTATGAAAGACTGACATATTCCATCTGTACTGAGGGAAGGCATCATTTTTATTTCAGCAGCTGGTATCAGCCTAGGCCAGAGATGTAATTTACATTCATGGGAGAAAAATGGAAAATCGAGAAACTTCCCTCCACCAATTTTTTCTCTTGAGGACGTAGTTGCTAGATTTTTATTTTGGCAGGGAATCAACTTTGATTCAGCTCGGAGGAACTCAGTGTACTTTAGTAGCAAAGTTAAGATTCTTTACCTCCTCCTGTTTTGTTTTGTTTTTTTAAAGATTTTATTTATTTATCTTAGAGATAGCATGCAAATGGAGTAGAGGGGAGGAAGAAAAGGAGAGGGACAAGCAGACTCGGTCATGAGTGCGGAGCCCCACATGGGACTCCATCCCATGACACTGAGATCATGACCTGAGCCAAAATCAAGAGTCTGATGCTTAACCGGCTGAGCCACCCAGGTGCCCGGATTCTGTTTTAAAGAGATTAATCCCCCAACCACCACGCTGCCACACACATAATGGGAAGGTAAACTGCAGCCCAGGCCGTTATTACAAGTTCTGCCTCCTATTCCTGAAGTTTAAATGTAAAAGAGTCTGCTGTGTTCTGAAACATCTTTGAAAAACAAGAAGGCTACTTGGAGAGAGGCAACAGTGTGTTCTGAGACCAATGTGGAACTGAATTCAAACCTTGTTTTCCGGCTAAGTCTTTTTAATTGTGGCAAATTGTGACTTCCTGTTTTTTTCCGGGGGCAGGGACATGGCTAATGAAAAGGCCCCATAAGGATACTTGGACATCAAATGACTCTTACAAAAGAGCATTTTGATGATTTAAGTATAAATAAATTAGAAACATACTACAGTATTTGATGTCTTTTAAAGTCCCCAGGAGGTTAAAAATGGAGAGCCAGCAAAGAACTCAAGAAAATGAGAAACTTAGTGACATGAATAATCTTAGATTATTTGGTGGATCTCCAAATACAGGCAGATTTGGGTAGTCTTAATTGATAGTGAAATTGTCTCAGGTTAGTCCTGATCATCACATAAAGCAGTTATAGTCGGAATCTCTTTTATCAAACGAGAATGTAAGTCATTTTATAAGTAAGTCATCCTATGCTAATTAATAAATTTTAAGTTATACGTAATGTTTCCTACAGTTCCTAAAGGAAGTATCTTGTGGGGAAAGTGAAAGCACTTTTCTGTCAAATGGGACTTAGACAGGAAGAAGAGGGGAAGAAAAAAGAAGTGATTCTATTTGCTGGTTCCCAAAAGTTTTTGGGTAGTGGAAGCATTTGTTTCAATGGATCAATTTCTAAGTTAAAACAAAGTAGATTATGAAGACCATTCCCTGTTTCATTTGTTAGCTTTTACGTCAGTACTTCTCATTCTATTAACACTCCTTCCCTGATTTCACAGAGGTCAATAAAATCAAGGCTCTTATTCTTTTTCTTCTCTAGAAATCCTGTCAATAAAAACACTTGGCACTAAACCAAAGGTGGAAAATGAAGGAAGCCCTGTATTTTCACAACACCTGGAGCAGATTTATGACATTAACCGTGCCCTTTCCCTTTCTGGACCGTTGTGTCCTGTTCTTTAAGATGGCAGGCTGGGACTCCCCTGGACTTTGAGACTTCCATCCCCTGGCATCTTGAGAGTTAAATATTTTACACTTAGAATTTAACACCCTTTACTTTCTCCCTAATTTCCTTTCCTCCCCATACATGGACTTTATTAATAGAATCAGATTAAAGGTATTAATAGTTTGACCTAGTATTTGTTCTCTTTAAATAAATTTTTACAGTTGCTTTGTTTTATAGCCATATTTATAACCTTTTAACTGAGTTCTATGTTTGCTACATTTCAGGAGTTAGCCCTGGTCCTTTTATATACCCTGATGTTTTTATTCTTGGGTTCTTAGTCTGCTGTTGATTGGTGTAGATCTTCAAAATATATTTTGAAAAGTACAGATTTTCTGAGAACATGCAATGTATATCTTTGTCCTGTGTTCACAAATGAATGAAATTTTGACTTGGTGTAGAAACTCTTGGTCAAAATTTTTGGCCTCTCAGTATACTTGTAGCCGTTGCTCTGTTGTTTCTGTAAGTTTAATGACGTGTAGAAGTTTGATATTATCTTTTTATTAATCTAATTCTTTTTTTAGTATTAACCTAGAATTCTACCTGAACATTTGATTGATTATTTTCTTTGTGGTCACAATGTTAAAACATCTGTCAGAGTGTGTCTAGAAACAATTACCTTAATTTTACTTTTGTCTAATATGAGGCAACTGGCTTGATTTCCACTCAGAATAATGTGTGTGTGTGTGTGTAAGAAAGAGAGACAGATACAGAGGCAGAGAGACAGAGAGAGAATGTGTTTTAAAGTGTTCTCTAATTCTGGTGTCCTTTTGAGAAAACCTAAAATACCTATTGTAGGTAGTATTTTTTCATGTCTATTACCTAATATCTTACTATTCTTTTTTAATTCGTAGTTTTACTTTTCTAAAGTTTTTGTCCACAAGACAGATTCTGTATGCATACTGTACGTACATGTACATGTGCGAGTTATGACCCCTTTTTGCTCACTGTATTGTAAAAAAATTCTTAGTTCTTTGGCTCACCCTATTCTTTTGTCCCATTCTTTTCTCTTTTCATCTCATCCTATTTCCTCCTTATAGGCTTCACCCTCCCATTCCCCCAAGCCCTTTCGCCTTTTGTTTCTTAAAGACTTATTTATTTTAGAGAGAGAGAGTGGGAGAGAAAGAAGGGGGGAGGGGCAGAGGGAGAGAGAGAGAGTCCTCAAGCCGACTTCCTGCTGAGCCCGGAGCCGAGATGTGCAGTTGGATCCTAGGACCCTGAGATCATGACCTGAGTCGAAACCAGGAGCCTGAAGCTCAGTGGACTATGCCACCCAGGTGTCCCACCTGCCCCAGTTTAAAACAATCTTTTTTTTTCAATCCTGCAAAAGAAACAAAATACCTTTAAAAACTTTTCTTTTTCCCGTCATAAATCATTTTAAGGAAGTTATCTATTTTCTGAGGGACACAGTTAATATTCATTTTGAGCTCTTCTGTAAGATTTTTCAACAGGACTAAGTTGACTTTTCTTTGAAGTCTCATAAGGAAAGCTCCACACAGATATAGCCTCTAATGAGAGCGATTCTGC
Source organism: Mustela erminea (assembly GCF_009829155.1). NCBI lineage: Eukaryota > Metazoa > Chordata > Mammalia > Carnivora > Mustelidae > Mustela > Mustela erminea. The sequence goes on from NC_045625.1 coordinate 24,000,397, forward strand.
CCCACTGGGGTACAATGCTCTCCTCCGTCACCTCATGACCCTTGACCCTTGGAGCTGATGGAAGACATGGCCTTCCAGAGCCCAGCATGCATTGCCGTCTGGCTCCTCCCCTTTCCACCCCGCCCACAACACCCACTGTCTGAGAGAGGGTGCCTCCCTTCCCAGGTGTACCATGCCCCTAACAGACTCCCTCCCACGTTCTGACATGTGATGGCTTAGATTTTTAGCCCTCAAATAGGTACAAACCAGCATTCTGATGACTTCAAAAAGCAACACCCATGCTACAGAGTGGGGTTTCCAAGTTTTCTGGTTGTTCCTGTCAGGCTTAATTTTCAGTGTTGATGGAGGTTTTCCTCTTTTTCTCTGACTTCATGTGCATTTTAATGGCAGCAGCTCTGGCGGCGCCTGCTAGCCAGATGCCATTGCAAAGCAGAAATAAAATTATTGGGCCAAAGAGTCTGTGCGCTTAAAACTCTCCACACATATTTCTGAAGAGCATTCCAGAAACGTTGCACTGGTCGGCTCCTCTGTCAGCCAGAAATGGTTTTTCCCAGGGTTGCTTCTGGATCGAAATTACTGATGTTTCACAGAAATCACTCTTTTGGGCAAATGTTTTTATTATCATCTGCCGCATGGTCAGTCATGCTTGGCATTTGTATCTTAAAGCATCTAACTGACAGACTAGTCTATTTGTTTTGCCTTTCTTAAAGAGAGCGCCAATGTGCTTTAACATAGAAAAAGCCCAGAGTTTGTTATCACGAGCGTAAGCCTCAGTTTCCCCATTTACCTGCTGTGTGATCAGCACAAGCTGTTCAAGTTTTCTGCACCTTGTCTACTGAGGGCTGATTGACATTCCTGTGTGCATAGTTGTGAGGGGCAAATGCCTTGAGAGGGCTGGGAAGGTGCACTGTACCTGTAAATTCTGTAGGAATGTTGGCAGAGCGGTTGAGTGAGCAGGTTCCCCGATCAGAAAGGTCTCTCAACCCCGTCTTTGCTTTAGGGTCCTGGGCCAGATTTCTAACCTCCCTGAGATATGGCCTCCTCCTCTGTCAAAATGGTGAATAAAACACGTACATGGTGATAAGAAAGCGATAAAATGGTTTTAAAAACATATGCGTGCCCATAGAGTTGCTGTAAGAATTGTTAAATTAATTAAACAAAAAGGCCATTAGAAGGATATAGCTCCATTTCTCTAATGCCTTGGTGGCCTATGTAAGCAAACCAAGATCTAAGCCCGTGAATGCCTCAAGGTTGCAAAATCAAAACACAAAGGACAACCACTCACAAACAGCCAACTGGGCTGTAAGCTACAGCCTCTCAAATTATTGCCTTTCTCTAGTTCCTGAACTTTACATATAAGCCTTTCCCCTGGCTTCTGCCGGAGGAGAGTTCCTAACTATTTCCAGCTTGGCTCTGGCCGATTCCAAAATTTTGCTCGAATAAACTCTTAAAATGTTTAATACACCTCAGTTTATTTTTTAATAGGATTAAATGGGGGAAATGAACGTAAAGGTCTCCACAGAGTAAATGGCACAAAATAAATGCTCAATAATGTGAGTCATTGTAATGGCCATTAAATTCTGTGGCAAGACACGCTACACATCACCCACAGACACGTATCTACAGGGTCAGAAATCTCAGTAAGGTGATATTCAGCAATTTTATTTACTTCTTTCTTTTCTGTCTTAACTCTAGCTCCAAAGCTATTCTGGAACATTGCTGTAGTTCCTTTTCTTCTTTCTTCCCATTTTCCCGCCACCCCCTACCCGCTTTTGTTCTATTTTGTTTTTGTTTCACAGAAAACCATCTGATGGTTTGCAACAGTTTACTTGCAAAGGGATTTCCTTTGTTTTCTTCATCTCACTCTCACAAACAATAAAACCAAAAATTCCCGAAGAAAAAAAAATCCAAACTTCCCACCCCTTTTCTTCTACACAAGACTCCAAATAATTCTTTAAAAAAATGACCCCACTGAAATGTTTCTATGTTTCTGTTGGGTTCTCCTTTTTTAATCCCTTTGTCACTTGGTGGCAGCGAGATTTTTTTTTTTTTTTTTTTTTTTTTTTTGCGAAGTTTCTTCGCGAGTCCCATGCTAGGAAATGCGTCTTAGCAGAGTCCCTGCCCCGTGGAGGGGGCTCGCCTAGTGTGCTGCATTGTTCTGTTCCTGTCCCTGAACGCAAGGGATATAGAGCTGTGGGCACCCAGGCATCCGCTGAGGCCTCTGTGGTGATGTCATTGCATCCCACGTTTCTCCACTGCTCCCTGCAACTTCCTTCAGTCCACCATGGGCACTGAGCCTTCTGGCACTCTCCGGTCATCTTCCTGCAGGCAAATCTCTGCTTCTGAACTGGCTTCTCGGGGAACCCAACCAGCAATACAACGTCCTCTTCCATAAAAGCCTCTGAGGGCTTTCTGTTGACTCCAGTCCTGAAGTTCAAGTTCTTTACCAAGTCTTTCAAGGCCCTTCTCAAAGGGGCCTTGAAACTACTTCTACTTGTAGCCTTGAAACTACAAACTACTTCTCTCACATCCTCCCTGAGAATGTTTCACTTCTTTCCTTGAGCAGCAGGCCCCGTCTCCCCCTCCCCCGAATGGATGATACTCTTGTCCTCTTTGCCTTATTCCATACTTTTCTTCTGCTGCCGGCTGTTTAGCCTTTATCTACCTCCTAAATGCTTATTTGAAATATCATTTTTGAACTTCGAGTTTAAAAAAAAAATTATTTAAATTTTTATTTTAATTTATTTAAATTTAATTTAATTTATTTAAATAAATTTTAATTTATTTATTTAAATTTTTAAAATCAATTAATTAATTATTATGTTCAGTTAGCCACTGTATTGTCCATCATTAGTTTTCGATACAGTGTTCAGTGATTCATTAGTTCCCTGCATCACCCACTGCTCATCACAGCAAGTGCCTTCTTTAACACCGATCACCCTGTTACCCCTCCCCCCACCCTGAAACCCTTGGTTTGTTTCCCAGGGCCCGTAGTCTCTCATGGTTCCTCTCCCTCGCTGCCTTCTCCCCCTTTGGATTTCCCTCCCTTCCCCTGTGATCCTCTGTGCTACTGCTTATATTCCACGTATGCATGAAACCCTATGATAATCGTCTTTCCCTGCTTGATTTACTTCACTTAGCACGATCCCCTCCAGTTCCATCCATGTCAGTGCAAATGGTGGGTATTCGTCCTTTCAGTAATAGGGCTAGGGTTAAGTTTTACGTTGTTCTGCTGAAGAGTATTTTATGCTTGCTTTGGCCACTGTACTTCATGTTAGGGGATGAACTCAGGGGACCATGACCATAATCTACCAGTGACCCGCCCACCCTGCTGTGCAAACCCACTAAATGCTGTCCATGGAATTTAGTGTTTGCTTTTCCATCCTCATTCCCTTGCCCTTGTCCTAGCCAATCCTCCCAGCCCCAGTCATGAGATTGTCCAAAGCTTTTGGTTTCTCTTGGTCTCTGCCTTAGTGTTGAAGATTTCTTTATCTTAGATTTGGAAACCAACCTTCATTCATTCACAGCAACTGCTTGACTCAAGCAGTTTTTGGGTTTCTTTCTACCTCTTCAATATCTATGGTTTTTCTTTCTTATTTTTGGCTTTCCCATTCTGTCTGTATTGACAATTGGAATAAATCCCCTTGCCATTCTGCATCTGTTATTGGGAATAGGGGCCGTTTATAGTGTCTTGACTTCCATGTGGCTGTGGACTCCCCGAGTGGAGGGACTCTGATGTTTGTATCTTTGACCATTTCCTAGCTCGGGGTCCCAACGACCAGGTGCCAGCATAGTGTGTTTGTGGGTTGGAAGAGCATCAGGTTGTGGGCGCTCCTCATCAGCTGTGGTAAAGTGGGGACCTGAAACAAAGACATTTATGGTGCTTACTTAATTGAACTGCTTGGAATCTGATATTCTGTCTACGAGATGTGCTAGTGCCGCAAAGCATCATTGCGATGCAAGGGAAATTTGGGGCAATTGGCAGTAAATGGTTCCGCGAGAAGGGTGGCCCATATTTCAGACACCGGGCTGAGTGTGATGGTGATTTAAAAGTAAGATCTACAGGGGTTATATGCCCAGTATGCTCACAGTCTTATGCGGCTGATAAGAACTCCCTGAGAAACTAGTTAGAGAGCTGTTAAGTTTTGAGAGAAAGCTGCTGGTCATGCGACCTGGGAGCTGGGAGGAGAAAGGATGGGGATCCAGGAAGAAATGGAATTGGGACTGAATTTTAGTTCATCACCAGACTCACTGCTCTGTGCTACCCCAAGGCAAAAAGCATGTCTTACTTATATTTATATGGGCAGTGCCCCCTTGCACACCAACTAATTCCCTAGTATAGAGCCTGGCAGGTGGCCAGGTTATCAAAAATATATGGTGAAGGACCATCGAAAGGCTAGGAATCAAGCTCAGAGGATGGACAGGAGTCCCAGAGGACTAGCAATGGCCGGCAGCCATGGGAACAGTCTCCTTAGGCCTTCACTGCTGGTACCAGTGGCCCTGAAACTTCAGGTCTGTGCCTCTGGGTTATCAGTGCTCTTGCCTCCTTTGTCGATAATGTTCTAAGTGATGCTGCATCTTTACATCACACCTCTGAGATTCTGACTCCCAGAGAGGCAAATTCCATCTTCTGATTGGTGAGGCCAAGTCTAGGTCACATGCTGATGTGCCAGCATATGCGGGTGGCCAGGAGGAAGAGATGTTGATTTCACGGTAGAAGCAAATTCCTGCCTCTCCTGGGGATTTATCCTGCCCTGATTCCCTCTCCTACAGCCACACCCCCAGAGAGAAAGGGCATCTAGACGCTGCCTGGCCAAAGATGACAAGCATTCATCCAGGGATGACAAGTTATGAGCTTAGGCTTTTGGGCAACTTGTGTAAATTTTCTGATTCTGCCAGTCGACAATGGACTACACCCACAGAAAAGACTTAGAAGTGGATAATTAGTTTCTCACATCTTCACCAGGGCTCTGACAGTTGGCAATATTTAAGTATTTTTAAAAGAGTGATCCATGAAGCTTGTCTGGATCTTTTTCAGCTTCCTCCTGTTTGCCCACACATCTGTGCTGTGCAGTGCACAACCACAGAGACATCTTTGTAGTGTGAAGAGGTTTCCTCCAGGGAGAAAGGCACACATGGGAAACAAGTGAAAGAGCCAATATCCAGTGGGCAAGACGGTTGGAATTTGGCTTCACGACCACCCCTACACCTTCTGAATCACTGGAAGAGTCAGCTTCTAGTGGTAACAGACATGGTCAGTTGGTTATATCCGCCAAATAATGTACCTTCCGTATGGGATTAAACATTTTTTCATATTAGAGCTTATGCCATGTTTTCTTTGGAGTTCACACTAAGCCTTGTGGATTTTTGTGTCTCCAGTGAAACAGAAACCATTTTCAAGGATCAAGAAATGGGTTATTTCTCTGGGAACTGATCATTGTGTGCAAAGACACATTAATGAGCATATCAGCAAGTTCAGATTTTGCTCATTATGTTATGAATCACCCTAAGCAAGGACTGTGTTTTTGTCAACTTCTCATACTGGGTCACATTGTGACGTGGGCTCTTTTCGTGGTTGGCGTCTGTACAGAGTCCTGCTTTTCGCATCTAACACTCATCTGTTTGGTCCTCGTGAGGCAGATGAAGTGCCATACTATTGGACAGGTGGAGAAAGGATGCCTCACAGCAGTTAAAGGAGTCATTAAGGTCACATTATGGGTACGGGGCAGGTTGAAGTCTAAATCCTAGATTTCTTATCTTCCAAGCGGTAGCTTTGGTAACTAACATCATAACAAGCCAAATAAAGTGACTGGTCATAAAATGATGTTTGGGTTGACACCTCTCATTTTATATTTTTAGAAGGACTTGATGATATCTTTTACCAAAAGATGTTTTTTTGAGTGTTCTTGGTAGTGTTTTGATAGAAACATTACCGGATAACTCCTCCTTCCCTTTCACAAGTAGTGGAATTGGTCAAGTCCAGGCATTTGCATACTCAGTCACTGGGATAGACCAAGAAAGAACCTAGTTTTACCTTGTTTTACTTTGGAAGAAGCAAAGGCATGTTGGTGATCCTAGAGCATCAAGGATGCAAAGCAAATTTAGGAGGCCCCTAAATCACAAGTTCTACCTGGATGAATATTTATATAATTGCATACTTAATAATGGAATATTAAAGATGTCTTGTTCATATAGTCACTTGAGATACAAAGAATAATTTCATTAAGCTATTCTGTTGCTTTTGAGAAAGTCACAAATATTATTCTATGGTTGATATAAGTTTAATTAGCCATGAACAGGTTCAGCCAAGTTGGTTCCTTTGATCAACTCAGAATTACCTAAAATTATAATAAATATGTTTACATACTGAATTATGATCAAAATGGGTGATGTGTATCTGTTACCTGTTGTGGAAACATAAATTAGTTCTTAAAAATTAAGTTAATCTTCGGAAATTATACAATGCATATGGTCATCACAGCCTGCCGGTCACCTGTCATTATAAGCATTTATAAATTAGCTGGAATTTTTTTTTCCCTGTGATCATTTGATGCTTGCATGTTCACTGACTCAGATGATTCTGTAAAAGCTACACTCAGCTGAACCTTAGCCATGAACGTGATAACTATAAAACTGAACTTAAAAGAAGTCCTTCTCAAGCATTTTATATAGAGGCCCTACTTTAACTATGGCAACATTCAAATTGTTACAGAAATATGAATGTCTACTTCATTTCTTTAAAACTTTATCATTTGTTTTCAATAGCTACTGAATAAAGAGGTTTTTGCAGATACATAGGTGGTATACTAATCCCAGTACCCTGCTGGTACACTAGGAGTGCTTTTGTTCATGAGCTTTTCCTGGCTCTCTAGGACTATGACTTGATTTGAAACTTCACATCTATCCTTCAAAGCACAAGACAAAACAAGAATCTGTGCTTTAGTCGCTCTTGGGAATGGTTTGGGTTTCATTCCCACCCCGGGCTCTCCTCGTGCTGGGCAACACCGATTCAGATGGTCGCCATGTATGTTTCTCTCCAGTGGTCTCAGGTGATAGATCATTCATTCATGAAAAAAAAAAGTAAGAAAAGAAAAATATTTGAGTACCTACTGTGTTCACTGTGTTTGAGGCACTGTGAACAAGACAAGGCCTCTATTAACAGTAGAGTATATCGTCCACTTAGTTGGAACAGACACAAAAATAAAGTTAATGTATCAGGGGGTGAAAATTCCGTGAAGGAAAGTAAATCAGTGTAAGGGGATAAGGAATGCCAGATGGAAGGTGAAGTGACCAGGGGTGACTGTGTTAGGAAGATGCTGTTTGATCATGGACCTGAAGGGAATGAGAGAGTGAGCAAAAGTGAGTATCTGGGGGAGGGGTGTTCCAGGCAGAGGGCAAAGACCTTGACCTCACATTTTCCCTTGGTTATTCAAGAAACATAATGAAGAGGTTAGAGTGGCAGCACAGGTATGGTTATGCGCACCAACAACATGGTTCAAATTTTAGTTACCAAGTTAGAGTAATTGTTGGTAATTGCATAAAGTACAGACTTTGCTCCTACTTCTTCATTCCACAAATCACTACATCAATAACAGTTGCTTCTTATAATCACATCACTTCTTTCAAAGGCTGTCTGCAGTTGGACGCCATAAATATGTGACTTAGTTCACGTCCAGACAACAAGGTGTGTGGTTGTGCTGTTGTGCTGTTGTCTTGTTCCCCGGTGGTAAAACCACACACGTATTACCATAAAAATCTCATGAAATTACAGGAAGACACACAAATACTCAATAGCATTGGAAGTCAAGGGTATTAATCTTCAACACAGATAGGTGGCTTTGGGAAATGGTTGGGCTGGTTCATGTCTAGAAACAAAACAGCTCCAGCAGCCAGAAAGGAATTAGAAATTTCTCTCCCACCTCAGTTATACACCTCAGACGTGGAGACAGTCTCAGACTGGAGAATCTCACAGTCATTCCCAAGTTTGGAGGGAGTGGCCTTTTGGCGCAGCCGCAGTTACAGCCCATTACCTCCCCAGTTGACCAGTGAGGAAATTCCTGTATTTGGTCAACCGTCCTTAATCTAAGCTACAACCACAATCCTGAGATAAATGTTATTAGTCTTTTACATTTGAAGAGTTTAGGAAACAACATAGTAAGGGATGGTACACTTTTATCTTTTCATTTCTTTGTTCATTTTTAAGTCTTTAACCCCTTAAAAGAAAAGTAATAGGAGTATGTTAGGAAGGCAAGAGTGTTAGTGTATTATTTTTCCTCAATATTTTAATGAAAAATGTTATATAAAAAGTTGAAACAACAATATAATAAAGGCCCATATATTCTTAGATTCATCAATTGCTAACATGCCATTCTGTTTATTCTTCCTCTCTCTTGCTCCATAAAATTTTCTGTCCCATTTGAAAGTACACCATGACACTTTTCACCTCTAAATACTTGGAAATGGACATCTAAAAAGATGAACAGTTTCCTACATAATCATAATGCTATTATGAGTCATAAGAAAATTAGCAATAATTTCATAATATCATCTAATATCCAGTCCAGATTTAAATTTTCCCAATTGTATCAAAAACATTTTTTGGAACTTTTGAAACTGTTTTTGGAAACAGAAACCTATCTAGGGTCCCACATTGCTTTCAGTTGTTATTTCTCTTAGACCCTTTTAAGATGGAATCACACTCCATACCCTACCTCCCATACTGGTTTTTTTTGTTGTTGTTTGTTTGCTTGTTTGTTTGTTTGTTTTTCCCCCCATGACGTTTTACATTATGGTGAGCCCAGGCTAGCTGTCTCACAGGATGTACTGCATTCTGAATTTCTCTGATTATTTTCACTTGGTGTCATTTAACTCATCTCTCTATCCCTTTTATTTCCTGTTAAATTGGAAATTATGTCTAGAGGCTTAATTAGATCCAGGGAAAACATTTTTGGCCAGAACACATCATAGGTAATGTTGCATAGTTCATATTGCGTTATATCAGGGGGCACAAAATACCAGGTTGTCCCACTACGAGTGGTTAATTTTAATTAATTGATTAGGTTGGTCACTACCAGATCAGACCAACACTGAAGCTGAAAATATAGTACAAAGAATTCTTATGCCCTTCACTTGGATTCTCCAAATGTGGATATTTTTAAATATTTGCTTTATCGTTTCATCTCTCTTTATATCTGTCTACCTATCTATATGTAGTATTTTTTTTTCCAAGCCATTTGAGCTAAGTTACAGCAATGTTCAATTATTGCTGTATGCTTCAATGGGCATTTCCTAAATTCAAGGGCATTCTTTTATAAAACCACAGTATAATGGCCACAGTTAGAAAATTACCTGATACAGTATTATTATCTAGCCTACAAACCTTGTAATTTTACCAATTGTCCTACTAATATCCATTAAGAGCAAAAGCATGTATTTTTCTGGTCTAGGATCCAGTCTTGAATCATACACTAAACTTGATTGTCATGCCTCTTTAGTCTCCTTTAATTGGAAACAGTTATATAGTATTTCTTTGTAAGCATGGCCTTCACGTTTTTGAAGCGTACTAGTCAGTTGTTTTGTACAATGCCCCTCAATTTGGGTTTCCCTAATATTCTTCATTATGAGATTCAGGTTTTGCATTTTTGGTAGCAATACCACGGAAGCTATTTTTGTACCCTTCTCAAGAAATGCATCATATCAGGAGGCATATAATATCTACTTTTCCAATTACCAGAAGTGTTGTCCTTGATCCCTTCATTAATGAAAGTGGGTTTTGTGAGCCTTCTTCAAGAAAACCCTGTGGCCAGACTACTGGAATGCACTGATTGGCTAAGGACTAGGATACATTCTCTTTCCCAAAAGTGGGTGTTAATTCAGTTCTTTCCAATTCATTATTTTAGATTAATATGCATATTTTGGGAAAGTACTTGAGAGTACTGTATAAATATCCCATTTTTTCTTCAAACTGTCACCTACTAGTATTAGCATATTTCAGTGATTTTTGTATAAACAGTTATTACTTTGGTGGTCGTGCAGTACTGATTTTTTAATTAGCTTTTTCCTTTTCAAGTTTTATTTCATCATGCACTTTATGTAAAAAACTTTTTTGCTGTTACTGTAGTGTGAAAAATGCCTAAAATGTTATTTTTATAAGAGGTAAACCACTAGAATGATGTCACATATGCTTTACTAACTTATTTTAATATAGTTTCCCTATACTGTGAGCTCTGTGAGGGTCAAGATTTTTGTCTTATTTACTGATGGATTCTCAGGGAGTCAAACAAGCAGTAGGTGCTCAATAAATATTTTTAAATTGTATTCTGTAGTTAAGGAAATGGAGACTTAAGGGGATAAAGTACTGTAAAAAATGTCAGAGCCAGGACTCCAGCCAAGCTGGCAACCTGTCATTGACCTCATTACTACAGTAAGTGGTTGATGTTTATTTTGCACACGTTTCCTGAGTTTGAAGAGGCCACTACATTGTGTTTTGTTTATTTATTTATATTTATTTTTATTTGAGAGAGAGAAAGTGTGAGAAAGTGGGGAGACGGGTAGTGAAAGAGAAACTCAGGCAGACTTCCCACTGAGCAGGGAGCCTGTCGCAAGGCTCCATCTCATGACCCTGAGATCATGACCTAAACTGAAATAAAAGATCAGACACTTAACCCACTGAGCCACCCAGGTGGCCCCATTATGTTTTGTTTTAAATGACATTCTGATGCTTACGGACTACATCAGGGATAAAAATTAATGAGACAGAATCAGTGTTGGAACTGTATGACCAACTCTGTTCAATCATGTCGATTAAAAAAAAAGCAAGACTGTCTTACGTAAGCCACTGGTGGATTATCCCCATTGTATTTCATGATGCCGGTAAAAGCAGCTGAGACAGGAGGCTTCTCCATCATGGGAAGCTTTTGTGCCTAATAGCGAGATTTCAGAGCTGGGTGTGCTTTCTGAGCACTAGATGTGGCTTAATGTAGAACAAACTCATGAGTGCAACACATTCCTGATTTCTTTCTCACCAGAGTTAATGCATTGCTGTGAAGTAAGGCAAAAGAGACAAGATCTGAAGAAGCTGTAGAGCATATCCATTGTAGTTACCGGTGGTGTACATGGAGTTGAAATGGTTGAGGCTTAGATAATGTAACCTCAGAGAAAAGTCCTTGCTTATATTTGCTTAAATCTATGTAGAGAAGGGTACAGAACTCCAGTCTGTCTTCTCCATGTGACCAAGTTCTGGGGCAAGACACAGTAGCTGGCTGGAGAATGGATCTCAGGTGCTATAACAGTCTGTCCCTTCTCTTGGACGTCTTGGTTCTTTACCTCCCATTGGTCTTGACAAAAGTGAAAATTAAGTTTGGGACAGAAGAGGAGTCTTTAAATTCAGAATCTTTAGGCCATAATAAAATACTCTGGGAATGGTAATATTCAGAAGCTGGTTAAATTTACACATTTTTATGCCTCCTGCCATGGAGCAATGGTTTGCTAGATTATAACCCATTTTTACTGCTTCCAAAAGAGTGAAAAAAATCATCATAGAAGAATTTTTTTGTGTGCATCAGTTGATTTTTCAGATCACTCTTGCTCTAAATGATAAAACATTTCTGATTTTAATATTCTTGATGGAAATTTTTTTCTAAAATTTGTTATATTAAATCATTCAGGGATATACAGAATTATTTTGGCCAGTAAAATGAGGATAAACATAATTTATCATCTTTTTTTTTTTTTAACACAACCAACTTTTGCTCTCTCAAGCCTTGTTAATTAAGATAGATACTCTGGAAATACATGGGCTTCAAGTCAAACTTGTGGTTAGCCTCCTTACTAGGTATTTGCTTGCTCTGCAAGGAATTTGAGATAGATTTTGAATCTGTGTGGGACACATCAAGCAAAGGATTTATATCAGTTAGGACTTTTTAGTGAATGATAGAAAAATTTCATGAAACTGGCCAAAGCAAAAACGATTTATTTACTTACACAGTAGAGAAGACAAAGGGTAAATGTGGTCTTAGGACTAGATATAGGGACTTAAGGGTATTAAAAATCAGCCTTTCCCCATTTCTTCTCTGTACTTCTCCTTTGTGTTGATTTCATTCCCAGTCTCTCCCTCATAGTGACAAAATGGCTGCCAAGATCTCACAGCTCCTTTCTATATAATTCTGAATCTTGAGAACCTGTTCTACAAATAGTTTGAAGAAAAAGTTCTGGGGCCCATTTTTACTGGCTCGTATTTGGTAACTTTTTTATCCTTGAACCAGTTTCTGTGTCTGGAGTAATGTAACGCACTGATTGGCAAAGGCCTCTGATACCTCCTCTTTCCTGAAAATGGGTACTGATTCAGCTCTTTCCAAATCACAGAGTATAAGAATGGGAGAGGAGCCGATTCTCCCCCATAAAACAAGGTCAACAAAAGAAAGAGGGATAGATGAGGGATGGCCAGTGAACATTAATTAACCTTTTATATCATGTTGAATGCAAATCATAACACAAGTTTACTTGGTGTAAAATTTTACATTTTTTAGAAATATTTTTCCAGATGTTATTTAACCTAACCTTCAGGACAATTTCATAAGGGAAATAGAAGGGATTGTTAGTCCCATTTTATAGGTAAGTGGTTCGTTTGGGAGACGCAAGGGTCCCTTCCTGTCTGTAGCAGCCCGGTTGAGCCATATTAAGATCTTCTCTGACCAAATCCTTTTCTGTCTGCCAAAAAGGCAGTGAGTGCTGTTTAGAGCGAAGTTTCTGCTTTGGTTCTATTTTGGTAACAGGGCATTTGCAATCTTTGGCCTCCTTACTGAGCCTGAACTTCTGGTTTCAGTTTTTGTAACAACCACAATACCTCAAAGAGGAATTTTTACTGGAATACGGGAAAGGGAAGAAATCCTCATTTGTGTTGTTTTATTGTTCCTGCATGGATTAAGAGCAACAAAACTGTCTTTACTAAATTAAGTAAATATGATGAATGCCATAGAGCCATTGAAGGCTGCAGCAGAAGGAATCGTTAACAATCATTTAGCCCTTACATTCCCATTTTGCAGATGTGGAGACTGAGGACTTCAGGGAGGTTCTGGGGACATCACTGGGGACAAAAGTGCCCTAATTCCACAGATGTCATTAGAAGTAGAGCTGGGGGGGGGGGCGCCTGGGTGGCTCAGTGGGTTAAGCCTCTGCCTTCGGCTCGGGTCATGATCTCAGGGTCCCGGGATCGAGCTCTGCATCGGGCTCTCTGCTCAGCGGGGAGCCTGCTTCCCTCTCTCTCTGCCTGCTTGTGACCTCTCTCTGTGTCAAATAAATAAATAAAATCTTAAAAAAAAAAAAAAGTAGAGCTGGGACTAAAATCAGACTTTCTGGACTCCTAGCCATTGTTTCTCTCCTACTTGACACAGTTTTTCTTTTGCTTTTTTTAAAATTAACATATAATGTATTATTTGCTTCAGGGGTACAGGTCTGCAAATCATCAGTCTTACACAATTCTCAGCACTCACCATAACACATACCCTCCCCCATGTCCCATCACCCAGCCACCCTATCCTTCCCTTCTACCCCCAAGCAACCCTCAGTTTGTTTCCCGAGATTAAGAGTCTTTTATGGTTTGTCTCCCTCCCGATCCCATCTTGTTTCATTTTTTTCCCTCCCTACCCCTCATGACCCCCATCCTGCTTCTCAAATTCCTCATATCAGAAAGAGCAAATGATAATTGTTTTTCTCTGATTTGACCCTGTTTTTCTTACCAGGTATATACCATGAGGAAGAATTGCAGTTCACTTATAGAACTAAACTGCTTTATTCCATTTACAATGGTATGCCCCCTAAAAAGAAAAACAAAACAAAATAAAAGAATGTGAAATGTTTTACCTCCTGAATTTTTTCCCCATCCTGCTGTCCTCCAAAGTGTGCCACAGGAACACTCCAGAGACCAAACTTTCCAGTCATTGCTTTCTCACTTTAGGGTAGGATTGTCAAATTAAGCACCTGAAAACATAGAGGGCCCAGTTCAATTTGAACTTCAGATAAACAGTGAATAATTTTTTGTGTAAGCATGTTACCTGCTATATTATAACATGCCTACGCTAAACAGTTATTTGCTGTTTACCTGAAACTCAAATTAAACTGGGTATCCTACCTTCTATCTGGCAAGATACTTTGGGGACTCACCAGATGAACCTGACTTTGTTGGGAGAGGAGAGGAGTTCATCAACGTTGACTGATGAAAGTGTTCAGTCTCAAGGAAAGAGAAGACGGACTGGCTCAGAAAGACTTGCCTCTGGTCTCAAGCTTAAAGCCTTGAGGAAGAAGAGTTCAGACTGCTAGAGGACCGGAAGTGGGGTTAAGGCAGGATCTCCCAAAAAGAAGTGGAAATCACAACCTGCGTCAAGATGAACTGACTCAGGCAGTGAGCACTCATGGTCACTCCCATGTTTGGGAGAGCGCGGAAGGAGGCTGGCGGCTCTCCCTGCTCTGCCATGATGAATGTATTCTAGAGTGCAGCTGGGGGCTACGCAAGGTTGACCAGTACACCCAGCCTCTGCGCACCCACAAGCTCACCTTGTCTTAAAGTCAATGGTGCCACCGTTTATTAATTTATTTCTTTAACACTTTTCTGGTGAAGAAAATCCTTCAAAATTAGAGACTCAGGACAAAGAAGTAAGAGGGTAGGCCACGAATCTGCCATCTAAGGGATCCTGACTGTGTGCCAGATGGCCGTGCCAGCTGTGGGAATGTTAAACGTCTTCTTTCTTTCTTCCTTTTCTCCTTGAGCCTCTCACCTTTCTCTCCCTCTCTCACTTCTTTCCTTTTCCACTCTCCTTTTCCTCCTCCCTCATAGGAATCCATCCAAATGTGCCTTCTCTGGATCCTTGCATTTGTCTGTGTTCCTGCAAAATAGCCACTGTATTTTCTTTTTTTTAAGGAGGGAGGAGGGAGGAAGGGCAGAAGGAGAGGGAAAGAGAGAATCTTTTTATTTTAAATATTTATTTATTTGAGAGAGAGAAGTTGGGGGGGAGGGGCAAAGGAAGAGGGGGAGAGAAACTCCAGCAGAATCCCCTCTGAGCTTGGAGCCCAGCATCTGAAGCCCAAAGCGGGGTGGTCTCATGATGCTGAGATCACAACCTGAGCCAAAACCAAGAGTTAGATACTCAGCTGACTGAGCCACCCAGGCACCCCAAGACAGAGAATCTTAAGAAGGCTCCACACTCTGCATGGAGCCCGAGGCAGGGCTGGATCCCACAACCCTGAGATCTTGACCTGAGCTGAAACCAAGAGCCAGCTGCTTAACCAACTGAGACTCTCAGGTGCCCCTTCATTGTATTTTTGTATAGATGCTTTAAAAATTTACATAAATATCACGGTATTATACATCTCATTCTTTTTTTAATTAGCTCCCTAACATCTATTTTAAGATCTGTTTATATTGCTGTGCCTATATTTTTGAGGCAATTTGTAGGTTACTTTTAACTGCTTGTTTTATGTGTGTGTGTGTGTGTGTGTGTGTGTGTGTGTGTGTGTGTGTGTTTCCTTTATTTACAGTATGTACCTTGAAGGCCAAGGCTGTTTTATTAATATTAGAATCTCCAGGGCCAAGTTTAGAGGCTCGTACTTAAAAAAGTGCTGAAGCAAATTTGGGTTGGGCTTAAAATAAGATATGAATGGTAGCGCTCAATTAAAATTTGCTGAATTGAGATGAATGAAAAGCTAATGAAGAAAGTGGCCACTTGTTACAGATATTAAGGATTCTCTCAGGAAGAATTTCCATGTTGTCAGAATCTTTGACGATCATTAGTTAGCATTTCTAACTTCAGCTTAATACCAATGAGCCGCAGTCATAAGTATGATTACGTTGGGACTTCTGAGTATAGTTGAGAAGGTTTTAACATAGTCTTATTTAAAGTACAGCTTTAAGGAAACCAAAGCATACACCCAGCATGTCAATTCCAACTTAACTCACAACTGGGGCAGGACTAGCCTTTAATGGAAACCGGTTAATAGCATTGCTCAAGTCCTATCAGTTCTCATGAAATGCAGATCCCTATTTTGAAGCAAATGAAATGTGGAAAATTCCACCTGCGTTTTCCTCAAGTAGGGTACCTGAATGTTTGTGCAAGAAAGAGACAATGACCCTGGCAGTAACCACACAGCAATCATGGACCTAATTAAAGAAAAAAAAATTAAGGTGAAAAATACCAACAATATTCGTGGATCTGTGTCTTGTTCCTTTGCAGTCAAATGCTGTTTACTGAGGAAGCCCCAACATCCATTTGGCTGGGGAGCCTGTGGAGGTGTCAACACAGCTGTATGAGCTATGTGTTGTGGAAGGAAAACCAGGACATGACTGCATGTGGGGCAAGGGGCCTTTGGGAAGCAGGGTACTTCCTAGTCGCTCTCCTATTCTCCCCTGCCTGCACCTCAAGAAGAGAGGAAAGACTCACAGGACACTTAGCTTGCGCTCTGGGACTCAGACACTGGCGGGGGGCTGTGGAGGGGGACACACAGCCATTGGTAGGTATGAAGGGACACCAGGGCAAGTTCCTGTGCTTTCAGAAAGAAGCCATTTTCCAAGAAAAGAATTATTATGTATTTCTTCTCAACATTACAGTAGAGTGTAATCACTCAAGTCATGGCCTTTGGAGTCAGACCACCCTGGTTTTGCAGACCTGGTCTGCCATGGAACAGCCAAAGGACCTTGGCCAAGTGGCAGAGCCTCTGTGAGCCTCCGTTTTGTCATCATTCAGTTATCCAAACCACAAGGCTAAACAGGTTTCCTTACAGCAGAACTTCTTAGGGTCTTTAATGTGGTAATGCTCACTGTGAATCCCCCAGAGATTGTTAGAGTTGTGTAGGACTTCCAGAAGCATTCACCACAGAGTATTTTTTTCTCAGAGCATCTCAGAGGACTAACTTTCTGAGCCACACATTTGGCAAATGCTGCTATATGAGGATGTTCTAGATATTTCATTCATGACTAGACAATAATTATTTACTGAAAGATTGAGTACTTACTACAGTTCAGGCACTGTTCTGAGCTCTTTGCACACAGTGTATTTATTGGTATATATCACCTGTATAAGACAGGTACTATTATTATCCTCTTTTGCAAATGAGAACACGGAGGCACGTGGAGGTAATTCACTAGGCCATGGTCATGTAACTCCCTTAACTAATTTGCTATTCAACCTAGATCTCGACTCTTCAGTTTCAATGGCCATATTTTTCATTTCTACAAGTTCTATTTGATTCCTTTCTTTCACTTAACATCTGTTCTCCTTTCAGCGTCCTGTATTTTCATTATAATGTCCATTCCTTCTTCTATCTCTTTAATCATTTATTTTTTTAAATAAATTTTAAATAAATTATTTTTATTTATTGTTTTTTTAAAAGATGTATTTATTTGAGGCAGGGAAGGGGGGAGAATATGGGGGAAGGGGACAAGGGAGAGAATCTCAAGCAGATTCCCCACTGAGCACAGAGCCAGACATGGGGCTTGATCTCACGACCCTGAGAACATGACCTGAATTGAAACCAAGCGTCAGAAGCTTAACCACTGAGCCATCCAGGCACCCCAATCTCTTTAATAATTTAAAGCATTTACTTTGTAGTGCCCAAGTTTGCCTTATAATTTCTGGTTCCTGGAGTGCAAATTATTCCGTTTGCTTCATCTACTAAATATCGCAGGGGCTCATTTCCTTGTTGTAATTTACACATTTCTGCTCGTGAGTTCATCTCCAGGATACATGGTTGTTGCGCTAATTGCTGTTGTTTATCTCTGGGGCTTCAGGGTTGCTGAATTTAGCAAATAAAGATACAGAATACCCAGTTAAATTTGAATTTCAGAAAAAATGACAACTATATTTTTAGTGTGAATATACCCCCACATTGCCACTTAAAAATAGTTGTGACCTGATTTCAACTTTAACTGGATGAACTGCATTTTATCAGACAACTCTGTCTGGGGGATTCCTACATACCATGCTTTGTGAAGTTCGTGTTGCAGAGTGGTTGTTGAGTCCAGTTGAATCCACAGGAATTCCCAAGAGTCAGATCAGTTTTTGCACACTTTCTTGGCTTGAGATTCCCATAAAATGTAGGTTGGGTAAATTTGGTTGCCCGGTGGTCATACTTTTAGGTTGGCCTGGGACAGAGGGATTGTCTGAGACACAGGATGTTTGGTGCTAAAACCAAGAAAGTCCTAGCAAGTGGGGGTAAGTTGGTTATTCTAATACCCACCCATGTGAAACTACCCCTCCTCCCTTTTTTCTTTTTCTATTTTCTGGGCCAATAGTGAGTTCCTTGATCTGTCTAATCTCCATAATTTCTGAACTAGATGTTATTATCTCCATTTTCTAAACTGAGTCTCAGTTTTCTGAGAATCCCAGGCTTCCTGAATCCAAAGCTCATTCTCAGAACCACCAAACTAGGAACAATCATTTTAAATTTTGGAGTAAAAGTCAAAAGGAAGTTAAGTAAAATATTAATGGTGATTGCCTTCAGGGGGTGAGTAGAAGTTCTGCTTTCTTCTTTCATTTTCCACAGTTTCAACATTTTCTTCATTAGCATGTTCTTAGTATCAGAAAATAAGTTCTAAATTTAATAAAGATTTATTTTAATTCCGTTCTTTTTCTTTTTTAGAGAAGTTCCAACTAATGACAGGGTTTTCCTCTTATATTTGTTTGGCTTGAGTTTTAAAAAATATAAACAGTATTTAAAAAGATAACCCGTACATAAAGAATCTTCATAACTTGAAACCTTGAAACTTTTTTTAAAGGTAAGATTTACCTTTTTTTTTAGTGTACAGTTCTACTAGGGTATATAGTATATAATCAAAATTTGGTAAGGTTTGGGGTACTTGGGTGGCTTAGTTGGTTAAGCATCTGACTCTTGGTTTTGGCTCAGGTCATGATATCAGGGTCTTGGGATTGAGCCCTGTGTTGGGCTGCCTGCTCAGTGGGGAGTCTTCCTGAGATTCTCTCTCCCTCTGCCCCTCTTCTGCCTGTGGGCATGCGCGCTCGCTCTCTCTCTCAAAATAAGTGAATGAATTTTTTTTAAAAAGTGTGGTAAGGCTCCATCACTGTACCTAAATTCCCTCATGTCCTTTTGTGGTCAGCTCCTCCTCTGACCTCCAGCCTCTGGTTACCACTGATCTGTTTTGTGTCCCTATAAGTTTTCTCTTTTCCTGAGTGTCATATAAATGGAGTCATAAATAATTCATTGCTTTTTTCCCCCCCAATATTGCCTTATGAGTCTGGTTTCTTTCACTTAGAATAATGCATTTGTGATTCGTCCATATTGTTGCATATATCAGTAACCTTTCTTTCTGAGAAATACTCCATTTATGGATGTGCCATTTATCTAGTCATTGGTTTAAAGACTTTAAAGTTGTTTACAGTTTTTGAATGATTATAAATAAATAGACCATAAACAATCAGGCTCAGGTTTTTGTGTGAACATAGTTTTCATTAGTCTTGGATAAATACCAAGGAGTGGGATTACTGAATCATACAACAATTATGTATTTAACTTTGTAAGGAATTGCCAAATTGTTTTTCAAAGTAACTGTTAAAAATTTGCATTTCCCACCAGCAATGTATGAGGATTCCAACTGTTTGCATTTGTACCAGCACTTCTAGCAGTTGGTATTGTCAGGGTGGGATTTTTCTTTCCTTCCTTCCTCCCCCCTCCCTCCCTCCTGGTCACCCCCCCTTCTTCATTCAGATAGCTGTATAATGGTTATCTCACTATGATTTTAACTTTAATTTTCTTTCTTTCTTTTTTTTTTTTAGATTTATTTATTTGACAGAGAGAGAGATCACAAGTAGGCAGAGAGGCAGGCAGAGAGAGGGGGAAGCAGGCTCCCCACTGAGCAAAGAGCCCCATGCGGGGGCTCAATCCCAGGACCCTGAGATCATGACCTTGAGAAGTACCCTTTCATGGTACTGACCTTGAGCCCTAAGCAGAGGCTTAACTCACTGAGCCACCCAGGGGCCCCAACTTTAATTTTCTTACTGACATTTAATGTCTTCCTATTTTTGCCATTTGTACTTCTTGTTTGACAAAGTATCTTCACATTTTAGCTTATTTTTTAAATATTGGATTGCCTATTTGTTATTGTTAAAGTTTGAAATTTCTTTATTTATTCTGGAAATAAGCCCTTTATCAGCTGTGTGTTTCACAACTATTCTATCTCAGTGTGTGGTTTGTCATTTCATTTTCCTTAAGGATGTCTTTTGAAGAACAGAAATTTTAAATTTCATGGGATTCAATTTATTGATCTTTTCTTTTGTGGATTATGTTTTGTTAATGTATGTAAGATATCTTTGCCTAACAAAGGGTCACAAAGATTTTGTCCTGTGTTTCTTTTAGGACTTTTAGTTTTAGGCTTTACTTTTAGTTCTATGATTCATTTTGAGTTAACTTTTGTGTGTTATGGGTGGTATGTGTTCTGGTTTACTTTTTGCATATGAATGTCTGATTTTTTTCTCTTTCTTTCTTTCTTTCTTTCTTTCTTTCTTTCTTTCCTTCTTTCTTCTTTCTTCTTCTTCTTCTTCTTCTTCTTCTTCTTCTTCTTCTTCTTCTTATTCTTCTTTTTTTTGAGTGAGAGAGAGAGAGAAAGAGGAAGCTAGCTGGGGTAGAGGCGGAGGGAGAGAGAGAATCCCAAGCAGAATCCATATTCAGTGCAGAGCCAGACAGGGGGCTCCATCTCACCACCCTGAGATCATGATCTGAGCCAAAATCAAGTGTCAGATGCTTAACCTACTAAGCCACCCAGGAGCCCCTGAGTGCCCATTTTTTCCCTATATTATTTGTTGAAAAGGTACTTTCATGTTTGCTAAAAATCGAATGTATGAGTCTCCTTTTGAACTCTATTTTGTTCCACTGATCTGTGTGTCTGTTCTTTTGCTATTGCTACACTGTCATCGTTGCTACAACTTTATATCTTTTAAGTCTACAAATCCGATAATGTGTGACCTCCAACACTGTTCTTTTCCAAGTGGTTTTGGTTGTTCTTGTTCCTTTATTTTCTATTGCATTAAATCTATAGATCAATTTGAGTGGACTTATTATCCTAACTATATAGAGTTTTCTAACACATGAGCATAGTATTTCCATTTACTTAGTCTTCTTTGATTTTTTTTGTCTGCATTTTGTTTTAATATATAGATCTTACACATATTTTATCAGATTTATTTCTAATATTTTATTTTTCTGGTGCTACTTTAAGTGATTTTTTTTCCAGTTTCAATTTGTAGTTGTCCATTGCTAGTGTATAAAAACACAACTGATTTTCATGATGTTAACCTTGTATTTTATAATCTTACTAAACTCACTTATTCTAGTAATTTCTCAAAAGTTTCCTTGGGAGTTTTTATATAGAAAGTCATGTCATCTTTGATGAGAGACAGTTTTATTTCTTTTTCTATAATTTGTATTCCTTTTATTTCTTTTTCTTTCTTCATTGCACTGGCTGGGACCTCCAGTACAACAGTGCATAGGAGTGGGAACAGTGAACTATAAGGTGGGTTTTACATAGTTATAGCTATAGCAGTTTAAAGCAATTGAAATTAGAATAGAATTCGTGTGTGTGTGAGGGTGACTAATTGATTTTTGGTTTTCTCAAGACATTTGTAGTTTTATTAGCGAAAGACTTGTGTCCTGAGAATCCTGTCTGCCCCAGGCAAGTGCTTAGTCACCCTAGTGGGTGTGCTGTTTGTGCCACTGCACGTGTGTGGGAGCGTGTGTGGGGTGCCCAGTGTGAAGGTGAAGAGTAGGGGATAAAATGACTAACTCTGTCTCTACACCTACCTTTAAATGATGTGGTCACCTGTATTAATTAATACTTTCTTTTATTTTATGAATATTTATATAAGAAGAGAAGGAAGCTGGGGACAAAAAGAAGAGAAGAATTTATCACTCATTTTGGGCACTAGCAAGTAATTATAATTAAACAGTAATAAATATCATCTCTGAGTTTGTGTACTAAAATGGGCACTGCTTCATTGAGAGTCAGATTAGTACAGACGATTTAAGAAAAAAAAAATCCTCTTTGGCTGCACCTTATATTTCATAAATAAACAGTCTCTGCTTTTCCTATTTGGTTAAACTGTTTTTTTATCTTTATGTTTTCTGAGCAAGTAGTCATAAGAGGAGAATTCACGTTGCCGTGTATGGCTCATGCCAAAGAGAAAAAACAACTAATCCTGTAAACTTTTCCAATTTAGAGTCTTGTACGAATCTGTCATATGTCCCAATGAATAAAATTTATAATTATTTGTCCTAATATATGTTTTGTACCCGTCACATGCCAAAAAAAAAAAAAAAAAAAGTAGTTTTGGCATAATCTTCCATAGTAATCCTTGGGACACTCATGAAAAATATACTCAAAAGTATCGTCTGAGTCATTTAGGTTTTCAATATGATTTGTGGAGTGATGTTAAAATAAATCTGAAATAAAGAAGCCCTTAGTTTTATTGACTACAAATATTATCATAGTAATTCATCTTTTGGGGCTTTCTTTTTTTTTTTTTTTTTTTTTGCCTTTGCATGAATCAGTCAAGGAGAGCAGACACAAACGCAACTGAGCAAGAGTACTTTAATCCACCCTGTTTTACTGAGTCTAAAAACCAGACTCACATCTATTTTCCAGCGTCTGTAACAGAGCCTCAGTCCTCTTGGCCACACCATTAGGCCGGTTATTTCCTGCCTCGTCCTCCAGATGCCAGGGGCCCGCGCTCCACCGTCAACTGTACCGTGTTCTTCCCACCCTCTTTTAATGGTGTGTCCATGCTAGATATGGCAGTCCGGCTGGGATCGTTGTCTTTTTAAGGACACACCTACATCGCACATGTAATCTATAATTATGATTGGTGGGAGTAATGAAATTGAGAGTTGTCCTCTTATGCCTGTTCTTCTGAAATATTCAGCTTTACGCTTTGGCTTCTGGACTATGATTCAGCAGTGGCTACTCTGAGACAGACATTGTTTTTCAAACTATGCCACACTACCTCATAATTTGCAGGGATTTAAAGAACGTTCTCGTCCTTCCTTTACATCCTTTCCTATCTCCTTCCCTTCGCTGCCCTTGCCTGCTCTGACTTTACCTGTCCCTCCTCCCCCCGCCTCTCTCCCTCTCTTCTTCCTAGCCGGTCTCTTCCTTCTTTCTTTCTTCCATTTAATCTAATGCACAGCGAGGAAGCCTAGTAGCCTATCTATCTGCTTTTTAATGCAGAGCTTAAAGAACAATAAACTACACTAATTTCATTTTTAAAGTAGGACTTCCTCCTTCCTCATCAGCTCTTCCTCCTATATTCTCAGTCTCAGTTAATGACCCAGATAGAAACCACAAAGCCGTCTTTGATGTTCTCATCTTATTTCCTCCTCAGTCACCCAGATATTCTGATCATTTGCACTTCATTTCTTCAGTCTGGCCACTCCTCTCTGTCCATGTACCTACACCCTAATTCAGAAGGTATTTTCTCTCCTAGACCAGAGTAGGAACCATTTGATGAATCTCCCTGCATGTTTCTTTGGGTCGCCATACCAAAATCTATGACAAACATGGTGGCTTAAAACAACAGAATTTTTTAATCTCACAGTTCAGGAGCCAGAAGTTTGAAATCAAGGTGTCATCAGGGTCAGTTCTTTCTGGAGGCTCCGAGGGAGAAACCATTCCATGCCTCTGTCCTAGCTTTTGGTGTTGCCAGCAATTATTGGCTTTACTTGTCTTATTGCTCCAATGTCTGCCTCCATCTTCATGTTACCTTGTTCTCTCTGTCCTTTTCTGTCTCAGATAGGAGTTTCTCATTAGGTTAAGAGACCTCCCTAATCCACTATGATCTCATCTCAGTCCTGACCTTAATCACGTCTGCCAAGATCTTATTTCCAAATAAGGTCCCATTCTGAGGTTGCAAGTGGATATTAATTTTTGGCAGATAATGTTCAACCCATTTATACACCTTGATCTCATGTTTCTTCCCTCCATACTTTTATAATTTTTTTTAAACACAGATTTTATCATGCTCTAATCCCTGCTTGAAACTCTTCTCTAACTGCCTACCAGCCAAAGAGTAATCTTTTAACTTGGAAATCAAGGATCTTTATGATCCAGATACAAACTTCCTTTAAAGTTTTGTTACTTTCTACTCCCTTCCATCTTGAAGCATCAGAAACTTTTGTCCCGTGGAGACACTTTCTTTATGTCCCGTGGCTCCTGGTAATCTGTCTGCTTGACTCTCTCCAGAATTCCCCTTCTTGCACAAAATTACCCGAGCCATGTTCCAGGCATAGCTCAAATGCCACCTTCTAGATGAAATCCTCCAAGCTTTCCTTTCTGTTCCACCTCCTTTCCCAGAATTTTGTGCCTCTCCACTATAGTATGTGTCACACTAGACATTGTAAAGAGATTACTAGTTAATTATATGATGAGGTTTTAAAGGAGAAGGTTGTGTCCTTATGCTTCTCTGCAGTTCCACAGAGGAAGATCACAGTTGACATGTAGGAGTTGCTCTACCATAGCCATTGATTGCTTGAGCTGGAGGCCGGTCATCTGGGTCTGAGTTTCTGCCCCACAGCTAGCTGTCTGACTTTGACAAGTTACTTCTTTAAGTTTCAGTTTTCTCATCTATAAAGTGGGTGAAATCATAGTGCACACCTAACTGGATTGTTACGAGGATTTAATGAGTTACTCCATCAAATGTGTGTAGCGCCATCTTCTACATATAAATATTCAATAAATGCTATCTCGTTATAGGAGTTGCTCAGTTTGTTTTCATTAAGGGAGGATAAGGTAAGTGGAAGGATGGATTGGGGGGACACTAAATAAATGAATGAATACACACAGGATGATTTCTCCTTTTCTGGCTATATTTCTGTTAGTAGTTAGTAGTTCTGTTAGCTTTCTCCATTTTTGCCAGGCTTCAAACCTAAGGCATCTCCTCCTTCCCTTCACACGCATATTCATCTATCTGTGCGCGAATGCATCCAAACATGTCTTCATCTATTCATTCCACAAGGATTAGTGACTGACTAAAAGTCCTTGGAAACATCTTCTCCCTCAGTTGGAAATTAAGGGGTCAATTCTTATCTCTCAGCTTTTTGATCTCATAGAAGGGGTACCTTGATCAAAATAGAAGGCATACAAGTGAGATAAGTACAAATAAAATGTGATCATCATCTGGGACAGAAGGTAGATGTAGAGTCTCTTCACATGGGAATATCTAGAAATGGGAGTAGAAAAAGGTAATCTCTGAGATTTATTTCTTCATCTCATAAAGTTCAAAACGGGTGTTCCTGATCAGCAAATGGCTCTCTGATGGCAGAATGTCAGGGACTTAGTCCCTTCCATCTTGTGACTCTACCACCTTCATTGCATGACTCCCAAGGTCGCCATGCTTGTTTGCTTCAAATGGGCAGAGGGGGAAGCGCATAGAGGATTGATGACATGTGAGAGATTTTGATGACTCATATTTGAAAGTGGCATCCATCACTTCTACTTAAATTGCATTTTCTCAAACCCAGTCTCTCATCCAAATCTAACTGTAAGGGAGGCTAGGAATGTTAATATCACTGTGTGCCAGAACAAGGAGGAAATGAGTATGGTGAATAGCTAGCCAGTCTCTGTCTCAATGCATGAAGAATACAGAATGGCCTGTATGTGCCATTCATATTCTATGGGAGAGTATGTACATAATAGTTTAAAGTAGTCAGCCTCTTGCCAACCAGGAACTGTGCTCATTGGGAAAATGCTTCTATAGGAGCACACATGAGGAGCAGAAAACATGAGGTTTTCTCAGAGGCAAGCACCAATGTTAAAGAGCTAATACATTTTGGGTGCTAATTCTAGGCAAGTATATTTTCAGAAAGAGAGAGCAAGTTCCTTTTTTATTTTCATGAAGCTCTTGTACAAATCTTTCTTCTGAGAAACCAGTTCATTCAACTAATGCCTATTAGATACCATTATATTAGCATTTCAAAAACATCTCAAACTCATAGTATCAAAAATGGAACTCATTCTTCTTTCCCTCTGTTTTTCCAACGACAAAAAATTCATTTCATTTTTCAAAATAAAGGTGGGAAAAATCCAGCTATAAAACTCAGCTATAGGTTTTTTTAAAAAACTTTTTTTGAATCTTAATATACACATCTTGTCAGTGCATAGCTCAATGACTTCACAAAATAAACACACCCATGTAACCAGCACTCAGGTCAAAAAGGGGAACCTGAGAAGCATTCTGGAAATTACCCTGGGTTTGACTTCCTATCTCTATTTATCAACTCCTTCCTAGTCCCCCTGTTATTATCCCTACTTTTTTTTTTTTAATTTTTTCAGAAAATAGAGCAAAAGTTAACATTTCTTAACTGGTGCTGTGATGTTATGAATCAAAGACAAAATGAGAAAAGTACAGACTAGTTTACCTTACAAATACCAAGGGAGAAAATCCTTAACAACATAGTATTAAGTCAAATCCAGAAATATTAATCAGATACTTTTAATATACAAGTTTGTTTTGACAATCAAAAAATAATAAGTGTAAATCACAGTCTTACCAGTAAAAAGAAGGAAAATCATATGATTAACTCAATAGGTGCACAAAAATGATTTGACCATATTTGCCAAGCATAGATTATAAAAACTATCAAAACTCAGAATAGGAAGGAGCTCTCTCAAAATAATCGTAAACATCTATGAAAAACATTCAACTAATATCACATTTAATAGTAAAAGACTAAATGCTTTTCCTCAGGAAAATGCAAAAATGATCATTCTCACCATATCTCTTCACTAGCCTGAGGTCCTAGCCAATGCAATAAAGTAAGAAAAAGAAATTAAAAGTGTAAAGATGGGAGACAAAGAAATAAAACCATATTTATTTGCAGGTGATTATAATTATGGGCATAGGAAATCCTAAGGAATCTGCAAAAAAATGCTACAAAGTAAATAATTTTGTGAGATTGTTTGACACAAGGTCAATATGCAGAAGTCTGTTGTTTTTCTGTGTACTAGCAAGAATGATTTGCAACATGAAACAGGAATAATTTAAAAGTAATACTGATTGAAGACTACAAAACACTTCTGAAAGAGACCTAAATATATAGAGAAATAAATGGAGAGATATAACATATGTATATTATATTAATATAATATGTATATGTATATTATGTGTATTATGTATATTATATTAATATAATATACATATAAGTATATGGAGACTATATGGAGATATATATGACATAAGACATATATAATATATTATATAATAAATATATAAATATATTATTATCCCTACTTTTAACAGCTTATATTTTTAACTTTAAAGATTAGATTGACTTGTTTTTATGCTTCATTAAATGGAATTATGTAGGAAGGACTCTTTAGTGTCAGATTTCTTTTGTTTCACATTATGATTGTGAGACTTATCCATATTGCTTTGGGTTATTGCAGGTCTTTAATTGATTTATCCATTATATTTCTGATGGATATTTGGGTAATTTCCTGCTTTTGGCTTTACTATTAATACTGCTATGAACACTCTGATTTTCTCTAGTGCCTTCTGGTGACCACCTGTGTGCTTTTCTTTTAGGGATCTACCTGAGAATAAAATTGCTGGTCATAAAGTATTAGGAAAACTTTCTGATCTCTGGAACCAGCTTCAGATAATTTTATGTATCCGGTTTTGTTCTCTGCATCATCTGACCTCCCAAAATCTAATGTTCCTGCTTGAAACAGGCTAAAGAGGATTTTCCCGCCCACTGTCTTACATTCCTTCTATCCTTCTTAGGATGGGAGAAACTAGTTGTTTCTTAGCCTCCATGGCTTGGAGTGATAGCCCTGATATTTCTGGATGTCTTCTCACTCAGTCAGGAACAAGAATTGGGAAGGAGAAGGTACTGACTAGCTGATGATAGTGAAATCCCAGTGAGGAATGGGGCCTAATAAACTCTTTTAAAGGAATAACCCCTTTTCAAAAGTATCCATCCATTGGTTTCCCATTGTTGTGTCATCTACAGAAGTAAAATCCGTATGTCTTCCCCTCAAATGCCCTCGGAAGGTGTGAATATGTTGTGAAGTAGTCAAAGAGCGAAGTGGCAGGAACCACAGCAGGAGACGGTGCCAGAAAGACTGAAGTGCTGCCCTCTATCCTCTAGCTGCTCTTCCAGGCATCTGGTCACCCGGGCCAGGGATCTGGGAGACAGTCTTCTCTTTGCTTTACTTTCACATCTTATCAGTCATTAAATTTCATCCATTCTGCCACTGTTGTCTCTCAGACCCGTTCTTTCTCATTCATCCTGCCACAGTTCGGTCCCACATCATCTTTCTCCTTCTGTCATCATTGTCTTAACTGCCCTTCTTCCTCCATTCCTCGACTCCTCTCATACGCCTTTCCTCTATCCATCACTTCTTTTTATCAGCCAGGAAGGAATGATTCTAAAATAGAAATCTGATTGAGACATTACTTTTCTCCCCAACAAAAACTCTTCATTGATCCCCATGGCCATAAGTATAAAGCAAAAATCCTTGTTTGGGTATATATGACAAGGTAAGGACAAAGGATGGATACAACTGGATTCCTATTTCTTCAGCCCCCTGTCTTGCCACTTATCTCTCTTCCATAGAACCCTTTGCTCCAATTGCACTGAACATCTTATAATTCTGGGGAATGCCATACTACCTCGCATTTTGCATACATCACTCTCTCAACCCTCCCTCTGTACGCCCTGCTTTCCCATTTATCTCCTTTCTTCTTCAGGCAAAACTTACAATACCAAGTGACTTCCAGCCAGTCTCTGACTCCCTCAAAGTCAGGGTGGAGTCTTCCTCTAGACTCTAATAGATTTTCTACTCTCCTCAATAATAATACATGGCGGTCATCTTTCTACCCCTTTCCGAGTGGTTCTCAAGTTTGGTTCTACTTTGGACTTCACCCCTATGATTATAACTTAAATAATTATCAATAGGGCCCATAAGTACTTTTTTTTAAAAGCCCTAGATAGTTTCAATGTGCATTCAGGGTTGACAAACACTTTCATAAGACTGTAAGTTCCTCTCATCTTAGAATCCTTTTTAATTAACTCTATCTTCTTAAATAGAGTTAGTTAAAAAGTTAGATAGAGTTAGTTAAAAAGTTAGTTAGATAGAGTTAGTTAAAAAGCCTGCTTAGAGTGGGTTCTCCAGGTCCTCAGTCAATATTTATTGAATAAATGAGTATAGATCATGAAAGAGGAAGTTGTTGGGGGGCATATTTAGAGGTTCAGGCAGGGGACAGGTTATTCCAGTCTCTGCTCAAGAGCAAGCATCTGTCCTTGAATACTCATCCCAGCAAAGCCTAGCCAAGCTAAAGATGCTGGAAAGGTGCCAATCCCCTATGAGGAGGATGTTTAATCCTAGGATGTTCCATCTCCTTTTGCACCTTTCAACCTCACTGGTCCATCAATCACAAACTTTCTATGCATGAGTGAATCTGTGGAAAGAGTGGGAGTTTCCTAGCTCTACAGCTTATGGTGTAATACAATAATTAATAGAATAAACAGAGTTTTTTTTTTAAGTGGGAAGGCAGGGGATCGTGGCTGTTAAAATTATTTTTTATGGCTCTCCTCTAATCTTTCAGAGTTGCATTTAATAGAAGACATTCCTGTTATTCAAAGAGAAGCTATTAAAGTGGCTTATATCCCCCACCTTATGTACACTACAAATAAGAGAAAAAATTAAACTGGTCATCTTAGCTGTGCTCATATTGAAAGCTTGAGTTCTAAACTCATATTTGTCTCCATTATGTCTTTAAGACACAGAGTCTAGCAGCTCATTTTTGCGACTTCATACACAGCAAATACTTAAACTCTTTCTGAATTCAGGGAAGAAAGAAAAGAAGAGGCATATATTTTCAGTGGATGCCAGCCTGCAGTCTTTTATTTTCCCTTTCTCTCTCTCTCTCTCTCTGCCTGCATGATGAATGCATCCTATTTTGTAATTTAAAACTTTTATTTTTAATGTTTTCATGATGAGAGTAAAAACCTTCACTAAGTCTGAAAAACAGCTTGAAGTGAAATGCAGACCATCCAATGAAGACAGCCTTGTTTACAGTTCCAGTCTCCCTCTTGGCCTGGTAGCCTTTTGCGGATCCTGAGGCAGATTAGTGGTACTGTACTGAGGCAGATTAGTGGTACTGTATGAAACCAGGAACTTCAACAGGACACAGGTTGTCATTTCACGAAAAAGTGGAATGAGGGTAGAGATTTACACTCTCTTTGACTTGAAGTAGATGTTTCCTGAAATACTACACAAATAAAAATAGGGCAGTGATGTGATGGATGGGTTCCTGAACCTTTCATGTACTGAGCTTGCTTGCTTGCTTGCTTGCTTGCTTGCTTTCTTTCTTTCTTTTTTTAAGATTTTACTTATTTATTTGAGAGAAAGCACGAGAGGAGAAAGGTCAGTGGGAGAAGCAGACTCCCTGCAGATCAGGGAGCCTGATGTGGGACTCGATCCCGGGACTCCAGGATCATGACCTGAGCCAAAGGCAGTCGCTTAACCAGCTAAGCCACCCAGGAATCTGACCATAGGCTTTCATTCCTAACACAACTTGCTGAGAATGGACTCCTGTGCCTGAATATCATGTGTGGTTGCCTCTTGTCTTGGGCCCTCTACTTTATACTCCACATCGCTTCCAGAATATTCCACAGAAAAGATTATTTTCCCGTATTCTTGAGTTTAAATACCTCTGAGACTCACTGACCACCCACAGGATAGCTACTCAACCTCTTCCTCTGGCATTGAAGACTCCCAAATGTCAGGCCCCAGTAGTCCTCTCCTGGAAGTATAAACATGCTTACTTGATTTTGGAGTTGAGTTTGAGGCCTGAGAAGTGAGTGACTTTCTCAGGATCACAGAGATAGCAATGGAGTTGAGATTGAGCTGTCTGACTCCTGACCAAGTTCTCTTTCCAGCACATTGTGTTGTCTTCACATTTAACTTCTGCTACCTCATCTGTAAAATGGGGTTAATGACACATCCCCTGAAATGAGGGGGTTAGCCGGTGAGCCTCTGTAATGACCCACATTAGCTTCACCTCCTGGCTGTTTTGCTCTATGTAGTGTCTTCCTACACTGGGTAGGGCTGGCCTGGGTAAGCCAATAGAATACTGTGGAGATGATAGTATGTCACTTTCAAAGCTAGGAAAACTTTCTCTGAAGGAAGTCAGCTTCCCTGTGTTGCGACCACTCAAGGAGCCTCATGAAGAGGCCACATGGAACTGAGGCCTCCTTCCAATAGCCAGAAAGGAACTTAGACATGGAACTGATAGCCATGCTAGTACACCATCTTGGATGGGGGTCCATCAGCTCCAGGCAAACTTCAAATGGCTTTAGCATGGATGACATCATGACTGCAACTTTCTAAGCTCAAACCACCCAGCTAAGCCACTTCAAAGTACCCGACCCATAGCAACTGTGAGATAATAAATACTTGTTTTAAGCCAATATGTGTTAGGGTAATTGGTTATGCAGCAAAAGATAATTAATATAGAAGTTAGAAGAACAACCTCTTGAGATCCTTTTTAACCATTAGGTGTGCGATTTTAGGAGAAAATGATGATTTGCTTTTCTAACACAGATAGGAGTCTATCTACAGCTAAATAAGAAGGCTGCTCAGTGGCTAATGATTGATTTTCAATTCCAGTGACTATAATTAATTTATCAAATTATCCCCACTTAAATATAGAGGTACTCTTAGGCAAAAAGAGTCTACCCAAATTCCTCCTTTCACTCATACTCCTCCCACTGGTATGGATACCAATGGATTCTGTCCCCTAGAGTACTCTTCTCTGTTCCTTCCCCTTCATCTCACAGCCAGAGCCACAGTTGAGGCTCTTCTTGTGCCCTAACATCCTGCCTGAACTATTCCAATGACTTTCAAAGTTGTTGCCACTCATTCATCTTCTATGCTGCTGCCATGGCATTCCCAAACCTGGATCTGGTGATTTAACTGCCCTGTTAGAGAAAACTCTCTATCATCCTTAGGTCCCTCAGCCAGTAGCATGGTGGCACAAAGTCCACCATGACCTAGCTCTTGACGGCTTCTCCTTTTTCCCTTCTCTGGCTCTAGGCTTTAGTTTCACTATGTTATTACCTACATTACTTTAGTTCCCACATACTTCTTCATCCTTGCTCATGCTGTTTCTTCTATGTGGACTGTCCTTCTCTAATGCCTAAATGCTTTTCTCCCTTTCCTGCCTGAAAGTAGGTATGTAGCCCCTTCTCATCTTTAAGGCTTAGATCCTAGGAAAGTTTTCTTTGGTGAACCACCAGGTGGTTTATGTTCTCTCTTGGGCCTGTAGCTACCTTATGTCCCCTTCTTTTGAAGCACTTAACACTAATACACTAGGTAGGAATGCTTTGTTCACAGATCTACCTCTCCACACCAGACTGGGAATTCCAAGGGGTAGTTACTATGTTTTATTCTTCATCTCAGTGTCCCCATTTTGGGGCTGGTATGGAACAGATGCAAGGTAAATTTCTTTTGAGTGGAAGGATGGATGGAAGAATTAAAAATAGTTTCCTCCAGGGATATATCATATCCTTAGTTGTTTAGTGACATCTGGACTGTTGAATTGTTTTTAGAAGTTGGTCTACCTCTTTTATTCCCTGAAGCCTTTTGGACACATTAAATTTAGCTTTACTCTGTGAAAGCTGCAAAGACCCTAAGTCCTGAAGAATTATTCAGGACAAGACTGGGCAGGTTTTACGTCTTAGTTGGGTTTGGCTCAGGGTCTGGTTTGATGAGGAATCTGGGATGTGCCCTAGATTGGCCAAGTGAGGTGAGGCAGGAGCTAGGGATGGTTCTCAGGGATGCCACATTGGCCAGGAGAATGAGATATGGAAAGAAAAAGGTAAAAATGCAAAGAGAGCCCTGGAGCAGTTAAAGCCTAGAGATATGGAGGTCCAGATCAGTGGATGGTCAGAGTGATATAGGATGAGAATCCAGGTCAAGTGATATCTGGAAATGCAGCTAGACAGGGAGAACTATTTGAAGGGAGCCAATGTGGCCAAATCATCTAACTTCTCCATACCTTGCTTTCTTTATCTATAAAAAAGGAGCAATATGATATTTAGCTAGTAGGATTGTTGTGAGAATTAAGTGCATAAATAGCTCTTAGAAGAAGGCCTGCTACAGAGTGAACATTCATGGTCACATCTTCATGGTCACATTACTGTGTATTAGTATTAATGCAAGGTCCTAAGGATGCCAGTTCCTGGGGGACAAGTCAAGAGGTCTAACAGGTTAAAGTGAGATAGAAGCCTACCCCTCAGGACCCAGTTCAGGCACAAGAGAGAAGACAGAGGCCTGATACTGGACCTGAGGCACAAAGTTAAGATTGGGTCTGGGAAATATGGCAAAAGGGCTGTTCTATTGAAAAAAGCAAAGCAAAACAAAACAAAAGAAGAGAACACAAGAGACCTTTTATTGAAGTCTGCTTCAATCTCCAAATCCCCTTAAATCTCCAAATCCCCTTAAAAAGGTATTGGTAAAAGCATATAAAATTACTATTTGTATGAATCAATGATAGTGAAATATTGCTGATTTCATATAGTTGAACCTCATACATCACACGGTATACCTGAATAGTTTGGAGTATGATTTCTAGAGTCTCCTATTTCCTAGCTGTGTGACTTGAGGCGAGTTATTTACCCTTAATGCCTCAGTTTCCCCATTTGTAAAAATGAGGAAAATAATACATATTACGCCTTCATTGGGTTATTGTGAGGATTAAGGAGAGTCAGAGGAGTACTGTGAAGATTCAATCTGCTTAGAAATGTGAACTGTTGTAAAATAACTTGTTATACAACAAACACAAGGAAACTTTTGGAGTTTACCCCCTGGATTGTTGTAGTGATAATGTGAGTGTACACATATGTCCAAACTCACCAAATTGTAGGCATTAGTTATGTGCAGTTTTTTGTGTGTTTTTATAACAATTACAGCCTAACAAATCTGGAAAAATCAAAAATAACTTGTTTAGAAATGTGCATGGCACATAGTAAGTGTTCAATAATATTATTAGTCTAGATTCCAGAAAACAGTGCCATGTATATGATAGGTAGTCAATAAAAATGCATCAATGAGTGAATGAATAAATCCATGTAGGGAGCTGTGCAGAGAGCCTGGCTCACTTTACACCCTGTTAGCTACTATAATTATGTTTTCCCATTAAATCTCACAATGGTTCTATGAGATAGCTATTGTTGTCTTCGTTTTACTAGGCGAGATAAACTAAGTTATAAAGAGGTGAGGTAACTTTTCACAGGACAATGTGGTAAGAACAGGCAAAACCAGCACTAAAACCATGTTCGTCTGACTCTAACATCACAATGGGCTCAAAGTCAAGGTTTGGAGTGGCCAGAGGGTATTTAATGTTTCCTATTTTTGGCCCTGATTCTGGGGGGTGGGGCCTGAGCCTGGGGATGGAACTGCATGCCCAGTGGTACATACAGGAAGTCAGGCCAAAGCCTTAGACTGCAGTTGGAGTCACCATTTATTGTCTAAGTTTACCTCTGGAAAAGCATTTTTCTTTGAAAATCATTGGAATGAAAATAAAGGGAGGTCATTATGAGACTGTTGCTTCTGGAAGTCCTGAACAGCAGCTGAGGAAGGTTGGAAGGTTCCAGAGTGTACCCTGCCACCAGTCAGCATCTTGGTGGAGGACTGGTGTTGAGGGGGAAGCACATGAGGCCCAAGCCAGTCTCCGACCAGCTCTGACTCCTGGAGACTCAAGATATGAGCTGATGTCGCCGGTGTTCAGGCACAAGGCTCATTTCACCTCCCAGGCTCCCGAGATTGCTCCTAAGGATATGCTTTGTGTTCTGCCCTCTAGCATCCCTTCTCCACACGAGCCACACAGGTACCTCTGCAGTGATCCTCTCACCCCCTTTGCTGAAACTGCAGCGCCGATCCTCTGTACCTGTTTACAAGCCTGAGCCCACTGACAGCTGCTTGGTTCAGTTATAATGAATGTTCTTTTTACTCTGAACTCTGAACCTGGAGCCATGTCTGTAGAAGCTTCTACTCACTGAGTGTGTGCTGTATGCCAGGTATGGAGCATTTAGGAACAAGAGAACTGAGGCTCCGATCAGTTCTTCTCGAACTTTCTGGCACATGTGACTTACCTCGGGATCTTGTTAAAATGCAGATTCTGGTTAAGTGGGTCTGGGATAGAGTCTGGGATTCTGCATTTCTTACCAGCTCCCAGGGGAACCTCATGGACTACACCGTGAGCACTCTCGTTGATCAGAGTTTTTGTGTTTTTGCAAGATCCCCAAATGAGTCACATTTAGAGGTTGTCTGCCCCCTGACACCAAATATGGGGTGTCTTTTCCAGCACCAGTTCTGCAATTCTGCTGACACAATTGGTTGTTCAGCGGTTCAGTTCTGTTAAGGCACTACGTACCTGGAGTTAGCATTGGATCCCACAGGTTAAAGGGCTCGGTCCCCCAAGAGTGTCCTTACTTCTGAAGACAATTGAAAATGAGGTGGGTGCCTACCACCCTCCTTCAGTTTCCGTGGTTTGCTGGAATGAGTCACAGAACCCCAGGAAAGCACTTTACTTATTGTTACTGAATTAGTATAAAGGATACAACTCAGGCACAGTCAAACGGTAGAGATGTGTGGAGTAAGGTGTGTGGGAAGAGGTGCAGACATTCCCTGCCATCCCCCCTCCCTGCACCCCAATGTGCTCCCCAACCCCCTCCCTGCACCCCGATGTGCTCCCCAACCCAAGTTCTCTGAACCTATCTTTCAGTGGGTTTTATAGAAGCTTCATTACGTAGGCCATGATTGATGCAGTCACTGGCCCCTGGTGACTAAACTCAGTCTCCCACCCCCTCTTCCCTCCTGGTAGGTGAGGTTGGGCTGAGAGTTCCAATCTGCTAATCATGGCTTAGTCTTTCCAGGGACCATCCTCCATCCTGAAGATATCTGGGGGCCTCTAGAGAATCACCTCATTAGCATAACCTCAGGTTTCATCTAAAGTACCTTGTTATAGGGGCACCTGGGTGACTCAGTGGGTTAAGTCTCCCGCTTTTGATTTTGGCTGAAGTCATGATCTCAGAGTTGTGAGATCGAGCCCCATGGCAGGCTCCATGCAGGGCATGGAGCCTCCTTAAGATTCTCTCTCTCTCTCCCCCTCTTCCTCTGCCCCCACCCCATGGCTCGTGTGTACTCACTGTCTCTCTTTAAAAAAAAAAAAAAGAAGGGAGCCTGGGTGGCTCAGTGGGTTAAGACCACTGCCTTCAGATTGGGTCATGATCTCAGGGTCCTGGGATCGAGCTCCATTTCGGGGTCTCTGCTCAGCTCTCTGCCTGCTGCGCTGCCTACTTGTGATTGCTGTCTGTCAAATAAATAAATAAAATCTTTTTAAAAAAAGAATAAATAAAAATAAAGTAGCTTGTTATAATAAGAAAAGACACTCCTATCCGTTTTATCCTCAAGAAATTCCTAGTGTTTTAGGGACTCTGTGTCAGGAAGCAGCAACCAAGATGAAATATATAAATTTTCTATTATATGACACATGTAAAGATAAATTTAAGGGTGCTGCATACTCACTAAACTCTCTGCCTGTTTCTGTGCTCTCTAGAAAGTGCTTTCTCATATTTTATCTTCTTTGCTCCTCACCAAGCCCCATGCGATGTGTGTGGGGTAGCATTGGCTCCATGGGCATGTCAGTCACATCCCTAGTGTTCAGATAACTTGCTAGGTTGCCATAGCTGTGGATTTTAAAAAGAGCACCCCAAACAACTGAGGTTCATACGCACCCCATTCATTATAAGGAATGGCATTTCTTTAGAAAGAAAGGAGAGTGGAGAGAAAGTAATGAAGTGTGAAGTTGACTGGGATTGGCTTGGTCAAATCTTATAATGCTGGTCAGCACCCTTCCCTTGCCTGCGCTGGGGCAGGGAGTACAAGAATGGAAACAGAGCCAAGAGGACCTCAGGAGCTCAGAGAAGTCATATCTTAGACTGATGAGCGGAGAGCTGGCAAAGCTTTTCACCAAGGACTCATCCAGAGCTGCGGATTGCTGGTTTCGGTCAAAAGCCAAAAAATGTCCTTACCTTTATCTCACAAATCTCAATTCAGGATATTTATTTTAAGGAAAAACTATACTCACATGTTACTGCGGCCTTTTTTTTTTTTTTTTGAAATAACATAGAATCGGGAACAAATCAAATGTCTAAATTACTAGAGGACTGAGTAAGTTATGGTATTTGATGAACGCTGCAGCCAGAAAAATTGCAGATTTTGTACCAAAAAATGAAATAAAAACATAACAATTTTATATCAACATGGAAAATATTTGCAATTGAGGGTGAAGCAGAACAGCAGATTATAAAAATTTATGTGTTCTGTGATTGCAATTATGTAAACTGAAGATAGGAATGGGGATATAGTAAAAATAAATTTTTTTTGATGAAGTGTTGGGATTAGGGATGATTTTTCTTCTTTAAAATGTCCTTTAGCATTGTCATTGCTTTTGCACGAAAAATATAAATAGTCCTGGGACTCCAAATTCCCTGTATCCCTGAGGACCATAGTGTGTCCCCACAATTTACAGTGAGGGGGACGAAAGCTATAACTTTATTCACCTAATATCTTCTGTGTGAACAAAATCAATTTTCTGGGCTCTTTTTTCCCCTCGAAATGGGTCCTGTGAAAATGACTGGATAAATAGTTGTCAAATTCAAAACTCTATCTGGGTAGCTCTGACTCAAAATGTCGGCCATGTGGCCTCCATGGCCTTCCCTTGGAGAAGTCCTCATGTGGCAGCTCAGAGAAGTAGGCAGTTACAGCCCAGAGGGGGCTAGGCTGGGGACAGAGAAGACAAATCATCTCAGAGAGCCTTGGTCAAGTCTCACTTGACAGATACTTCAGACTTCAGGCCTTGATTAAACTGGGACTTCGGGTGCAATTCTGTGTGTAAAACTGACAATAAATTTGAGCAAGTACTTAGGAATTTAATGACAGAAAAAGAGTGGTGCCAGCGACACCCAGGATGCTGGCTAGTTACCTAATAATCTAAAATATCTTTCATACCAAAGAAATGTTTCAATATCACAATTGAAAGTAAAAATCCAAAAAATGCTTCCATGCCCTAAAATAGGGGCAGTTAGGAAGAAATACACTTTTTTTGTGTTACTCGTTTTAAGTAATCATTAGTTAATAATTAATCATTTGCTGAGGCGATGCTGTTGGAAGGGGTGTCAGCCTCAGTATTTCTCTACTGCCCCATCCTACCCACCCAAGCCGAGAGTATCAGCTGGTATTTTTACTAAAGGTGCCAACACAGACCCAGCAGAATATACTAGCTTTCTAGAGGCTCCCATCACAAGCAGG
Source organism: Mustela erminea (assembly GCF_009829155.1). Lineage (NCBI taxonomy): Eukaryota > Metazoa > Chordata > Mammalia > Carnivora > Mustelidae > Mustela > Mustela erminea. The sequence goes on from NC_045625.1 coordinate 24,038,765, forward strand.
AGCCTAGCCAATGCCACTGCCATCAAGCAGAGACTTGAGGACTGGATCCTGCCTGCCAGGGGCCTCCCAGTAGATCTCAACGACCTTCTGCCCAATGTTACTTGCCCCTTGCCCCCAACCTACCATGTGACTCCATTCCCAAAGCTCTGCCTTTGATTCCTTCCCTCTGCAGCCTCTCTCATGACTGTTACTAATTGTGGACCAGGCAGTTTGCTGAGCCTATAAGACCTACGAACCACCGTTCAGAAAATGAGATGATGTGTCACACCAAGGAAGGCCTTTGCATTTCCTTTTCCTTTCTTTCTTCCTGCGGCGAGTGACAGTGATTCTCAAAGTATAGAAAAATGAATATGATTAAACTGTAGCTCTCTGCCCATACATTACTGGTGGAAGAAAGTCTCTGGAAAAGAGACCCTAGCGTTTAACTAGAGATGCCTACAACACTCAAAACTCCCTTCGAGATGCTGCGCAAGTTGGGGCATCTGGACATGATTTTTAAAGGATCATTTAACCTCACGGTCAACATCTAGCTCTGGAAAACCTCTAAACAAACAGCTGAGATGAGGTCACAGCAACATGTCTACCAGCGAAGGAACTGGGTCAGCTGGAAATAGCGGTGGATGCGTTGTGACGAGCAGGAGTGGGGTTCTTCCCACACCACTTAGAGGTGTTCCCACAGGGACAGGCACACTGTCTTCACACACACTATCTCTTCATCTTCGTGGTCCTGTCTTTTGCCGGTTTTGATTATCTGGCTGACACCCCCACTTGACTTGAATCCACACAGCTCGACTCTGGTTGGAGAACACTCGGATTCCTGTTTTCTTTCCCAAGGTCACACAGCGAGGAAGCAGCTGTGTTCTCTCTGATTCCAGAACCCGTGGTTTTAAGCTCTGTGCTTTACCACCTTTTCCTTCAACTATAAATGCTGTGGATTTCTGTGGAACTCCTGTCATTTCTGTTCTCTGGGAAATGGTAAACTAGCCCAGGCTCCTTGGGGGATCAGAGTCGTCTGTCGGGGTGATTCATCTCTCTCTCTCTCTCTCTGCTACTAATGAAAATGAAAATACAAGTGGAAAAAATTGGACTGGGGGTCACTAAATGGGACATTAAAACTAACAGCTCTCAAGCAGTTTCTTAGAATTCTCACTTGGAGTTTCCCTTCCTGGAAAACAGTTCCAGGGGTGGAGTCTCAGTTCAAAATCTCTTGGGACTTCTGCCTGCTCCCGACTCATTCTATGCAGGTTCCTCCCAGACAATAGCAGAACTTGATTGAGAAAGTTTGGGTTGGTGCTTAATATTGTTGTCTTTAACATCCTCCAAGACTTGGCTTTGAATCCCTGCTTCCCAGGTATGTTACATCCGGTGACTTACATAACCTCTCTGAAACCTGGTTTCCTTGTCTGTAAAATGAGGGCAACACCCTTCATAGGGAATTGAACTCCAGTGAGACAATACACCATAAGAGTTACAGAGCGCTTGTGTACTTGACTCACCTGATCTAGGCCTGAAAGCCTGTAAGTGATGGACCCAGCATCTGCACCCAAGCCATCTGGCTCCAGAGGCTCCCTTACTTATAACCACCTTGCTACGCTATGTGATGAGGGATCTAATGGCTCAGTGTATGGTCCCGTGGAAGAACATGGGAAAGACCTTTAGCCCAGGTCAGGAGGAAAGGGTTCAGGGAAACTTTCCAAGGCTGATGATATCCAAGCCAGAGGTAGGAGTTAACCAATGAAAGGGAGGTGGGCTGGTGGTGGGGAGGTGGGATGTTGGGCAGCATGGATGGAGTGAAAGATAATGTTTATTTATTTTTTTTTAAAGATTTTATTTATTTATTTGGCAGAGAGAGATCACAAGGAGGCAGAGAGGCAGGCAGAGAGAGAGGAGGAAGCAGGCTCCGTGCTGAGCAGAGAGCCAGATGCGGGTCTCGATCCCAGGACCCTGGGATCATGACCTGAGCTGAAGGCAGGGGCTTTAACCCACTGAGCCACCCAGTCGCCCCAAAAGATGATAATGTTTAAATAGAAGGAACAGTAGGTACAAAGGCCAGATGACAAGAGAGAAGACAGCACATTGGATTGCTAATCAGCGGTGGCCAATCCGCACCATAGAAACACTGTTAAGCAGGGGCCTTCTGTGCCAGGGTCCCTGCATAGAACCATCCTTTCTTGTACAAAGAAGATCCTGGGCTCTCTGGCGCTTGGCCTGGTGGCTGCCTGTGGCTGCCTTATGCTCTGTGATTTCAACGTGATTACAAGCTCCTCGAGGGCAGGACCCAGTTCCTTCTGTTCCTTCCCTCTCCAGAACAAAGCATCTGCCAGGATCTCCAAACATGCTGGGCGAGATCTGCTGCTACAAATTTATCTGTGAATGACTTAGTGAAGTTGCCCCGTTGTTAACAGAAAACATCAATTAGTAGGTTCTTCAAGGATCCAAGGATGTGGAGTGGTGGCCAGAATTTGCTTTTATTCTCGGGGCACTCCACAGCCACATAGCTTGTGTGGATAGGCAGTATCGGCATGGACTCATGGGGCAGGCAACAGATAGGCACTGTTCAGAGTTGGTTGGCAAACTCAGAGGAGAGGTCTTGCTTTTCAGAGGAATGGGCAGGCATTGCTATTCTGGGCCAGGGTCAGTAAGGCCTCCATCACCGTAGCTCTGTCATGAAGCCCATTGTTCGAGCCACCAGGGAAATGGTGATTGTCTTTCTTCATCAGAGCCAGGACCCTTAACATGGCCTGATGGGACTGACCATGTTCGTGTTCATATCCAGAAATGAAACCTTTTGCTTTTTTGCCTTTTTCAAGGAAAAAGGTGTAAGTTAATGATTTTGCTGTGTTTGATAGGTATTAATTTTCTCATTGCAAATTTTAGGATAATAGGACATTTCTTTTCATGACAAAAGATCACAGCAAAACCGGTGGATGGCAGCATTCCTAGAAGGGATAGTGCCAGCCCCACATCAAGATACAGACACCAAGCTGGGGGGCCTTCTGAGGTGACCCCGCTCATTGCTTTCATTATCGGGATTTTGGTTTTGTAGTAAATATGCATGAAGGATGTCATGACTGTATTTTTGTGGATGTTCTTAAAATGCTCTCTTTTGCTCTTGAACAGAGAGTGGCTATAATTTTGTGGTGCTGGTGGTCATCACTTGCATAGCTTAATATTTTTTTTCTTTTTATTTGGAAGAATTTCCAACTTAACCAAAATAGAGCAGAGAACACTCCTACAGCCTATACCCAGGTACATCTATCACTCACATTTTGCCCTATTTGTTTTATCTGTCTATATAAACTTTAAGTTTTTTATGAACAAATTAAGAGTAAGTTGCATGTCTTGTTCATTTATCCTTAAATACTTTGCTGTCCATTTCCTAGGAAGAAAGATATTCTCCTCTATGAGCACAGTGCAGTGATCAACCTCAGTAAGTTGAATAGTGACACAGTATGTTTGTCTAGTGTATGGTCTATATTTGGATTATCAGTGGACACCAGAATGTTCCTTCCAGCATCGTCTCCGTTAGTACAGGTGTATCGGGTAGTACATTTCACTGTCACGTCTCTAGTTTCCTCTCATCAGAAACAGTACCTCATCCTTTGTCTTTTACCACCCTGATATTTTTGGAGAATTTGATGTGTTGGTTCATTTTAAATAAATAATTTTCTCACCTGAGATACATTTCCTATTTCCTCCCTGTTGGATTCCTGGGATTCATCTTCCACTGGCTACACGACTTTTAAAAGAGACTCTGTCACATACAGAGTAATCTAATGGGTCATCTGGTCTCTAACTGAAAGTCTTTGTGAACTGTGTGTCTCCAGTCTGGAGCCTGAGCTCTGCCATTGATTTGTTGTGCCATCCTGGGCTCGTTACCCTTCTGGGCCTTAGTTTCCTCATTTATAAAAGGAAGAGATTGACTTAGATGACCTCTAGTAGCCCTCTGGATTAGACGATTCATGATTTTTTAGGAACCCATGATAGCAAATGCTTGTGTTCAGAGGCAGTTAACGCCCCCCCCTTTTTTTGTTAATGCCCTTTTTTCAAAAAATTTTTTAACTTTAAACAATTTAATTTGATTTTTTTTTCAGTGTTCCAAAATTCATTGTTTATGCACCACACCCAGTGCTCCATGCAATATGTGCCCTCCTTAATACCCACCACCAGGCTCACCCAGCCCCCCACCCCCGCCCCTCCAAAACCCTCAGTTTGTTTCTCAGAGTCCACAGTCTCTCATGGTTTGTCTCCCTCTTGTATTTCCCCCAACTTACTTCTCCTCTGCATCTCCCAGTGTCCTTTGTGTTATTCCTTATGCTCCACAAGTAAGTGAAACCATATGATAATTGAGTCTCTCTGCTTGACTTATTTCACTCAGCATAATCTCTTCCAGTCCCGTCCATGTTGATACAAAAGTTGGGTATTCATCCTTTCTAATGGAGGCGTAAGACTCCATTGTATATATGGACCTTATCTTCTTTATCCATTTGTCTTTTGAAGGGTATCTTGGTTCTTTCCACAGTTTGGTGACTGTGGCCATTGCTGCTATGAACACTGGGGTACAGGTGGCCCTTCTTTTCACTACATCTTGTATCTTTGGGGTTAATACCGGTAGTGCAATTGCGGGGTCATAGGGAAGCTCTTATTTTTAATTTCTTAAGGAATCTCCACACTGTTTTCCAAAGTGGCTGCCCCAACTTGCATTTCCACCAACAGTGTAAGAGGGTTCCCCTTTCTCCAAATCCTCTCCAACACTTGTTGTTTACTGTCTTGTTAATTTTGGCCATTCTAACTGGTGTAAGGTGGTATCTCAATGTGGTTTTGATTTGAATTTCCCTGATGACTAACGATGATGAATATTTTTCCATGTGTCTGTTAGCCATTTGTATGTCTTCTTTGCAGAAGTGTCTGTTCATGTCTTCTGCCCATTTTTTGGCGTGATTATTTGTTTTGTATGTGTTGAGTTTGAGGAATTCTTTATAGATCTTGGATATCAGCCCTTTGTCTGTAGTGTCATTTGTGAATATCTTCTCCCATTCCATGGGTTGCCTTTTGTTTTGTTGACTGTTTCCTTTGCTGTGCAGAAACTTTTTGATCTTGATGAAGTCCCAAATGTTCATTTTTGCTTTTATTTCCTTTGCCTTTGGGGACATGTCTTGAAAGAACTTTCTGTGGCCGTTGTTGAAGAGGTTACTGCCTATGTTCTCCAGGATTTTGATGGATTCCTGCCTCACAGTGAGGTCTTTTATCCATTTCGAGTTTATCTTTGCATATGTTGTAAGAGAATGGCCGAGTTTCATTCTTCTATACATAGCTGCCCAATTTTCCTAGCACCACTTATTGAAGAGACTGTCTTTTTTTCCACTGTATATTTTTTCCTACTTTATCGAAGATTATTTGACCATAGAGTTGAGGGTCCATATCTGGGCTCTCTCCTCTGTTCTACTGGTCTATGTGTCTGTTTTAATGCCCTTTTTAAATGTGAATATAGGGATGCCTGGGTGGCCCAGTTGGTTAAGCGGCTGCCTTTGGATCAGGTCATGATTCCAGTATCCTGGGATCGAGTCCCACATCGGGCTCCTTGCTCTGCAGGGAGTCTGATTCTCCCTCTGCCTCTACCTGCCACTCTACCTCTCTATACTCTCTCTATCTCTCTGACAAATAAATAAATAAAATCTTTAAAAAAAATAAATGTGAAAATAATAAGAGCAGCTCACTTAGTTGCCTAGAATTTTGAGAACTTGGTCTGGATTTGCAAGCAAAGCTGAAACTTAAAACTAGAAAAGTCCATTGTATCTTGATTAGTGAGGGGGAAGATTATGTCTTGGCCTGGGCACAAAATATAGCTTATCTCATGCAGATAAACTGACACATTAACACTGAGGTTCCAAGATGCTCGCATATTTCAAAACATATACCTAGGAACGAAAGCCTTCATTCTGGCTGATAACAAGATTCCTGTAATAACATGCATTTAGGGTATTTTCCAAATACCCAAAGGCACGCATGACTTTAAAGAACACATGTGCATTTCATTGCAGTAACCCACTTTTGTGCTTAATTAAATTCTGTTTGGCAGAAGTGGCAATTTGAATTCGATACACTATTATCGCATCACATTACCAATATGCCGTTCAGGCTCCAGCCCTGGACACCCCTGATATGAAGCACTCTGCAGGAGAAAGAAGGAGTCTGTGAAGCTGCCAAAAGGCAGGCTGCGCATTCCCCAGGGCAGCCCCGAAGATCAAGAAGAGGAACCTGAGAGCTCATAGGAGGCACAGGCTCATGGTGCCTTGGAAGGCTGCTCAAGTATTCCTTGCCCCATTGGGGAGCTCTTTATTCAGTATTAGCAAATGGTGAAAGACCATTCCAGCATTTGTGCTTGGGCACTCAGTTAGCTCTGAGACATTTGTGTTGGAACTTTGTTCAGGCAAGGACACAGAACTGTGTGGCGGTTTAGAAAACATCTTCACGGAAGGCAACCTGGAAAAAGGAAGACAGTGGAGAACAACTTAGGGAGCAGAGACCCCGTGTTCAGAGTCCAGCCTTAATACCTCTTACTAATATGATCTTAGGCAAGTTACGTAGTCTCTTTGAACTCTTGAGTCTTCAAAATGGGCTTTATAGGGTATGCTCTTGTTGTAAAGATTAAAGATATAGATATGCAAGTTGTCAGCCTGGCACGGACTTGGCACTTAAAATGTACTTCTTTCTCCTTTCCCTCTTTATTTAGAAGGAGGTAGGCAGGACAAGTATTGTTAATTCTGTTTTATATGGTGGAAAATGGAGGATCATGGAGTTTTTAAGGTCATTCGACTGCTAAGGTTCTAAGAGGGATTTGAGCTTGTGATTTTCTGCTAGCCCATTAAGGTTTATCTCCCTTGCAGATCTTTCTGTTGGAAGATGATTATACCACTGAGCTGGTTTCAAAAGGCTGGCAGCAATTTGTTTTTTAATAAACTTATTTTAAAAATTAGAATAGCCTTAAATTTATAGAAAAGTTATGAAAATGGCACAGAAAATTTTATGTACTCCTCGTGCAGTTTCCCTGATCATTGATGTCACTGTGGTACACTTGTCACAACTGAGAAACCAGCACTGGTACCTCACTACTTACCATTAATTTCTGTGTTATTATAAATGCCATGTTTATTTTCATAAATCATTTTGCATATGATTTCACTAGGTTTTCCCTAATATCCTTTTTCTGTTCCAGGATCCCATCCAGGATCCCATGTCACATTTCATTGTCGTGTCTCTTCTGCCTCCTCTGGTATGTGATAATTTCTCAGACTTTCATGGTTTTTCATCAGACAGTTTCGAGGAGTACTACAGTTAGGTAGAGTTCCCCTCATTTGTCTGAAGTTTCCCTCATAGTTAGACTGGGGTGATGGGTTTAGGAGAGGAAATGTTTTCTGCTCCCCCAACATTTTTATTGTTCGTGGCTGTCGCCCTCCACTGGGATCAGTCTTGTGATTTTTATCTTACCAAGCACAGAGTGCAACTCTAAGGTAAAAGCTTGTGACCAGTCCTGGACCACTCAAAAGATTCCCTCACATGCTATTTGACTGTATCTTTGGGTTGACTTTCCTTTTGTTTTGCATGCCTTCCGTCACCAGATTGCTCTGGCTGAAAATGTCTGTGATAGTTACCTTTCTTACTGAAATGCCAAAAATTGACTCAGATAAAATTTCTAAATTATTTACAGGGTTTAAAAGTAAGTTCCATTTTTGCATTAGATTCAGACATTCCCTTTTCTGTTCAGCCTTCCTTGAGCCTCCTCTTTGTTTTTTCTCTATATTTTAGACCTTTCACATCTTGTTTATAGTGTCTGCAGGATGTATCACAAGTTAAAACTCTACATATGTGATAGCTACCTGAATAGGTCAGAATTGCTCATTTGGCGTGTCTTGTCACCCAGATGCACCATTAACCCATCTCAGATATTATGTCAGATTTTGATCAATGTGTACATTCAATTTTGTTTCAACTGCAAATATATACTGTTTCAGAAAAGTGGTCCAGAGAAAAATCAAGCAGGATCAAAATGTGACTTTGTGTGGGTTGGAACACACATAGTGCTTTGCCTCATGAGTATATGAGAGAGGGCAATCAGAATGGTAAAAGTTCTCAACGGATCCTGAAGAGTGATCAGGTGAAAGAGGCAATCACCGTAGGTATAGCTGAATTCTGGCAGGTGCCGTCGAAATTTGTCACCAAAAGGTATTCGCGCACATTGTCTACAAGTTAATGTGGGTAGTAGCTGTTCTAAAGAAGAGCAGGTTTCTTTTCTTTTTTCTTTCTTTTTTTTTTCTGAAGGTTTATTTATTTTAGAGAGAGAGAAAGAGAGAGAGAGAAGGAGAGAGAGCTCGAACAGGAGGTGGGGCAGAGGGACAGGGAAAGAAACAGCTGAGCTCGGAGCCCGCCTCCAGGCTTGGATCTCAGAACCCTGAGATGATGGCCTGAGTTGAAATCAAGAGTCAGATGCTTAACTGATAGAGACACCCAGGCGCCCCCTGAAGAGCAGGTTTCTTAAGGATAGACTTTGAAGAACCATCTTTGCCCTCCTTGTGGCAGTTAGCCCAGCGCTTTGAACACAGTAAATGTCCACTTGATGAGTATTTTTTTTTTTTGACTCCTACTCTTTTGCAGGTACTCTGCTAATTACTGGCATGATACATAGATAGAAGACATAGTCTCCTGCTTTGAAGAGCTCACAGTCCACTGGGGTAGAGGAATAAGGAATCAGATAACTAGGTTTCAGTGGGATCAGCATTCTAGTGAAAGAAAGACATGACTAGTTCTTCCTGGAAAGGTCTTGATGCTTCCCAGGGGATAGAACTTCTGCACTGCGTCTTGAAGTCTAAGAGATCTTGAGAAAAGGCACAAGCGTAATCCTTGTGAAGCAAAAGTCTGTCTCCTTGAGAAATGAGTCAGGTATTGTGGAAGGAGAGACAATGTGGTGTCAAATGGAGAACATCCAGCTGGTAGATTGGGGCCAGGTTTCACCACGCTGATCAGTTTGGTACTTCTTTCTGTAACATTCAAGGGTTATCAGCAAGGGGTGGGGAATGATGTGATGTGATTTGCATTTTAGAAAGCACTTTGAGGTGATGTTTTGGAGGCAGCAGGAAGCAGAGAAACTGGTCAAGAGACTCTTGGCAACAGTCTACTTGAGAGATGATGTGGGTGTGAATTCACCATGAACCGGCATCTGTTGCACCTACTTGCTGGGCCGTTTGCTTGGTGAAACACCTAGTTCATGTTACACATCCTAAAGACAAATCATATACTTCTGAATGACAAATATCTCATTTTCTTAGAACCATCTAAGTGAGGGCAGTAAGCAAGTGTTTCCTTGTGACACAAAGTGGGGGAGTGCCCAGAAATGAGGTAGACAGTGTGTGAAGCCAGCCTCTGGAACCCAGAATGTGGCCATCTAGAGCACAGCCGGTGCCCCTCAGAATTACAAGTTCCTATTTGCATTTCCCCTTCCGTTGCTTCCTGATCCCCATTCCTCTTGTTAATTCTGCCATCTGCAACATGCATGGGTGCAAAGAACTAACCTGAGGAATTCTCTAATAACATAGTCATGCTTTTGGTGATCTGTGTTAGCCTTATTTGACAAACCATCAGGGTACAGAGACAAAGAGAGATCTTTATATTACAGGTTTAAATGTTAAACCCTGTCATAAACTGTTCGGTTATACTTCATAGAAAGAAAAATATATCTGAGGAACAATGGACTCACGTTAGAATAAGAAAAAGAGCACGTTCTGTTCTTTGGTAAAATTTCCCCTGCCAAGTAGAGAAGTTCCACAGTTTTCAGGTCCATATGCAAGGCTGGGGCTTAAGGGGCCAAGAGCCACACTCAGGGCCACCCTGGTAGACAAATAAAATTCATGGAGTTGGTGACAGTCGGAAGGTGACATGGTGGGTGATTGAGGAACATGAGTCAAAGAACACTTACAATTAGCTCTCTTTGGGGTTGAACACGGTATGCCTGGACATGTGGCAGTCCTGGACACGTGGCTGTGATAGGAACATTAAGAGGCATCAGAGCAGAACAGGGAGGTCCTCCACTGAGGTGAGGGATCTGAGTTCGGGTTCAGCCTCCCACCCTAACCCCTGTGAGACCCTGACAAAGTCACTTCAGCAATCTGGGTGTCATGTCCTCCACCAGTGAAATGAGGCTATTGGCTTAGATCATCGCTGACCTCCCTTTCGCTCTGACAAGTCTTTTATTCCATGATGACTAATCCATGAAATGTTACCAACAGCTTGTATGTGGTAGTGAGGGCTCAGCATCCTTCTCTGTAAAACAGGGGTAAGATGACCTACCTCACAAAGGTGGTTTGAGGATTACATTTGAAGTGGTATTTTGGGTCAAAATTGTTGGGTCAAAGTCATTAGCACTGAACCTATCAAACAGTAGATTCTCGGTAAGTCCAAGTATCCTTTATCAGGTCTCTCCAATCCACTAAAAATGTTTAATGAGCATTTACTATGTGTAAGGCAGTGTTCTAGAAGCTGGACCCATAGTAGTGAGTAAGACAAATGAGTTCACGGCCTCTAGGGAGCTTTCAATAAACAAACTGATGCACGCACACTAGCACAGCATTTCTCCCCTTGCTTCCTCCCTGGCGCCCTTTTCCTGCCTCCTCTTCAACCCATTTCCCCTCAGCTCCTGTTGCAGATCCTGGCTGACTGGAATCTCATGCCAGGAATGATAGATCAAAGGCCGGAGGACTGGTGTATGAGACTTTGAATATTTTTACTTAATGGCCAGGGTTTAGGAAGGGTTGTGGAGAACTGAGCATGAATGGTGACAAGAGTAGGAACAGAGATGGGGCGCCTGGGTGGCTCAGTGGGTTAAGCTGCTGCCTTTGGCTCAGGTCCTGATCTCAGGGTCCTGGGATCGAGCCCCACATCGGACTCTGCTCAGCAGGGAGCCTGCTTCCTCCTCTCTCTCTCTCTGCCTGCCTCTATGCCTACTTGTGATCTCTCTCTGTCAAATAAATAAATAAAATCTTAAAAAAAAAAAAAAGAGTAGGAACAGAGATAATCAAAGTAGCTGGATACAAGGGCTGTGCTTCAGGACTCCCCAAATCTATAAATATTGATAACACTAAGCTGGTTACTTCATTAGATGAAACACCTGGAAAGTCATACATACAGAAGAGGATACAAAGATGTAATAATAATAATAATGTTAAAAAACCGTAAGAGTCTATAAACAACCAACATTCACTCAACACCATCTGGGGCAGGCTGGGCAAGGCGTTGACCTCCTAGAGGTCAATAATATTTAATTTCCGCCCTTAAGGAGCTTGTGTTTTCCTACGGGAGGCAGACATGAATCTCAATGTACTGTGCTCAGTGCTTATATAGATGCGTAAATACAAGAAGCTGTCCTATGGAGAACAAAATATTTTGACTTCATTGCTTCAACATGGCCATTTTTATCCTACTCAGGTAAAATGAAAAGTTCTCCTGAAGTTAAAGAATTTAAAAAATATTAATTTTATTTTTAAGTAATGAAATGACAACTAAGTGTCATATGTAGAGATAGTCAACATAAAGTAATATTGATAATAGCAAATATGACGTATAACTGCAGCTTATGACAGGGTTTAACATTTAAACCTGTAATATAAAGACGAGTGACGCTGAGCATCTTTTCATGTGTTTGTTGGCCATCTGGATGTCTTCTGTGAAGAAATGTCTGTTTAGGTCTTCTGCCCATTTTTTAATTAGATTATTTGAGGGTGTGTGTGTGTGTGTGTGTGTGTGTGTGTGTGTGTGTGTGTGTTGAGTTATATAGGTTCTTTGTATATTTTGGATATGAACCATCATTTACAAATATCTCTCCCAGGTAGCTCAGTGGGTTAAGCCTCTGCCTTCAGCTCAGGTCATGATCCCAGGGTCCTGGGATTGAGCCCTGCCTCGGGTTCTCTGCTGAGCAGGGAGCCTGCTTCCCCCTCTCTCTCAGCCTGCCTCTCTGCCTACTTGTGATTTCTGTCTGTCAAATAAATAAATAAAATCTTTAAAAATAAAACAAACAAACAAACAAACAAATATCTCTCCCATTCAGTAGGCTGTCTTTTGGTTTTGTTGGTTACTTCCTTTGCTGAACAAAAATTTTTTTATTTGGATGGAATGTTAATAATTTATTTTTGCTTTTGTTTCCCTTGCTGCAGGAGATAATCTAGAAAAATGTTGCCATGACCAGTATCAGAGAAATGACTGCCTGTGCTTTCTTCTAGAATTTTTATAGTTTTAGGTCTCACATTGAGGTCCTTAACCCATCTTATTTATTTTTGTGTGTGGCATAGGAAAGCGGTCCACATTCATTCTTTTGCATGTTGTTATCCAGTCTCCCCCACACCAGTGTAGAAGAGACTATGCGATTCATTTTGTGGACCCCAGAGTAATGAATAGAACACAGCATTCTCTGATTACTTGGTAAGGGCTTTGCTGAGTGAATGAAGAATGAATAAACAAATGAGAATAGAAAGATAATATAGCACTGACTTTCGAAGCATCACTAATCCACCTTTCAACAATAATACCTCCTATCCCTTTGTACCGTAATAATCTGTTCTTATGGTTACCACTCCCCTTAGAGAGTGACTTTCTGAAGGGCAGCAACAATGTTTTCCACACATGTTTATATCCAGGGCTTGTAACTTAGCAGGCATTCAGAGAATGTTTGCTAAATAAATGAACGACAAAATTTTATAATAAGGATCAGGATTCTTGAGGTGTTTTCTTCTTATTTCATCTTTGTCACAACCAAAGCCAGGGGTACATAGTCTGGGGGCTTCTAATCCATGTAGAATCAGAATCTGATTAGGAAATGTACTTTGCAAAGGTAATACCTATACCATTTAGAGGAAAATATAAAATAAGACAATGTCTGCTGAGGGCTTTCCCCAGAGCTGAATTTTACTCTGCTATTTCCCTGAGGACCCCTGGCTCAGCTTTGCTCTGTTCCTAGCACAGCTTTGGCCGCAGCCTTGACAGCAGCTTGGAGACAGATAGGAACATTATTTCATGAAGTAATTCAGACACGATTAAAAAAAAACAAAAACTCATCTTGGCACTAACCCTGCACAAGCTTGAGTTTAACCTGTTATTATGACATTACAGGGAATAATAAGTAAGCTGCACACTGGAAAACTGCAGAAGCTTGGGAAGGAAGATCTCAAATTTGCATACAAGCCACTCAGTAGGAAATAAAAGGATGCCCAAACAATGAAATGTGCTAGTTAGTATAGAGTGCTTTTATCCACATGTAATCACAGAGAAAGCACTTGAAGAATTCCCTCTTTGCTCTAACTTCCAGAAAGGGTAGGTACTTGGAACTTCACAGTGATAAAGTCTGTAGCCTGGGATGAAGGTTTGATATTAGGCCAGAGGTTTGAGTGTCTGGACTTGGTTGATTATTATAAGGCCCCTTTAGAGCTTCCATGTCTAGTTAATGGATCTCAGAAATCCACTTCATTCCCTAGCCCTGGAAGGGTACTGGGGGGATGTGGAGGGTTTGCTGATCTGACCCTGGAAAAACTAGAACTTCAGGAGATGGGAGCTAGAGAATCCAGATTTGTTGTAATACAGATGAGATGCAAATTATCATACTTCTCAGAGCCTGGTCTCTTCATCTGTAAATGGCCAAATGAGGAAAAGCATGTAGAGCCTCTGGAACACTAGGTCAGGTACCCTGAAAAGGCCCTGAGGCTGTAGTTCCAAGCACTGAGGCTCAGAGCGGGCAAGTCACCAACTCCAGGTCTCAAGCACATTCAGTCTGCCTCGTGATCCTAATCCAACATGGTTTTTATGTTTGTTTTTAAATGATTTATTGAGATGAAATTCAGATAACATGGTATTAACCATGTTGACTGAACAAATCAGTGGCTTTTAGTAACATTTACAATGTTGTATAATCACCACCTCTGTCTAGTTTCAAAATGTTTCTATCACTCCAAAGTAAACCCCTGTACCCATTATGCAGAATCTCCTGTTCTCTTCTTTCCCCAGCTCCAGGCAATCGTGAGTCTGCCTGGTCACTATATAGTTAACTCTTCTGCACATTTTATGCAAATATAGTTATTCATGATGTGACATTGTGTATCTGGCTTCTTTTACTCAGTATACTGTCTTAGAGATTTCTTTCCAAAAAAATCCAGCAATCTTGTTTTTTTTTTTTTAATTTTTTATTTCTTTTCAGCATAACAGTATTCATTATTTTTGCACCACACCCAGTGCTCCATGCATTTGTGCCCTCCCTAATACCCACCACCTGGTTCCCCCAACCTCCCACCCCCCAACCCTTCAAAACCCTCAGGTTGTTTTTCAGAGTCCATAGTCTCTCATGGTTCACCTCCCCTTCCAATTTCCCTCAACTCCCTTCTCCTCTCCATCTCCCCTTGTCCTTGTTTTTAAAAAATTTTTTTAAAGGTAAAATTACATAAAATAAAATGTGCAGATTTTAAGTATAGAGCTTAAAAATTTTAACAAATGCAAATACTTGCTTACAAAATCAAAATGTAGAATATTTCTTTCACACCCCCCAAATGTCTTTCTAAAATGAATTTAATTCTGAGAATATTGTTTTTGATGCTTTTGAAAATTTCTACTTGCTTGTTGTCATTATATAGAAATATCATCACTTAGGAGTACCTTGGTGGCTCATCGGTTAAGCATCTGTTGTGGGCTCAGACCATGATCCCAGAGTCCTGGGATGGAGCTGCACATTGGGCTCCCGATGCTCTGCGGGGAGCCTGCTTCTTTCTCTCTCCCTCTGCCTGCCACATCCCCTGCTTGTGCTCTCTCTCTGTGTCAATTAAATGAATAAAATCTTTAAAGAAAGAAAAATAATTAAGTATAATTATTTTTATATATCAATCTGATATCCGGTCACCACGGTAAATTCATTTCTTTGTTCTAGTAGTTGTTTTTTGTTGTTGTTGTTGTTGTTTGATAGCATCCTTAAAATTCTCTAGATAAACAATCATGGTTTCTATAAATAAAATGGGACTTCTTTTTGCAATCCCTAGAACTTTGCCTTCTTTTTCTTGCCTTATTGCTCTGGCTAGGACCTTCAGTGCATGAAACTGGAGGAACGAGCACGGCCAGCTGCCAAAATAAGTATGGGAATGAAGCCCACGGTGTTGCCATGATAGTGGCGTAAGAGAAGCAAAAGGAAGCAGGAAAGGAGAGAGAGGTGGAGGGCTACAGAGTCAGAAATGCCCCCTGATGCCTCTCATCAGCATAGCCAGAAGACAAACCATTGCAGTGAAGGATCCTTCCACCCCTGCTCTTGTCTACCCAGACGAAGGGAGGACCTGGATGACTGGATTCCCGAAAGGTTTTTTGAGCAACTGTTAGGTACTTAGTCTCTGCTTCCCACACATGTTGTTCCTAATTATAAAATCATCATGGACACCATTTAGGAACATTTGCTGCCCAGGAACTGTGATTTATACCCTGTGGTATGTGTTGCAGCTGCATTTCATAAACTGATTTACCAATGTGACAGAATCAAATCTAAACAGAGGCTGGCAATTTTTACTGCGCTGGAGATCATCCAGTTTTTTCACTCCTAGGATTTTATTTTCCTTGGGCTTTAAGACATCCTCAAGAAGCTGGGAGTTTACCTGGCCTTTTCATGTGCATAATTCGTTTTTATTCCTCATGGAGACCCAAGTTAGCAAATCCAATGGCAGTTACTTTTCTAGTTAAGCACCTGAAGCTCAGAAAGACAAATGACTCCCCGCGATCACTCACAGGACAAATAGCCGTGCTGGGACTGGATCCTAACTTCACTCTCCAAACCTAGATGTTTTCGTCAACCCGCCATCTCACAGAGATGAAGCAGAGACCTGGCCACTGCCTCCAGCTTCACCAAACACTAGGAGCTGGGGATTGTATAGGCTCTCAAACAAAATACAGGGGACTGTTATTCTAACGAGGGGTGTGTTGATATCATACAACATAAACTATACTTTTCAATTGATGAGTACAAATGGGTAAGACTTAGTCAGATTTTCACCCCCAACAAAAGAGGAGGGGGATGGTGTTTATGAATTTTGCTGCTTTGGCTGTTTCCAAAGTATGAAAGGAGAGATTAGGGGAAGTATCCAGTCAGAAGAGAGATAAGACTTTAAGTAATGGGTGGTATGAAAAATGACCTTGAGAAAAGGAATGGCTGATTGGGTGACAGGAGTCTGATCAAGTCTTCATATACTGAAGTTCTAAGATCTCTTCTTGGGGATGGAAACTATACCAAATGGTCAGCATATGAAATCATGTGCAGTTTCTTAAATATAACCTGCTTTGCTGACCTTACAACTTTTCTTCATGTTTTCTCTCTTGCTAGATTTCCCTTTCTCCTATGAACCAGTGATAATCACCTACACATCCATCAAGACCCAGGAAAGACAGGTAAGCCCCAGAGAGTTCTCTTAGGCTCCATGAGTCTTCCCTCTGTCTTGTCCGTATTTCTAAGAACCGAAGTATAATCATATCCAAATGTATTTAAGCTATTTGTATGTATCTAACCACTTAACTCTACAGTGCTTGAGGCAGAAGACTGTCTTCTTATTCATTTCTTTACCCCAGGACCTATATAAATGCTAGCACACGGTGTATGGTCAAAGCTCTTTGCAGCAAACAGTGAAAAAACTTGCAACACTGAAAAATTCTTTTACTAAACATACCTTATATAGCTAGGAAAAAACTCATACACATTTGCGTATTGTCTCTAAGTCTACTAATAAGAAATAAATGTCAGCATTTAATGAGATTTCTCTGCTTACAGTCATGCTGTGGAAGAGAACATTGCCACTGCTTGTAGAATTTATTGACATCCAAGATTATGTGGTGCTTTTGGAATGCACACCACGAATGAGAAAAAAAAAATGGCTAGGAAAATGTGAAAATGTGAACATGTTGGTAGAAAAAAATTAATCTCTAAAATTATATTTGAATGTATTTTTATTTAAATTAACAATCATAAATCATATAACTAAGTTACACATTCATCTAGATGACAACTTAGATTCAGATATAAATCTTGACTCTAGCACCTGTTTCCTCTGTGAGCTCCTGAGCATTTTTGAGCCTTTTTTCTGTTAAATGGAGGCAATGTATATTTTTGGAAAATGGAAGCAACTTGTCATTAAAATTTTTTGATGTAAAGAGGTTAATTACCACTAAATCAATCTATAACTTCAACTCATTTTCAATTAAAATTCCAATGGAATTATTTTTAGAATGTGGTGAGATATTTTTAAGTTCATCTAGAAAAGTGTAAGAGATATTAAGAGATAGAGATGAGATTTCAAATTAGGAATAAGAGCAGAGATTATTTACTGCATGGATTGGCACCGTTGGCTAGTCATTTGGAAAGTATGGTAGCTACTCCTATGTGTCAGGCATAGCTCTACATATTTTATACCAATTAACATTTTAAATTTTCACAGGCATTCCATAAGTAGATACTATTATTATCACTATTTTACAGAGGAGGAAATTAGACACAGACAAGCTAAGTAATTCATCCAAGATCATACAAGCAGTCAGTAGAGCTGGCACTGGAACCCAAGCAGTCTAGACTCTGGGTTCATGCTACAAACTATTATGTTTTAGTGTCTCACAGCCTCATGCCTTGCACCAAAATACATTTCAAATGGATTGAAGTTTAAAAAGTATATTTAAACCCAAAATATTAAAAAAAAATCTTTCTATAATTTTAGGATAAGGAAGGCATTTTTAAATGACATTAAAATCAGAAATGAGAAAAAAAGGATAGATTTGACTACATAAACATTAAAAATATTTTAGCAAAACCAACCAAACCAACAATAAAAAATATTAAAAATTAAATCAACCAAACAATAGACAAAAATCCACAGAAAATTAACACCATCAGATAACAAATTGGGACACATGTCAGCAATGCGGTTAAGTATTAATAGATCAACGAATACAGAGAGAGTTCAGTGGAGGACTGACTAACTCCTGGTACGTTCATGTGCTGGGGACAATCACTTTTTTAAAGACAACAGTATAGACTGTCCTTTATTGGTGTGGAAATATGCCTGTACTACGTTAGTTAATGAATAGAAAGTTATACATTTGTACTATGACTCTGTTTTGTGGGGAAAAAAGCATGTGGGTGAATGCATGAGTGTGTTAATGAATGTAGATATAGGAAAGAGCCTGAAGCGGTTAAACCAAAAATATCTCTGCATAATGTGCTTATATGTGATTTTATGTGATTTTCTTCTTCTTCTTCTTCTTCTTTTTTACTTTTATTGATTGTCCGAGTTTCTTACAATATACGTGTATTTCTTCAATTCTGAAGTGGATTAATCTTTGAATTACCTTTTTCCATAAAGTCAGAAGTGGAATATTCCTAGAGCATAATAAATTTACATATTCCTAGATCACAGTAGTTTCTATGATATTTTGTGGAAAGCTTTAGGTTTAGAGAGACTGGCTTACGGTAAAAAGCCAGTGAGACCATATAAGTTACTAATTTCTACATCTAAATTGCAGTGCAGCGTGCTCTGAGAACATGACCTATATAATTTCTGCTTTGGGGAATTTATCTTGGCTTTATTTTTGCAGCTAAATATATGATCTATAGATGCAAATGTTCCATAAGGTCTTGGAATGAAGACATATTCTCTCTTTCTTCCCCTGAAATCACTATGTATATATTCACTTGCTAACCTTATTATTCATATTGTCTATATCCTTGAATAGTGTTTATCTACTTGAACGGCCAAGGCTGGGGTGGTATTTTAGTCTCTGATAGTTGTGTTTCTGACATTTTGCCTGGTATTTCTAATGTACAACCATTTTTATTCTTGGAAATCTCAGTGCTTTTTGTCAGTATGCAGAGATATTCCCTGTCCTACTTAATTCTGTCTCCTGCATATTCTCTTTTGTCTGAAATTTGTATTGTGAGTCCTAATGCCTTTTTGTTGGGACTTGCTAAATCATAAGTATGCTTTTCCCTGTCTTTGCATGTTTAATCTTTTAAAATAATTTAATACTTTGGGTTTAGAGGTGACTCTTCCTGTTAGGTTTGCATTTCTGACCATTTATTGCCCCAGTTGATATGTTTGGTCTCATTTCTATGATCTTCTTTCCATCATGCTTCCACACTTTTTATTTCATCAGAGTTTTATTCTCCAAAGTGGGATACGTAAACCCCATCTGGTGTACAAGATCATTCATTGGAAACTCAGAAGAAAATATTATTTTTTAAATTTAAAAACAAGAAGATATGAAGCTTTACTAATATTTAATACTCATTGATACTGGTATTTTGCCCAGGTCCACATGTAAGGCAGACCGACTCTGTATTCCTAGTGTATGAGGTAGAAGAGAATGATTTCTAGAGGTCAGAGTAAATGATGGTGACACTTTTACATATTTTGCTCACTTTTGTTGACTCACTGGAGTTTAAGCGTACTCAAACAGATTTAAAGGATATTCTTTCACTTTTATCTAAGGTAATTCATAAAATTGATAAGAACTTTAAAATGATTCCTCAAAAAAGGGGGGGGCAGGTTAAAAGTAATGTCCATTATGCAAACACAAACCAAGAGAACAATAATAACAACTCTCTCCCCTCAATCTTCCCTTCCTCCCCACTGCAAAAAAAAAAAAAAAAGACTAGGTAATACTTTCCCTTTTCCTGGCAGGAATTCACCATCGGCCACATTATGAGGTAACAGAGAGCATTTTTAAAACGGATGTTTGGAAATGTTTCCTGGTGTTTCCATTGCTATCTGATACATTGCTGAAATTGATATAAAGGTTACATGTATAAAAAATAATCTCTCATATCAACACACTTTAAAAACTTGAAATAGAATTTTTATCCTGTTCAAAAGTTTTAGAGGATTCTAAACCCATTTGTCAAAGCATAAAAATGTAACACATACTGATACCTTTTCAAGAACAATTGAAAGTGGAAATTTACTACCACTTTTCAACAATAACAATTACATAATTGGTGGAGGGGATATAATTATTCAGTGTAGCCAATGACATACTTCTCTGCTTTGAATTTGTCTAATCTCTGTGAAGGATCTTAATCAGTTATTAGTCACGCAAACCAAGTTTGAAATAAAAATGGACCCAGAATTGCACCTTTAAATTGCTATAGGCAAGATGTGGAACCAAGATTTTCAGAGACATTGGAAGCAGGATTAATCATTCTGCTCTCAATAAAAGTTACTACGTTAAGGAAAGAAAAAAATATATTATTAAGAAATATAATAAAGTTTGTTTTAAATTAGTGTTAGTTTCAGGTTTATTTTACCTTCTCCATGATTTAGATACTGTATTTTCTATAATATTTGTGCATATACATGTACATACTATGGTACATGCATTTGTATATAATTAATTAAGAAATCACTGGAGTGGAGATATTGCTCAAAGTTTCACTGATAAAACTAATAATGCAGTTTTTTATTTGGCCTATATTTTTGCCTTTAGTTTAAAAAATTTGAATATATTTTCTCTCATATTTGATGCTGAGAATTAAGCTGTATTTATTTTCATTACAAAAGAAATTTAACATACTTGTGTGTATTTTCTCCCTCATATCCTAATTTTTATTGGTAATAATTTTTTACTTTGACCAAATTATTATCATTTTCATCATGTAGCTTCTCTTTTAAGGATTAATTTTAATACCTATGTTAGGTTTTAAAACCGTATTTATAATTATTTAAACAACTGTGACTTCATTTGTATCACTGAAGCTTTTCTACTACAACTTCCACATTCTTGAATTTTAAAATTTTGGTTTATATCTTGATTAAATCTTTAAGTAACTTTTATCCATATATGATTTTCTGGAGGCATATATGAATGATATAATGCCATGTCTTATATACCTCAGTATAAGTTTTTTAGCTTAGTATACATAATTCAATTACTTAATTATAGACTTCTTTGTCACAATCTTTTTCCCCCCTTAAAATACTCTAGACATCATTCTATTGTTTCTGGAAGTTTGTAACACAAAGATGTCTGTTTTATCTCTACTGTATTTTTTAATGTTATTTTTTTCCTATATTTTGCCTTCTGTGGCTCTTCTGCTGGTTTCTCCTGGCCTCACTCCCATGGCTATTGTCTTCATCTGCTCAACAGGTTGCTAGAGGGTCTAGGAGAATCTCAGATGGCTTCATGCAGCTTGGGACCTTGGTACTAGCTGATATAGGGTCTTTCTCCATCCTGTCTCTGCTGAGCCTGGCCACATTACGTGGTGATGAAGATGTTCCAGTTACTGAGGACAAGAGCTCAAGGCCTAGAGCCTAGGCTCTAGAACTTCTCCCATGTTACTTCTGCCACTTTCTTTTGGTCTAAACAAGTCACAAGGCCAGCCAGATTCTATCCGCCTCTGAACAGAAAGTGTGATATTGTGATTTATAAGAAATATATCTTTGCTCTTCATCTGTGTTCCAAAGCTCAACCCCCCTGGAATCTCCAAAGTGATGGTCATGAGAAGGTGGTGGCTGGGTGGGGAGGTGGGGAGCAGTGTCTCCTGAATTGCCTCAGAGTAGGGGCTGGTTACCACCATGTGATTAGGAGTGTTGGAACTTTCAGGTCCATCCTCCTGTCCCTGGGAAGGGGAGGGGGGCTGGTGACTGACTTAGTCACTAATGGCCAAAGACTTAATCATACATGCCTATGTAATGAAGTCTCCATAAAAGTCCTAACCTAAGGGGTTTGGACAACTTCAGGTTGCAAAATGCATGGATGTTGGGGACAGTGGTGTGTCAGAGAGAGCATGGAAGCTTCTGTCTTCCCCAGAGCTCGCCCTGTGCATCTCTTACCTGGCTCTTCCTATATTGTATCCTTTTATAGTAAACTGATAACTAGTTCGTAAATTGTTTCTCCTGAGTTCTGTGAGCCATTCTAACACATTGCTGAACCAAAGGAGGGGGTCATGGGAGCTCCCAGTCAGTCCAATGCACAGGTGACAGCCTTCACTTGTGACTGGCATCTGAAGTGGAGGTGGCCTTGTGGGACCTAGCCCTTAACCTGAACTCCAGGTAGCTAGACCGCCCAGTTGTCCACAGAGAATTGGAGAATTGATTGATGTGGGGGAAAAAACCTACACATCCGGCGTCAGAAGTGAAGTAGTGGTGTGAGTACAGGTATGGAAAAACAGAGTTCTCCTCTTGTTGGTAAAGAAAGCAGAGAGAGGAAATAGAGCTTTTTCCTTTCCCAATGAGGCAGGCTGGCTGGGCCCAAGGACCCAACGATGCAGACTGGCTGGGCCCAGAGGACCCAGGTCCCCGCAGGATCAACCAAGAGGGTCCTGGGCTTTGTGCAGGAGAGAAATCGAATGCAAGTGGGAAGGAAGTGAGAGCAGAGTTTACTTTTTTTTTTTTAACTTTTTATTTTTTATAAACATATATTTTTATCCCCAGGGGTACAGGTCTGTGAATCACCAGGTTTACACACTTCACAGCACTCACCAAAGGAGAGCAGAGTTTACTGAAGAAAGACATGGAGTGCCGACTGAGACAGAGTGTCTGGGAGACTCAGAAAGGATAGAGGAGTGAGTCTCGTCTTTGCTTGGGGTCTGGGGTTTTTATTGAGAGTTGTGGTGTGGTGTTCCTGTCTCCTCAGGCACCCAGGAACAAAGACGAGTGTTTAGGTGTCCCCTGTAAAGCCACTCGTGCCCTAGGGCCTTGGGGAGTCAGTGGTCTGGAAAATGTACATGACAGCCCTCATTCGTTAGATGTTACCTATTGTGCTGGAAGACTTCAAGCCAATCATTAACTCTTCCCCTGCAAGGAGAATACACGTGATCTCCACTCTGAGAAGTGCGTCAGGCGGGGATGCGGGTCCCAGCACGAACAGAAGCAGGAAAAGGAACTAAAAAAAGCCATCCTTCAGGGGATCCCTTAACTTTAGTCCCTATCTCACCAAGGCACTGCCAAGTCACACTGTAACAGGGCTTGGATCCTGGGAGGGAAGGAATTTGCAGCCATCGAACAATTTGCACCAACAAACTCCAACATTCTTCTTAGCGACAGAAGTTCATCTTCCCCCTCCCACACCCCTTGACCATTCAGAGTCCCAGTTTTTTTTTCCGTTCTTGAGGAGCTTTCTGCTGAAGTAGACAGGCTTGATAGAGAAGACACGCTGGCTGCTCAAAGGCCTTGGTCTAAGAGAGACAGACTCTTCACTTTTACTCCTATTCCTTCGGTAAGAACTGTTCATAGGGCTCTACCCTAATGTGAAGCGGAAGACATTTCCCAAGAATAGTAATGACAGGGGACCATGAATCTTTGGTGAACAATCAGTCATCTATGCCACATCAAATACTGCTTTTTTTTTTTTTTAAACTTTCACTGCTGCTTCTGTTATCAGACTCACTCAGAAGCCCTCTAGAATCTTTCTGAGACACAAATTAGCATATTGGCGTTCTTATATCTTAGAGGAAATGTTTCCGAAGAAGCATTTCATGTCTTCAAGGTGACTTTCTTATTCATACTTACAGCTTCTTTTCAGGACGGAGGACCGACCCCCGTTTGGTATGGCCTCCCACTTGAAGTGGCCTTCTACTTCTGTCTTGAGCACTTTCTTCTTTTTTTTTTTTTTTTTTTTTTTAAAGATTATTTATTTATTTATTTGAGAGAGAGAGAGAGCATGAGAGGGGAGAAGGTCAGAGGGAGAAGCAGACTCCTCATGGAGCTGAGAGCCCGATGTGGGACTCAATCCCAGGACTCCGGGATCATGACCCGAGCCGAAGGCAGTCGCCCAACCAACTGAGCCACCCAGGCGTCCCTTGAGCACTTTCTTCTTGAGATGGGTCCTGGCTTAAGGAGAAAGCCTCCCAGCAGGACTAACATTTTGATTGTTGGGTTTTTCCCACCCCAAGATCTCTTTTCTCCCCTGCACATTAGTTGGTCCTGTAGGAATTGTCTTGGTCCCTCTGCTTCTTTGCCATTCCTTCTCTGTCACTGGGCAATCATGAACTGAGCCAAAATTGTGCCTTGGGTTCATTACCATTAGCCTGAATGAAACATACATCCCTTAACGTGTTGGACATATGTATGGCATCCTTCCTATTTTCCAAGGCTGATGCTGGTTTTTCCCTAATTTTATATCCATCGGTCATCCCATTGGACTGAGGGTGGAGGGCTGAGTGTTGGACGCCTGCACTTACGTCACCATCAGATGCAGAGGGATTACACAGCCTTACATTGAAATGCTTGTGGAAATTATATGGCCTGTGATATCAGTTTCTTTAAAACACCTTGTAAACTTTTACTTTTGCAGAACTATCATAAATCTGCTTAATTCAACAGTTTACACTAAGTACTCCAGTATTCCACTTAGAAGTGAAGCGTTTTTCTGCTCCATTGAAACTGTGCACTGTTAAGAATACCGCTTGTTGCCGTCCAGTTTCTCCATCTCAGATAATGAAAAATCGTGATAGGCCACTGTGCACCCATGTAGCGGGTAGCTCCCGAAGCTGCTCGGCCATTCTAGAAGAGGAGGCTGCTCGGCTGTTCTAGAAGAGGGGCCAAGCATTGGGGCTCAGGTGTCAGGAGTGGTGCTTCTGACCTCACACAGCTCGTGGGTGTAGAGGAGCAGACGGTAATTGAATTAGGCCCCACTAAGCAGTCTGACACCTGAAACCCATGTGGTTTCAGGTGAGGCCAGCGACAGGGTGTCTAATAACACGGGTAGACTGGCGGTGGTCGTGGGGTTTTCGTAATACAGATTTTGAAATCAGTGTGAAGACACCATCCAGTAAGACTCCCGCTTGTATTTATATGGAAAGCTTTTTTCAAGGAGTATGAACCACATCATGTACAACCACATGTTCAATAAAAACCACCCTTAGTTAAAAAAATAATTACATAAAATCATGATCATCCTGGAAAACCCTAATCCCCAAGCACGGACTAGGGAAAAGATGATGAACATCCTAAAATTAAGCATGAAATATTCATCACATATGTGACATGTAAACATATTTATCCTTATAGGAAACTTATCATAGTTTGTGGGATCATGGGAGGGTTTTCTTTCTCATCTTTCAAGTTTCAAATAATGAATGTGTATTTTATAATTAGAAAAAAATGTGATAATTATTCTTTTGAAAATAGGAAATTATTAAGGATATGTTCTGATGAACAAAATTTTTTCTCTACAAATTATCTTGGTTTATCTATCAAAATAAAAACTAAGATGAATGCTTGAAATTAAGAATGCTTTAAAAATTATTTTGCTGTTTTGTTTTGAGGGGGAGATTATTTTGTTTTGTCCAGCACATTTTGAAACTATAACTCTGCCTTAAAAATTGGGCATTTTCATCATGACTAATGGCTTCTAAATACTACTGCTTTGAAAAAAGAAAAAAAAAAGTGGTTCTTTGTTCTTGAAACTAAAGACAAAGTATCATATGGCTCCGTTTCCTCTAACTTACTTCATTCAGTTTGACTTATTTTGACATCTATTCCATGTCCTGTTTCCGTAATCTGCTTGACATTGATCTCAACATTTCATTAGGAATTCATGGTGGAAAGAAATTACTCTGAACATTTGTACCTTGTTCTTACAGTAAATGAAGTGTCATTTACATTTTATATCTTTTCTTGCTAAACTGTAACCCTTGGAAGACTTTGGTGCTTTTCCATTATTAGCTCAAAAATATTTATTATCATTTTCCCTCTTGATTTATGCTGAGACCTCAATGATGGGGCCATGATTCTCAGGATCATTATATAAAATTGCATAAGTGATCCCTGAACAACAACAACAAAAATTCTTTAAATTTCTTGACAACAAACTGAAGAAGGAGTTGGATTCTTAACATTTCCTTTCGTGAAAGGGCTCTCTTACTAGAATGGCACAGTTTTGTCTACTGTGGTTTGATCTTCTGGGTGTGAAAACATACAAATTTACATTCTAGAAATGACATTTTAGTACAGAAAGAACACCAGCTTTAGAAACAACAGACCTGAGTTCTCATTCAGCACAAAGATAATTACTTGCTGTGCATTCTCAGGCAAGTTATCTCTCTTCTCTGAGCCTCTATTTTCTCATCTTCAAGTGAGATTAAAATGACAGCAGCAACAACAGAAGCTGTCTTTCCATATTGTTCTGAGGATGAGAAATATACCCTGTACCTTAGATGCAGTAAATGCTCTGTAAATGATGGCAACCGTGTGTTCAGGTCTCTGCTTTCTGCTCTGTCCATTTCCGTGTTGGTGGAATGGCTGGCACATACCGAATGAATTACCAACTGTGACTCTGAGTTTTGGAACTGAGGAATGCACAGTTTGGAAAGTAGGAGCTCTTATCTTTAACAGTAGCTTTTGAAAATTTAGTTGAGAGTGCTCAGTCCTCCATTTGTGGAGATGAAGTCTAACAGCAACCCTAAGTGACATCGGAACTACTTGGAAGTACAACCCAAATCAGGAGGCTGGCTAATCATGTTAACTGTGAGATTCATTGTTCTTATTTATTCATTCATTCATTCATTCATTTTATGTTCAATCACCGTACTTACCAAGTATCTGGATACAGAGTAAAAAGGACAGGCAAGGCCCCTTGTTGCAAGCAAATGGTTTTTCAGTGGGGAGAGAGTTAAGGAAAAAAAAAGAGAGAGAGAAGTACACAAATTAAAATAATTGGAGCTTGTTGGAAATGTTGGGGACTCAGTTGGATAGTAACAGAAGACGTATTGAGAAAGAGGGGTCCTACTCCTGGAAGGCCTGGGGCTAGGGCTGACATTTAAGCTTCAATGAGAAGTGGCAACTTTTGCAGAGAATGGGGGCAAGACTGGTCCAGGAAGCCAGAAAAGCCTGCGCAAAGCCCTCAGTCTAGAAACATGGGACATCTGATAAATATCCAGGTTGTTGTCAGGGCCATGGCAAGTCTTTCTTCTCTCATCCCACTTGCTGAATACGAACGGATGTGTGGGACTTGTGATACTTTGAGACCCTTGTTAGCTGTGTATTAAAATATCCTGGAATAGGAGAGTCCGGAAGATTTTATACAGGCAGGCGTAATTTCTAGTAAGATAGGTTTACAGGTCACTAAATAAAAGCTATCCAGCTGTCTTGTTTGTTATCACAAATAATAATAATAATAATAATAATACCTCCATTTCTGTTTGGTGCACTTGTAGTTCACAAAGAGCCGACTAAATATTAGAACGTTGCTATTTCTTGGCTTTGCAAAAACTATTTTGAGTTCTAATATGGGTTTTCCACTATAGGAGCTGAGGATTTACCCCTGTCGGCATTGCTCATCTCCCCATTCTCTCCATTTAATTATGTGACCCTGTATAGATGATTTACAGCTGGGCATTCAGTATCGTATGATTCCTTTTCTCACACAATATTTCATTGCCCTTGGAGTTAATCTTGTTTTTGTCCCTTACTTAGGTTTCTACGCCTTAATCCATTCATCCCTACATTTACTCCCAGTGTGTAAATTTAAAACATATTAGATATTTTATGAATTTCATCTCCTTGAAGAACTTTCTTCTGTATTCTTTTCACCTGCTCCAACCTGGAACAGTGTGCAGGACATGGAGATGTGTGGCCCAGGAGCCCTTTCCAAGGGGAGAACTATTTTGTTCCAGTTGCTGTCAGCCCCTCACCTTCTACTTCACCTGCAGAGAGCTGTCCCTCCCAAGGGCATGGCCTTCCCAAGGTGGCGTGTATCCCATGGTTGATGATGGAGAGGGTAGAAGGGTCACTTCTGCCCACTGGAGGACAACTCAAAAGCACTGTGGTGTTGCAAGATCTCCCTGGGGAGGTGTTACTTTAGCCGAATCACAATGCAATTTTTCCACCTGCTCAATCTTGTCTCTTCCCTCTCTTTTCTTCCCATATTCTGAGAATTACTATTCTCTAAAAAAGACTCTGCATGCCAAGCTCCTCAGCATCTGCTTCTGGAGAACCAACTAAAACATGTTACTCTCTAGGGTTTCTGCATAGGAGTTTTCTTGTGTTGTCCTCTCACTATCATCCTGGAGATTCCCTTTGATACTCTGTTACACCATAGTCTATATTTTCCAGATCTTAAGTCTTCTTCTCTTTGCTTCCCTCCCTTGTTTTGTTGGAGCACATCCACTAGTAGTTTCTCAAGAAGAGATATAGGAGAAAATGATTTTTTTAAACCCGTCAGTTTGAAAATGTCTTTATTCCTATCACATTTAATTAAGAGCTTAGTTGGGCACAGCCTTCTGGGTAGGAAGTAATTTCCCTTGGAATTTGGAAGGCATTGCTCATGCCTTTTTGGTTCCATGATTTGTGTTAGGAACTATGATGCCAGTATAATTTTTAAGCCTTTATATTAAAGCAAGCTGTATTTCTTCTCTGTAAATCTGTAGGATCCTGTTTACTCTCATTGTTTTGAAATTATATCTTTCTCCAAATTAGGAGAAATGTATTACTAGTCGTCCAGTTACTCTTCACCTTCCCACAGTTTCTTGCTTTTAGCTCCTCTGTCTTCTTTATCCTTGTGTATTTATGCTTTAAAGCAAACAAACAGGCGGACAGGCAAACAAACAATAATAATGCATTATAGTGCCTGATGGCACTGAAGTAGACCTTTGGGGACGAGGGAAGAGTTGGTTGAAGATGTGTGTTCAGTCTCACATTTTTAAGCAGAGGTTGGATTTAGTTTTTCTTTCTGTTTTTGTTTTTCAAGGAAAAGTTTGTCTGGTAAAACTGCTATATCTTTTTCCCTTTCCTCTTCCCTTTTTAATGTGTTTCTTTGGGTTCTTTCCCACTAACACTAATTGCATATCTGTACTCTGTGACAATTTGTACCTATAAAGTCATTATTTTGGTGCCTTTGACTCTACCTGTCCATGGCCAGGATAGAGATCGCTCTGCTCTCTTCTGATTCCAGTCCTGCGTAGACGATGCTAAGAGTGAACAAGTGGCTGTTTATACGGAGGAGGACTCATATTTGTGCATTATAGTTAAGTTAGGTCACCTGTGGATTTCCTTAGGCCTCGACCTCAGGAATGTCTCTTTTTAGTAAGTGTAGAGAGCTGCAGGTTTCTTTAAGAATTAGAGTTAGTGTAATAGGTCCTTAAGTATACTATTGAAACTTCTTTAATTGTGGAATTACTTTTTTGCTGGGAGTGACTGACATGGTGCAAACAGCACCCCTTGGCTGAAACTAACGAATAACTAGTCCTGAGACAGGAGAGAGAAAGTGGATCCCAATGAATCAGTTCCCGAGTTCTTTACATCTTTTGGAACTAGATATGATCTAAATATGCAATACATTATGTGCTATTATGTGCTAAATAATGTTAATTCATAGACCATAATTCTTATCAGCATTAATTAGTTGGGAAAGTGAGAAATGAAATTAAAGGCTCTCACCTTCTTGTTCTATGTGTTCTAGTGATAAGAGCCCTAGCAGAACAACTTTTCTTTCTGTTTTTGTTTTTCAAGGAAAAGTTTGTCTGGTAAAACTGCTATATCTTTTTCCCTTTCCTCTTCCCTTTTTAATGTGTTTCTTTGGGTTCTTTCCCACTAACACTAATTGCTGATAGAAAGCTTACTCTGTTAACTATACTTTCTTAACAGCTAAAAGATAAATATCTTTTCTAAGTTTATATTTCCTAAGAAAATGCATTTCCCCATTTATTAAAAGTACTCTTCTATTCTGTTAAATAATAAATTTTGTTGCATAGAAGACTGTATTTTCTGATACTACATATCCTGTATCTGGCATGTCTTTACAGAAAGTGCACATAGGTGATATGGTTATTGACTAATCAGGTATTTCCCATTTGTGCATTATCCCAAGGGTCAAAGGGGAGGTGGGATGATTGTTGTGGAAGGCAGGGAAGGTTTACCTGTGGACTTAGGACAAGATTTGAGAAACTGATGCAAGTCCCCAACCCCATGTTTTAAAAAATTTCAGCCACTGTGCTTAAATAGCTTTATGACTTTGGGTAAGTTACTTTATCTCTCTAAGATATATGACCTTATTTGTAATTTGGAGAAGACATTGATTTCTTCATAAGGTTGTTGTTAATGAATTCATGTACACAAAGCTGTGAGCACACACGTGTTTATATATGGTAGATATTCTCTTTTTTTTTTTTTACATGTAACTTACATTTTATTTTATTTTATTTTTTATTTTATATAAACATATATTTTTATCCCCAGGGGTACAGGTCTGTGAATCACCAGGTTTACACACTTCACAGCAGGTAGATATTCTCTTAATGGTAGTTTTCTTCCCTTGGGTCATCTGAGTTTGACCAAGAACATGGTCATTTTTTATGTGTGATAAAATTTGGAGGCCAAACTATTACTCCTCTTTTGAAGAATTGACAAGATAAGGAGATGTCATCTATATTAACCAAACTGTGAATTCAGATGGGCCTTAAACCCCTCCATACACCTTCGATCCTCAAATTAAGGCCAGTCAATTTAAGGTGGCATGAGTGCCTCAGAATCAAGGAAGATTTCATAGCTGGAGTTAACTGCAGCGAAGAAAGTGGGGGTCTGTAAATAAGAACTGACAGAAAAAGCAAAGATTAATCTTAATGGCATGCATTAACAATATGCAATTTGAGATTGGCAGTGGAGAATTCTCCCTGAGAACTGGCATTCAGCAGTATGGGTCTTGACATGGGAATTCACATGGGCAAGCACATTCATTCAATATACCTTTTCTGTCCTTAAGACATTAGCATACCCAGAGACCCACAAGATCAGGGAAAGTGGCCTATTTATTCACATCAAATCATCATATGTACAGACTGTTTCCATTTAATATAATTGTCATTCAGCAGTAAAGACTCACTTGGTATAACTTAGAAGTGACAAGGAAATTGGACGGAGCTTCACATGGTTGACTCTAGAAAAACGATGAAGCAGTGACTAGAAACCTTGAAATTAAACCCTGATGTCTATGAAGATTTTGGTGGGGGGTGTCCACATAAAAAAGTGATGGCAGAATAGAGCCCACTAAGGTTATTGGGGGCTTTCACTGGACTTGTTTCATAGGATCCTTGTCTTGGGTCAGATTCTAGACTGAAGGATGATGTCACTGTGACCACCAGTTCCTCTTCATGATTGTGGTTGGTGAAGGGCCAAAGGGCAGAGGAACCGTGAAGTGCCTGCTTCAGGGTGTTCCAACTATTGTTGACTTCTGGACTAGTCAGGCAAACATAACTTTTTTTTTTTAAATGCTTCATTTGAGTAGATCCGGTTATAACTGCTCTTATCTCTCCTGATGAGAAAATTATAAAAATTAGTGGAAATTATCTGAAAACCTTAGGGAAAGGGAATATATAAAAATAGTACTATTTTTACATTTCAAAGATACACTTAAGTTATAAACTGATAAAAAGCTTACTCTGTTAACTATACTTTCTTAACAGCTAAAAGATAAATATCTTTTCTAAGTTTATATTTCCTAAGAAAATGCATTTCCCCATTTATTAAAAGTACTCTTCTATTCTGTTAAATAATAGATTTTGTTGCATAGAAGACTGTATTTTCTGATACTACATATCCTGTATCTGGCATGTCTTTACAGAAAGTGCACATAGGTGATATGGTTATTGACTAATCAGGTATTTCCCATTTGTGCATTATCCCAAGGGTCAAAGGGGAGGTGGGATGATTGTTGTGGAAGGCAGGGAAGGTTTACCTGTGGACTTAGGACAAGATTTGAGAAACTGATGCAAGTCCCAAGAGGTAATTGTACATTGAATCATTATTATATATTGCAAGTGTGTACCTGGGGTATTGCAATAGCACAGGAACGTTTTTCACTTTAAAATGCCTTCACATTTGCGAGCTTTTGTAACCACTTTCGTGTTCTGAATTTTCAAACACAATCTGTCTGCTATCTTGCCTGGCACAGACTGTCACGAACAGGAAAGAGGGCTACGGACCATCTCCATGGTCTAGATCCCTCAAGCTCATCGAGGCTCTGTCATGTGGTCAAGATCGTGCAGCTGATTAGAGATGGAGCCTGGTTAAAAAACCAAACTGGTCTGATTTCAAAGCCCAAACTCTTTTTACTGAGAAAAGCAACTGCCACATTGCTTTTCTTTCTTTCTTTCTCTCTTTCTTTCTTTCAAAATATTTTATTTGTTTAAAAATTTGACAGACAGAGATCACAAGTAGGCAGAGAGGCAGGCAGAGAGAGAGGAGGAAGCAGGCTCCCTGCTGAGCAGAGAGCCCGATGCGGGGCTCGATTCCAAGACCCCGAGATCATGACCTGAGCTAAAGGCAGAGGCTTAACCTCCTGAGCCACCTAGGCGCCCCCACCCACGTTCCTTTTCAATGGAGCAGCTTTGCTTTCTCATTCCAGACTTTCAAAGATCCAGTTCCCATGTGGACATGGCAAGTATCTGTGTGCACAGGGACGTCGGACTATGTTTACATATGTTGCTCTGATCCTCAGGAATCAGCCACTTAATACAATGCAAGAGACAGGGTTACATGGCTTCCTGCAGGGAACAGGAAAAGTGAATGGTCCCAAGCTAGCAAGGAGGCTTTGGAACAGCACACGCGTTCTGCCTGGGGAGTCAGGAGCTCTCACTTCTCACAGCAGGCCAACCGTCAACCTTTCCTGTGTCCTGGGGGGAAGTCCCTGCCCTCAGTTCTTTCATTTGTAGAATGAAAAGGAGAAAGGTAGCCCTCCAAACACACGGGGTTTCTGCACTGGCTTCCTGATCCAGATGCGGAAAACGCCAGACTGCGGAACAAAATCGGACTCGAGACTTCATTGTTATCACTGGCTGCATTTCTTGAGCAACTAATTTAACTTAATCTGTTTTAAACGAATCCACTTTCCACTGAAATTATATCGATGAAGAAGTCACAATAAATATTCTTTCACTTACTTTGCCTAGAGGCAATGCTGCTGGAAACCTTATTTTCTGAGTCCTTAACATCGTATTGATTTTATTGTCGAAAAAGAACAATGGGAATATGTACACAGAAAAATCACTGCAACTTTCTTCACAAATCAAAAATATTATGAAATAGCCACAGGAGAAACCATGTTAAGTCAAATGGGCCCCAAGGACAAACCATTAATTTTATATACAACATTCACCGTAGAATTATTTTTTTTTTCCACCATAGAATTCTTAATGAGACTTTAAAGGCGACTTACTGAGGAATGTACTGTATTTTACAGGCAAAACCAGCTCAGAAGTAGCATATTAAACAAATTGAGACACAACAGGCCAGATATCACTAGAGCTCATTGGTACTACCACTGAGGGCGCTGCTAAGGAAGTTTCCGTAGGTTTCTGACTCTCGGGGGATGTGCCAAGATTGAGGAGCCTACCCTGGGACAACCCTCAACTTCCGGGGCCATGGTGATGAAGGGGCAGGGGAGCTTGCTGGAGCCCACTCTATGGCCCCTCCAGCCATGGGGGACTCTTAGGGACCCTGTACAGCTGTCTTCATGTTGAATTGTAGAGAAAAAGGAGTAATGTAGAGATATGGTTTTTTTTTTTAGAAGATATTATTTATCTATTTGACACAGAGAGAGCGAGGGAGAGAGACCAAGAGCAAGCACAAGCAGGGGGAATGGCAAGCAGGAGAGAAGCAGGCTCCCTGCTGAGCAGGAAGCCTTATGGGGGGCTGGATCCCAGGATCCTGGGATCATGACCTGAGCCGAAGACAGATGCTTCACACACTGAGCCACCCAGGCACCCCCATACATATGATTTTTGTCCTAAAATATCTGAGATTAAAAAGGTTGCTCAACACTGACAGAGAGGAACAGAAAATGTTGAATCCAAGCATTTGATAGAGTTAGAAAGAGGTTCTAGAGCCATGAAGTTTTACAACCATAGGAAATGGATAAAGGATGCACGTGTGTGACTTTCTGACTTCCATAGTGGGGGAAAACTCAGGGAGGGGATGGAGGCAGAGCGGGGCCAAGTAGATAGTCAATTTCTTGTCATTATTAGGTCTTGGTAAAGAAGCCAGGAAAATGAAAGCTTCAGTTAGAGAAAGGAGAGATTGAGAGGGAGCCCAAGAGAACGACCACCACCATCAGTCAATCAATCATTCAGTCGGAAGAATGATAACAAAAATAGCAATAATGGCAATGCCTCTTTGGATCTTTTTAGACACACAGCATTGCCCTAAGATGGACAAAAAAAAAAAAAAAAAAAAAAAAAAAAAAGCGTGCAGGAAGATGGTCTTGACTTGCATCCTATTCTCATTATGCCCGCATACCAAGGGGACTTTTCATCTGATAAATCAAATCTAAATTTGATGGAGTTCTTCTGCATTATGCAACTGTTGCCCTACCGCACTCTGCAAGGGGAGACTTGCAAGTCCAGGAGTCCCTGGACTTATGACCGCTGCGTGGAAGTGTGCGGTAGCGAGAACCGGGGCCCTGCGGTTTGATCCCCAGGATGTTCAGGGAGAAAACTGCTCGGGTTCGTCAGGCAGTCTCTCCCTCCTAGTTCGGAAAAAGCCGGTCTCTTCAGAGTCCTTAGGTGTCAGAGGAGAGGTCACTGGTATTATCTGCCTCATCTGTCCTAAAGGGATTTTAGGGGGGTAAAGGGAGACCAAGGGTGAAGGCAGCCCACAGAACGCCTGCTTTTCAGTGCTTAAGCCAAAGAATCAGTTCTGTCGAAATATGACGGAGGCGAGAATTGCTAAACTTGGGCAGCCCATTTCAAGGAAATAGAAAAAGAAGTGAGATTGCATCCCATCTGATAAAACAGATAGATTGAGGCCGACCTGCCGGGAAGAGCAACGGGCCATCCCCCATGACCCATCACATCTTTCCCTGGGCTGCTTCCTCCCTTCTTGGAAGTCTAACGCTCCAGACAGATTGAGTTTTTGTCCACACAATGGAATTTCTTCATATCATGAGCCAGCCTGGCAGCTCCTTCTCCCACATGGAATCCGGGGAGATAGCTCTTGCTCCAGTGGCCATGGCTGTGCCCAACAGCCACGTTGTTGTTGGCCTTTGTCGGTCAGTCTCACCGGGTGCTCAGTGTTGGTGAACCTGCAAACCGCCAAGCCATTGGAACATGGAAGTCACCATCCCTTTTGGAGAATGTGGGCTTGAGACGAAGACTCCCCAGGTTTATTGGTTAACTCCTCCCGACTATGCGGAAGCACAGGGAGTCCACCCCAGCATGGAAACGTACCGAAGAACTTCGGGCCAGTGGGAGTAGTTCATTCCTCCCAGAGCAGCCATCCCTCTCGTCTGTCAGAGGGAGATGTGAGAAACACGGTCGAGCCGGTTGGTGATGGTGAGATGGTTCCCTTTGGAAGATACAGCTTCTCTGTATCTTAAGGCAAAGCTCTGTGAAGGCCTCGTGGTTTTTATGTGGACACTGTTGACCCATTTGGGATGTTTCGGGTCTAAGCTCCCACACAAGTGTATCAGTGTTGAAGTTCCAAACAATGGGAGGGAGCAAAGCTGTTTTGGAAGCCTGAACATCTTTACTGGAAAATGTGCCACCCTTGGTAACTGTGCAGTTGACTGCGTGTTTACTTTTTCTCCAGCTACCATTGGTTCCTCTAGTTTCCATCAGCTTTAAGAAAGCATAATCATGGGGCGCCTGGGTGATTCAGGCGTTGGGTGTCTGCCTTCAGCTCAGGTCATGATCCCAGAGTCCTGGGATCGAGCCCCGCATTGGGCTCCCTGCTCAACAGGAAGCCTGCTTCTCCCTTTTCCACTTCCTCTGCTTGTGTTCCCTGTCTTGCTGTGTTTCTCTCTGGGAAAAAAATAAAATAAAAAAAAATACATATATATATATATATATATATATATATATCTCATAATCATAAAAGCCCCTGGTGTGGGCAGATGAGTGGAAGAAAATGCATGTGGTAAGGACAGCTTGTTTGGGTTTCCAACCAGCCCTCAGAAGAGCTCTTCCATGTCTCCCAGTCCATTGGGCAGGCACAGGTCAAGTGTTTCCCAACCTCAGTCCCTCGTGTGTAAAACGGGGGTGATACAAATAACTTGTGGGAAAGCAGGTGCATGCTGGCCTGTTCTGAGAGTCAAACAGGGGGTGATGTGTTTAACTTCCCAGAGCAACATCTGGTTAATTCCATTCTCTCCTCTATTTTTGAATTAGAACCAATCTGGATACACTGTAGAATCGACCTCGAGATCTACAGTCTTCTAATCCTCTCTTCTCTTGGGGAAAACAAGAAAAGTGTAGACTTTTTTCTCCCATAAAATGGCAGCTCTTTATGATGAGGTCTGACTGATCTCTCCAACCTTATCCCCATGTCACTGTCCCCTCTGACCTACTGCTCTTGCCCTGAACACCACTGTATTAATCGTACCTTCTCCTGGGCCACCCCTGACTGCTGCCCTGTATACCGTGTGAGTCACCGTGTACTCTGATGAGTCATGTCTACGTCCCTCCCAGGCTGTGAACGTCTTAAGGGGAGAGACCACATCTTATCTGTATTTGATAGCTAGTACCCAGTAGGTAACCAATAGACTTTTAGTTAATAAAGCATTAAGCCAGACTCCGGGGCTTTGTAAAGATGGCCTGAATATTTTGGAGGGATCCTTTTGGTTTCTTTGAAGATTTCCCACCAAATAAATACATATGATTTCATTTTAGAAGAAGGATAATTGATTTTTCTCTGTGAGCAAGGAAGACACTTCCTCTTTCTTTCTTTCTTTTTTTTTTTTTTTTTCCTTGTTCTCCCCTTACTGATGTGTGGGGAAGGACATAAAGTACACAGGAAACAGGACACAAAGACATAAACCTGCTTAATCCAATTATATGTTTCAATACCAGACAGTCCCAAGAGAGGAAAGGCTGAAGCACAGGATGGAGACCACTGCAGGGGAGCTAGGCAACTGTGCTCTTCACTTTTTATTTTTCTTGCAAAGAGAAGCCAGGAGAAAGAAGGAAATCTAGCAGTTGCCATAGGAAGTAAGAATCAGTGTTTAGTCTTTAGAATGTTAAACAGTGGATACATAGATGATTTTCTGAAGACAAATGAAAAGAAGCAAAGAAAAAAAAAGACACACATAAACAAAACAAAACAAAACAAAGAAACCGAAATGAGGAATACAAGAACCAGGCCCTTGAGAGGAAAGGCAGCGTAATTACAGCCACTGGAGAAAAGTCGGGTTTGTTGCCTTGTTGCAGATGGTGCACAACTTCTCGTTCTCAGGAGCGGAGGCCTAAAGAAGGCCCCTGGGGCAGAGGAGACAGATCCTGGAGACACCGAGAGTTAATGAACCAAGCACTTGAACTTCACATACTGCACCTTATTTAGCCCTGACTACAACTCTATAAAGCAAGTTTGTTGCTTCCATTTGCAGATAAACTGACATTCAAATATGAACTATTTCCAAGTCAAGGTTTTTTGTTTAGCTGGTTAATGGTACAGGTGAGGTTTGAACCCATGTCTGCCTGAGCCACCTTCAGCATCTCCTGTGCTCCGTGCTCCTTCCACAATGGGATGCCATTCGTAAGACCCCTCTTCCCTTGGTTCCGGGCTCTAGGCTACTTGCAGTGTTGGATTTGAACTCCAGGGCAGGGCCTCACAGTTCCCTTTATTGTGTTATACCTAATGAAATGTCCACTACTTACACTTGTAGTAAAACCTCTCTCGTGCAAACAGCCTGTCCTCTCTTTCCTGCGCTAAACTCTTTTAGTGTTTATCTGGGACCCAGAGTAATAGGATAGTCATCACCTGAGACCTTGCCAGTTACCATGGGAGGGGACAGAGAGTGGCCTGGAAAGTCTCAGACGAGCAATTAACATCCTCCAGCTGGAAGTGACACTACTTACTACTGATTCACAAGAGCCAGACAAGTGGAAGGCTGATCATAGGAGATATCCAGTGAGTGTATCAGTGACTCCTGCCATCTTTGTTGTCTTTAACATATAAGATGTTCTATATCCTTACCATGTTTATGATCTGTCCCCCGTCTAGAGTGCTTGGCAAGTCTCAACACACTTCCTGAAAGAGTGAAGAATATTGTTAATTCTTCCTTCATTGGCTCAGTGGTCTTGGGCAAGTGTTTTATATTCTCTGAGCCTCTACCTTTCCTTTTAGATAAGGAGGAAAGAGGGATAATCTCTTACAGGATCATGGTGGGAATTAATGAGATGAGCAGGTGAAGGGACTCTTTTGAGGCCTCGCTCATGGAAAGCTCTGGATAGATATTGGTTTCTTTTCACCTCCAGAGGCCAAACTAGCCCTCTGACTTTTTTTTTTTTTTTTAAAGATGTTATTTATTTATTTGACACAGAGAGAGAGATCACAAGTAGGCAGGGAGGCAGGCAGAGAGAGATAGGGGGGAAGCAGGCTCCCTGCCAAGCAGAGAGCGGATGCGGGGCTCGATCCCAGGACCCTGAGATCATGACTCAAGCCGTAGGCAGAGGCTTAACCCACTGAGCCACCCATGCACCCCACCCCTCTGACTTAATGCAATTCTCAAGCAAGTCTAAATGGAAAGACTAGAGCGACTGCACAGTTTTAAATACATTCTCTAACTCTTGTGTTCCTTTCCCGGCATGCAGAATCAGACCGATGTTCCTCTTGAAAATGTTTTCCCTGCTATAGTTGGAAAACTCTTAAATGGAGCCTGCTCTGTAACTTAGAGTGGGAGTAGAGCAGAGTACCGCCACTGGCCAAGCCTTTCAAACAGCGTAACAAATGATGTGTGCGCGCGACTGGGGAAAATGCACACATTCTCCCTGGGTCTGGCGAACTCATGTTTGGCCCCCAGGTGCACTTGATCTGTTAACAACATTTAGACAGATTTATCAGCTGTAAACTTTGCACCATGCAAAAAAAAAAAAAAAAAAAAAAATGCAGAAAGATTTGCCGGCAACAGAGCAAATCAAACAAATTAAGTAAAAGGGTTGATTCTCTCTGCCCCTCAGTGGCCTGATTGAGGTACATGGACTCCAGGCGTCAAATTCACAGAAAACTGGGGAGTTCCTGGGGGACAGTGTGGGTATGTGGTGAGAACTTCAGTTAGGGCTGACAAACTCTAGTTTTAAGAGCCTGAGCTGAGTACAAAACGGAAAGTGCGTCCTTAATTAACACCATAAGAAGGGGAAAAAAAGAAAGAAGGCACATACCAAAAATTAAAAAGAAAAGAAAAAAAAAGGCATATAAAACTTCCCAGAACTTTGTGTGGTTCTCTATGTATTTTATGAGATCATCTGCTTGGAAATGTGTTGTTTGAAAAACTAGATGGAATTAGTTTTAAAAAGACCCAGATCAAACTGATTGCAACAAGTCAGACTACCATAATCCTGATATTACGAAACATCTTTCGTGATACGGGGGAACGAGAATGGGATTTGGTTTCAAGAACTGAGTCCACACTCCGCAGCCTCCTGGCTGTGTGACTCTGGGTAAACCACCAACTCTCTAGACCTCAGTTTCTTCATGAGCAACGTGGGGGTGATAAAGCCCAAATCTGGGAACCGTTGTGTGAACTTCGTGAGCTCATGTGTTCGTGAAATTGTGTTACTGATTTTAAAGTGTAATGGTGGCATTCATAATCTTTCTGGAGGATTATAAATAATTCAAAAGAAGTTTTCGTATTTGTCCTTGGAGGGGAGTGAAGACTCATCACTCCTTTCTCTCTTAGCCTGCCTCTATTTTCCAATTAGTGTATGTGTGTGTATATTATGTATATCTCAATGTATAATTGCATATAGTGTATACTCTCTATACACTAGGGTTAGTATGTATTAGTATATAATGAGTAAATATGTATCTCTATACAGAGTATATATAGAGAGATGTATAAACCCTCTATATAATATAGGTTTATATCTGTATCTAGAGAACATCCCTTCTTTAGCATTTCTGCTATCATGTATAAGCCCTTTCTGAGATGGTTGCAATAGCCAGGTTGGTTGTCTTTGTACTCTTTCTAATCTGAAACAATCAAAATTAAATTTTCATTTGGCCATGTCACCTTACTGTAGGAGCCTCTAATCCACCACATAAAGTCCAAAGCCCTTAATTAGTCCACTGGCTCTCAACCAAGAGATTTTGCCTCTCAAGAGTCAGTTGACAATGTCTAGAGACATTGTTGGTCCTCACGGCAGGGCAGGGGATGTATATATACTACTGGGCCCCAGAAGGTAGAGTCCGGGGATGCTGTTAACTATCCTTCAGTGCACAGGGAGGCCCCCACAACAGACAACTATCCTGCTCAATATAGAGGGAGTGGTGAGGTTGAGAAACCCTAATTCAGCCCAGGGGATCTCCCTGAGACCTTTTCTACTTACATCAACCTACGGCTTCCTCGCTGCCCTCATGCTCTGGCCTCTAGCCGAGGTGAATTACTCTCATATCTCCGGCTCATTCCAGCAGTTCCCAAAGTACATGACATCTCTGGGCCCCCGTCTGGGCTGGCCTTCCTGGTTTGAACGTGCATCCCTTGCCTTCTTTGGCTGGTGAACTCAGCCCTCTGCATCTCTCTTTGCCCTTTAAAAAACCTTCCACACACCCTCGGCCCCCCGCTCTGTGTATCCACAGCAACCCTTACTCCCTCTTCCCACTGTAATGAGATGTAATGAGATGGATCTTATGTGCCATGACATCTGTTTGGATCTGCCTCTCTCCCATGCGTCAGTGAGTTTAAGAACAGTGGATGAAGGAAGCACCATTCCTGCTTCATCTTTGTAGTCTCAGAGCTGAGCACTAGGTGGGCACATAATCTTGGTAGATGTATGTTGATTGACCCAGAGAACAAATCCAAATCAGTGACTGTCCTATAGTTGAAGCTACAGAGTTCTTTTGAGGTGTGGTGAGGTGAGCTGCTTGAGCAAAGACTGTGTTCTGGTCAGTCCCGTGGCTACTCTGCTCCCTAGACCATCAAGAAGAGTCCCAGTTCACTAATGGTGATTGAAACTCACTGATTCTACTGTGTACCAAGAGTTCGCAAGGGTTCTCTATTAAGTTCTGATTCTACTCTGTCTTTGCTCTTACACAGCCTCTCATTATTTCCTGTTTACAGATGTGCAAAGTGAGGCTTGCAGTCACACAAGTGATACAGCCCAGGTTGAATCCAAGCATTCAGACCCCAGAGACCACCCTGTCTGGTGCTGTGTCTTATCAGTCCAATATCAGCTCCACTGTCGATCAATGGTCGCCCGGAAATTGTTTCAATGAGCCTGCATTTTTGAGATGAAGAAATAGACCTTATAGGAGATAGTTAGGACACATCCATATAATGCCCAGGCCGGAAATGGGTTAGCAGTCTTCCTATACAACTGTAGCTCAAGGATCCTGTAGTACTCTCTCAACCCAATGTATGTTTGTTCACATTTGCCCATCTACTGGGGCAAAGAAGCCTGCATCTGCTGATCTCCTATGAGAGCAGACCCCAGGAGTCTTAGTATCCACCTTGGGGACCTGCTCAAATAGATCTTTCCTAATTACTTAAGCCCCTAGAAATCTTTACCAGATCAGGGACAGCTTTGATTCCTGTCTGGGTCGAGTTCTACATCCTGGGAGGTCTTTGTGCTGAATCCCATTTGCTAAAGATCTCTAAAAGCTTCCAGGCTGCTTAACTCTTCCCAAACTTTTTGGTTTCAAAATGCATTCCTAATCAATGGGTCTGGGTGCATTCTTTGTGCCTAGAGAATGCTGTGCTCTTCAACTTTGGAGGCCAGTGCAGAGCACAGACCAAAAAATATGTGACACTCCATTTCCAGACTGAGTGGGCTGAGAGCACAATGTGGGTGGAAGGGGTTCCCACGCAATTCTGAGTAGAAGGTTTTGCCTTCCCAGGGTGGTCCAGTGGTCTTGGATTGCAGTCAGCCCCATTTGCTGGGATTCTTGGGGAAATCTCATAGGAAATGTATTGCCGAAATTCTCATTTTTATTTCCTTTCCTTTAAGGGAGATATTTCCCAGGCCCTACAGCCTCCTTTAAATGTATGTAGTTATCACTCATCATTCCTGACTGCTGTCATTCTTTTCATGTATTCATTCCCCAAGTGCTCACAGAGTGACCCTTACATGCCAGGCACCCTGGCAGGTGCCAGAAATACAGGAGTGCAAATGCAGACCCACTCTCAAAGTACTCACAGTCTAGTGGGAAAGATAAAAATGAGACCAACTAATGATAAACAAGCCTAGGATAAAAGCTTACAGATCTGGGGTTACAGACAAGATAGATCCTGAATACCCCCCGGGGATCAGAGATAATTTTCCAAGTAAGAGCTAACCTGACTCAGAAAGAAGAGAAGAGATGAGTCTTGAAGGCCCTGGAGGAAATGGGAGACAAGAATTCCAGGAAAAAGAAAGAGGATATACAAAGTCCCCGGGG
This sequence comes from Mustela erminea, assembly GCF_009829155.1. Lineage (NCBI taxonomy): Eukaryota > Metazoa > Chordata > Mammalia > Carnivora > Mustelidae > Mustela > Mustela erminea. The sequence continues at coordinate 24,081,100 of NC_045625.1, forward strand.
CAAGAGGGACTGCAGGACATTGGGACATGCAGGTGGGTCCGTCTGGCTGGAAGGTAAAGTACACAGGTAGGGACTAGTTGTGGCAGGTGGAGAGCAGATTGGAGAGAGAGGAAATTAGAGAGGTTGCTATCACCTGTGTCCTGGGGGAGTTGGCAGGTCATGCTAGGGATTTGGGACCTTACCTTGAGGTCCAACGAAGATTCTAATCAAGAGCATGACGTGGTTGGGTTTGCCTTTTTTGAAGTCCAGTTAGGAGGGGATTCAGCAGACAGGCCCCTGGCCTTTGTTTCTGAGTTTTTCTTGGAACAGATACTTGTTCCTGCCTCTCTCATCCCAGCCAGCTGCAGGGAGCACAGGCAGGCTGATGACAGAAAGTTGAGGCAAAGCCTGGGTGGACCCTGCAGATCCAAGCAGAAGCAAACCGTGGATAGTATCAAGCCCGGGGTGCAGGAGGAGTGCAAGACCCAGGAAAAGAGAGAGGGAGGGAGCCGGGAAAAGTCCTCCTCTCCGAACAAAGATCATAATGCCTGCTTCCCTGGACTGTTTTGAGGGTTGCTTGACCAGAGTTTGCCACAACTTCTGGCACATAACAGAACCTTGTAAATAAATGATAAATCAAGGTAGCCATGACTATTATGAAGACCCCCTCCCTGAAAATCGAGGTGATGCTCTTTCTTAAGCAGCTTTTATAACTTGTGTGAGTGGGGGCGTGGAGTGCTCCTCTCATTCCTCCAAGATATGTTGGGATAAATCCTATGCTCAGGGGAGAGGCTATAGCTCATGAACAGACTATATAATTTGTAACTTTTTTTTTTACAAGCAAAGCTTGTAGCATGCTTATTTCACAAGGTGGTGTTAAGGATTAAGAAGATTGGGGCGCTTGGGTGGCTCAGTGGGTTAAGCCTCTGCCTTCAGCTCAGGTTATGATCCCAGGATCCTGGGATCGAGCCCTGCATCGGGCTCTCTGCTCAGCAGGGAGATTGCTTCCCCCTCTCTCTCTGGCTACCTCTCTGCCTACTTGTGATCTCTCTCTCTCTCTGCCAAATAAATAAATAAAGTCTTTAAAATAAAATAAAACAATAATAAAAAAAGGTCAACCTAACAATGAAATGCCTTTGTAAACTGTGCTGTGCATGTTTCTGTTTATTTTACGATTTTTATTTTTTTAATCAGATTTCTTCTAGAATAGTTGACATACAGTTCTTACATTTCAAGTGGATGCTTTGATGAGTTTTGATAAATGTATACACAAGAATAACCACCACTTCAGTATGATATGAACATTTCCATCACTCCACAAACTTCTCTTGTGGCCCTTTGCATTTGATCCCCCCCACCTCCACCCCGCCATAATCTTTGCCTTAGACAAACACTTATCTCATTTCTATCACTGTTAGCTAATTTTGCATGATCAAGGACTTCATATAATTGTAATTCTATTGGATCTGCTCTTTCATGTTTGGCTTCTTGCACTTAATGTAATGTTTTAGATTCATTCATGTTGTTGCATGTAACTGCAGCTAATTCCTTATTATTGCTGAGTAGTATTCCATTGTTTGACTATGCAACAGTTCAGCTGTCTCCTCACCAGCTGGTGAACATTTGGATTCTTTCCAGTTTGGAGCTATAACGAATAAAGCTAGTTTGAATATTCACACAAAATCTTTTTGTGAATATATATTTTCATTTCTTTTAGGCAAATGCCTATGATTTAAGTCACTTAGCGTATGATTAACTTTAGGGGAAGCCACAAAGTGGTTTTCTAACGTGGTTGCACCATTTTCTCATCCATAACAATATATAAGTTGCCCACCACTCATCCTTCCTTGTCAACACTTGGTGTTATCGGTCTTTTAATTCTAGCCATTCTTGTGTTTGCATGATGATGAATAATGTTTACTACCTTTTTATGTACTTTTGGGCCATTTGAATATCTTCTTTTATCAAGTATCTATTTAAACTTTGGGTGTATTTTTGGTTTATTTTTATTTTTTCTTTTCTTACTGAGTTGGAAGAATCTTTATATTCTAGTCCCTTTTCATATGTCTGTATTGTGAATACTTTCTTCTGGTCAGTGACTTACATTTTCAGTTTCTTAACTGTCTTTTGAAGGGCAGAATGTTCTAGTTTTGATGAAGATAGATTTATCCCCTTTTTTTCCCCTTTGTAGTACATGCTTATTATGTCTTAAGACATTTTTGCCTCCACAAAGATTATAAAGATTTTGTCCTATGTGTTTCTCTAGAATTTTTATAATTTTACTTTTTATGTTTATGTTTGTGATTTGTTTTAAATTAAATTTATGTGTGGCCTGAAACAGGAGCTGAGATTCTTCTGTGATGTTTTGTGTATGTGTGTGTGTTTTGGATGTGAAGGTCCAGTTGTTTCAGAAACCTATGTTGAAAAGATTCTCCTTTCCCATTAAACTATGTCAGTACATTTTTCAAAAATCAGTTGGCCATATATGTATGAGTTTATATCTGGACTCTGTAGTCCTTCTTATTGATTTACAACTCTATTTTTTGCCAATAGAATAATCTCTTGCTTAATGAAGTTTGTGGTAAATGTTTGCATTAAATGGTGTAACTCACCAATCTTTGTCCTTTTTTAATGCTGTTTTTTGCTATTCCTAGCCCTTTGCATTTACATATAAGTTTTAGAATCATTTTGTCTTCTAGAAATTTGGTTGAGATTGCACGAAATCAATGGATTAATTTGTGTAGGAAGGACCTGTTAACAATATTGAGTTTTCTGATCCGTAACATACATTTATTTGGTTTTTAATATGGAGGCCTTATACATCTTTCATTAATTCATTTCTTAGAATTATGTGTTTGTGATGTTATTACAAATGCTATTTTCAGATTTAATTTTCTAATTTTCTTAATTTAATTTCCAGTTTTAAGGTATAGACTAGGAGAACTGGTCTGGTACCAGAGAGTTGGTCATAGTCCAGACCAGAAACAAGATTTGGTTTTTAATAATAACCATGAGAAAGTTGAAGGATCTCCTTATGAGCTCATATATTTCTTCTTTTTAAAATGTTTCTGGGGCTCTATATAAAATAGACGGTTTAGGGGCCTCACATTCCAAAGTATTAAACAGATGGGAAGACTGTGCATGTGTGTGTGTGCGCGCGCGTGTGTGCTTGCATGTGCTGCTGTTACTTGTATTTCACAAATGTTCTAGAGAAATTTACCATATCATGTTAAAAAAAAAATTGGCACTAGTAAACTAAACTCAGTATTTGTGAGCATAGCAGGTATAATACTATGTTTGGTCCCTTCACAGGCCTGGGAAGCATCTCAGGCTTCCCTATGACCAGTTTCGAGGCCCTGCTAAAATATTAGCTGAATGACAAAGCTGAAATTAGAAAGCACATAAAAGGGTAAATATTGACTGGCTCAACAAAGTGGTCATGTTTGCACTCAAGGCACTCTTAGAGGCTTGAGGAACTCCATTTACCAGAAAAATGAAATCAGGCTGAAAATAGCCTATTTGCATAAATTCTTAGGAAGATTACAAGTTATTAATAATGATATATTTTTGTATCCTACTTTCTGCTTTTTAAATAAAGCCTTTTCAGATTCCACATTGAACAGATGTTCCTCTGCGCACATGCTAGTTCTGCTCCTTCTGCCTAGAACACTGGCTCCTTTCCTTCTCTGAACTTGGTGTCATTCCTCAATCATAATCTCAGTTTGTTCCCAATCTCCCCACCTCCACCTCCATACCCAGTGTGACTCCCATGACTAAGTCCCTCCTGCTGACCGAGTCTACACCCTTCCACTGGCCCTTCCACTGGCCCTTTTACCTTCGCTTCCATTGTGCCCGTGCTGCTCAAGGGAGAGTGTGGTTGAAACGTGTAAGGCATAGGAGTGAATCCATAGGATAATTGTCTTTCTCTGACTGACTTATTTTGCTCAGTGTAATCCTCTCCAGTTCCAACCGTGTTGATGTACATGGTAGGTATTCATCCTTTCTGATGACTGAGTAATGTAAGAAACAGTGCAGAGGATCATAGGGGAAGGGAATGGGAAGTCATCAGAGAGGGAGACAAACCATGAATGACTCTTAACTTTAGGAAACAAACTGAGGATTGCTGGAGGGGGTGTAGGTGGGGTGATAGCGTAACTGGGCAACAGGCATTAAGGAAATTATATGATGTGATGAGCACTGGGTGTTATATGCAACTGATGAATTATTGAACTCTCCATCTGAAACTAATGATGTACTATATGTTGGCTAATTGAATTTAACTAAAAACACAAATGAAAATTAAAAAAGAAAGGAAGGAAGAAAGAAAAGAAAAGAAAAGAAAAGGAAGAAAAAAAAAAACTAGTCATTCTCAAACATCTGAAGGAGCATTTGTAGACATTTTCCTTCCTTTCTGTAAGTGTAATCCTGTGAGCATTTAGGGATTTGTTTTCTGTATCTCCTCTTACCACATTTAAGGAAGGAGAATCAACCCTAAGTACACGCCGGCAGAGGTAGCAAGATATGCCTGAGATCACATGGTGATTTCTGAAACAAAAGTAGTTCAGGGGCAGCCCTGGGGTAGGAGTGGAAGGAGTTCAAGGTCCAAGGTCCTGGCTCCCACTCTTGACTTGGCCAACAACCAACTCTGTGAGTAGCCCAAAGCTCGCGGCACGGCAGGTATTCACTGATGAGTGAATGAACTTGAAGATGTCACTTAACCTCTGCTGGCCTCAGTTTCTACATCTTAGCCTAAAGGAGTTGGGAGTGGGTGGTCTCTAACTTCATTTCAGTTTTTATTCAGGAACTTTTATGATCCTCCATCACCAATGTCAATCACTGTAGTGAAGCTTCCTATTTACACTAATTTGGAAAGGAGACTAGAAATGACAGTTATGGAATACCTACTATGTATTAGGTACTTCTATGGCTTTTGGAGGCGCTTAAGTGTAATGAATCATATTGATCCTGTCCTCCTATGCCCGTAGGTTGTTAGACTTTCATTCATCTTTCTAATTTTTCCAGATCGACCTTCAAAGTGAGCACAAGGGTTAAGAACCACTCTGCGGGGTATGACAGAGAGGGAGGGAGCTGCTCTGTGACAGGAGAGGAACACCTCAGACTTTGGTCCAATCGTTATTTACACACAGACACGCATTTCTAAAGTCCTTGAAGCCAATCTAAGTAAACATGCCATTTCCTTGAGGTTGATTGACTGGCTTCTTCATGATCTCATTTATACTTCGTATAAAAAAAAACTTTAGCATGAATCTCTCACAAAATTCAAATAAGTGGGAGGTTTGGATGAATGAACTCTCACTACATATGCCGGGCCTATAAGGTAGAGACTAAGGATATTTGATAGGACAGACATTTTCTTGGGCAAGATCGTCTTTGGAGAGGGGTTGCTCCATGAAACACGACTCTGTCCAACGGCTGCCAGAACGAAATCCAGCGTGCTACGAGGCCACCGTTCTTCCTTTCCGTTGCTTGTGAGGCTGATTACCTTGGCTTGGGCTTCTTCCGCAGGGAGACTGGTCAGATTCGATCATGTCAAGTGACATAAAGCACAAAGCTGCTTGCACCCTTTGGGTGCTGGGTTTTATGATCAAGGTCATGGTCCACAATTGCTTTCTGGATCACCCTGGGTATGAGTTTTCTAGGGCTACCATAACTGAATGCCACAGACAGGATGGTTTAAACAACAGAAATTGATTTTCTCCCAGTTCTGGATGCTGGAGGTCTAAGGTCAAAGTCTGGCAAGTTTGGATTCCCCTGGGGCCCCTCTCCTTGGCTTGTAGGTGGCTGCATTCTCTCTGTTCCCTGTATGGCTCCTCTGTGTGTACGCATGCCTGGTGTCCTTCCCTCTTCCTATAGAGATGCCGTACGTATTGGATTAAGACCCTACCCTTACAGCCTCATTCAGCTTTAATTATCTCTTTGAAGACCCTACCTGGGCACCTGGGGGGCTCAGTTGTTAAGTGGCTGCCTTCAGCTTGGGTCATGATTCCAGGGTCCTGCGATCGAGGCCCACATTGGGCTCCCTGCTTGGCAGGAAGCCTGCATCTCTCTCTCCCACTCCCCCTGCTTGTGTTCCCTCTCTCTCTCTGTGTCCCTCTTTGTCTAATAAATAAATAAAATCTTTTAAAAAAAATTAAAAACTAAAAAAAAAATAAGGACCCTATCTCTAAATATAGTCACATTCTTATGTACTGGGGATTAGGACTTCAACTTATGAATTTGGGGTTGGGGGCACAGTTCAGTCCCTAACACCCTATGAGTATCTGAGCTGATCTAATAACACATCAATTCTCTCATGTCTCCCTCAGCAGAGGAAAGTTTCAGGCAGATCATGTGTGGTTTAGAACCTCTAGGTCACTGAGAATAAGAGAGATTCCTGTCTCCTGTGAGAGGAAACAGAAAAAAAAAAAAAAAGCCATTCCCCTGTCTTTATACCATACCGTGTCATATGGGTGACATCCAGAGACCCTCCTGAAAGAGTGGCTTGGCTTAGGAAAAGAAAGCAGCCTGGTTACCATGTTTAGAGACAGCTCTGGAATTCTGGAGTGTGCACGACAACCTGTAAGACAGAACTAACATGAAGGGAGATGATCCAGGGTCAACAGGGAGGGGTGTTGGTAATAATTCACACCCATCCTGCTGTATTCACAAGCACATGCCTTTGTCACCAGCTGGAATCTCCTTTCATTACTCTGCGGTGCATGTGTGTTTAAGCATAAATCCATTATACATGCACCAGAGAGGTGGTCGGAGTCATCCCAGGTCTGCTACTGTCAGACACAGCCCTGGCAAGGAGACCCGCTGGAGGTTGATGGTCTGTACACAGAAAGCCACAGTGGGGAGGGTGAGAAAAGGTTTATAAAACCCATATCCCCAAAGGTGAAGCTTGAGTAACTTTGTTCAGCTGTGATGCCTACCTTTGATCCGAGGCAGGAGATCTGATGGATCCGGGAGCCTCCCTGCCCTGGGTGGAGCAGAAGCTCTGGTTTCGTGCAAGCTGGTACCAGAGGGGGCTTCAGAGCTAGAGGACCAGAGGCCTATGTGATGCTGATGGCAAGGTTGCTGGATAGGCATATGGCTGGCCTGTGTGACTAATTGTTAATTGCCTAAAATGTTTTAGGCAATTTATTTGGCTTCCTGTAGGTCTCTATTTACTCCTCCATAAAATAGAATAAAAGATCTCAAGGGCCCCTGGTAACTGCAGAATGCCCATTGTTCAGGCAGTAATTCTCATAAAGCACCTGCAAATTGTGGAACAAATGGATTCATCTGCAAGTTGTTCAGGACCCCAGAATCCCATGAACATTACTAGACGGGAGTTTGTGTTTAAAGTACACTGATGTTGAGAAATCCCTCCCCAAATTAATTCTTTGGTTATAGCATCATATTCAAATGGAATGATAGGGAAGTCAAGCATTCCTTTTCTGAAAAAGCTGATTTTTCAATAGGGTAGATTATTGGCACTTAGTTTCTCACTAGAGTACTTACTCATACAATGACATTTGGAAATTGTTTATGTAGTGGACATTCTCTGGGTCTGGAAAGACGAGTAAGTCAGGAGACGACACATAAGTGCATGTAAGCTACTTACTTCCGTACCCTTTGTGCTGGTCCGGAATACATGAAAAGGACAAAACCTCTGTCACCTTTAGGGAAAGATCAGCTCAGCTTCCTTCTTCTTCTTTTTTTTTTTTTTTTTTTTTTTTTTTTTAAAGTAGGCTCTATGCCCAGCATGGAACTCAAACTGGGGCTTGAACTCATGACTGTGAGATCATGACCTGAGCTGAGAAGAGGAGTCGGACTTAACCAGCTGAGCCACCCAGCATCCCGAGCTTCCTTCTTTTTATCATCACTAAAAACTGATTATTTCATTTGGGCACTTAAAACAAAGATCATGAAAACGTTTTTTTTTTTTTTAAATTCTACCTATAACACTAATAAAAACAAGTTAATAGTACAGTTATTGTTCATGAAAATGTCATATGCTTCTGAATTTGTCACTAACAAAATGACAGTATTAAAAATTACTATGCATTAATTGAATCAAGGTGCTTGCTTTTTTATCAACATAAGTGTTCTAAATATTTCCTCTGTCCAACAAATCGGTTTGTCGATGGGTGAGAATGCCTTTTAAAATAAATTTCCCTCAAGGGGGTGCAGGGCTGGCTCAGTCAATAGAGTGTGTGCCTCTAGAGTTGTGAGTTCAAGCCCTACTGTGGAGGTAGAGTTTACAAAAAAAAAAAAAAAAAATTCTCCCAGAGATATCTCTACCATGAGTTTCAAGCCCACATTTTTCAAATAAGTGCTTTTCTATCATGTCAGTGCAGATCAAGCTCACCTCTGCAGTTTCCTCTTGGTTACTGGGTTGGCCACTCAGTCACTCAGGCTCATTTCCCAGACGCCCCTAACACTTCCCTTTCCTTTTGCCAAATTATTTTTTTTTTTAAGATTTATTTATTTATTTTAGAGAGAGAGGGAAATGGAGAGTGCTTGTGAGTTAAGGGAGGGGCAGAAGGAGAGAATCCCCAAGCTGACTGCCCACTGAGCCTGACCTTGGGCTTATTCTCACGGTGCATGAGATGGTGAACCGAGCCAAAACCGAGAGTTGGGTGCTTAACTGACTGAGCCGGCCAGGGGCCCCTCCTTTTTCCAAATCAAACTGGCTCTGCTCAAATGTACCTTCTCTTTGCTGTTTGCACTGTAACTGCCCTGCCCTGGGCTCTCCCTAACATTGTTTAGTTGAATCACCTGTCATTTATAGCTCGAACTTCCTAAAGAATGAGTCTGGTCACTTCACTGTGCTCATCACCTTCAACAACTCTTCAGTCATGTGGAATAAAACCCATAGCCCTCAGTTTGTGAACTAAGGGCCTCTGTGATCTGATTCTCTCTAGATTGCTGATTGTATTCTCCAGGACATTCCCCAGTGACTTGCAAAACATGGTTCCATTGCCCTAGTCACTCTTCTCCACTTGGGACTGTGCCCATGCTGTCTTCTCTACCTAGAATGGTTTTTTTTGTTTTGTTTTGTTTTGTTTTGTTTACTTTGTCTATTGAGAAATTTATGGTTCTTCAACTCCTTCTGAGCATCCAATCTATAAGACAGAGACCACAGTAGTTGAATGTAGGATATTTAACCTGGGGAACTAGTCAGGAACCAGTTGGAAGAGCTGAAAAGGCCAACAGAGGATGGTGAGGCAATTATGATTTGAACACCCAGAGGAAACTACTAGCACTGCTGTGGCCAGGGCTGGAGGGACAGCAGAAGGAGGTGGTAGTCCTGGAGACTCCATCCAGTGGGAGCTGAGGCTTGATGGAGATTCAGCCACAGCCAGAGATGCCACCTATAGCATAGAGAGAGAGAAAAATACCTGGCCTCCTCCCTTCTCCAACATCCTGCCTGAGTCTCCCATTGACTGAATCTAGCTAGTTGGCAAAGGAGCTTGGGAAATGAGTTTTCAGGGATCAACCCTCCCATGATCAAATGCAGAGCACAGAGAAGGGTTAGTAATGGGTCTCAGAGCAAAGAGGCAAATAAATACTAGGCGTCCCCTTCATGAAATCATTCCTTTTCTGTTGGAATTACACTCAATCCTAATCTTTCTGTGCTGCTTGAACCTCTCATGCTCTCTAATATCTTTTTTTAAAGATTTATTTATTTATTTGACAGACAGAAATCTCAAGTAGGCAGAGAGGCAGGCAGAGAGAGAGGAAGGGAAGCAGGCTCCCTGCTGAGCAGAGAGCCTGATGCAGGGCTGGATCCCAGGACCCTGGGATCATGACCTGAGCCGAAAGCAGAAGCTTTAACCCCCTGAGCCACCCAGGTGCCCTGACAGTCTCTAATATTCACCTCCCCTATATGAGATTTACTTCTTTTGCGTGTGCTTATCTGTGTCAACAGATCGGAAATGAGTTGAAGGCAGGGAACTGTTTTGTTAATTTTTGCAACTCCAGAACTCTGTACACTCTGGAATTTGGTAGAAACTCAGGACTATTCCAGACTGAATGAGATAGGACACAACAAGAAGGTTAACAGTAAGAAAGATCTGGGGATAATTGATTAAGGAATATCCCCTGCTCTGAGGAGAGAGAGATGAGATGAAAGAACTCGTAAGAGCAAAAAACAAAACAAAACAAAAAAACAATAAACAAACAAAAACAAAAACAAAACAAACTCGTAAGAGCAGAGTAGAAATGAATAGTAAAGGACAGACAAGCCCTGGAAATCTCATGGCTTGTGAGAATGTTCCAGTGGTCTAGAATATCAGAGTCTCTTTACATTTCAGTTTTTGCCTGAGTGCAATCCCCTTTACATCGCATTTGCACTGGAAGATTCTGTTGCAAGGCTGCAAGATGTCACACGTAATTATGCTCTCCAGCATTCTTTGTGACTTGTCTAAGGGAAGAAGCGCTTATTAACTCTTCCTAATTACCAAAGCGTGGTCTGTAGAGGAGAACTGAAGGCAGAGAAGGAAGCATGGGTCATTTCTATGAGCCTTCATAGGGATGATTCAAATTGGGCTTCTGATGCCTTTTATAAGTTAAGGATAAGCTTCCAAAATCTGTGTTGAGAACATTGGTCTAGCTCTCCCTTCCCTGAGTCAGCATTCCCTCTGCTTTACATAGACGTTTCCTGTTCTGTGGAAATGAAAGAATCAGGGAATAATTGATTCGTGTTTCTAAAAAAAGAATCACTTTTTCTGATTATAAAATGAACACATTCACTACATCATATTTGGGGAACACAGAAAAGTACATAGAAGAACATAGAAAAATTCCACCATCAGTGATCATCACTGTAAAGAACTTGGAATATATACTTCCAGTCTAATTTTCTTTTCTCTTTCAAAATGGCGTCATAGTCTATATGTGATAGGATAAACTGCCTTTTTAAATTTTAAATTATAATATATACATTTTCCAATTTCAATAGATATGAATCAATACTTTTAAAAAAGTCTGCATTGTGTTCTTTAACTTAGTTCTTTAATCCCTGGTTATTGGATACTTTGATTGTCAATGTTTTTGATACGGTATGTGACATGTTGTATTAGTTTCTTGTTGCTGCTGTAACAAATCATCACAAAGGAGAACTCAGGACAACACAAATGTATTTTTCTGATGGCTCCAGAAGCCTTAAGCTCAAAATCAGTTTCACTGGGCTAATGTCAAGGTGTCAGTGGGACTGGTTCCTTTTGGAGGATCTAGAGAAGAATCTGCTTGCCTTTTCCAGTTTCGAGAAACTGTGCGTGTCCCTTGGCTTGTGGCCTCTTCCTCCATCCTCTGCGGGCATCAGTCCATTCACCATCTTCACACCACATCGCCTTCCCTTCATCCTTGACTCCTCTTGCTTTCCTACAATAAGGGCTGTGGTGATTATAGCAGACCCAGTTGGAGGATTCCGAATAATCTCCCCACCTCCAGATCCTTAACGTCATCACATATGCAAAGTCCTCCCCCGACTTTTTAAAATCTAAGATAACATTCACTGGTTCCAGGGATAAGGCATCTTTGGGGGCCCTCTAAACAGCAGTGGAGGAACTTTGCAGACAGCAGCCAGCTCTGTCACTTTACAGTGAGTCCTTTAGAGGGACAACTGAAATTATTGTAACCTCAGAAAGATGTATGAGATCAGATGGAATAGTAGACAGGAAAAACTGAGCACTGGGATGCTGGGGTCGCCCTCGATCTAGTACCGGCTTACTGTCTGTATTGGGGATCATCTGGGCTTTTTTTCTGCCATCACATCATCAGTGCCTTCATCTGTAAGGTGAGGGAATTGGAGATGCCTTTCAAACTGCGTTTTCCATGATTCTTTGAATGAAAGCACTGCAAATTATATAAATTAAAAACAACAAAGGTGTGTTAATAAAAAGATTGATGGAAGCGATGTATGTACACTATCCTCGGGCTAGACATACCCTTTTCATAAAGCATGTAAGCATGTTTTAATAATTATAAGTGTTGGAAGAAAGCATCACTTCAGCCTTAATTCATTAACCATTTATTAAACATGCACTGTGTACGAGATGTTTTATATACATCATCAATAAAAAACCTCATAAATTAAGGATACTCTGCTTACTTTCCAGACAGTTGAAGTAATCTGTTCAAGGCTCCACAGTCAGTAACAGAATGGTCATATCCTTTCGGATCCCAGCACAGGCTCTTTCTCTTAGATCCTGCTTCTTGTGCAACTGGCACAGTGTATAGAATTAATTGCAACAATCACATTAAAACGTTCACTTGATATTTTTAGAATAACTGGTAATATCATTAGGTTTGGGCTTTTTTTTTTTCTTAAAGATTTTATTTATCCATTTGACAGACAGAGATCACAAGCAGGCAGAGAGGAAGGCAGAGAGAGAGGAGGAAGCAGGCTCCCTGCTGAGCAGAGAGCCAGATATGGGGATCCTGGGACCCAGGACCCTGGGACCACGACCCCAGCCGAAAGCAGAGCCTTTAACCCATTGAGCCACTCAAGCGCCCCAAGGTTTGGACATTTTTGATTCAGTGAAGTGGTGAGTTCTCTGTGAACCTGCCCAGCACGGGGGAAGAGCACACTCTTTCTCTCAAAAGCCACTTCTCCTGCGTGAGACTGTGCAGAGGGACTGGGGGAAATTTCTTCATCCTCTTTGGCTCCTTTTACTGGTGCTCGTGGTCAGAGTGTGCACGTGCTGCTGTTACGTGGCCAGCCATTCGCCAAGTTCCCTTGCATTATGGAAACCAGATGGAAGCTGGAGTCGAAGTTCTCAGCCACAGAAGTGAGGCTGGGCTGCTCTCTGGATGGAATCTCCAAGAATTTAGGAGGCATAATCCTCTCTCCTCTCCCTCCCCCTGCCCCACTTCTCCTTCCAAAAACCAAGAGTCAATTTCAGAGATATAGCCTTTCTCTGTGTGTTGCCCAGATACTTTTTTTTTCTAATTTATAATTGCAAGTTTGTTTGTAGCAAAAGCTCTGTTTGGTTGTCATAAATTGTAACCAAGAGGAATAATATCCACAAAATAGTCAGTCCTAGCATATGCTTTGAATAGCCTAGATTGATAATGTGAGGTCTTGCGCAACATCGCTAACCTCTACTGGCATTTTGGGAGAATTAAACAAATGCACGGTACAACAAACAAATAAAAACAAAAACAAAAACAAAACAAAAGCTGGGACAGTAGGGAGGGGAAATTTCAAAAATGTTGGTCACCGGCAAAACTCAGCAAGATTGATTCTGAGCCTTACTTGGGAGTTTCCAGGGAATCAGCCTTTCAAGAGGAGGAGAGGTCTTAAAGCTTACCCAGTTACTTGCGTTAACTGTATTGGAAGGGCCTAGAAAAGCCCAGTTGTCGTTCTGTTGTGAAATATGATTGTCGTAAAAATTCCCACTTGCTAGTTATTAATTTTTATAGTAGCAGAAGGAGTAGAGATAATTATAAAAGTAGAGGAATTGGTGGAATGTAAGATATGAAGGGTTGAGAATTTCACAGTTAAATAGGCACACTCCAGTTACATGCTTTCGGGAAAAGTCCAGTGCTGTGGTAAGAATATAGACTATGAGTCAGAAAGACCCTGCACTCTCTTACTGGCTGTGTGGCCTTGGGTAAAGTTTTTAATAACCTCTCTGAGTTTCCATTTTGACATCAGGAACACAGAATGAGTTTAAAAGGTGAGGTAGCCCAGGGCCAGGAATGCGGTATGTGCTTAGGGAGTGGTAGCTTCTGTGTTTATTCCTCTTTCCCTAAACTCCCCACCTGTGTATGGAGGTCTACCCTTGAGGTAAGCTTGCAGCAGATGACTATAGGGGAATCGATCTGTGGACCTAAATCCTGCTTTCCCCCTGAAGGCCCTGCCTCTTCCAGAAGGTCATGGTCTTCTCTGAAGGAGTCTCAATATGGCGGAAGTTAGATTCAGAAAGGCTTGAGCTCAGTCTCTGAGCTGTCCATCCTGAGCCAAGTCACTTAAAGGAAAGCCAGGCGCACTGTAGATGCTAAATAAATCTTAGCTGAATCAATGAAGGAGAAAATGAATGGCACTTTTCTACCCCCTTTCTACCTGAAATTAATCTATCTTCCTTCCTTCCTTCCTTCTTTCTTTTCTTTTCCTTCCTTCTTCCTTTCCTTTCTTCTTTCTTTCTCTCATTGTTCAAGGCTCCATTTGCATTACTTCCTCTGGAGACTTCCCCCCAAACAGGGACAGACCCGTCTCACAGCACTGGTCCCAGACTGTCCCTGTCCACCTCACTGACACATACATGAGGTTCTCAATGGCAGGGCTGTGACTTTGTGTTCTCTGACTGTAGCATGGCTTCAGGAAATCAATTGTCAAAGAAATAAATTAAATGAAAACGAAATGGGTAATGAAAAAAAAAAAGTAAATGAAAAACAGTTCCTAAAGAGAGCATACCAACATCTCTCCTTCTCCCCTCCCTTCCGGGCTTCCTTCTGGGGTTCCCGTACTCGTGTCCTTTCAGAGAATTAGCTGTGTGTGCTTACTTCCTGCTCACCGTGCAGTCACAGTCACTTACTGCCAATTCTTGTGCTTGTCTTGTCAGGGTGACCCAGAATATTTCCTGAGTAGAAGCAGAAAGCCATTGCCAAGGTGTGTCTCAGAGCTTTGTAGTTTCCAACGCAGATTGACTGATTAGGCCAACATGATTTGGGCTGAGCATATTTAAGACATTGGCCCATGAAGGAATAGTCCCTCCACGGATTCAGAGCGTGATACACTCCAACCCCGATAGTTCTTTCCTCATAATTTCCCAATTTCTTTTCGAGGAAGTAGCTATCTTTTGGTCAACTCAAGAGCCTGTCCCTTCTCTCTTTCTTCCTCCACACATTAGATCGGTTATCAGACACCACTATTTCTAGTTTGTTAACCGATAGGGATTTGCAGTCCTGTACTTAGGAACTATTTGATTGAGGGTGAGTCATTTGTATTCTTTGAGTTTCTTCATGACTAAAATGGGAGAGTGGCCGAGACAGTCTTCTGCCCACAGGTGTTGTCAGAGTAAGACGTGATCAAGGAGGGTAAGGAGCTTGGGCACCTGTAAGACACTGATGCTGCTAGTGGCCACTGCCTCCATGATCTGACCCCCGAGAGGGACCAACCATCCGAATTCGCCCCGGACTACCCTGCTTGAGCACTGCAAGTGCCACATTCTGGGAAAACACTCAGCTCTGTGAAACCCACAACATTATCCCTCTTTCTGCCACCTCTTTCCTGGTTCATTTCCTTCCTACTGTGCTTGTGTGCCTTTCTAAGACCTCTCAGGTCTGTCTCCATCCAACCCCACCCACCCGTCACCATGGGCCTGATTTGTCTGCAGCGCTGTGTAGATGGAGAGAGTGACTTCTGTGCAGTAAAGCCAAGGTTCTGCCCTAAGGGGGAGAAACGGAAGGAGGGGGACAGTACAGGCATGACCAAAGCTGCCACTTGAGCCGGAAGAATGGGGGGTGTTGTCCCCGGCAGCTGGTGGGGAGTCCCAGAGGTGTGCAAGGCTGCGAGGCTGCCAAGTTCCTGTCTGGACTTCTGGCATGTGGCTGGCTGAAGCCCTCTGACCTCACACTCACGCTTTGCTTCACATGATCCCCAACCTTGTGGGACATCATAGGAAATGAAGGCTTTGAGGTCATTCTGGTCTGGATTCCTGGCAGAGAACGTAGTTGGCAGAGCCCATGGAAAGAGAAAACACGCTGCCCCAGCTGGGAAAGTCAGTCTCCCCTCCGCAAAGGACTGTGGTGCCGATGGCTGACGGGCAACCTCCGTAAAGGGACACTCTGCTAAGTGGGTGGGGTAAGTAAGGGGGCCCCAGTGAGTTGCCTGCTGGATGTGATATGGTGCTGCCAGCCCAGGGCAAGGACAGCTTTGCCCCATAAATAGTTGCTACAGGTGCGTGCCTGACATTACCCGTGCCCATGCCCCCAGGCCTGACCTGGCGTAGAGGGCAAAAGCAGAAGGCGGGCTTCTTTCTGCCAGTAGGACCCTGCGGCTGTCCTGGGTGGGAGGCCCAGTGTAGTGGGTGGGGAGCAGATGACTGGGCAGCTGAGAGCCGGTGTTGGGGAGCAGGAGGGAGAACCCAACCGGGCAAGCAGGGAGGCAGTGGGAAGGAGAGCGTCCATTGATCTGGGGGCTCTCAGTTCCCAGAATGTGCATGATTGTCCTATCAGGCTTCACTTAGGAACTCAAATTCAGAGATAAAATTATTAAAAGATGAATTTTTCATGAAAATGATAACAAAATATCATTTACCATGATCATTTCACAAGATGGTGACCACTGGGGACTTTCTAAGCAGCAGACCTTCTGTGACTGCAACCTAAAGCCAGCTGGTTCCAGGTATAGTTCACCTACCCTGGTGCTTAGAGCAAATCACACCTCCTTTCTGCCCTCAGTCTCCTCACCTGTGCAATGGGCTACCCACACCCACCTCTCATGGCTGCCAGGAGAGGTAAACGGGATTTTACTATGCTGTGCAGGGCAGAAGCTCCACATACACTGGTTTCCTTTCTTTTCGCATTTGCGTACAGTTTAATAAGAATTTCTAGCTGCCTTTGGTCACATTAATCTCACTGAAAGGGCATTTCTTCTTGGGACAAAAACAAGGTCTCACGCAGCTTCAGGATCCTCGGAGCCAAGCACAACAGCACCCAATAATGACACAGAAATTGGGTTAATGAACAAGCAACTTCTTTTCATGCTTTTTTAATATAAATCTCTTCCTCTTTTGCATCTTTTCCTTTAAAAAAAAAAGCTTACTTTATTTGTAATTTATTATTTTATCTTATCCTGTTATCCTTGAGTTGTAAAAGGAAGTTTAGAAAGCCCTAGCTGAGGGTACTCTAATCGAGTACAAGTTAAAACAGTGTCTACATTTGAGAATAGAGGAAGCCTTCCAAAATAAGAAAGCAATAGAAAAATTGTAAAGGAAATAACTACTTTATTTGACTCTAAAATATAGGAAACTTGGGGCACCTGGGTGGCTTGGCCTTCGGCTCAGGCCGTGTTCCCAGGGTCCTGGGATCGAGCCTCGCATCGGGCTCTCTGCTCAGTGAGGAGCCTGCTTCCCTTCCTCTCTCTGACTGCCTGTCTGCCTACTTGTGATCTCTATCTGTCCAATAAATAAATAAAATCTTTAAAAATATATATATAGGAAACTTGACTACATAATTTATTTGTTACATGTAATAATATATGAAAAGAAAGAAGACCAGACAGAGGTTTACCAAAACTACCACAGTATTCATCTCTAGAAATGGGAATTGGAGTTTATTTGCCTTTTTAAATAATTACTATATTTTCTAAATTTTGTGTAGCTAACATGCATAATAACTTAATAGTACATCATTTCCATTATTTTGCTAATACAGAAAGCATCCTCTCAGCCCTAGGTTACATGACATTTCTTCCATTTGACAATAACACATTATCTTCCAATCTCTGCTAACTTTATGTATGCCACAACCCTATGAGGTGAATATTCTTATAATCCTCAATTTTCAGGTGAAAATGCTAATGTTAAATGATAGTGAAAACCTGACCAGGGTCACATAGCTAGAGATGACAAACCTGGGATTTCAATTTTTCACAGCCAGGGACCTTACCTACTACGTTCTCTTCCAAACTCCTTTAGTGCCTTGTACCTCCTTTAGTATACTCCCCTCCACCGTTCATTTCTCTGGGTTCTTATCTATCCCTCCTTTTATTTTATTTAATTTTTTAAAATATTTCATTTATTTATTTGACAGACAGAGATCACAAGTAGGCAGAGAGGCAGGCGGTGGGTGGGGGTTGGGGAGCAGGCCCCCTCCTGAGCAAAGAGCCAGATCTGAGGCTGGATGCAGGGCTCTATCCCAGGACCCTGGGATCATAACCCGAGCCGAAGGCAGAGGCTTTAACTCACTGAGCCACCCAGATACGCCTCTACTCCTCCTTTTAGAATGAAAGTGTTGTGTGTTTAGACAGCTGTGCTTGGACTCAGAGGCAGGACTCCATAGGAACCCCATGCTGGTGTAAATGAACGCTTGGAAGTGAACATAGGGTAGACTCCCCCACTATGCCAGGGAAGAGAGTGGCCAACACCAGCCCTGCTCTTCATTGCAGCCTCCTCCTGGGAAGACTTGGATTTTCTACCTGCACGTCTAACTGTGGGTGCCTGCTTCTCAAAGCAAAAACAGTTGTATATTAAAAAAAAAAAAAATTTTTTTTTTAATACCAAAGTAGCAGATACTGAACTAGAGGCCATGTGCCCAAAACTCAATGTTGTTCTCTTCTGTTTTGACCCGGTCTGTTCCAGGATGAATTAACAAGTGCTTTTAATTCTTTTAATTTCCAGAAGTACTGTGACAGATCTTAGGTGTTATTGGACCACAACGCAAGAGACTTTTAAAAAATAAATAATAATTTAGGAGTTTGGGTCGATGGCCTTGAAAAGCCCTTATAGCTTTCGGGAGGTGTTTGTGGAGGCGGAACAAGGGCTTGTCTGAATCTAGAAATTACAGGAGTAAGATTCCAGTACATTCTAACGCAGACAATTCTTTTTGTGGCCTTCTGCCTACTGGGAGTAAGCTGTCCTCATTGGATGCACCACAGTCTTGGCATCTCTGGCCTAAAAACTGAACATAGTACAAAACAGTGTTCCATCAAATATGATTTAGGAATTTTGGTGCATTGCGTTTTTTAGGATAAAATGGTTTCTTTCCTCTCTCCCCTCCTTATTTATTTCTCTTTTAAAAGTTTAGAACTGACACCCAGTGATTCTTTGTAGCCCCCCAAAAAATGTGAGAATTCCAGCCGATTGCATTAAAGATAGCTATAGACTTTTAAAGCCTTATTGCAGAGAGAAGCAACACCGAGTAGGAAAATAATGTTTGTCCCTCTTGAGAGAAAATTCGAGATTGCACGTGTTGAGTTTCAGAATATCTCTCTGCAGTCGCGCGGAATGACAGCCACCTACTGCCTGTGGCATACAGTTGGGCACGCGGCCTCAGCTGATCAGACCTGGGAGGGATGCCTGACCCAGCCAGACTCTCTGCCCTGAAACTGTGACTAAGAGATTCATTTCAGTCTGGGATATCTGTTTGCATTTGGATAATGAAATATTAGGAGCTTGAGTGAAGCAGAGAAAGGCAGTCAGTGGGAAGGGAAGAATAAAGGAGACACAAGGAGTGAGAGCCTGAGAGAGGTTGTGTCCCAGGTCTTCCCAGCCCATCCCAGGGGGCTGCTTGCTTCCAAAAATGTGACTTTGAATTTAACACAATATTTCCCTCTGCCTACAAATTCTCCGTCTTTTTCATGCTGCTTCAGATTGGTTTCCGTCACTTGCAAACCAAAGAACCTTGTGTATATGTCTGTCACCATTTTTACCACTTCGTCTTAAACTGGTCCCTGGGTCACTTTACCCCCTTAAACTGAGACTTTCCAAATTCACAGACCCGTTTCTTCCTGTCCTCCACACTTAGCATATGTCTGGCTCAGAAAGAAGTTCAGGGACTTCTTCAGTGAATGGATGAGGGAATAAAGATGGTACCCTGTCAGCTTCATTCACTGAGGAGAGCTTCATATTACAACAGTATACATAGTATACGTAGGTGCCAGTAATTTTTAGAAGGTAGATTATGTATATAATACTATATATAATGTAATATATTTATATAATTTATATATTATATAACTTATATAATATATAACATATGTGATTTATTATATAGACAACTTTTATCACATATTATGTTATAGTTAATATATTACATATTATATATTATATTTTACATATGCACACACATATATGTATACATTTATATGTGTATGTATGTGTATGTATGTGTATATATATTATATAGCCAACTTTTATTACATATTATGCTATAAATAATATATTACATATTATATATTTTACATATGCACACACACACATATATATGTATACATTTATATGATATATTCCCAGGGATCCTAGGAAACCACTGTGGCAAATAAAAAGAAGAAATCATTTTTCAAATGCAAAGTAGATTTTAGAGAGATAAACTCAGTAAATTGAGATGCATATCTAGAGGGACTGATTCTTAAGAGATCATCAAATAGGGAAATCGGCCTGGGGCTAGCTGAAAGAGGGATGACCTTAGGCCTACACTGAGAAGCCTTATTTCCCAGAACTAGCTCCAAGAGGACCCCTGCGTCCTCAGCATTTGTTGCGTGACATTGTGAAGTCCTCCAACACCCAAGGGGGTGCTCTCCTCACAAGGAGAACTCCTTCTGGCTGTTGGTGTGGTTCCCTTGGGAGATGGAGGGTAGTCAGGAGCTGATTACCATGCCCAGGCACACTCCTGTGAGTCTGCCAAACTTAATAGCTAAAGAGGCCTTGACATGTTTCCATTTCTGATTCTGCCCTTATAAAATGTGTTGCTAATTAAAATAACTGCCAGCTCAGACTCCTGCAAGGAAACCCATCCACGTGCTCAGAGTCAAGTTGTTTTCCATGTTTCTAGCTCTGGTTAAATAAATAAAAACTACAAAACCAGCAACAGAACCCAGCTATCTGGGACAGCTTAAGGGGGGCCTGGCCTGTATGTAAGCAATCAGTCAATGCGTTAATTCAAACCCCCCCTGCTCTAGAGAAGAAAAGGGTTAAGTAGCAGATTATGCTCCTTCTACACAGTGCTATAGGCATGTTTGATTTGGCAAGTAGAAAAAGAAGCACAAAAACACATGTCCTGACAAAGTCAAGAATTATCAAATCCAACTCAGTACACTTAACCAAATTGAATTTGGATTGTGTGTCTTTCTTCTTCCTTTGAGCCACAGTTTGCGCAATCGCTTAAGAATTCATTTCTACTCATTTCACTACTTGCTGTATCTCCTTCATTGGCGTTCCATTATATCTTGCCTAAAGTTTAAACTCCTTTATATGGCTAGAAGACCTTTTGTGAGTCACACCTCACTTACCTCCCTCGCTTCTGGTCTTACTGCTCACTCTTTAGCCACACCAAGCTCCTTGGAGTCCACTGAAAGGGCCACATTCTCTCCTTTCTCTGTGCCCTTGCGTATGCTGTTCCATGAGCCTAGAATGCACCCCCCGCCATCCCCGCCAATCCCTATTCCTCTGGCCAACTCCTAAACAGTTCTGTAACCTAGGTCAGGAGTCAGCTTATTTAGGAAGTCTCTTCTATTATCTCCACACCCCCTCCACCAAACCTGGAGAGTTATTGCCTTTGGGTTTTCCTGGTTCTGTCCTTCTCTACGGCACCTTCCACCTTGTAGTTGACATGAATGAAGGAGGAATGCTCTTCTCCATAGCTATATTTAGAGCCCAAATCTCAGGGCACTCAAGACCCTAATGTTGCAGAATCCTGATTGATAAAAGAGGGTTTGCGAAGCTGAAACTGCATGAAGGACCAAAACCCACTAACCTGTCTTAGAAATGATGTGTGACTAGAACTAGGAAATGATAAATTCACTCTCTCATTCACTCACTCACTGGCCTGCTCATTCATTCTTTCAATTATTTTTTTTATTAAGCACTTACTTTGTGCTAGATCTACCTGGAATGCTGGGTTTATACATGGTTCCTTATAGCTGGAACTTAACAGCTTAGTTAGAGATATAGACAGACATACAATTGCATTAACAGTAATTTAATCACAAACTTGATTAGACCTACCAATTAAAAGCAAGACATTAAGTGAGGACTCTAATAGGGAGATCGAGCCCGATCTGAGAATCCAAGAAAGCACCCTTGAGAAAGTGCTATTCAAGGTGAAAATAGTTAGGAGATCTATGCTATAAAGCAGAGTAGGAGGAAGAGGATTCCAGACGGAAGGAACAGCATATGGAAAGGCTCAGAAGCAGGAGAGCGAGGGACACATTCAAGGAGGAAGGGAAGACAAATTAGAGTTAGAGCTGTGTAACAGAAAGGCACAGAGGAAGAGATGAGCCTGGAGAAGTTGATGGACTGCAGATTATGCAGAGCCTTGTCAAATAAGACAGCAAACTGGGATCTTATCCTAAGTGTAAGCAACTGAGAGTGTTTAAGCCTAATTTTAAATCTGACTCGCAGTCTTTAAATTATTTTGGCAGCACTGTGGAGAATGGATGGGAAAGGGGTAAGAGTGGAAGAGAGTAGACCAGTCGGGAGGCCATTACAGTATTTTCTGGTGAGATGGTGGCTTGCCCCAGTAGAGCTGGGGTAATGATGCGCAAGAGCACATGGAATCACGAGATCCTGGGCAACTAGCATCAGTGGCTCTCGGGACTGGTCAGCTGTCAGGGATGAGGCTGAATGCGTTACCAGCACTGGACACAAATAGCCTCATTCAATGGACAAACGGCTGTGAACTGCCTGTTACGTGCCAGGTAAGCTCACTGAGGATGGTGCCTTACAACGGGTCTCTGACTGCCTTCTCTCCAACTTCGTAACACGAATCTGTTTGTAAGAAAGCATTAAAAAGTTTGCTTTATTTCTCATGCCTAATTGACTGTAATACAAGCTTTTAAAAGAAAGTCTCCCACTAAGCTTTTTTCAGCTCCTATGTTGAGCTGGTCACAACCCATAGCCCTATTCCCACCCACTGCCATTGAAGACAGTTCTCTTTCCATGAGCTTTTCTTATCGTCGAGCTTCTGTGCCCCATCATATACTTCTGATTGGCCTCTTAGGGTATTCTGAGACTCCGCCCACCAGCCCCTCCCCCTCGCTGAGCTGCAGGGGCAGGCAACCCATTGAATTCCACCTCCTCTCTTACTAACTGCATGATGTTGGGCATGTTACCAAACTCCCTAACTTTAGAGTTCTCCTCTCTAAATAGGGTCAATTTAATTGATCTTGGTACCACTAATATCTTCTATGGTAAATCAGGTAAAATGTGCTTCCTACCGTGATCTAATACGAAGGAAAGCAACTCACCCATGACATATTCTTGCCACATACTTTTAACTAGAATATAACTAAACCTGCAGATACAACTTCCGGCTTACTGGAAATACAAAGAATAGACAGCATGAGGAAATAGCACAGTAAGAAAACAAGTCCAGAAGGTGGACATTCCACATAACGACTAGCCTGGCACCTTCAATGGGCTCGGGGAATGGGGAGTGTTTTAGACTTTTAAAAGACTTAAGAGGAGGGACGGTATAACTAAGTGCAATGCATGGTCCTTGATTGGTACTAGCTTGAAGGTAGGACTGGGAAAGTTTGGAAGGCAGTTGGGAAAATTTGCATATGAAAACTGTAGTAGATGACGTTAGGGAGTTACTGTGGTCTTTTTCAGCTGTTAATTTTATTAAGTATTATTATTTGAAGGAAATTGCTCTTACCATTTAGAAATGCACAACAAAGTGTTTAAGGCAGAAATATCCTGATATCTGTGTTTTAGTTGGAAAACCATGTGTGTGTATGCACGTATGCATGTGTATACACATATGAACTAAAATGTGGTGATATGTTTTTGCCATTTAAATCAAAGTGATGGGCCACCTGGGTGGCTCAGTAGGTTAAGCATCGTCTGCCTTTTGCTCAGGTCATGGTCCCAGGGTCCTGAGATTGAGCCCTGCTTCAGGCTCCCTGCTCACTGGGGACCCTGCTTCTCCCTCTGCCCCTCCCCCTGTTCATGCTTTCTTTCTGTCTCTGTTAAATAAATAAATAAAATATTTTAAAAAAATAAAAATAAAATCCAGGTACTATACATAGAGGTGTTTATTATCCTTTTTTCTCTCTACTTTTCTGTATTTAATAATAAAAAGTAAACTAGACAGAAATCTTATGTATATCACAATGCTATGTGGGTGAGGGATAACATGTCGCCAAAGACCTAATTTGTATTAAACATCATTAAATAAATGAGTATTCTCTTTCAAAACCATTTTCTTCCAGTCAGTGCATCAGAACCTCACTGGAATCTGGAATCTCACTGCATTCAGCAGCCATACATCAGCAGAGCTGGTTCAGGAATCTCCGGGACCCCTTAGAGGGTAATAGGGATGTGAGCTGGCAGACCGGCACCATGCTTGGTGGGATAAACTTTGAAAATTTCTGGCCTCTTCACTACCACACACAGAAATACTATAATCCTTTTCCCACTTGAGAATCAGAGCTCAAATAACATAGTCATGTTTGCGAGTGCAGATTTGTTAAAAAATGGAAAAGATCTTTGCCAAGCTGGCCACATGGTCCTTACATACAAGGTGGGATCCCGTCCTCAACATCGTTCTAAAACTCACATCTAGAAGAAGTTTTACTGGACTCCCAGTCACAAGCCTGTTTCTCTGACTTCCTCGCTTTCTCCCAGCTCTGCCCTAGACACAAAAGAGGAGTGACATGTGTCCAACACGTCAGGGAGTGGGGAAAGCAGCGTTTGGGGACACAGTCAAGAGGCATCAGCTTGCCGTGGAACGTGGATGCACAGTACACAGACATGTCCCACTTCGACTTTGCTGCTCTGACAAGTATAGATGTCACCTCCTTTCACCCTCAAAAGTGTCCTGCTTCAATAATACGCTATTCAGTCCTAAACATACAGCCTCTTCCTCTCCTGAGTTCTGTGAACTGGCCCTTGATTCATTCCCAGTCCCTGTCCTGCCACCCCTCCCCCACAACCGTCTCCCCACTGCAGGAATCTAACTGCATTGGGCTACTCGAAGGTGTACCCATGAACTATGCTCTCTCTCCCCACTACAGTTGTGCATTTGCTGACTATTTGCAGAGGATGCTCTCAAATCCTTCTCCATCTTTCCCTCCCAGGCTAATTCCTTCCCTTATCAGAGGCTTCAGTTCAAGGTCATCTGCTCCAGGAAACTTCTTGGACTCCATAGAGAGGAATTGCATCTTTCTCCTCTGTGTTTTCCTCAGGGCCAGAACAAAGGTGCAAATGAGGTGCCTTGGGCACAAAATTTAAGCAAGCATTCATTCTCTGTGGTGGTACAAATGCTGACTCTGCAAATCCCATGACCTTGACAGTGAGCGATTTCTTCAAGGTGGCCTCACCCTGTCCTGGCCCTGCTTTCGACATCTCCTATATCCTGTCATCGTGATCACACTGTAGAATGTATTCATTGCTCTATCTTCCTGGTCGGAATGGGAGTGCCTTTCGCTGAGGGGCGGTGTCTACTCATTCCTATGATCTCAGTCCCTAGCACTGGACCCCGCACAGTGAAAGTGTTTCTTTTCTTTTCTTTTCTTTTAATTTTATTTATTTGACAGAGAGAGATCACAAGTATGCAGAGAGGCAGGCAGAGAGAGAGGAGGAAGCAGAGAGCCCCGCTGAGCAGAGAGCCGGATGCGGGGCTCGATCCCAGAGATCACAACCTGAGCTGAAGGCAGAGGCTTTATTTAACCCATGAGCCACCCGGGTGCCCTTGAAAGTGTTTCTAAATGGTGACTGAAATAGAATGATAGATAAGTCAGATGTTGGAAATGCACATAGAATTAGAGATTATCAAACTATGAGCGACCAAGCAGCATCTGCTAGGGAGCTAGAAGAAGATTCAGAGATGGAAATGCAGGATAGAGTATAAAATTTGTCATTTGAAATATTTGTTGCAACCAGATATTGGCAAGCTGCTTAATAATATTATCTGCCTTCTAGGGAAGCCTGAAGCAAGTTTCCTTGGCACAAGGTCTAAAACATGAGCAAAACTTTGAGTAGGGTACAGTTAGATGGTCCACTAAATCCACGTTTCCTCCGTATTGGGAATCTCCCCTAATCCCCTCCGTCCTTGGCACTATTTACATGATGTGTCCCCAGGGTCAGTTCAGAAGAATGGCATGGGTTGGACTTTAGGAAGCCTCTTTCACAAGCCCATCACTGGGCTACGCCCCCCACAAAGACTGTAGCATTTGATCGCCACAACAATCAGTGAAACAAGAGTTCATGTCCCTGGTCTGTGGGAGGGAAAAGCCAGCCAGAGCTGTTGGGTTAACTTGCCTGAAGCCACACAACAAGAAAATGGATGAAAAAAATACCTCCAATGTTCAGGGCAATTAAAACTTCCTCGTGCTTATTGTAGCCCTATTTCCTACCCCACAGAAAAGTGGTCACCGACTAAAAATATCAATAGATTAATGAAGTGCTTATATTTTTTCATGTAAATGTTTGAGCGCCTACCACGTCCTTTACTGTGGGTGTGAAGTCCTAGCAAGAAGACTTTGTGAGGTTGGAATGAGGGGAAGAGAGGGAAGACAGATACTGAATGATCCACAGGTAGATTTAGAAGAGCAAACACATTCTCCTATAAAATATTCTTCAGGACAGTAGGTACCAAATTCAAAGTGCCATGATTACAAAATGCCAAACGCTGCAAGACCAAAGAACTCCAGACAACAAACTATCCCCTCGGACTTTCCCAAAGACAAACACCAACTGGGTATCATGCATGTAACTACCCACAACGTAGATCTCTGGGTGTGGGTTAAGGCAGAGAAAGAGATGTTGGTGCAGTAAGTTCTAGGAGAAGTGCCTGGCAATTGTTTTTTAGTGTGTGGGTTTTTTTTTTTTTTTTTTTTTTTTTTTGGTTGGGGAAGGAGCACACTTTGAGGGAAAAGGAGCTAAAGTCTCAACTTCATTTTCATAGTGTAAACAGAGCCTGAGCCTTCATCTAGCAGACCCACTGAGGCATGACTTCAAGCCCCCCATCTGGCCTGTTTGATTTATGTGTTTCCTGGACACACTACTGTTGTGTAGGAGCCTGTGAAAACTTCAAAAAGGTCATTAAGGCTGAAACGTTTCTCAGTTCATTTTCAAATTACTCAGTCATCATTTCTGAAAGCCAGTGACAGGAGAGCTCAAGTGATTTCAGTCACGTTTTCCCAACTGAAGCTCCACTTTCTATGACAGAGTTACAAATACTTTTTTAGTTCCATTTTGCATACATTCTAGAGAACTTCTTGGCAGGATCTGTCATATGTGTTTTCATATTTTTTGGATTTCATCTTTGTAGCATGGCCTCATGAAAAAAACATCACATTCCAAGTGTGACTGGGAAGCTTCATTCACCACAGAGTTTGCCAATAACATGTGGGGAGTCTACTGTCCCTCCACAGTTCATCATGTCCAAACAAAATGTGTTCCCTTCAATTCAATCAGTGGATTCATTTCTATAAGATGCAAGTTGATGCTATTTGCTAGATACCCAAAGGCCAATTTAAGAAACTAAACTATGGTGGAATTAAATATCTAATAGTTTTTTAACTCAATATGTATCATTAGAATCTTAGCAGGAAACTAATGGCACACTCAAAAAGGCTTGGCTGAATATAATTTTGTGAAGAGAGTATTTACAAGGCATGGGCACCGTTAAGGGAATCCACAAGGAAAGGTGAAGCACCCAGGAGTTGTCAACATTAGGAAGCTCTTACTGCCCCAGGTAGAAGGGGCAACAGGTAGGACTTGGACTCTGGATCCCTAGAAGGGGGGTGGCCTCACAGGCCCCATGGCTCTAGGAATGCAGCACGGCTCAGTAAAGCAAGACTGGGTGGAAATAGAAGAATGAAGGTCCCTACTGCTCTCTTCTTGGACCCTTCAGTCTCCGGCTAGTGCTGCCCATTTGCCAAACCCAACCAGATGCCACAGGGTAAGGAGATTGGGAATATTCATCCTTGAGGTCAGCCTGCTGGGGGTCCATGACGGGCAGAGAAGAGCAGAGACTTGTCTTGGGATAGCCTCTAACAACCCATTTCAGATTTTACTCTGAGAGATGGGGTGGCATAACTTAATGAACAGAGGTTTTGGTGTAAGAAAGATCTAGACTCAAAATTCCACCCACTAATGGTCATATCTTGGGGTCTTTTCTGGAGAAGACCTGTTGGACAGCTCCAGGAGAGTTCTTACTCCCTCTGTGTTGCAGTTTTTTCACCCAGCAAAATGGAAATAATAGCTACCGACTTCCCCACCTGATAGAGTTATTGTGAATATTCAACAGGTTGCCCAAGGAAAAGAGCTTGAAATAATGTTTGACACATGGAATGTGTTTGGTATTTGTTGGTTTCCTCCAATTAGCCCTGCATTAGTTAGCCCTTATATGGTGAGATACCTGCCCTGTGGAGGTGGGGGAACCAGTCTGACCACTTTGGCTGGGAGTCCCTTGTTGACTCATAGCTGGAATGGTGGGTGGGACTGTGTTGTTCCTAAAAATTTGTTCACTGGGGTCCCCTTGTCAGCAAAGAAGCATCTGTTCCCCCGGTGTCACTTTTTGAAGAAAACTTGTTGGGACAGGTTCAGGAAAACTCCAATTTTCTCTCTCTCCAGGGACACTGGTTCTCAGGGAGCTGGGCCCTGCTCTGCTCTATGAGTCTTTGCCTTTTCTTTAGCAAGTTTCATTCCACATCCAGAGGCTGATGCTCAAAAAGCTTGTCCTTCCCCGCTGGTGTGCATTAGTTGGTGACAAGGCATTGGCTGCTTTTGCAAGATCTCAGTCAACTCTATTCCTGTTGGCAGGGCCATTTCCTTCCTACTTGATGTCATTAAGGAGAGTTTTGTTTGTTTGTTGCTTTTTTAAAAATTCAGTTAGCCAACATATAGTACCTAATTAGTGTTTGGTGTAGTGTTCAAGGTTTTTGTTTGCAGCTGTTTGCTAGTTTGGGAGCAGGTGGGGATATTTGGTTCATTGTGAATTTTCACTGGACCCTTGGAAAGCTTCTTGGTCATTGAAAAATACAAGGCCACAGTAGTGTTTCATTTACTATTATTGGCTCAAACTAGGATTTATGCATTGCGCACGATTCCTAATTCTCATAATCCCCATGGAAGGGAGTGTCTGTCTCCTTTTCAGTCGAGGAAACTGAGACTCAGATAGTGGGATGCCATGTCCAGCTTCTAAGAGGTAGAGCTAGAGACCACGGCTCTGTCCGAATCAAAGCACTGTTTATCTTTCAGAGGGTTACAAAGAATCAATGGCAATTGTTTCATCCAGCTGTGGCCATTTGAAAATAAAAATTGCAAGGCTATGAGTTCCCTCATAATGAGGCATAAGTCTTATTCATCTCTCTCTTCTTGCTGCTGACCACTATCCTTGCCATAAACAGGGTGCCAGATTAATGTTTGTTGAACGAAAAAATGATTGGCTGAATGAATCTTTGATACAAAGATATTTTTGTCTCTGTGTAGCATTTTCTAATGCATATTTATATTTCATTTGACAGTGTTTGCAAATTGCATAATATTCCCCTTCAGTATAACTTGCAGTGTGGAAATGCTTCCATATGCTGGATATTTCCCCTCATTTGACTGAGGGAAAAAAAAGTCTAAGAAAAACATCACGTAGTGGCTAAACATCCATATAAACATGGGTTTTACAACACAGTGTTCATGAATGGTATATTTTGGAAGGGTGATTTTACAAAAAGATTGAAGTAGACGTTCAATTTGGATTGATAAGGATTATAAAATGTTCTTGTGCTGCTAAACATACCTTTATATTAATTCACTATGTTGTAGGAGGTATAGAGCAGGGGAGAGGTGCGTGGGTCCTGGGGCAACTGACTATATTCAAATCCAGGCTCCACTCATTAATCACTGTATGACTTGGGCAGCTTAATAAATCTATCTGTGTCTTAAATCTATCTGTGTCTCCTTTGCAAAATGGGGATAAGGATACAGTTTCCTTCATGAGATGGTTGAGAAGGTTAAATGAGTTAATACAGGGGGTATTTTTAAATCTGTGCCTGATAAATGGCAAGGGCTTAGTAAGTATTATTAATAGCCCCAATGCCATGGAGTATAGTTCAGAAAAGTCCCATCTTTTTCATCTCCATCCCCATTATTCCTGCCCTTTTTTCAGGAGGTCATCAAGTTTTGTCTGACTGACTTTACTCTCCACTTCACTCTTCACATGGTCAGTGAAGTCAATCTTTGAAGACTCACATTAAACCAGGCCCCTTCCCTTCTTCGAGTGATGCCATTATTCCTAATCAACTTCAGGACTAAGTACAACCCCCGAGCCTTACATTCAAGGTCCTTCGTAAATTCACTCCTTTTTCCTATTCTGGCCTCATCTCCCATCACTCCCCCACACACTATACTACAAATGGCAACAAAGGCCCAAAGTGGAAAAGTGACACCGGCTTGTTGGGTGAGTGATACTTGCGTAAGAAGAGTGAGAGGCTAATTTTGCTGATGGCTCATGAAAGGCTTCAAGGAAAAGATATTTTAAGTTGTAGCTTGAAGACTAAGTTGACATTGGCCAAGCAAGGGAGGGCAGAATGTCATTAGGTGGACCACCTGGATTGAGGGAAGGACTTGGGTACTAGAATAGAACAGAAAAACAAGGTATATTCATGGAATGAAAACTTGTCTAACGCTGAGAGGAATGAACTAGGCGATGCTTCAGTGTGGAGTCAAGAGGGAGAGGAGCATGAAAAAGAGTCCTTCAGTCTGGCACGAATGCCTGGATGGAATGGTGCGTTGCTAATGGAGATGAGAAACAGACAGGAGAAGAAGTGTGTGTGTGTGTGTGTGTGTGTGTGTGTGTGTGTGTTTTCAACTGGAAATAATAGATATCTGTTTTGTACACATGTATACAAAAGCCACCTGAGAATATTTAACACTAAGCTCCTGATCTTGTCCCCAGTCCCACCTCCAGGCCTGTTTCCTGGCAAATTTCCCCTTAGCAAACAGCAACTCTGTTATTTAGAGTCCTCCATGGTTCCTCTCTCTTAAATCCTATTTCTGATCCTTTAACAAATGCAATTTGCTTTTTCTTTAAAATGTATCCAACCTTTGATCATTTCTTCCCATCTTCATGGCTACCATTCTTAGCAAAGCCATGGTCGTCTTCTACGGGATTATTGAAGTAGTCCCCTAAATTGCCGCCATTCTTTCCACCTTGACGTCCTTCAGACTGTTCCCAACACAGCTGCCAGAGTGGTCTTCTTAAGAACAACTCAGGTCATGACTCCATTGTTCAAAGCTTCCATATTCTTCCCATCTTGCTCAGAGCAAAATCTCAAAGGATTTACAGTGGCGATTTGCAAGACCCAAGCCTCACAGCCCTTGGTCCTATTTCTGCTTAGACTCCCCCTTCTACTCTAGCCCTCTCTGGCATCTCTCTGCCATACTGGACTTATTAGTGTTCCTCAGACATGTCCGTCATACTTCTGCCTGTGAGAATTTCTGGTGAGTGTTCCCCTGCCTGAATGGCCTTTCCTCAGATGCCCAGCTAATCATCTCCCTCACTCCCTGAGGTCTTCACTCTAATATCATCTGCTCAGTGATGCCTCCTCCAATTGCCTTACTCATACTGGTGGCTCCCTCTTACCTATGATTTCCCAGTGCATTCCCATCTTTTCTACATTTTTTTCTTTAGCCCATAATCTCCATCTATCTTTATTTTACAATTAGATTTTATTATTTGTCTTCCCTCACCCTCTTTCATCCTAATACACATATCATGTGGGCAGTGATTCCTGTTTTGTTGCGCTTTTCTGTTCCCTATACCTGAAGCAGTGCCTGACTACAAGTTGCTCAATGGTTTTTTGCTGAATGAGAGAAAGACTCCAAGTGGGGACATAGCAGTTGCTGCAAGGATCTGGGACTCAGGAGGCAGATGTGGGGTAACGATAGATTTGGGAATCCTTAGCAATGAATCACAGATGTGTGGGAGTAGCTAAGGCAGACCAAGGAAAAGATGTTTTGTGAGATTTGGAAAAAAAACCAACATAAAACTTGGGGAAAATGTAATAATGAAAGATTATGCAGATGAGGTGGCAGAGTTGAGAGCAATGGCTCTGGGGTTATGACTTGAGTTAAAATTTTTGCTCCGCCATTTACCAACTTTATGACCATGGAGAAGTGACTGGATGATTCATGGCCTCCATATTCTCAAGGGTAATTGAAAAAAAGATCTCCATGTCAGAGGGCTGTTAAGAGAATTAACCAGTAAAATGCACAGATCAGTTAGCAGCCTGTAACAAAGAGTATAGATGATGGTGGTGACTGATGCTAGCATCACTATTATCATTAAAATCCAGTAAGGAGGGGCTCCTGGGTGGCTCAGTCGGTTAAGTGTCTGTCTTCAGCTCGGGTCATGGTTCCAGGGTCTTGCATCGAGCCCTGCATTAGACTCCCTGCTCAGTGAGGAGCCTGCTTCTCCCTCTCCCTCTGCCCCTTCCAACCCCTGCTTGTGCTCTCTTTCTCTCTCAAATAAATAAATAAAATCTTTTTTAAAAAATCCAAAAAGGAATCTTGAAAAATAGAAAAAGTAGGGGAGTTATGGAAGAAAAGTGGGGAAAGGTCTTCAAGAAAGAGAAATAACTCTGTAGACGTTGCTCTGTGGTCAGGACTAACTATCCTAAGGAGTATGTAAGGCCTCAGGGGAGAGCAATATGAGAACATAGTTTCAATTGCATCAAAAAGTCATAATCCCATATTTTAAAATGAGCGATTGTTTTGTGGAAAATAACAATAATTGTCCTAGGAAGAAAAAATCAAATAAAAACAAAATAAAACAACACTGGGCCCTCAATTGTATCCAGCTGAGAAATGTAGGAACATGGTGACCCAAAAATTTCCTTCTCTCTGGTCTTTGGGAGATTTACTTGCTCACCAGTCAGAACTAGTTTGCTGGTTTTATGAGGTTAAGCTATTGTGCAATACTATTCAGCTGGCTCTGTGGGTGTTTATTTACAGATGGCTGCCATCTTGATTTATTGTCTGTCAAATTATAATTATTAACGATGGACTTAATTGTCATTTCAACCACCTGGTAATTACCCACTGTGCTTTCATGTGGTGACAAATCTGTCCTTAAGATCAAAATTGGTAGGTTCGTAAGACATTTCACTTCCAAGTTCATCTCCATTCATGGATTGTTCAAAATAAATGATTAGGGAAAATTATTGATTCTTTTTGATGTAATTTGTGGGCCTTCAGGTAAAAGAATTGCCAATTGTTATAAACTTTTTTGAGTAGTAGGGCTGGTATAACAAGAATCCAGTGATGTGAGTTATAATTGAAATTAAAATAACAAGGCATGCTCTTTCAAAGACTGATGTAATAAAAAATTTAACAATGCGCTCAGTATATTCTATGGTGCATCACCTAGAATGATGGTTTATAACCCTCATTATTTGTTTGCCCCATTGTTTACTAAAGCCACTTTGTCCTTATGGCCTTCTGAACTTTTAGGATAGAATTTAGCACAGTGAGGTTACCTTAGTCTTATAAGGCCTCAATCACTTTGATTCAGAGCTATGAATGGGATTGTCTGCTTGGTCACTCTTGAAGGAGACACCTGGTAGAACCAATGGGATTAAAGAGGAGGGCATCTAGACATGTCATAGGAGCTACACTCCTTCTCCCATTTTTGGTGTCTGGAACCTTTATTTGTGTACTTTCCCTTTTTCAGTTTTTCCCAGTGGTTGCATTTTCACAAAGGCACACATAATTTGCTACATTAGTCAGCAGAGGATCAGGTGGAAGCTTTCCCACCAAAGCAGAGACTTGGAATGTCACAGTGGCCTCAACATCTCTTTCCTCTCCGGAAACCCATCAAGCAAGCATTCTGTGTCCAGCTTCCTCTAGCTTTTAGACTAGGGACATAGCAGGAAGAAGGCTATGTTCCTGGCTTCTCAGGATTTCCTTGGGGAGTCACCTCCTAATTGACAGTTGCCATATTACAGTCCTTGTTAGCCACAAGGTCTCACCTTGGCACTTGTTCTGCAGTGAGACTCAGCCAAGGCTGATTTCTGCTAATACACCTTCCAAGTCAGAGAGCTGGGCATCCAATGGATCCAGAGAAAACTTACGGGCAATATCTGCTTTCTTTCACTCAAAAGACTGAATCAGTTTGTTAAGAAAGGAAAATTCAGGGGCTAGCGATTGATGTCTAGGACCTCCCTCTGGTTTGTTACCAGGCTTGGGCATTCCTGATCCCGCCTAAGAAATGCTGACCTGCTGGATAGGATTTCTACTTCCTGAGCAATTATCTGTGGTCAAGTGCCCTGACTTAGTTTCCCATGCTCTCCCTTTTTCCTTTCTACTCTATAAGACCATGGCAAAGACCTCTTCTTCCCTATAAGATCCTTTTTCTTCCCCCCTTACCTATAAGATCTTAACTCTAATGCCTTCCACTTACCCTTTGTATTGATGCCTGAGAGAGTCCTCAGATTCCTTTTGGTGCCTCTTCTTAGAGTCTGAAATTGTTCACCATGACATTCAGTGGTCTTTATCATTTGTCCTTTACCTATACCTCCATTCTAATGTCCCCTCTGTTGGATGACAGTTTAAGGCCTTTGTATTGAAAGGTCCAACTGGCTTCCATGTCCTTTCTTTTTCCAGGTCATTCATCTGAAGCATTCCTAATTATTCTTCAAAACTTATAGTCAGGGATGCCTGGATGGCTCAGTTGGTTAAGCAGCTGCCTTTGGCTCAGGTCATGATCCCAGCGTCCTGGGATCAAGTCCCACATCGGGCTCCTTGCTCAGCGGGGAGCCTGCTTCTCCCTCTGCCTCTGCCTGCCATTCTGTCTGCCTGTGCTTGCTCTCTCCCCCTCTCTCTCTTTGATAAATAAATAAAATCTTTAAACAAAACAAAACAAAACAAAACTTACAGTCAGCAGTCACCTCCTGAGTGGAATCCTCTATGATCACCCCTACTCCCTTCACAATTCTTTCTCTCTTTGCATTATTTTTGTAATTTACAATACTTTCTACTATTGCTATGTCACATCATTTTAATTTTTTCCCCTTACCTGTCCATTTCCCTTCTGGGATCCTCAAAAGCAGGATCTAAGATGGAAATAGGTCTGTCATCATACACCAGGAACTAAGTTATAGTTGAATAGATTTTTGTTCAATGATTCGTACATCTCCCATTCCCTAGCACAGTGCTGAGTATTCAGTAGATACTAAACACATAGTTGCTGATGGATCCTTATTAAACATAACTAAAATCTTGGCTATTATTCTTGGTACCAATGTTAGTATAGTAGATAAGTGTCTTTATGGAAAAATAAGAATTAGCTCCATGGAGAAGAAGCTGACCCTTTATCCAAGACATACAGGACAGCTGCTGATTGGAATAAAAGTTAATCATATCCAAATGGAAAGAAAAGAACTCTTTGGTTTTGGTTAAGGGAAAATATTTTTTACTAAATAATAAGGAAGTGGAATATGAATTTCTGTTTTTATGGCCCGTGTATATTTTCCTTTTGTATGAGAGATTTATGTAGAACTCAAAGGTTGTCCTTTCTTTCCTTCTCTTCCTTCTTTTGCCTTGCCTTACAAAATCTTGGGCAAAGACATGGGGCTGCCAGCTTCTATAGAGAAAAAGTGGAAAGTCTGTTATTGTGTCAGTGCAATTCTCCTGATGACAGATAAGCCCATTTCATCCTCAACCCAAGATGGTAACTGAGGCACACGTTTCTGTGAAATTCTTCTCTTACTTAGCGTCAAGCTCATCATGGGCTTTATTGGCCCATGAATGTCTGCGGAATTTTTTCTTAGTTGCAATTGAACAAGAACTGTATTTTCTAAAATCAAAAAAAGCTCTGTATGAATCTCGAACTGTTCCCATTCTGCTTTGTTCTATTCTGAGATTACGGGGAACTTTTGGAGGCCAAGTAGACACCTAGGTTTTAGAGTGGTTTGAACATTGTATTAATAGAATGCAAGACTCCTCGAGGTCCTGTCATTCTCTAGGAACTATTAATTACTATCATGATGGCATATCCATATATATAATCTTCATATCAGAAAAGTGCTGTCCACTTCACAGTCTCATGAGGGAAGTTACAGTCTATACAGGGAACAGTTCAGTGAGAAGAGTTTCCATGACAGGTGAAGGGACAGAGCCGTGCTGGTCGGCTTTAGATTCTCCCTGGGTCTTCCCAATATTGAACCATGTTTCTGGGCACAGAGCCTCTTTTTTTTTATTCTCCTTGCCACTGTACCAACACAGAAGTTAAAAGAAGAAGAAATGAACAGAATAGCACATTTAAATTTCTCAGTAGGAAACCAACTGTATCTATCCCATTTTCTTTCCTCAAGCACCAGGTCCTAAAGCTTGAGGAAACAGCATTACTGCACCTGACAGCAACACTTTAGTTTTCATTATGGCCAAATGATGGTGGGAAGAAGACTGATCTAGAGTCTATGGACCTTGGGTCCAGTCCTCATCTGGCACCGACTGGTCATATCACCTTGGACAACTCACTTATTTTCTTTAACCTCAGTTTCCCTCTTGATATGATGAGGTGGTTGCTTCTCCCAGGTCTGGATTCTCTGAGAAATTGGAAGCTTCAGGAGAACGGGTGAATCACTCCGTGAACCTCTTTAAGTCCTGTGCACACATACCCAGTGGCGTGTCTGCCAATAAGTCTCCTCTTATCACCACTGCTTACTTTCTGGGAACTTAGGAACTTACTTTCAGGGCTGTGCTTTAGTTTGAACCCATTGAATTAGTAATTCTACTGCCAGGAGTTTGTTGTAAAGAAATAAATTTCTTAAGAAAAAGGAAAAGGTACATGAACAAAAAAATGTCGTTCTCCGCATAATTCCAAATTTGATGTAAGCTCCATGTCCAGCAGTAAGAGAAGGGATCAGGACGGTTGACAGGCTGTTTTCAAAATCCTGAGAACTACATAGATAAATGCTTCTGATAATGCAAAAAGCAAACCGTGTTGGCCCTGTGGATTGCAAATATGTTTACGAGCAAGAGAAGGTGAGAGGAGTGAGTGATTATGGTCCACCCTCAATGGGCTGAGTGCTACGCTAGGCATTTGGTTACATGATCACCTAACTTATTCTTTTGAACCTCTATGAGGATAGGCACTATTATTACCAACTGACAGTTAGGTATCTAGGGCTCAGAGAATGATAGTCATCCCCTCAGCTGCTGCTTTTAGTGGCTTAGGACTCAAGATTCAAGCCCAGGTACACGTGATTTTCAGTATTCATGGTAGCCGTAAAGTGTCTGTGAAGGCTAGATTAGAGACTATGAGCCAGTGCTCCTAGGGAAGATGCAGGGTTAGGTTCCTGTGAGTCTCTTCGTCAGCCAATCAGTACAGAACCTCGTTTTATGTATGTTTCTGTTTAAGGACAGCTTACTTAATACCTATTTTTGGCTCATCAACATTGAACTCATGGTCTACTCATGCCTGGCTCGCGCTTATCTACACATATTCTCTCTGTAAGGCATGTCGCAGCCTTCCGGCATGGGGGATCATTAGCATCTCAACACAATGCTTGGGACCATTTTAAATGGTGCAGACACCAACAGAAAGCACAAAGGTATGAAAAACATTCCACCAAATAGACGCCCAACAAAAGAGAGCTGAAGCAAGAAGGCAGACCATCACTTTGCTCAACCTCTGCCGGGAACAGGTGCCTTGGGCGAATCGGACTTTTCACCACTCCACACCAGTCTGTGAATGACCATGAAATTGTCATAAATATTGATTGTGGGGGGTTACGGGCAAATTCTGGGGAGGATTGACTGTCTATTAACTCGTTCGGCAAGTGTTGACAGTGCCAGACACTATTCCAGGAACTGCAGATTTAGAAGTGAGCCAGACAGAGCCACCCCTGCTCATAGATCTAGGATTTGGGAAAGGGATGAATGCAGATATATCTATCAGTCAGATGGTCGGGCAGACTAAACTTGAGGGTGGGGGTGTGAGGAGGGTTGTATGGAGGGTTTGCCATTCATCATACGGACCTGTCAGAGGGAAGCCTGGGATATAACACTGGAACAAACACTCAAAGGGATCAAGTCCCAAGGATGTGCGTGGGATGAGTGATCTGGAAAGTGGGGGCAAGCAGTATGCAGATGCTGAGCAGGAGGCTGGAGCGGTGATGCGAGAGGAGATCCAAGTGCACTGGCAAGTGATGTTGAACTCCTTAACTTCAAAACCTGGGCCCTTGGAAGGAAGGCAGCTTGGGGATGCAGAGTGCTTCCTGAGTTGTCATAATGTTGGCAAAAGAAAACACCCCTATGCATCTTCTCTTGTGAAAGGCTCAGGTAAGAGCCAAAGAGAAGATCTCTGCAGAGGGATGGGGGCTTTGCCAAGCTCCCCCAGATCTCTGGGGCATCTGAGGCTTGGTGGCTGCGTTTAAGGAAATGACGGGAAGTTAGCTTGGACACAGGCGAGAGTCCCTGGGAGAGAGAATGTGGCCTAGGGCTGCAGTATCAAGGACGGATTGTAGTGCATCTGAGGAGAGCCACAACAAACAAACCATCCCCAGGACAACAGGAGGAGTGGAGGCGAGAGACAAGTCCACACAGTGAGGATTACTGGGTGGAAAAACGCTCCTCCCCCAATGCCGAGCTCAGCTTGCGGTGTCCGTGAGAATGTCGGTGTTGTGGCCCATACTGGAGCCAGCTGCCAAAGTCATCGGGAGTCAGAGGTCCTCAGAGTCAACCCTCACTGGTGACAGATAGGGAAACTGAGGCCCAGAAGGGACAGGCTTTGGCTCCCAATCAAACACTGAGGGAGCAGCCGAGCCAGGACTGGAATTTAGCCTTGTCACCAAACTGTCATTCTAGACAGTTATGACTAGAATTTAGGAGGGGAAGAAATGTGACAGAATTCCCAAGATTGCAGAAAAGCTGTTGACCGTACCAGCTGCTGCGTCTGTGGCCCTGCCAGGAGCAGCCGCCGCTGCTACAAGTCGGTTCAGGGGACTATGTTTCCCACCCCCTCAGCCTGGTCATTCAGCATCTGGCTCTAGGAGTGCCCCGTGGAAATTTCTGTGGCTCTGATGCAAATCGGTCCCCAGAGAAATGGTCTCAGTCAGCAAAGATGATCACTGTATAGATGGAAGAAAGTCAAGGGGAATTAAAATCCTGCTTCATATTCTTTAGATCTGACGGGCGCAGTTCCTTCTTCTGTAGCTTTTAAGTGGAGGCCAGTGGCCTGTAGGGGTCCCTGGCTACAAGATTCTGTCAATCCCCTGTAAACCACCGATTTCCAAAAGAGGTCAAGTGTGATTGACCAGGAACAGCAGTATGCTGGTAGATCAGCCGTCTGGAGGGTGGGGGCGGGAAGCCCTGATGTGTTGTGTTTGCCGATGACTGTGGTGTAAATACTGTCATCACGGCAGATTTCAGGCTCCCAGAGACTTAAAAACCAGCTCGCCAAATTGCTGGAAATCTCTCCGTCAGCTCTCCTGAGACAGCTCTAGCCCTGGTCATCCCACCTCTATGGCTCTCCAAAGGGAGGACCCCGAAGGTGGGGCCAAGGTCCATCCTGCTTGCTTCTGTGAGGTCAGACCTCATCTGAAGGCGTGTCTAGTTTCAGAGCCCGGGTTATAAGGGGAACATTGACAAAGCGAAAATAGTTCAGAGGGTTGAGGAAGGAAGAACTTGATTTAAAGCCGAAACAAAATCATATTGGGGGGAGGACTGCAGATGGGTTGAGAATACAGCAGAAAAACACAGGGTAGCCCAGTCCTTGTTTCCCAGTCTGTGTGGGGCTGTGAATCATTTTTCCTGGGCAGGAAGGGAAGCTGATTTCAGCTCAACATAAAAGCTTTCGGATAAAGCTGCCTAAGGAAAGACCAGGTTGCCAGGCACTGTAGGGAGCATTTTGGTCATGAGACTTGGGAAAAAGGTTGTGGGGGCAACCACTAGGTGGGGCTGTGGCGGTGGGACGCTGGGGCCCCTGCTAACCTCTGGGGTCTAATACTGCTGTGGAGTCGTCCTCTTTTTCTCTCATTTACCCAGTTTAATCTTCTCACCTTTTTCTCTTTCTCCTCTCTTCCCGAGGCTCACTTTCTCACCTGGTTCACCTCCCTTCTGGTGCAATTTCCATCTTCCTGAAAAGATAAGACCAAGCCTCTAAACTTTCTCCCGGCGGCTTGCATCCCAGGAGCAAAACACAAGCCCTCTTTTTCCCATCTTCCTTTGCCTTCTTTCCTCTCTTCCAATATTTTCAGCTCCACGTTCGTGACTGAAGAAGGGCAAATAAACAAATTGAAACTGAAACTGAGTGTTGGCCATGAAGTGAGGACATCTGGGAGGCTTGCTAGGAAATTAACATGCTTGTCGGGTTTCAGGTTACATATTTTGTGTTGCCTGGTAACTAGCCCTACAGTTTCCTTTCATGCTTTATTCTCCCCCATCCCTTGTTTATAGTGTAATTACCACTGTGACATCATAATCCCCCATTGAACAGCTGTCAGGGGGGCCCAACTGCTGAGTAAACAGGGCTTTACAATCTCTCCTCCCACAGGCTGGTTTACTAAATAGATCAATATTTGGTTTGTAGGCACAGGGATTAGGAGGTGGAAGTGTCTTTTGAAAAAGTCCTCTCTCTTCCCGGGGCCTCCAGTGCACCTGAGAATGCTGGAAAGAAAAGCCAGGTTCGTGGACAAAAAAAAAAAAAAAAGAAAAAGAAAAAAGAAAAAAAGAATCATCCAAACCGCTTTTCAACTGCCTGTGATCACCCAAGGAGCAGCTTGTCTTTAAGAAGTGAGACCTATTTGAGAATTAGTAATGTCTTAGGCTCTTTATTTTTAATGCATTGTGAATTCCACTTTCTTCTCTCCCTGCCTCTCTGCTTAGCTCCCCTTTCTCTGTCCCCAATCCTGTTTGATTTAATCTTTCTAAATGGATATTATAGCCCCAGGGACTGAAAGAATGACACATGGATAAACAGGAACTAAGCTCCTGAAGATCTCCCTCTCCCCGCCACCATCCTCCCCACCTCACTCCAGGATTAGCCGCAGCACAAAGAGAACCAACCACCTCTGAGAATTCTTTGTCAAACCCGAGAGGGCTCTGCGAGAGTTTGGGAAAGGACAACTTAGATCTTGCCTCTCCTGCGTCCAGAGAGTGTGGCTGAAACACACATAGGAACAGAGATCTCGGAGCTTGAGTGCTGGGAGCCGTGAGGGTAACCCTGGTGCATACTATAATTTGTTATGTGACCTTGGACAAGTCCCTGGTGGCTGCAGCATTGGAATTGGGGCACAGGGGTCTCCAAGGCCTCTCTCAGGGAGACAAAGTGGGGCCTCAGACCGAGACAGGTGTAGAAGCTGTTCCTGACTGCAAAGCCCCCTATACCACAGGTAACTCCTTGGAGTTGCATTTGCTTAACTGACCAATAAATAAATAAATAAATAAAATGGGGAGAGACTTAGCCCATCATTGTGCAGATTAAATGGGATAGTGTATGGTACCGAAGTAGCTCTGGGCATGAGGCTCAGTGGGTGTCTTTTTTTAAAGCTAATATGTGCAGTTCCTGTGAAAACTAAAACTATGGTAAAGAAAAGCTTGGAGGTGAAAATTAAAAGGGAAAAGAAGTAGAATAGAAACAGCCAACACTCGCGTGACCTGTCCCCAGCATGCTAAGTGCCCTTCCCATTTATGCACATCTCAGGTAGTCTTCCAGTGGTCCCAGAGAAGGAAAAGGCACCACATGTAATGATCTCCTCCAGTGGACCAGTTTTTCTCCTGGCTTTGTGTAAACATCCTCTCTCTTAATCTGCACAGAAGCAGCAGGTTCTTATTTCCCTTATTTCCCAGATAACTGGGGTTCAGAGAAGTGAAATGACCTATCCAAGGTCACTCAGCCGGTGAGCACTGAACCCACACAGGTCTGGCGGGTTCTAAACCTCTT
Source organism: Mustela erminea (assembly GCF_009829155.1). Lineage (NCBI taxonomy): Eukaryota > Metazoa > Chordata > Mammalia > Carnivora > Mustelidae > Mustela > Mustela erminea. The sequence goes on from NC_045625.1 coordinate 24,122,626, forward strand.
GTGCTTGCCTCCACCACCCCCCATGCCACAGATGTGGCCAGATCACCGTGGAAAGGGAGGCCGCCAAACAATGAGGTGCTAAAAGTTAATGACCTGGGAGAAGGAAAAGAATATTTACACAACATCCAGTGCTTGCTTTAGAGTCGTCAAGCAACACCACAGTGCATTGCTGATTCAATCGTTTCGCAGGGTAATTACGGTCTGCCTCTGAAAAAGCAGAACACCGCAGCTGGCTGCTGTCTCTTGGACTTTGTGTTACTTACTTTCGACAGGTGATTGCAGAAGGCCTCTACGTCTAGCATGTCCCCTGAAGGCTGTATTCACCCAGACTGGAGGGGAAAGGAGGCTGTGGGCTATGTGGGGGAGAGGTCAACCTCAGACAGTCCACAAAAACTCAGTTCCTGATTTTTCTCTGCAGGGTATAGCAGGGGCGTCCTGGCGCTCCTCTGCTCTCTCTGGCTGGTGGCTTCCCCTTAAAAGACTGTACAGTTTCAGTTCAGTTTCGTAGAGATCTGTGTGTAGATCTGTAGAGTGATAACATTCCTCCCTGCTAAGTCTGTCCAAGATAACTAACCTGTTTCCAAGATCTAATTTTGTACGTGGGAATCTTGTCTTGTCCTGATTTCCAGACCCATAGGCAGGCTTGGCACGCGGTGGCCGAAGGAGGTCCCAGGTTTGTCCTGGTGCCCCAAGCATGGCTTCCTCCTTCTCACTGTTAAGCAAAAGCACCCGTTTTGCAACAGGAGGGTACTGTTTTTTGTGGGCAGAGATCAAGTGTCCCTGAGGGGGATGTGGCTTAAGACTTAAGGCCCCTTGCATATATCAAACCCTGTGTTGATTTGCTAATAAATAGGCGTTCCTGGAATGTCCAGTTGGTTAAGTGTCTGCCTTCTGTTCAGGTCATGATCCAGGGGGTCCTGGGACCCAGTCCTGCATCAGACTCCCTGCTCAGCGGGGAGTCTGTTTCTCCCTCTCCCCGTGCCCCTCCCCCAGCTGTGCTCACTCACGCTCTCTCTCAAATAAATAAATAAAACATTTTTTAAAGAAACTTATTTACCAATAAGTAAAATAAATTTTATTGCCAATAAATAAATAAAATGGCTATTTTCAAGAACTTCTTTTTATCAACCTCTGTGCATGATATCCTGGGAGGGAAAAAGCTGTAACCCTCTGGACACCCCCTAAACCAGTAGTAGATCTGATGAGGCGTGCATCAAATCCCCGGGAGGGTCTGTTCGAGCACAGGTGATTGGGCTGCACACCCAGAGTTTCTGCGTTAGTGCTTCTGGAGGAGGAGATCTGCATGTCTAACCAGTTCCCTGGTGATGCTGCTGCTGCTGACTGGGAGATCATGCTTGGGGAACCCCTGGTCTAAACCACCCACTCTAGCCGCTGAAGTCCAGGGAGCTGCTGGTAGCTGATTTTTTTTTTTTTTTTTTTTTTTTTTTTACCATTTTTCACATTCTTTCAGTTGGCCATTGTTCTGATCTTTCCTTCCATCAAAGAATTTGGGGAGCGGGCTTTCTCCTCTTAAGCAAGAACGCAAGTCAGGTTGCCCTCGCCGGCATTGCTCTCCATATCATCTTGTAGCGTACATCGTTTCGGCTTTTAGATAAGTCCCCAGTCTGCCTTCCCTCCCACAGCCCTCATCTGTGGGCACGCTGGTAGTTCTCTGGGCTGGAAGACCTCCCTTGCCCTGGTGAACACTGAACTGCATGTCAAGACGGAACTCATGACGTGGCCCCTGCAGGGTCCTCCCTGAACAGTCTACCCAGTCGCAGCTACACTTTTTCTTTTTCTGGAAAGACCAGAAGAAGGGTTGGGGTGCCCTGCCGCTCGGCTCCAAGCCTTTCTGTTTGCAGCTGCAAAGGCTCATGTTACATCACTTTTTCCTTTATTGAAAAGCGTATTTTTAAGTGGTGGTTGGGGGGGCACTTTTGTTTTACATAATGCATAGTTGATACCAATTAACTTGGCCTTGAAGCATTGCTACCAACAAGAGCCTGTGGCTATCCAAGGGGGAAGCAGTTCATGCTCGTTTGGGCTAAAGCACAATCCACTAAGCTTTCTGTTGTGGGACTGCCTCTCTGTTTTTTTGGCAGTGTATTCCACGAAGACAAATTGATTCAAGAAGTAAAAGCAGTGGAAGGCTGTGCACATCATGGTCTTTCAGAAACAACGAAAAATTGATTAAAGTACTAGAAGTTTCAGTAAAACAGGGACAGCGGAGACAGGCCTGCTATATGAATTATAACCGTTGCCATTGCTTAAACACTTCTTAGGTGTGTGATGAATGTATCATGTGTTCTACTTATCTCGGGGGCCGTTCCCACAAAAACACTGATTTTAGAGAAGAGACTGAAGTTCAGAGAAGTTAAGTAACTACTCCCAGGTCACACAGCTAGTACATGGGATTCAGATCCACCTCATTCTGAAGCTCGTGATATTTTCCAACATTCTAATCACTTGGGTCCTCTGCACCTCTGTTTTCTCATCTCTAAAATGGGTAATGAGATAGCCCTTTATACAACTTGCGGGGATGGTGGGACAATAACTGTTCAGAGCAATAAAAACACCTTCAGTTTATGTAGTACTTCGGTTTTTCTATCCTTTGTCCCATCATGCCCATATTCCAGATGAGGAAGCTGAGGCTCAGAAAAATAAGAGCATTTGCCCAAGGTCACAGCTCGAAGAATGCGAGCCCCGGAAAATGGGTCCCAAAGTCAGTGCTTGGTTTAACTAACATCAGCTCTCTCTTTAATTAGCAAGATCATTGTAATAGACTCAAGGTTCCCCATGAAAAGGAAGGATTCATGGTATAATATTATAGAGGGGCTATTATCACAGTTGCCAAAATTGTTATTAGTTGCCGAAGGACAATTGTCACATGTCTGGTCCACGCTACCCTCAACAGATCACCTTCCCTCTCCTGTTAGTCAAACCCTTCCCTCCTTTATCTCTCGGTCCGTGGGACCACAGCGCTCATAACCGGAATTGCTCATGGGCTCCCATGGCTCTCAGAACACGGTCAGGTGCTTGGTGGCTATTCGGGAGCTCTTTTCTCCTGTGAGTGAATGGGAGGAAGTTGAGGTTTTCAGCAATTTAATTAACATCTTTGATATGTGAATGGCAGCTATGCTCATTAAAGTGGCGTCTCGTGTAAATTGGCATGAGAACAAGCCCTTGGGAAAGCTGGGTTGTAATTAGGAATGTTCTTGACCCTCGGGGTGGGCCAAATGGGTAGGTGAAGGCCATTGAAGGAAGTACAGTACAGTCGCTCAGGAGAGAGGAATAAACTGTTTACTGAATAAGAAAAAAGTACTCAGGGGCACCCGGGTGGCTCAGTCCGTTAAGCCTCTGACTCTTGATTTTAGCTCAGATCAGGACCTCAGGGTCATGAGATCAAGCCTTGTGTGGGGCTCTGTGTTCAGCGGGGAATCTGCTTGAGATTTTCTCTCTCCTTTCTCTGCCTTTCCCCCTACTCTCTCTGTCTCTCTCTCAAATAAATAAGTCTTAAAAAAAAAAAAAAAAAGGAAAGAAAGAAAGAAAGAAGGAAGGAAAGAAGTGCTCAGAGTTACAATAGGTCATAAGTTACACATCAGACAGTGTGGAGAAAATTTCTCCATTGTTGGAAAATCTATTCTCATATAGTTAATCTTAGCCACCACAGTTATCTGTGAGGATCCTTTGGCTTAAAAAGTATGGAATTTAGAGAAAATCTAGGGATAAGAGGACAAAAATCATCACTGGTTCTAAAAAAGAGAACATGAGGAAGAATTAAAGAATTAAAGAAACCTGGTAAAGGGTGATAAGGATTGGCTTAGAAGGAGGTCCTCTGCTTGGTTATACTCTGAAGGAGAAATTCATGACAGGCCTTTCTTAATAGGTTCAGAACTCGAATGGGAGACGAGTGATTACTGGTTCCCTAAGCACCCCCCACCCACCACTACCACCACCAAAAAAGAAACAAACAAACAAACAAACAAAGGGTCCCCCTTTGGAGGCCTGGGTGGCTCAGTTGGTTGGGCAGCTGCCTTCAGCTCAGGTCATGATCCCAGCGTCCTGGGATCGAGTCCTACATCGGGCTCCTTGCTCAGCGGGGAGCCTGCTTCTCCCTCTGCCTCTGCCTGCCATTCTGTCTGCCTGTGCTCGCTCTCTCCCTCTCTCTCTGATAAATAAATAAAATCTTAAAAAAAAACAAAAACAAAAACCCAACCCACTACAAGCAGAATTATTGTTTACTTTTGGAGAAACTTCCCTCATGATTATGAGATACAGGTACACAGAGATCATGCAGGAGAAGAAGAATCTTCTTTGAGACAAAAAATTTGAAGAATTAAATGAATGTTGAAAGGATTTTTAAGTGCTGCACTGAAGGGTGTGTGGGTGGTTCAGTCAGTTGAGCGACTGCCTTTGGCTCAGGTCCTGATCCTGGAGTCCTGGAATCGAGTCCAGCGTGGGCTCCTTGCTCGGCAGGGAGTCTGCTTCTCCCTCTGACCCTCCCCTGTCTCGCGTTCTCCCCCTCTCTCTCATTCTCTTTCTCTCAAATAAGTAAATAAAATATTTAGAAAAAACAAAAAAAATCCTTCTTTTTAAATAAATCAATAAATGCTACACTGAGGATAGACCCTCCCAAGGCCCCTTAAGAGTCTGTTGTTTGACAGATAATTAAACTTAAAGTCCCCTGCAGAAATTTGTGCACGTGCCTTGCTTCCAGGGAGGCTGGGAGGACCAGGCTTTCCTCACAGGATCATAGAAATATCTGTAGTGTCTGTGCACTTCCGGGTTGAAGGGGCCCTCGGTGCTAAAGGAATATGGAGGAACTCTCACTGGCCCAAGAATTGCATCTGTTGTCGCCAACGCCCAAGTGACAAAATTCCCCTATAGTGAAAGCCATCAGAGAGACAGATGGGTAATCAGCTTCTCCGTTCCCATGAGCTCGCTCCTCCCCAGAGCTGTAATCTAACCAGATTGGTTATCACATTCTGAGGATACGCAGCCATTTTGCATCCCACAGAAGGAAAGGAACTGGCATGCCAGGGACTTACCTACATTATATTACTTAATCCTAGGAGCAGGTGGTCTATCCCTGGCTTACAGAAGGGAACACCAAAGCTTAGGATATGTGAGGTGCTCAAGACTAGAGAATCTGTAAGTGGTGACAATGGTTTCTACTCTAAATCTAACTGATTGTAAATTCCATTTTCAAACACTCTGCTTCTGCTTTTCCTTTTCTCTTTACGTGGAAGGTCTTCATTCATTCATCCATTCAGTAAGTATTTGTAGAATGCTTAGATGTGCCTGGGAATTAACTCAGCTCTGGGAAAAGAGATGAACAAGAACATGCTGCTATCTTCTAGAAGCATAACATCTAGGGAGAGACATGTAGGGACAAGAAGAAATAGATGTGTTAAATTTTGTGGGTGAAAAGCAGACAACACTTTGAAATCATCATGACCTGGAGATGGGGGTGGGGGTGGTAATAAGCAAATCCTTGAGAGGGCGTTTGTGAGATTAGATCCATGCAGATGTTTACCGTGGTATCTGACAAATAGAAAATAGTAAACAATTCACGTGCTAGCTTTTTAAAAAATTAATCCAGCAGATATTTATTAAGAGGAGACTTGGGGTGCCTGCGTGACTCAGTGGGTTAAGCCTCTGCCTTCAGCTCAAGTCATGATCCCAGGGTCCTGGGATCGAGTCCCGCATCGGGCTCTCTGCTCAGCAGGGAGCCTGCTTCCTCTTCTCTCTCTCTCTGCCTGCCTACTTGTGATTTCTCTCTGTCAAATGAATAAATAAAATCTTAAAAAAAACCAATACTCCTAATCTCTGGTTGATAGTGGTTTTAGAGCCACTCATAGGTGGGATGTTGATCATCGGAAGCATAGGAAAATTGTCTTTAAAAAGAAAATTTTGAGTGGGGGAAATAGGCCACAAAAATTTCAGACAAGCCAGGGGAAAACTACCAAAGGATCAAGACCAGAAACCATGTTCATCCAGTTTTTAGTTTGGTTCCTTTTCCAGGTGCACTCAGTGAAACCTATGGCATTTTCACAGATATCCTGGCCTTGAGATTGGCTGAGGAAGCCTGGGACTGAGGGAAAAGCCAGAAACCAAAGGCCTCAGGGTCTCTGGTTCAGTTTCTCAAGGGCCTCAGCTCTAGCTGAGCCTCCTCCTCTTGTTTCGGAGCGTTCACGGAGTGTTCACAGCCGGGCTTCCCCGTGTGAACACAGACCATGGAGGTAGCTGTGGGGCCCCTTGCAGAGCCAGAGAGCCTGATTTAGGGCTCCCGCAGATGGGGTGGGCATCGAAGGCTGCCACCCACCATGAGAACTTTGCATTGTTCCCCAGTCCTGGCTCTGCTCCCTAGCAATCCTGGGGCCGCAGACATCAAGAAGATCCTTGACTCCCTGCTGTTCCCGAGGAGACTGAGCCAAGAGGGAGGAGTGGGAGAGGCTGAGGCAGCCACTGGAGACTTATTAAAGCAAACATTCGTAGAGTAGGAATCAGGGGGGATGGAGGGAAACCCCTATCACCTTCCCACTGTACTTCCTCCCCTAAGGAGCTGCTATGTAATGCTCATTTCCCCAAACTCATGCTTGTGCTGACAACTGCCATTCTTCCAACTAGGTTTGCATGGATGTCTCTTCCTGATTCTGGAAGACTTCGAGTTGGTTCTCCTGTTGCTGTGACTGGGGCTCTGGAGGGAGGAAGCCAGAGCTCAGCAAGTGAGAGTGAGGGGTTTGGGGCCTGAGGGTGGGTCCAGTCCTTCACTGGTCTGCATTGCTCACTGTGAACCTGCCCAGGTCCCTCATGTGTCTCAGGTGTGTCAGTCCTTTCCTCCGGTTGGGGTCGTCTCTCTTCTTTGCCCAGGAACATGACTCCTGCTGATTTCGGGACACCTGCGTTCACCTCCAGTCTTCTCCTGTTCTCCCAGGGCTGGGAATTGCTCCCAATTTCATTAATACTCACGTGAAGCAGTGCCACATCCTTCACAACATGACAATTGAGAAAATTGAGGCCAGAAGCAGGAAATGGCTTGTTTTAAGTCCCAGACCTATTGCTCTCCTCCCTTCGATTTTGGAGGAGCGATTGTGTGGAGGAAGGTTACAATCCCAAACCCTCCCATAGTCGCTTTCCCATCAACGCTTTGAGGGACCTGCAACACAGTGGCTTCCTCTTATTTGCTCTTGGAAAAAACACCCAAGCCAGGTGGCTTCCTGGCCCCAACATTGCCTTTCCTCAAGGGACCTCATATTCCCTCATTCTCCCTTCCCAGGGGAAGAAGCCCTTGAGCAACCTCTGTGGAAATGAGCATTTGGAGGTCTAGAAACAGGTGTTGAAATATGCCAACTACAAAGGCAGCTTTGGGAAGTGGATTTTGTTAGATTTACTTAATTCTGGATTTCCATTAGACTTTTTAGGATAATTCTGGCTGTATAATCTTGGTAACTATTTTAAATGTCTTCTGACTCATTTTCTTAAAATTAGACAAATACAGGGACACCTGGATGGCTCAGTTGGTTAAGTGTCTGCCTTGGGCTCAGGTCATGATCCCAGGATCTAGCCCAGCATGGGGCTCTCTGCTCAGCAGGAAGTCTGCTTCTCCCTCTTCCCCAACCCACCCCAGGTTGTGCTCTCTCTTTCACACTCTATCTCAAATAAATAAATAATAAATAAATAAATAAAATTTTTTAAAAAATTAGACAAATACACATCTCTCTCTCTCTCTCACACACACACACACACATACACACACCCCCCTCAGATACCACACATCTCTCATTCCACATGCTAGATGCAATTTTATTTTTCAGTGCGTGACCTTGTAATTGAAAAGTAAATTCTTTTTTTTGGAAGAGACAGTTACAGTTACAGATGGCAGGGAGCAGGAAACTCAAAGAGCAGTCCCTGGTATTAATCAGAGACCATTTGCATGACCACGTGGAAATCCTGCTGAAGTTTCAAAATAATAAAGGGAGAATGCTTATGAAATTGCCAAGAACAATTCTCTGCTTGGAGCCGTCACTATCAAAGAATTGGTTTGTCCCCGCAAGGACTCAGGATGGATCCCCTCTCCCCTGCGTCAACCTCCACCTAGGGTTGATGGAATTTTAGGGCACCTGAGCTACAACTCCATGTGTACAAATTTATTTAAGTTCCTCATTGTACAAATAGGGCAGTTAAGTACTCAAGAAGGAAAATGACCTGACCAGGGTTGCACAGGGAACTAGATATGGAGTCTGACCAGGGCCCCATGGCTCCTGGATCTCAACCTAGATTGTTCCATTAGGGGCTGCTCCGATTGAACCTGAGTTTGGAGGTCGTTTTTCAAAAACATGCTTCCTAAGCCTGATGAATCTAAATAGGGGAAAGCTAGGCAGTGGGAGAAGCAGGTGCAGGCAATGCTAGGGGTGCCTGGAGGCCAGGAGACTCCAGTCTATTATGTTGAGGCCATGGCTGAAGGAACAGGGGACCTTCAGAAGAGCAGGTCTGCCCCTCGGAGGCAGAGCCCATGCTGTTTTTATTTCCGTAAATATTGTATTCTGATGAGGGCCAAAATAAAGAAACTAGTGTTTAATGTGTCCCTATGATACAACTGTTACCCCTGTCTCGTAAATGAGGAAACCGAGGCTCAGAAAAAATTGTGCCTTGCAGAACATCCCTTAGCTGGGCACCAGTGGGGCTACAGGTCAAATAACACAGGCCTCGACTGCTCCCAAGCTTATGTGCCTTCCCTCTGACTCTGATGCATTTGCCAAACCAGGGCAGTGGATGGAAACAATGAAGGTAGATTTCAGGTAGGTTAGCTCAAGAATGTAAAAACCATCCCAGATGTCTGGAAGTCAAGCTGGCTGCGTTGCATGAGGGCAAGTGCCCTGTTCCTGAAAATGTGAAAGAGGGCTGGGTACACCTGTGGTGGGGATGTTACAAAGGATCTAATCAAAGGAGGAGATGCACAACTAGTCGGTCAGGGAGCAAGTATTTTGTCTGCCATCTACAGGGCTTCCTTTTGGACTTGGCATAAGCCAGCTTCCCATATGGTTGGATTATCTGTTACTGTGGGGGTGGTGTGAGGGGTGTGGGTGTGGGTGTGTGTGTGAGTGAATGTGTCTGGGCGTGTTGTGTGTATATGTGGGGGGTGAGTGTGTCTGTGGGTGTGAGTGTGGGTGTGTGTGAGTGCGGTGGGGCGTGTGTGTGGTGTTGGGGGAGTGTATGTGGGTGTGAGTGTGGTGGGGCGTGTGTGTGGTGTTGGGGGAGTGTATGTGGGTGTGTGTGAGTGTGGTGGGGCGTGTGTGTGGTGTTGGGGGAGTGTATGTGGGTGTGTGTGATATGTGCAGTAGAACTTTCTCTGATTTCCCTGCAGGTCTCCATACCTGTGCCCTTGTTCCTCTACAGATCATTCCTGACACAGTGGCTGGGAGGAAATGGTATTTCCCAGTGCTCTTACCTCCCTCTCACTGTCTAGCCAAACTATCTAATTTACTCATTATGCTTGTTTTTTGTCCATGTCCCCATCCTGCTCCCAGAACAGAACCTAAGCTCCACCAAGAAGGAGATTTTTGTTTGTTTCATTTACTGAAGTAACCAAATACTTAGAACTATTGCTTGGCACAGAATCCACTTTCCCTAAGTGTTTCTTGGGTAAGTGAATAGACGGGTGTTCCTGTAATTTTTCACAAGTACATCTGCGGAAAGCATCTCCTTTTTTTTTGTTCCTGAATACTTGACTGATGCCATCTTGCACTGACATCTACTAAGGGTGTCTAAGAGAAACATATTTACAGGTGAGAATTTTGGACCCTGGACTATGGCAGTCCAACAGATTTCAAAAAAGGTAAAAAAAAAAAACCAGAGATTTTTGAGGTTCAATTCTGGGGATTTGAGCTATTTCACATAAAGATGGGGCAGTGTTCTGAGGTATAAAGGGTGCTGGACTGGGAATGAGAATACTTGGATCTAAGCCTACAATTCCCTTTTCACATGTGTACGTCATCCGTCTGTCCATCCGCCCACCCACCTACTTTCTCACCTACCCAGCTACCCGTCCGTCCACCCATCCTCTCATGATCCCTCCAGCCGACCCTCCCTCCACACCCCCGTCCACCCATCCAACAAATATTTTTGTAAGAAATTGCTATGCCTCAGGCATTATTTTAAGAGGTAGGAACACAGCAGTGAATATGACAGTAAGGGCCCAGCTTTCATGGAACTTCTAATCTCACAACTGAGATAGGAAGAGAGTCTGGAAACATTAAAATTACATACTTTGAAGTCATGATAAGTACTCTGAAGAAAATAGAGCAGGGAAAGGAAATATATATTGTTGAGTTGCATGATTTCAAAAGCCCCTTCTTGCTCTGGCATTCGTGAACCCAATACAGTTAATTCCTCTGTCAGAAGAAGCACCCCACAATTAAGCCATCCAAATAACACCAAATAGAATTCAGGAAATATTATGCCTCAAAGCCCTTCAAGTACATTATAAAAAGTGCTATCACTTCACTAGGATATGATAATTATGCTTTGGCATTTTTTATATTAGCTTCGTTGAGTTTAAGCAGTAATCTTATGTAATTGTAGGCATGTAAGATAACTTAACTTTAAGAGCTTCTTGTTTTGACTCAGTAAATATTCACGGAGCACCTCCTACATGGTAGGCTCTGTGCTAGGTGTCCTTTAAGAGATGGAACATCTCCTGGGCCATATAAACAAATAGTGACAAAACGCCAAACCAAAGGTTGTTTTTTTTTTAATTTAATTTTAATTTTTTTTTTTTTTTTTTTTTTTTTTTTTTTAGGACAGTGTTTACACAAAGTCCTGAGAGAGCACTGTGGAGAAAGTGTTTTACCATAAGGGGGTGGTAGGGGAATGTCAGGGAAAGTTGCAAAGAGGACTTGATTTTTAAGATTTGTCTTAGGGAATGGAAAGCCTTGCGTGTCCTCACCATTCAACTCTATTTGAATTAAGTTAAGATGATGCAATGGGAACATTAATCACTCCATGAAGTTTTCTGATATGGGAATAGATTGTCCTGGTTCTCAAAGAACAGCATGGTCATTTCAGCAGCAACAAGCCACAACACGAGAAAGAAACTTCAGCAGGTCTGAAAATGTATGAAAAATGGGTGCAACTTCAGTGGCTTCATACACTTTTTAAATTTTTATTTATTTTTATTTTTCTAGTTTTATTTATTTATTTGAAACAGAGAGAGAATGAGAGAGCGAGAGCTTGAGAGGGGAGAGGCCACAGGAAGAAGCAGACATCCCGCTGAGCAGGGAGCCTGACGTGGGACTCGATCCTGGGAGTCCAGGATCAGACCTGAGCCGAAGGCAGTTGCTTAACCAACTGAGCCACCCAGGTGCCCTCATAAACATTTTTAAAAAGAAGAAATGAAATAGAATCCGCTTCTAGGAAAAGCTGGCAAAGTTCACGAACATTTAACAAATGCCCCAAATGTCTTTCACCTCAGGGAAAATTAAGAGACTTCTGTAAGAGAGGGCCTGCTGGAGTCCTAGCTCTATCTGCTATGGTGACTCCTCCACTGGTCGTTCCAGCAAAAGTGTTGGAGGACATAGAGCAGCCCAGCAGGTCTGTCACTGCTGGAGAGAGGAATGTGGTCAACAAGCCCTGAATGGACACACTTTCCTTCGAACTGAGTGCCCCAGCTCAAACTCAGATTAAATAAGATTGTGCCCCTAGTTTGCACTAGCGTAGAGAGGAGGGTCGAATAGTCCTCCCAATGGCCTGTGAAGTAAGAGCATCTCTTCCTCCATTTATTTGCAGGTAGCTGAGAAAAGGGCAAGTGAATTAACTTGTCCCATTTGTAGAGTAAGAAGGCAGTAGAACTGACATCCTAAATTGAGTCTTCTGAGGATCAAAAGAAGAGTTGGGAATTTTGGAAATTACTAAAAAATGAGAAATTTTAGGCAAGTCAAGTTAGACAAGACAAATTTTTGTGCAACAAGATGGCAGAATAGACAGGCAGGGAACCACTCCTCATAGAGGTAACCTAGAGACTTAGAGCAAGTCATTTTGTAAAAGTGTGACTGAGCTCATGGTAAAGTAAGAAGAACACTTAGAGGAGAGAGATACAAGAAGGTGGGATGCCAGATGTGTCAGTAAGTGCAGGTTGTAGATCTTAGGTCCTTTGTTTTCATAGGTCAGGAAAGCAGACCAGAGAAGATAAAGTCTAGGGCTTGAGCATGGTGAGAAGAGATGATAGAAATTATGGTAAAGAACTGGAAATCCACCCAGATGTGCTAAATGTGTGATATAAGAAAAACCTGCTCCACAGAGGCGAGAGCACCATACTTGACCTTTTTGGCCTTGACTCTAGGTGGAGTGGCTGGGCAGAGAGTTGGAGGAATGAGAGCGTGGGTTTCCCTTGAAAATATCTAAATATTGATATGTGCCTATACTCATATGTCTAGAATTGACTCTACCTCTGTGGCCCAAAAGCCCCAAAGTATTAATTTAATTTAATGTGGCCCCCGGTTAGTAGTATCCAATATATGTCTAATTGGGGTTCTGGAATGAGATCATAGAGACTTCGCCAAATTTGAAGCGATAATGCCCGAGAGTTTTCCAACATTGGTGAAAACAACAACAACAACAAATGCTCAGTGTCAGATTCAATAATTTCAAGCAAGATCAATAAAAAGATACCTGCTCCTGAAATTTCAGAGTACCAAAGATGTAGAAAATATCTTAAAAGCAATTACAAAGAACAGATCATCAACCAAGAATTGACAGATTGGTAGTTGACTTCTCAGCAACTTCTTCCTGCTGTTGATCTATGTCAATGACTTCTGAAAGTGTGGTGACTTCTTTCCTTGTTTGCTGTTCTCTTGGTATGGGGATCCTAAAGTGACTCTGGTAGGTAGCCAGAGCTTAATGTTCAATGGGATTTCCATTGTGTTCCCAAACAGAACTATTTACCCTAGAGGAGCAAGATCTCTAGATCTGTAGAGCCTAAGACTGCAGGGATAGGACGTATAAATCCTCCAACGGCATCTTAGAGGATCATGGTAATTGAGTCTGGTTTAGATTCCATCTATCTCTTGGCTCCTAGATCCATGTCTTCTATATATGGAGGAGATATCACCATATAAAGATCACTGATTTAGGGTGCAAATCCTCCTCCTGGAGGACACTGACTCATCTTAGCAGGATATCTTCTCCAAGATGGCACCCTAGCAGAATCTTCAAGAGTCTATCCTACCATTCTGTCAGGCTGGTGGGTTTTGAGTGGCATGGATTATGAAAAGAATAGGGGATTCTCAAGGTTAAACGCCTACTTGCACCTCCATTTCTTGAAAATGGGACCTTTGATTTGGGACAGTATCCCATGTTGGTGGATCAAATATTCTGTGACTTCTTAGATAATTGTGTTGGCTAAGACTCTGCAGGCAGGAAAGGCAAACCCATTTCTAGAAAATGGATGGACCTCCGTCAGTATGAATCACTACTCTTCCCACAGTGAAAGGAGTGGACTTGTAATCACATACAAAGCAAGGTAGTCAACTTACCTCCAAGTGATTGACAGGTTTTCTTGAAGGGCAGTACCACATTAAGGGCTGTCGTTGGCTTCTGTTTCTAGATATTGGCAACAGTGGTAGCAAGATTTTTTTTTTTTATTTTTTGAATTTTTTTATTAACATATAATGTATTATTAGCCCCAGGGGTACAGGTCTGTAAATTGTCAGGTTTACACACTTCACAGCGCTCACCATATCACATACTTTCCCCAATGTCCATAACCCAACCACCCTCTCCCTAGCCCCCTGCCCCCCTCGGGCAACCCTCAGTTTGTTTTGTGAGATTAAGAGTCTTTCTTGGTTTGTCTCCCTCCTGATCCCATCTTGTTTCATTTATTCCTTTCCTAACCCCCCAAACCCCCACATTGCCTCTCAGCTTCCTCATATGATAATTGTCTTTCTCTGATGGTAGCAAGATCATTCTTGATGAGACCATGCTGTTGGGCTCTGTCAGAGACTCCATCCCTGCCTCTATGGCACTCCTTCCCTTTTCAGCCCTTCCTTTGTGTGAGGGGAAATCTGCTGGGGCTTTTTGCAGCCATCCATTGAGTAATCCATCTTCGGACCTCATTTTGGAGTGTGCCTTTTAGGACCATTTCTGGTGTCAACTGTCTTAGACAGTTTGGTTTCTCAAAAAATAGACTCTGAGATAAGAGTTGATTAGGAAATGCTCTCAGGAGTTACACTTGTAATCACACAGTGAGGCAGGCAGGATTGGGAAAGGGGAGGGCTGCTCCTTAGTGTTGTTGCCAGTGATGCATCAGCCGGTCCTGGGGAAGCTCTGGAGCTAGAATGGCTCTTCAGAGTTATTCCAAACTGAGGCAAGGGGTGGGGCGTTTGTAGCCTTGCATTGCAGTGGACCAGTGAGAGAGGAGGTAACCAAACCAGAAGCAGTTTCCGGAAGCAGAGAGCAATTCCCAGTGAGGGACATAGCAACCTCCCCATCTTCTAGGGAATGACGCTTTGACTCCAAAGAGCACTATGGCACCACAGCAATTCCCTGTGCCTACCCATCCCAACAGATGGGGCGAAGAGGCAACATTCACTCCACAAATGCCATTTTTAAGAACTCACAGGTCAGTTGATTATCTGTTCACTTCAGTTATGCTTCCCAGGACGTGTAGCCACTACACAAGTTCGACTGTCTACTGGTATGTGTATCTGGTCCTTTAAGGAGCAGACACTTTCTGTTGTCCCTCACAGCTCTGTTTGGAATTTAGAATGCATCCCCATACCAGTCAGATTTGTGTTAATGCAGTACTGAAACGAATTTGCAGCAGGAATCTTTAATGCTTAGCAAGCCGCAGGATCCATGTGCCATTTATTTGTAACATTTGTTAGTAGTATATTTAGCACCTCAATTTTGCAAATAGGGAAGTTTTTTTTTAATATGTGTCAGGGTTGGGGGTAACCATGATGTTTAAGAATATAAGAACTGTGGATTTTTTTTTTCTCTTAAGTACAGGAATAGACAAAGCCAAAAGAGATTTACTCTGAAGCTGTTAAAATGTAAGCTACAAGGCTACTCATTTGCTCACATCTCTTTTCATGGTCATATGATTTATAATATTTGCAAATAAAGATTTTCTATTTTTTTGTGATTATTATTCCAAATAAATCCCCTTTTTCTAATGTATTTTGTACTCATAATTCAGTATTATTTTTCTTAAAAAGCGCTCCTCCGAGTGTATAAAAATAACAATGGAATCTACCCCTAGACAAAATGAGCTGAGATTTGCTCCTTGCCTAGTTGTAAGTATTTGAGAGACAGGCAAGTCGGTGCTTATTGGCCTGAGACTGCCTCGGCTGAGTTTTTGAATATTAAAATGTTTCCAGGCTCTGGCTGACTATGCTTATATAATGGCTTATCCTTTGAATCAAAAGTGTGTTACTAACAACTTACATATGAGCAGTATAAATACCTACGTCATTGCAGTTGGAGTCTCTGAATAACGGACGTGTTAGGTATTACAGATGAGGAAACCAAGAATTAGAGCACTTCGATAACTGGCCAGATGTGAGGGGGTGGGAGATAGCCAGCTGTAACTCAAAATTAGCCTCTGACTCTTCCCCCAGGGCTTGCTGCCCTTGATGTATTTTTATTTCAGGGCTTAGTACTAGAACCGAATTATGTAGAATCAGTCTGAGCAAGAAAGGTTCGGATGGCAGAGACGAAGTGGGTGTAGGGAAGAAGATGGAGGGAGATTTAGGAGGTGGAGTTTGTAGAATCTGATGGTGAGTTAGATATGGGGGGTGAATAAAACTTCAAAGATGAAAAAAAAAAAACTTCAAAGATGACTGCAAGTTACTGGCTTGGACAACTAGGTGAAGAGTAGTGTCATCGGTGGAAAAGCAAGCACAGAGGGTGTGGTAGGTAGAATACTGTTCTGCCTCTCCCCCATGATGCCCATGTCCTTATCCGCCAAACCTGTGAATTTCCCCTTACATGGCAAAGGGAACTCTGAAGATGTGATTAAATTAAAGACCTTGAGACAGGGAGATTATCCTGGTTTCTCTAGGTAGGCCCAGTGTAATCACAAGTTTCTTTGTAAGAAGGACACAGGAACATCAGAGTGAGAAAAGGCTATGTGATGACAGGTGTGGAGGTCAGAGAGAGGGAGAGAGAGATACAATGATGATGTACTGTTGGCCTTGAAGTTGGAGGAAGGTGCCATGAACAAGGAATTCAAGCTATATCCAGAAGCTGAAAGGGTAAGGAAACATTTTTTCCTAGGCATGTAGTTGGGCAATGGCTGAAGCCAAGGGAAATGAGATATCAACAGAGTCTTCTCCTTTGATCTCTGGTATCCCCCAACCCTATGGAGTGGGCAGAGAAAGAAAAATTTGGAAAAAGCCAAAGGAATAATTCAAGGGGAAAGGAAAAACATGGAAAAACGGTATTCCCAAAACCCATAATTAAAGTAGTTTCTAGAAAGAACTGGCGGTCAGCAGTGCCAAGCAAAAGCAATTCTGAAATGTGCCCGTGTGCTTGGCAGTCGTTGCATGTGGAGACCCCCTGTGAGTGCAGCACCAGATGCATGGTGGGAATAAGAAAATCACTCATATTGAGGAGTGAATGAGATGTCAGTAAGTAGAGATGAGGAATGTAGACTATTCTTTCATGAATGTTCACTGTGAATTCATGGGGACCATGGTGTCCATAACTCAAAGAGGTTGCAGTTTTCTAGGACAGGCTTGAGCCTGAGCTGCAGGAGGTGACATTTGCAAAGGCAGAGGGCTCAGGGGAATCTGTCAGGAGTCCCAGGGAAGAAGAAAGCTCATTTTTTGCAGCTTTGTCACGTTATGTCATCACCACTTCTGTCCTCAGAGTTGGTCACACTAAAGCAATTCAACTTTTCAGGTTCAACTTTAATTAAAAATTCTCCTATTTGGGGGCACCTGGGTGGCTCAGTGGGTTGAAGCCTCTGCCTTCAGCTCAGGTCATGATCCCAGGGCTCTGGGATCGAGCCCCACATTGGCTCTCTGCTCAGCAGGGAGCCTGCTTCCTCCTCTCTCTCTGCCTGCCTCTCTGCCTACTTGAGATCTCTATCTGTCAAATAAATAAATAAAATCTTTAAAAAAAAAAATTCTCCTATTTGCCTGTGTACCCTGTCTCCATCTGTAAGTCTTTTGGGATAGATTTCCAGTTCTTAGCTGGACATCTCCACTTAGATGTCCCAGGGAAACGCAAGACATTATGGCTCACTATTTACGTATATCATCTCTTTGAATCCCTGTTCTCTGCTTACAGAAAATGGGGATAATATGGAGCCCTGGAGGGTTTTTGTTTTTTTTTTTTTTAATGAGGGTTAAATAACAATAATCATTTTTTAAAAATTCGTTACCCTATAGCATCCAGCAAATAAAAGGGTCCCTTCTATACCTCTGACCATCAGTGTCCTTATCTACCAACGAGGATACGAATGCTCATCTTGTAGTGTTGTTATAAGGATTAAAACAGATCACATATGAGAAGTATCTATCACAAAGACTAGCAAAATGATAGCGATTAGTGATACCTCTTCATTTATTCAGTATTATATAATGAAACCATTTTATTTACCTAAAGGCAAGAAAGTTCCACCTTTGTCTTCTAGAAAGAAGGCCTTCTAAGTACCATGCATCAGGCCTGGCCTGAGTGACATGGGACTGGGCAATCCTCTAACACCTCTCTGTTCTTTCTGTCTTCTCAGCAATCCATTCTAGTTCTTGGCACCCTGGTTTTGGTCATGTTCCCTGCTGTTCTGAGCTTTTTTTCATCTCCATTCTTGCAGCCTGGAAACAGTAATTCACATTCCAAAGGGCAGTTCATCTCTCTCTTCACAGTTTTCCCCTGTTTCCTTCTTAACGCAAAGAACATAATGAGCATGGAACTTGTCTAATTCTCCTCAGAACACTAGACAAGGGTTCAAGGCTGGGATCATTCTCTCTGGATGAGAAAGAGAGAGGAAGAGGGGGAGAGAATGTGTTCATGTTTGCTGACCCGGCTGAGCAGCACAGCGTGCTAGCTTTTTGGTTCCGACGGGCCGCTGTCAGGTCAGGATTTAGTGATCCCAGCCCAGAACAACAGTGATCCTTGGTCTGTGGTTTCTGAACCCCTACGGACTGACTTGAAAATCCTTTTCAAACTTCAAAATGACTGCCCAGAATTGTGTGCTTTCCCATAATTAGGAGGGGAATTTATCAGTTCAGGAGTTCTGAGTTTTCTGTATGATGATGTTGGTAAGAAGAAGGTGAATTTTTAAGTATTAGGGTTTTATTTCCTTGGTAGATGAAATCATTCAAAGCATTATCACACAGGGGGACAAAAGGAGATAATACCCGGGTTTGAGGACCCATTGATGGGGGGTGGGGGTTGGAGGGTGTCACATCACACACCGGGCAGCCACAGGGTCTTGCGTATGGTAGATAATCAATAAATGTTAATTAATTAAATAGATGGGCTGTTTCTCTTGGTTCCCTATCTATCTCTAAGGGACTCAGTTTCTTTCTAAGTGCCCAGACTTCAGTACACTCTTTAGGTAACTGCTCTGGGTAATACCAGAAATGGCATATCCTAATATGCACAGGGGTCACATATGAGACACCATGCAGGATAGGAGTCAACAGGGGGCTTTGATAACATGTTCACAGGTTCTGGGAATTAGGGTGTAGATATCTGAGGGGTGGGGGTGAGGAGGGGAGGGAGTATTTTTCTACCTGGTATACCTGGGTAGCTAATATTTAGGCAGTCCAGACAAGTGCTGGGCTGTGAGCTCATGGAAAGCAAAGACTCAACTCCATTTATATTCACTTTTCTTCCCTGGATGTGGTTGTTGTTTGGTCAGTGTTGATTTTTGAACTAGTGCAAATACAGGATGTCCTAGTAACAACGATCTCAGCCATCAAGTCCAAGGCACTCATTCTACAGATGAGAAGATGGAGGCCCAGAGAGAGGAAAGTTTGTAACTGGGCTCTCCGGCTATCCCCCACTGTACAGTACCTTTGTTTTCTAAGACCACTGGAACTGTAGCAACATTCCTATGCAGTGAGGAAACAGTTGGTCATATTTAGAAAAGGATTGTTTGAAAGTGGCTTGTCCTTGAAGGATCAAAGGAGGACATGGGGCAATAGTGAGGTGCCCTGAATGAATTTGGAAAGAAGAGAAGCTCCCAGAAAGCTGAACTTTAAATAAACACACAGTGCATTAGAGTAGAGCAGGGGTTGGCAAGCGTTTTCTGAGAAGGGGCCAGATAGTAAATATTTTAGACTTTGCAAGCCAGATGGTCTCTGTTGCAACTACTCAACGCTGCCATTGCAGTACAAAAGCAGCCTTCGACAAAACACAAATGAATGGGCATGGCTGGGTCCCAATGATCGTTCACTTATGAACACTGAAATTTGAATTTCATTTAATTTTAACATGTCATGAAATATTGTTCTTCTTTTGGTTTCTTGGACCATTTTAAAAAAGCAAAAACCATTCTTACATCACAGACCGTACAGAACAAACAAACAAAGCAATAATCTGCTGACTCCTAGAATAGAGGGGTGTTTATCAGAAAGAAGTAAAATGTATCTCAGTCCATAAGACCTGGTAGTGATCTAGTTGAAGAGATCCCTGCCATCGAAAAGTGAATGTGCCAGGCTGAAGGGAATCTGGGGAGCCAAAGAAACCATGGAAGAAAAGACAAAGAAGACTCATGAGGCATTTGGGGACAGTGCTCATTCCTAAGTGACTCAGGAAAACGGGGATCATGGCCAGTGGAGATCACATATTGGGACTCAGTTTCTTAAAGGTCATCTTATAATGGGAAAGGATATGTTCAGCTCTGTTAGTTGAAGGTACCTTCTTTGATTAAAAAAAATATATATATACATGCATATGGGGCACCTGGGTGGTGCAGTCGGTTGAGCATCTGACTTTTGATTTTGGCTCAGGTCATGATCTTAGGGTTGTGAGATCGAGCCCTGCATCAGGCTCCCTGCTCAGCAGGGAGTCTGCTTGAGATGGTCTCTCTCCCTCTCTTCAGCCCCTCCTCCGCCTCATGCACTCTCTCTCTCAAATAAATAAATAAATATTTTTAAAAAACATATATATGTGTGTATACATATTGTATGCATACATGCATGTGTATGTGCATGTACATCTGTGTGTGTGTATCACTACGTGGTTGATCATTAACCACCTTCGAACTCTGTGACCTTGGTTAAATTTCTTTACTTTTCTGAGCTTTTCTTCATCTGTAAAATGGGGGAGACAATGGTACCCATTTTATTTTGAGAAGTAAATGAGATAATGCATGTGAAACACCTAGCCTAGAGGAAATGCTTACTATAGAAAGTATTATATAACTCTCACCGGATTTGATATTTATATTATATAAAAATATACAGACCTATATGCACATAGATGATACATGTATCTTATTATATGTCTGTCCACATAGACTGGGGAAATATACCACACTAAAACTTCTTCTATATATGCTGTTTTGAAATTTGCATTTTCCCCCTAGCATGTCATGGCCAGCAGGTAACCGTATGGAACAGGGGTTATGAAGAGCTCGGCTCCTGCCATTTGACTGCTTGGGCTTGAATCCTGGTTCCATTATTGTAAGAACCTGGTTAAGTTATTTGGGTTCTCTAGGTCGTAGCACCATCTCTCATTCAATGATTTTAAGAAGAGTGCCTCCCATGCACAAGGGGCTAGGATGATTAAATGAGAAAATACATGCAAAATCCACCTGATTCCAAAGAACTATTAGTATAAAGCTCTGCATATAGTAAATAACCAAATGTTATTCAAAACAAATGAAAGTCTAGTATATAAGAAAGTATTATCAGGATTTGGAATATTTATTCAGCTTTCTCATAAAATTCTTAGCGTGGCAGCCAGAGAGGACATATGGGGAAAACCTGAGGGGAAGAACTATTAAAATTTCTTCCTGAAGCAAAGACAATAGAGCATCTACAAAAAGAGACTGTTGCTTAACAGGATGAAGCTTTGCATTTTGTGTGCGTGTGTGCAGTATCGTAAATAAAGCAGTTTTCAGAAGTAGCACCTCTTCAATGACATTACTAAGCATAAGCCTGAATCATCTCCAGATATCTGTGATAATTAGGCAGTAGGTATATTTTTTAGAAGTCGACTCAAGACCTATTTTAGCCATAAATGATTCACTTTTAAAAAGATCTCTCTGATAGATAGAACTCTCTTCAAGACAAGGTCTTTAGCTTTCTATGTGATATATGGAATCACCCTCAAAGTATGAGATTTGGTGGGTTGATTTATTGAAGCTTTCATTTGTGCTGGAATTTAATTTGTAATTTAAGCTGTAGGAGTTAATTTCAGAAAATGTGAATTGAAACAAGAAGGAAATGTATCAATGTCACTGAAAGGGTTTGTCAAAAAGTGAAAATTTCAATCACTGATCATTCTTGATGTGTGTGTCTGCAACATCGGGGAGTTATTATGACCAGATTTGGGGTGAAATCATTTAACTAGGTAATGCTGCAGAGATGCTAAATGAGATAACAGCTCCCTTAAATTAGGTGCTCAATTAATGTAACAACTGGTTATACCCATTACTGAGGGTTTGCCATGTCCCAGCAGCCTCCAGTTGCTGTCTTCTGTAATTTAAGTTCGTGCAAGCCAAGGAGGGTAGCAAAGCCATCATTTTATAAACAAGGACTTTGAAACACAAAGTCTCATTCAGAGATCACACAGACTGCAATGGAACTGGATGCTTTCCGCTCCTGACTTCATGAATAATCTTCCTTCGTTCTTATTTTCGGGGAAGATTTTCCCTTCTTTTTCCCCTTTTTCTTCCTACCCTTTTCCTTCTCTCCCCCTCCTCTCTCCCTCCTCCTCTCTCCCTGTCTTCTTCCTTCTTCTCTCAGCAAGTGAACCATGCTCTTATGGGTACAATGCAAGGACTTAGTCTTTTAATATTTGCTGATGTGCGCCTTCTTCTGTTGGAGGTATGTGTTCTTTCTCCGGGAAGATACCAACCCCATAATAAAGCTGATGAGTAAATTAATCTCTACGAAAAGTATTTTTGGATTACTTACTCATTTTCTTCGAAGAGAAATGATGAGAGAGAATTACATGTAAACTTCTTTGAGTGCTGTATTTCTGATGTCCAAGATGGTTTTCAAATTGTAATGCTCATTAGTACCTGCCATATATGATAGTTATTTATTGAACAAGAATGAATTCCTTAATGTCAAAACCAGCTTTAACCCCTTTTATCAGTTCTAACATTAAAGTTGAAATGAAAGAGACTTTCAAAATATGTTGGCTTTATTGATAATTCACTGGGTTCCAATGCCAATGAATACACTATTTTTCACTTTCTCTGTGGGCACGCAGCCTTCTGTGCCTTGCTAAGATGGAAGAGAGCACTGATACCATGAGAGGAAAAAACAAAAACAAAACAAAAAAAAAAACGCCTCTTCCATGAGAAGGAAGGATGAACATTTGGGGGTGGGGATTGTTGAAGAGGAAAAGGCTTATTCACATGAAATACGACAAAATTCCATACACGTTGAAGCAGTACAAAGCACTGTCTTGAAGTTGGGAAGCTGAGATTCTATCAACCCTATTGCTGTCTAGTTAGAGGACTATAGACTGGCGTTCAGTGTGATGGTGTTAGACGTACATCCTACCAACACCTTGATTTCCAATTTCCAGTCTCCGGGATTGTGAGAGAATAAATATTTGTTGTCTTAAGCCACTCAGCTTGGGATACTTTGTTATGGCAGCCCCAGGAAACTAGGATAGTTTGAAGCATTTTACAAGAGAAAGCTCAGATACAGTAACGCTGAAAATCATTCAGACTCAGATATTGTGAAGAAATGAGACACTGCTGTTGGCTAAGAGGAAGAAGCACAAATATGTTATTTCTTTAAGTTGGAATTCTGAACTCTCCTAGAACAATGGGCCCCCTTTCTTAAGCCGATCTCGAAAGAGTCATCCTATAGGTACAGGTACAACATAATTCTTTCTTTTTTATCATTTTCTGTACCACTTAAAGTTTTTGCCACCAGGACAAAAAAAAAAAAAAAAGACTTAACAAAAAGAGGTGAACAGATTTAAAAGGGATGTTCCTTGTTGCTGTGCAGGATTGCAAGAAAGAGGGATGACACAGTTTGTAGCCCAGACGGTTTTTAAATGAAAAAACATAAATCACGAAGCATCTGCCATTGTTTTCAAACTTAAGATGAAATCTGCAGCGAAATTTCAAGACATGCAAACAGCTCGGTTAAAATAAAATCTCTTCTTTGACTAAGGTCAGAGGCTATTAGCCAGCCCTTTGGGTTTCCTTTCTCCTCTAGGGAAGCTTTCAACTTCCAGCGCTCCTCAGCGTGTGAAAACCAGAGGACCAAAGTTCCAATGTGATTTCTCGTCAACTGTTTGTGGTTTGGCACTGGGAGCCCTTGCAGTTGGGCCTGTGGTCCGTGGAGTCCTCCATGGTCTGGATTCCTCCTGCTCCAGCCCGTTCCCTCATCCCACTTCTGCCAGTGTCACTCGCCGGTTTGGGCATGCGTGTTGGATGGGACAGAGGCCAGCCGAAAGGTCCTGTGGTCCTCCCCTATACCTTCTTACTTGACAAAGAAAAGAAGCAGACTGTATCCTGGGCCTAGGCAGTCTGAGTTTCCAGTCAAGGGAAAGTTATCCTTAACATTTCAGTTCCTCAGATCTATTTGATAAGAGAAATTAATGCTTCTTTACTAAGTCTTATAGCTGAATAAATGATGGGCAGACCAGACTTTCTCTTAAAGGCAAAACCTTTCTTTTTCTTCTTAAGCCTAGTGAATTCAGTCCACGCGGGGCAGGAGCACCAGCCCAGTCACCAGTAGGACTCCCACACATTAAAAGTGAATCAGGGGGGCACCTGGGTGGCTCAGCCGGTTAAGCATCTGCCTTGGACTCAGGTCTTCATCCCAGGGTCCTGGGATCAAATCCCACATCGGGCTCCCAGCTCAGCAGAGATCCTGCTTCTCCTTCTCCCTCTGCCTGCTGCTCCCCCTGTTTGTGTTCTTCTCTCTTTCTCTCTCTCTAAAAAATAAATAAATAAAATCTTAAAAAAAAAAAAAAAAAAGAGAGAGTGGATCAAGACACTCTTTCCTCTCCTAGCCTGTATCCAGTCTCAGACTTTCCAGCCGGAAGCTCCAGCAATCCAATTAACAACTGCTTGGTATTATGCCAGTTGGTAACAGTTATCTATCCTCGCTTTAAATTTTATCAATATTTAAAGCTACTTGTCTCCCTTTTCAATGTGCTTATTCTAGTGATTTTTTTTTCCTTCTGTGCATGGTACATAAGGCCCTTCATGAGCAAGCAACCAATAATTTTGGGTTTTTTTTTTTTTTTCTCTGTTTTTGCTCACAACTTGCATTTTGGATTTTCCCTTTCAGGACTTTTAGGACTGTGTACAGAAAAACCAGATTTGGTAGGACCTGACTTAAACACCAGCATGCTAAATTTTGCTCAGTTCTTTGAACCAATGATTATCGAGGCACACAGCAGCTGATTCTCTGTATAGAAAGAAGATAGCGTTCCTGACTCCACAAGCTTTATATTTTAAACTAAGGAAAGGTATTTTAGGGAACCATCTCTCCTGCTCTCAGGAAGGCCATTTGGGCTTCAGAATGCTTTCACAAACATTTTTGGAAAGAGCGGCAGTCTCGGACACAGACCCTGTATGTAGATCTCTTCCAAGCAGCCGAGCTCGTTGGCTGTGTCTGTGATCAAGACCAACTGCTCCGAAGCTTTGAAGAAAGGCATGAGCCTGCGTATGCTGTGTACAGTGAAGGAATGCCGCTGAAATCCAACTTAATCCATTAACTCATAAAGCAGATCCAGTGTTTGTTTAGTGCTTGGCAATACATTTTCTCCAATTTCAAAATTCATTGGAAATCCCACCCACATCTGAACATATTTTTTCCTTCTAAAATTCTTCAAAGGAATCTCTGCAGAAGAGGAACACCAGACAGCTTGTGTAATAAGCTGAAATTCCTATTGACATCTGACAACTCAGGACACTGGAAAGAACATGGTTTTTGATGTCAGAAAGGCCTTCCAGTCCCTTCTATGGGAGCCTTGGCAAGTGAGGTGACATCTCTGGGCCCCGTTTCTTCATCTCTTGAGTGAGGATAATGGTATCTACCTACCAAGACCATTATAAGGATTAAAGGGATAATGCCTATTAAAGTCTTGGCACATACTAGGCACTTCATAAAAATTGGCTATTGTTACCATTCTTATGATCAGTCGTAATTCTGTTAAGGGATCTAAGCTAAGCTTACGCTTATCACTCATTTATTCTGTCAATGAGTGTTTATTGCTTGGCATCTGTTGTCCACAGGAACCTGTGTTGGATGCTCTAGGGTGTGGGTAGGAGTGAGATAAACACATGAATTTTGCCTTCAGTGGTCTTATATTCTAGTTGGAAAAGGATAGTATATAAATAATCAGAAGAGGAAGTGCCCAAGAGAGGCGGACTGAGTAATACAAGGCTTAGATGGAGAGAAGAGTCCAGTTTTATTAGGAATGGAAGTGGAAGATGAAATACAGAAAGGTTTCCTAGAGAAACCACAACTCTGTTTTTCCTCCCTGCTAGGTAACTGGGTCCTTGCAGTTCAATTAGCTCAGACCAAAACTACCCCCTCCCTTACTCTGAAATCTCTGACGTTCTTTGCCACGATTTCCAGTGGCTGTTAGTGGCCGCTACTTCTAGTGGTCCCTCATTTTGGCTCAGCATATCTGAAAGAGACATTACAGATCAACTCCTTCATCCCCTGAAGGAGCCCATGAATAAAAAAGAAGTCTATTTTAAAAGGCAACTCTTTGCTTTTCTTCAAGGTACGAAGCAACTGTATACCTATCTCTTACGAGCCCTTAGACATCTTTATTTTGGTTTCACCTTGTAATCCCTGGGGGGGGGCAATGAAGTTCCAGGTTTTCCACACAATTAATTATTTGATCTTTGTTCAGTTTCATGACAATTATTTTGCTCTCCTTAAACAGTTTTTATGTCATCATTTGTTTTTTAAAGAGTACACTGAAGTTGTTTTTATAATACTTGGCTAAATTTGAGATTATTGGAGGAGTGGCTTTACAGAATTCAAGATTTGTCCTTCCATGTTATAGGCAATGAATACAATGTAACTAGAATTATTCCCCTATTTTTGCTTAGAAACTCCCTGCCAAATGTAGAACCCAGCTCAAAGAATGACTTTCTTGATGGATATTTAAAAGGCATATAGGAGGCGCCTAGGTAGCTCAGTCAGTTAAAGCCTCTGACTCTTGATTTCAGTTCAGGTCATGATCTCAGGGTCCTGGGATCCAGCCCTTCCTGAACTCCTGCTCAGCAGGAAGACTACTTGTCTCTCTCTCCCTCTGCCTCTCCTTCTACTTATGAGCACACCAGGCTCTCTCACTCCCTCTCTCAAATAAATAAATAAATCTTGAAAAAATAATAAAAGGCCTTTAGTAGGGATTCCTGGGTGGCTCAGTTGGTTAAGCATCCAACTCATGACTTTAGCTCAGGTCTTGATTTTGGGTTTGTGAGTTCAAGTCCCCCACTGGGCTCCACATTGTCATGGAGCCTACTTAAAAAAAGACATTGAATAACTTTTATCCATTGTTCCTTGTTAAAAATCTAAGGGGAACAGAATTAAGATGCTGTTTCCTTCATATGATAAACATGCATATACATACTTATTCACACACACGAACATAAATTCAAACACAATGCCATTTCCTTTAAATGAGACACAAGCCAAACACGTCTGTTATCACCACTGGTACGTTATGCTGTTTTAGAAAAATAAGCCATGCAAGTAGTTAAGAAAATAAAGCAAGAGAAATTCAGAAAAAAGATTTCTTATTTCATAAGAACCCAAGAAACCAACTAGATATAAAAATAAGAACCAATAATGTGGCTGATTAAAAAACGAACTTAACAAAACTCATTTGTAACAAGAAGAAGCAGATAAGAAATACAATGGTGAACATTCTGGTACAAAATACAGCTTAAGACATATAAAGATATTCAGGAATAAATGGAAAAACTAAAGATTCAGAGCTTACATGAAAAACTATAAAAATCCATCAAATATCATAAAAAGGGGAGAATAAATGAAAAGTTACCCTTGGTTCTTGTGTGAATACTCTAGTAATGACATTTTTCAATGAGCAAACATATATTTAACAGACTCTTGATAAAAATAATTTTTTATTAAATTATTTTTAAGGTTTTAAGGTTCATCTAAAATAAACATAAGCATAATACAAATTTTCTGAAAAGAAATAGCACTGGTGGGGAGCACACACACATGCACACACGTACACATAAAACGATATAGATAGTGAGTGAGTGAGAGAGAGGGTAAGCGAGCATTTGGCAGGTTATACACCAAAATGTTCATAATTTTAATCTCCAAGTAGAATGGTTATGAATAGTATTCATTTCTTTTTTTGGTCCTGCTTTTACTGTCTGGATATTTAAAAATCAGCAGTCAAGTTTTGGGGGTCTTTGACTCTTGCAGTAACTGCTGTCACCCAGCCCCCTTTCCTGTGAGCCCTGAGAAGGTATCTCTGCTACCGCAGGACAACAGCCGTCTTCCTTCCGGCTCTCATCGGTAGACGGCCACGAACTCTGGCCTTCTCTGCTGACTGTGAGGCCACAAGGGCTTGCACTCCCACTTCAAGGACTGGAATCCTCTTTGAGAATGCTGATTTCTGAGTTACACCTGGAATTCCCAAAGTTGCCCTTGGCAATGGGGACGCATTCCCTGGAGTCTTCTAGGCGATTCCTTTCCTTTGTGAGCACCCAGCAAGGCCACACTTTTCAGGCTCCCTCACAGTCAGATTTGGCCATAGCGGCTGATCTCGAACCAGAGGGTGTGAATGGAAGGGAGGGGTGTCACTTTCAGACCTGATTCATTGAACATCTCATGGGTGATCATCTCTCTGCTCTTCCCTTCCTCTGGCTAGATGCTAATGCCCGAGAGGATGGTGAAAACTCTGCCAAAGGTGAAAGAGCCTAGATCTTCAAATGACTTGTGACCAAGGTCATTCTTCCAGACCAGACTGCCAACCTTGGACTATTTCTGAGTAAGTACGTGCGCGCGTGGGCACACGCCCACGCAGACACCCAAAACATAACCAAAAGCAAGCAAACAACAGGAAACACATCTATGCTTGAGCCATTATACTTTTTTGAGTCTGTTTGTTATTGCAGATAATGGACCCTCACTGATCCCCAAACCCCATCATTTTCTGTGTGGGGCTAGGCCAGTGCTTTCTCCAGCTCTACTTTTCATTTTATACTCTGGTCAGCCCAGCTGACATTCACGTATCAGAGTCCGTCATGGGAAGGGCTCCTTCAGCTGGTGTCCCAGCCTCTCGACATAGGGCTTGGACATGTGTTCAAGGGGCCCATCAGGAACATTCTGAGATACCTTCACCCCTTGTTCTTGTGCAATTCCTTTAGATACATATATTCTGAACCTTCTCTCTCTTGGCTAATCCATTCATGACATCTGACTCCTAGAGAAAACGCCTCATGCCCTTTTGTCCTTACCGATTGGCTGTACTGGGATAGCTTGAAGCTGAACTAGGATTCCTGTCACACCTGCAGGAAACTGTCCCATTTCATAAGATGTTTGTAAGTTGCCAAATCCGAAAGAGGGGAATCCCGAGCCTCATGTCCCATGGCATCAACAAGGAACTGCAGTGTAGCATCAGAGGGACCTGGGTTCGAGTGTTTATCTAGCTCATGAGCTCTGTGGACCTCTCTGATTCTCAATTTCCTCAGCAGCGAAATAGAAAAGAAAGTAATTTCTAAATGATCAGTGCATTCTAAAATATAATGAGGTGATCTTTGTAAATCACTTGGTACTGATGTCCTGAAAACTAGCAGATAAAGATGGAGAATAAGGACAGGATAGAAAAAGTTAGGAAAAGAATTTGCTGGGTTGAACTTCTACGGGACTGAAAGAGAGGGATCAAAGGAGAGAAATTTGAATACTCAAAGGGTAAACACTGACCCTGACCAAATTAAACTGCAGTCAATGGCATTTTATTATTACCTGTGACTCACAGTTATTAAACACAGCTTTAAACTTAGCAAGGGTGTTCGTATCAACTTGGCCTGCCGTATCAGATGCTCATTCTCTCTCCTCCTCCAAATTTCCATTGTTCGCCTTTGCCGTATTTTATGTGACTATAGATACTTTCAGCGGGTTATTATGCTCCATTGAGATATTAGCACCTTCTAGAGTACTTTATGATTTCATCTCCTGAGTATGTATTCCCATGGAAACAGCATATAGTATAACACAACTGAGAAGGGGCCCCGTATGCCTTTCCTGTGTATATCTTCGAGAACGACATTAACTAGGGGAATGAGGCTGGGAGTATGGGGTTTATTGTGGATTTTCACAGCGATTCCCTTTGCATCTCCTGAAGAGTTCTGTTTTTAATAAACTTTACTAGAAATGTAATATTACCAAAAAGTATAATCAAGTACATTGTATATGTATGAATCATAATAAGTGAGGATTAGATAATGTTTTTGCTTACATAAATAGGCTGTTTCACAGTTGATATTTATTTTTTAGTGGAAAAATTTGTTTGGGTGAAGCAAAGGACTCTGGGTGAGAGGCTTTAAGAATGGGATTGACTTATATTCAAGTAAAAGTTATGAATACACATGAAGTTGACCACAGCATTCCGTCTATCAGCCTACAGTTAACTTTAGCCTGCGCTGCGCTCAAGCATGGGCTCTGGGGATAGCAGTGTATCTTCATGTCTTGTATCTCCAAGCTGTCCTTAAATTTAGGGACTTGGGTACTTCCTGTTGCTTCGTCTTGGTTTTCTCTTTCGTAAAGCACAGCTGCGGAAAAGTGGTGAGCCTAGCACTTCAGACACACAAAGACAGATAATTTTGAATGCCCCCCCCCCAAGCAATGAAATGATCTTCAGTAATAACCATGAAACGCATGAATAATAATAGTGGCAAGAAAAGAAATATAGTAAAATTTTTCTATGAACATATATGTGTATATATGAGATATATAAAATCACGACAATAAAATACATTACGAAAAAGGGGAAAACATTAAAGGATTAATATTTTTACATTAATTTACATTAATTTTTTTTAAAGGAAAAAAAACTGGGGCTCTTGGGTGGCTCAGTTGGTTTAGCATCTTCCTTCAGCTCAGGTGGTAATCCCGGGGTCCTGGGATGGAGCCCCCCATTAGGCTTCCTGCTCGATGGGGAGTCCGCTTCTCCCTTTCCCTCTGCTGCTCTTCCCACTCATACTTTCTTTCTTTCTCACCCTCTTTCTCTCTGTCAAATAAATAAAGTCTTTAAAAAAAAAAAAAGGGAGGGCGCCTGGGTGGCTCAGTGGGTTAAGCCGCTGCCTTCGGCTCAGGTCATGATCTCAGGGTCCTGGGATCGAGTCCCACATCGGGCTCTCTGCTCAGCAGGGAGCCTGCTTCCCTCTCTCTCTCTCTATGCCTGCCTCTCTGACTACTTGTGATTTCTCTCTGTCAAATAAATAAATAAAATCTTTAAAAAAAAAAAAAAAAAAAAAAAAAAAAAAAAAAGGGAAAACGCTATCATCTACATTTACATAACAATATAGTTTCTGTTTTTGTACCTTGTGCAGATATGTCAATGACTTTGTCAAATTTGGTTTTCGTTGTCTATTTATGTTCAATAGATGATATAGCCAGACTTACCAACCTATGTCCTCTCATTGTTGATCAAGAATTCTTTGTTTTTATTAATTTTAATTTCAAGTTGTCTTTCATAAGAACCAGTAGATATACAAATAGTTAAGAAAATACTGTACATAGAGTAAGCTTGGCAGATGCATAAAAACCCTATTTCACAATACATTCCAGAAATTGTTACGCAGATTATGTGTTTTTGGAATCAATACTACCAGTTTTAAAATCTCTATGAAACTAAAAAAGAAAATCCCACTGAAATAACTTCACCAGAAAGTTTATCAAACACGTCTTATGTTTTATAAAATCTGCAAAAATCAGAGCTAATGGCTCCATGATAATTAATATTGACATTATTCAATCAATTGCAGCAGAACAAGTATCCGGTTCCTTGAGGAAATGATTGAGGCAGTCAGACATCCTTTTGTCCTTTTGATTTCTCCTAGCACTGTAAAACCAACATCTTTTATTGTTTCCTCTGCATTCTTCTTTGAACTTTGACTCTTTTTCTTGTGCAAAATATAAATTTCCTTACCTCTTGCTTTGTAGTTAACGACCTTTTCCTCAGTTGCTTTGTGCTGAGCTTCAAGGACAAATTTTAAAACTTGGTGTTTTATGGTACATTGATTCTAGCTGTTTGTAAGTAGTGTTTTGGATGTCTAATTAACCTCATCTAAAAATTCACACCCAGAAAATTTCACACTCAGAACAATATTGCATTTATGAGCTAAAATTTGCACTTAGTAGCCAATAACATAACATCTTGTACTTTCACTCGGTTTGAAGTTTTAAATGCAAAATAATTCTCCAGCTGGTCACCCAGAATGCCAGATTTGTGATAACTTCCATTTTATTCCTTTGACTATTTTAATCACTATGTTGTTGATATTCATTCGGAATCACCCATTTAAACACAAGGATAGGTAATACCACAAGTGCCAAGGATGTGAATTGGAATGGTTCTAAATTTTGCTTTTAAGATTTTATTTATTTATTTATTTGAGAGAGAGACCGAGAGACAGAGAGAGACAGAGATAGCAACAGAGATCGTGAACAGGAAGGAGAGGGAGAAGCAGACTTCTCACGGAGCAGGGAGAAAAAAGTGGGACTTGATCCTAGGATTCTCGGATCCTGACCTGAGCTAAAGGCAGATGATTAACTGATGGAGCCATCCAGGTGCCCTGGAATAGTTCCAGAATGTCACAAACACAATCTTAGCCTGAATGCCTATAGCCTGGTCTCTGCCTGTTGGGTGCTGCCAACATAGCTGGGAATTTTCGGAATGAACTTCTGTGTGGCATATGTTTATTAAAGGAGAAGCAACAAAAAAAGTGCTAATTTAAAGCTTACATATAGATCATTAAGACTTAATAGTCACAACAATTGTTTAGAGTTTAGACTAACAAAAGATTTTTCTCAAGGACTGTTTTGTCACAGATGTTGTTTAGACTCTCTGGCTCATGGTGATAATAAGGAACCGACCCACTTTCCATCCATTTGTGGTATTGTTTCAAAACTCCTCACAGACAATGCACCCCTTACTGCCCGCACCTGGGGTGGACAGCTCATACCATCGGGTCCCCAGTGCCCCACTAGTCTGGGACATCCACTAGGATAAGGGGCAGCTTGTGTTAAGTTCTCAACAAATGCTCAATTTTTGAGTTAATCATGCCCATCCCAAACTTTACTCTGCAATTTGTTTGTCTACGTAGTTATATATGTGTTCATGCTTCACACATTTAATGAATAGCCACACAATGGCAGACCCTGACCGGGCCTTGGGAATATAAGACAGAAAGTCTAGTAACAGTCTCTGCTTTTGAGGACTGTAGTAGTCCATTAATGAACAAATGAGCGTTCAAAGTTTTAGCCATCCCCGGAAATTTTTTTCTTTATGTAGCTTTAAAATAAGGGCAGTTACAAGTAACAATATTAAATGCTCAATCTTCAAGGCCATTTGCTTTTGGATTAGCATGCTCTGTAGAGGTGTGAGGACCCAGATGTGGTGGCCATCAAGGACTCTTGTTCCTTTGGTTCTTTGTCTCTACCGTCCTCGGTTTGTACGCAGTGGCTCCTCTTGTGGTCACAGCATGGGTTCTGCAGTGCTGAGCATCGTGAAGTCCCCTGTGACTGCTCTGTATGTCTCATTGGCCAGAACTGGGTCGTCTCCTCAGCTCTGAGTAAATCACTGGTGAAAGGACCTGGGATTGTCGTGATTGCTTCACACGAGTTATGACCGATTGCCTGGACCTGTGCACTTGGCTACGTGAATCAAACTGGAGTTTTGTTCACCAAGAAGAAGTAGGGTCTGACCGCTGAATTAGGTAGTCAACAGTCTATATGTACCTGAGCCAGGTGAACTGTGGGGGCACACTTTATCCAATTTGCCTCAGTTACTTCTTCTTCTTCTTCTTCTTTTTTTAATTTATTTGACAGAGATCACAAGTAGGCAGAGAGGCAGGCAGAAAGAGAGGAAGGAAAGCAGGCTCCCTGCTGAGCAGAGAGCCCGATGCAGGGCTCGATCCCAGGACCCTGGGATCATGAACTGAGCTGAAAGCAGAGGCTTTAACCCACCGAGCCACCCACGCGCCCTGCCTCGGTTGCTTCTTTGAAAATAGTAGTTATACCTGACCCAACTTAGCCTGTACAGATGCTTAACTGCAAGACTCAAATTCTGCGTAAGAGAAGTTCTAAATTCTATCTGTTCTTTATGACTTGAGAGAAGATTCCCTTCAATCCCTAGTCTCCTTTAATTTGGAGGCATTTAGGATTAGATGAACTTCCAAGTTCCTTCTTGTTCAGACACTGCGTGAAATAGTTCACTGGTGCCTGGATTGTATCACTGATAGCAGCCTCTGCTTTCCTGTGACCTTGTCACTATTCAGACCAAATTCTCTTATGGCCCTGCTGCATGTCTCTATCAAGAGAGGCATCCAAGCCATTTGTCTCAGCCATTTAATGACTAATTGTGAACCTCCTGCTCCATGGGTATGCCAGTTAGAGAAGCAATATTGCTTGCCTCTGGATTATTTCAATCTAGCTACTGTCAAAATAGCATAAACATGTGACAAATCTTCCCAACTATGTGAAGAATCAGGGCACTGGATGCAATTTAGATAGCATAAGTCACTGCAGAAGTTCAAGTACTTCCCCTAAGGCACTCCAGTCATATATATGCAATCTAGTCACATAGAACCCTTTGAGGAATGGACAAGACAAAGATCCCCCGTGGATCTCTGCCTGTTTTCTCAAGAATAAAGTTTGCTACAGATCACATTCAAAGGACATGTCAAGATACATCCTCTTAGATGTCTAAGGATACTTCAAGGTACTTGAGAGATGAGTTTCCCTCAGGAGATATGAATGATTCTTTGCATTGATTTGTTCTCCAAAAACAATATAGCAGGAAAAAAAATAGAACCAAACATTCCTGGATTAAATGCTTTCTTTCATGATTTATTATCTGTGTAATCATGGGCAAGGTATTAAATCCTCTCCAGTCCTCTCTTCTGCCATCTTTGAGACAGGTATGTTAAGGATGGTAGAGCAGATCCCCAAAATTAAGGGTGGACATCAAGAGACAAGGCAATGTAGTTGGGAGGACTAAGCCTGCCCCTAATTGTGCAGTCTTAGTGATGTCCCTTTCCCTTTTGGGGTTTAAGATGCCCATATGTGCAGTGAGGGGTTGCACCCAGCTCAGGTAACCTGTAAGTCAATATAGCAGTTGTCATATGAATGATCATAAGAAGAGGCCACATCTCAAAAAAAAGATCCAGAAAGGGCCTGAGGCCAAGCTGTACTGAGCCGGGTTTAGAGACTCTTTAGGAGATATCAAGATCAATGACAACTCCAGGAGAACTCCTGGACAGTGTTAAGGGCTATCAAGAACATAGATCATCTCCTTCTGATTGTCATCTTCTGATGTTTCCTTTACTCATCACAAAATAGGTCCTGGGTCAGCCAGGGCTCTCACTATAGTGTAACTATATGGAAGCAACTCAGGGAGTCATCTTGCTTATCTTCACCATTCTATTAGCCACTTTTTCATGGTGAAAGTAGGAAGACCAGGGGATTTAGAATGATAGGGGATGGTTTCTAGCTACTGCTCCAAAATAGTGAGGTTGAGTTCTGCTTAGTTCCCTTCAACCTGCTTCAACATTCAGCCAGTAGAGTGAAGAAGGAAGTCCCCCAAGTGGCAGTCTCTTCTCTACTCACTCATGCCTTATTGTTGACTTCTTCCTTCACTACCTACTCAGCTGTCTTCTCCGATTTCCCAGAACCTACCAAAGAATCTAGCTTCAAGGGGGATTCAAACCAACAGGAACAGAATTTAGGGTCCCCATCAACTTTGGCATTTCCAAATCACTTTTCCTATGACACATCTGGACAAGTGTTTGCTTCTTTATTGACCTGGTGAGTTCTGTTCTGCCTACATCAAGTCTTTTTATACCTTCCTCATTAGTTTCTACCCTGTCTTCCCTACTTTTATGCATACCTTTATCACAGCTCATCCTAATGATCTGCTCACTATTCTCTACTTCAGTAGACTTTGAGCTCTTTGGTCCTAAGATCTGAGTCTGACCATCCTTGCAGCACAGTGTCTGGTACAGGACATGGAAGAGGGAGAAGGTACCAGGCTCAGTAACTGGTAAACAAATGTGTAGTCTGCGTGTCTGACCCTGTTTGTTGACTGATGGATAACCAGTCTCCTTGACAGCTGAAGAATTCTGCACCTCCCAGAGGCTTCAGTTTTGGAACACTGATCTAGTTTGTGAAGAAGCAGCACTTTCTCCATTAAGTAGAAATCCCCATCTGGACCACATTCCGTTGCCTCAAATGTCGATAAATAATTCAGGAAGTGATAAGTTGGCTATTTGGACATGAGCTCAAAGTGAAGAATCTAAAAGCAAATAGAAGATGAGATAAGCTGCTACATCACACACACACACACACACACACACACACACCATATTCATCCACACTCAAACTACACTGAAGCACCAAAAGAAGTCTCTCCAGATGAGACAGGAGGCTGACTATTAGGCAAGGGAAGACCAAGCAAATTTTATGGGGTGGAGGAAAGTAACATCCCTTTTCATCCTTAAGGTTGTAGAGAATTCAGGTAATTCAGCTTTGAAGCTGCACAAGAGGCTGGACTTGAGATTAATGAATAAATTAAATCCCCAAATAATACTCACTAAATACCCATTTTACATTTACTTCTGTAAACTTCAAAATGAGAAAGGGTTTCTGGTATTGGAAGAGACAGCTAGTTATAGTGTGTACAACTGCTGTGGTGAGGAGAATTGCATGGCCTGATGAGTGGGACACCTGCCACAGCCTGGGGAGAAGGACAAGGAAGGGTGACGACATGGGCAGAATTTTGAGGAATGCATAAAAGATGGCCAGATGAAGCAGTGGAGTAAGGTAGGGAGTGTTCCATGGAGGAAGACAGTCTTGAACCAAGGCATGGGTAAAGTCTAGAAAATTGGGAGAATGGTAAATCATCCCACATGGCAGAGATAGAAAGGCAGAAAGAATATATGGTAGGTGAGGAGACCAACCATGGCAGAAGATAAGGAGGGAAGGTTAATTGAGAGCCAAGTCATTAAATACCCTCAGAGTCATGATGAGAAATTTTCAGTCCTTCCAGGAGGCACCAGGAAGCCTTGGGGAGATTCTCTGGGTCCATCATTTATCTGGAGGGTGGAGACAGAGACATAGTCATCAATGCTTCTGCTCTTCCAGTGCAGCTCAGAGAAGGAAAGGGACAGATGGACCTTCAGCTTTCTAAGGCCAGGATTATAACTTCTTAAGAAATGTAATCAAAGTCATGTTAATAGGAAGACCATCCAAGGCTCATGTCAAATAGACAAGGTAGTTTACAGAAGGAATTCAATCCTCACAGTTACATATTGTGTTTAACATCAAGGAATTCAGAGAAGAAGAGCCACAGACTGAAATGAAAGCATCCCTCACACCCAACCACCATCTTCTATCCATCTGTTGACCCAGTGGGAACTGAATGGCCAAAGAATTACAGAGTTCGAAAGATATAAAAAGGAACCATAGGGGTTGGGGCAAATTCGTCACATTCTAAGAATAGGGGGCTGGAAAGAAGCAGCAGCTAGAGAAGGTCATGAAGGAAGAATGGAAGTCAGAAAGAAAGTGAGAAATAGAGAATCTCTGTTGGCATTCTGCCAGGGCCCACTCAGCAGGGACTTGTTCCTTTGTGGTATTGGTGGTGAATTTAAATAATTCGAAAGCACAGCCCTTAGCCTTGATTAGATTGCTTTAACAGATAACTGGTCAAACTTCTCTCAGGTATACTGTGTTCCATGTTAAGATGTGGCACACATCATTTAGAACGGTGAAGGGAACTCATTAGTTTCTGGTAGTCACAGACCCAAGCCCCATATAGAGTGCAAACAGGTAAGGCCATTATTCGGAGCCTAGAAAGAGAGCTAGAAGGCTCATTCTATTAATTTGCCCCTCTTTTGGTCATATTTAGATATTTCTTGTGGGTCAAAAGGGATGAGATTAGAGGTGGGAATCTGCCATAGGGATTCCTTTATCGGGAGCATTCTATGTGCTGGGGCTGAACTAGATGCTTTATATACATGATCGCATTTAATTCCTACAGTAGCCTGTGTTATCAATACGATTTATCTTTATCCTCACTGTAGAGATGAGGTAAAGAGACTTAAAAATGTTAAGAGTCGACATGATAACTTAGATATCCTAAAGATCCTTATGCTACAAAATCCATGAAACTTCCGGGTAGACGATTGACAAAGGAACAGAGGAGGAGGAAGGAGAATATTCCTTTAAATTGGCGAATTAGTGTTTCGAAACTGCAGGCCTTTTCCCATGGATGTATAGGAAAATCAATTTAGTGGGTTGTGACTACCATTTTCAAAATGAAGTAGATTGGAGTGGAATAGAATAGGAAAGAAAGTGTCTGAGTGGACTGTAGATGGTAAGGGGAATTATCGTTGCATGAATTACAAGTTTTTGTGTGTCATGGTTTGCAGTGTGGATGTACGTCTTTATTTGAGTCCCTCCCAGAATTTGAAACCCACTGCTGAGGTGCACTGCTGAACTTAGTAGAAAATTAGGGAGATCTTTAGAAGCAAACCAGAGCAGCATCCCCCACTCTATCTAGTGATGTAACATGGATCTGCTATGTAGAGAATTGGCTGAAAGTCTATGATCTTTTTAAATTAAACATTTAAATCTACTTATAATTCTCAGCATGGTTGCAAAATGTTGAAGAGAAGGCAGAAAGTGCCTATAAGCTAGACTTTCTGTAGGAGGTAAATGGTTATTAGTGGGTATTGGAACATTTCTTTTAATCCAAATATTCTTTGAAGAGTTCCTTTTATGATTAAAATGCACCCTGAATACACATACATTTAGGGCGTTGGGATAAAATAACTGGTGGGTTATACAGGAAAATTTCATTTCAAAGACAGTTTTATAAAAATGTATCATCAGAATGATTCTTGCAAGCTGGTGAATAGAAAGCTTCAAGCATCATTTTTTCCTCTTGAGACAACTCCCGGAAAGCAGCATTTTCTCATCTCTAGTTCCACAGAAGGTACAGTTCTCATTTCTGTGATTCCATCAAAAATCTCGAAAGGACACACTGAGGGAATATGCTCAGTCGTTGGCAGGCAGGCTTAGAATCGCAGAGAGGAAATCGATTACCATTTCAGGACTTCCATGCAGTTGCTGTCCAAACCACAGTGAGCAAGATAAACCATAAGTTAAACTGACCTCCTGCTGATAAGCCTGGGACACCATCAGAATCTATTTCCAAATATCACGGAGGGGACCATGTGGAATCCTCTGCCTTCTGGAGCATCAGATTGAATGGGGAGCCTGTTTTTTATTATGGCTGGGAATTAAAAAAAAAAAATGTTTAACTATTCCATGACTTTAATGGAACACAGATTTGGTTTGTCTTGGAAATGACTGTTCGGCATTATAATTACCATTTGCTTGCAGCGTCAGTGAAGGCACACGGTGGAGTTGGCTTCCAAACCACGGAGGCAAAGAAGAGAGAGGACAAGCACTAAGATACATGTGTGCGTACACACGTACAACATCCATATATACATCATCCATTGGTTCATTTGCAATTCATGACACTTTGGAACAGGGAAGATTTTTTTTTTTTTTTCAAAAGGCAACATCCGTTCCCTGACAAACTCATAAATCATTTTATTTTCCTGCTATAAAGCAAAAATCACTTTTAAAACCAGTGCGATCTTTTGAGTCTCTGCTCATTTGGCAAATGGGTCTCATGCTGAAATAAACCTGCTGTCAAGTTTGACAAGAAGTCTGCATTCCCTAACGTGGGTACTTTGCACGTTCAGTCAGAGGCACGCCATTTTGGATGGTGCCTTCTTTGAGCTGCTCTCGCCAGAGTGCTGCCCTGGGCATCCCGGCTCATCCCTGGGGACCCTGCCAGTGTAGCCTTCCACTGCCAGTGTAGACCCTTCCACCATTTTTGAGGGCTTTAAATTTTCACCCAAGGCTTAGTGGGACAGAAGAAATGAA
Source organism: Mustela erminea (assembly GCF_009829155.1). Lineage (NCBI taxonomy): Eukaryota > Metazoa > Chordata > Mammalia > Carnivora > Mustelidae > Mustela > Mustela erminea. The sequence goes on from NC_045625.1 coordinate 24,161,964, forward strand.
GCAGATTAGAGCTAATTAGAGTCTACAAAGCACCGTGTTGTTAATTCTAGAGTTTCGATTGTTTCCTCTTAGAAACTAATCCTAGACTGAGTATGTGCTGGAGGAGGCTTGGGGTTCGTTGGCTGTAAATTATTTGGCACCCAGTGTCCCACTGGGCAGACCTTTGTTTTTTGTTTTGTTTTGTTTTGTGCTTTTAAAGATTTTATTTATGTATTTGACAGAGAGATCACAAGTAGGCAAAGAGGCAGGCAGAGAGAGTGGGGGGAAGCAGGCTCCCTGCTGAGCAGAGAGTCCGATGCGGGGCTTGATCCCAGGACCCTGAGATATGACCTAAGCTGAAGGCAGAGGCTTAACCCACTGGGCCACCCAGGCGCCCTGGGCAGACCTTTGTCCTAGCTGCTCTCTCTCCCTGAAGTGTGCATTCTCCTAATCTTTGCACGGCCAACTCCTTCTCATCCTCTAAGCCTCCCTTCATTTAATTCTGATAATCATTCATTGAGTTCAGTGTTATTAATGCCTCTTAAAAGATAAAGAAACTGGGGCTCAAAGAGTCTAGGTAGTTTGTCTACCGGCTAGTAACTAGCAGAGACAGGTTTCCAACCCCAGGGTTCTAGAGCCCGTATTCTTGAATCTCACATATGCTGCTTAGTCCTCTGCTCTAAAAAGGATCTCAGACTAGTCTGGAGACATTCATTCTTGCTAACTAGTTCCAGAATGGAGGCACTCATGCGATCTTGTAGGAGCCTGGGGGTTCATTGAAGGTTTCCTTAAAAAAAAAGCAAACTTGAGTTGGAACAGCTGAAAGAGTACTAAGAGTACTGAAGGGTAAAATATATTCTGTGTAAAGGAACGTCAGGCAAAACGGCCCATCATTGTGAAACAGCAAGAATCAAAGAGGAAGCTACTTTAAGGAAATGAGTATTGCTTGAGCGTTACTATGATTAAGAGAAGGGTAGAAGCTGAGGCTGGAGTATCTAGTAGGAATATGTATAAGGTCTAAGATGCCAAGTTACATCGCCTCCAACCTTGGAAGGATTGTAAAGCGATTGTAGGCAGCAAGGGGACATGGTCAGACTTGCTTTTAGGAATATCACTATAGCTATCATGTGGTTAATGGATTGGAGCAGGATGAGTGTAGGGCATGGAAGACCTTTTAGGACCATATGCAGTAGGGCAGGTAAAAGGTGCTGTGAGCCTGAAGCAGGCCAGTGAGTGTAGATAGGGAGAGGACAGGTCTGATTCATGAAGATTTAGAAGATAAGATCAGTGAGCTTTGGACTGGGGAGATGGGAAGGCTGAAAGGTGAGTTTAGGTATTCTCCCGGGTTCCTGGCTCATGGTTTCTGGGCAGATGGACAGTACTGTTCTTAGAAAGAGGGAACCAAGTTCAGTGAAGAAAAGGCTAAGCTTCCTTGGTTTAGTGCATGACGGGACATGGTGGCATGGGTGTCCAACTTGTCCTTGCACCGCAAGTGGAGAGTTGACAGATGTGGTTGGTGATTGGAAATACGTAGCGTAGGAGAGATGGTGAAAGCCAGGCTTCAAGGAGAGTGTGTGAGAAGAGAAGAACAGAGTCCTGAGACCCATGGGGCACAACAGTGGTTCCGGGGCTGCTAGAGCAGGAGGAGGTTGCAAGAGAAACTTGAACTCTGCAAAAGGCAGGGCCCAGGAGACTCAGTCACCTACCCACCTGTAGCTCCTGAGTCTTCTAGGAAGTGGGATCAACCTCCCTCTGGGGATGAAAAACACTAGTCAGAAAGACCTGAGAAAATGACCATAAACCCACCATCTGTCTGAGGGTGCCGAGGCTCGGCGGTCCAACTATGGAGGACATTAATGAATTCTGAAAAGTGAAAGTTGTTCCTAAAGAGGTAGACATTTTGCATATGTTTTTCTTAGCAAAATCCAGAGAATTGGGACTTAATTTAAAGGACATGAACATTGTGAATGCAGTAACCGTTGTTTATTATTATTATTGTTATTAATTAACCCGGCTCTGTTTCTATGGCAGGAAACGTCACAAAGTTCTGGCCCTTAATTGTGACAGTATGCCTAGTGTTAAGTAGAAAATAGAATAGGGAGAAAAAAATGTATTTTTATTTTCACCATTAACCATTCAAAGGTTTGGTTTCTGTAGTTATTTTCTAATTAGACTTCATTTGTGGCTAGCCATTCCCATTCAAATTGAGACTTAACAAACTTTCACTCCGTGCCTGCTATGCGCTTGGAGCTATGCACTTTGATATTTCCTTTAAATGTCCCTAAAACTTCACCCAAGGGCCAAGAGTGAGGGCAGAGTGGTTTTGTCCATTTTACAGATAACAAAACTGAGGCTCTCAGAGATGAAGTGATTTGAGTTTACTCCAGCAATCAGAGGCGGCCAAGGATTTGAGCACGCGTGTGCACACACACACACATACACACACACACACGTGTTAAATTCTAAGTCCAGGGTGGGTTTTTTTTTTCCACTTTTAATATAACTGCTGTTTCTAATTCTAAAATGTGGTTCACATCTTGCTGATTTTTCTAACTGAACAAATCTTTTCTCTTCTCTCCTTAACTCCTGAACATCCCCATCCCATTGAACAAATGCATTGACAAACAGGGGGATCCGTCAAATTGTGACCTTTATAAAATAACCATTCCTAGATCATCCCTGCAACTTCTTTGGGTCTGCTTATTTGGTGGTTTTGATTTGGTCTATGGGAAATCAATGATTAGTGTATAAAATGCAATGCCAATGATTATTCTCATCGACTTCCTTGAGGCTGGTGGGCTGTGGTGATTTATATAAGTTTATAGGGCTGTTTGGTGTCAGATGAGCTATATGACCTTCTACATCTTTAAACACATCCAGATTGTCTTTGAGGTTGAAAAATAATGTGGCTGGGCCCAAGCATGCTCCAGAAGAGCATCCTGTGTGATTGTGGAAAAGGAATCGTGGCTAACATGGTCCGATGAGGACTTAGTTCCTGAGCAAGCGCTCACACTTAGCGCGACAAAATATACATAACGGCCATCACTGCCGTTCGCTTTTCCATCTTCTTTCATTTCATTTTCATAGGAAACTGAGTAGATCCTGAATCTGTGTATGGGAGGCAAACTCTTGTATTTTTCAACCAGATTTGCTAGGATATAATAAGAGAAGACAGTGGGGAGAGAGAGAACACAAAAGTGAAATTGTTGCATATATCCGGTACACTAACAAAGTCGATAAAGCAGAATTTTTGATGAACGCACTGATTTTTAGAAAGTCAGATGGTGACTGTCTAGGCAGGGTGAAGAAGCCACCGGGTTCTTGCAGTTCTTCCATTAATTGGGCAAATGTTTGAGGCCCTACTCTAAGTGAGGCCCTTTGCTAGACACTGGGCCATGAGAAGAAACAGGATTGACATGGTTTCTCCTGTTACTCTTGAAGGTATCAAGTGGATCATTATGGGTGTCTGCTGCATGCCGTGTCTGTTTTCTGTGGAGACATCAGTAGTGGGTCCCCATGTCAGCAGCGGGCCAGATGCCCGATGACCAATCCCTCAGAAGAATCCTTGTATAGGAAATCAAGCACATAATTTACATGGAGCCTTTCTCTATTTTAGGGCATGACTGTTGGCTATAGCTCCTCTACAAGATCTGATAAATACAGAAGGGAAAAGAGACAGAGATGGAGAACCAAATTGTGGATGTTTAGACTTATCTGATGCTTTTAAGAAATAGAGAGGGTCTGCGAAGTGATGAGGATTTCTGAAAAGACCTTGATCCAAAAATTGTACTCACCTGCACATGGGTCCCTAAAATGCCATCATTATTAGTAAAAATCCTGCTAACAAGGAAAATATTGTAAAACTGGCTAGTGTCAAGTGAACGTCCATCACGTGCCAGGCCCTGTCCCGGTGATTCTGCGAACACCATCTCCTTTAATCTACAGAACATTCCTAGAAGGCAGACATCGTTATCTCTGTACCCCTGGGAAACAAGATCCGTGATGTGAATTGGCTGGGCTCAGGTCACGTGACCCCTGTGTGCTGCCCATGCTTGTGCTCTTAGCTGGCCTGCAGTCTGCACCGTAACCATGGCTCAGGCTCCCACTGTCACATATTGTGTGACATTCTTAAGACGTTCTCCCCTGATAACCTCGCACTGTTTTCTCCACTTTTATATTTCAGCTGGCAGAGAAGCCAAAGATGTTATGTACATTATCTCATTTAAACTGTTTACCACACTGTGGTATGGCATCATCCCTATTTTATTCATGGAGATAATAAGTTTCAGAGAGTTTTAGTAATTTTCCCAAGGTCCACATGGCTTTTAAGGAATCAGCTCAGACGAGGGAGCCTATGCTTTGAAGTTGGAGAGTTGACTTCAGACCTCATCTCCGTATCATACCTCTGTATTAATTATCCATTGTTGCATGACAAATTACCCCATAACTTAGCACCTTCAAATAACACACACTTACTCACTCACAGTTTCTGTGGCTCAGGAATCCTGCCAGGGCTTAGCTGGATCTCCTGGCTCAGGGTATCCCATAAGACTACAGTCCAGGTGTCAGCCACGGCCATAGTCATTACATGGTTGAGCTGAGGTCCATCACCAAGCTCACTCAGAAAATGCTGGCAGGATTTAGTTCCTTACGGGATGTTGGCCGCTGTCTACCCTCTGTTCCTGGCCACAAAGTTTTCTCTATAGGATGGTTCACAACATGGCGGCCGGCTCCATCAAAGTGAGCAAGCCAAAGAGGGAGCACGACCAAGATGGAGGTCAGTCTTTTCTAGCGTAATCTTGAGAGAGACAACCCATCTCATTTGCTGTGTTCTGTTCGCTATGAGCAGGTCACTCGGTCCAGCCCACCTCGTACAAGGATGGCAAGCTGCCCACGACACCACCTGTCTGAGTCTCTTTCAGTCTTCACTGACCCATGTTTGAAGGAAGAATAATATCCACTTTGCTCTGTTGGAGTGGGAATTAAGCGAAATAGGCTATATGAGGCCCCTGGCCCATAATGTTGTTCAGTGAATTATAACCACAGTTATTATTGCTTTGTTGATATTGTAAGTAGGAGAGCCAGAATTCAAACCCAGGTGTGTGCAATTCCTACCCATACCACCTCCCATCACCTCCTCCACAGCATTGCTTGGTCTGAGGTAATCTGAGAGGAGCCCTCATTTTCCAAGATAGTTTTGATTAAAATAGTCCAAGAAGAGCCATTTATCCTAGTGTCATGTGCAAAGGGAGAGGCAAGGTGATTTTTTTTTTTTTTTTGGCCTTAACAACTATAAAATATGAGGAAGCCTTTGTAGGAGAGGTTTTCTTTGTTCAAGTCTTTAGCTAGTCTCATAAGACATTTTAATGTTAATAGGGCTCCCACAGGGATAATATAATTGATACAATACTCTTCCAAAGCTGTTCTAAACATTGCCGTCACCCCAGTGTAGTAATATATCTTCCCAATGTCAGAAAATGCAGAGTGGTTACTGAACTCTGATTTGCTTGACTCTGGGACGGTTGCTTTGAAGACAGAGCTTATTGGGGAGGCTGACTTTGGAGCCATGGGAGCAAGTCTGATGAATGTGTTGGAAGTGCTGCAGTGGCCTTTCAGATGCCTGGACGTCACTGGGGGAAATAAAAATGCTAAGGAGAATTAATGTGATAAGCAAGTCTGTCAGTGAGCCATCTCAGAATCATGGACTTTGGATTTTAGCAAAACCGCATAGTGCGGTGGAAAGACCGTGGGCTTTGGAGTCAGCTAGACAGAGCTGGGTTTGAGTCCAAGTTCTGCCTCTTTCTAGCTGGGTGGGACCTTGAGCAAATAATTTAACTTCTTACGACTCCCAGCTACTTGTTCTGCAAAGCTGGGTAATAATATCTACATCACAAGGTTGCATGGGTGTCAAGGAGCACACCAAAGGTGCTTAATAAATTTTAGACCGTGTCATCCTTTTAAATCTTGCTTTTAATCCAGCAGTGGTAAATATTTAACAGCAGACTTTCCAGAGGGTGGGAGGGGAAGTCCTGATTTGTAGCATTTGCCTATGTCTGTGGTGTAAAAACTTCTGCCACATGGGTTTCTAGCTACCCGTCCGGTCACTGCACATGGATTTGGGAAGGGAATACGTGTAATCCACTCTCGGGAGTGTTGTTTTCCTTCTGTCTCTGTCCAGCTTTCTTTCTTTCATGCGGATTTATGCCTTCTGCCAGAGCAATGACCATTTTTGCAAAGTTAGCTCTCCTCAAACCCTCTCCCCCCTCTGCCCACCCCATTCCTGCACTTAAAAAGTACCAGGCACACAAGGAAGCTTCCCTTCGCTGTTTGTTCACCTGGTCCCCCGTATCAGAGGCTGGAGGGTAAGTTGACGTCAACATTTATTTCCAGTCGATGGATAAAGTAGTCAGGGGGGAGGAGGAAGACCCTGAAGCCATCAGCCGTCTCGTGTGCGCCTGTTCTCCGTGTTTGCTTGCATCATTTTTCCAAGGGTCTCCTTTCTGCGTCGAGTTTCGCATTTGATCTTAATTCTGGACCGGGTCCGAAGTGTGGCTAGAGCCAGGTACCAGAGCCTGGGGAAGAGAGGAAAAGTCTGTTCCTTTGCTAACTTTCTGGCAAGGCGGCTGTGTCAAAACTATAATAATTACCGTAAAAGTGTCTGAATGCAGGGCTTCCTGTTTACCCTGCGTCGTCTTCTTGCCTTTTTCCATTTGGAAATTTTGGGGGGCCGTCATGGATCCCCTCTGCTTATTTGCTTTCTCAGACATGGGACAGACAAGTTAGTTCTCATCAACTTCCTCTCAGTTTTTGGTCCCATTTAGCAGAGGTCCCTCTAATAGAGGGAGCGTTCCCTAGGACGCACAAGCGCAGCCTTTTCCAAATTAAAAAAAAAAAAAAAAAAAGATCTTGTGATAATTTCAGTAAGGATGTAGGAAAAGAGAAGTTACATCCTTTTCTCGGGTCACAGTCTTATATCGATATCTTTGGCTAATATTTGTATTTTTAAGGGGGTGCTGGGTGCTACAAGGAAATAAAGACAAAATAGTGTGCCTTTCCACCTACCAGTGAAAAACATCTGGGGGAAGTCAGGAAGGACTTTAGAGCTTTTCAGATTCTCTCTATCCCTAAGTTTAGAACCAACAAGAAGTAGAGGAACCCCTTTAAATATCAGCCCTGTCATAGCTGAATTGTTTTATTCTAGTGGATTCTGGGGGAAAAAAAGAGGAGTCAGCATGATTATTATAATTACCTTAAGAACTTTTATAGTTGTCCCACACTATTCCAGTGGAAAACAAGCCTTGTCCCCTTCTTGTATTACAAACAGTGCAACACAGGGGACAAGAAGGCCTCACATATATGCTTGGAATTGGCGTGCAGTATAACCCATCCTCCGAGCCTCCTTTTAGACCTATGGAAACATCTCCCTGTAATAAAGAGGATTTAGGGAGAGTTTGTAGAGCCAAAAATTCCACATGCACAAGGCCCTTTGGGTGAAAGAGTGCTAAATTGAATATTTTCCACATAAATTACTATGACTGCCCCACTGTGCTTTGAGAAAAACCAACTCTGCTCTTGGACACAGCGATCAGACAGATCAGCTGGAAGGAAGCCAGCTCCTTCTGAGATGTCCTGGTAGAAACTTTGAGTGACAGAGACATTCCATAGTAAGTGACAGCAAATTGAGCCAATTAAGTTTTCTTTGGGGAGAAAAAAGGTCTAAGTGCTGAGTTCATTAGAGAAGGGGTAGTCACTTCAGCTCGGGCTAGCTGCCCCAAGTAAACTGAGAAAACCTTTCAGTTTCTAAAGGCCCCATTGTCTACCCCAAATTCAGAAGTATGAGGCCCAGGGGTCTCATGACTACAGCTTGTGACTCAGTTTCCAGTGTGTCTTTTCTTTGCACTATCATCGAATGGAACATGATTATTGGGTCCAATGTGTTAGTGGCTAAAGAAATTTTTTTTAAAAAAATCAAGTTTCGCATGCCTTTCCAATAGGAGAAGGTTGGTCCTGAAAAGATTGTTCCAGTGCTTTATTCTTTCTGGAAAGGAAGGCTGACCAAGGGTCTCCCTTCGCCCACATCGTCCCTCAAAGAACTCTATGCTCTCTTGTAATGGGAGAAAAATTAGGATCTCATAGTAAAAAAAAAAAAAAACCCTAGGCATCTGTCCCCTTTGACTTGTTTTATGGGATTATCCTTCATAGTATCTTGAGAGCTGCCCCTAGTTCAGATGAAGACAGTTTAGAAAGTTGGATGGGTTTTTTGTTGACAGTATTAACTTGGCGCTAGATGCCTTATTACACATCCAAGCATTGGAAGATCATTTTATGACTAACATTTGGGTTAAATCTGTAAACATTGTTTATCTTTGACATTATTTCCCTTGAAAAAAGGCAATAGCAGCAACATTTTTCCTCCTGTCATTTTGGGCTCCACAAGGGGAAGGCGGGTTGTTGGAACGGGGGTGAGAAAGGCAATGATGACAAGATGCTGAGATGCTATCTCTCCTTCTATCTCCTAGTTGCGATGGTGGGGGGTTTGTTGACATGGCACAGAAGGTCTTGCCTCAGGGAGTCCCACGAGTGAAAACTGATGGATGTTCACCACCAAATCCCTTTCTTTAAGGGATGTTATCATGTCACATTTCTGAAAATACAGAATGCACCCTGGATAATATTTTCACATATGCTGATAAACACAGCTGCCAAGAAAAGCATGCTTAAAAAAAAAAAAACCCAAGAGATGTTGAGGGTTGTGCATAGAATTTTTATTTTCATGGTCTTTCTTGATTCTCTCAGTGATGTTATAAGCTTTACGTATTCCCCTCCCTGCTTATGTCCACTCTAACCTTGCCCAGAAAGGGAAGAGCAGAAATAATCAGAGCTTGATTCTTAAATTCCTAATAATAATGCACGGTGATGGAGATAATAGACTGGCCCCATTCTGAGTGAAAAAGTACACACACACAGCCAGACCCAACCAAAATGAAACACAATTTTTAAAATGTGAAACCAAATCATCTATGGTACATCCATAATAAAACTTCATACTATTTTAAGTTTTATTTTCTAGACTTCAGTTTATGTATTTTATATCAATGCAGTCATTTTAAATTCCACCCTCCAAGTTTCATTTAGGAAACTGAGCCAATTTGGCAAAGTTAGGATTATCATTTTTTATGTCTCCAGAGTAATCAATGGAAAAGGTATTCTATATTTCAACTAGTTATTTCTCCATTTTTGCACAACCATGTTGTTTTCAATTTAACCAACCCTAGACTTGCAGTTATTGTCTTTATTTCTTAGTCTTTATTTTTCTTTTGATTGAATCACTCTTTAGGAAAGAAAATTAAGAATTTCAGATATTGGTTGTTAACATTTTTACCACTTTTGCCAAATTATTTTCCAAAAGTTTTGCCAAGGGTACCATGGGTATTATTCCTTGTATTCTGAATTTCAAATAACAGGGCAGCTTTATGTAGGCATTAGAGCTTTATTTATTTATTTATTTATTTAAAGATTTTATTTATTTATTTGACAGAGATCACAAGTAGGCAGAGAGGCAGGCAGAGAGAGAGGAAGGGAAGCAGGCTCCCCGCTGAGCAGAGAGCCTGACGTGGGGCTCGATCCCAGGACCCTGGGATCATGACCTGAGCCGAAGGCAGAGGCTTTAACCCACTGAGTCACTCAGGCGCCCAGAGCTTTACTTCTTTTAATTAAAAAAAATTTATTGAAGTCTAGTTGACATGTAGTGTTACATTACAGTCAAGTGTACAACATGGCAATTTGATAGCTCTTTACATTAAGGCTTTAGGGCTTCTGTAAAATGTTTTCAGACAAAGTGAATACATGTGGAATTTCAGGTGGTCAGGTGATGGAAAAAGGAAGTAAGTGGGGGCGCCTGGGTGGCTCAGTGGGGTAAGCCTCTGCCTTTAGCTCAGGTCATAGTCTCAGGGCTCTGGGATCGAGCCCCACGTCGGGTTCTCTGCTCAGCAGGGAGCCTGCTTCCTCCTCTCTCTCTGCCTGCCTCTCTGCCTACTTGTGATCTCTCTCTCTCTCTCTGTCAAATAAATAAGTAAAATCTTAAAAAAAAAAAAAAAAAGAAAGAAAGACGTGTCCCCAGTTATTCTGATACAATATCAATGAGCGACGTTTGAAAAACATTCAATAGCCAATTGCTTTTCTCTTTGCATTATCTCCTATGAGTAAATCACATATCCTCTCTGTATCAGAGTACAGATTTATATCTTAGTTTTCTTGCCTCGGGCTTCAATTTATTTTTCTATGCCCTTATTCTTCCCTTAACCCCAGTTTCTTCCTTTATTTACTTTTGTATCCATCTTTCTCTGATTATTGCTATGAGATTATCTTTTGAACTAGATGACAATGATTTGAAAAGACAATTTTTAAATTATTGTAGGGAAATACCCTGATGTAGCGCGTGTTCACTGAGTCATCAAATGAATAAGTGAATACACTGTTGAGAAGGATCTTGAATGTTAAAAGCATTCTTTTTCTATTCACTTTTTTTTTTTTTTTTTCAAATAAAGCTAGGCAGTATAAATCCTGATGTGCTGATTTAGGTTCTTGCTAATGTAAATTATTATTGTCGTAATACTGCTTTATACTTTAAAAAGTGACTTCACCTCCATTACCTTATTTGATAGTCACAAGAATCCTAGGAGTTGGAAAAGATGGGCATCATTTTCTCTATTTTATAGAAAAGTGAACAGAAACCCAGAAAGGCTCAGGCCTTACTACAGATTATGCCCATCCCAAGGGGCTTTACCTGTGTTAAATTGTGGCACGTGTTGCTCTTCTGATTTTACCAAAAAGAAATGGAACTTCATGGGAACTGAGTAGCTTGCCTCACTTTTCCCAAACATTTTCTACCTGTCAAGGTTTTTAAACCTCCTTTAAAACAAGGAGAGCGCCCAGGCTGGTTGGATCCCCAGGCACGTGCTACACTTTCTCCATCACTTACCCACGGATCACTCCGGCTACCATGGAGCGAGCTGTAATTACTCTTCTTTTACAAATGAGGGAACTGAGGCTCAGAAGTGGTTATAACTTGCCAAAGCCCATGTGCCTCACTAATATAGCAGCCAGAATGTAGATGAAAGTCTTAGTCAAATCGGTCCATCCGTCTGTGCTCTGCTTACTGCTTGCGTGGCAATACGGAATATAGGCACCTGAAGTTACCTTTGAGGTCATCTGGCATAACCACGATTACAAACAAAAAAGCTGGTGTACTGAGTGCATATTTGGGTGTCAAACACCATGCTCAACCCATGCCCACACACAGTTCTGGGAACAGCCCTGTGAGGAAGGTACTATGATTAACTACCCCTTCCCTTTAATAGATGATAAAACTGAGGCCCAGAAATGTTAAATAACTTGCCCATGGCCACAGAGTTAGTAAAGGCAGAGCAGTTCTTGTACCCTGTGTATGAATCACCCTACACAGCTCATAGAGCATTCTATGAGGCCCTGTACCTCCAGGGACAAAGGGCCTCCTTATGATGAGGTGTTCTATCTTGTTGGAAAATTCATCTGACATGTGCCTCCCTGAGAGCCAATTCATGGGTCTAGAAGTGTGCCTGGCACATAATTAGCACAACATAATGTTTGTTAAATCAGTGCATAGATTTCTTTTACAATCTTGCTATGAGATCTGTTTGGTGTTCTCTGCAAGGACCTTTCTGAGACTGGGGTGCTGAGATCCTGTTTCTCTCACTTACCTCTTTTTCGGAATGCATGTCTTCATCTCACTTTTCCCAAACATTTTCTACCTGTCAAGGTTTTTAATACCTACCTTTATTCTTCTGGAACCTTGAATATAGAAAAAATACTAGAAGGCCAACATTATCTTCTATTATGAGACAGAAAACCATCCTAATTCTAAAAAATATATGTTCTCAGCTAAGTAATGAATATGGGTACACCTGCCATCTCATGACCTCCCATTCCCAGTTTGAACCCCTGAAATAAGGGGCTAAGAGCATCCTCACAGTAAAGGAAATCTACTCTCTTCTTGGTAAAATAGGCATGAGTCATTATGACGTCTTTTCTTTTTGTGATAAATCCCCAAACTAAACTTGAGTCATCGGTCCATTAGAACATCTTAGTATATTGCCCCCCATTAAAGTAAAATGCCTTTTATTAGTAAAGCACTATCCTATTTGTTGTATTATATTAAAACCTTTTTCCATATCTATCAAAGTTGAGGATATAAATCATCATTTCTCCAGCAATCTCTGCCCTAAGTGGATGCCATAAAGAAATATGTGCACATATGTACTAGGAAATTCCAACACAGATATTTATATTAGTATTCATCCAAACTGGCCAAAAATTGGAAACAATGTAAATATTCATGAACCAGTAAATGGATCAGAATGTCACAGAGTAGTTACATAACAGGACATTATATAGCAATAAAAAAGAAAGAAACTGCAGATACATACAAAGCCATGGGTAAGTCTGAAACACATGATGTAGGATAAAAGAAGCTGTATGCAAACGAATACACACAAGTCCATATATATGAAGCTTTAACCCAAAGAGTGTATTGTTTCAGAAAACAGATAGAAAAGGGTACTTGGGTGGCTCAGTGGCTTAAGCCTCTGCCTTCAGCTCAGGTCATGGTCTCAGGGTCCTGGGGTAGAGCCCCATATCAGGCTTTCTGCTCAGCAGGGAGCCTGCTTCCCCCTCTCTCTCTGCCTGCCTCTCTGCCTACTTGTGATCTCTCTCTTTCTGTCAAATAAGTAAAACAAAATCTTAAAAAAGAAAAGAAAAGAAAACAGGTAGAAAAATGGTTAAACAGTAAAGATAAAATTATTGCTCCAAGAGTCAGGAAGGTGGGGGCCATGGCAGATGGGAGGGAAGGGCATCAAGATTAGGAAGGGCATCTTCTCAGCTGCTGGTGACCATCTCCGCACATGCAGGGGGGTAAATGGGTACTCAACAACATTTTGTAAACTCTGTGTTTAGAGGATTTAAGCTCCTTTCTGTACATACGTCATGTTTTGCAGTAAAAAATATCTTGGAGGAATAGTGGTTAGGAGAAAGAATAAATTGCCACATGCTTAGTCCAGCAAATACACCTCTTGGTGCCCAAATACACTCAAAACACCGCAGCGTATGTCCTTGCCGTCAAGAAATTATACTTCCAGCCCCTCATCTGTTTCACTTATGGTTTCCGTTAGAGGACAACAGAACGCGTGAAGAGGAGAATGAGCATTGTTTGCCTTTGTTCGGTTGCCTTTTAGACTTTCCTCCCCTGTCTGCGAGTGAGCCACATCGAATAAACAATGGGTTGATGCAGAAATACGTGTCTAATTAAGCTCTTGCTTCTCTGATGCATTTCAGGTCCCTAACATTTACCACGTTAGAAATAATGAAATAGATCGGCCACGTCCTGCTCTCCTCTCTGGCGAGACCTCGCTTTGTGAGGTGGTAAACAAACTGCCAGGCTGCGGATTTTATTAGAAGCTGTAAGTGGTGGCAGGAATGAGAAGGAGTGCCAAAGGGATCCAAACTCACGCCTGTCAGGCTCGCTCTGCTCTGCGAGGAAGCCAAGCGCCTCATTTCCACCGCGTTATTTAAGCCGAGAAGCGGAATCGGGATGCTCTGGCGGGCTGTGCGCAGTCCTCAGCAGCCTTCCCGCCAAACCCTCCGAGACATCTAGCTTCTCCCTTCAACAATTCCCCAGGCGGGCATTTGGTATGCACTCTATATGCTCCTTCAGTGACCCACGCATACATCACAAAACATTTTTGCTTTATGTGGATGGCAGCATTGCCTAAGTATTTGTCCTTATTTTTCTAAGATGCATGGAAACTGGAACAGGCTGAAAATGAAGCAAACCAGGCCCGTCTGATTCATCCAGGCTACTCACTCACGTCCTCCCGTTCACTCTGATCTGGGGCTCATTTTGGGTCCTTCCCATGGTGACCAAGAGCAGAGCCCAACACCTCAGTAGCTGCTAGGTCATACATGTCCACGAGGTCGTTAGAGCGAGGCAGAGCGTATCTCCGCTCTTTCGAGTGATTAACGGACTGCCATGACACATCTGTCTTCCAGACTACCTGATGTGCTCTTTTGAATTCGACGACGACTTTAGTAGAGCAGAGCAGATAAATCTGTGCCTGATTAAATGTATTCAGGACCATACTTACTGAGCATCCAGTGTATACTAGGCCCTAGGCTATGTGCTGGAGCTCAGAGGGAAATTATATTTCAGCATTGACATGGAACCGAATGCATCTCAATCAAGTGAGAGAAACTCAGTGTCAGCGGGTTTAGATGGGCGCTGCAGAAGAAACCGCTAATAATTAATACTGAGAAGGGCAGGGGCAGAGAGAGCTTCTCAAGAGTCTGATATTTACATGAAGGAAGGAAGATTCATTATGGCCCCGACAAAGCCACTTGGAAAAAGTAAAACTAAATTATCTCTGGGAAAAGTGAGGGACCTAATTATGAAATGCCCCAAAGAACACTCCTACTTAAAAAATAAAGAGCAAGAGGTACTTAGGAACTCAATTCCATTATCCATTCAAGGCAATAAAAACAAAAGAAAAACAAACACCGGTTTAAAAAAAAAAAAAACCCTCCAAGATTCTTCAAAATGGAAGAACTGCGTAGTTAATATTACGCCATGACTTACTCGACTTTGTATTCTCCATACCCAGTACATCTCAGTAAATGCACACTGATAGAATAAATTAATGAATGATTTATTATGCAACCTGAAAGGCCATACATACACATATGTAGAATGTGCACAGAAGCAGGAGGCATGTGTCCAGTATGTGAAAACAGACCTACCTGCAGACAGGGCTGGCTCTCGTTGGCGCAGCTGGTGGAGGCATGGTACTAATGAACAGCTTGGTTTCAGCCCTGAAAGCAAGTGTAACCTGGAAAGTCAGACCGCCCCAGACACCTGCAGAAGGGTTTCTTTTACCATAGCTTTCAAGGGAGATTGGGTGAGAGAAAAGAGACACCTACATGGCTCCTGGTTCCCTTCTTCCCTAAGGTCTGCTGTGCTAAGAACAGTGTCAGGCACACTGGGAACATCAGATATTGGCAAAGATGGAGGAAAGGGAACCCTTATGTACTGTTGGTGGGAATGCAGGCGGGTGCAGCCCCTGGGCAGCAGTAAGGAGGTTCCTCAGGAAATTAAAAATAGGATGATCCAGGAGGCCTGGGTGACTCCGTTGGTTAAGTGGCAGGCTCTTGATTTTGGCTCAGGTCATGATCTCAGGGTCCTGGGATCTAGCCAGGTGTGGGTTCCGTGCTCAGAGGGGAGTCTGCTTGAGAACTCTTTCTCTCCCTCTCGCTCTGCCCCTTCCCCTGCTCATGGGCTCACCCTCTCTGTCTCTCAAATAAATAAATAAATCTTTAAAAAAAAAATAGAAGTATCCTACAATCCATTAATTGCACTACTGGATATTTACCTAAGGAAAGCAAAACACTGATTTGAAAGGATACATGCACCCCTATGTTTACTGCAGCTTTATCTATAGTAGTCAAACTGTGGAAGCAGCCAAGCAACCACTGATAAATGAGACAAAGAAGAAGTGGGGTGTGTGTGTGTGTGTGTGTGTGTGTGTGTGTGTATGGAGTATTACTCAGCCATAAAAAAGGAAGTCTTTAAAAAAAAAAAAGGAAGTCTTCCCATTTACAAGAACACGAAGTATCTGGAGAGTATAATGCTAAGCAAAGTAAGTCAGAGAAAGACAAATACCGTATGATCTCATTCATATATGGAATTTAAGAAACAAAATAAATGAGCAAAGGATAAAAAGAGACAAATAAAACACAGACCTTTAACTATGAAGAACAAGCAGATGGTTACTGGAAGGGAGCTGAGTGGAGGAGGGGTGAACTAGAGGAAAGAGATTAAGAGGACACTCACCATGATGAGCACTAAGCAATGTGTAGAATTGCTAAATCACTATATAGTACACATGAGCTAATATAGTACTGTATATTAAGTACACTGGAATTAAAAAACAGTGATTTTTTTTTTTAATTGAAAAGAAACAGTGTGAGGACACCTAACAGAGAAATAGTCAAAGAGTAAGTTGAAGCCAGAAATTCCATTGCTGAGCCGTCCTTTTATTGTGCACTCCTCTTTCTTTGGCCACCCCACTCAGCCTTCACTGTTTCTCCAGCAGAAGCTGGCTAAATGCATTCTGAACAGGAGCTCCAGGAGTTTTTCCTACCCCGCTGCATTTGAGTAGGATGCGTTCATTCCCTCTTTGGCCGCCATCTGGTCGTGGATCTTGAGACAGTCGGAGTGCTGAGTCCAAGGAGGGATCTAAGCACAAGGAACTATAGGAACAAAGAGGAGGCACCAACCCAGCCTGTGGTAGATAATAAAGGTGAAAGGGAGAATATAGGTCTTCTAGATGGGAAATCATCTGGAGTGGACCTTAAACAACGAATAGGTGTTATCCAGCCTAAGAAATAGAGAGTAGAACTGGAAGCAGAAAGAACAGGATGTCCCTAACACAGAGGAAAGGCCAAGCGAGGGTGATGGGCATCTACAAGTGCTTTGGTTTTTAGAGGATTGAAGGACACATGGGCAGAGAGGGCCAGACGTGAAGCAATGGAGCTCAGCTGGGCCAGAACTTGACATGCCTCATATGGATGCTAATGAGTTAATACTTTATTCTTAAGGGCTGGGAGTATAGGACAGAGCACTCACTGCATTGCAGAGAAGGGACTGGAGGAAAGAAGAACTCTTTGGGACACTCTCATTATAATCAAAGGGTGAGGAGGGGAAGACTCGAGGACTTCTACATCCCTTGTCCCAGATTGCCTTGTTTTCAATTTAATTCTATAAATACATGATCTTTCAGGCAGAAGTCATGTCTTTTTTTTTTTTTCTCCTCCCAGCTCGAAGTTAATTTATTGGGCTCAAATTCTCTGCGTCCCATTCCAGTGGCAGGTGGCTTCTACTCTAGCGTGGTGTTTCTTCTCCTAGTTTTATGGTTGCCTTTGACCTATTTTGGATATAAAGACCTCCAGCAGAAGGCAAGGAAGTGATAATATTTAAATCATATTATTCTTTCTTGTACTCTGAAAATTAAGACAAAATAAATGATGGCAATGATCTTTTAATGCATTATTAAAATTCAACTATACTCTCACCACTTAGTAGCTATATACCTCTAGGAGATTTCTGAGAAAAACAGAGACCTTTGTGGACGTACCCTTCGGGGAATGTTTTCCACATTCGGAGGTCCTTCTTTAGCTAGGAACATCTTCATTTTCTGTTTTATTTGCTGGGAATGTTCTATCTTTATGTATCATTATCAAAAGAGTTGGGAATAATTGTTTATCAATCATGATACAGCATATTCTACGACAGCTGGGGGTAACATGAAAATGACTTCGGAATGGTCATGTCTTAACTGTTTTCATTTGAACAAATGTTACTAAACCCTGTCCACTGGATTAGGAACTATCCTCAGCCCTGGGGATACCGCTGTGAACAAGCTAAGCCAGATCCTTATCCTCACAGAGATATTTATTCAGAGGGGTTGGGGAGGGGAGGCAAACAATCGAAGATAGACAAAGAAATAAGCTGAATTCAGTGAGAGGGAGGTGTTGTGAAGAAAATAAAACAGTTATGTAGCAGAAGGAGTGAATGGAAGGAAGGAAAACTCTCTCAGAGAAAATGGTTCTGGTGGAGACCTGAATGACAAGAAGGTGTCAGCCATGCAAAGACCTGGGGAAAGAACATTCTAGAGAGAAGGAACAGTGACTGCAAAATTGCTCGGGTGAGAACTTAATAGGCTTGGGTGATCGAGGTGGGGAGAACTGCATAGTGTGGTTGACACATAGAGCTTTTGGGGACAGTGGTGTGTCAGGAGTGGACAGTGACAGGGTCACGGGGGGCTTTGTCACCCACGGTAAGGAGTTTGCAATTTATTCTAAGTAATGTGGGATGTCACTGGAAGGTATTAAACAAGTGAGTATTATCATGTAGTTTAAAAGATTTTTATTTATTTATTTGACAGAGATCACAAGTAGGCAGAGAGGCAGGCAGAGAGAGAGGAAGGGAAGCAGCCTTCCCGCTGAGCAGAGAGCCCGATGCAGGGCTAGATCCCAGGACCCTGAGATCATGACCTGAGCCGAAGGCAGAGGCTTTAACCTACTGAGCCACCCAGGCGCCCTATCCTGTAGTTCAAATCTTACAAAGTTTGCTCAGTCGTTGTGCAGAAAATGGATTGAAAGATGGTGAGTGGAATTAGGAGAGTTGAAGTCCACTGAAGGGGACCACATGAGTGGTCACTGGCCAGAGCTGGAATGGCAAGATGGAGAGAAAGTAAGAGGTTGTGCCCTGTTTTGGAGTTGCCTGTAACGTGTGTGTGTGTGTGTGTGTGTGTGTGTGTGTGTGTGTGTGTGTGAGAGAGAGACAGAGACAGAGACAGAGACAGAGAGAGAAAGAGAGAGAATGGCTAATGGGAGAAATCAAGGAGATTGTGGCCACCTCAAGACTTGGCATGTAAGCAGCCCTGAATAAATGCTTGATGCATTGAAAACATGTTTCTCCTTATTTAAAAATTATCATCCCTCTGAATAATGATTTAATAACTCTACAGCCTGTGCATCATGTGAGCTTAATGAAAGTGCTCTGAGAGGTTTTTCAATGAAACTGCATTTAGAAGTAAATATTTACTTGAGTACAACTCATTTGTGAAATTAAGTCATTTTTATGAGGCATACTCAATTATTTCTGTAACTAGTGAGCAGCATAATATCTATGGAATTATACAATGTGAAGCCTTTCTAACTAATTATCTTACTTGAGAAACATAAACACAGATTTTTTTTTTTTTTTTACAAAGTGCATTACAGACAAAACAAGTTTCTTACTACCTCAAAAACATCTTTCAAGTATCTGTGTAGTGCCTCACTGGGTACAATTACAGATCTTGGAAAAACAGGAAGCCATGAGTTCTTCTGTATCCTTTCCAAGTTACAAATCATAATTCAGGGTCCTGCAAATAAAATTCCATCCTGCACGCCTATCATGTCTGTGTGTGGCACTTTCCAAAACCCCTAGGGACTTCACAGGAATGAGAACCGGTCTCTGCCCTAGGGGAATTCTTAGGTAAGTGGAGAGAGAGACACTAGCAAACCAACCACCAGTAGTAACTGGTTTTGATAAGCACAAAAGGCAGCTACCAGCTCCGGGGAGTTTACCCAGAAGGGCAGCCAACTCATGGAGGAGTGGGTAAGGGGTAGGCAGGAAGTCCAAGGAAGGCTTCCTTGGGGGTGGGACACGTGACTCAAATCCTGTAGGATGAGAAGGAGCTATGCAGACGACGAGAGGGGAAAGGCAGAGAAGTCTGGGCAAGGTTTGGGAGGTAAGACAGAGGTCAGTGGAGGACTCGTGATGGAGGTGAGGAGAGTCACAGCTGCAGGTAAGACGGGAACCCCCGGGTCCCAGAGAGTCTTGCCCTCCATGTTGAGGAATTTCTTCTGAGGGCCATGGGGAGCCCCTGAAGGTAATAAGCAGCATGAAAAGGGAGCAAATTGACCTGTCACAAAGGTGAATCTGTTATCGGTGTGGACGGGAGGCTGAAGGCTAGCATCTGAGGCAGAGAGAGAGGGTAGGAGGCTTCTGGGCGCCCAGACAGGCACACTGAGGCTCCAGGGTTGGGAAGGGAGAGCTAGGGAATAGGATGAACGTTGGAAATGTAAAAAGAAGCAGAAGAAGGAAACAAGGCTGGAATAAGTTGAGGCTGAACCTGGATTACTTTATATTTAACATAAAAGCAAGCAAGGAGATCACAGATTTTTTTTTTCTCATTTAACTCCTTTATTTCATACATGAGTTCTAAGACCTGTGAATGTCATTTTATATTTATTCATTTGTTTGATGGTAGTTTGTGTTTTTAAATATATTTTTTAAAAATGGTATTTGTATTGCCTCCTGAGCATTTTGCTTTATCCAGGCACTGAGTGAGAATCGTGACACCCGAGGGTCTTCAGCATAAGGCGGAGAGGCATGGTGAGGCAGCTTGGTACCAGAAGCATCTAGGAGTCAGACTCATGGCTGAGGTAGATGAGCCCCTTCCCCCTCACTGGGCTGCCTCTTATCTGTAAACTGGCGTGGTAAAAATTATTTTGAGACCCTTCGAATTGTAAAATGGTATTTATTTATTTGAGTTGTTCATTTGAACTTATTTTTATATGTTTTAACTTACTTTAGTCCTCAGACACTCCCATGAGGTAGATGGTCTATTATTAGTCCTCTTTTGCAGATGAGAAAATTAAGGCACAAAGGGTTTCAGTAACTTGCCTGTGATCACACTGCCAATAAGTGGAAAATGGGAGATTCGAACCGGACAGTCTGGCTCCAGGGTCTTTATTCTTAACCACTGGATTCTACAGCTGCCTTCCTTCCCTTGCTTTAATTTTCCACTCAGCCCTAGATGGGTATTTAAGTTGTTTTTGTTTTTCTCAAATGCAAACACTGCTTCAGTAAACGTGCTTCTGTGGAACTCCTTGTTTTCACGCGCAAGTATCTTCCACAGACAATTGTTAAATTATTAAATAAGGAGGCCCTCAGACGGAGGTGGTTTTAAAGCCTTGGTAGCCTACGTAAAGCAAACCACAGCCTAAGCCTGTAAATGACTCGAGTGGGAGAAATCAAAAGCTAAGGAATAACCAATCACCATCAGCCGGCCACGCTTTCCCAAATACGGCAAACCCTAAAGCTCCAGCCAATCTAATGATCCTCTGGCTTTGCCTCTGTGTCTTCTCTATAGAAGTCTTCTCCCCAGCGCCTGTCTGTGGAGTGCTCCGAATCGCTTTAGGTTTGGTTTTGCCTGATTCAAACAGATTTTCACTCAAAGGCTTTTTTTTTTTTTTTTTTTTTTAGCGTGACTCCGTTTGTCTTTTAACACTATGGATGGCATCGCTGAGTCCTAGGGTACCCATCCACTCTCTAGGCCACTGCATGCTGGTTTCTGCCCCTATCACTTAACCAAAACTCTTCCTTTATAAGTCGCTGGGAGCCCCCATGCTGTCATATCCAGTGGGAGGTGTCAGCCTTCAGTCCAGGCTGCCAGCCAGCAGCTTCTGTGACCGCTCTGATCAGCCTTGGTCTGCCTGGACAGCTGTACTGCCCCCCCCCCCCCGCCCCTTCTTACTCTCCCCATCGGCATCTCTCAATCTTTCTACCCCTCGACTTCTGGAGATCCTCAGGACTCAGGATCCTCTGCCCTCTTCTCATTCTTCTTAGACTCCCTAAACAATCTCATTCATGTACCTGGTCTTATTTATTTATTTGTTTGTTTGTTTGTTTGACAGACAGAGATCACAAGTAGGCAGAGAGGCAGGCAGAGAGAAGGGGAAGCAGGCTCCCTGCTGAGCAGAGAGCCCGATGCGGGGCTCGATCCCAGGACCCTGAGATCATGACCTCAGCCGAAGGCAGAGGCTTTACCCCACTGAGCCACCCAGGCACCCCACCTTTTTTTAAAGATTTGATTTATTTACTCAACACAGAGAGAGAGAAGCAGGCTCCCCAGTGAGCAGGGAACCAGATGTGAGACTCCATCTCAGGGCTCTGGGATCACACCCTGACCTGAAGACAGAGGCTTAACCAACAGGTACTTCTGTACTTGTGTCTTTAGATCACTGACCCACTGACAACTCTGAAATTTCTTCTCCTGCCCAGACCTCCTCGGAGCTCTAGAATTCTACATTAAACTGCCTCTGCGCCAGCTCCCCTTGGATATCTCATGAGTATCTCCTACTTAATAGATTCAAAACCATGCTAGCCCTGCTTCTCTTCCAGGGCTCTTGACCTCAGTAGATGGTACCTCCATTCATCCAGATGATGATCTGAGAAATTCCAGTCTTGGAAATCATGTCTCTGAGAGCCCTACAGATATGTTGCCCACTGATTCTACCTCCCCTGTATATCTGATTCCTTCTGCTCTTCTCCATCTCCATTGCCCCTACCCCAGTCCCAGCCTCCACATATCCTACCTGACCTATTGAAAATCTGCGTAGTCATCTCCCTACTTTTGATCTCCAGACAGCATCCTAGTGATCACCTAAGAATTCAGCTTTGATGTTTTCCTGCTTCCGGCTTAAAAATGTTCTATGCCCTCCCATTGGGAGGAAATTGACACACCTCATCCTCTTCCAAAAAGTTCATCCTGTTCTAAAAGGCCCCATGGTTCTCATCCTTGGTTGTACACTAGAATCACCTGGGGAGCTATTTAAAAATTCTTTTGTCCTGCGCCCACTTCAGAGCAGCTATTATGATCTCTCTTGTGGTATGTGGGTACTGGTGCTTTCTCAAACCTCCCCAGGGATTTTTAGAAGAATGGGTTAAGGACCACCGAGACACCCTCATTTAATTCTGCAACACATTCCTCTCTCATTGAAAAAACATATTCGATGGAAGGAAGGAAGGAAGGAAGTAGAAGAAGGAAAAAGAAGAGAGAGAGGGAGAGAAAGAATTAGAGAGAAAGAAAGAGAAGGAGGAAGGAAGGAAGGAAGAGAAAGGAAGAAAGAACACATTCTGATCACAATCCTTGCAGTTTTATGCCTCGGGGCTTTCAAATATGTTCTTCCCACTGCCTGGAATGTCTCATTCTGGGTCTGGCTAAATTCCAGTCATACTTCAAATGTCAGCTCAGACCTTCTTTCTGCAGAAAGGCCTTCTCCCGCATTCTTCCCCTTTCAGTATCTGTCCTCTCTTTTACTCTTCAGGAGACTTAGGTATTTGACTTCATCGTCTCATTTACCGTACTGTGTAATTACGCACGTAGCTGCATGACGGTTTAGGTGATGTCTTTTTCCCCAGTAGAGGGTTGGCTCCCTGACGGCAGGGACCAGGCTCGTTCGACTGAAGTCACTCTCCCAGCACATCCCAGGAGGCCTACCTCACAGCAGGTGCTCTCTGTATCCCAGGGTCCCAGAGAACAACAGCTAGCCTAATAGCTGTGAGCTGTGCCATTTGCTGGCCTGTTGATAATGGAAAAGTCATGGATCATGGATTACAATCACTATCTTGCCCACTTTAGAATCATCTGAGATTCAGGTAGGATGATAGGTCAGAACTACCAGGTGTCCCATGGCATTATGTAATATTAGTAAAATTGCCAAAATTTTCTAATAATTATCAGCTCAACCCATCTGTGAATAGAGTCTCCTCTTTTTCATTTCAGGAAAATGGTTCAGGGAGCTGGAATCATTGGCTTCAGTCCCCAGACGTGCCAGCCTACAAGCAGAGAATAGCCAGATGCTAGGAAAGCCAACCTCTGCTCCTCTCTGCCCCTTTCCCTTCTTCCCTCCTTTCCTCTCCCTCCTCTCATGGCTCCTCATTGTCTCAACCCCCACCCCTGTCTTCAAACATAACTGCTTTCTAACCCCAGTAATCCTTATTTGACCTCAGTCTCAAAACTTTGATGCACTAAGGGACCATTCCCTACCGACTACTGCCACAGCAAATTCTTTCATAATGCCCGGGGTGCTGCCGAGAGCCCAAGCAACTCCCCAAAATGACGATAGAAACCAGGGACCCAGGGGCCCCTTCATAGCTGCGAATCATTCACTTATCCTCTTGTCAAACTGGAATGGCAGGGAGTGATAAAATAGCAGAGGACTCGAGTCACATACAGGATTTTCTTTGAGGTCCTGACATGTTTTTGATGGGGAGGGCGAGGAAATACAAAACCAAGATCCATTCAGTAGATGGGCATTGATGGGCATTCGCCTGGGTTAAGAGCAAGCATTTAGACCAGCACTCATCAAGTTGTAGCCTCATTTTCTCGTCTCATTTGAGCAACAGCTCTGTGAACCCCACTTGATAAAGAAAATAGCTCAGAAGTGTTCTGTAAATGTGTCCAGGTAACATAGCTGGGAAGTAGTATTGATGTGACTAGAAATTCTTAAGTCAAATCTTGGATTTTTTTTTTTTTCCATTGTTGCAAGTTGCCAGACACTAAGAAAGGTGACATAGGATATAAAAAGTTCAGCTCTTGGGGCTCCTGGTTGGCTCAGTGGGTTAAAACCTCTGCCTTCGGCTCAGGTCATGATCCCAGGGTCCAGGGATTGAGTCCCACATTGGGCTCTCTGCTCAGTGGGGAGCCTGGTTCCCCTTCTTTCTCTCTGCCTGCCTCTCTGATTACCTGTGATCTCTGTCTGTCAAATAAATAAATAAAATCTTAAAAAAAAAAAAAAGTTCAGCTGTCATTGAGCTGAGTTCTTATGCCTCAGATGCCTCCCCTACCACTCCCCTCTCCCCCAACTGACTGCTGCTTCTTGGAAGAGCTCTGCCCTTCTCTGGAAGTTCTTCATCTAGGCCAAGTTTCTCTGTCCTTCCTCTGCGCTGCATTTGTTAGTCATCCCACATCCCTTCTCTCTCTGGAGGGTTTTCGTGTGAGTTTGGACCTTGCAGCTGGTTGGAACCTACAGATTCTGATTGTGCATCACCCAGACCTCTCCCTTGTCTTCTTCCTGCCCTGGCTCCTTCAGGCCACTTCTCTGAATTTCACACAATCTGCTGGAACTCAGCCAAGGAGTGGATACTGCTCACTCTCGACCTGCCCCTCCCCAAAGCCCTGATGGCTCGGGGATCCATCCCAGCCAGAGTTACCAGGTAAAATACAGGAGATGTAATTAAACATGAATTACATATACGTCATGAATAATTTTTTTTTGTAAAATCATGTCCCAAATATTGCTTGTGTATTAGATATGCAAAGATATATTTGTTGTTTATTTGAAATCTAAATAAACTGGGTACCCTGTTTTGGTTTTTGCCAAGTCTGGCAACCCTAATCTCAGTTCTTCCCTTTCCTAGGGGCCCAGGCAGTAGGAAGAAGCAGCGAGGAGAGTTTGTGTGGGCTGGGGCACAGGAGGCTCCCATCCTAGCTCTTCTGCGTACTCGTGGTGAGGCCTTGGTGGAATCTTTGTCCTTCTCAGTGACTCAGTTTCCCCATATGCACAATGGGGGGGTGGTTAAATCAGGAGGTCACTGAGGATATCACTGGCTCTCATCCCTCGGCATAGGAAAGTGGTTCTATATTTTCTATGCTCCTACTACCTTGTTCAGATGGTAAGAGGGATGGTTATTTAATTACCAAGCATGCTCCCACTAGAGCCTTCTGATTTCAAAGATTGTTTTTTATTCACAGGCAGAATGGTATTGTGTGTGTGGGGGGGTGGACAACAAAACAAGGCTTTGACATCCTGAGCTGAAGACTTGGCAACACCATTTGTAAGTTACTTAGCCTGTGTAAGCCTCGGTTTCTGCATTTTACTACAATTGGAGGATAGATAGAAGCTCCTAGAACCCTCTCTAGCACAGAACAAGCATTTAATAAGCAGGAGCTATTATCATTGATTCTGGATTTCCAGAGCCTGGCAAGGGTTATGATAAAGAGTGTGTGTGTGTGTGTGTGTGTGTGTTTAAAATTTTATTTATTTATTCATAGAGAGATCACAAGTAGGCAGAAAGGCAGGCAGAGAGAGAGGGGGAAGCAGACTTCCTGCTGAGCAGAGAGCCTGATGCAGGGTTTGATCCCAGGACCCTGAGATCATGACCTGAGCTGAAGGCAGAGGCTTAATCCACTGAGCCACCCAGATGCCCCTGTATGTGTGTGTGTATTTAATTGGAGAGCTACACTTCAAAGATTAGCTGGCCTTACCACTAAGGGAAGGGAAGCCTGGAACCTTCCTCCTTGTAGAGAGGTTTTCAGTAGACCTGAATCTACTTAACTTCATGAGAGAGTGGTTACCTTAGAGCCTAGCTCTTAGACTCCTAGGGCAAGTTCACAGTCAGCTTGCATGGATGGGTATAGCCTGGAGCTCTCTTTTAGGCTTGGCAAATCAGCTCAGGCTAATGGATCTTCCAGCAGACTTCTTGCAACTGTCAGAGCCTGGCTTTCATGTACAAACTCCAGGCTCAGGCTGTCTGGCCAGCTCCCAGGCAGCTGGAAGCCTCTGGTGCATTCTTGGCCACGACACATAATATGTAGATGAGGAAGTGGGAAGCATAATTTATTCGGGCAAACTGGGGGCTGATGAATGAGTATGTTGACCCAACTTTCTCATCAGAGTGCCAACTGGAGAAGATAGATTGAGTCCTGAATCTGGGGGAGTTGAGAGTGAGAGTCCAGGAAGTCCAGGAAGGGTGGAGGAAGTTGAGAAAGATGGGGAAAACTGGCATCCCAGAGGGCAAGTGCCCAGGTATGCAAGGGTGTTTGTGCTACCTGAAGGGAGGCAGAGGGGCAGCTTGATGGGAGGAGGTTCTGGGGGGGAACTGTTGTCTTTTGGTGGAATTAGTTTACCCAGAATAGAGTTCAGGCTCCTAGGAGGCACCATGTCACTATCAACGACAGTATTCATAGCTAACATTTATTGAGCACTTACTGTATGCCAGGGATTGTACTAAGAGCTTGACATGGATTGTGGAATCTAATCATGAAGAAACCTTTCTGTGGTATTTACTAACAGCAGGGCTCAGATTTAGCTGGTATGGCTGGGTGTTAAAACATTGCAGTAGTTCAAAGCCAGTTAGTAAACAGCTGCTGACCTGATCTCCCTGAGTGGCTCTCCACCCTTTTGGCTGCCTCTGCCCCTCCAGTGAGGCAAGAAAGAAGGGGACCATTCTGAGAGATCTAAGTCCTCAACCTTGGAATCTGTGACTGTTACCTCACATGGCAAAAGAGCCTTCACAGATGTGATTACATGGAGGATTTTGTGATGTGGAGATCATTCTGGTGGGCCCTGAGTGCAACTGGAAGTGTCCCTGTCAGTGGGAGGCAAAAGGGGATTTGACACGGAAGCCAGAAGACAATGTAATGGTGTAAGCTGAGGGAGATTTGAAGATGCCATGCCCACTGGTTTTGAAGATGGATGGGCCACAACCCATGGATTGCAACTTCCAAAGCTGAAAAGGAACAGAAAATGGGTTCTTCCTTAGAGATCTGAACAGGGGACAGCCTTTGGTGTTGGCCCTGTGAGACTGACTTAGACTTCAGGCCTCTAGAACTATAAGCAAATACAGTTATGTTCTTGAAACACTGACTTTGTGATAATCTGTTAGAGCGGCCCCAGGAAACTAGTACAGTTGTCCTGGGAACAGTGCAGTGAAGGGGGTTAAACCTTGAGAGGGGAGGTCATGGGCTCCAGATTGATGTTCACTTTTGAATTTGGGCTGCCTTCCCTCAGAGCCTGTGTTCATAGCCACTAAGCTGTCTTCTAACAGCAGAAATGACCATTAAACCCGTCTCAACATAAGGCGGATCACAGAAACATAGAGACTTACGTGACCTTGCCTGAGGTCAGAGTCTTGCCTAAAAGACAGAACTGGGATTCAGAACACAGGGCCATCCCGTTCTGATTATTTCTAGATCAAAAGTCCTCCTGCTCTGGAGCCCGGGCTAAACAAGGCTATAAGGTAGAGATCTGTACATATCTAGGATTCAACCCAGGTCACTAGTTGGCCCAGCAAGGGACAGAAGCCTCCCTCCGGTACTGGAGGCAAGACTGCAGGTCTCGGCCCAGTGGGGTGGCTTTAGGATGTAGGTGGAGAAGCGGCCTGGACCTGCCGGTTGGGCTGCTACAGGGAGCTTCGAGGACCAGGGTGGGGAAAGGAAGTGGGCCTGGGTCAGACAAGCAGCATGCTGGTCTTGAAGGGCCTGCTTTCTGGATTCAGCACGATCCAGAGAAAGCAGTAAGGGGGCGCTCACTGGTGGGCAGGCAGGCGGAGGCACACACCACAGAGGGACCCGCGGGGCATCTGTCAGCCAGGGCTTTCCTGACCAGCTGCGGTGAGTTTGTGCCAATGCCTCCGTGCAACCCTGGATTCGGTGAGAGAGGCTTCCTCGGGCCAGGTCACCATGCAGAATTTGGGGTCAGGCCAAAGAATATGTACAGAAACTCCACAGTCTGTGAGAGGCTATGTAATCATGAAGTAGTCTCTTGGGCTCAACTTAATGTTTTCTTCTCCCTGGACAGCCCATTTCTCTTGGCCACCCTCTCCAAGTTAGAAGATGCCTTTCCTCCACACATCTATAAGGGAGTATAAGACTACTTATAGCAGAAGAGGGAGACTGGTTCCTGGGAGGGCAGAGAAAGGAAGAGCCCCCTTTAGTTGGGGCATCAGGGAACTTTCTCCAAGGATATTAGACTGAGTCTTGGAAAATGAATAGAACCTATGGGGAGGGGGGTTGGATTGTGCCTTCCAATAAGAGCCATGAACCGTAGGTACCTATGAATGTGGCTGTATTTGGAAATCGGGTCCTTGAAGTTGTAATCGAGATAACATGAGGTCTTTAGGGTGAGACCTCTAATCCAGTATGACTGGCATCCTTCCCCGAAAAGAAGGCTGCCCTGTGAAAGCACAGAGACACACGGGTCTGAAGGGAAGCTGCCATGTGACAAAAGAGGCAGAGAATCAGTGACGGAGCTGCAAAGCCGAAGGACCCCTAGGTTCGCCAGCCCCCACCGGAAGCTAGGAGGTGGCAAGGGAGGATTTACCTCACAGAGGAAGCACGGCCGTGCTGACACCTTGATTTCAAACTGCTGGATTCCAGAGCTGTGAGAGGGTAAATTCCCAGTTACCCAGTTTGCCGCCCTTTGTTCTGGCAGCCCTAGGCAACGAATGCGGGCCCAGAGGGTTTAGGCCTTGAGATACCTCATCCTTCTTCATGTCTTCTGCAGACCTTGTTCCCAGACGCTCAGAGTCAGCCTGAAGTGTAGCTGTGGGGAGACCCCTGTGAGCAAAGGCCCAGTGGCTGAAAGGTTTGGATCATGTCTGAGGGGAAAAATAAATTTGGCTGCAGAGCAGCCAGCCATGGTGAACGAGGCTCGATAGGCAGGCCAGGGCCAGCTTGTGACAGGTCTCGTTCCCCAGCCAAATACAATATTTTCAGCTCTGGACTTCCTCTTTCTCAGAGGGGTGAAGTGTGTGAGTCTCACGTAAATTACCACAGAGACAAAATATCGGAGAGAACCTTCCCCTTCTCCACACCTTAGACAGATATGCTGTAGGTTTTATTTAGAAAATGCCTGCCTCTCTGTTCTGAGAAGTTGACAACCTCCCTAATTTTCACCTACAGTTGGAACAAGTTGAAAGACAGATATAAGAGTCAGCATGATAGAGATCAAGAGATGACTTTCAAACATGGTGATACCTTGTTGTAGTGCGTGGCCCTGTGTCAGAGCCAAATATGCCTGACTTTGGAGTAGTTAAACCGTCGGACTGTCAGAGTCTGCAGGGCAGGCCCACTAAGCCATAATCACTGCCTCGTAACCACTGTTGGCAGGGGAGCAGGGGAGAACCCCAGGCTCAGGATTGTTGATGAAGACACCCATAGGCAGCCATGCAGCAAGAGCTGTCCCCACCATCTAAGGGACTCACTATATACCTCTAAAGAAAAAGTCAGGCCAAGGCAGGAGGCCGAAGTACTCCAGGAAATTCAGAGGTGTGGGGAAAAAGCTTTCTGCCCCTGTTGAAACCTAAATATCATGCCTGCACGTGGCTATATGACACCTTCCTGGGCTGGGGGGTGTAGGGGGTGGGGGAGCTCCAGGGGTAGATGTGGGGAAGGAGAGCCAAACACCCTTCAAATCCACATCAGAACAGCGAAGGTCTGTGGAACACCGAGGGGAAGCCGGACGGGAGGGAAGACGGGTCTCTGAGTCAGAAGACATGGGATGTTGTTGGCTTTGCCGTGAACTTGGTGACCTTCTTGCAAGTTCCTTCTACTTTTAGGTGTCAGTTTGTCAGTTGGACCAGAACAAAGGGCAATGTGCCTGTGTGTTTATATATTTATTTATATGTATTGTAGGCGCGTACCTACATCCGTATGTGTATGTGTTATCTTTATATATGGTCCCTCTAAGCCCAGAGCTAAGGTCAGGATCCTGGGACTAGAGACCTGACTGCAATAACTCTGGAAGAAAATGTATACAGTTCCTTCAGTGACATGGATAGAACAAATGGCCATTCCTTTGGCTGGAATGATTCACCGATATTCCTTTTCCCCCACTCCTTCAACCGCCTCCTTGAACGTGCTGAGACTCCTAGATCTGTGTCTCCAGGCCGTCTAAGGCTCCTTTATCCTGTTGCTTAGACCACAACTCCACCGAGATGTTCCATAGGAGCCTCAAACTCAACATGTTGAAAGCCAAAGTCAGTATCTCTTTTCCCTGCCTGCAAATCTCTTTCCTTCCTCAGTGGATCATGCCTCTACCCGGTCACGCATGGGAGAAAACAGAGTCATCTGAACACCCTTTCTTTCTCCCCCACCAAACATGGAGTCTTGACAATTCTATTCCCTCAGTATCTCCTGCTCTGCCCTCTTCTTTCTGTCTTCACTCTACTGGTTCCTGGCAGGCTCCCAACTGGTCTCCTTGCCTCTGATCTCACTGTCTCTTCCCTCTTCCTCTACAAAACGGGTCAGCAAATTTTTTTTTCTGTAAAAGGATAGGTGGTGAATATTTTTGGCTTTGCCGTTGCAGTGCAAAGCAGCCACAGACAGTACACAAGTGAATGAACATGGCTGTGTTCCAACACAAAATTATTTACAATAACAGTGGAGGGCCAGATTTGTCCCACAGGCCAGAGTTGGCTGGCCCCTGCTCTACATCGGGGTCAATGAGATCTCTCTCAAAGGCAAGTAGAATCATGTGCTGTCTTGCTTAAAGACCTTCAGTGCCTCCCCATCACTCTAAGCTCTGCTCCAAGCCCAGTGGGTTTGGCCTTTTGCTACCTGTTACATTGGAGATCACACGTGACCTCTGCATTGTTTGTAGCTCTGTCTTGTTTGCAGTTCCTAGAACACATGGTTCTGTCTGTCAATTCCATACCTTTGCCCGCCTGTCCCCTCAGCCTAGAAGTCTGTTTATCCTCCTAACCACCAAGCTTCTGGGGATGCTGCTTATCTTTGGACTCAACCCATATGCTGTCTTTCCTTGACTTCATCCCTTCATTTGTGCATTCACTTAGCATAATTTTAAGCCACTTGCTGAGCAGTATTTATGTGCCGGGAAGGGCCTATACCAAACATGGTGAAATGGGGGTGAAATTGGGGGTGTCTAGGGACTGCTTGGCATGGGCCTCATCAGGATGGGTTAGGGTTTGAGGCATCTTCTGAAAATGACATGACCCATTTATTGTGGCATTTAAAATCTGTGCCCCATTGTGGGAACACAATTTTCAAGGCACACCTATTATTAAATTTTAAAATGTACTTGAATTATTCTATGGCTAAGAAAATAACATTGCTTTCTGTTATTAAAACGTTCATTTATTACATGCAGGCATTTAAAAAGCAGCATAATTTTTGTAATTTCTTTCTGGCATTTCTTCATTTTGAATTATATTAGATATTTAAAAATCAATGAATAGGGCCCACTCCCTGGAGTTCTAAGAGGCTACGGGACAGCAGTTATCACAAGGGGGCAGCTAGGAGAGAGGTGTCTCTGGTTACTTTTCCTGAACCCCTAACAGTCTCCCTACCAAAGCCATGCCAAGTATACTTGTGATCCCTGAAACAAACAATACAAGGTTTGTTTAAAAATGGAGCTGCAGACCGACTCCCATTCTGTGTAGGTTGCTGTCCGCAAACAACTTCTGGGTAGAAATTCTCGAGGTGCCACTGTGCAAAGCTAGCAACATTCTAGAAGGTGACCGAGATAGACATGGCGTCCCTGATCCCAGAGCATACATCACCATGGAAATTACAAGCAAATATACAAGATGGCGTGAGCTACTAACGGAGATAATTACATAGGGGGTATGGCACAGAGGGACTGATGGAGGTAAGAGAGAAAGCTTGGGCAGAGCCATAAGGCATTTCCACTTTAGATGGAGTGCCCACAAAAGAATCCTGAGTTGTGTGATCTCCGGCTGGGTTCTCACTGCACTTGGCTAGCTTGTAATTAACCTATCACTCTCCATGCATTCATTTCTTTCCTCCTCTGGCTCTCGCCGTCGCCTGTGAGCCCGTCATCAGCAGAAACCTCACTGAGAGGCCCCCTCTCTTGTTCCTGGGCCCCAAGAGCTGCTTCCCTAGAATTTGCTGAATGAGTACGTCGAGTTGCACCCTCCAAATGCTGCCTGCGTTTCTGCCGCCAACCACAGGAAGTAATTTAGGGAGACCAAGGCAGCGTCGGGTAAACCTTGAAGTTCAGCTCAGTGGCAAGCCCACTTCAAAGGCAGATGACAGAAGAGAGATGGTAATGCATGTGCCTGAAATTTACCTCAGAAATTAAGAGCCAATATCTTCCAGACGAGTGCCTCTGGGTGTCCCCAGTTATCGAGATGTCTGAAAACCAGCCCAGATGTTGGAGACACACAAAACGTGACAGAGTTGAGCTGGTTGGGGTGGGACCTTTGGATAAAAATAGCCACTCTGTGGCCTGATCCTATAGCAAAGGCGAAGCCCTCTCAGTTCTGATGGGGGAGAGCATCGGTTTTTAAATCTTGCTTTTTCAGACAGTTTTTAAAAATGTATCCTTTATTTCCCAGTCGTGGGACAAATGCTTGCTTACTGCAGAACACCTGGAAAGTACAGAGAGTGGCAAAGCCCCTCCTCGGACGCTTTGGCACATTTCCTGTCAGTCTCTGCTTGACACCACTTGTAGGCTGACAGCAGTTAGGAATAAGTAGAATAAGGGGAAATACCATTTTTTTTTCTCTCTTTTTATACAAAACATACATAACACAAAAGTTACCATTTGAACTATTTTTAAGCATATAATTAATTTAGTGTCATTAAGTACATTTGTAATGTTGTTCGACCATCGCCATTATCGATTTCCATCCCAAACTGAAACTCTGTACCCATTAGACAGTAACTACCCATTCCCCTTCCAGCCAGTTCCTGAGAACCTCCATTTGACTTTCTATCTCTAGGAATTTGCCTACTCTGGGTGTCCCATGGAAATGGAATCATACAGTATTGGTCCTTTCGTGCCTGGCTCATTTCACTTAGCCTAATGTTTTCAGAGTTTATCCATTTTGTACCTTATGTCAGAATGTTCTTCCTTTTTAAAGGTGTTAAATTGGGGCGCCTGGGTGGCTCAGTGGGTTAAAGCCTATGCCTTCGGCTCAGGTCATGATCTCAGCATCTTGGGATTGAGCCCCGCATCAAGCTCTCTACTCAGCGGGGAGCCTGCTTCCCCCTCTCTCTCTGCCTGCCTCTCTGCCTACTTGTGATCTCTGTCTGTCCAATAAATAAATAAAATCTTTAAAAAAAAAAAGTAAAAGTGTTAAGTTAATTAAACGAGGAAGCCTTAGGACTGAGGCGGCCTCTAATACCTTAGCAGCCTGTAAGTGCCTCTAGGTTAAGAAATCAAAACTGAAGGTAGCAATCACAAGGAGCCAACTAGTCTTCCTCAAATAAGACAAACCCTTAAGTTATGGCCATTCAAATGATTCCCTTGCTATTCTTCCTCACTTCCTCTATAAATCTTTGCCCTAGCTCAGGCTGGGGGAGCACTCCTAACTCTTTCCTATTTGGTACTGCCTGATTCACATAGATTTTTGTTCAAACTCTCCAAAGTTTTTAATATGCCTCAGTTTATCTTTGACCAAGAGTGAGTACCATTCCGTTGTATGTATCTGCCACATTTTGCTTATTGATTCATCCATCAATGGACATTAGGGCTTTTTCCACCTTTGGAGTATTGTGAATAATGTTGCTTTCTATATGAGTGTGCAAGTACCTGTTTAAGATCCTGTTTTCGGTTCTTTGAGGGTATATATCTAGGAGTAGAATTGCTGATCATATGAAAATTCTGTTCACCTGTTTAAGAAACTGTCAAAGCATTTTCCATACTGCCTCACCATTTCATACTCCAGCCAGCAATACACAAAGTTTCCAAATTCTCTTTACCCTAATCAGCACTTTATTTTTCATTTTTTTCATTATAGCATTCCTAGTGGATGTGAATCGGTATCTCATTGTGGTTTTGATTTGCATTTTTCTAATGTTCATCTCTTGAGAGGAGGAAACTAAGCCAGAGCAAAACTAAATAACTTCTCCAGATCACACTGCTGCTAAGGAGTAGACCCCGGCTTCAAATCCAATTTCCTCTGACCCTAGCATCCATACTCTTAATTGCCTCACTGGTTTGCCTCCCTTCAGATCAGAAGAGCTTGAAGTGGCCAGTGGTATAGGTCAGGAATGTTCAGCCAGTAGCTGTCCTTTAAGTGGTAGATTACTCAGTTATCCAGACCCTCCCTCAAAGCTCTCATTTAACAGACACTAAACGATGGTCCTTTTGAAGATCTCTCAAACTTTGGAACAGTTCTTTCAAACTTGAGGCAAAGAATCCATCTCATTTCTTTAGTTTCCAATCCATTACCTACTGATATTTTTGGGAAGCCCATGAAAAACGAATTACTAGGAAAATTAAACAAGAAAAAGATATCCATAATCATCCCTAAATACCTTGTAATTGGATTTACTGCAAAAAAAATGACTGTGTACATAGCTATAAATATTTACTTACTGTAGCTTTCTGTGTTTATCTCATCATGGATCAGGGAGAGCACACAGACAGCACAGTCTGTAAGTTATGTATTGAGGAAGAAGCTCAGTCCTCAGGGAGAGGAGGCACCTTGAATTTAGAAGGACAGATGTGAGCTAGGTATTGTTAATATGGAATTCCTGGATCTCCATTGTTTTGATCTCTTTTCTTGAGGACCAGAACCCAGAGCACATGGCAAATTCCAGGGACATTAGAAGTTAGCTTCAAGGATTGGTATATAAGATTAAAATAGACCCTTGAGTCAGGCAAATCTGGGGTTAAATTCTAGCAGCTGTGGGTCCCAGCTGGGTGACCTTGAGCAAGTCAGTTTTCCTCTCTGAATCTTATTATCATCACTCGAAAAATGCGGCAAGAAAGTTCTATCTCACAAGGATGGTGTTCAGATGAAATATCACTAAGTATGTAAATCACTTAGCACAGTGCCTCGGCTGTCATAGCTACTCAAGCAATAGATGGTAGTCCCTTCCCTTTTTTCTTGGCAGAGCTCTGACAGCTCTCAGAAGCTGCCAGCAGAGTACCAGACCACAGCAGTCTAAAAATGCATCCTCTCTTAATTACCATTTGGTTTGGAGGGAGACTGACTCATCTTTAGCCTCAGCAGCAGCAGGTTCTGGTCAGGAAGGAGGCGATGCTGGGTCACTGGACATGCCTTGGAACTCTGCCTCTTCCCAGCATGCTCTGGGATGCTGCCACATTGGGGCCATTCAGACTCAGGAAAGCAAAAATGCTGTTAGCATGCCATTTTATTTGAAAAAGCTGGACTTTGGAAGAGCCAAACAAGGGGATTCAAACAAAGCAAATTCAGTGTTTTCCATTACCCTGGCTTTACTTCAAAAGGACCACATACTCTACCAAAGACTCTAGCAGCATCTTTGAAAATCTGTGAATCCTGATATCCTAGGACCCTGGCAAATAAGTCATGTTCTCCACCCCCCCCCCCCAACTTTTCCTTTTGGCAGGAAAGTCTTTTTTTTTTTTTTTTTTTTTTTTTTTTTTTCTTTTTCAAAACATAAAGCATGGTAGATATTTAGTTTGGGGATCTGGTTTTAAATTCTAAATCCATGATGCCAGCTATGTGATCTTGGAAGAATCGTGTATAAAATAGATTTATAAAGCTCATGAAAAGGCTGCAATTTCTGTTTTTGAAAGGAAGGGGTAGGATGGTGAATGTGAGACTGTCCCACAATCCTTTTCCCTTCTCCATTTCCTCTCCCTAAGTGGTAAAGGGCAACTGGGAATTAGGTACAACCAAATGTTTCGGGACCCACAGCTCAAGGAACAGACCATCAGGGGTGTTCTACTTCCCATCTAGAATACCAGGGTTACTGCTGGGCCAGTGGAGTATAAACTTGTAGTGTTTGGAGGGCATACATCAAAGCTTATTTTGACAGTGTGCACACCTTAGAGTTTGCAGTGAGAGTGCAGCTGCTGAGTTTTGTGTAGCTAAACAAGGAGATAATTTGTTCATCATTTTTAAAAGGAATCCTGAACATATACCAGTAACAAGGAGACTGTAATTTTCTGGAATCTTTCGCTAAAAAATTTATAGCTCAGTACAGGCCTGAAAAAGAGGGATGAGAAGTGATGGGGACCACACGGCCCTAAGAATGCAGCTGACTTCATGCTTATTACGTGGAGGGTATGTTTTCCCTACTTCTTGCGTGGAAAGTTGGACTGGCCTTTCCATATGCCTTCAGGAGAGGCCATGTGTCAGCCTGGATCCTAGAAGAAAGGCATCCAAGCAGGATGCATTTAGTAGTACCAGCATTATACCAGTCCCCTGTGGAGCTCAGCAAAATGCCTTTACCCTCGTGCCTTCCTCATCAGCAATTCGTATCTCACACATTTCAGTGATTTCCCTACATTCTCTGCTGTACTATTCATGTCCTGATGCCCAAAGAGCCTTTGGTTTCCTGGTAAAAACCCTGATAACCTGGCCCACTGCCTTAGGCTGCCTTGTGTAACATCCTTCCTACTTGGACCTCGACTTTATGATCCTCTCCACTTCAGAGTCTTCCTTATAACCAGCTCTCAACCTCAGATTACCCATGTCCAGCATACCCTGTTCAGACTGAATACATATTGAATTGGTGGGACTGGAGTAGAGCACCTCTCTTGGAATTCAATCAGTGGGTATATTTGGAAGCCTGAGTGTGGTTGTGTGAGGATATATATGGAAAGAACAGTCCCTTCTGTTTTTAAATTAACCATAGGACTAACCATAGACGTGTCTTGAGTTCTCTATTTGTGTCGTTGACTGATCTTTAGCTTTTTAAGGAAATGGGCTCCTGAAAACATACTCTCTTAAAATAATAAGGAGAGAGCTTCCTCTCCATTTTCTGTGCTAAAGAAGGAGCACAGGCATGGGTAATCCAGAAGGTCATATAACCCCTCTAGTCCTTGATATTTATATTTTGAATTTATTATGATAATAGCATAACTGGTAGAACATGTACCTCTGGAAAAATGCAAAATAGTCTATGTGGGATGAAGGACTTTCATAACCATTGTTAAGAATCTGTAGGCAAATTTACTCCCGTAATTCATGCAACATTTTTTTATCACCTTGGAACCTGGAGAAACAGAACAAAGAACTGACATGAACATACTTCTGTAGAAGAGTAAGCTTTTACCCCAGATACAGCTGTCCCATCAGGGTGGCCCCAGCAGAGAGCACCATAGGACCTCCATCACACTCTAGCCTTTCTGCCAGGACAGCCCCAGTGCAGAGTGCCTAGGGCACTTGCTCGAGCTCTGGCAGGCCTGCCAAGGTCAACCTTATGAGCATGCCCTGGGACCCCCCAGGCCTACATCCACCCCAAAGCTGCCGGACACATGCATTCTACACAGGGGATGCTCCTATATCAGGCCACTCCTTCAAGATTGGCAGAGGTAGTTGTTCCACCTAATTCATAGAAACAAACACAAGGGGCGCCAGGGTGGCTCAGTCATTAAGCATCTGCCTCGGGCTCAGGTCAGGGTACTAGGAATGGATCCCTGCATCAGGCTCCCTGCTCAGCAGAAGCCTGCTTCTCCCTCTCCCACTCCCCCTGCTTGTATTCCCTCTCTTGCTGTCTCTCTCTCTGTCAAATAAATAAATAAAATCTTTAAAAAAAAAAAAAAAAAACAAGAAACAAACACAACTAATCCAACAGAATGAAGACAGAGGAATATGTTTCAAATAAAAGAACAACACAAAACTTCACAAGAAAAGAATCCTAATGAAATGGAGATAAGCAATTTACATGATAAAGAGTTCAAAGTAATGGTCATAAAGATGCTCACTGAAATCAAGAGAAGAATGGATGAACACAATGAGGACTTCAACAAAGAGTTATAAACCAAAAAGAACACAGAGCTGAAGAATACAATGACTGAAATGAAGAATATGCTAAAGCGAATCAACAGCAGACAGAGGATACAGAAGAACAGATGAGTAATCTGGAAGACAGAAAGAGTAAAATTGCCCAATTAGAAGAGCAAAAAGAAAAAAGAATTTTTTAAAAATGAGGGTGGTATAAGAGATCTCCAGGACAACATCAAATGTACTAACATTCACAATATAGGGGTCTCAGAGGGAGAAGAGAGAGAGAAAGGGGCAAAAAATGTATTTGAATAAATAATGGCTGAAAACTTTCCTAACCAGGGGAGAGAAACAGACATTCAGGTCCAGGAAGCCTAGAGAGTTCCAAACAAGATGAACCCAAATAGATCCACACCAAGACATATAATTAAAATGGCAAAGGTTAAAGATAAAGAGAAAATCTTAAAGCCATCAAGAGAGAAACAAAGAACCACAAGTAAAGGAAACCTCATAAGACTGTCGACTGATTTTTCAGCAGAAACTTTGTAGGCTGGAAAGGAGTGACAGGATATATTTAAAGTATCAAAAGGGAAAAACATAGTCAGGGGTACTCTACACAGAAAGGTTATTGTTCAGAATTAAAGGAGAGATAAAGAGTTTCCCAGATAGGGAGAAAATAAAGGACTTCATCATTATTAAACTAGCCCTACCAGAAATATTAAAGGGACAGAAGTAGAAAAGGCCATGCCTGGAAATAAGAAAATACATGAAAAAGAAACTGCCACTGATAAAGGCAAATATATAGTAAAGACAGTGTATTGGCCACTTAAAAGACAGTAAGCCATAAGAGACTCTTAATCTCACAAAACAAACTGAGGGTTGCTGGGGACAGGGGGAGTATGAGAGGGTAGTTGGGTTATGGACACTGGGGAGGATATGTGGTATGTTAAGTGCTGTGATATGTTTAAGGCTTATAATTCACAGACCTGTACCCCTGGGACAAATAATACATTATATGTTAATAAAAATAATAAATAATTTTTTAAAAAAAGATAGTATGCAGGTTATGGGGTACCTGGCTGGCTCAGTCAGTAGAGCCTGCAACTCTTGATCTCAGAGTTGTGAGTTTGAGTCCTATGTTGGGTATGGAGATGACTTTAAAAAATCTTAAAAAGAAAAAAAATAAGATGGAGATCAAAAGACAAAAATAAAATCAACTGTAGCTGCAATAAGTCATTAAGGGATTCACAAAATAAAAAGATATAAAAATGATATAAAAACATAAAACATGGTAAGAGGGAGTAAAAATGTAGTCCTTTTAGAATGTGTTTGAACTTAAATGACTATCAGCCAAAAAAAGACTGCTATATATGTAGGTTGATATATATGAACCTCATGGTAACCACAAACAGAAAACCTACAATAGATACACAAAAAATAGAGAGAGGAACCCAAACATAACACTAAAGAAAACCATCAAACCACAAGAGAAGAGACCAGGAGAAGAAGAAAGGAATAGGGAAGAACTAAAGAAACAACCAGAAAACAATGAACAAAATGGCAATATTTACATACTTATCAATAATTACTTTTTTTAAAAGATTTTATTTATTTATTTGGCAGACAGAGATCACAAGTAGGCAGAGAGGCAGGCAGAGAGAGAGAGGGAGAAGCAGGCTCACCGCCGAGTAGGGAGCCCGATGTGGGGCTCTATCCCAGGACCCCAGGATCATGACCTGAGCTGAAGGCAGAGGCTTTAACCCACTGAGCCACCCAGGTGCCCCAATATTTACTTTAAAAAAATTTTTTTTTAATTTTTATTTTTCTGGAGAGAGAGAAAGAGGAGAGCCCAAGCAGGGGGAGGGACAGAGGCTGAGGGAGAGAGAGAATCTTAAGC
Source organism: Mustela erminea (assembly GCF_009829155.1). Lineage (NCBI taxonomy): Eukaryota > Metazoa > Chordata > Mammalia > Carnivora > Mustelidae > Mustela > Mustela erminea. Next base: position 24,201,692 of record NC_045625.1, read on the forward strand.
AGGCTCTATGCCCAGATCCATCTCACAACTCTGAAATCATGACCTGAACCGAAATCAAGAATCAGTTGCTTAGCCGACTGAGCCACCCAGGCACCCCTACCAATAATTACTGTAAGTCTAAGTAGACTATATGCTCCAGTCAAAAGATACAGGATGGCCGAATGGATAATGAAACAAGGCCCATTAAAGGGACAGAGACTCACTTCGGATCTAAAGACACACACAGACTAAAAGTGCCCATAAGAGACTCACTTCGGATCTAAAGACACACACAGACTGAAAGTGAAGGGATGGAAAAAAATTCCATGCAAATAGAAATGAAAAGAAAAACTGGTCTATTAGACAAAATAAACTTTAAAACAAAGAATGTAACAAATGACAAAGAAAAACATTACATGGTGACAAAAGGGTCAACCGATAAAGAGGGTATAGCATTTGTAAATATCTATGCACCCAATATAGAAGCACCTAAATATATAAAGCAAATTATTGACAGGCATAATGGGGAAATTGATAGTAATACTACAATAGTAGAGGAATTTAATATCCCACTTAGACACCAATGGATAGATCATCCAGACAGAAAATCAATAAGAGAACACTGGCCTTCAATGACACAATAGCCCAGATGGACTTAATAGATATATACAGAACATTTCATCCAAAAACCGCAGAATACACATTCTTTTCAAGTGCACATGGAACATTCTTGAGAACAGATCACATGTTAGCCTGCAAAACAAGTCTCAATAAATCCAAGAAGACTGAAAAGTGAGCTTGATGCTCAGAGGGCTTCACAGTGCAGAGGGGAGAGAATAGATTTGGACTTCACCTTTCTACATGCAGCAGGACAAAAGGTAAAAAGGTTCATTTTTAAAGAATTGCATCTGTTTATATATTTTGGCAGAGGTCATCATCTCTGGAGGAATCCTGTTTTGTTACAAAAATATTTGGATGAGGCCCCCGGTTATTCAAATATAAAACCTTGGACCTAGAATGGAGGGGAGATGTTAAGAGACAAGGGGAAAATCAGTTTCTCTGCATGTAAAATCATCTCTCTTTAGGAAGAGAGATTGAGTGTTAACTGTGTTTTTTTAGCTTCTGGAGGTAGAGAGTCTAGAAAGCCTTTCTGGAGGTAGAGAATCTAGAAAAAGCTTTCTAGATTCTCTACCTCCAGAGGCTATAGAGTCTGGGGCTCTAAAGGACAGAGTGAAGAGGAGACTCAGAGAAAGGACCCAGGTGTCATAAGGGTGGACCTGGCAGCATGGTGGCAGGTGGGTGCTGGGAGAGGCAGGGGAGGAACAGAAGCATGGCTGAGGCTGAGACACGGCTCCACACCAGTGCTAGGCAATTCCCCACCACATCTCCATCTTTACCTCAATTTAGATTATGCTGGAAAAGGAAGGGGGGGAGGAAGGAGAGTAAAACCTCAGAGTGACCAAGTTTTTAATCTTGAATTGGCCAAATTTAGATAAAGGCGCTAAGCTACTAAGCTTGCTGGGATTTTAGTTAAATTTCATTCAAATAAAGTGACAAATTTGTACCTCTTTGACAGGAAATTACTACGAAATTTACACTCATTCATTGCATCTGCTGAGTTTCCATCTAAACTTCATGATTTCTGTGATCCTTTTTTCCCTTGGCCGTCGATAACATGTTAGAATGGCTTTCTGCCCCTGTACCTCCTGGTTCTTCCTTGTCAGGATCCCTTTCAAATGTCTGTCTACTGTTCTCTTGTTTATCCGCTCCATGAGGTCAGAAACTCTAGGGAGCATTTTCACAGTTGTATCCTCATTTCTTAGCAGAGTGCTTAGTATGTAGTGAGTGCTAAATAGTTTTTTGTTGAATGAATGCCCAAAGAAGGAGGAGGGAGTGGCCAGGAGAGGAGGAAGATCAGAATGGTTGCAAACGGAGGGACAGTCAATAGGTCCTGATTGGGTCATTACAACTGGGTGCCCAGGAAGACAGCTGCGTGGCTGTAGACTATGAACACAAGAATGTTCAGGGTGGGATGGAGAGGGCACAAAGGAAATCCTACAACTTCATGTCAAGAATTCAGTGAACTGGCAACTTGCTGCTTCCCTCTCATTGATTACTGGCCTGGTGAAAGGTGGTGGAGAGGGGAGGAGAGAGAGCACACTGGTGTTGGTTCAAGATGTTCAAAGTCTTGGGGCGCCTGGGTGGCTCAGTGGGTTAAGGCCTCTGGCTTCGGCTTGAGTCATGATCTCAGGGTCCTGGGATTGAGCCCCACATCAGGCTCACCGCTCAGCGGCGAGCCTGCTTCCTCCTCTCTCCCTCTCTGCCTGCCTCTCTGCCTACTTGTGATCTCTGTCTGTCAAATAAATAAATCTTTAAAAAAAAAAAAAAAGATGTTCAAAGTCTTTTAAACTCTCACTGGAGCACAGGTGTGCTGCCAACTGTGATTCTGTGCACTATGCTATTCTCCTGAGCAGTTGTGATTGTGTTCTTATCTTTAGAGCACTCCTTCCGAATGTTCTACCAGCATGTGAAGCCAGAAGTTCAGGGGGAACCTAAAACCCTCTGCCACAAATCCTAAAACACCACCTGGATTATGTTATTCCCTATTCCAACACCTTCAACGGCTTCTTCTTGCCTTTAAGATTTATTTTAAAAGTTTATTTATTTATTTATTTATTTGAGAGAGAGAGAGAGAGAGAGAATGAGCAGGGGGAGGGGCAGAAGGAGAGAGAGAGAAGCAGACTCCCTTCTGAGCAGGGAACCCTGCTTGGGGCTCAATCCCAGGACCCGGACATCATGACCTTAGCTGAAGGCAGATGCTTAACAGACTGAACCCCGTAGGTGCCCCTCAGATTTATTTTAAAGAGATGGAGCTTGCTAAAATCTTCCTCACACAGTGGTTCTGAGGGATATCTGATGCCCTTCTAGCAGAATAAAGTTGGGAAGGTTGAGATTCCCCCTTCCTTGCAGATTCCGTTAGGGAGGAGGAATGAACATGAGAACAGAAGTATTGAAAACAAAATCCTTAAGACACGATTTACTGGGCAGAGACTTGAGGAGGCTATGTGGCAGCGAAAGTGAGTGGAGAAAGCTGCCACTTGTCTTGACAGCAGACTCCCTCCTCCTCCTTTCTCTTCCTGTTCAGCACCTGTGGCTGGAGCCTCTCTGTTGCGGTCTATCCTATTATGAGTTAATAAATACGAAAATCCTTAAGAGCAAGTGGCTGTCTCAGAGTTAGCATTGAATAAACGTTCTCTACTGTTTCACTTACTCTGTTCTGTGTGTTTCTGGCCGCTCATGTTTCTGCTACCTCTCATCGAGTTTTGAGTCAGCACGCCAGATACAAGGGTAAATGGGGGATGGGGGTGGGATCCAGGAGGTGTGGTCATGGAGGGAAGGGAGTGTCCAATAGCTGAAGGAAGGTTCGCACATGAAGCTCTGCTGAAAATGGCTCACTTCTGCTGCAAGGCTTGCTTTAAACATTTGCTGGACATAAATGCATGGTAGTTTTTGACTAGGCTTTGAAGTGTGAGTGGGAATTATCTGCCCGTCGGAGAAAGAGATGTTCAACGTAATGGTTTTTCTGTTGCAAAACTAAAGAAGCTGTAGAGAAGTAATCCTATGACTGTCATAATAAAAGAATGTGAACCAAGTTGGGGGGCGGGGAACACAAGTGTGAGCGAGAGCATGGGAGAATTTTCCTTCCAGATTTCTGAATAAGCTTTCCTCATGCCATAGGGCTTAGAAAAATCCCCATGGAAGTCAGATGTGTGTGTAGTGACACCAAGCGGGTGGTCTTCTCGCCCAGAGCCCACCCACTGGCATAAGAAGAGGAATGAGCATGGCTCCAGGGACCACGAATAGATTGTGCTGAGTCATCCCTGTTTGCTCAGAAGAGACTCGCCTAAAAATAATGTTGGTCAGGATGCCTCCCTGCCAAGTTGCCTACAAGATAAGTCCAGACCATTCAGATTAGCAAGGTGTGCCCCTGCTGGTTTCTTTCGTGTCAACCCCCGCGTACCTCATCCACCCCCATGTGTGCATAATCCTGTGTCACAGTGATCCTTGTAGGCCTGCAAACCCACCATCTTTTTCCCTATCTCCATGTCTATGTGCATATTATTTCCCTTATCTGGATTTCTTGTCTCTTCTTATGTTTTTCAAGCTCCTGTTTGACCTTCAAAACCAAGGTCCAATGGTTTTTCCTTTCAGTACTTGGCATATAATTCTGCAGTCCTTGGCATATAATCCTGTGACAGCAGTACAAGAACATGTACTTATATGTCCTGTTTTAAGTAGGTCTTTCAAGAGTATTCTTTAATTTAGGAAATAATTATTGAGAACCTACTATGTACAGGGCACTCAGAACAGGGACTGTACATTTCTCATCAATATTATTTATTGCAGTCTCAGTATTTCCAGAGGCTGGCACAAACAAGTGTTCCAGATATATAGGGGAAAAAAATGAATGAGTGAATGAATGAATGAATGAATGAATCACTTCTCCTAGGTTCTTCAAGCTCCCAGTAGACCTGGTTTGATATGATATGAAAATTCAAGTATTCTGAACGCCTACGGAAGATGCTGGCACTCTTCTCTGAGGACCATAGGAGCCCTGGCTGCCTGTAATTTCATATAGGCTGAAGAGTTCTATGCAGGGCTCTGGATAACTCTCTCTGGTGGTCTTTTCTATTCTGAACTTATGTGTCCCTATGGTTGTGGAGGTTGAAATAAAGCATTGACATCATGGCACCATCTTTCTAGCAGGCCATGAACGAACAGTTGGGCTGTATACACCCCACCAGGGGGAATGCTAACCACCTTACTGCATATTTCTATCCCATTGTCAACCTTGAACCAAGGCTGGAGCAATTTGGGGTTTTTCTAAAAATACTCTGCACTGATTTCAAAGATAACTGTCAAAATGGTGTTTGAAGAATACATAGGCAGTCATATAATCACATTCTCTCTCTCTCTCTTTGGAGAAATATAATAAGCTCCCAATTTGATTTGATGATGAATTGTTTGGTCCATGCATTTCCAGGCTCTTGCCTATACTATACATACATTTCTATTAAGGGTGACTATAGAGTATAGAAAATGGACTGATTTTTTTTAACCTGCAAATCTGACTATAGATATCAAAATTATAGCCAACCCCCTTCAGATGATCTCCTCCTGGAGCACAGTGTACTAGAAAGAACCAGAAGTACTGGGCATCAATTTTCAGCTTTACTATTTGCTAAAGGGTGACATTGGGCAAATCACCCATCTCATTCTTTATAAAAATGGAGATAATGCTTATTTTGAGGAGATGTTTTAAGCTTCATTTATTTATTTATTATGTTCAATTAGCCAGCATAGAGTACATCATAAGTTTTTGAGGTATTATTCAATGATTCATTAGTTGCATATAACACCCAGTACTCATCACAACATGTGCCCTCCTTAAAACCCTTAATACCCTTTTGTAACCCTCAGTTTGGTTTCTGGAGTCCAGAGTCTCTCATGGTTTGTCTCCCTCTCTTGATTTCTTCCCATGAGTTTTTCCTCCCTTCTCCTGTGGTCCTCCACTCTATTACTTATGTTCCACATGTGAGTGAAACCCTATGATAATTGTCCTTCTCTGCTTGACTTACTTCACTCAGCATAATCCCCTCCAGTTCCATCCATGTCAATGCAAATGGTGGGTATTCAACCTTTCTGATGGCTGAGTAAGATTCCATTGTATATATGAACCACATCTTCTTCATCCATTCGTCTGTTGAAGGGCATCTCAGCTCCTTCTACAGTTTGGCTATTGTGGACATTGCTGCTGTGAACAATGGGGTGCATGTGCCCTTTCTTTTTACTACATCTGTGTCTTTGGGTTAAAAACCTAGTAGTGCAATCACTGGGCTATAGGGTAGCTTTATTTTTAACATCTTGAGGAATCTCCATACTTTATTTTTAACATCTTAAGGAATCTCCCTACTGTTTTCTAGAGTGGCTGTACCGGCTTACATTCCCACCAACAGTGTTAAGAGGGTTACCCTTCCTCTACAACCTTGCCAACACTTGTTTCCTGTCTTGTTAGTTTTAGCCATTCTAACTGGTGTAAGGTGGTATCCCATTGTGGTTTTGATTTGTATTTCCTGATGGCTGGTGATGATGAACAATTTTTCATGTGTCTGTTAGCCATTTGTATGTCTTTTTTGGAGAAGTGTCTGTTCATATCTCCCACCCATTTCTTGACTGTATTATTTGTTTTTTGGGTGTTGAGTTTGATAAGTTCTTTATAGATCTTAGATATGAGACCTTTATCCAAAATGTCATTTGCAAATATTTTCTCCCATTCCATGGATTGCCTCTTAGTTTTGTTGACTATTTCCTTTGCTGTGCAAAAGATTTTTTTCTTGATGAAGTCCCAAACATTCATTTTTGCTTTTGTTTCCCTTGCTTTTAGAGACCTATCTTGAAAGAAATTGCTATGGCTGGTGTCAAAGAGGCTACTGTCTGTGTTCTTCTCTGGGATTTTGGTGGATTCTTGTCTCACATTGAGGTCTTTCATCCATTTTGAGTTTTTCTTTGTGTGTGGTATAAGAGAATGGTCTAGTTTCATTCTTCTGCATGTGGTTGTTGAGTTTTCTCAGCACCATTTGTTGAAGAGACTGCCTTTTTTTTTTTCCATTGGATGTTCTTTCCTCCTTTGCTGAAGAATAGTTGACCATAGTGTTGAAGATCCATCTCTGGGGTCTCTATTCTGTTCCATTGATCTATGTGCCTGTCTTGATGACTATGACTTTGTAATATAGCTTGAAGTTAGGCATTGTGATGCCCCCCACTTTGGTTTTCTTTTTCAACAGTCCCCTGACAATTTGGGGTCTTTTCTAGTTCCATACAGATTTTAGGATTGTTTGTTCCAGCTCTATGAAAAATGTCAGTGGTATTTTGATAGGGATTACAATGAAAGTATAAATTGCTCTGCTTTAAATGAGACAATGTAGATAGAGATACTGGCACATAGAAGATAATTAATATATATGAATTTCCTATGTTTCTTTGGAAACCATGTGTTCTTTGTACTGATGTTGTCTTTGGGGCCTGTCATTGAAAATGACTAAGAGTTGTATGTGAGGTGACAATGTTGCAGCTACCATTTATTGATGATCCTGGCACTTCTATCAGTCCCTGGGGTTTGCTAGAAACCACTGGTAATTCATTCTCTGCTCTCATGGTGTTCTTAGAGCCTACATCTTTAAGGAGGGGAAGGCATTTGTCTGACTATAGGCCTCCTTCCCGTTGGTCCATGGAGAGATGGAAAGAGAATGAGACAATCTAAAAATTTTAAGATATTTGAGAGAATCAGCTCCACCAGTTGAGATTAATGGCTGTGGCTTACCAACCAGGTAATTTGCCCCACCTCCAATAGGTGGAGTGAAATGTAGGGCAAGGACCAAGAGGGGATGTGGTTCACATCCAAAAGATAATAGGACCTGTGACACCCAAGCACTGATACAAGCCAGGCTGTAGCTGTCCTTAGAGTTCTCGGCCTTCCTCCCAGTCCCAACCCCACCGCCCCAGCCAAGATCCTGTTACTATAATATTCACAGCCAACCCACACCCTTGCAGCAAAAGGCAGTGAGCACTCTGAAGCTGCTCATTCTGTTCTGGTGTTATTTCTGGCTTTTTCTTGTACCTGGTTTCCTCCTGTCTGCCTGGCTTGTGCTGGTGCTTTGGTTTGGCTCTTAATGGGGCTTTTGAATCATTCTTCAGGTTTATACTTCTGCAGATAGGACATTCCTAATGCACCCTTTTTCCTAGCCAAGAATTCTACCCCCTTTCCCCCACCACCCCCCTCCCCACACCCACCAGTAAAGAAGAGATCTGTGACTGGTGAAGCTGGCTGAATTCCCATGGAGACTGGAATAATGATAGAGACCTTCAGAGTCACCTGGCCTCGTGCAGTGCCTGCCTAGAGACCTGGGTCAGAAGGAAAGAGAAACCCCTTCCCAAACTACGAAGGCAGTGCTATGTTCTATCCTCTTCCAGGGAGCTTCTGTGAAGACTTCCCTTCTGTGAAGAAGTATTTGTCTTCTATCTCTGAAATGGAAAAGAAAAGGTCACAAGTCCCTGGGGTGACTAAAAGCTGAGCAAAGTATTTTCTTCAGTTATTCAGAATTGTTATTTTCCAGGAACAGGAGTCAGCAATTAGAAAGACAAAATTGGTGATTATACAGTGATTTAAAAACAAACCCCTGCATTTTATATTACTGAAGTGTCAACCTATGCTGATATCCCTTCTGTCTTCTTTGACCTCTATTCTAAGCAGTTAGCAAGTTTCAATTAATTTTAGACTTCATAGAATGTTGCAGTGTAGAAAATAACCTTTTGCTAAAGACTTAACTGAAAGCATTATGCTTAGGGTCCTGGAGAGAAGAGATGGCAAATATGAACAGAGTGGGAAGGGCATCTCCGAGATGAAGAAAGGCTGTGAGTACAAAGATTAGCTCGGGCTCATGCCCTACCCTGTTTTGTTTTCTAGGAAGTTGATCAAACCTGAGCATGGTTGGGTTCTTGGTGTACATAGAACACAGGATTCTGGGCACTGGAGTGAAAAAGAGTTCCACACATATGACATGGAAGCAGCTGGACGTCAAAGGGCTGCTTCAGGCTTAGTGAGGATGTTCATGAGGACCATGACGGACTGGGAATTAGAGAGCTGTCCTCTTTTGGGGTGACCAAAGAAGGCTCTTAGGTTTTGACGTGGTCTTGGGGTAAGAAAGGGACTACCCCTCATAACCAAGACTGACTTCCTGCTGCCCTGGTGGAAGGACTGTTCAGAGTCATATTCAGTTTGATTTAGAGAGAAAACAGAAGTGTGGTATTTCTTGTATACATGGAGATGCAAATTGAGATCACACTTCCACACACAGAATAAGTTGAGTCTTTAACATGAGGTACTTGCAGTAGGGCCCTCAATAGGAGTGTTGAAAATTATAGTTTTATCCTTAAACATACAAAAGTTTGGTTTTTATCTTGTTTTAGCTGAAATGCCCTTTTTTTCAGAAGAATGCTTATGTTATGTATAAGTATAAAATTTAGGTGAATCTGGAAGTGTCCTGATTGGAGATAGTGGGACCCAGAGCCCTTCTCCTTGGCCTATTCCTCACACTGAAAGGCTCGTAAGTGACTCTGTCAAGTCCCAGGGCTCGGAGGGTCAGCTTGGGGCCAGGCTACAGGCCGCAGACATGCTGAGGGATAGCCCTAGCATCCACATCAGTGGCTGGAACAGACGAGCCCTAAACAAATGTCAGATAAACAGTGTAATATGTGTCCTTTCAGAGAAGTCATCTTGCAATACAAACGATGCAAGGAGATAGAATAAAATTTTGGCCATTACAGAGAAAGAGAACAAATTATGCTTCATCTTTATTTTCTCTCTCTTCATTTAGAATGACTTCTGTGAAGTTCTACCCACAGATAGGGTCTAATACATGGAAACTGCTTGCCTCTTACTATACCTCTTCCAACTTCACTGGAATGCTGTGTGTACATGCACACACACAATGTGTCTGAAACCAGCTGAAAGCTAGAGAAGTCAGACGATGGAGATGACAATAACTCTTTTCACTAGTATTGCTGGATCAGAGAATGTGGTTTGAGCAAGCTTCTCCTCCTTGTTCTCAAATCTCAACTTTGGAGTGAGTTGCCTTAGTTCAACAGACAGACTTACTTAACCAGCCAGCTTAGCCTCAAGGAACACGACCACTGCACACCTGGTAGGCCTCAAAGTAAGAACAAAGACTTGGGTCTCCTGAGATACCTTTGGGCTCTGAATCAGATATACTTCCATTTGGAAGCACAAGTAAAGCCCAACTCATACACACACAGATACAGACAGCAGAAAGCAGAGACTAAAGCTGAGACTGCCCAGAGAGGTCTTTCCTACTCCCTGGGGTTGCCGGTCGGGGTGGGAGATTTAGAAATAAGAGTAAAGGTACTACTTCCTAACATTTATAAATGAATAGTAGGTCCCAGTTTATAGAACAGAGTAGAAATTTAGATAGTGTCCCTAAGAGTCATTTTTCACTATGTTAAAACCAGTTGCATTCATGAAAGACTTGGATCATCATGTCAATCAGGCATTTTGAACTGTGGTTTTTAAGTTTATTGACAAGCCTAAGTTCACTTCTGGCAGGGTGACCATACTCAGTGGATACCACACCATGGCTGAATTCTGCAAAAATGAAACAAAACTAATGCAAATGTTTAGAGAACTGCGTTTACAAATGTATAACAGCATTGTACATTAAATACCCTAAGAGAATTTAACTCTAGCCTTAGTATACACAATTAAATCTGAATATACACCAAACATGATACTCACAGTAGAAATTAGGGACCATAAACAGATGGGCAGAGACAAAACACAGTAGCGCAAGTGAAGAGACATGGAGCCAAGCAGCCCGTTAGGTCTATAAAAAGCACAAACACAATTAAAGATCAACACTAAAATTAATTATCCTACTCAACACCCATCCCTATGTCCCAGGAAAGGTCCTTGTCACCAACAATTTTCAAGATGAGAGGCCAATGGAGATTAAAATCTGAGTCCTGGCTGGAGATGATATATAAAGAATCCGGGTTGGACAGGATCCACCGAGAATGAGGACACAAGTGTTAGAGTAGTTCAGGGGGAAAATGGTGTGCTAACCAGATTTCTTGGTTGCAAACAATAGCATCCAAATCTCTCAGAATAAAAGAGAATATTTTGTAAATCATGGGAGCTTGAAGAGATAGTGTTGGCAAACAGATAAGATTCAAAGAGGGTCTGCAGGTCGAGCAGGAATGGCCATCTGACCAGGACCATACACCACTGCTGTTAGAAGGTACAAAACAGCTCATCACCGCCACTGTTGGACCCTGACCTTGGGCAGCATGGTGACTGCAGAATACACCATCAGTTCCAACTTGGCTTCTTTTTGGCATTTCTCAGTTCTGATTCTCATTTCCTAGTAGGAATGCATCTTTGCCACCATGTGGGATGTGCCTGTGCCCTGGCTGCCAAGGGGAGGGGGAAATTTCCCTTCATTTACCATCAAGGAAACAGGCAGTGGGATTCACCTCTCCCATCCCCCGGTGGAAGGCAAAGTTGAATAGTGGGCAGCCTAAATGTATTCACAAATAAAATAATGGATGCATCAAGGATGTCTCTTCAGATATAACATTCAAATGCCAAAATTAAATGGACAGCTGGAAGTGTTAAGTGTCACAAAACCCACAAAAACATTTCTTCGTCATGGAGTGGTATTTATTTAGTTGTATGATCATTTAAAAAGTAAAAATCAAGTTATATGTCTTCTTGCTGATAAGTTACAAACTGCCTAGTCCATTCCTCTTCCTCTTAGTATTTCTTACCTCCTTCTCCACCTGTTCGCCCTCACAGCTGCCAACACAGGTATGTTATATGAGGAGCTAGGCACTGCCAAACGGGAGTCACTAGGGGTACAAAAAAGAAAAATCAAAATGAAGCAATGATGCAGTGTCCCATTTTTTAATCATACGGGTTGGCTCACATACTAACAGGTAGATTGCCCCAGTATTCTTGCTAAACGAAATACCTAAGATAATAATAATAGATAGCACTTACTGAGCATTAACTACGTGTCACATGCTTTGCATATGTTATCTTGTTTGATCATCATGGCAACGTGGTTGAAACAATCCCCATTTTACAAAAGAAGAAACTAAGGCTTGGAGAACGTGACTGACTTTGGGGAAGGTTGTAAAACCAAGCAACAGGCAGAACGGAGATCTTAACTCTCCATCTGTGCAACCTAGAAAGTCCTTCTACAGGCGCCACACCTCCTCTGAGTATTAGCACATTTGAATAGACCTGAGTCAATGTTACTCTGATGGGTGTTGGCTTCCTGCACAAGCACATTCCTTCAAAGATAAAAGCATCGCTCTCACAGGTTTCTTGGCAGAGAGAATGGGAGTCTCGGCTCCAAAATGAAACTGAGGATTTGTTTCAGGAAGTGGGGATTGACAGAAAAGGGAAAGAGAGGGTCTTGAATTGCAAGAGGCAAGCACAGGCTGAACAAGGCCGCCTGGAAAAGCAGTGCCCTGGGAGGGTGTCTTGGCCAGTGAAATCGCTTTTGGCCAGAGTTGTCTTCTTCGTACCAGATGGAAAGTAATGGTCAGCCCAGGATAATGCGACACAATTTGCTTTTATTTGACGGTTCCTTCTGCTTGTGTGATGTTTCCCAGGCTGCTTTTTATACAAGCATTGGCTTTATAAGTGAAAGGGAAAGACGTTGTTATACATTTTGTTTAAATCATGTCCATTGTGCCTTGGCTATGGATTTTTGAAAAGTGGTCAAACTGCTTTTGCAATTAAACTGCTATTTATTTGCAAATAAATTCATGAAAGTCAACATGCATTCTCTTCCAAAAACACCAAACGCATAGAAAAACCATAGGTCTATACTGCTTTCCATATAGTACTGTAATTTTTTTTCCTCCCTAGAGAAAGAAAAAAGTATAAGTTCTGACTAAGGTGGAAAAAAAGAACAAATTGAATATAAGAGTAGAATGGTGTGGGACACCTGGGAGGCTCAGTGGGCTAAGCAGCTGCCTTTGGTTCAGGTCATGATCTCTGGGTCCTGGGATCTAGCCCTGAGTCGGGCTTCCTGCTTAGTGGGGAGCCTGCTTCTCTCTCCTCCTCTCTCTTTCCCCACCCCTGCTTCCTGCCCCTCCCCCTGGCTCGTGTTCTCTCTCTCAAATATATAAATAAAATCTTTTAAAAAAGATTTTGAAAAAAAGAAGAGTAGAATGGTGTGACCCTTCTTGGATGTTTTCTAACCTAACCTGTTTTCTGTTAGAAAATCTAACAGATTTCACTGTGGAAGTATTCAATCATATACCATGTCAACAATCAACAAATGAAAAAAAATCACTAATTATTTCACCACTTTAGTGAATCAAGCACACTATGGTTCCTCTTTCATATAGAGTCATGGTATATCTGGCTTTCTTCCCCTAACCCTGTGTCGTAGACACTTCCTGTCAATGTGTCTTATTTTAAAGGATGATTTTATTTGCTGCATCGAATTCAGCTGCAGGGATATAATACGGTTTATTTTACCAGTTTCTTCTTTGCGGGCTTTAAAGTTGTTCCTAGTTTTTCACTATTATGGAAGTCACTGCAATAAATTTAGTTTTGTATTTAGTTTCTTCCGCCCCTACCCTTTTAGGGAACTAGTTCCTTAAAATAAATTTCCTGGAGTTGAGTCACGTGGTCTAATGAAATGAACTATTTTGCTGTTCTTGGTAGATACTGTAAAATTGCTTTCCAGAAAAGTTTTTATCAATTTACACTACCACCAGCAGTGTTTTCATAAGCCATTTTCCACTACAAACTTAGCACTGTAGGTCGTCTTACGTCTTTTAAACTGAAGTTCTTATGGGAAGGTTTCTCTTGGTTGAAGTGTGGCGAAAAACTTGCCACTCAGCGATTGTATGAACTCTCGGAGACGGACTATGAAATCATAGCAATAAACATAAACATCGGAGATGTCAGAAGCCTTTTGAGTTTGATCCGTCCCTCTGTGGCAGGTGTTGGATTGGTACCCACATGCCTGTGCTTTGGGGACACAAATGAGTGGAATATATTTGTTAAATGTGTCAGCTAGAGATCCCCTAGGACTCAGCCACAAAATGTCGACAAAGCTGGAATACAAAGGCCTGGCTCTTGGCCGGCCATCCCCTGCAAGGCTTGGGAGCCCATGAAAGGCAGGGCATCTCTTGGGTATGCCACGGAGCCTTTCTGGGTTCCAGAACTTTGCTTGGACACCTGGAATTCAAATTTCCACCCCTGCTGAACCGGAATAAACAAATGTACCCCAGGGCCGCCTTCTACAATTTCATTCTCTGAATGTGTCGCTTGTAATATTGAAATGTATTCTGCGAGAATGCCATTGGACATGCAAGCTGCCAGGCCATTGGAAGTCACCTGGTCCAATCCCCTGATTCAAAGAGGAGGAAACTGAAGCCCAGCGAATGGAAAGTTCTAAAGCCTGGTTTCTTCATTCCCAGCATGGCGGTGGCACCCACGGCCTCCACACATTACTTCTCTGTGATGAAATGTTTTCTTTGTAAAAGCTAGTTCAGGACTGTCTGGCTAAATTTAACTATCAGTGGGATCTTCCTTGTTACTGATGATCGTTCCTGGTTATCAGGTAATAATTGCAAAACCGGCTCTAAGAAGTTGTAGGCATTAATCTCGGGATTTTTTGTATAGTTAAATTACAATGATAATTACCACGTATTTAGTCCTCATCGTATGTCAGACAGTTCCAGGTAATTTTCACGAGTGAACTCATTTACCCCAACACTTTTCTCAAATATATTTTTCAACATCCTCCTTTTACAGAGGGGTAAACTGAGAGTGGTTTTTAAAAATAGTGTATTAAACAGCATAACCTAAATTACACCACATTAAATTAACAAACAACTCCAGATCTCACTAACTTACAGCACTAAAGCTTTATTTCCCCCTCATGTTGTGTGTATTGTCACTTAATGTTAGTTCTTTTTGACTGGGGGCCTGGGGAGGGAACCACAGGGAAAGAGTAGCCCTTATCTGCAACCGAGCTGCGACCTGGCAGACGGAATATCGTGAAGGTACAACACGGCCTGTCTCTTAAAGCTACAGATTGAGAAGGGACACAGGCCACTTCCTTGCAACTTCATTGACCAAAGCAAATGACATGGCCAAGCCTGACACAGACGAGGCAGGTAATAAGACCCCAGCAGGGAAGGCACAGTAAATATATTGAACAAATGTAGGCTGCCACTGACAGTAACGTACTCAAGTTCCCACGTCAAGGAAATTCTGGAGGCAGGATTTGAACAAAGCTAACAGTCTATTTATTTGTTTTGCTCTCGCTCAACCATCAGATGCTAGGAAGCGTCCCTGGAACCCAGGTTGGGGTTTACGATGTATTGTACAATCTCTTCTTTTGCCTCCATGAAAAGATGCTGTTGTGAGCATTGCTCCTACTTTTCCAGCCAACACAACATTTCACAATACATGCTGAATACTTCGTCCTTTGGGGCACGAGCACATTATTATTTTACATATTATTTCTTTCTGAGTGAAAGAGATCTATCTGTACAGTCATGTCATGCTTTTTTACATAAGGACTTCTTTAATGACCTCATAGATGCTCAGGGCAGTAGGTCCTCAGGGCCACAAGGCCAGCTCCCTGCCAAGGGTGGCATCCTTGTTATGAAATCCTACTAGGAAGCCATGCAGCCTCTCCTGCGCAACTCTTACCTCCCACCTCCCACCCAAGGAAGACCAGACCATTTATGGACAGCCCTGTCTGTGGAAGGGTCAACCTTGAGTTGAATCTCCCTTCCAGAGCTTTTCTACTTGGGGCTGTAGGTTAAGATAAATGTAATCATATATGTGTAATCCCATATTTAAGTATGTATGTATATATGTATGTATATATATGAAATATATAAACATATATATCTTTTATATATATTCTATTTATATACTATTTATACTTACGTGTTTATAGATATTTGTATGTATTATGTTATATATTACATATAATACTATATATAAAACTCTCTATGTCTATCTATCTATCCCAGATTTTTATTTTAATGCAGGGATTATGGTCCCCCAGTTCTTCTGCAACTTCAAATGACCCAATTTCCTCTTAATATGATATGACTTTGCATCTCAAGACATCCCAGTTACCATTTTTAAAGGTACTCTAGTCGATCTAGTCTATTCCATTTTTTTATTAAAATGGAATTTGCATATTATTCACCCCTCTCCTTATATTTATATTACTGGAGTTATAACTCCCCAAATGGGAATGTATTTTAGATTTAACATAACAGTATGATCTTTTCTATGGTAAACTAAATTTATCTAGCAATTTCCATCAATATAAACCAAGCCTGATACTTAGAATCCTCAGAAGTGCTGGGCGGTGAGATAAGAATATTCCTAAATCCTTTAATACATGCTTCAGAAATTATTACAGGGTAAGGAATACCTCATTCTGTCAATAAGTAAGACAGTTTTGCCTTCATACTTATTTACTTTAAACAACTAGCTTATATTCAAATATAGAATATATATACAATTGATTCTTGAACAACACTGGTTTGAACTGCATAAGTCAAATTGTACATGGATTTTTTTTTGATAAATACAATATAGTATACTGCAAATATATTTTCCTTATGATTTTCTTAGTAATATTTTCTTTTTTCTAGCTTACTTTACTGTAAGTGTATACAATGTGTAATGAATATAACTTATAAAATATTGGCTAATCAATTATTTGTTATCAGTAAGACTTCCTGTCAACAGTAGGCTATTAGTAGTTAAGTTTATTTGGGGGGGGAGTCAAAAGTTGTATGCAAATTTTTGATGGCTTAGGGGTGGCGTTCATTGCCCCTAATCCCCAATATTGTGCAAGGGTCGACTATAATTTATTTCTCTTCAATAAATGAAAAATTCTCTTTTTAAATGAGCTTTTAAACTGGGGAAACTGTTTGTTATGTAGATAAAATCAAGCCACTTTCAGAGACTGGGATATTTTAAACTCTTTAAAATTATATTCCTTTTATTTATGGAAGCTCTGTGTGGGAGAAGGACCATGTTTTTCTCATTCTTCACTCACCCCTAAGTGGTTGTTGTTGAGTTAAAAAGTAAAAACAATGGAGAAATAGGTCAGTGGGCATATATAGTGCTTTGTTTTTGCCCACAACAGTTGGGCATGCTCAAAAAGCACAGATTACCATAACTGATCCAAAGGCATTAGTGATAGAGTGGAAGGAAAGAGATTTGATGTTTTTTTTTTTTTTTTTTTTTGAAGGTACAGACCAGCAAGATTTAGTGAATGATGGGAAGGTGTAGAAGATTAGGAGGAAAGAGGAGTCTGGAATAACTTGGGAATTTCCAGTTTGAGCGACTATGAGTGAGTGGCTCATGGACTATTCCAAAACGGTCTACTCCTTGTTCTTTTTTAATAAAGTTTTATTGAAATTCAGCCATACACATTCCTTTACACATTATCTATGGCTACTTTCACACTACAATGATAGAGTCAGGGAGTTGTGGCAAAGACTTACAGCCTACAAAAAGTTGACTCTCTGGCACTTTACAGAAAAATGTTGGCTGAATCTTGCTCTACAGAAAATAGATTTTTGTTGATGTTGGCGAAGGATATTGGGGCCAATAGCTTCCATCTATTAATGTGCTGAGTTTGTGGTGATTGTAGAACATTCCAGCGAAGATGTTCAACAGGAAGTTGTAGATACAAGCCTGGAACTCGGGCATGAAATTATGACTGAACGTATAGATTTAGAAGTTTGTGGTCAAGTTGTGGCTTCGCCGGCCATGTTTAAGCAACATGGTGACTAAGCATCTAAAATGAAGATACTGTTGGTGATATACTCTGTGAGTTCTAGCTTAGGAAGTGAGTCACGGTGTTTGACTTAATCTTGCATAAGCATAAGAAGACAGGGGTCTGTAGAGTGCATTAGCTTCACCTTCTAGAATGTGGGGCAGGGGTCCCACTGAGTATAAGGCCCAGAGTCCTCCAGCCACCATCACCCATTTGCTTCAGAGTGACCAATGTTGCTGCAAGTCCTCACAGTAGGCCCTGGCTGAAATGAGAAGCACACCTTTCAGCTTTACTATGCAGTTTCGCCAGTGCAACCAGAGAACTTCTCATATTGGTTGATTAAGGGGAGGAAGAACTAAATGTTGGTTATAGTTCTAAAATGATGCCAGTCCTGGAGTGGGGAAGTTCTGCTGTAGCCATCAGGGTTAAACCTAACAAGGCAACTCATGTACTTTCCAGGCTGTTTTCCAGCTGGTAAGTGAGTATTTCTGTACTGCACGTGGTACAAAGAGCTCAGCCCAGTGCAAGGACAGTTTGTTCCAACAGAGTTTCTAGGCCAGTTCCAACATGCCTTTGAATCCTCTTACTTCCAGAGTGATTCACTTCCATTTCCTCTTTTGCCAAGTCGGGAAATAGCAACTCCTCTTTCTCATCCTTGGTAAATGTGGTAAGGGCAAGTATTTTGAATGAGATGGGGAGTGCGCAACCATAGGGCTAGGGAGCTCCCACAGGGAAGACCTGCAGTCTCGACAGTGGAGACGGACAAAGAGTAGATGCCCAGGATGTTAAGTAAGTAGGTCCTCAAGGGGTGATTTACTCCAAATGTAGTCGTATGGGTGTTCTGATGTAGTTACCTGTACAACAGACACCAACTGTCTTAAGCAAGGTTATTGGCCACTGTGTCAAGATTCCCCCCCCCCTTACCTTTCTCATTAGCCACTGGAGAGAATATACTTAATGCATGAATTAGATTTCTTTGTGTGCGTGTGTGGATTTACCTTATTAGATAAGAAACCCTGCTAATATACCCCTGAACCTACTCCAATATACGTTCTCAGTTGTATTGCTGGAAATGTAGTTTCAGAGCATAAGTGTTTGAATTTTTCCAGTTTCATCAGAAGCCATTATGCTAAATACTGCAGAGTACATTGAAAAATCAGTGGAACCAAAGGGAGAGGGGGGAAATGCACTTAAAACAATGATCAGATTTTTCCCTCGGATCACGTTTTTTTACCTCAAAAGGAACTTGATGGATTTTATATTTAACACTGAATTTCCACACTCCCTTTTCAGTTTCTTGTGTAGGCTAGTGTGTGCCCATATATATATATGCATGTTGGTGTGTCAGAATGTGTGTGCATGTATGTGTGTGTGTACTCTCGCCTAGCTGGAGTAAACTTGGCCATGTGTGTGTGTGTGTGTGTGTGTGTGAGCGAGTGTGGGTGTATTTTCCTTGTGAGTGCACTGGTCTGACGGAAGGAGCTCTTAGATCCCACAAGAGCCACATGTCTATCAGGAGGGATCTCTGTTACGTTTTCCAGCACATGCATTTGCAGAATTAAAGAGTGGAGGCACCAGGATAACCACAGAACCCTCTGTGAACTATTCTGGGTCTTCCCCAAGACCTTTAATTTACTATTGTATTTAAAGGCGACGCATGGCCTTGCAGAGTTGTATCCGCAGATGCTCATCTGCTCGGAGACCTTGAGAAACAGACCATCACCTAGCGGGGATCGGCTCAAAGGTTGAATGGGTATCTACAGAGCCTTAGTTGAATAATGCATTTTGCTTGAGAGTTTTTGTTTGTCTGTTTGTTTTCCTCCTGGCTCGCTCTTGGCCAAGACTCAAAATAAACTTTGCTGCTTTTCTGCCTGCTGTGCTTAATTTTCTGTGGTCCCTAAAATGCTGGATTTGTAGCCTTTTTCGTTTGGCTGCGGTTTGGCATCTCCTTTCCAATTCAACATTCAAGTTTCCTCTGTGTGCAGGACTCAGAAATGTTTCACTTGAGAGTTTAAGTTTCATGATTTTAATTATTCACATCGTCTAAACTTGGCTTTGAAATCAACCATATCAGGCATGACAATTCACCCAAGAGCTGAAATGGAATAAAGAAAGCAGAGATGAGGAGGCATCTGGTGCCAAACCACCCCAGCGAGGTGCCCGTATGTTTACGAAGGGGGCTGGGGAGGAGGAGAAGACTCGGGGAAAGAAGAGAACTAACTTTTATGAAGTACCTACAGTGAGACAAACACTGGGTTTGGGGTGTTTTTGTGCCCTTTGCCATCCCA
Source organism: Mustela erminea (assembly GCF_009829155.1). Classification (NCBI taxonomy): domain Eukaryota; kingdom Metazoa; phylum Chordata; class Mammalia; order Carnivora; family Mustelidae; genus Mustela; species Mustela erminea. The sequence continues at coordinate 24,221,382 of NC_045625.1, forward strand.
AGAATCCTCCTGGAGGTACGGATGTCATCCCAAATTCTTTTTCAGCTCCTGCTGGCCTTTCTCCACGTTTGTGCTATAGGGTGGATGCTATCATTGCAAGGGGAGGTGAACAAAAAAGGTTACTCTAAATCTCTGGCTTCACCTAGAAGATTCTCTCTCTCTCTCTTTGTCCCTCTCTGTTATCGAGACGTTCTCGTCTCTCTTGGTGTTTTCTGCATCCCATTAACAAATGCCACCCTGGTTTTATGAACTGAAGCTAAAAACTGCCAACTCATTTTTTTTGGCTGCCAGTGTTGTATTGTTCAATTGTTTCCTGTCCACTGTGTGTGGGTTCTTTCTATAATGAAGCCCCAGTCCTGTTGCAAGGATTCTACAGGGCCAGGTACAGAAAGTTCCCATAAACACGCTGACCTGAAACTGTGACACTGAGGGATGAAGAAGTTCCTCCAGTCCCTTGACCGCCAAGACCTTTTGATTTTTGGAACCCTCCTTTAATAAAGCCTGACGCCACGGAGGCACTGAGAATGGGATGGTTTGCATGGGAGGGTGGAAGCAAGTAAGAATTATTTGTCTAATTATAATGGAGTAAAGATATTAGAAGGAGGAGACAATAAAAAATAAAACTCAAGCATCACCTGACCAACCCAAAGAACTCTACTAATATTTTAGCATCTTTCCTTTCCTTTCCTCCCTTCCGCTTTTCTTTCCGTATGTTTTGAAAAACATACCCATGTCTTGGGCACAGTAAGCCTTGAGAAACGATCACCAAACAAAATTATTTCATGTCTTTCACTATCTTCTTAAAATTAATTAGAAGACATTGTTCTTCCTTGCTCCAAACGGAAGCCCTGGGCAGCCTCTTGACTCTTCTGATCATGACTAAGTAGTAAGAGAACAGATGGTCTCTTTTTCAGCACAGTCGCAATTCAGAAATCGCGATTCCCAATCCCTTACAGTAATCAAAACTTTGGTTTGAAATGGTCTTCTGCACTTTCCCAGCTAGGCTGGCTGCCCGCCCAAACCTGAAGAAGGCCAAAAGGGTGTGGTTGGTTTCCACTTTCAGATTTTGCCCCACACCCCCACTTTGGTCCATTTCTGCCATCTCCAGGTTTGGAGTCAGCAGAGACGCTAGAAGTTTCTTACATGACTGGCACTGTCCAAGACAGGCTTCCCACTCCCTTGACCAGGCAAATGTCTAGTCAGTGGCCTGTAACGTGTTCTTCAAGACACTCTTGCCTCCACACCGTGCCTCCCAAGCGCTTTCCTATGCAGTTCTCCTAATATTGGGGATACATTCTTCTTGTATAGCTCATGTTCACTCCTTTTTCAGCCCCTACTTAATACAACATTACTTCAGCTTTCCTGCAGTGGGGACCCTCCACCTTCCAAGAGTCCTGTGAGATAGGACTTCTGAGGAAAAAAAAATACATATATTGATCTCTCCCTCAGTTCCTGGCACAGAACTTCTAAAACCCTTGTAATTTCCTAAGTGATAAGAGCCCTTGGAGCATCTCTTATTCTAATAATTGGTCTTTGAGTCAGTCCATCCTGACATATCCTGAAATGGTTGTAAATTCCTAAGTGATGAGGGAACTAGTAGCATCTTTTGTTAAATGAGGTGACTCTGTGTAAGCTCCCAGATGGCTCCTGGATGGCGGCTGGTTGCTAGAAAGACCGAACCATGATTAGAAGTTTGGAATTTTCAGCTTAGCCCTCATCCTCCAGAGAGGGGAGAAGGGCTGGAAATGAAATTAGTAATTGATCGGGTCTATGTGAGGAATCTTCCATAAAGTCCTAATCATGTGGGGTTCAGAGACCTTTCAGGTCAGGGAACACAAACTCCACAAGTGGGGGAGTAATGTACCCCAAATCCATGGGGACAGAAGCTTGCTCATCTTGCGTTCAAGACCCTTCCAGACCTCACCCCAATTGTTCCTCTGTGTCTTTTATCATATCCTTTAATAAACTGGTAAATGTAAGTAAGCATTTCTCTGAGTTCTATGAGCCGCTCTAGCAAATTATTCAAACCTGGGGAGGAGTCTTGGGAAGCCCTGATTGATAATGAAGTGGTCAGAAGCACAGGGGGGGCAAGCTGGACTTGAGACTGGCATCTGAGGTAGGGGAAGGGGCAGTCTAATAGGATTGAGCCTTTAGACTATGGGATCTGACACTGTCTCCAAGTAGATGGTGTCAGAAATGAGTTAAATTGTAGGACACTCAGCTGGCCTCACAGAATTTCTTAATGTGGGCAAAATACACACAGCCGGTGTGAGAAGTGTTGGGAGCATGGCAATGTTGTGAGAGCACAGGAAATCCACAGAAGGAGGAAGGCTTAGGTTTTCCTCCTCAGGACAAAGGCCCATGCTGGCTCTCTCTCACTCCCCCTTGATGTCTGCTCCAGTGGAAACACACATCCTTGGCCTCTGTAGGAGCTCCTGCCATCCACACCAACCATCTCTTCACTGCCTCCACCAGGAGGGCTAGCCGAGCTGGTTCTCGTCATTGAGACGTTCCATTCTATGACTCCCAAATGTAGAAGGATCCGTCAAGTTTCCATGTAGTCCTGTTGAGTTTCTTCTCAGCTGGTTTGAGATGAGTTTCAAATGCTCTCTCCTACTCCCAAAACTTATACACACACTTGAATGCTTTGTGGACACGTATGGTGGGTACTCAGACCATAGTGACAGTTCTCTTCAAAAATTTTTCCCTGATTCCTCTTTCCTTACTTCTATCATGGGATCTTCCCATACTCAGAGGGTGGATGAGAGATTAAAGAGTCATGTAACCGGGGTGCCTGGGTAGCTCAGTGGGTTAAAGCCTCTGCCTTCAGCTCAGGTCATGGTCCCAGGGTCCTGGGATCCAGCTCCGCATCGGGCTCTCTGCTCAGTGAGGAACCTGCTTCCCTTCCTTTCTCTCTGCCTGCTTCTCTGCCTACTTGTGATCTCTGTCTGTCAAATAAGTAAATAAAATCTAAAAAAAAAAAAGTGATATAAAACTTTATATCCATTTCCTTCAGAAATTTACATCTTACACCTCACTTTGAAATTTTGTGTTCAATCTTGGTGGTAGTTGAAACTTATGACTTAATATTTATGCCAAGTTTTTTAATCTCTCTTTTCAAACAGTATTAGTCCTGATAATGACCCCTAGGTCATCTTTGATTTTGGAAACTATGATTTTAAGGGTGTTTAAGGGCTATAATTAGTTTCCTATTGCTGCTATTACAAGTGACCACAAACTTCATGGTTTGAAACACACAGATTTACTGTCTTGTAGTTCTGGAGGTCAGAAGTCCTAAATCAGTCCCAGTGAGTTGAAATCAAAGCATTGGCAGAGCTATGCTTCCCCTGAAAGCTTTAGGGGACAGTCTGTTTCTTTGCCTTTTACAGCTGCCTGCATTCTTTGGCTTGTGGCCCTGCATGGCTCCAACTTCTGTTTCCATCGTAATACTGCTTCTTCTCCCTCTGCTTCCATCCGCACATTGCCTGCTCTAACTCTGACCCTCTTGCCTCAAGACCCCTTGTGATTACATTGTACCCACCCTCATAATCCAGAAAAATCTCTCCATCTCCAGATCCTCAATTTAATCATTTCCACAAACTCGCATTTGTGGTATAAAGTACCATATTCACCAGTTCTGAGCCTTAGGACCTGATTGGGCTTTTTTTTGGGTGGGGGGACTAGCAAGAGCATTATGAAGCCTAATACCCCATTTCTTGGATGTTTCAGTTTAATTTTTCTTTCAATTCTTGATTTCAAATATTATAAACAGTGGTGTAATGAATTTCCTTACAAATGAAAACACTTTTATGAGTTTCTCTGATGGTCTCTCAGTATAAATTCCTAGAAGTGGAGTTATTGGGTAAGAACATGTTGAGGACTTTGGATTTATCTTGCCAAATTCCCTTTCAGAAAGGTTTCAAAATATTTTGACTCCCCAAGCTATAAGGAGTCTATCCTTACTAGCACTGAGTGTTCTTCACATAATTTCTCATTTGGGGGTCAATTTAACAGCTAAGGGTATTCCCTACATATTTTTTATTATTAGCAGGCTGTATATTTATCACACATTTATTGGTCAGATGTATTTCTTCCTCTTAGAAATAGGTGTTCAGTGCCTTTGGCCACTTTTATGCAGAGGCAGGTTGAGAATTGAGATTTTTACAGACAAATATGTCTGGTTCTGACTTTTCCCCCCAATTTAGCTGTGTGACCTTGTGCGCATAATGTAACCACCTTTTGTCTCAAGACTCTCACTTTGTACACGTGAGTAAAAACCCCAGCTCTACAGTGTGAGGATCGGATTTTGGAAGCAGGGCACCTAGATGAATGTTTGTACTTGGCGACCATGGACATTGTGTTGCTGCTATTATGATTAGGCTAATGGGTATTAGAGAAAAAGGATTTGTCAAATGTATTTTTATATATTCTTTAAAAATACTAAACCCTTTGGGGTGCCTGGGCGGCTCAGTCATTTAAGTATCTGACTCTCGGTTTCAACTCAGGTCATGATCTCATGGGTCATGAGATGGAGCCCTGGGTTGAGCTCTACGCTCAGGGGTCTGCCTCTCTCCCTCTCCTTCTGCCCCTCCTTCTGTGTGTTCATGCTCTCTCTCTCTCTCTCTCTCTCTCGGTCTTTAAAATAAATACATAATTCTTTTAAAAAATGTTAAACCCTTGGTAAAAGGCACAGCATAGGGAATGTAGTCAGTGTAGTAGTGTTGCATGGTGACAGATGGTAGCTACACTTGTGAGCACAGGGCATGGTACAGACTTGTCGAATCACTACATTGTAAGCCTAAAACTAATGTAACACTGTGTGTCAACTATACTTCCATCTTTTATAAAAGGCGTAAAAGAGATAAAACCCTTATCGTTCATAATTGTTGAAATTGCTCTTCCATTTTTTATTTCTCATCTACTTTTGTATTTGAAATGTGTAAAGATGTCTAATATCTTGTGATCAATATGTTATCATTTGTGATTTCTTTCATTTATTTTATATTTAGAAGTTATGACCCATTTTTCAAGATAATTTAAATATTTACTGTAATTTTCATTTTTTAACAATGACTTTCCTTGTTTTCACGTAGATCTATAAAACAAATGGAATTTGAATTGTTCGATCTGTGAGGTGAGGATTAGTTAAAAGTTTATTTCCCCCCATATTTTAGCCACACTCACCAGTATCATTTGATGAATTTTGTACTTTCCCTTCATTGAATTTTGCTGCTTTCATTGTTATCATATATTAACTTATCACATAGTATATTAAAATTGCTCTAGGGGTGCCTGGGTGGCTTGATGGGTTAGGGGTATGCCTTCAACTCAGGCCACAATCCCAGGGTCCTGGGATCAAGACCCACATCTGGCTCCCGGCTCAGCAGAGTGTCTGCTTCTCCCTTCCTCCCTGCTGTTCCCTGTGCTTGTGCTGTCTCTTTCTGTCAGATAAATAAATAAAATCTAAAAAGAAAAACAAAACTGTTCTAGAACTTTCTGTCATATTCTACTGATACAGCTGTCTAGTCTTTGGACAACAAGATTCTGTTTTAATGACAGTCATATTTATAATGTTTTAGTAGGCAAACTTCCTCTCATTTCTCTTGTTTCAAGCTTGGTCTTAGCAATTTCACTCATCTCTTCATCCTTTTTTGCATAACTTTGCAACCATTTTCTTAATGTAAGAACCCCACTATTGTCATGATTAGCTTGCTTATTAGTTTTGGAACATCTGGCATCTTCATTCATTTCTCTCATCTGGGGACTTGAAATCTCTCTTGATTTTGTAAAATTTCTTTTGAGTCCCTATGAAATTTTGAGGTTTTATTTCCACAGAGTGCACAATTTTAGTAAAACTCTCCAGGAGTATATTTTAATGTAAGTATAATCAATCTTTTTTTCCATTATGTTTTTTAAATGGATCTTGCTGCTATAAGAAAAAGTTACTGATTTTATTCTTGATCTTATATGGCTAAGTTACTGGGCTCTATTATAGCGCTGATAGTCTTTTCAGCTTTTTTTCCCCTTTAGTTTTACATTATATAATCAGTTCTAAAAAATTAACAATCTTACATCCTTTCACTGGGATTTTTGCTTCATTTTTCTGATTCTTGCTTTCTTGTATTGGTAAGATGTCCAGAAAGATAAGTATTAATGTCACCAGTGGCTCCCAGTATCTTTTTCTTTATATTGATTGTAATGCTTCCGGTATTTCACCAAAAAGTAGGGCAAAGTAGGTTTTCTCCTCATGGATGTACTCAGAGATGGCTCTAATTACCTCTTCTGAATATCTTCATTAGAATTATTACGGGAAGATGCGTGCCCATAACTCAGAAACACAACAGACACCTCTGATGCCAGTTGAATGGCATTTTAGTACAATGAAGAGAACACGTACTTTGGAGTCAGAGACACTCATGTTTGAATTCTTATTTCAGCCCTTACTGGGTAAACAATTTGCATAAACACCTGAAGTTTTCATGTCCTTCTTTCAAAAGTACAGGCACTGATACTCCTTTATAAGACTGTATTACAAATTCAATCAGGCATGGGAAAAATACCTAGGACAGTGCCTGGTAGATCGTAGACACTGGTCGTGAAAGATATGCAATCCCTTCTAGTTTCCTTCTGCAACGTGTGGATTGAAAAACATGCGGAATGAATTTTAATTAAAAAAAAATGCTAGACCTTGTGTTTCATCTTTATGGCCTTCAGTTTCTTCCTCTGTTGATATGCAGACTAAAGGGTTAGTACAGCCTCTCCTAATTGGGAGCATTCTGGAAATTCAAAGACTCACCACAGCTGCACGAGCCCCCATTTCTCAGATTCTGTTGCAAAGGGGTCGTCCAGGCAGCCCTGGCCCCAGGTGGTTGGCCCCAGAGGGAGCCTCGGCCAGCAGCAGCACTTGCCCGCTCAACCCCCGCTCCCACCCCGCCCGCCCCAGGGAGCTGCATGGCGTGTTGTCGTAGTTGTACTGTACTGTTCTACTGCTCAGATTCATAGTTAACATTTTTCTTCCAGGCACATTTAAAACATTTGGCTCAAGTCCTCCCTGAGCTGTTTTATAAGGGCAGTAACCGAGGCCAGGGTGTGCTCTTCTCAGCAGGCAAAGCATGCAGCAGAGGCTGCCAAAGAGTTTCCTGCTCGGGGGCCACCCATCCTTGGCCGCGGGATACATGGCTGGAGCTCACGGCAACTTGCACAGACCGAAGCGCTGGGACTTTCTGTTCTCTGGGCTCATGGTTTGGATTCCATCCTTTTAGCCGTGCCGCATTGATCAGGAGAGGCTGTTGTGTTTGCACTTGTTTGGGACTCGTTCAGAACACATGTCACAGCAGCAGTTCAAGGGCACACGCTAAGGCTTGGAGCCGGGAAAAAATGTTCTTGAAAGACTAGCGAGCTGCTCTTCCCTCCTGTTCGTGCAGATGCAGAGTTCCCACGAATCAGAGGGAGGGAGGCAGGCATCCCCTTCATCCCCTCTCCGCGAATTCACTTCTGGAATGGCCAGATGACACAGCCGCCAAATGGAGGGTTCTGGCATTGTTCCGCCACCCTCTTTGAAGTCCACCTTGGCATAAGCTGATGTCTTTTCGTGTATTAGGTATTGCCAAGGACTATGACGGGGAGAATGCACAGTAGATCCCCGAAGATGTTTTTTCAGGATTTCCTTTGATTGGAAGGGGTTGGCTGTGCCTTCTGCCGCTGGCTCTGTCACAGAGCAGAGGGCTCAGTGGGTCTCCCAAGGGACTGCTGCCATGCTGGCCCAAAGGAGCTTCTGGCGGTGGAAATGCCCAGCCACTCGGGAGAACTCCCTGAGAGCCGGAGTGGACGGGGCATCGTTGCTGCCTCCCTCACCGGGAGGGAGGCTTCACGCACCAGGAGCGAGGCTGTGTGATGTTAGGAGTAGAAAGAACAAAGGCTCAGGCCCTAGAGATGCAGGTGGGAGTGTCCGCCCTCCCGCTGCCTCACGGCCGGATCCTGACCTCCATCTTCTCAACTGCAAAATGGCCCTGGAATGACTCATCCCCAAAAGTGTGGCGGAGAATCGCTGAGAACACGCAGGGTGTTCAGCTTCTTTCTTCCAAATTTCAAACCTCGTCTGGAAATTTTAAAGCAGTCTGGATGACGGCTAAATACTCTGTCCTTCCTTATCTTCTTCATGTACTCATCATTCCTTCAGTCTGCATTTAACAATAAAAAAAAAAAAACCCAAAACATCTTAGTGACTTTAATATTTTAGGCAACCAAACAGGTGCTAGGAATAAAGAAATACACGTTCAAAACACAGCCCAATCCCTTGTGTGTCTCAAGGATTGAAAAAAAATTGAATGACAAAATGCGCAGGTTTTTATGGTAGTGGGTGGAAGGTTCAGGAAGTAAGGCAAACAGGCAGGTACGATACTAACCCCAGTATATGAAGTAACAAAAGTTCCTCAAGAAGAAGGGGGCATTTATCCAAGGGGTGACATCAGTGTATAGAAGAGAGCATAGAATGTTCCCGAAACTTAGAGAGAAGGACCCTTTGAAAGGTGACCAGACCGACTTGCCCTTGGGTCCGTAGGCTGTTGTAGGAAGAGTGGACAGTGTCAAGTCTTGTCAAAGCATGTGGCTTGTGACAGTCTGTCACTGAACTCAACACGGTTTTACTCAACACAGCCGCAGCTGTCAGGAGCCAAGATCAGCCCAGCCAGTCACGGATTAGGACTGGAACATGGAAAGAGAGACTTCTGCCTCCTTATCCTACTCCTCTTCTCCTCAGCTCTTTCTGTTATTGTTTCCACCTAACCTTTCAGCTGAGAAAGAGGTTCCAGGCTGAAGACTTTGTTAACTGCTGCAACATACTATGTATATATATTATACCATATATACACACACACACATATATATAGTAGTACTATATATATAGTACTATATATACACATATATAGTCCATATATTATGTACTATATGTACATAATATGTTGCATAAACATATTTACAAATATATGCATATATACATAATATGCATATGTATATTATAACTATATAGGAAGAAATTTCTTAGAAAATGAGTTTCACTGCTGAAGACAGGGAGTACATCACAATTTCCAGAAATTTCCTCATCTTCTATGCCTTCTCTCACATTCTCTGAAGATGCCTGTTCTCCCAAGAGACCATGGGCTTCCGGAGAGCAGGAACTTTGGGTCGTCATCATGTCTCCCCGAATGCTTCGTGAAATAGCGGGCAGGCAGTTGCTATTCACGTACTACTCAGTACTGCCTCCTGAATGATCGTTTTGCTGCATGAACCTGAACATACTCTTTGCACAGTGCTACTCAGTATTCTTCAGTGAAAGGTTATTAAGGGTCAAACAGGGAGGGTGGGGAGAGGAAAGAATATCAAACACAACCTGAGAGAAGTAAGAAGAAACATCCCTTTTCCTTCTGATGCCATGTGGAGTTTAATCCCGGAGGAATATACCAGACAGGCAGAGTGTGGAAGGAGTGTGCCAGGAAGAGGAATGATGAGTGACGGGCAACACATCCAAGGAGATAACAGACTTGTGCCTCTCTTGCTTCTGCTCTCCTGCTCCTAGAACTTGCATATTTCAATCACAGATCTCCCAAAAAATATTCTGAAAGGATAAAGGGGTTTGGATATTAGTCCTTCCTCATCGTAAATAATCCTTTTTTTTTCATTTTTTATTTATTTTTTATACACATATAATATATTTTTATCCCCAGGGGTACAGGTGTGTGAATTGCCAGGTTTACATAGCACATACCCTCCCCAATGTCCATAATCCCACCTCCCTTTTCCCAACCCCCCTCCCCCCAGCAACCCTCAGTTTGTTTTGTGAGATTAAGAGTCACTTATGGTTTGTCTCCCTCCCAATCCCATCTTGTTTCATTCATTCTTCTCCTACCCACTTAACCCCCCATGTTGCATCTCCACTTCCTCATATCAGGGAGATCATATGATAGTTGTCTTTCTCTGATCGACTTATTTCACTAAGCATGACCCTTTTTAAAGTACTCTACTGAGGCCAGAACAGTACTAGAATATCTACTTTAATAACATCCTTTACTAGGAAACGCTCTCAGACCAGAATGACCAAACCAGATAGATCCATGAAATTATCAAGACCACGTTTTATGGTTGGGGAAACAAACTCAAACTGAGGAAATGAGGTGACCAAATTCTCACAGAGGTTAATGTCTGGGACCTGGGCCCAGACTCTCAGACTCCACGCCCAGGGCCTTTTGTACTAAAAGCATGTGTGAAAAGGGGTGCTTTGTCTCATTCAAAGCTGAGATGTGTTGAGGCTAATTTAATCTTTAATTAGGGAGGGAAAATAACATGCATTAACCTCCTGCTACATGCCAACCATGGTACCATACATTTTACACATATCCTTGCTGATCATCACGGTGTTGTAGTGGACACAATTCACCCAGCTTACAAACGAGGTACCTGAGACTTGTGGACACTGAGGCCCTCTACCTTCAGGATCACTTAGGATCAATTCATTCCATGCCTTCACCTTGAGTCAGTGTCACTTATTTGTTCCTCTAGTGGTAAGGTAGGGGATAACGGGACAATCTTCATCTCACTAACATTCCTTCATGGTATCTCCTGAAGTAACCTCTGTCTCTCCGCGGCGTACAAATTGTGCACGGGGTCAGTCATTGCCATGGGCATTTAGTCCTCTGGCTGATAGAGTCCTAAAATTATCTTGGGAGAAATATGACTCAATCTCTTCTTGGGTACATATATACCTTAATATGTAATTTCTCCAGATTTAAATATATTTAAATAAGTATAGTAAATATTATATATTCATATATTATTTATATTACATGTTTTATATAATATAATATATTAGATATATATTACATGAATAATAAGAATATAAATATTACATATTTATATTACATAAATAATATATTAAATAAGTATAAGTAAGTATATTATCCATGTGTATTAATCTTAATTATTTGAAATAAAGTTAAATGATCTGAATTGAATTTTTTAGAAAGACTATTCCTTTATAACTTAACAATACATGGAATTTTACCATTACTTCACTGATCCCCCCAATGAGAAAATTATTTATGAATTTACATCACGTGTGTGTGTGTGCATACAGGTGTACTGTCTGGTCAATATCATCCAACAAATTAAACTCTTAGTCTTGTATACCACGGGAAGGGATTTTAGAAATTAATTTTTGCACGATTATTATTTTTCATTGATGGATTTGTTCACACGAGTGCCCTATCTTATAAATTGTAAAACTAGGCAGACCTGGATGAATATTGAGGAAATGTGATAGCCTGATCATTCCCAGTATCTGTGGGTATGAGATGCTGGAAAGTGAGAGGGTAAACATGTACAGGGCCATGTTTATGAAGAAAAGTAGCAAGTCAAATAAAAGGAAAAAACTGTTCTGTGCTAGGTGGCCAAGGTGAGGTCAATATCAATATTGGCATTGGCACTGCCAAGTTCATGTTTTGCATGACGATAATTCAATCATGATATGTTGGTGACAGAAGGCTTATCAAACATAGAATGTTTTATTACAGGTTGGTTTGTTTGACCAAAGTGACACCCATATTCTTTCACAAAGCTACTGCAAAATTCACATCCGGCCTTGCAAAATGTTATGTTGACAGCAAAGACTGTGAGGTACAAATTTATCGAACATTTCACATGCTTATTATTTATCATTTAAAAAAAAAGTGTCTCTTTTCTCAGGAAACAGGGGTGTTTATTTTTATCCCCGAGAAGCAAAGAATGTAACACAAATTTTATATATAACCTGGATCTTCAAATATACACTTATTGAATCTGACAGTATTTTTATACGCTAAGAAAAGTACAGATGTTGTCTTATTTTATTAATTGGAAAAACTAAGATATAATAAATCTGAAGCAATGATCAACCTTTTCTATTCCTTTAGGCAACTGGAATAGGCAACAGCCAGGTAAAAGCCATCCAACATTAAACTTGGAGTTCTGAGAGACCAGCTCTGTGGTACATTTTATATGTAAATTTATCCTTTCAAGATTTATTTGATTTACTTAGTCATTTACTTTCTACCAAATTTACAATAGGCGTTTACTCCCTTTTGTAGCCTTTGGAAAAGGGGGGGGAAATGAATAATTTTAACAAAATTTTATTCATAGTCAATTTCCACAGGCAAGGACCAAATTGAACTGAATCTTTTGTTAACCAAGGTATTTAAAAAAAAAAAAAAAAAGAAAGAAAAGGAAACAGAATGTAGCCTTACTGTCATGATCAGAATAAGAGGAAGTATATGAGTTTCATAGGTAGAGACATTTTCCCAAGCAGTAAACTAAAAGAGAAATTCATCTACTGTTTTCTCTGTGTGTACACACACACACACACACACACACACACACACGACACTTACATAACAGTCACTGTTGTCAACAGAACCATCAAAACCATGTGTGATAGAAACGAGAAGAGCAATGAAGTTTCTTCATGCATTATTCACAGAGCTTTCAAGGGTAGTGACTGGCTATAGGGAAATGAAGGTCATTTGTAGTTCATTCCCAGACCTTATTAATGGTGAAATCTCCAGATTAAAAGAGATCCAACTTCCGGAGTGAATTCCCCTTCCATGAAGATGGACTCCTTGTGGGCAAGTTTCTAAGCATTTCTCGGTATGACTGATAAAGTGCAAAGCATACTTCCAACAATATTCACCACTCCTCATCCACCAGCATCCTGGTTTGCTGAATTCTTCATCATGTAGAAGGTCTTTTAGCAGAGCCATAGCTGCTTCCTTGGAGAGTCCACTCATTTGTTGAAATTGTAAATCTGGGCCATACTAGTCAATTCCATGTCTTCCTCCAAACCGTACTGTCATAAGAGCCAGTTCCAGAATTTCCATGTAGGAGGAGTTAAGGGGTGGCATTCTGGGTGCTTCAGGGATTGAAGGACTGGTTTTAAAGCTACCTCTCTGTATCAAGCATGCCGTTCTGATGTCCTCGTGGCATTTATTTGTGTTGACATAGAGGAAGAGTGCTTATCGAGATTATGGAACCGATCTTCAGCCATTCCCAGCCCCGGCCATTCTGTGATGCAATCACTGTTTATCAAGAGGGTTTGGAAACACACAGGTCATGCCCTCTGTTCTATAGGCCCATTGGTCTGTGAGCAACCAAATCAGGATAACTCTGTTCCCAGCTCCCCATCACTCAGTCACCTGGAGGTAGCTCAAGGATTCAAGCGTCCCAAGTTTCAAACCAGCTTGTAAAGATTGAGATAAACCATGAGAGACTGTGGACTCTGAGAAACAAACTGAGGGTTTGGGAGGGGAATGGGGTGGGGGGGTTGGGTGAGCCTGGTGGTGGGTATGAAGGAGGGCACGTGTTACATGGAGCACTGGGTGTTCATAAACAATGAATCTTTGAACACTGGAAAAAAATTAAATTAAAAAAAATAAAGATTGATTAGGCAAAAGGAAGGGGTAGGCTGGCAAATAAGGTCCTCATGGCTCACTAGTGATCCTCAGAGACATCTTTCACAGTGGGCCACCATCATAAAAGCCACCTTTGAGTATAGAGTGGTCTTTTCCTGCTGTTGCGGTTGGAAGGAAGAGCTAGTTTGATCTTTGGTGTGATGGCTCTGGCGTGTTGACGGAGTCTTAAGCCGGTTCTTCATTACAAGACCCATCAAATAAGCTGTTGTAGTCTCTGAAATGGAAGGCAGGATTTCAGTTAGCTTCCCTCTGCTCTCCAAATACCTTTCCTGATAGAAATACTGAATCCATGATCATAATACGGGTAGTAGCAATGACAATAGCAATCATTCACATTTGTCTTGCTGGGCGGTGTTTGAGGGACCCTGACCTTGTTCTGCACCACATCCCTGCAGAGGTGGGTGTTCAAAGCTCTGTTTTACAGCAGATGAAACTGTGGCTCAAACACATGATATGATTTGCCTTCAATTGTATACTGTATACTGTATACTGGGAAAGCTGAAACTCCCCCACTTAAAAGGGGGTCCTTCACGGTGGGTAAAGTTCAAAGGTAGTCTTCGGTCACAGTGCTTGAGAGGACTGTCTCTGGGAAGGAGTTAAGAGATTTAAGTTTGGGGCCAGAAAGGGGAGGGAAGGCGGGCAGAGAGAGGTTGCTGTTCTGGGCAGTGATCCCACCATCTGTCATGGCTCACTCTTGACTTTCTCCTTCTTTCTTTTACTGCCGGCTCTTCTCCCCTCTTCTTCAATGAAAACAGATAAGGTTAGAAACTCTTGTGATCCTGCTTTGTGGAGGTCTGGGCCAGCTTTTCCCAGCTCTGCTCCAGGCTTTGGGAAAAGTTTTTTGCATTTGTACCAGCCAGATTTCTCTTCTCAGACTGGCTTTTCCTCTGCATAAGGGTAGTAAGATGCAGGGAACTGAGGTTTAGGCAGTGCTGTGCTGATGAAAGTTTAACCACAAAAGGGAAAAAGAGAAGAGAAAAAGAAAAGGAAGAGAAGCTCTTATTTGTAGCATTTGCCATTTTGGATGGTGTAAACACTCCCACCATGGCCCGTTTTAAACAACCAACTTGACATCAGCTGGCTCACAGAATCCCTGAGAGCTGCCAGCTCTCACCTGAAGCTTGTCCTGAACAATAACGCTGGTTAGAAAAATGGTCAGAAGAGAACAGGCAACGAAGCTTTGTCTCTAGAGGGGCAAGAGGTGTTCTCCACACCACTAAGCCTAGCTCATCAAGGAACTATGCAGATATGTAAGATGCGTAGGACAAATGCAGTTACAAAGACAGCATGGGGATTGGGCTTTATCCTTGGTACATTTTTTTTTTTCCCTTAGAAACTTAGAAACAAGGGGATATATGGATGATAGATCAAAAGAGGATGTGAGAAGCCTCTAGTATTCCTCTACTCTCTCTCTCAACAAACACACGTGTGTGTATGTATGCACCGATAGGAATAGAAACCCCTCCCCCCCCCACTGTATTAACAATCATGGTAAGTTCCCATCTAAGTAGCGTACATGTTAAAAGATCTGGCTTTATAATGAAATAGACATAAATTTGATTCCCAGCCCTTTCACTTAGAATGCTTAAATTCTGAAGTGTCAGTTTCCTTATTTGTAAATTAGGAATGCTATACCTGATAGGCTTGGTGGAAGGATTAAATAGGAAACTTGTGGTTGAAAACTTGTTAACAATCAATAAATAATGTTGCAGTTTTTATTTTCCCTGTGCACACCTTGGTGATTTCTCAATGCTATCAACACCTTTCCTCCCCGTCCTCTGTGGACACTTGGGAAATAAGCTGCAAAGTACATGATGGCAGAGTGACATTTATTTGGTTCCTGTTTGAACTGAGTGATAGGGGTGTTGATAATCCTGTGCATTTTCTATTTAAATAATTTTCCCACATGTTCAAATAATATACTTGTCACCCCTTACAGGCCTGGGAACAGATCTTATCTGCTTTGCCACAAAATGGTACCTGCCTGAGTAAACAGGCATACAGAAAGGAGAGGTAAAGCTTTTGCTCAGCATTTGTAACCTAATTCCCAAGGCAAACAGACAATATGGCCGCCAGGCTTCGCCTTCTAGAGCAATTTTAATCACAAAAGCAATGATTTGTAAGTCTCTAAGATGCAAATAAAACATTGTTAAATTGTCCCTAAGGTTATCTTAAATCCTTAAAGAAAGAGCAAGAGTGCGGGTGAGGACAGTATTTAGAAATTAAAATGGTCCCTGAGAACCAAAGGTGGAGGTTAATGTCTTACCTTTTTCCAGAACTTGATACATTCATGAAAAGAACTGAGGGTTTTGGAGGGGCAGAGGGGTGGGAGGTTGGGTGAACCTGGTGGTGGGTATTGTGGAGGCCACGTATGTCATGGAGCACTGGGTATGGTGCATAAACAATGAACTCTGGAACACTGAAAAGAAATTTAAAAAGTAAATAAAATTTAAAAAGGAAAGGTAATTGGCGTTTTCATCAATGCGCTTCACACACATAACTTGAGGAATCAAATAATTCTACTTGCAGTTACATGGAGTCGTTCTTTTAGCTAATCGCTATCATTTCTTTGCCTTCATATCCTCTGAATAACATGCTTATGATGATACTTATTAATTTCTATTATAGTTTAGAGGTTATGAATTAATTTCTCATTTTGGGAATGAGGATTTAGCCCTCTTACACCTTCTGTTCCATTTAATCCAGGCACATTCAGATCTCCTGTCTAGCCCAAGATAACACCTTGTAATTGTGGTTTGATCCATTTTCAGTATTTATGTTACATGACTACACAAATGCCATTCCCCGTTGATCCGTGTTGTGTATTTCTTTTCCTGCATAATCTTTTGGTTTCCTATAGATTTTTCTTTTTGCTTGGTTTCTCACATAGGCGTCACTAATTTATCCTCAAAAACCTTTCTAGGTTATGACATGTATCTCGTAAGACATTCAGATATAATCGGTAATACTGATTTCATCTTGAAAACAATCCCTCTGAATCCTCTGAACTTCTCATGTACATACATTGCCCTCCTAAATGACTGATACCTTAGGCTTTCTTTCACCCTTCTCTTGGGCACTTCTCTTTGCCTGTCTCTTGTGCTGGATCCACTGTTTACTGATTCTGCTTCTTACTAGTTCCTCTCTCTCTCTCTGTGCTGTCCATTCTTTTTTTTTTTTTTTAAGATTTTATTTATTTATTTGACAGAGAGATCACAAGTGGGCAGAGAGGCAGGCAGAGAGAGAGAGAGAAGGAAGCAGGCTCCCCACTGAGCAGAGAGCCGGACTCGGCGCTCGATTCCAGAACCCTGGGATCATGACCTGAGCAGAAGGCAGAGGCTTTAACCCACTGAGCCACCCAGGTGCCCCTGTGCTGTCCATTCTTAAAGGGCTTCCTCAATGAGGATATATCATTAGTCACTTTTTGAGGCCTTTTGAGTTTGGAAATATCTTGATTATCTCACTTACTGATAGTTTGGCCAGCTAGAACATTCTCAGTCAAGAACCATTTTTGAACACATCGCTCAGTTTTCTTCTAGCTTTTAGATATGTATGGAAAAGTCTGTTATCTTTCTGATTCTTCATTCTTTGTATGAAAATATTTCTTTCTCTTCCTGGAACTTTATACTCTTTGTTTTCAGTGATCTAAAATTTTGTGATGATGTGTTTAGCTGTGGGTTTATTTTTAAGCCACTGTACTGGACGCACGCAACCTGAAAATTTTATCCTTCAATTCTGCAATGTTTTTGTTGAATAATTTCTGTAATGATACTTAATCTTCTGTTTTGTATCTTCTCTTTTTTATGAGTCTCATTTTTTCAGATGTACCTTCTGGAATGATTTATTTATTTTCCTCTTCTATTTTCCATCTCTTTTCTTTACATTTCTTTCTGGATGATTTTCTCAGATTATCTTGAAACACTCTCACTTAATATTTTTGTTTATGCTCTCATTTAAAATTTTTTTCTGTGTGTTTTGTGTTCTCATTTCTTATATACTGTTCTTGTTCCACAATGTAAATTCTTTCATCTCTTGGCGAATTTTAGTGATAGTTTTCTAAAACTTTCATGTCCTTCTTTAGGCCATATTTTTTGTTTGCTTATTTATTTTGGTCTCTGTATTTCATATTAAGTGCTTTCTCTAAATGTCTTATAGTTAAGTGTGGGACACTCAGAAGCTCTGTGTACATGGAGGGATGTTCAGACGGCTTCAGTATAGAACTATCTGGTTGGGCTGTTTCATACCCCAGTGTTATTATTTCTAGGTTTCTTTAGATCGGATTTCCTAGAAAAGTCCCCTCCTGCAGCCGTTGTGGGGGGTATAAGTCTAGATTCCCACATCATGAGGCTGTGTGAGGGGAAAGTCTGAATAACATGTGATATGTACTTTTATTGAATAACTTCTTTCCAGTATGGCACCTACTTTTCAACTCTGTTCAATGTTCTTCAATATTGACATGTGCCGTTGTACCCTCTTAAAAGAAAAAAAGCCTCCAATATTCTTGCCAGGAGGTGATAGTAGCAGTTACTTAGCTGCATGGTAAAAGACATGGGGGAGAGGGGATTCAATAATTTTTAGATATACTTTCAACCAGCTCTCTTATTCAGACCCCCTTTATAGAGGTACCCGATGATGCCAAGCCTGAGGATTTTGCAGCTTTCTCTATTGCTGGCTTATAATTCAGCATTACTGAGTCTGTTAATTCAGTTTCCATCTGCTTTCTGTCTTCCAAAAAACTGGTTTTGTTTTCTTTTGTATTCTTTATCCTTCTGAGTTTTCTTCTTTATATTTTAGTCCCTAAACTATTGTTCCAAAGGAGTATTGAGACAGGGGTAGAGGGAAATGCATGTGTATAATTAATAATCTTTACTAGAAGACCAAGTATGCTTTTCAAAGTAATTTTTTTTCCAGGCATATTCAGTGAATTTCTTACTATCTTATTTTAATCATCTCTGTCTACTCTATCTTTGCCTTAAAGTCTAATTAGATATGGTAAATGAAAGAGCTACTAGGAGTCAGGTGCTCTACTGAGTGTTGTGGATACACAAATACCACAGTAAAATTTCCCTTGAGGAATTTTGGTGATAATAATCAGAAAGTCATAAAGTTACTTTGAAGCAGACATTCTACTGAACTTGAATATGTCTTCCCATTTCTTGCCAATTTTCGTATGTCCCTTTAGGTTAATCTAAAGTTTCCAAAATGTTTATAATTTTTTGTCTTCCAGTGTCAACAACATGAAGATAAGCCCCTTTGCTCTTACATTTTATATATTCTTGTATTTTACCTCCAATATTTATCAGCCTCTCTCCCCTGTTGTGTGTGTCTTTACTTCATCCTCACCATTCTCTACACTTAATGCACCTTCTTGCTACTTTTTTCCACGTGACACACACCTATCGTGTGTATACAACTTACATACATCATTTAAGAAAAGTCTATTCTTTTCATCTTTACATCTGTTATCCATTTGTCACAGGGATTTTGAAAAGAGATAGTCCTTACTTGATGGAAGTACTTGCTTTAGTAGAGAGAAGGATACATAACCCAAAATTTCAAGATAGGCCAGCATGTGCACTAATAAATGCAATTAGAAATTAATTACTCATTCTTCTGATGAAGGAAAATTTCATGGAGATGACAGCAGCTGAACTGTTTTGAAGGATGATTAGGAGTTGACCACATGCTTTCTACAATATATAATAATTTGGTTGTAAGTTACTTCTTCACAATGTCCTAAGCATATTAGTGCAGGGCCAGTACTGAGAGCAGTGCCCGGCATACAGTAGAATCTCAGTGAATGCTACCTGATGCAAAGACATAGAAGGAGCATAAATTTGAGTTACATCTATATTGCTCTCACGATAACCTGCCTTTCCTACAACAATTTCAGTTAACTAGCTGTAGCTATTTACTGCTTTATTATTTTCTAAAAAAGCAACATATATTTTAAAACCATATTTACTTTCTAAAATTACTTGGCACATGTTTGCTAACCTGATTGGAAGATACTGTCATTTGGTAGAAACTTGTAAGACATTCAACGATTTCTCCTCCTCCAAAGTAATTCAGTTATAGTTATCACACAGAACAGTTTAGCTCTTTAACCCAACACTCAGAGTTGACCTTAGGGAGGAGGCTTCAAAACAACTCTGGAAGTCCCCATTCTCTGGGTTTGTTTTGGGTAACTCAGGAAGAGCCTGAGTCGGAAACCTCAGCTAACATGAGACAGATAAGCAGAAAAAGCCTGCTGAAGTTACTCATTTTTCTAAAATTGTTAGAATTGTTGATCTGGAATGAAGCTCATTTATATCCATATTTGTACCCCATATTTATGAAGACAACAGAAGGATCAATTGAAGATTACTGTATTTTCAGGGGGGGACTCAGAACTGATGTATGCTACTTTCTTATTAATTTAAATATAAATGTCTAGAACAAGTCATCCTTATCCATCAGTGGGGTTTTGGTGCCAACTCCCAATTCCTCCTAGGAATTTTTGAAGTACTCCTAGGAATTTTTGAAGTACCTAGGTCTATTCAAGCTTTGACAGGATTTTTCTGTTTTGTACCACCTAAATAATATCCCAGAGCTGGCATTCTTGCTTTGGCAAAATGAGTAGAGCACCTGTGCTGGTGTCAGTATCGTCCTTTAGAGACGGGCTGAATCTGGCCTCTCTCTGAGCTCACCCTTGTCTTCACACTTCTTTGGTAATCCTTTTCCTCAACATTTAGAAAGGAACCCATGATATTAATAATGTTTAGGAGAAGGTATAGGAGTAAAAAGAGGAGAAAACCCAAAGTCATGTTTCCAATTCTTATGCTTTTACCGTGTTTGTTTTCATTTCCCCATGGCTGGTGTTTTCCTGTGTGGTTGGGTCCATGCTTTATGGAAGATCTGCTTCATTGGCTGCCACTGAAGTTCAGGGCTAGGGATCAGAGACTGACTTCTCCCCTCGTGCAGTGTCTGAGTTACCAATAACTGGAAAGGGGTGCTTCGATGAAATAGTAACGCTCCACTCCTGATTTTATTTTCTTTTCTTTATTTTTAAGATTTTATTTATCTGACAGAGAGAGAGAGAGATCACAAGTAGACAGAGAGGCAGGCAGAGAGAGAGAGAGAGGGAAGCAGGCTCCCCGCTGAGCAGAGAGCCCGATGAGGGCCTTGATCCCAGGACTCCGAGACCATGACCTGAGCTGAAGGCAGAGGCTTAACCCACTGAGCCACCCAGGTGCCCATCCACTCCTGCTTTTCACCCAAGATGCACCTAGCCAAACCGAGAATGCATATGGCACAGCAATGGACAGTATGTCGAGATGAATGGGCCCCCAAGTGCTATAGAGTGTCTTTGCCATAGTGTCAAGGGTTTGTCTTCAGAGGGAGAGGGCCCTGTGCTACCATGCCTTCTGCCTCTGTTGGTCTTGGAGCTCAGGCCTAGAATGATTTAAGAGAGCGGAAGAGAAGGAAAAGAAAGAGTGTTTTGATAGAGATGTGTCCAACCTGTAAGTACAGACTTATTCTTCCTTCTATAATTTTAAAACAATTTTGGAAAGAACTTGTTTTTATCCAAAATATTAAGAACCTCAAAGACATAAGGGCAATGGAAGAGATTACTTACAGAGCAGTTTCTGCAGCCCGTTCCTGTGCTGGCACATCCACACTTTGCCTCCTAAAATCCTTACAGTACCCTGAAAGGCAGAGCCCTGGGTCACAGATGGGGAAAGAGAGGCACCAGAAGTTCAGTTCCCTGACAAGGTCACGGAATTAGAAAGTGGCGGGACTGTGATTCATCCCTCCCACCCACCCCCCATCCAGAGAAGATCAGATTTCCCTAATAAACACTCTTACAGCTGTGCAGAATTCCACTTATCCCACTGGCCCTGTTAGGTGCCATTTCATTGTCTTGAATTGAGTTTGACTAATCTCTGCCTTCCCTAGTGGAAGAACAGTTCCCTGAGGGTCCAGACTCTGAACTGACTGTTGTATCCCCAGCACAGATCACAGGGTGTGACACAAAGTTAAGATCAATAAGCATTTGTTCAGTATATGGATGAATGAATGAATGAGGGAATGAATGAATGCCAGGTCTCTCTCTAATTTCCGAGTCACATCTGAGTGGACTCCAAATTCTGCAAGACTGCCCATCTTAAGTTCCTTGGAACCTCTGTTGAAGCTGACCAGGGGTACAGTGTTGCTCCAATATTAAAGAACACCAAAGCTCAAACAATTTACCTTTCCTCCTCACTTCAGCTAAGAAACTAGAACGTTCCCCTCATTGAAGTTATAGGAAATAGAATTTATGACAAAAATGGAGGGCTTAAAACCATAAAATCTAGGTAAGGGTGAAGGCAACCCTTGAATATTTTCCCCTAAGTGTTAAAGTGTAACTGTGAAAGGAACTTCCAGATTTGTCATTTACAGTTTTAATAGTCTTGACCTTGTGGTATAGAGCAGAAGGAGGGGAACTAAAGACGGTACTGGTTGGAGAATATCAAGCCCCAGCCTAGGAGAGCTGCTGATTTGTGGGAAGAGTTATTCAGAAATATCCTACTTCAATAAAAGCAGTGGTATGTCTGGGGCACGCTTCTAAATGAACCTTATGCTCCAGTGGAAGGCAAAGGAGACTTCAGCCTCCGTGTTCTCATGGAAACCCTTCAGCAGATGGCGAACAGCACTCTGGGGTGAGGTGCGGTCGCAGCTGTGAAGATACCATTTTCCATCTCATTGTGGTTTTAAGTGCTAAGGTCCCTCCTTGCAAAGCAGGCAGAGTGCCAGAGAAATGCCCAGATAGGAAATGACCACAGGGCTTGGCTGGCTGCACGACGCGGCTCTCAGAGCCTTCCAGAACCTTCTGTCCCAGAGATTTCCCTCCCCCGTTTCTTGTTCTCTCCCTCTGCACCAAAACCATGTCAACGTGTGGAAAGCGGGTCTAGTTTACATTCCCTTTGGTACCATCCCTGTCTTCTGCTGCTGTTATCTGATGGGAACTTCTCTTTTAAATGCTATTGAACATGTGCTTTAGCCAGATTCTACGCTAAGTACTTTGTCTGGATGATTATTGACCTTCGTGATCACTTGGGGGGAGGGGGGGAGTGGTCTCACTTCTCACTGTATTATCTCCATTTCATACAAGAGGAAACTGAGGCTTACAGAAGTGATCTTATGTGAGTTAGAAACTAAAGTCATCCCCAAGGACTGTGACACAGGGCCCCGCATTTTAACACCACATACTATGTTCTGTCTCAGGGACTACTCCTCACCCAGACAATTTCGACATCCTTCTGGCTGGCCTTCTTGACTCCGGTCCAGTTCCAAATATTCTATCCTCCGTAGCAACCTCTGGATGAGCTTTTATAGAACTTGACTTAGGGCTCTTGAAATGTATGCAAACATAAGAGTAGTTATAAACTCCTTACATTTGTAGCTCGTTTCAAACCACCAAACTGAAACTAGAGAAATAGTACAATTCAAACTAACAACTTAGATGTAGGGAGATACAAGGAATGTGTTGAAAATGAATTATAAAGTTGACTTTTCCCAGCAAATTTCACTCACCATTGGGTTATTTTGATGTTGATCTTGAAAAATCAGAGTGGTTGCTTTCATCTCAGATGTGAGGGCCGTCTCCCTTACCTGGACTCTGACTCCGTCTTCAACCCCATGCCCTAGCCGCTGCCCACTTCTTGGCACTGGGTACTCTGATAACAACCCCTGTGGGGAGTTCCCACAGCACACCTTTGGGTGTACACTGTTTCTGATGTCTTTGGTGCTCATCCACGATGTACACATGAGGCGCTGCTGAAAAACTCTGCTCAAGGGACACCTCCTCTGGGAAGCCCTCCCTGGTATTCTTAGAAACTCTCACCCCTTAAACTAATTGCATCCTTTGTACACATTTCTAGAATTGTACTCATCTTCTATTGTGATTGGTTTGGGGCATCTGTCCTTTGAATGAACTGTGTACTTCGAGAGGGCAGATGTGAGAAGCATGATCATTTTTATCCCACTCTTACAGATTCAGGGAGGTAAAGCAATTTACCCCAAGGTGCACAGCTGGGTCTCCAGGTGTGGTAAAGGGTCCAGCAGCATGGTTAGTGTCTAAAGACCCAGCCTAACTCTTGGCTCTTCTGACACTGGGGTTTCAGATTGTGCTTTATTTTTTTCACCCACTGTTTTCTTTGGTGACTTAGCACTTGGAGTTTCAAAAGGCCCAGGTCCTTGCCACATTGCTGATTACTCTCTCCCTGGGCCTCAGTTTTCTCATCTGTCACTGGGAGTGTTGGGCCAGTTGGCATCAAGCCTCCTTTGATTCAGTCCAGGGTGGACGTGTGGCTCATAATGCCTGGGTGACCTTGTCACGTCAACAAGCCCAGCTTTGCCAACAGGGCAGAGCCAGGCTCCGGAAAAGGCGAAGAGAAGAATGGCTCCTTCACACGGGCACTGGTGTGGGGCCAGCGTTATCGCTGGAGGAAATTGACTCAAGGAGATAGCATGGCCCTATCAGAGAAAGCCAAGCTCTGGGTGGGCAGCCCCTGCAATCCCAGCTCCCCTTGCCAAGGGTGCCACAGGCTGAGCTGACACACAGCAGGGGCAGTGCCAGGCCTGGACAGGCCAGTGTGGGTAAGCACGGACCCCAATCAGGCCCTGGTGATTCCGAGAGCCCAGATGGGTGTGGGCCCACACCACAACAGCCAGTGACCCAGGGCCCCCAGCTCTGCCACTGCTTCAGTTACCCTGCTGGAGGAGGGAAGTATTCCCCCCAAGAAGAACTCTTCTCTACCTCCAGTGTCTGGGTCTCGGTCCTGTGCAGCCCTTACCTGGACCCCACTTCTTGTGCCCCAGATGCTGTTCATTGCTGAGCCGGGGACACCCAATATGTACTCCATTCTGCCTTCCATTTCCCAGAATCAGGGAGCACTGGACAAAAGGCCTGGAAGCATCTTTAACCCCAGGTCTTAACATCAGGTGTTATGTCAAGTTTCCCCAAGTCTTCCTGTGACCTTTACTGAGCCAGTTTCACCTTAAGCTTCAGACTTTAGCTCAAGAGTCACCTCCTCCAGGAAGCCTTCCCCAACTTCCCATGGTCTGGCTTGGTCACCAAGCCTGGTGCTTCCTTCTGCCTTGACATTATCACTGCTTATCTCCTGGATTCTGAGAACCCTGAACAAAGAAATTATCCTTTTCTCCTTTCGCTCATCCACGCAACAATTACGCAAATATTCTGTGTGCTGATTCTCCTGAGAGAGGCAAACTATTGAAGAAAACAAACCCCAGAAGTGGTTTCCAGTGTTACAGTACGTATGGTCCAGTGCCTGAAATGCACGATCTGATACGTGAGAAACTAGAACTGGACAAGTGTAGGGACGACAACTTCACGACCACTCCGCACACTGAATGGCAAGAAAACGTGATGCCACCAGGGAGGGCAGAGGAAGCCACCAAGAGGGATGCTGGCATTGCTGAGAAGGAGCTGCAGGTACCAGAAAGGAGTTAAGGAGGGTCAAGGAGGGTCACCCAGGTCTGGCTGTTTCTTTTCCTGAGAGTTACACAATAAATATTTATAAATACGGAGGCTGCACTTTCTGCAAAGTTGGCTCAGAGGCCCTGATCTAGTCCCCGCCTTGGTCCATTAGCCCCACAACCGTTTCAGCAAATATTTTTATGTCTCTGTCACTCGGGAAGTGTCGCTGTCTGGTCCATACGCCTTCCCCTCAAGACCCACAGTCTTTGATCCAACCCTGGCCCGGAGCCTGTGGCCAGACCATCTGCTGCAGACTTCCACTCGTCCTCTCCCTGCGGGGTCTCCAAAAGTCACCCCGCCTTGTTCTCTGTCTCCCGCAAACCCACATGGACTTCTGCCTCTTCTGGTCTTTTCGTGCCCGTGCAGACAGTGGCCTGAGCCGGCGAACCTTCTCCGCCATCACCAGCTCAGCTACTGCAATGTTAAGCTTGCCTCTTGGGCTCAGCTGAGCCTGCTTTCCTATTTCTCTCAATGCCTCCTGGTCTCCAGGGAACAGGATCAGTTCTGGAACCCCGACACCCTTGATCCATGTGGCAGACCGATCATGCCCAGCGCACTCCTGAGACACTACCCAAACTTATCTTAATGCTGGGTTCATCACAGCCAAAAACACATTTGGTTAATCAACGCCCCCTCCTTTTCTTTTCCCCTAAGCTGGAGCCACTCTGATCAAGATTGAAAATGTGCCCCCATTGTAAGTGGCTACTGTTTCCAATTACATATGCTTCTCCCAGCCACCATGCAATCTGTTCGCTTCATGCTGGTTTGCAAGAGCTGTTCACACCAAACCATTGACAGCCACTATCTAAACTGAAACCATCTGCTTAGCCATTTGCCGTGCACGGCTAGGTCTTGCAGGCTTACCCAGTTGAGGCCCTGTGGAGCAGTCCATAAAGCAAGCATGAATTAATGCAGCCTGTTTTTATTA
Organism: Mustela erminea; assembly: GCF_009829155.1. Taxonomy (NCBI): domain Eukaryota; kingdom Metazoa; phylum Chordata; class Mammalia; order Carnivora; family Mustelidae; genus Mustela; species Mustela erminea. Next base: position 24,247,324 of record NC_045625.1, read on the forward strand.
AATGTCTTGCCACTGATGGGAAGAGGGACAAGCCCGTCTGGCAAGGATAATGGCCAATCTTCAGAGAATCTGAAGTCTTGGATACACTCCAATAGCGCCCTGCATCTCAAGACCATCGAGTGTTTCAGGAGTGTGGTCGTGCTTAGAAACACTTTGTCTATAAAAGCTTTTTAAAGATTTTATGGTTTCTCCTCTTTCTTGTGAAAAAGTTTATTGGTGAGCTCTTTAGCCAGATCTTAAACTCCTTCTGTTACCCTTGTTAGTGTTTAGATGGAAACTCAGAGACAAGCAAATAACCGTGTCTAGGAGCTTTAGTGGGGCACCGATATCCTCGATGGCCGTTACTGACTCTGGAATATTGGGGCAGATAGGTTTTCTCTTACTCATCTGAAAGTCCTACACAAGAGTCTATCTGCTGATTCAGTGATCTGGAATAATTTCCATCTGTTGGTCCAAAAACCTTGGCCAAAAAAGTGAGCCTCCAAGGGAGAGGGTATCTTGACTCACTCATGCCAGCCACACGTTTGTGGCCAGAAGTTTTCTAGCATTGGAGAGGAACATCAGCAGTCAAACCCAAGGCCACTGCCCATGATTTAGAAAGCTCAACAAAGTTCACCTACTCTGATTCCATCTCTGGTGTTTTGACTACCCAGGTAGGAGAATGATCTGTAAAGAGATTGGGCTCCTGAACAAATGTAAGCATCCATCCCACATGAAAATATATTTCACACTGTAAAATAGTACAGTGGCATCATATAGTGGCACTCAAGGTTTCTATTATGCAATTGTTGAAAAAAGTTTATTTTTATTTTTTTTTTCAGTGTTCCAAGATTCATTGTTCATGCACCACAGCCAGTGCCCCATGCAATACGTGCCCTCCTTAATACCCACCACCAGGCTCATCCAACCCCTCACCCCTGTCCCTTCCCCTAATATTTTTAATGAAAGAAGTGAATTCAAGAAGAATTATTCAAGCCAAGACTGATATGCCCCTTCCGCTCTGCAGGGATATTCAGAATTTCTAACATCTGTCAATCACTCCCAGTGGACTCTGGCTGAAAGCAAGAAGGTCTGCCGTTCCGGCGGGTTCAGGCTGAATGCTGGTACAGCCTCTAGTATATTCTACATTTTATTGATTCAAAATTAGAGTGGAAGTCTGTAAACTAGGGTCATAGCCCTTACCTTCCTCAATTTGCTCTTTAAGATCTTTTATTGCAACTTTGCAAATATTATTACCAGCATCATTGGTATGAGAATTGCTTTTGTATTTGCGGTTAGACTCCGGTCACGGGTCTGTGATCCAGCAATCATCTCCTGAGCTTCTCCTGAGAGCCAGCAACCCCTCTGGACCCCAGGAATCTAAAGATGAGAGCTAATGTGGTCCCTCCCCGAAAAGCTCACACTTCAAGGGCAAGAATCTGTTCTTACTGTTCTTCAGTGTTCCTCACTTGACGTCCTAAATAAGGTATTTCTTTAAAAATGCAACCCTAGGGGGAAAAGGAAAAGAAAAATCCCCAAAAAGCAGAACTACAACGATCCTCAAAACAAACTTTAATGTTCTTTAAGCAACCTTTACACTTTTTGCTGTTCAGATGAAAAGACTGTAGAATTTTCTGTTTCTGGATTCCCCCACTCTCTTTTGGGAGACCCAAAGCCCCATGGGATGCTTCGCCATGTCCAAATGAATTATGTTACCCCTTAAAGTTCCCTAACTTTCCTTTTCCCTCATGCCTTTGGTTACCAGGTGATCTCACTCTGCCCCCACATTTACCTGGATGCCCAGGGTCCTTGGTGTCTTGGCGCCACTGGTGCCCAGTCCTTGCTTCCCCGTCACAGGCACCAGCCCTGCAGTAGTCCTCATGCTTCCTTTCTTTCGTACAAGCCGTCAAGGATCAAGATGGGTGGCATTCCCTTTGGTAGAAGCCTCACCAGGTGCCGGGCTCTGTGCAGACACATTCCCACATGCACAATTTGATCCCCCCACAGCCACCCGATAGTATCATCCCTGTTTTGCAGAAAAGAGAAAGAGGCTCAATGAGATTAATTGCAGCCCTTAGAGCAGAAGGAATTTTTTTAACCCTTTAAAGCCAGTGGCTACTCTAATGTATTAGGAATAGTTACGCTGTGGACAGACCCACTACCAGCAAACCTCAGATAGATGCAGACAATGGAAGAAAGAAATCCTGGAAGAAAACACCTATAATAACAGGGGCTTGGCAAGAAATTCCTTTTTATGGTATTAATGTGGACCTTCAAGGGCTTATGCCTTTGAAAATGGCAATAACAAGCAGGAAGGCCTTGGTCTGGGCTCCTCTGACTTGGCCCATTTTTCCTCTCTGCCCCATCTGGGAAGACTGAAAACTTGGGGGATACCTTAACAAAGGTTGTGTAAGAGGCTTCCTGAAGCAGGCATGATTTAAGCGTTCCTTGTTACCTGGTTGTATCACAAACCAAAGCGAAAGTAGACTTGGCCAAATCTGAATTTTCATTTCTGGCAGTCTTCAGATCTGGAATTTATCTTTTTAGGCTGGCTCAGTTCACATACTTTTGTCCTTGGTTTCATTATTCTCTGGAAGGAGGGACACACGTGAAGGCCTGCAGAATCTAATTCAACCAGCGCTAATGGTGGGCCAAGCACTGGGTTAAGTGTATTTTATATTTGGCATTTTTCCTAACACTCCCCTATGGTAGGAAGTAGTCTTATCCCAATTTGAGGGCATTTAGGTTTGCTACCTTTTATTTATTTATTTATTTATTTGGGAGGGGGAGGTGGGTTCTGTTTTGTTTTTGCCATTATAGGTAAAGCTGAAATAATCATTTTTGCCCACATTGCAGATAATGACCTTAGGGCCACTTCTCAGCAATCAAACCAGTTACTCGGTCAATTCTTTGAAGCAGTTTTAAAGCCCCTGATGTGGATGGCAAAAGGGCTTTCTAGAAGGTTGGCATACTTGTACCATGACACATGAGGGCCTGTGCCTGCTGGTGTCTCAAAGTCTTGCCCATATAGTTGACACTGCAGCAAGGACAGTATCAGAAGCTCAGCTTTCCAATGAACCTAAAAACAAGCAGAAAGACTGTGGCCTGAGACTAGAAACCAGCTCCCTGGGCGCCGGGCAACACCGGCTCAGTGCTTGCCTCTCTCTGGGTTTCAGGTTTCTCAAGTGTGAAATGTCGGGGCAGAACAGATGATTGTGTAGATTTTTTCAGCTCTAGTTTTCTCTGGCACTTTGGGAGAATATAGAACCTCTTCAGGCAATAGGTGTCTCGGAACATAAATCAGATACACTTATACCTCCTGTCTCCAGGGGTCTATAAAAAGCAGATGGAGGGCGCCTGGGTGGCTCAGTGGGTTAAGCCGCTGCCTTCGGCTCAGGTCATGATCTCAGGGTCCTGGGATCGAGTCCCGCATCGGGCTCTCTGCTCAGCAGGGAGCCTGCTTCCCTCTCTCTCTCTCTGCCTGCCTCTCCGTCTACTTGTGATTTCTCTCTGTCAAATAAATAAATAAAATCTTTAAAAAAAAAAAAAAAAAGCAGATGGAGGGGCGCCTGGGTGGCTCAGTTGGTTAAGCAACTGCCTTCGGCTCAGGTCATGATCCTGGAGTCCCGGGATCAAGTCCCGCATCGGGCTCCCAGCTCCATGGGGAGTCTGCTTCTCCCTCTGACCTTCTCCACTCTCATGGTCTCGCTCACTGTCTCTCTCTCTCTCTCTCTCTCTCAAATATTGTTCTCAAATAAATAAATAAAATCTCTAAAAAAAAAAAAGCAGATGGCAAGTTGTGTCTTGGAGGTCAGCTTGGGTGTTAATCCTCTCTTTACCATTTACTGTACGGGAGGTCATGCAAAATCATGTCTCCTTTCTCAGCTCTGGTGTCCTCATCTGTGGAAGGTAGATAATGATGTCATGGGATTTTTTAAAAGGTCAAATGAGGTAACATATATAAAACATGGCACAAAGTAGGAGCTCAATAAACAGTAGTTCTCTTTATAGATGAAAATGTAATGTTTCCCTTTCTCTCACCGTTTTTTTTTAGTATTATGTACATATACATCTATATATGCATATATCTATAGTTTATTGAGATATAATTGAAATACCAAAAAAAAATGCACACATTCTATGTATACAGCTTGATGAGTTTGAACATAGATATGCCCAGGACATCAACACCACAGTCTAGGTACTAAATATATCCATCCATCATCTCACCAAATTTCCCTGTGTTCTTTCTGTATGTGCGTGTGTAGCAAGAGAATTTAACAAGATCTATCCTTTTAACATATTTTAAAGTGCACCATACCATCCTGTTAACTCTAGGTATTGTACTGTACAGCAGATCCTTGTCCCATTCTTTAGGAAAGAATAATGAATTCTTTTTGTTTAGTTGTATATTCTGCATATAAGTGAGACCACTCAATATTTGTCTTTTTATGTCTGGCTTATCAAAGGCAATTCTAAGTAACCATTCAAATGTTCTGAATACCCAGAGGCCTCAGGATTCTGGTTTCTCATCCTAGGCATCTGTAGTTTCCAGCATTTTCCAGCTTAGCCTCCCAGCCCTGTGCACCATCCCTCCAAGCCCAAGTGTTTTCAGATTTAAAGTGGATTTGAGAGTTCATCCTGACCCTCCGTATAACCAGAGGCACCACTTCATGGATACAAATCTGTCCCTGACATCACAGGTTGGCCTCAGCGGCTTTGATGTTCCAACTTTACTAATGTCTCTGTCAGTTCAGGGAGCTCTTTGAGCTAAACACTGATTGATTAACTGATGAATTCGTTCTGCAGGTTTGCGTCTGTTCCCCACACATTTACCACTGTGGACTTCCCTGGGTGATAGGGTTACGAAGATGAAGAAGAGTTAGTCCCTGCCCTTTGGAGTTCCCAGACTAGTGGCTGAGATGCTGAAGTAAACAAATCATTATACTAGAGTGTGGGGCGTGCTGTAACAGAAGCAGGTGAGGTGAGCTTCGGGAACACCGGGGAGGGAGAGCCTCATTATGTCGGGAAGAGAGGTGGAGACAGGCTTCCCAGGGGTTGCGGCATTTAATTTAGATGCTGAAATCTGAGTAGAAATGTGTTAAGTAGGTGTTGAGGAAAAGGATACTTCTATAGAAGGAACAGCTAGGCTTAAAATAGTCTAACTTATCTGGGAGGGGGATCAGACAGGAACTGGGGTGGGAAATGGCACAGGTAATGTTGACTGGGGCAAGATCACCAACGCCTTTCCATGGCAAGCGAGGAAGCTTGCACACCAGCCTGCACATTTACAAAGTGTCCTGGCAGCCACTAGACACATGTATCTCTTTAAATGTGAATGAGTGTGCTGTACATAAACAGTGACTCTTGGAACACGGCATCAAAAACAGACAGAGACACAGGGAGAGAGGGAACACAAGCAGGGGCAAGTGGGAGAGGGAGAAGCAGGCTTCCCACCAAGCAGGGGACCCAATGCGGGGCCCGATTCCAGGACCTTGGGATCATGACCTGAGCCAAAGGCAGATGCTTAATGACTGAACCACCCAGGCGCCCCTGTATTTTTTTTTTTTTTAATTTGAACATAGTGAACCTGCAGTGTTACATTAGTTCAGGTGTACAAGGTAGTGATTCAACAAGTTTATACATTATGGTCCATTCAACACAGTGGAGCTGCCATCTGTCCCATTCCGTCACTGTTATAGTATCCTTGACTCTATTCCTTCTGCTCTTTTATTTCCGCGACTTATTCATTCCATAACTAGAAACCTGTTATCTCCCCCTCCCCTTCATCCATTTTGTCCAACCCCCCATCCCCCTCCTCTCGGGCAACCATCAGTTTGTTCTCTGTATCCATAGGTTTGATTCTGCTTTTTGTTTATTCTTTCTTTCTTTCTTTCTTTTTTGATTCCACTTATGAGTGAAATCATGTGGCAGTTGTCTTTTTCAGTCTAACTTACTTCACTTAGCATAAGGACCATCCATGTTGTCTCAAATGGCACGATCTCATCTTTTTTATGACTGTGTAATATTCCATCCTACTAATTATATTTCCATGTTTAATACATTCATGTGGCTGGTGGCTGCCAGTTGGACAGCACAGATATAAACATTTCCATTATCACAAGTTGAGTGGATAGTGCTGTTATATACAATAGGGCAGAGTGAGTGGTGGATTTCAAGGGGATGGTCATGAGTAGATTTGTCTGTAGTATAGAATAGATTTGACGTGGGTAATGCAGAGGCAGGGAAAATTGTGAGGAGGTTATTATGATATTCTAGAAAAAGGTGATGAGGATCAGAATTGGAACATGGACTGTCACTCTGCAGGAGGGAACCAAGTCATACTTATAGTTCATGGAGTAGCAAAAGACCAAAGATCATGGTCATCAGTGCATTTTGTCAGTTGGGATCTGATGGGAGTTGGGGGAGAAATCAATCTCACCTCCAGTTATGAGTACTGTTTGGCTTTAACCCTCAATCCTGAAGCTTCTCTCTGGGCTCTGAGGGTGTGGGCAAACCCCCAAGTGCATGTGAGCTCTCTGCAGTTTCCCTGCCCCCACTTGCCTCTGTTTTGTTGTGTCATTAGGTCTTAATCAGATGTGTATCTCTTTTGGTCCCTTCCCCATGCATGGCAACCTGAGTATGGAACAGGAGGATTATATGGCCCGCCCACACATCTGTTTTGCTCCCGATGTCTGGGTTCTATGGTTATAACACGGTTATAGATACCGCAGAAAGGCGGTGGCAGATTGGACGATAAGATGTGGTTCCTGGTCTCCTCCCTGCCAGATAGGATCTCTGCTAACCAGAAACAAATTACTTCCATTCACAGGAGACGGGAGGATGAGCCCTACTCTGCAGGGGGTGTTGCTAAGTACACTGTGGTGAGGAATGTTGACTGTTTCTTGAGAATGCAGAGATGCTCTCCACGATAGTCCCAGGGCTATGGGAAGTTTGTTCACGGCCCAGAATTTAGGGCTTCAGGATGGACTCTTCCCAGCCATGTCACCCCAGCATGGCTCCTTCGGTTATAAACAGTTCTTGCCATGACCACATCTGTCAATCCTTTCCCTTTCCGATGAGAAATGTTGAAGAGCAATTAGGAAAATTGCAGTTCCTAGAGTAAAGAAGTCCTCTGAGAGCGAAAGGCTCATTTTCCGTTCCTCTGTGTTCTTCAGGGTCCACCTCCAGCACTAACCGCTATGGGAAACCTTCAGATGCCTAATTTTGCTCAAGCCGGTTCTTCATACAAACCTGTTTGGCACCCACCAACGATAGCTGGACGATTATGCTCCTGCCTGCTTCCCTCCATAATGAGCATTTCTGACCAGGATTCGGCCCCAGTCCAGGTTTTCACCTAGAGGACCTGCCCAGAATTCCATTCTGTAAAGGTTCACAAATTGTACGAATTATGATTCATAGTCTCCAGTGTATCTGGGGTAAAGCAGATCTTACAAGGTGTCGGAGAGACTTCAAATAAGAATCTAAGGAAGAAAGGATCCATTTATTTTAGGCGTTTTTGTTTCTTCATTTCTTTAGGTTTGCATTCACTCACGCTTTCCTTCCATCACCGCACAAGCATTTACGGAGTCCCTACCAATGGCCAAGCAATGCTGACGACAGAGAGATTAGCAAAATGAAGAGTTTAGAAACTGGTGGGGCAGTCAGGATTTTCAGTAAATAATGACAGTCCCTCGTGGGAACCACCCTGCTGGAAGGCTGTGCCAAGTACAGGTCAAGAACATCAGGGAGAGGGCGCCTGGGTGGCTCAGTGGGTTAAAGCCTCTGCCTTGGCTCAGGTCATGATCCCAGGGTACTGGGATTGAGCCCCACATCGGGCTTTCTGCTCAACAGGGAGCCTGCTTCCCTCTCTCTCTGCCTAACTCTCTGCCTACTTGTGATCTCTGTCAAATAAATAAATAAAATCTTAATTTTAAAAAACAGTAGAATATTAAAAAAAAAAAAAAAAAACATCAAGGAGAACACTTGCTCTGTTATCCAAGGAGCAGACTCTGGAGTTCTTACCTGGGCTCCATAATTACTAGCTGGTGGGCCCTGGGTAATTTGTCTCTCGGAGCCTCAATGTCCTCATCCCTAAAAATGACAGAGGTTTATTTTGGGGGAGGGGTGCTCAGGGTGGCATGTGGTAATATTTACAAAAGTATTGGGGCTGTGGCTGGACCCGAGTACATGCTCAATGGATGGTATTTTTCAGGCTTTCGTATTCATCAGCCTGAATGATCGGGATGACTCGCCTTGGTCAGAGGTGAATGTGACTGTGTTGAAGGGACTCAGACACAGCAGGTGCACAGATGTCTCTGATCACGTGTTTTCAATGATGCAGCCTTTGACTGAGGCCCTTATAATGCACAGTCTCCTAGATCTGGCTTCCAGAAGATCAAACAAGATGAGTCTGTCTTTCCCTTTCCTGTAAGACAATAATACTTGAGTCACGAGAGAACTATAACCAGTTGGGTCTGGAATTGGTGTTATTTTTCACAAGGTTTCACTGTAGACATGTTCACTGAGACACACAGTTCTGAAGGGGCCATAGAAATGTATGGAAGAATAGCATGTTGACACTCTGCGTGGAAGACACGTGTCTCCCTAAGTCATGGTTATGATGACTGGTGTCGTCCTGAAGCCGATAGGGAGTTAGTATCATCCTGACTGAAGACGGTGGTCACCGATATTTATTTTTTTATTTATTTTTAAAGATTTTTATTTATTTATTCGACAGACAGAGATCACCAGCAGGCAGAGAGGCAAGTAAGAGAGAGGAAGGGAAGCAGGCTCCCGGATGAGCAGAGAGCCTGATGCGGGGCTCGATCCCAGGATCCTGGGATCATGACCTGAGCCGAAGGCAGAGGTTTTAACCCACTGAGCCACCCAGGTGCCCCACTGATGTTTAGAGCATTGGTCAAAACAGGGAAGAGATGCTGCTGGCACCATGAACCTGTATTTTCAGAGAGACAGACAATAAAGTGCAGAGATACTAACCAGTTAAGCTATACCGTTATCTTCTCTGCTGTGGAGTGAAGAAAGGTCTGTTTGTTTATATGCTCACTGACTGCTCCTTCACTGAGAACGGAAGCCCAGGAGAGGCCAGTCAAGTGTTGATACACGTCTCAAAGAGGCAGGGCCCGCCCACTGGTGGCAGCGGACAGGGAAAACTCCTCACTGGCCTCCTGCCTGTGGCCCTTTTCTTGCTCCTTGTTGATTGAGAATGAACATCCAGGACAATCAATAATGTCTCTGTTGACAAAGTCCGATTTCTAAACCATTGACCTAGAGCAATCGATCTTTCTCAAACACACTTAGGGTTGCTAGTCCTCCGACTAGCTATTCAGATAGAAGGAGGGGGCACCTGAGTGGCTCAGTCGTTTGAGTGTCAGACTCTTGATTTTAGCTCAGATCACGATCTCAGGGTCCTGGGACTGAGTCCCACGTCAGGCTCCATGCTCTGTGGGGAGCCTGCTGGAGCTTCTCCCCCTACCCCGCTCGGCACCTCCCCCTATTAGTGCGCTCTCTGTCTGTCTTTCTTTCTCTCAGATAAATAAATAAATCTAAAGGGAAGAGGAAGGGAAACCATACTTAACGGATCCCTCTCTTCAAAATATCTTTATATTTCATTCAAGAAATCAAAAGTTCCCAAAAAGTGATACGTTGGGGAAGGCAGTGGTGGGTTCTCTTATTAGCCCACATTCTCTTGAACTGAAGACACAAAATCTAACTCAAAAGAGGTTAAGTGAAAGGGTGTCTTGGCCTATATAATCTTGAGGAAGAGATGGCTTAGGAATGACTTCAAAGTGTGAAATAGATTTTATTTTCCTATTTCTCCCTAGTGTCTTCTGTAGCGCGTTGAGCTGAACTGGGTTCATAGAGCAGGATATTCTTGAAACTGAATTAATCTGTCCTTGTAGAACAACCCCTTTATGTTTCCGTCAGCTCCTGGGATGTTTTCAGTCACACGTCTCTAAACAATGAGGCCGACCGATCTGACTGTGCTTGAGTCTCTCAGACTCTTTTGAGCCAATGTTCCCACCCCTGTGCCTGAGCACTAGCTTTGTCAGAAAAACCCATTCCCTTCCAAGGTAGTTAAATTTATTTCCTGACGTACTTGTTAGAGCCCCTTTATTCCTTCAGCCCAATCAGTCTCTTTTCTCCCATAAGCTTTTCTTCTCTAGGACTCTCATGTATCATTCAGATCATTCCGACTAGGCCTTTCAATACGCAGTTCGTTGTGATTCAGTTTGATTTGATTCAACCAAAATTTGCTGAGCACCTCCTGAGTATGGAGCTCAGCTGGCTTCTGGGGACACAGAAGAGAGTACAGTAGAGTCAAGGCTCTCAAGATTTTGCGCCATAGATCATGGCGAGGATGTGATTGTTTAAGATCTCATGTGCTCTGGAATAAGACAAAAATGCATATGAAGTCTAAGGAAGGAAGTGGTCACGTGTTCTTCTACGTGCTGGAAACACAGGAATAAATAAAACATCACTGTTCTCTAAGACTAGAAGGGAACATAAAATTATTATTCATCATAATAAAATTATTATTATAATAGTTATATAATTATATTCATAATGAGAATATATTATATAAGCTACAATAACAGCAGAATAAAATTTTATTATTGATGATTGAGAATGTATTATCTATTATTCATACTGACATTTTTATTATGTAAGTATGTAAGTGTAATATTTTTATCTCTATATTAATATATCCATATAAAACTATATATGTATATGTAAATATATAAAATGCAAGGGAGGAAGGGGTCAGTTCCATCATGATGAAAGGGATGGGGGGCTTCACAGAGTCCCACAAGGTCTGTCATTTCTCCTTTCAGACATTCTGCCACCTTAACCCTGCCACCACCTCAACCCTGCCACCACCTCAAATTCCTCACGACATTCCGTGCCTTGCTTCTCATAGCTAAATTCTGCTCTTCGCTTAGTTAGGAGAAAGGAAAAAGACCAAGCCCTATGATGAACTGGTAGCCTATGTCATGATATTATCCGTGTGGCAAGTATAAATGTATGCATTTCCCCTGAGTTACTTCTCTGGGAGCTAGAAGAAGTGCAGCCCAGTCCCCCACCCCTCCCCGCCGCCTCTCTTAGGGGAGCAGGGCTGTCTGAGGCTGCCCCTGCACGAGCCAGAGGGGTGGGTCTTCTGTGTCTGGGCCATCTGGCCTGGATGTTACATTCCCCGGGAGATGAGTATCATAGGACTGGGCAGGGTTGAGAAAGACCATCGGGGACAACATTCTCTTGTTTTCTTTTAATTACCTCAGAGGCAAAAGATCTGCAACTCTCTTCAAAACATTTTCTAGTCTCTCAACATGAGGAGCAGGCAGTCCTTCCGAAATGGGGCAGGTGGCATGGGGGTGGAAGCAGTTTCTTGTAATGGCTCTCCCTTGATTTACAGTGTATTTGCCCTTCTTGATTTCCCCCCACCAGCCACTGAGATGACCAGGAATGCCAGATGCTTTCCCAAATACCCGCCCCCAGGGGAACAGTGCCATCCCCAGTTGAGAACCATTGGATATCCCCAATGCGCTTTTAGCAGAGTCTCAATGATTGATTCATTCATGTAAACCTTACAAAAACAAATCACCTGAATCCTACTGTGCACCTTTAATTGCCACGTGTATAAAGCCTACAGACAGGAATCAGACACCTCCTGAGATCCCATTCCAAGTACAAAGAAAAGACGAGAACTGGTGTTACAATGTTTGTCCATTCATCTGAAAATATGTTTAGCCTATTCAGCCTGCATGAAGTCTGTGACTCAGACACTGTCTCATGCATACAAGGCAAAACAGAGTGCAAGTATCCTGTGAGTACAGAGAGAAAGGGCATCCTCCCCAGTGGGGATCTGGGAGTAACATTCCAGATGATATTTGGAAGGATCGGGGGAACTAGGGACTGGGAAGACCTAGAATGAAACACCCCAGGTGGAGAAAGCCACACATGGAAGTGAGATGAAGGTGACCCACTTTGACTATAGCGACAGGAGAATATGGGAGTGTGCGATGCTGACCACCTTCTATGTTGCATACTGCCCCAGGGCCTTGGTGTCATTTTTTCCATGTTTTCAGGATGCAATTCCTAACTTCACCCCCCACCCCCACCACTTAACCATTCCCCTGATCTCCCTTCACCAAATCATCCCCTACCGTTTTCCCAGATTTCGGCTTAATGATCCTTTTCTCAGAAAGCCAGGCCCCTCTGATTTCTGTGGGTCAATTCCACGCATTATTGGTTTCATTGCACCAGTATCTGCTCCTTTACATTCATCTGGGTAGCTTTTGGGGGTGATGCCTTTTTGATTAGGTGTAACTGCTCCCATAAATTGTAAGCTCAAGAAAACAAGAATCTGTGCCTGGCTTTGCATCGTCGCCACTCCCGCATCCAGCATGTCGCTGTGCCAGGGACTTTGTGGCTGTCACTTGCTAAATAGAAGCATGAACGAGTGGGCTGGCTTATGCTATGGTAACTCATGTATCATGCCGTGGGATTTACCTGATCTCTACCTACAGTGACAGATGAATGACAAGAAATACTCAGTACGCTAGCATTTTAGCTCCAAACTATATTTAGCCTAGAAAGGTCTGGTCAAAAAAAAAAAAAGTGCATATATATATATATATATATATTTCTAAATATATATATATATATATTTCTAAATATATATATATATATATATATATTTCTATATATATATGGCTAGAAATTGAAAATGGAGGTTTGGGGGGAATTTTGTTTTTCTTCCACGCTGAGATTTATTGCATGCATGAGACCTTACACACAGACTTGGCTCCCAAAGGATGCTATCACTGACTCATCCAGGAGAGATTTAAAAATGTGATTTCTAATCCAGTCATCTGTGGAGCTGTCAGGTGCTTCCTATGAATTTTGTGGTAATTAAGATTCTTCCATGAGATACTAGTCATTAGTAGCTTTTCTCATAATCCTGTCGGTTCTTCTGAAAATAGAAAGTCTCTTAGGCCATCATTCAGCCACCCTGATTTATTAAAATCTAATGACCTGAGGCCACAATTAGGATTCCATACTGATGAAATGGTTTCTGGTAACTCCTTTTCTCTGGAGACCAGAGAATGAATTTACAGTTATTAAGACCAGGTCTTGGTCATACATATTTCCAAAGTTGAAAGCAAAATGCAGTATCAGCCAAAAAATGAGCAGCCCGTAATCTCCGTATGCAGGGTCCACCTCTCTGTACAGTCCCCTGAAGGTCCTGGGCCAGAGGAAGAAGTGAAAAATTTAGGAAGCCAGGGTCCAGTTCTCACTCAGGCTGATGAGCAAACTCTTATTATTGACCATCCTGTTCTGCAAGGAGCAGAAGAGGCTGGACTGGAGCTGTGGCCTTCAACAAGAACAGAAGATTCTGGTCAGAAGGAGGGTCCATTACTCAGTGACTCCCCCCCTGTCTGCAAAGCAGCAGGAAGAGGGCCCAGGGAAATGCCCAGTGCAGAGCAGATAAGCAGACCAGTGAAGCACAGCCTCTCTTCATGCCACAGAGGCCCAGGGGAGCATCTTCTGTAACTCTCCTGACCATCTGCTGCCCCCAGTCACCTCATATCTGTTGCCTCACAGCAGTATCCTCCTGGATATCTGGTCTTCTTCCTGATGAGAGCCCACAGACTTGGCTGTATACATTCTCCAATATTCACGAGGATCAAATATCCTGCACATTCTTCACTGCACCCTGTTGCCTCCCCCATCCCCCATATGCACACTCCAGGCAAAGAATCCTCCTTACTATCTTTGATTTCTTAAGACATTCCTCGGGGCACCTGGGTGGCTCAGTTGGCTAAGCATCTGCTTTCTTCTTAGTTCATGATCCCGGAGTCCCAGGATCAAGCCCCATTTGGGGCTCCCTGATCAGCACGGAGTCTGCTTCTCCCTCTGCCTGCCACTCCCCCTGCTTGTGCTCTCTCTCTCTCAAATAAGTAAATAAAATCTTAAAAAAAAAAAAAAAAGACATTCCTCAGCCAAAACAGATGGATGTTCAAAGGTTGAGAGACATCTGCGATGCCATAACAGATTGAAGGATTGGCCCTTCCGAGCCCGTGCTATAGAATGTTCCCTCCCAACCAACCTTGTGATACTCAGAGTGATCCTTCTGAAATACAGCTCCTCCTTTGTCCCCCACCCCTTCCCTTTTAACAACTTTAGAAGTCGCCACAATGTACGCAGAACAAAACCTAAACTCTTGAAGCCAACCTTCACTCACCTTCGTCCTTCCTTCCCAGTGTCCCCTTCTGCCAATTCTCTCTGACCCATCTTCCATCCTGTACCCCCCCACACATCAGTTGTCTTCACGGTCCCTGTGATAGCAAGCTTTTCTACACCTCTCTGTGCTTTACCAGTGCTGTTCTACCCAGCCTGGGTAGACTTCTACTCATCCATCTCCACCCGACGTATTTTCTTCTGCCTTCCTCTCCTCCTCACCCTCTGCACTCCGATGTCAGAATTCCTTTTCTGTGTTCTCTTAGCTTCCGATTCCACCTCTCTTTAGTTTCTAAACTTATGCTTGTGACAAGGAGACCCTGGAGTATCCGATACAAGTAGGGGATCTGAAAGCCAAAATTAAGTTATCGGGATAGGCAGAGGAAACACACCAAAATGTGTGGTCACACTGACCTCTGAACATGGATGAAACAGAGTGTGAAGGACAGAACCCAGACTCAAAGTCCTATTTAAGGTAAGGGTAAGAGGTTCAAGCCAAGGAGGCCACAGAGACAGGCAGAAACTTCAGATACCCTGGAACCAGATGGGACTCTAGGTGGGAAGGAAACGATTCTATTTGTGGGGGTTGGTCAAGGTCAGCTTTCACTGAACTGAATTTTGATGAATGTGTCCTTGTTGGTCCTCGAAGGAAAGCAGGGTATCCTCAAGCCCTTGTCATCCTTGTCCAGCAGGCAGGGAGATAAATGATCACACCAGAGAGTGAGGGAATAACAACCTCCTTCATTTTCTGTAGAAATGTTATCACTGCAATTTGCAATTTTGATAGTCTTTTGCAATTTGTCAGGAAATTGTATGGAAATAATGATAACATTATCTAGGGCTTTTCTTCAAGCTGATTCATACTCATGCATACTTAAGCTCACAGATTCAGAGAAATTTATAAACTCTGATTTCAAAATCATAATGAGGAACCTCATTCTATTATAATGACAGCATCTACTATTTATACAGAGATTTAGTTTGTGAGGAGAATATAAGAAAGCTGGCACTTCCAATGTATTTGGTAAGTGTTCCCTTTGCATTATCTTAGTTAATCTTCATATAAAATCTCAAGCGAAGTCCCACTATTACCCATATTTTAGAGATCATGAAACTGAGGTGTATAGAGAAAATACATAACTCACCCAAGATCGTCTGGCACAAGCATTTGAAATGAAGCAAGTTGACACTGAGAGCCCAAGCTGTTGTTTGTCTTGGTTTAATCCCCTCACCCACCTCTGAATACGAGTAGATAAATTTTGTTAAGAGAATTCTTGGCGAGAACTGTATAACGCTAAGACAGGACAAAGGCTTTCATCCAAGGGGACCACGTAGCCAGGCAGACATCAGATACCCTAGGGCTAGACGAAAGAAGGGACTTTTCACTCAAGACGAGTGACAGGACTTCAGTAGGACCACTTGGAGAACCTTGAAGTGTGTAACCTGTGATAGGCTGATGCAGAAATCAGTGTCCCTTCTGTCTGGGAAATCTAGGGAGAAGAGCAACAAAGAACTTTCAGACCAAAGTCAGGAGAGCATCTTTGCTTTGACATCCGTTTGCTTTCCCTGGTTGTTGGAGCAAGGGATCTGTGGGTATTTTCCATGGATTGTTGTGATCCACATAGGAGAGAAAATTCTGTGAGTGTATATAGGTGTGGTGGGGGGAGAGCAGTGCCATGGCATCTTTCCATCTATTCCTTGGTGTCAGTCCCCTGAAGGTCCTGGGCCAGAGGTGGTTGGGAGACTGGGATCACGAGAATCCTAGGAGTGTGGGAAGAACTGAAAGGGACCAGCTAGAAGAGTGCTATGTACACTCCTGTCTAGAAACAGCAAAAGAGAGGGGCCCCAAAAGGACCCTCCAGAAGGACTATGAAAATTTAGACATTTACCTGGTCCAGAGAGCCCAGAGACAGCTTAGAATGAAATCTGTAAGTAACAACTTACCTGTCCATTTAACCTCTTCTTCGTCTTCCTCCTCAACCTGAGATCTTGGTAGAAACCTAAGAGAAACCAGTAAGGGGACCGAAGGATGGCAAGGGTGTCAGTGGGGGACAGTTGGAGAAGCATCAGGCAGAGAAGTGAAGAAGCCCATGTGTCCTTCATTCCACTGCAGGCTTCAGACCCAAACAGCTCAAAAGTGAACAGTGAGGACCTGCTGGGCCTTTCATGCCTGGGCAGAGGACGATCGTTCCACCAGCACGTCTTAAAACTAGGGTAGAGAACAAAAATAAAGGAACAGAAATTCTGCAGCAGCCTCAGGAGTTCTGTGACACAAAGCCTCATCTTTGAAGCACTTCTGGTATAAATTCTCACATAAAGAGAAAATAAATTCAGGAGGAAAATTCAAGAGATATGGAATGGAAGAGTAATCAAGTTACCCAATAAAGTTGTCGTTGAAAAAGAAAGAAAGAATTTAGAATGACAGTTTTAGGCAATTACAACTGAGATGAGGATGAGAATAGGGGGCAGAGACTAAATGAACATAAGAATATGCCGGACAATCTCATTCATTGAAGATATAAATACTAATTCACTGAAGATACTAACAGTGTAATAAAGCACTGATAGTAACTTCGTATGAACTGGAAAACAGAAAAGAAAAAAAGAAACCAAGTTGTTTTTCTGTGGGATAAATCAAACTTTGTAGACTGATTCATGAGTTTTAGTTACGTACTACTCTAAAAGCAATTTTCATAATAGAAAGCATAATAAAAGGTCAAGAGAGTACAAGCATAAAAGTATAATAGGCATAAGTGGTTAAACTCACCAAGTAGGAGAGTCTCGGTTTAGATTAAAAAAAAATACAAATTGTGTTGTCAATATAAAAAGACACAAGAAAGTTTCAGAACCTCACGATGGAAAAAGATATAAACCAAATGAAATCTGAAAAAGCAGTCTTAAAAACTAATGGATTCTGGGCGCCTGGGTGGCTCAGTGGGTTAAGCCGCTGCCTTCGGCTCAGGTCATGATCTCAGGGTCCTGGGATCGAGTCCCGCATCGGGCTCTCTGCTCGGCAGGGAGCCTGCTTCCCTCTCTCTCTCTCTCTCTCTGTCTGCCTCTCCATCTACTTGTGATTTCTCTCTGTCAAATAAATAAATAAAATCTTTAAAAAAAAAAAAAAAAAAAAAAAAACTAATGGATTCTTTTTGAGATGATGACAAAGTTCTGAAGATGGATGGTGGTGACGGTTGTTCATCATTATGAATGGGCTTAATGCACTGAATTGTACACTTGAAAACAGTTAACATGATAAGTTTCATGTCATGGAATATTTTAGCATAATAAAAATCAAATAAAAATTTTAAGACTGCAGGAAACAGCTTCTCAAAAGAAAATAGAGGAATGTCATATTGTAGAAAACAGAGCAAGAGGAAATAGTCATCATAAGCACATATGCCCCTAACAATATAGCCTCCAAATATTTACCACGGCAACTTAGAAAACTGTAGTGAAAAATAGATAAATCAGCAAGTATGGTTATAGACTTTTTAACACATCTTCTCAAAACACAACAGATTGCATAGCCAAAAGGACACAGATAATAAATGATCTGAATGATACGAATCGAATAGTGTGGTTAACATATGTATCTTGCAATTAAGACAGGTTTTGGGGGTTGTGGAAGCCTGTTTCACTATCAGATGATCGATGTAATTTATCCCAATAGCAGACCAAAGGAAAATTTGATATGATTACCTAATGGATGAAGAATTACAATTATGTCTTGAAAAATCATTCAGTGAAGTTCAGTGTCTACTTATGATAACAAAACAGGAGAAAAAAAAAAACCAAAACCCAACTCTTAGCAAACCAGGGACTGGGTGTTTGTACCAGAAATCTACTGCAAAGGTCACACTCAGCAGAGAAACTTTGGATACATTGTTTCAAAGATGAGCTATAGATCTTTATTCTTTGTTGTTACTGTTTCGGACAGAAAAGAACTTCAGAAGTGGGGCCTTCTTGGCCGTGGTCTGCTGATTTTCAGAAAGTATTTTTTTCCCCTTCATGTTTTTTTTTTTCTACTTCCTTATTTCTCAAACTGCTATTATTCAAATACTGGCAAGTCCATTTTCAATTTCCATATCCCTTAGCTTATCGTTTATGGTTCTCAATCACCCCTTGGTGACTTATTTTATTTATTATTATTTTTTCCAAATTTTTATTTAAAGTTGACTTAGTCAATATATAGTGTAATACTGGCTTCAAGAATAGAATTTAGTGGGCGCCTGGGTGGCTCAGTGGGTTAAGCCGCTGCCTTCCGCTCAGGTCATGATCTCAGGGTCCTGGGATCGAGTCCTACATCGGGCTCTCTGCTCAGCAGGGAGCCTGCTTTCCTCTCTCTCTCTCTCTGACTGCCTCTCTGCCTACTTGTGATCTCTCTTTGTCAAATAAATAAATAAAATCTTTAAAAAATTTTAAAAAAAAGAATAGAATTTAGTGACATTGGGGAGGCTATGTGATATGGTGAGTGTTGTGAAATGTGTAAACCTGACAATTCACAGACCTGTACCCCTGGGGCAAATAATACATTATATGTTAATACAAATAATTAATTTTTAAAAAGAATAGAGTTTAGTGATTATTCACTTACATATAACCCCTAGTGCTCATCATAATAAGAGCCCTCCTTAATGCCTGTCCCCCATCTAGCCCATCCCCCCCCCACCTCCCTCCATCAACCCTCAGTTTGCTTTCTGTCATTGAAAGTATCTTATGGTTTGCTTCCCCCCTCTCCATCTCATTTTTCCTCCTTACCACATGCTCATCTGTTTCGTTTCCTGAATTCTACATATGAGTGAAATCTTATGGTATTTGAATTTCTATGACTGGCTTATTTTGCTTAGCATAATACACTCTAGCTCCATCCATGTTGCTGCAAATGGCAAGATTTCATTCTTTTTGATGCTGAGTAATATTCCATTGTATATATTCAATGACTTATTTTAGAAAGAATCTAATCCTTGCACCTTCAAAATCATTCTTCTCCTGTATTTGTTCTGAGATTTTCCCCCAGTATGATTTGTCCTGTATCTCATTTCCTTTATTTTAACTATTTACTTTGTATTCCTAAAATTACTACTTGGAATTTTGTAACTTATTCGTATTTTGTGTCATCCGTATTCTCTCTTCTTTTAGGATATTTTAACACATATTTTAAATTCTTGTCCTTTCTGCAGTTCTGCTTAAGGTACAATGAATCTTGTCTTTCTTTCATTACTGTTTATATCCATCTAGTTATTTTGGCCGTGAGTTCATGTTGCCCTAGAAAAGCACTACCCAGTCTGACATGGTGGTTTGAGGGGACGGTTGAAACCTACATCCAAATGGGCGTCCCTCCTGGTGAGTTTAAGAAGAGAGTGGTTGATCTCTAGAGTAGGTTGCCGCTATCTGCTCAAAGCACCTCCTTCGATTAAGGACTCCTCTTTGAAAAAAGGAGCAGTGGGAGGAGACCAATTCTTTAAGTTGTTGTACATAGGCCCTGCAGAAAGAGGAGATAGGGGACGAGTGATGCCCAAAGACAGCTGCTTAACAGGGGTCTATTTCAACCTCCCTCTCCCCCTCCCCCCACCAATACTGCTCCTCCATGTCTTCTCTGTGGCTCTGGCATGTTCCTTTAAGAAGTGGCAGGCTTCTTCCAGCTGCTGTGGGTGAGTTGTGACCCTCAGATGATACTCTAACTGGTGAGAGGAGGGAAAGCCTCAGAGCATCTAACTCAGGGTGCTTTGCATAATAATCCTTGATAAATGGAGTACAGAGACTCAGGAATGAGTTGCAACCAAGAGGCCAGCTTCTTTTGTGTAAATGGCTAGAAAGTTAATTAATAGCTAAGATCTCATTACTCTGTGGTTATCATTGGTTGTTAGACTTTGGTCGAGTCATTTGTGTCTCTGAATCACAGTCTCCTCTTCTGTCGGATAGGGCCAAGAACAGCCCCTCCCAGGCCACCACATGGGTTTACAGGTGAGGCTTCAGTGAACCTGGGCAGGAAGGTGTTCGGGAAGCAGCCAGCACAGCACAGGCAGGACTTCCAGTCTTTTGGCCCCGTCTGCTCCCATATCTTCCTGCCCTTCCTTCTCTCATGCATCACTTGGCAGGCTGAATGGTGAGTCCACCCCTATAGCACCACCAAAGCTGTCATCATGACCTATGAATGCAGCAAGTCCAAGTCCCTGGAATAGGAGCCACACCCACAGGTCTGTATCTTATCCTTACCTGCTGTCAGGACTCCGAGGCTCTGTCTGGGTTGTTTGCTGGCTGGCGGCCCATGCTGCTTACACACACAGCCCTCACTGACCACACCATGTCTCAGCAGGCCCTTGACAAAAAGCATTTGCCTATTATTAATTACGGGGAATCTGCAGGCCCAGAGATTTTATCCACGTGCCCTCTTCTTCCGGGGTTTGTGTGTGTGATAGATAGTGAGGGAAGAAGTGGGGAGAAGGTTCAAGCAAAATGCACCAGCCACCAGCTGTGGTCCTGTAGGTTGAAAACACCCCCGCTGAGGCGATCACATCAGGACTTCAGGGATCTCTGTGCTAACCTGGCTGTGCTCTGGGAGATGCTGGGCCACTTAACAACTGACAGACACATGCAAGAGACCCCTAAGGAAATTTCTGTGTGCTTCTATAGAAGTTACTCTAAAGGGTAAAAATAACAATGTTGTCCCTTCTTCTCCTCCTCCTACCCTCCTCCTCCGTCCCCTTCTCCTTCATCATCATCGTCGTCATTGTCGTCCGCAGTATGAGTTACTTGCTCCTAGAAAATAGACTTTGTGTTCAGAAGTCCTGAGTTTGAATCCTGACTTTATTACTGAGTAGCTGTGTGTCTTTAGAAAAACCATGTCCTTACTTGGAAAGTGTGACAACCATAATGAACATGCCAGAGAGTTATTGAGATAAATGAAATATATGATGGCATAAAGTGAAAACTGCATGATAAAGGTAAATAAGTATTAGAAACTATAAGGAGCTTTGCAGATAGATGTTGGCTGTCACCAATATCACGGGCTTAGTCCTCAGCAGGATGTGAGCTTTAGTAACTAGGTTTGTTTGGTGCTCATTGTTCTGGGGTGACTGCCAAACTCTGGGTTGTTGACTGTATGCTTCAGGTTCCAGAACTTATATATCTTTTTTTGAATACACAAAATAGAACTAATACCCTTTTTTTAAAAAAAAGATTTTATTTATTTATTTGACAGAATGAGAGAGAGAGAGATCACAAGCAGGCAGAGAGGCAGGCAGGGCGGGAGGGAGAACAGGCTCCCTGTTGAGCAGAGAGCCTGATGTGGGACTCGATCCCAGGACCCTGAGATCATAACCTGAGCTGAAGGCAGAGGCTTAACCCACTGAGCCACCCAGGTGCCCCAGAACTAATGCTTTCTGAGAGACAATTACATACCAGTCACATGAAACCCTCCACTATGACTGTACATAGGAAATGTTGTACTCAGCCTCCAAGATGGC
Source organism: Mustela erminea (assembly GCF_009829155.1). NCBI lineage: Eukaryota > Metazoa > Chordata > Mammalia > Carnivora > Mustelidae > Mustela > Mustela erminea. The sequence goes on from NC_045625.1 coordinate 24,269,028, forward strand.
CCCCAGGGATCCTGTCTCCTACTATTCCCATCCGTTCATTGCCCCTCCCACACTGTGCCAGCATTGGTCTGTGAAACCAACAGAATATGAAGGAAGTGAAGGTATGCTGCTTCCAGGTTAGATTATAAAAGACCCTGTTGTGGTTTCCATTTCGGTGGTCTCTCTTTCTCCCTCTCAGAGCTTGGGCTTTGGGAGGAGCTAGCCGCCGTGCTATGAGAGGCTCACATAGAGGAAGTGACGCGCCTTCCAACAACCCTGTAAGTGAACTTGGAAGTGAATCTCCCAGCCCCAGTCAAGCCTTTAGATGACTACAACCCCAGGAGATGACCTGATTATCACCTGGTAAGAGACCTTGAACCAGAACCACTTAGCAGAGTCAGTCCTAGAGTCCTGAACCTCAGAAACTCGGTGAGATAACACATATTGGTTGTCCTTAGCTACTAAGTTTTGAAATAATGTGTTATGCAACAGTAGATAACAAGTATAGAAGGAAACTACAAATTTGAGAAGCTACATCCCTGACCCCACCCCAGCCCCTGGTGCCCAAGGTCACACAGTTGACAATAATGGATTCGAACTTGGTCTTTTTGACTTCAAAACTAGCATGATCTCACACTAAATATACCACCTTCCCATGATGGAAATGAACTATTTTCTTGAAGAGGAAAAGATAAACATAAAAATTAGACTTTTCGGGATGCCTGAGTGACTCAATTGGTTAAGCGACTGCCTTCAGATTGGGTCGTGATCACAGGTTCCTGGGATCAAGTTCTGCATTGGGCTCCCTGCTCAGTAGGGATCCTGCTTTCCCTCTCCCTCTGCATGCTGTTCTCTCTCTCTCTCTTTCTCTCTGTGTCAAATAAATAAATAAATAAACTTTTCAAAAAAGACCCACTTTTTTTCATATATGATTTGTAGGATTACTCTGATGGCTCAAAGAACTATTTCAAGTAATGAGTACCATAAACTGTGTACAAAACAGACTTAGTTGGGAGGAAGGGAAGAATCAGTTCACAAATGACTTCCAATCTACTGAGTGCCAGGTTCCATGGCTAAAACTAGTTCCTGTTCCCATTGTGCTTGCCATCTTCTGTGGAAGGTAGTTCAATAAGAGATTATAACTAGGGGTGCCTGTGTGGCTCTGTCCGGCAAGCATCTGCCTTCGACTCAGGTCATGATCCCAGGGTCCTGGGATTGAGTCCCAAATTGGGCTCTCTGCTCAGTGAGGAGTCTGCTTCTCCCTCTCTCTCTGCCCTGGCTCTTGTGCTTGTTCTCTCTCTTTAGTGCTCTCTCTCTCTCATAAATAAGTAAATAAGTAAATAAATAAAATACTTGAAAAAGAGAGAGAGATTACAACTAACAAGGCAGTCTAAAATAAAAATTGAGGACTCTGGAATCTGGCTGAATTTGGTACAGATATACTGCGTACCAGGCACACGATTTCAGGCAAATGACCGATTGCTTCCTAGGCAAAGGACTGCGCTAAACCCTTCAAATTCATCTTCTCTTTCAGTGCTAAGCTCTTTACATGCATCATCCCATTTAATCCTCAGAACAATCCTTTGAGTAAGTAGAGTTACCCCAATTTTATGGATTAGCACCTAACTCATTAGGTTGCGAAAAGAATTAAAATGTATAATCCACATAAGAGCTTGACCCAGCGTCCAGCTCATGGTAAGTGGTGACTAAATGATTGTGACTTAGTCTGGGTTCCTCCAAAACCAGGCCCTGAGACAAGATTACAAGTGCAAGTAGTTTATTTGGGAAAGGATGCAAGAAGCTATGAGACAGTAGTGGAGTGAAGTGACAGTGAAAATGGAAGCTAATAAAGTTCATAAATGAGCAGGTTCCTCTCTGTATGATATGGTGCTCGTTCACACCAGGGAGTGAGACACAGTATAGGGCACACCTCAGGATTTTCCTAACAGAGCTCTAAGAATTGATCTACCAACTCTTATGCCCCATTGACTGACGTCAGCCTTGCAGAGCTTCCAGCAGCCCTGGTCATGGGTCAAAAATGTTCTGTGACCAAAGAATATTTTCAAATAGAGGCAAAAGGAGCTCTGGAATAAGAGAAGTGTCTGCAAATGACTCAGAGGTAGGTCAAGATAGCTGTTATAAGTAGCTATTATTACTATTAATAATGAATTAATATTACATTAATGATTAATGATTAATACTGTGATAAGGATATGGTATCACTTGTCTTGGAACACATTTGGACAATAAAGTTAGGACAGATTATCAGAAATGTAGGGGCTGATGAGAGATGAATAAAGGTTTTTTGGGGAAAAAAAGGATGAGTAATCCAGGCAGAGAGAAATCTGTGTGAGAGGTACAACAAAGGGTCAAATAAAGGAAGGCTTATTTTTTTTTTTTTAAAGAAAAAAGGAAGGAAGGAGGGAGGGAGGAAGGAATCTGGTTGTCTGAATTTTGAATTGAAAGGAAAGAGTATTGAGAGGTAAGTCTGAAAGGGTCAGACTATGTCAAGTCTTTGGACATACTAAGGAGTTTGGGCTTTTTCCTGAGAGCAATGGGAAATCCTTAAAGGATTTTCACAAGATTCATGTTTGAGATTTCACTCAGTTCCCTGTAAGGAAAGTGAATTTGGGAAAAGAAAGATAGTTGAAAGCAAAGAGGCACATTAGAGAAGCAGCTACTCTAGTTTAGACAAGAGTTGACATGGACAGGGCAAGAGTAGAGAGAATGAAGCCTTAATAATGAACATGCACATCTCACATAGTTCTTGTGGGTCAGGAATTCAGGAACAACTTATCCGAAGGTTCTGGCTCAGGGTTTCTCATGAGGCTTTCACAGAAAGTTGACAAGGACTGCTGTCATCTGAAGGTTTGACTGGGGCCGGATGTTTGTCTTCCAACATGGCTCCTTCACAGGGCTCTTGGCAGGAGGTCTCAGTTTCCTGCCATGTGGACCTCTCCATGGGCTGTTGATGTGGTTATGATATGGCGTCTGGCTTTCCTCCAGAGTGAGTGATCCGAGAGAGGGAGAGAGAATAGGATACAAGATACTATATATTTTATAGCCTAGCCCCAAAAGTCACAGTCCATCATTTCTGAACTATCCTATTGGTTATGCATGTAGTCCTATCCAGTGCAGGGGGAGGCTAGACTATACAAGAATGTAAATACCAGAAGGCTGGGATCCTTGAAGGCTATCTTGGAGGCTAGCAATGGCAGTCTGGCCACAGCTCCCAATAGTTCACATTTTTCACACATGAAAAACATATTCACCCCTCTCTAAGGCTCCCCCAAATCTCCTTCTATGACAACATCAGATTGAAGTCCGAATCTAATCATCCAAATCTGGTTTAGGTGCAGATAAAAATTTGGGGTTTGTTTCCTTAAAAGATAGCTCCATGAGTATAGGTCCCCTTGATCTGAACCCCTTTGAACAAAAGAGACAAATTATCTGCCCCCACCCCACGCAATGGTGGGACAGGCATAGGGTAACTGCTATACACATTCTGTTCAAAAAAGTCACCAGAGCAATTTTGAAATCTAGCCAGTTAAGTGTTTGAATTTCCTTTATTAGTACTCAGTCTTACTCCTGCCAAGGAATGGTTCTTGACTCTCCGTGGCTCTTGGATCTGCCCTGCTGCCTCTCATACACTGCATGTAACCGAAACAAAAAATGAATGCATGTCACTGGATTTTAAAGGTTGGTTGCTTTTTGGTGCAATGTAACCTAGCCCTACCTGACTCGTAAAGTTAACAGATAGGGGAAAGGAATTTAAAGGGAAGACAGAGAAGCCTGCAATGGAAACTAAGTAGTCAGGAAGACAGAAGGAAAACTAACAAACCAGGATTAAGGAAGAGAGTCTTCCAAGACACAGAGAGTAATCAGTAGTGAAAAATGCCTTTGAGAGGTCACACTGTGGTAGCAATTATGTTTTTAGGTTTAGGGGAAAGATGGTTCAGGGAAACTATGGGGAGGAGTCACTTCAGTAGAATGGAAGGGCCAGAAGCAGATTATAATGGATGGAGGCATAGCTAGGAGGTAGAGAATTATAGGTGGAAAGTATTGGCTGAGAAGAAGAGGGGTAACTGGAGGGGAGCATGGGTATTGGGAGGTTTCGTGAAAGGGCAGAGAAGCAGCATTTTTAGACATACAGAAAGGAAGAAGTGAAAAAGGAAGAAACCAGAGACAAGAAGAGGTACCTAAGAAAGATAGCGGGGGATGGGATTCAATGTCAGAGAGAAGGAGGAGTGCTTCTGCCATAGCAACAGCAGAGGAGGAAGGGGCGGGCATTTCTCCCGGAAGTGTCTGCTGTAGAACAGGAAGGCTGGCTGAGACTGGGTATGCTCAGGTTATAGCAGCAGGTCCTCATGGCAGGCGGATGGGCTGGCCTGGAGGCTAACGGGAGAAAACTGAGGGAGGAGAATGGGAGAGTAGGGAACGTGGGGGTTGGGGGGGTGCTCGCACTCAAAGGGCCTGGAATGATGCATTTGGGCCATATCTTGTGTATAATGGATATTTGTCCAGGGATTTCAAGCAGCATGTTGGGACTTCCCTTTCAGACTGGATTGGTGACCCATTACCCCGAGAGCTGAGGGAAGAGGATGGCGGGGACAGTCTAGTTAGTCTTGGTAGGCTGTGGGTTGTCAGTGCCACTGACCTACATAGACACTACAAGGGGAGAAACGAGACTTGACCTTTTTTTGGCAACCCTGGAAGATACTCAGATTTGCTGCGGAGCTGGAAGAACCGGGCTCCATATCGCTGATGGGAAGTGGACCCAGCAGTTCAGGGCTTCAGAGCCAAGGGCCTATCAGAGCCACCACCACCCCCCCAACGCTCCCACCTCCCCAGGGCAAATTTAACACTGAGCAAAATGTTGATGCTGAAAATGTCCTTCTACATCAGTGGGGTTTGAGATGAGCTTAAAGGGGAGCTTTTTCTGCATCTAGCTGGTATCCATCAGAACCAAAAGAGAAAAGAAATCCAGGCAAATTTGTCGGTTTATACAGAGAGATCACTGAATATCAGAATCGGAAGTCATCTTATAGACTGTTCTAGCCCCGATGTCAGTGGAAAAGTGGGTCCAGGTATATGACCTTGGTCCATCACTTGCTACCTGAGCCACAAATTCCTCAGGTAAAGTGGTGAAGGGAATAAGCCCATTTTGACAGGTTGCTGTCAAGATGAATGATTCTTTTGGTTTCATTACGTATGTGGTGTTTACAATGCTGCAGACACTTTTCTGATCATTTCGCAAATGTTAATAACTCAATCCTTGTAAGCCATCGTGGAGGGTAGGAGGGCCCCAAGGAGGGAAGGAATATGGCCCAAGCCACCCAAGTTTTCAAAGGTGGAGAGCCAGGATGAGCACCCAGGGCCGCTGACTCACAGACGGGTCTCCTCCATGTTTTCAACGGAATAAACACAGGCATGTTCTAGCTGCAGCTCCATGCGCCCATACACGGCTTTTTTCCAGGATGTGGCTGGTGCATGAGGAAATACTAAGAATACAATGACATCGTATTAAGGTTTCAGGAGCATCTTCTCCCTGGGCCCTCAGCCTGGTGTGGTGCTGCTGTTGTTTGCCCCACCCAAGGGGGAGCGAGATACCCCGGAGTCAGGTTGGCTCTGCGGCCGCTGGATTAGGAGCATTGGCTGAGGTTGTGGGACACCATGTTCTGGGAGAACCACTGCCTGGAGTGTATTCTTTCTGACTTTGTTTATCTTCGAAGGATCCACATTGCCTGTCTCTGCATTGGCTCCCATTCCCTCTCTTCATTCATTCATTCATTCATTCATTCATTCATTTCAGAGAAGGTTCCCAGCTTCAGGGAATCTGGGCAGAATTTGAAGCAATTAGTATTCTCCTCTTTGGGAGCTTAGAGCTCCTCCACCCCTCTGTAAAACAGCCATGAACATGCAATGTGCTTGACGCCTCCAAAGATAAGCCCTTCACTCCCTTAGGTGTTGGTCAAATCCCAATCCAGAAATTCCTGAAGAAGGTCTTCATCACTCTTGAGTCCAAAGATATCTTCCCGTGCTTTCTATCTATTAGGCCTAGTCCCAAGTTACTAAAAGAATGGTTCTATAGGATCCCTAACTAGTATCCTGGACAATAGAGTCCGAGCTATTACCTTCTTCCAGAAATCTCTCCTGCTGTTCCCTTGTTTAAAATGGAAATAGCTGTCTTTCCTTTCACCATCAAAGTCCTTTTCTCCCCCCCCCCAAACTTCAAATAAAGTACTTTCATGATTTCAAAGCTTTCCATATTCTAAATGACCTAATTGTTTTATCGAAAGAGAAAGGAATGGAGCCACCCAAACCCTTTCACATGCAGATATTTGGGGAACACCTGGTACCTGGGAAGTATTAAACCAGGTCCTGGTCACAGGAGGAAATGATTTGGATAATCACGTCTGGTGCTGGACACCATCATTCTGCTATTGTACGTGGACCCAGGAACCAGCCTGTGTCTCAGATCAAAGGAGCAGTGCGGGCCGCAGGAGAGCCGGTGGGGAATCACTCGAAGGGCGGCGGCCAGAGAGTGACAGGGAATGGGCAGGAAAGCGGGCTTCCCAAGAACGACTGGCTCCGTAATTTGCAGGGCCTGGTGCTAAAGAAAAATGTGAGCCGCTTGTTAAAATTATTAAGAATTTAAAGACGGTGCCAGCAGAGCGTTATGCCGTGCGCGGGCCCTGGGCAACTCTGGGAGCCACACCAGACCCCTGGCCTGTATGGCCGGGGTCCCTTCTGTTCTGCTCAGGGAACCCCAAGCGCTGCAGGCAGATGGTGCCGAGAAAGACATTTCTTCATGCCTCCTATGGAAAGCTAATGGGACCGGGTCTCCTGGCTCTCTCTTTAGCGCATTTCTTATCCCATTTATAGTATTTCCTCGTTTAAAGGCAAGAAGGCATTTACTGACACAGATGAGATGGAACACACGTTCCTTTTCCCAAGTGTCTAAAAGGAGGGGGTATACATGGTCGGGGGAGAATGATGTTCATCATCCAGTTCCGGGCCAGGCCACCCCCTAGCCCTGAGCCACGTTGTCCTCTTCCCTAGAGTGGGAATAAGAGAGTGGGGTCATCTTCACCATCACAGGCAGCATTAGATAAAAAGAACGCCTGTACAGGGTTTAGCACACCTGGTAGTTTATGGGGAAGAAACTACGGGAGAGGAGTTTGAGGAGGTTGAGGAAGGCATGGAGGGGATGCAGAAAGGGAACAGAACCCTCTTCTCTCCTTCTTCCCTTCTCCCTGGGAAGCCTCATCATCTGGGTTCCAGCTCCAGGGTCATTTCCACAGGGGAAGTTGCTGTCTTCTGAAACTGCTTTTTCCTTCCTCTGGGCTTTTCTCTGTCAGGGACCTCAGGATGGGCAGTGGTGGGCATCTGCTTTCTTTCCTGCTGCTCGATCAAGTGCTCCTGATGGAGACCCTCCATGCCATACCCACCTCCATGTCTCCAGGGACTGGCCCCATTCTGGACCAGGGGAAGTGCTTTCTTCCCACCTAAGGAAAGAAAGAATGAAGGAGAGGGGAGAAAGAGAGGAAAGGAAATTGAGCGATTGCAGAGAGGGAAGATCTGCTACGCGCTGAGTCTCTTGACAGTTGGTTCCCTGTGGCCTTGCCTCTTCCAGTGAGGCCAGCACCTTCCATCACTCAGGCTCTTCTAGCATCCTCCCTGTCTCTCCACAAGTCTTAACCTGTAGCCTCAACCAACCACAGGGTCTTCCTCAGAGAGGTGTAAAAGGAATAAGATAGAAGGATGGGTGAACAAGGTTGGGAGAGGTAGTGAAAGGGGGGACCATGGAGATGCCGCCCGCTTCCTGCCCCTTGCCTCCCCACCAGCCACCAGACCCCAACCCTGGGCCCAACAGATTGGGAGGCTCAGGGCATCCTTGGACAAGGCAGTAGCATGAGAGAGAGAGAGAGAGAGAGAGAGAGAGAAACAGCGTGAGGAGAGAAAGCTGAAGGAGCAGAGGGGGACATGGGCTCTCAAGGGTTTAGACAAATGACCTGTGGTTGATGGCGGAAGAGTGAAGACTGGAGAGCAACTCCCCCTGGACTTTTAGGAAGCCGTGGAGACGGCTGGGGGCAAGGCTGGAGCTGGGGGCTGGAACACCTACGGAAGTCCTTGCAGTGGAAGATCAGACCTGGCTTTCTGGAATATGCAAACTTAGTTTCTCCATAGGCACCTGAAACTGCCCACCCAGCCTGTATAAGCTTATACACTTATGACCCTGTGGCTCCAAACTTGACCCTCCTCATCTCCACTGCACCCTTTCTACTGCTTCCCCAGACTTGCACCTGCTCCTGGAGCGCTCATCTCAATTGAGGGACCACATCTAAGTCATCTGAGCCAGAAAGATCAGGCTTATCCTTCACTTTGGCCTGCTCACCCTCCCGTGGACAATTCCCTCTTTTTGGTTCTATCTGCCCATTCCCCAGGCACTGCTCTATTCAGGCTGCCATCATCTTGATAGCAGCTTCGCTCCCTCTGTCCTTCCCTTGGCCTCTCTTCCTCAGTCTCCCGGGCCACAGCGAGTGACTTACTTACAGACTGTCCTGACCATGTTTCTTCTCAACTAAATCTGGCCACGCCTCCTTCGGCGTTTACAGCAATAACTCTTTGGTCTGACTGTGAAGGCACCGTGTGATCTGTCCCCAGCCTACCTCTCGGGTTCTCGTCCCTTTCAGCTCTCTCCACAGAGCTCAAGCATCAGCCATAGGTCAAATATCTGAGCCTTTTACACCTCCATGTCTTAGTCCAAGCAGCATCCTCTGCTGGGAATGCAGTCCCATTCCACACCTCCCCGATCATTTCCTTCTTATCCCATTTGAAAAGCCTGGCGAAAATGTCCCATCCTCACCCACCCACTCCTGTGGGGAGTCAGCCCACAGCCTGCTCCCCAGGACTGGTCTGGAGCCCTAACCACTTTACATGCTAATTAGTGGTCCGTGCCCATAATACCCCCTCCCTGGAGGCTGCATGCCCCCGAGAGTGAAGACTGTCTTGTTCATTTCAGACATCAGTGGATGGTTGTTGATCTGAACTGCTTTGCAATATGTCTGGCACCTGCTGTTGGCCATAGCTGGGGTGCAGTTGTCTAATTAAAATGCGCTAGAGACACTCTGTCTCTCCCTCCCTCAAATCTGCTCTGAAAGATCCTCCGGGGGCAGAGAAAATATTAGCATGGACAAGTCCATTACTGTAAGTGGCACATCAGAGACTTGTAATTAGGAGATAAGCATCTGGAGCACATGCATTTCAGCAGTTTGAGTCTACACCGAGAGCCGCCGACAGTAACAGAGAATGGGTTTCAGGTCACGGGGCTGTTTGTCAATGCAGTTATGGGATAGCTGCCTGCCCGTCTGAGGGAGCATGGACAAGCGGACAGGAAGCGTGTGCGTCTCTTTCTCCTGGCAGGAGCCTCAGGGATGCCAGTTCCAGAAACTTAGAGCTGCTGACTCAAGAGGAGGTCAAGATGGCCCACTCAGTAAAGGGCCGTTTAACTGTGTAGGACACGGGGAAAATAATTGCAGCGGCTCCTCATGGGGTGCCAGGCAAACCCCACTTTGTCAGGGGTTCCTTTTTCCCTTGGGTTCCTGTTCCGTCTAGTCATAAACCCCACCGGACTCAGGCAACACTTTACCAAGCTCTCCTGCCACACCTGGTCCCATTATAGGCGATGTGGGAAGCAATGTGGTCAGAGTTACCCAGGAAATGAGGAGTGAGTGGCAAGGCTAGGGTCCATAGCTGGTCCTGTCTGTGTATTGATAGCCTCTTCTGTTGAATTGGTCCGTGGGGGTGGGGGGGAGAGTGATCACCTCCTGAAAGTTCATTCCACCCTGAATCTCAGAATGTACCTTTTTCTCCCCTCTTTTGTATAAGGTTCATTACAGGTGCAATTAAGATAAGGATCTCAAAATGAGATTATGCTGGATTAAGGTGGGCCTTAAATCCAATGACAGGTGTCCTTATCAGAGACAGAAAAGGAAAAGACACGCTGTTAAGGTGGAGGCAGAGACGGGAGGGGTGACTGGGCAGGCCAAGAGCACGGAGCGCTGCCAGCAGGCCCCAGAAAGGAGGACGGGCACACAGCGCCTTCTCTCTCTCTCTGTGCCTCCGGAAAGAACCAGACCCTGACAACATCTTGATTTCAGATTCCCAGCCTCCTGAGCTGTGCAAGAATATACATCCATTGTTTTAGGACACCTAGGTTGTGATGATTTTGCACAGCAGCCCCACAGAACTGGCACGCTCTCTCAGTCACCATTGCTGTCAGCTGTACATGGCAGACAAAACCCCCTGAGCCCTGCAAACTACAAAGAATTACTTTTCCTTCCATTTCAGTCTTGCCAGGAAATAAAATCCCCTCAGGGCCCTTTCTAGATCACTATCAAGGAGGAAAGTGTTTAACAGAGAAGATGGGGAAAATACGTGTGGATGGTCCACTGTGTGCCGCCAGTGAGAAAATACTGTATCATCGTACTTAATCACTGAATTATCTAGTGTGACCGGTAGCATTTCAACCCTATGTTATAAATGAATTGAGCAAGACTCCAAAGTAGATGAGCTGGGATTAGAGCTGTGTTGACCAATAGCAAACACTGTGTTCTGCAGGACTGAGCTTTTTTCCTTTGGACACTTCTCCAAGGTGTGCAAATCAAGGGTGCATGGAAGCCTGAACCCTGAATTCTCAGAGGTCCTCAGTCCTCCTCATGCTGTACCTCGCTCCTTTCCCGAACTCTCTTCTCCTATAGCGTTTGCCTGGGTGTCTGCAAATCTCCTCTCCCCAGCATGAGGGCAGTGGAGACCCCTACAAGAGCCTGAGGGGTCCAATAACCTGGCGTCATTCAGCCCAGAGACAGGCTTTGACTTAGGACTTCACGCTTCAGCCGCATGCAAATAAATAAGCGTGCCAGGCTTTCTGCAAAGCGAAGGCTCCACCTCAGCCTCTCCTGTCCTTGATTTCCCCTTGTATGAAATGGGGATGAAATAACAGTCCTTAATTTGGACGGGGCTCAAATTTTGCTTCTGCCACTGACCTCCGAAGTCACTTTCCATCTCTGAGTCTCCCACATCCTGCAGGGGGTCCGCACTGTTCACAGACAGAGCAGATGAAAGCCACACGCAGGGAGCCATGCAGAGGTTAGTGGCCATTCTCAACAAATCAAATTGTGTGTATTTGATTTGCACAATTTCTTCAGCTGCCACAACATTTTTGACAGCTCAGCCTAGCCCTTAAAAGTGTGGCTCTGGAGCCAGACCTCCTGGGTTGAATTCCAGCCCTGCTGTTTACCAGCAGTGTGGTCTCGGGCAAGGAACCTCGTCTCCGCGTTCCTTAGTTTCCTCATCCATAAAGCTGTAAAATGCTAGGACCGATCTTTCCTGGCTTACGATGGGGTTACGTCCCGACAGACCCATTGTGAGTTGAAAAGAGTGTAAGTCAAACTGCACTGAATACGTCTAATGTCCGAAACATCAGAGCTTATCCTAGCCTACTTTAAATGTGCTGAAAGCGCGGTAGCTACAGGTGGGCAGTCATCTCGCACCCAGCCTGTTCTGTAATCAGGTGTGGACCGTCTCATGTAATGTGTTGAATACTGTCTGGAAAGCGATAAATGGAATGGCCGTGTGGTGCAGAATGGTTGTGAGCTTACCCGGCTTTTGCTGGGAGCCGTGGCTGCCGCCGCCCAGCCTCACAGCAGACAAGCACACCACATATCATTAGCCTGGGGGAAACGAAAAATTCACTCTATGGCTTCTACTGAACGTGCATCCTTTTTGCACCATTGTTTCGTCCAAAAACCGTAACTCAAACCATCGTAAGTCAGGAACCCTCTGTACCTACCTCACAGGGCTACCAGGAGGAGTGAGTGAGTTGTGCGAGAAGTGCTTATCACAGGACCTGGTACTAGGGACCCCTTTGTGAAGATTGGCTTTTGAGCATTTCACATTTCTCAAAAATATTTTTTGGGATTCCTGTTACTTGGCAGTTACAGGAAATGACCCAGGCTTGACATTGCTGTTCTTCTGTGGATGTCACTTAACATGTAGACTGGCACTATAATTGTGATTCCATAAATTGTAGGTTGGAAATCATAACCCAATGAGGTTGTCTTCATGAAAGTTCGATGGAAACTGGACAGGTAGCTTGGTATAGCAAAGTCTTTACCTTGAGCCAAAATGCTGACACAACAGGCTGTGTGCTCTTGGACAATTCTCTTCTCTTTGTGAGACTCTGCTTGCTTATTTGTAAAAGGTGCACCTAGGGTGTGTGTGTGTGTGTGTGTGTGTGTGTGTGTGTGCGTGTGCGTGCGCATGTGTGCATGAATTGGTGGGTGACAGGAGGGGGTGGGGAGATACTGAGGTTGGACCACTCAGTAGATGATGCCTGATGCCAGCATACCTTGAATATGTATCAGGGACATCCGCACAGACTGTCCAGTTCAAACCAACAGTAAGATAGGGACGAAGCAGCAGGCTCTAGAATCAGGCCAGGCAAGGAAGGGGACAGATCTGTTCAGTCTGCAGAGTCAAGCAAGCTCCTGACACACCCAGGGCTTCTCAGGGTCCCTTGTGGAGGACAGCAAGAGAACAGGGAGTGGAGACACTATCCGAGCCATGCTCTTATCAGGAGCAAAGCGGGGGTCAGGGAAACTCAGGAAGGGTGCCAGCGTCAGAAGCTCAGAACATACCAGGGCTGCTGCTGACACAGCCCTACAAACCTAACACTTTTTTGTAGGTCTAGGCTCTCTCAACCTTTCAAGCAATCATCACTGTAGCCTCAAACCCCAAGAGCGCCAGTCTAGGCAGGGTCCTTGGAGCCTGGTCCAAAGAAGAGTCACAACCACACAGCCAAACTTGAAATGTTAGAGATGAAGAATGGGGGTCATTTCATCTCCTGGTTTCTGTGTCCTCGTCTCTTGAACCAGGAGGATGGACCAGTCAGTCGCTAAATATCTTCCAGCGTGGGGACTGACTCTATGATTTTTGTTTTTCATGCTAAGAGTCCCAGCTCACACAAAATAGAACATTTTCCTATAGTTTTCTTAATAATTCAAATGGGAAATTCAGCTCTTAGTAGGTGACCCTGACCTGAAATAATGGACATTCACTTGGCTGCTTTGTTCATAAGAAAACAGGAAAACACCGTTTTACCTGAGGAACACATGTTCTGGAATCCAAGGGCTAAGGCTTGAGAAGTCTCCTGACTTTGTACAAGATTCTATCTGTCCCCAACCCTTTCACACCCCTGTGTCTCCCACCCGTGAAACACTCAAAAGCCAGTGTGGACATCAGTCTCCAGAGCATTTCTGAACACTGTGCTCCCAACACTGGCACGATTTAGGGCTTCCCCAGCTTTTCTGATACCTGCTACAAGTCCTCCTTGTCCCAAGGACCCAGTTGGACAGGCATTCCAGGATGCCAGTCTGAACTTTTCAAGCTTGGCTCAACCCCTGCCCTCCCCAGCATCCCCCCTCCCCAATTCCAGCAGCCCAGAACATTCTACATTAGAGCCACTCATCCAAGGAACCCCTCTGGTGTCTCCCCTTCCCGCCTCCATACCCCCCTCTCCGGGAACGGCTTTAGGAGTAAGCTCATGTTGGTTGGGCAGGGCACTACATTGCCTAGCAAGTGTAGAAAGGGAGGAGTTTGTAAATGGAGACGAGCCACCTAAGCTTTCTGGGTCCGAGTATGCTGGTGCTGAACAGTACAGCAAGGAGCCGAAGCGGCTGGGTTTTCCTGTTGGCCCATTCTGAACCCGGGAGGAAGCGGTCCCCTGCACCCCTGCAGCCCTCGCCTCGGGAAAAGGCAGCTTTCCAGAATGTGCCAGCTCTTTGCCTCGAACGGGTCACGATGCGGTTCCTCTTAATACAATGGGGAATTCAAAACATACAGTGCGGCCTAAAATATCAATCCAGCCCAGACTCCGAGTGTCGTTGAATGTTGGAGAGGAAAGAGGGAAGTGGTGGGCGGGGGTGTAATTTGTGTGTGTGTGTGTGGGGGGGGTGCGGGGAATGACAGATGTGGGTGATCCACTTCGGATTTATCTGCCCATCTGGACTTTCAAAAGAAAAGAAAGTGGTGTGGTAACAATTTCATAGCAAAGGCCACAGGCTGGTTCATCTTTGGGGATTTTTTTTTTTTTTGAGCTAACTTCTGGAAACGTCGATTTGGCCTATTGATTTCATATTAATTGGCCCTGACTGGCTGGAGCCCCGCCAGAGAAATCCCGGCACGTTGCATGCCGCAGTCCACGAGCCGCCCTTCTCTGGGGCTCCCCAGGGCACAGCGTGGCTGGGTGGCTTCTGCTACGGCACGTGGGCGCTTTCCTAGGAAGCACTTTTGGCCAGACTCGGGGATTCTGACATGGAAGGAGAGTTGACGGGGAGGGAGAGAAAGGAACCCTCGATGTGCATTATTAGCTATCCTGGAAACTGAGCCCACTTCATGCTTGGGGAGCGGGGACCAGGTCGCTGAGCTCCAGAGAGGGAGAGGGGGGATCAGCAGGGGGAAGGGGGTGGGTAGAGAGATAAAGAGGACAGAGGCAGAGAGGGATCCAGAAAGAACGTGAAAAGGAGAAAGAGAGGGAAATGAAACACCAAGAGATACAGAGATAGTGAGAGATGGAGACACTTAGAGACAGAAGGAGACAAAGTCAGAGACACACACAGAGAGAGAGAGTCCGAAATAAAAAGAAGCTGAGGGAGACACAGGGAGAGACACAGAGGACAGCGGAACAAGAGGGATGTGGAGATGGTGACGCATATGCACAGGGTCGGAGACCAAGGGTGAGGGATGAGGGTCTCATCCCGCCAAGAGAGGAAGCATGGAAGCACGGGGAGGCAGCCAGAGTGCACAGGTGAGGGGGTGAGAGTAAAGGGAACTCGGGCCAGGTCAGCTCAGCCCCAGAGAACCCCAGGGGCCTGAGAGTCACATCCCCCCAGAACCCCCCTGGGGGGCCAGCTGGCTCTGTGAGGCAGTCCCCTAGGACCTCCACCTGCAGCCCCCCAGGAAGGCACGCCAGGCGTCGGCACAGTTCACGTCCCGGGGCCTGCAGAACCGGTTACCGTGTTGTGGGACGGACCAGTGACTGAGTCGTGAAGAACTGAAACAGCCCAGGAGAACAAAGTAGGGAGGAAGAAACTCACAGTAATATTTTGGAATCCTCATTTCCTACGTGCAGTTGCTAAGCAGCTTCCTGCTGTGCGCACTTCTTGTGGTCTCGAGAAGTACAAGGGCTATGAGCAAAGCAGGTGTCAGGGAGGTCTGCTGTGTGGTCTCTGAGTGCTCGGGGCGGGGGGGGGGGCATTCTTCCCCGGGGTCCAGGGGAAATGCAGCTCTCCTGGAAAACAACATAAAGAGGCATTGACTTCTGAGCCTTCAGAGCCCAATTCCCTTCAAACCACCCACCGCAGTGGGGGAAGAATGGTGGCCCATGATTATCTCAGGGACCTGCAGTCACCTAAGTCAGGAAACTGGGTCACGTGAGCTTCTCCCCCTTCTGCTGGAGCCCTGATTGTTTGGGGACAAGACAACACACCTCAAGAGTCTCTGTGCCCCCAGCCTGGGCTCTTTTTCTCAGACACAACTCGAACCGTGTCACCTGAGGGCAAGAGTATATCCTACCCAGTTCCCGGCACAGAGGAGGTGCTCAGTTTATAGTTAATAAATAAGTGAAAAGAGCAGCGTGATGACATCATAGATTAGTTTCAGGATCTGTAGGTCTGCCCCAGTTCCATTGTATCAGAGCTGAATGAGCTTAGAAGCAAATTGGGGTGAGAGATACAAGTTCCCAGTTTGTGCTCATTCAATCTCAGAAAAAGTCTTGGTCCTTTATAACCCACAGGTTTACACTGTTTTCAGGGTTTTGGTCAACTCCCCATACCACTGCCTTTGCTTTGTTGTAGCTCAGTGGGGAGGTGCCATTGCTCAGACGTGCCTGGAGATGCCAGGGGTCTATGCCCAGAGCCCCCCGCCTCAGCAGATAAGATTTTCATTTATTTGGGACTCTACCAATTAGACTAGAACAACAGACCAACTGGCCAACTTGAGAAAAAAACAAACTAAAAAAGAATTTATTGGAAAAGTACAAGTGAGTTCACAGGAAGGAGAGTCAGTCCACAAATAAGCCAGGATCCATGGCAGCCCGGTGGACCAAGGTTTCAAGAACCTGTGGGTGGGCACTTCCCATCTCAGCCCCCGGGACAAGCGAGTGCCCATCGATCCCCTGCTGTGGAATGGCATTCAGAATTTCTGCAAGAGTCTGAGTGATGGAAATGGGTCAGGGGTCTCCTGACCCATCTCTCCTTTTGGCCAAGAGACGAGAGAAGATGTGGCTTAAAAATTCCACCAAGACTGGTTCTCAGTCCCACAAATACAGCACGACAAGAAGGGACGGAAGTTTCCTAATGAGCAATTTGAGTGACATTGAAAAAAGGAAGGGAAGGGACCCTGAGGAGACAGCTGCACCTGCTCTAGGACTTGTGGGGCTCGCCTGTCCTCCAGGAGAGTCATTCATGTGCAGCAGCAACTGCGCCAGGATCACTGGGGCCCCAAGGTGGAAGGACAAAGAGGAATACATGATAGGGGCTGGCTTTTCCTTTGCTTTGCTTGTCTGGAAACCCCCATGCTGTGTAGACCATCACACTTCCCTGCATCAAACTTACATGAGAATATGGGAGGGTGTTTCCAAAAAAATAAGTCCCAGCCATTCAACCCAGTGAGCTTACCCTTTGGCAACAGTGACAATGTTTCCAGAGCTGAGATGGATCCAGGGGGAGCAGGATTGGGTCCCTTAATGTCTCAGTCGCTGCTCCCTGTTGCCCACCACCTTATCCCTAACTCTTTCTCAGGATCGCATCTGCCGTGAATGGCACGGGGAGTCCATTGTGCTCCCCACTTACAATATTCCAAAGGCTTAGTAGAAAAAAACAAAACTTTCTGCGTAGAAACCCATACAACTCCCAATTATAAGCATCAAGTTTGAAACTTGGCCGATCTTCAGGCAGAACACCTGGGCCCTTCTGGCTGCTGCCCGTGGCTCAAGGAATGTGCCTCTACTTTAGTACATCCCACACAATAATTAAAAGGACAATTTGCTTCTACATAAAGAATCACAGAATGCAGCCCCAAACCACATAAAAGCTGTTTCTGCTCGCACTGCAGTTTGGCTCTCCCTGGCCACAGTCTGTCCTAGGAATAGTGGCTGCTTTGTCTAGCGACTTCAGGAGCCACCAAAGTGGTAGGAAAATCCCCGGGTCCTCTCCCTCACCTTGCCCCACTGTTCCCATGCATCCGCGCAGAACCATAGGTTTCCCATGCGCAGACTGGAAATAAGAGTATGAACTCTGCCTTTCTCAGGGTTTGTGGGACAGATCAAAATGAAGAACTGTGTGTGAAATCATTTCACACAATGCAAAGGCTTTATACAAATCAACAATCGATTGCTTTGACCTCTGTGAACGTAACACTAGAATTTCTCCAGAAGTACACACAAAGAGCAGATGGGGCAGAATTCAAAAGCACCTTGGGAGGAGGAGAAAAGAGAACAGTTTAGAAAGCACCAGTGAAATTGTGAGTTCCACCCTTGAATGCAACCTCAAGTCAAGGGTGTGTTGGCAAATATTGAACAACCAGCTCTCTGGAAGGAAAGAAAAGGTCTCAGAGCGGTGACCAGTTTTTGTGGGGTCAGTAATGCCTACCACAGCCAATGTCAAGATATCACCATGACATCAACTGCCTAGCAAAATTCCTGGGAATCTGGCAAATGTCTGTCTCTCTATCTGTCCCCATCTCTCTCTACCCCCACTCTGAGCTGACTCCAGCACACCACTGTCTTAAGTCAATGCCAAGGTTGTCGTCCATCCCAGCAGCTTACCTAGCCCTGTTCATCTGCTGGATTTCCAGCAGAGCCCCCAGATTGACTAAACAGAAAGGGATACCCCTGGAGATACCCCAGAAAGGGATATCTCCGTGTTGTGGGTGTGAGGGATTTTGCAGGAACAAGCCCCTTTTCCACGGTGATGTTGATGCCTGAGGGCCTTCGCCAGTGAAGGGTGCCTGGATCTCCAGGGACCAAGGCTGATAAGAACAAGGCTCCCAGGCTTGGGAAGCTCAGACTGACCCACTCGACCCCCCTGGACTAGGAAACGGGAGGGTCCCTTCGCGTTTCCATGTTTCCTTTGCTCATTCCTTCACCTTTGTCTTTGTTAAACACCTCGTGCACCTACCCTTCCAGGGCGCTGTGGCTCAGAGGGTCAGTACGTGATGCTGCCTTCCCTCGTTGGGGGAACAGTGATAATGCAATGAGAACAGCGCTCTGCTGGGGAGGAACACGACGTTATAGAGGAGGTTCACCCAGGCTGGGGAGATGAGAGAAGACATTCCAGTCTGGGCGTGGAAGTGGACAGAAGCACGCACTGCTGATAACGAGCCTTTGCAGAGCGGTGTGGAGCTGATGGACTCCAGCTCTTGTTGGAGGCACACAGCAGCCTGGGGGGAAGGGTCAGCGAGGACTCGCACTTTCTTCCTCCTGTCCTGGTCCCCACAGGTGGGACAGCAACCTCAAGCGGGAGAAGAGAGACAGGAGCACCTTGCATTGTGGAGGCTTTACCGACTGATGCTTAACTGTTTACTGACTGATGCTTAACTGTTGAGGGTTTGATTGGAACCTTTGTATCAGTTCTTACTCCTTCAGACGATTAAGAAATGTGCTTCTGGTCAGTTCCTAATTGGCATGTGGCAGCTTCGAGGTCTCTGGAGGCTGCCTCCGTGGTGTAGGAGCCCATTTAGAAATAGCCACCAACTGGGCGTTCCTTCACAGTTTCTACAGACAATAAAAGATTTTCTAAGCCTGCTGGTATAGTTTTCGCCAAGGGGTGAAATTTGGAGGCATTGCAGTGTTCCAGCCTTCAGAGGCTTTTGGAACTGAAAATAAGAGGTGAGTTTTGTTGTGCTCAGTCTTGACCTCCCTCTTGATGTTTGAGAAATGACACGGTGACGTCACTGACACCCGAGGAACGTGTGGGCAGCCGACCTGCACCTGCCCAGGGAGCCCCAGACTCCCCCCCGCCCCCCGTAGCTGATCTTTCTCCCTGGTTCTTCTGCACTAGCTGTCTCTGTTATTGGCCACCATGGGGTCAGATGCTCGGGCGGTCTGTCTTCCGTAGTGGCATCCACCTGGCAAATCTCTCCTCGAGGATCACATCAGGGGCAGCCAGAGTCTTGTTGATTCCTACATCCCCCAGACCCGGCTTTCTAGGTGGGCTGTGGCATCGGGACAGAGGAAAGCTGAGCGTCTCTCAGACCTGAGTGGTGCTTCTGAAGGATCTGCTGACTGTCAGCAAACAACGAATCAGGCAACTGTTCAGAACTCCCCAAAGGGATGGATTTTCTATCTCTGTCTCTCTATCTTTGGGCTTAGACATGACCCAGAGAAGCAGCCCAAATCCTCCAGTAGTTAGAACTAGAAAAAGAAGTCCTTTCCAGGGTCCCAGGAATTCCTGCAAAGAAGTCTGTGGTTTCAGGCATGAAAAACTGGGGCTTAGGGAAGGAGTCCCCATCTGCCCTCCCACCCCGAACACATATATCCCAGAAAAGCCACTGGGCAGCTCCAAATGGGAGGAGATTTTAGCCCCAGATTCCAGCCAGGACAGGAATTATTCCACAGGAGAAATTCTTACTGTCGTGCAAACAAAGAGCGGCCGTGTCTCTCTGTTTTCTGGAACTTCTGTCAACAAATAGATCTAGAACAGCTTGGGTGATGACTGCGGATTTGGGGGGAAAGTCAAAATGGACCGTCTTGCTTCACTTGCCTTCTGGTTGTGTCAGTCTAGACTTGGGCGCTGTTCATTTTTCAAGAACCATAATGACACACATCCCCTGAGCTACGGTTCCCATTCCAACTGCATTATTTGGGAGTAAAAGTCCGCCAACAGGCCTGTCTGTAAATGAAACGCACAGCCCAGGGCCCGAAGCAGGTAGAGTATCTTTGTCTGATTTTGTGCTTGATTTGTTGAGAGGAGACACCTCGAAGTCCAATGCCTAGCCTGGGTTTTCTTTGGTGAAATGGGGAATGTGATAATGATGTTTTTCCTGTTATCTGGACAGCATCTGGGGGAAGATCAAAGGAAGTTAAGACTCTGAACGCGTCTCTAAACTGTAAAGTGCTGTCCAAGTAAGGGGCACCAAGCCTGGGAATCACTCAGGACCACTGTGGCATTTGTGAGACCATGGAAAAGAAGGGGTGCTTTTGCCTTTCCTTCTCCAAAATGGGCATTGAGATGAGTAGTGTCTAAATGAGAATCTCAAAATGAGGTGAGTAGTGTCCAGGGACAGTGACATTGCAAAGGACAAACTCCTGAGTGCATCTGTAATATTGGGGTTTAAAATAAATACATATTTGGTCTCCATTCCCTTTCCTGGCTTGGAACTCTTAAAAGCCTTGCAATTTCCTAACTGTTGAAAGCGAGAGTGGTGCCTTTTATTATGTTAATGAAGCGACTTTTAGATCGCCCCTGCCCTGTAAGGATGGGAACTGATTACCAGAGGAACCCACTATGGGATTAGAGAGTTGGAACTTTCACTCCCACCCTCCCTGGACCTCTGTGGAGTGAGGGGCTGGAGACTGGGTCCGATTACCTGTGGCCAGTGATTTAATCAAGTATGCCTATGCAATGAGCATGCCTATGCAAAACTCCAGCGGTGGGGGTTCGGAGAGCCTCCTGGTTGGTGGGCACAGGAAGGTGTTGAGAAGGTCATGCTCTAAGAGGACATGGCAGCCTTGTGCCCCTTCCCACACACCTTGTCCTACCCATCTCTTCATCTGGCTGCTCCTGAGCTGTTTCCTTCTGTAACAAAGTGGTCATCTTTCTCTGAGTTCTTCCAGCGCTCTAGCTAATTAATCGAATGCAAGGAGGGGGTTCTTGCGACCTCTGATCCATAGCCAGTCAGTAGGAAGGACAGGTGCCAATCTGGATTTGCGACTGGTGTTTGAGTGGCGAGGAGCACTCTTGTAGGACCGAGCCCTTCGCCTGTGGGGTCTGGTGCTATTTCCAGGTAAACAGTGTGAGAACTGAGTTGACTTACAAGACTCCCCACTGGTGTTGGAGAATCGCTTAGCACGGAGAGTGACCGCCACGCTGGAACTGGGAGGAGGAGGAGAACATCTCAAGCAGATTCTGCGTCTAGGGTACGTGGCGGAATACCAGCGGCTTGATGCCCACGGGAGCCTGGAATAGGGGAGAGCTTGCCAACTCATCCTTGTAGCAGAGATATTCAAACAGTGCTCTCTGGCAAGCTCTTGGAGAGATGGTATTTAGTAAAAGGTTCTGGCAAATGCCAGGGAGCGTCCCTGGGCACAGGCTGGAGACGGAGGACTGAAGCTCAGAAAGGCTGAACAACTTCCACAAAGTGCTGAAGGACAGAGAGCAGTGTGACCCGGCTCTCTGACTCCAGAAGCACGACTTTTCTTTGTGAAGGTGAAAGAGCGCTCCCGGGCTTGGAGAGGCGGTTTCGGTGTTCCTATAGAGCTCCGGGTTCATCGGCAGCTCCAGAAGTGGGCTTCTAGAAGGATTCATTTATTCATTCATGTATCCGCTTGCTCGCTGAGGAGAGCACTGAGCAGACCGGTGTGAGGAGCACGGAGAAGACCGTTGCCCTGTGGGAATTCGTCTGCGCCTGTGGTGTGGTGGGCGTCCGAATGGGACCTCTTATGGGGTCCAGGGGAAGACAAAATGATACTGCTTCTTTCAAAATGATCTAACCCTGTTGCAGTATATATCTGCAAACATTTTGGTCTTTAAGAATCAAGTGCACAGCCCGCCCCCCTCCCCACAGGCACAGGCCAACGGACTGAGGGACAGGAAGAGTGGACAAAGCAGGAGTTCCTGATTCTTGTCAAAATGCCGGAAGGACAGAGGTGCCGGGCGTTGTGAAATAAGGACAGCAAATTTCACTGGAAATAAGTGCAGGAGATTTGCCCATCCTTGAGAAACCTCTCTCTGGCCCGCTTTCCTTTTCCTCCACTCCCTTCTTTCCCTGTGGCCTTTTCCAGTTTCTGCTCTGCTCCCATGTTGCTGAATCTCCACAATAAACCGTAAGTGGGCCAAGAGAGTGCGAACACATAATAGGGAAGTGAAGTCCTGTTTCTGGCCCCCACATTCCCCCAGCCCTGGCTCTGATGCTCTCCTGCCATCTACACTCTAGCGGGCCTCGGTCCTGCCCTTCAGGGTGTGGTGTTCGGGGCAGCGGTGGCGCTATCTTGCTCCTAAGCTTTCTCATTGGCATTGATGAGTTATTAGATGTGTAGAGGACCTGGTTTCTGAGATCATGATAGTCACTCTCTTGTAGGATGGTTTCAAGTTTTAGAGTTAATACATGTAAAACGCTGAGCTGTGAATGGGTGCACACTGGGTGCCCACCCAACGTGACTGTAATTACGGGGTTGCTGCCTTTTATTACCATGGGTGCTCTCACCCAGCGCCCACTTCTCTCCAGCCCTTCTCCCATCTGGAATACAATTTGCATTCCAGCCATGTGGACCCACTTGCAGTTACTGGAAGTTACCAGGAACTCCAGACTCTCCTATGCCTCGGGGCCTTTGCTCAGGCTTCCATTGTGGTAAACCTTTCCCATGTTGCAAGTTTGCTATTGTTGCAACAAATTACCACAAGCTTAGAGGGTGGAAAACACACACACACACACACACACACACACACACACACACACACATTTATTACCTTACTGTTTTGGAGGTCAGAAGTCCAGCACAGGGCTGCATGACTCCATGAGGACTCTAGGGTCTGATCCCTTTCCTCACCTTTCCAAAGCCATCAGCATCCCTTGGCTCACGGCCCCTTCCTATATCTTCAAAGACAGCAACTGTAACTTTGGATCCTCCCACCATATCCCTCTGACCATACCTCTGTCTCCACATCTCCCTTGGACCATAGTAAGGAAAGGAAGATTCTCCATTTTTAAGGACTCCTGTGACAAGACAGGGCAAAATCCAGACCAATCTCCCCACCTGAGGTCCTTAATCTTAGTCACATGCACAACGTCCCTTTTCTTCTCTGTGAGGCTAGGGATCAGGACATAGACATCATCTGGTGATGAGGAGAACATTGTTCTGCCTCCTACACCTAGGAAATTCTTGCATTTTCAAGACTCATCTCAGACATCACTTCTCTAGCATTTTCCAGTTCCTTCGCCAGAACAAGGGGTTTGTTTGTGCTCCCAGTACTTTGAAAATACACTGCTTTTGTATGCTTTACCACAATATTTTGCAGTAATTGGCTTAGATAATTGCTGATCCCACAAAGTTTTAAGTGACTGGGTTTTGTTCACATTTTCTCTGTTCCCAGGGCCTGATATGAGGCTCGGTTATGCTTGTTAAATAAATGAAACCAACATCTTAAGACCCAGTGCTTCTCTGCCAATGGAACAGTACCTGAAACTTGAGGCCCAAGATCTGGTTTAATGTTTAATGATAGTAACTAATAACTTTCCTGTATCTGATGTTTCACAGTCATCTCTGTCGACTTCATCTTTATTACAATCCTACAGTGAAGGCAAATCAGTTGCCACCTAACAATGGAGAAGAATGAAACTCAAAGAGGTTAAATACCTTGTCCAAAGTCATTCATACAACTCCTTGTTGGAAAAGTGGAGAATTTTCAAATCTAAATCATAAACCACATCAATTTTTTTCAAAAAAAAATATTTTCAGCCAGAAAAGCAGTATTATGATGATGAGGGATCCATCCTGGGAGACACTTTCAAATTGGAACCTCTTAACAGCTGAAGGGTCATTGATTTGGAGCAATGGGATGGTGGGATAGGAAAAAAACATTAACCGAAAGGGGTACTCAGTCAGTTAAGCGTCCAGAATCTGCTGGAGATTCTCTCTCTCTGTCTCCCTCTGCTTGTCCCCCTTCTACTTGTGCTCTCTAAGTAAATAAATAAATAAATAAAATCTTTATTTAAAAAAATTAACTGAAAGGTACAAACTTACAATATTACTAAATGGGTCTATTTCAGAGAGCTCTATGCATAAAAATATTTATTTCACAATGCTATATAAACAAATTACAGAATAACTTAGAGTTCTAGCACGGGCAAACCAGACATAAGTTCTACTCTAATAGAAATCGTAAGAGAATAGAGAAATGCACTTGCGTGTTCCCAGCACAAGTTAGCGTGACATGCCACGGAGAGTCCCCAGGTGGGTCTGTGGGGACCAAGATGAGTATACACGTTAGCTACAGGCACTAGAGTTCATGCTATAAAGAGTCCTCCCTGCACCAGCTTAACGGATGGATAAGAATCGAAAACAAGTACATTGACTCTTATGTAATTGTTTGGAAATAGTTCCTTCGGCCGTTCGAAAAGCTTCTTCTCCCAACCAGGTAAAAGATCAACCTAATCATTATGCTCGCTATCATTTATTTGCTTATTAATATTTTTTTCTCATAGATAAAGCAAAAGAGAATCTTTAGCCACTCTCTGTCATCTGAAATTCCAAATCAGTGGCCCTCAAATGAAGGAGGCGTCACAAACACTGCCTTCATGGTCTGACAGCTATCCTTCCCGAACAGGTAGAAGTCCAGCCATCACCTAAGTGAGCTTAACGTAAAATTGTCACTGGGTCTGGAGAAGAATATTCTGAAAGCTTCTGTTGCAGTGTATCTGGAGGATGTTTATTGAAAGGCTATAAACATTTTCAACTTATCAAATCGATTGCCATTGGTGAGTGAAGATGTGCTCTTACGTAAGAAAGGAGTGAAACATTAGCCCGTTTCTCAGACCATGCTGAGCATGACGGTGATCATCTCATAATAGAGTAGAGCAAGGGAACCAATCACACGTACAGAGAAAGCCCCCTGACTCCCTCTCTCTTGGCATCACACACAGGGCTCAGACTAGTCCCCTGAGCTCATTCACTTCCATGGATCTTTGCCTTTTGCCTTCCTTATCCTTCTCCATACCCTTGAAGATCCTTCTCAAATGTCACTTCCCTCGTGAAGCTTTTTTGGTGTCCTCAGCAAAACAAATTGTATTCCCTCTCGTGTTCTCATAGTCCTGAGTTCATTTCAATCCATCGGTAACTCCTCTTCCCCACTAGACCGAGTTTCTCAAAGGCCGAATGCCCTTTTCATTTTTTGTAGCCACTGATGGTAGCAATAGAAGGTGCTTAATAAATATTCACTCAAATAAGTTGTATTACAGTTTAACATCATCATTCAAAAGGCCTGCCCAGAACCCCACTTCCCTTTAATAACTGTGTGTATAAATACAAGTACGCACATAAATCTCCCACTGTGTCATGGAATTTCAGAAACTGGAAAGCCATAATTAATGAGACACAGATATACAATGTATGAAACGTGCAGGATGGGCAACCTTGGAGTCAAGGAGGAACCACACCCTTCTCCACATTATTGAGACAAAGCTACTCCTCATGGACACATTTGGGTCATAGCTGTAATTTTTACCAGTGTGCTTTCTACTTTATGATTCAGTTATCTTTGTTATAAAAGAGTTTGCAATTACACAGTGACTCCTGCCTCACTAAATCAGAATTGGGCTTGATGCCAGGAGTTCATTTTTTGGTTACTTTTTTGAAACTCAAACCATTTTCCCAAAGAAACTTTCTGAACGTGTAGCTTTCTGAACTTTCCCATGAAAATCTGTTTAACTCCTTTATCCTCACCAGTGCTTTTATGAATACAAGTTCAGTGTCACCGAGTAGCTGATGGAAATGTACTTGGGAATGTAGAAATAGTAGCAAGATGGAGAAAGAAGCAGGGATGGAGTGGGCTTATTCCTTGACACAATTCAAGTGTCAATTCCTCTAGGAAGTATTTCCTCATACCCCCCAAGGTAGGTTATGGACCTCATTGATTGACTCCTTCAGCTTCTTGGGCTTGTTTTTTGTTTGTTTGTGTTGTTGTTGTTGTTGTGTTGTTTTGTTTTGTTTTTTCATAAGCCTAGGATCATTAGGCACTATATCCCCAGGGACAAGAACAGAACCTAACATCTCTCAGGTTTTGAATGAGTGAATGACCAATTCTGGGCACTAGTAACTTGTAAATCCTCTTTAATTGGTTAAGTTCTTTCGTAAGATGCTATAGAAACCAACTGAGGCCAATGTAAGTCAAACATGGAATTTACTGGAATGAGAGAATTGCTCAGATATACAATCGGACATGCTCTTAAAACACTCCAGGCAACAGGCTAGATAACTAAACAGACTTTTCAAGTCACTATCTTTTGGGTGACTCTTAACCATTTTATTCAGTCCTCATGTGACTCTGCTTAAGATTCAAATTCCAGGATTGGTTTCATGGGGTTTAGGAGAGATGGGGGCATCTTGATGGGTTTACCAGGACTGTATCCAATGGAGGAAAAGGAGTTCCCCAAATGAAGAAGGGAGATGGGGAGAGGAATACTAGGCAGGAAAAAACAAAGCAGCATTTGTACCAGCTTATTTTCACGAGCAAGAATATCCCACACTTCTATGGATGTTAAGAAAAAAATGTCTATCAAGCTGTCTAGTGCTCTGACTGTCCGTCCATCCGTCCATCTATCCATCCACCCATCCATATTTTTTTTTAATTTTTTAATTAAGTTGAATTTTGCCTCCCCAAAACTTCTGTCCATTTCAACCCTTCTCCCCATCCCAGGACAAATTAGCTACTTCTTCCAGAGAGCAATCTCTGAACCTTGACTTGGTGCCTTTAAAACTACATGGCCCCCACATGGCCACTACAGGTACAATGTCTCTCACTAGGCAGGGCTCATATGGCACACTACTCCACTTTTGGCCTTGGTGCTTTCTAAGGTCCATACCTGTACCTCTCCCTAGCTCTGCCCATCCTTGACTGGTTCATGGACTTCTGCCCACCTGGTGCCAGAGCACCCTCCTCACACCAAATATTCTCATTCTCTCTTGCATCAAGGGTGTTGGCTTTGCCATGAGGTAGATCATGTTCCAATCTGGCTCCAAGTCTTCCTCTTCATAATCCCAGAGAGCAAATGCTTCAGCTTTCTGAAACTCAGTTTCTTGATCTGTAATATGACACAATGCCTATGGTTAGCAGGTCGCTAATGAATATTATCAATATTACAGAATAATATTTAGGAAAATTATCCTGATACTTTGAAAGTAGATGATTAGTAGATGGTAGCTGTTACAATGGTCTTTTTAAATATGGATTTTTATCATTTACAAAACTGTAAAAGTTATAATTTATCCAGTTAAATTTATGTATATAAACTTCTGAAAGATTCTCTCCTAGAATGATATTGCTAGGCCAAAGAGACTACACCTTTTGCATTTTAGTAAATCATAAATCTTAATAAATTACTATCTATTGAAAACGAGTATTATCAATTATATTCATTATATATATTATATATATATATTGATATTATATATCAATAATAAGAGTTGCTGCTTCTCCCCATCCTTACCATAACTTTATTCTTCATGTTTTACAAACTATATGGGCTTAAAGAGGGATATGATAGATGGCTTTCTGTTTTGCTGATTACTAGTGAGGATCACCATCTTTTCCTGTGTTCAATAGCTGTTTGTATTTTCTAGTCTGTGAACTACCTTCTTTTGTCATTTACCTATTTTGGGGGAGGGGTCATTTGTAATTTATTGAACAGCTGAAGCTCTTTACATTTTACTTATACTAACCCTTTGTGTCCTATGTAACAAATATTTTTTCCCAGTATGTTTTCTATCTTTTAACCTTGTTCAGATTCTTTTTCCAATGAAAAAAGTTCTAATTTAAATTGTCATATTTATTGTTTTTTGTCCTTTTCCCCCTTTTTTTATGCTTAAGACTTGCCTATCCCAAGAATATGTTTTCTTAAATGTATTATTTTTTTGAAATATTTGGGTTTTTAATCCATCTGAGTTTATTTTTGAAGTGGTATAAAGTGCTGTATGTATTTAATGAATAGTCAGTTGCTGACTTAACATGTCCCTTTTATGATATACTAAATTCAGAGTAAATTATATCCTTGAGTTAATTTCTAGGTTGTCTGTTCTCTTCCACTGAGTTAAATTGATGTTTTTGCATCAATACCAAAACTATTTTGATTACTCTAACACATATGACATATTGTATAATACCCATGTATTATATGTTATTTCTTTCACATGTAATTTGCATATAGGCACATAGAGTCAAATTTGGAGGTAGAAATATGTCTATAGGATTTCGGAGGTAAAAGAATTTATTTGTAATTTGGGAAATCAGAAAATAAATTGATGGGGAGGTAGCCTTTGAGCTGTACTCTAGGTAGGACTGATCATGACTGACAAAGTGCATGCCAAGAAAAAGGAATTGCTTTAGCCAATGACAGAGGCAAGAAGTTATAGGTTATGACCCATCTATCACCAAGCCATAAGAGTAAGTATTGTAGTTTGGTCAGAATATAGGGAATGTTTGGAAAGGAGAGATGTTGGAAATAAAGCCAAGAGAGTCACTTTGGGGCATCATCAGAGAAGCGCCAAGGCTAGACAGGATGCCCCATCTTGATTCTGGGCCGAGGAAGGAGCCCTGAAAGAGGTTAGTGCTGGCATGACCTTGCCTGGGTTTTAGAAAGATGGTGGGTGGGGAGTTCATTCCAGGGAAGCCAGGCAGGGAGACGGGGAGAGTAATCCAGTCACTGTTGCGGAGATTTGAGATTTTCTGCAGAAGATCAACAGGCCTAAAACAGTGGTAGCCAAAGAAACATTTCAACATTATTTTGGTCAGCATTTTCTATTTTGTTCCTAATACACTTTATTACAGGGAACTTATTGGGGATTGCAGGACCAAAAGTCTTCTATTTATGCAACAAACAAAGAACAGAGGTGACTTTCCCACTTTTTTCTCCTCTGAAAGGCCTCCAGGTTACTTCAAGGTTACTGCATTTCATGCGGTCTGAGTGTTCTTGAAACAGACCATCTTTTAGGACCTCGTCTCTGGCCACACCCTCTGTCTTGTTGAGGGTTCTCAGATTTGGCACTACTGACACTGGGCGACAGATAGTCCTTTGCTGTGGAGGCTCTCCTGGGCACTCATGTCCAGTACCGTCCCTGTCCTCTATCCCCTAGACGCCAGTAGCGCCCCCTGGCCAGTTGTGACGCCAAAAATATCTTCAGGTATTACTAAATGTCCCCCGAGAATCCCTCATCCCGTGGGCCCCTGAGCCAAGTTCTCTCTTGGTAACCCAAGAGGTTAGTGATGCTAAGATGGTTGACAACACTTGGACTTCCGTGTCGGGCACCACCCCAACCCTGCTGCTTAGTAGCTGTAGATCCCTGGACAAATCACATACAAGCTCCCCGAGTTTCAGGCTCCTTGCCAAGAAAATGAAGGTAATACTAACTACTTCACAGCATTGTTTTGGAGATCAGATGAGATGACGTGTGTGCAAAGAGACAAATGCAGTGCTTGGCACGCTACCGCTGCTCAATAAGGATGTGCTGACTCAGAGGCAGTTATCTTCCTCTCTCCAATGTAGTTTTTCTCCATACAAAGGGAGATCTTTGTTGAAAAACAAGTGGGCTTTAAAATGCCCACTCTTCGGCTCAACGTAACTTCTGGGTTTTAGGGTCTCACTCCTTTTTTATACAAGGCATAGGAAGAATGTTAAGGGATAGCCAATAACCTAGGGGTATGGGCCCATCACCAGTCCACTTGGGAGAGCTGCCTCCGTGTCAACATCTGAAGCAATATCGTTCTGAGAAATGCCACAGCCACCCAGCATAAACCCGCACCCCAGTTGGGCTGCTGGGGCAGTTCCATCAAGATGAGAGCCTCTGGGGTCTTAAGGATGAGAGCGTGAAGAGCTGAAGATGGTGGGCCTTCATGCTACCTGTGGAGATTCTCGATGGTCACTTCCTGTGAAGTTTCATGACCGTAACTCTTTTTCTATCGCTTCCTCTTTCTTCTGCCTCCTTTCTCTTTGTTTGCTGAGAGTGGATTCTGTCATTCAACCTTTACTCTCTCCCTCTCACCGTCTTCAGGAAACGTACCATTTTGATTATGGTTCCCTTCCCCGCTTTCCTTCTCCTCTGTTCAGTAGCATTGTCTTCTTCTCTCCCTCTCTGCATCCCTCTCTTAACTTCTCATGACATACTTAGTATTCACTCTGTTTTTTTTTTAACATTATGCTCCCTATTCATAATTTTCAAAGCAGAAGACTTGAGCATCCAATCTTTTTTGTATTTTACTCACATTTTAATTACATATAAAATTTCCAAATCTTCCTGACCCCTGGGGAGAAAGGTTTCCAGCATTCCAACACAGTTCTCCAGCTTCATGTCTTCCCCCTCATCAGTGCTCTCACAGATATCTGTTAGGATCGTTCTATTCTTATTTTATTTTATTTTATTTTATTTTTAGCAGCTGGTTTAGGCAGAGCTGGGGGGAATTAATGTGCAAGTGTGTGAAAAACAGTGGGTATTTAGACGGCACTGTTGTTTCAAGAATCTCTGAAGAGACTGACTACTCTTAACAAGACTAGAAATGGAATCGTTAACACTCACCTCAGCTGGATTTCTGCTAAAAAAGAAACAGTCACCGCCCCCGCAACACAGCTACCCATCCCTTCCACTTCCTCATTCCTTGTGCTCATGGCAGGACCCTTCGTCTCCTTGGCAACTGTCCTGCAGCTGCCCATGGATGGGGTGCTGGAAATGGAGGGCTGATAATTATCTTGGACGGGAGCCCAGGAAAACCACCTTTTGCACGTAGTAGGCACTCATTATGGAATTGAATGGAGGCCGTAGTTGCCCCATACCTGGGGGTGGAATTTATATCTTAAAACAACTCCCCATGATTTAATCTTTAGTACCTTGTACAACATGTATACACACCAAATAAACACAACACAGAAGGATTTCAAAGAAGCGCTGGTGTTTGCTTTTTCGTAGGTTGATCAAACAAGGGTGGAAAATAAGCCAGGGCCATGGTTTTAAAAAAGTTTTCTCTGGAAAGTGCCCACCAGTTTCTTGGGAAACTTTACTGATCTGGGCCAGCGCCAGGATTTGGGTGTTTTCACAGAGACACCCCCAAACCCTATAGGAGAAGAAACCTAAAACCCAACCAACTGAACGGGCACACATAGGTGAGCTCCCAGTCTGTTTTTGGAGTCCAGGCTACCTATCACACTGTTGGGAGCCCTCCTTACTGCTCAGAAAAGGCCATTTTGCTGCCCCTCTTTGATCTCATAGCATTTCCTATGTACCTTGTTTTATTTCCCTTAGTATACCACATTGTAACGATCCCTTTTCTTATCTCTCCCCATTCCTTGAAGGCAAAGACAAAATGTTTATTCTTCTCTGTATCTACATAGAGTCTAGCACAAAGTCCAGCCCAAAAACAGATCTTAAAAAAAAAAAAAAAGTCCCTAGGGAGGGCCAAATCCTGTCCACTGTTTTTGTAAGTAAAGTTTTATTGATATGCAGCCATGCTCATTTTTTTTTTTTTTATGTATTATCTATGGCTGCTTTCCTCCTACACAGGCAGAGCTGAGTAGTTGCAAGACAGAATATATGACCCTCAAATCCTAGACTGCTCACTATCTGGCCCTTTACAGAAAACGTTTGCCAACTCCTGTACTAGGATACCCAGCCAGTTTAACGCAGCCAGCCAAAATGGGGCCATAAGAATATTAACTAGAACTAGGGAGCCCAGGCTATCACTGAAATGAGAGAGCCCATTCTGTCTCCTCTCATGGAGATCTTATCTTTTGCTTCAAAAACCTGGAACTCATCTCACCTTTCCTTTTTCCACATTTGGTTTTTATTCTCATTCACCCCTCCAGGGTGTTTCTTCAATATTTTTTTCTTTCGTTCCAGTAATGCAATATGATTTATCCACTAAATATTCTTCTTTGAAGCATGTTTTATATCATAGTAAATAATACTAATAACACCAAGTGAAAAAAGCAAAATACAGAAATTCATGTACAGTCTAATTCCAGCTAATGTTTGCAAAAAGCGACGCTCAGGGACAGAAAGGAAAAAATACACTACAGTGTCACAAGTGATTGCTTCTAGTTAACTAAATTTGGGTAATTTTCACTCTTTCCTTTATCCTCTGATATATTTACAATAGCAGTGAATCTATCCTCTCAGCCAAGTGTCTTGTGATTTAAGCAGTCGTGATTTCCGTGCTTCTGTTATTACATAGACACTGTCTCTAATAGGCCCTCCCACATTGCTACATGTTAGACTCACTCGTAAATCCTACCTATGATTCATCGACATCATATTTGTGAAACTACTTTGGATAAAAGTCACTGTCTATGTGGAAAATATTGTTAGCTCTGTTTTTTGCAATCTCGTAAAGAAAAAAAAAAATTCAGGTCATCCCCAAAGTCTAATTTGTGAGGTTAATTCTACTCATCAGGTCTGTTCATGAAGTCGGATTCTATTTTTTCAGTTGCTTCCTTTAAGTAAGTTCCTTCTAATCCAGATTTCTAGCTTCTGCCAGAAGCTCAAAGAGAAAGGGGCATCTGCAGTTTTGATAAAGTGGAAAGATATGGGACATGGTGCCTTCAGAGCTGGTCTCCAACCCCAGCTTTGTTGTCAACCAACCATGTGGCCTTGGGGAAGTCACTCCAGCTCAGAGACTCAGTTTTCTCATCTGCAAAATGGGGTTGGTTCCAAATAATTCCCTGGGCTCCTGGGAGACTTAAAGAGAACCGTTTTCATACAATCATCTACATCGGTTTAATACTCGGTAGATGGTTGATAAATAGTCTTGTATTAAAAAAAATGCTTTGAAAACCAGTGAAAGTGCTTGTTACGGGAGGAAATGCAAGGTGCTTCCAGTGGAAGAGCCCCAGGCAGAAATGGTACTTCCTGTCTCTCTGACTCAGCCAGAAGCAGGAAGAATGTTCATTCTCATGCTCTCCTAGCTACATTCTGTAACCTGCCTGAAAGATGAGTCAGAGGACCCAGGCCTTCCTTTGCCTCTAATTTGCTATACAGTTTAAATGGGCCCCCTGTTTGCTCATCTGTGACAGGTAGGCTTTGGAAGAGAATCTTTGTAAGGTTTTAAATTTCTAATACAAAATACCATGATTTCAAAAGATTGCAGAAGTGTGTCATATTGTGCAAATAAGTCAATAAAATTTTTTAATGTATCCTCTCTAGAAATGAACACATGCTATGTAAATACAGCACTTCTGAGTTTACTGGATCTTTCTCATCCCCGACCCTCAGAAGAGTCCTGGGAGGCTGGGGAGGTTGGGAAGACCTGGATTATGATTTCATGTAACAGAGAAGGAAAATGGTCCCATGGCCACATAGCTAGCAAGTGAGTGAACCTGCATGTGACCCCAGGTCTTCTTAATCTCTACTTTTGCTAACTTTCTACTCCCCCAAGAAGAATACATTTAGGTAATCTGGTTGCCAACCTTGAAGACTTTAAGTTTCCAGTGAATCTTTAATTAAATTACCCACATATATTCTGTTTGATGAGCTCTTCCTTGTTCTGCTCGAGGATTTACCAGCAGGGAAAATCCATTTGCACAGGGTCATCTTAACAATGTCCCCAGTCTAGAGTTTACTGAAGGGGAAGAGAGAGATAGTCTTCCAGAGCGCAGCTGGAAACGTCACCCAAACTGAGCACGTCCCACAACCTCAGCAGGAAGCTGGGGGAGAGTCACTTCAAACAGAACTCCCACTGGCTCCATGGATGGGCAAAGCACCTGCTTCAGTAGGTTTTCTGGACTGGAGGCCAAGTTTAGCTGAGCACCTCAGGGCAAGCTACCTATGCCCTCAGGGTCTCAGTGACCCTCACAGACACCTCTGTCAAGTAAGGCCTGACAGACTTACCCTTGACTTTAATCAGTCAGTGAGTCTGTCTTTTCTTCAAAGTCCAGAAAGGACCATGGTCCTTGCTCTCTATCCCTACATCATAGACTTTGTTGACTATACTACCTACTTACCTCTCATATTATTATTATTATTATTATTATTATTATATGCTCACTTATCTCTCTCTCCTACTTGACCTCTTGAAGGTAGGGACTGTATGATATTTTTTCTCTCTCTCAGTGTGGTATGTGTATGTGTGTGTGTATATATTTTTTTTCTTTTTCTTTTTCTTTTTTCCCTGTCTGAGCTATTCAAGACCCATAGGCATTGAGATTTAGTGTGGCCTCAGAGACCCGACGGGACGTCCCCTACCCCTTACCTCTCTGAGTCTCCATCCTCTCTCCGCATCACTCATTCCACCATAGCCCCCACGAGCTTCCTTGCCCTTTGAGGAACTCTTCTCACTTTCTGCATTGCCGCTCCTGCCGAAACCTGGAGGCCAACATCATCACTTCCTTCATGTCTTTGCGCCGATCTCACCATCTTAATGACTCCAGACGGACCGCCTGCTTAATTCTCCAGCCCACTTCCAAAGCCTCCTGACACTCCTTCCTGTGCTCACTGTCTCTTCTGTCCCACAGTGCTATCAACTTAGAGCATTCTGTCTACAGCTGTGAGTTTCATTTCTTGTCTGTCTCCTTCTCTAGACTAGAAGCTGCGTGAGAGACGGGCTCTATGTTCTGGTCACTGGTCACTGGTATACCCCACATCCCTCGGAGAGTGTCAGGCACAGAGTAACTGCTCATGTACAGTTGTTGAATTGAATTAAATCTGTCTACTTTCTTTCTTTTTTTTCCTGCTGCTTGAGCTATTTAAGTTCCTCAGGACAGTCAGGCTGAGCTCTTCCAGTATTTTGCACTTAAACGTTCCAACTGATGACTTTGATTCTTTGCTGGTCTTTGTGCAAACGTCACCTTAATGACATAGAGTCCCAATGCATAGCTTTACCCACGGGAAGTGATGAGTTCTCTGATAATACAGATCTCATCATCCCATAGGAATGGCTTTACCTTTTAAAAATAATCTGGTCTCTCCTTATACCATAGTTCCAAAACTGAAATTTCTAAATGGGTGGAGTCCCCTGAAAGGTGAGGTGCGCTCCCCTACCTTGGTGAGTTTGGGGCTGGAGCAGAAAGCCCTTTCTGTGGGCTCACCTTCCCACTTGCATTGTCTTTCCGCCTCTACGAGTCATTAACTGTGCTAATCACAACTAAAACAAAGCTAATAATTGCTTCTTGGAACGTTGTGTAATGCCGTGGAATGCTGCCACGGGCCTCTGAGAATCAGCCCCTCACTCCGCTCGGAGTAATTTCTCAGGGATTTTAACTCGGCTTGTCTTTAAGCTGAATGTTTATCATTTTCCATTTTATTGTTTCTGGCCCCTCCCCTGCCTTTGAAGTTTCTGAAATCTTTAAGCCCTTGGCTGGTCTCGATACACCACAGGTCTTCTCCCTCAAAGAGGGCACCTGGCCAAGAGAAAGGAATCGGAGCTCCTCTCCTGGCTGTGCCTATAAAACAATGCGACGGCTCCGCTCCCTGCCATTTGAAACGTGAGCTGTGCTAGAAGTACAGATAATGCAGCATGTTCCAAGGAGATTAGAATATCCCGGTGGGATTTTGGGTGAAAGGAGAGGGAAAGGATTGAGTCCTCCGCACACCGGGTAACCCTCTCTTACCCGGACCGCAGTGTCTGCGAGGCAAGATCAAGGATATCGGCCCACAGCCACCCTGTTTTGTGAAAAGTTACCGAGGCGCTTAGAGCTAGGCATTTTCCATGAAACTGTTTGCTTCTCCCTTCTGGACTCTTTGGCAACCTCCATCAATAGTTATCCTTTTCTCGACTTCGATAATACTAGCCAAGTAAAGAGAGATCTCTTCCCCTACCTCCCCCATCTCCCAGAGTTCTTAGCTCCTTTGACAATCTCCAAGAGAAAGAATGGGCTCCAGTCACCGTGCCATAAGGAGGCCCTGGATACCTCAGCTCGGAGCCCAGAGGGAGCATTCACACTGAAAAGAAAATGTGTCCTGTATTTGAAGTTTAATTCTCATGAATAAGATCTGGGCCCAAATCAGCTTTATTCTTTCAAAGGCTCGGTCATAAATCTGGAAGTTAAAGAAGCGGAGGGCACTGGACCACGCCGCTGATTCCCTCTGTCACCCGGTTGATGCTGGAATCCCAGTTACCGGGTGCCAGGCAGCGGCTCCTCCCCTCTCTGGGTGTTTCCGTGGATGGTGAGCCCCTGACTCCCAGAGGCAGCTCCATCTGTAAACATACTATTGCTTTGGACTGTGGGTATTATTAGAAACCTGTCACGATATGGTCTGAATGCCTCCTAAATTAGTAGCTATCTCTTGAAAAATATCAGGTATCAGGATCTCACGGTCCCCATTACTTCCTCGGAATTCCGAAGGAAATTTGTAGGCTGCACCCATCTGTAAAGGTAGACACTTGTGACGTCTTCCATCTGCCAATACTTGACACGGTAGCTGCTCCGGGGGTTTCAGGACACTTTATGTCACTTGTGCTAGTCCAGGCTGCCAGTGTTCTTGTTCTCTCTACCTTTGTCTCTCTCTCTCTCTCTTCCCTCTCTCTCTCCTTCTCTCTCCTGATTCACTAGGAGTCAAAGCACCCCCTTCTTCGTATCTCCTCGTAGCCATCGCTCTTACCACCCACAGTCTGTCGTCCCGTTCAGGGATCCCCGCCTCACTCCCAACATAGGGATGGCAAGAATCAACTTTTTCCTTCCTAGGAGAGTTAAAAGATCTCCCTACCAAACAGGCCCCTTTTACGCCAGGAGAAGAGGCTTAGAATAGTTTAAATTGTACACACAGACACATATATATACACCATTCTGATATGAAGCATTCGGATTAATGCACTGCCTTAAGGCAGTTTCCCCAGAAGCAGACCTTAAGATGATAATTCAAATGCAAGTGATTTATTAGGCAAATGTCCCCAGAAGAAGCTAAAGAGAAAGGAGAGGAGGTAGGGAAGGAAGGCGCACAAGGGTACAGTTCCAGGGAAAGTCCAGCCTCGGCTTGATCGCACAGGAGGCTCTGAAGTAGAAATGACACCTGAGTTCATCCAGGTTCAAGGCAAGGGAGCTGAGGGCTCAGATTCTTCGCTACAGTTCATCATGGTCCAAGGGCCACCCAGAACATTTAAAAAAAAAAAAACCTATATGGGCAACCAGCTGTTGGGCATAATGGCTCCAGTATCCCAAGGGAGACAACGGTTAGAAACGAAGGCACTGAAAGCCAGAGAAGGAGTGCCTAAAAATGTAGAAGGGATCTGAGAGAGTCTCAACAGAGAATCAACATGTCCACTCATTCACCCCTGCCCCTCCCAGGGAGTCTGATTGGCCCCTAGGCTTTCCGGACCTCTAAGGTACTATCTCCACAGTGAGAAATGGTCAACACGCTTTTCATGGATTTCTCAGGGTCGGGTGGGCGTCTGAGTGGAGAGAACGCTGTGTAGGTCCACACAGGCTCTTTGGCATGCATCCACACTGCGATGGACACTGTTTAAGTGAATCTTTTGAAGCTACTTTATAGAGGCTGTTGCGAAGCCATGTTTGCTGACCCTCTGTGTGCATATGAACTTGGTCATGTCCCCTCTTTCACTAGAGTTTTCCTCACTAGAGTTTTCCCATCCAACTGTCCATCAAGACCAGTCGAATCGCTTTCTAAAAGACAATAAAGAACTTTTATGAGCAAAGCAGAGCGTGTCTCCCAGGTGTGCAGATGCTGACACTTCTCGGAAGGCAGTGTGTGTGTGTGTGTGTGTGTGTGCAAAATCACTCACATAAAGCTCCTCACAAAGCCAAATACAAACCCAGATCAAGCTGCTTTTACTTTCCTTACAGTAAACAAACCCAAATCTAGAGAACTATCAAATCAGGTCTTTATCTTTGTGGGTATATTCTTAGTTAATTTTCCGATAATAACTACTAGACCCCTGGTGCTTCATCATTTTATACCCAAGAACCTGGTAACATGACAAGAAAATCTCAAGGCGCCGCCATTTCAGTTTTTACCAGAGTTTTAAGAGCCCGACGTTAGTTTCCGTTTTCTCTCGCTTTCTTTTTCTCCTCCCTCAAGTAAATAAAAGCATGTGTTCTTTCTCCTTCTCCCAATATCACCTAAAAAAGCAGGAGAACAAAAGCCCCAGAGAGCAAAGCTCTTAAGTCAAACCAGTCCACGCAAGTTAGACTGTCATGTCTTTTAACAGAACTTACCCTGTTTCGTCTGACACCCACTCTAATCCCTGGCACATGGTGGCAAGCATTCAGCAAGGGAGCACTGCTGGTTCCTCCCTCCCTCCCCTCCAGGAACTCTGGCCCCACCAGATTTCTTCCTCCAGGCTCCGGGGCAGTCCCTGAGTCTTGACGGGAGAACTTGTTTCACTATTTATCCTGTTGTCCTCTATTCCCACAGAGACAAAGAAGTGAATACATCCACGTATCTGAGCACTTACCATGTACCAGGCACCTTCCATCCATCATCTTATTTTAATCCTCACAGGGCTCCCTGTGAAGAAAAATTGTTCTCCTCCTTTTGGATACAAGGAAACTGAGGTACCAGGAAGCTCAGTGACTCTTCAAAGAGCATACAGCCAGGACAGGAGTGGGACTTGAAAATGAACTCATGTTTCGTTGTATCTAATCATTTCTGCCCTGCCCTAGTTCCTGTCCCCTCCAATATGCTCTGGGTCTTCAACTCCCATGTGAACACCGCAGAATATTTCTGAGACCCCACCCACCTCGATGAGGCAACTGTGGAAAAACCCTGATTTAAAACACATAAAATCTATAAAAAGAATCAACAGCATGTACTTGGAAAAGAGAAGTGACACCTTCCTTCATTCAGAAATGTCTGTAACAGACCAACAGTATCGTTGGTCCCCAACCAGACTGAAAGAACTTTTGTTTATGATTTCTACAGGATGATTTTGTAATACAAGTCTTTAAAAAACATTTTTAGTGTGTTATTCAATCAAATGACCATCCCTATGGCTTGCAACTCAAAATGTCACGGTGGTGAAATACTCATTAGTCACCTGCTATAAGTTCAGTGGGATGTGCTAGAACACAGAGTCTGCAAACGCAAAGAGAGTCTTGTTAAGCTGTCAGGTCCCATAATGTACAGCCTCCCACTATGACACTGTCATCGGGAGAAAGGCTTAGATTGTGTGCTTTGCAAACCGAGAAACTGGTTTCTGGAAGCCCAGCTTTTCAATGAACGCTCTTTAAAGCCAAGTTAATGTGTTTCCTACTGTTATAACAACGACATGTGAGTCACGTATGTGGTTTCAGGATTCCTGAGCTGGATCTCTGCAGCTGCTGATGTAATCAGAAATAACCTCTGGGTCTTGGAGACCAGAAGATTGGGGAGGAAGACTTGCCCAGCTGATGCAGCAGCTAATTTTCATTTAGTGCTCTCACTGGCATTCCCAGCATTCAAATCTCCTTGGGAAATTAATCATCAATACTCTACTCTCATGCGGAAAACGTCCTCACTACCAAGGCAAAGTATTTCTGGGATTCGGCTCACAAACTTATCTCATCTTACTTTCCGGAGGTCGTTTGTGATGGAGGGAAGAACTCAAGGTTGAGTGTCTGGCAGATTCGCATTTGAATTCCAGCTCTGTCACTGACCAGCTGTGTGACTTCAGACAAGTCGCTTAACCTCTCTGTCCCCCCATCCTCGAATCTGGAAAACTGGCGAATCATTCCTGCCTTACAGTGTTGTGAGAATAAAGTGAGCCAGAGAATAGCATTTGGGTAAAACAACAGGTTATAATGCAGACAGTCAGGTATTTGGCTCCAAGCTTGGGTCTAAGTCTCTGGGTCTTGAGCCCTGTGGGGCCGAGACAGGAACTTGCTCCAGTTCTGGGTC
This sequence comes from Mustela erminea, assembly GCF_009829155.1. NCBI lineage: Eukaryota > Metazoa > Chordata > Mammalia > Carnivora > Mustelidae > Mustela > Mustela erminea. The sequence goes on from NC_045625.1 coordinate 24,308,809, forward strand.
CTCTAGGTTGTGCTCCTCTCCCCAACCCCCTAATCTGGGGGATTGATTCAGACCCCCTGGGCCTCACAGGAAGCAAGAGGAAAAGGAGAGAAAGGTGGGGAAGGGAGATGGCCCTGGGATTTGAGCCAGCTCTGGTGAACAGTCTTTCCTACGGGAATGCTGTTTGTAAGTCCTTAAGGTTGCAAAGCAGCAACAGTATGTGATTGAGAATTCTGACCTTCAGAATTTCTGTGAGCAGCTCTTTGCATTAGAATAAGAAGGGAGATGTCCGCTAACAGGCAACAGATCATGAAAATGCTGCAGTTTCCTATGGGCAGAGACCAAGGTAGAGAGAGAAATCCTCTTTTCTGAGGGCTGTGGAAGATTCGGGGAGCAGGAAAGAGGGTATTTTCAACCACCAGGGACCCATAAGGAGGGAGCACGAGGGATTTGCCCTGAAAACCACAATCACAGTATTGATATCAGTCTTCTTCCAGTTAAAAGCTTTTCCAGGGCATGTGGGTGGCTCAGTCCAGTAAACATGTGCCTTCGGCTCAGATCTTGATCCCAAGGTCTTGGGATGGAGCCCCACATCAGGCTCCCTGCTCAGCAGGAAGTCTGCTTCTCCCTCTCCCTCTGCTTGCCACTCTCCCTGCTTGTGCTCTCTCTCTCTCGAATAAATAAATAAAATCTTAAAAAAATAATAATAAAAGCATACAGACCATGTATCTTTTTTTTTAAGATTTTATTTATTTATTTGACAGACAGAGATCACAAGTAGGCAGAGAGACAGGCAGAGAGAGAGGGGAAAGCAGACTCCCCGCTAAGCAGAGAATCCGATGGAGGGCTTGATCCCAGAACCCTGAGATCATGACCTGAGCTGAAGGCAGAGGCTTTAACCCACTGAGCCACCCAGGTGCCCTCAGACAATGTATCTTGAGCCTCCCCCCTAACACTAAGAATCAGGAATCCCCTGTTGAGAGATGGGACATCAAACATAACAACCTTGTATGACCCAGGAATTCTCTGTGAGCTCGCACTGGAAAGATGGCCCGTGGTATCTCCATGTCATAGGCGTCCTCTGGTTTACACTTCTTTCTTAAGCACATCATGAATTTGGATTATATCCTGAAGACCTGGGGAAGAGGAAAGGATGATGTCCACTTTATCAAGTCCTTCCGTGTCTCCATGGTTCTATTCCAAAAGAGGAAAAGTGTGGGGGGGGGGGGTGGGCAGGAGGAAGAAAGAAGGAAAGAGAAAAGAAAAAAAGAAAAATAAAGAAAAATGCCATGCTGCATTGAAATTCTGTAGTGAATACTGATGGCATGGGGTGGCTCTGTTTCTTCAAAGGATAGTAAAAAAAAAAAAAAAAAAAAAAAACCCTGAAGAAACAGGAAGAATCTTTATCTTATCAAAAGCTGATATGCAAATGGAAAATGCTTCTCTAATAGTAATAATAATCATAATAAAGCGCTTGTGCTGTTCGAGGCAACAGGTTAACTACTTTACATCAATGATCCCCCCCCATGCAACAGACGTTACTATCCTACCCCCCACCCCCACCAAGATGAAGAAGAGGACACTGAAGATGGAGCAGGCAGCCCAAGGATACCCGGCTGGGAAGCGGGGGAACCAGAACACAGATACAATGCTGGTGTCAGAGCGTAGCTCTTATCCTGAACCGCCACCTCCCAGAAACTCTACCGGCAGATCACACACATTGTTTTTCACTGAATTCTCAAAACAAAACGAAACAAAAAACACAAAGCCTCCTGAGCTAGGAATGATGACTCTCAGTTCTTAGATAAGGAAACTGAAGTTCAGATTCTTTCTGTGCCTTCTCCGCGGCTGCCCCACTGGTTGGAGGAAGGAGTCAAGATTCAGACCCAGGACTTGAGATTCTGTGCTTCGGACTGTTTCTCCTTTCGTACCTCGCATCGCAGTCCTTGATGAGAAGAAACCATGGGTTAGCGCGGTCTTTATTCCTCCACAAGAAGAAATTGCTAAGTTACACAAAGACTGACAGCAGGTAGGACCACCTCCACTCGCTGCCAAAAGACTCGTTCACGCAGGTACCAGCTGATACTTACAGCATATCAAGTATACCCCGGGCACTGGCAGGTGCGTGGGAAAGCCACGGGAGCAGAGTGAAAGCCAGGTCTCTATCCTCATGGCAATTCTGGTTGTCTCCGGAACACCTTCTTTCCCAGGCCCAGTTTCCGGGTATTGATGAAAAAGAAGTCTATCTGTAAAGCTTAGCAGTTTCCTCCTGCTTTTCCCCTGGGACCTCCCATTGCCTGCGGCATCGTATGGCTGTCTTTTTGGGGTGCCTCAGAGCTGTGACCCCAGTGAGGTGGACTGTAGTAACTCTTCCACAAATATTTTAGACCCTCTTCCTCACTAGCCCAGATTAAGAGTTTGGCCTGAGCGACTCTCCATCACCAATACCAACCAGCAAACCCCAGACCCCGGGCATGTGCCTTAAAGGCATCCTGAGTGCAGACACCTGCCCAGCAAGTCTCTTTGGACCTTCCTCGTGATGCCTTCATTTCTCCCAGAAGAGAACCTTCTGGGCACTGTGGACAGACCACACACACATAAATAAATCTTCAACGTTTCTGCTGCCTGGAAGAGCCGCCAGTGGGAGAGTCCTTGGTGTGGGGATGAGAGCGCATCTTATCTGTCTTCCCTGAACACAGGGAAGGACTGGAAAGAAGCAATCAGATGGGGTGCGTGGCCACGAGCAGTTTCCAGCTGCCTTTGCCAGGTCCAAGGAACTATGACCTAACCTCTGCTTCAAGGAGACTACAAACAAATGTAAACAATCAGTTTCCAAGGCCGGCGTCCAACTCCTGGTGTCTTGGTCCCCTCTGCATTGTAATGTATGTCTCAGTATCCTGGTAACTGCTGAGAGAGGCCCTCAGTCGAGATGACAGACACAGCCTGCACATCTCAACAGAAGGCGGGGTCCACGTGTGCACATCTTTTTACAGTTAGCAAGATCTGCTATTTCCAATACCTCACTCGATACCCACAATTAATATGGAAAGGCAAGTTCTGCTATTCTCATGTCACAAATGAAGGGAAATGAAGTGCAGAGTTAGCGGCAGAGCTGGGGCTGGACCCTACCTGCCTGCTTCTCCGTCTTTGGCTTTGTGATAAGATGAGAGGATTAGTATAATCAGAAGACCTTCCTTGGAGGTTTCTTATAGGGAATGGAGGTTATATAAGCTAATTAATAAATGCATATTTTTATATATCCATTTATATCTATATATGTAGGTACATGTATATATGTGGCATTTAGCCTTTTGCCTGGTACAAAGTAGTCCCTCCAGTAAGAAATAGCTCTCTTGCTCTCTCTCTCTCTCTCTTTATGTAAGGCAACATAGTGTAATTACTGAGCCATGGTTTCTGAACTCAGGACAACTTAAAATGATATCATGACTGGGGCACCTTGGGGAGTACGATTGGTTGAGCATTGAACTCTTGGTTTCAGTTCAGGTCATGATCTCAGGGTTGTAGGATGGAGCCCCCTGTTTCTCTCTCCTTCTCCTTCTGCCTCTCCCTCATCCTGTGCATGCACGTTCTCTCTCTCTCTCTCTCTTTTTAAAAAATACTACTATGAGGGACACCTGGGTGGCTCAGTGGGTTAAGTTTCTGCCTTCGGCTCAGGTCATGGTCTCAGGGTTCTGGGATCGAGCCCCACATTGGGCTCTCTGCTCAGCAGGGAGCCTGCTTCCCCCTCTCTCTCTGCTTTTCTCTCTGCCTACCTGTGATCTCTCTCCCTCTCTCATTAAATAAATAAATAAAATATTAAATAGTAATAATAATAATACTATGACCTTTGACAAGTTACTTAACCTCTCTGGGTATTAGGTTCTTTATTTGGAAATAGGAATAGTGACTTTTTTTAACCCCCCAAACTTCCTGGTTTCGAGTGAGAGCTGTACAAGCAGAAGAAAGGAGTTTGCTCCCCAACGCTGACGCGCAGGAAGCAAACCGCGACTTTGTTAAGGTGGAGTTGGGGGGAAACTCTCACCTTCTTTCTGGGCTATGTACAAAGATCGAGGAAAAATTCTTTTCTTCTTGAAAAAGGCAAGAATGTACTCTGTTCTCAACTCTATGGCTATTCACTGAGATGGTGACATGAAAATGTTCCCATTCTCAGACAGGAAACTCTCTGCCAGCACGCTAAACATGAGCGCACGGCTCTACCACAAAGGTCCCAAGCTGCTGAGTCTCTGTGGTCAATTCTGTGCAGTCCGTGCACCACTCTGTCTGAGATCCTGGCACTCCTTGGGATGCTGCATGAGTCCCTGTCACTTACGGGACCTGTCGCAGCATGCTCTGGGATGATAACCTCTGTTTACCTTGTAGGGCCAGTTCTGCCTTCTCCTCCACCCCAAACACTGACTTCCCTCAATAAGTATCTCAAACAAAGGCCTGAGGGTGGGAATAGGTATGAGGGTGTCTTTTCATTTATTTATTTATGTATTTTTAAAGATTTTATTTACTTGACAGAGAGAGAGGGATAGTGAGAGAGAGAGAGCACAAGCAGGGGCAGTGGCAGGCAGGCAAGCAGAGAGGGAGAGAGAAGCAGGCTCCCTGCCGAGCAAGGAGGCTGGTGTGGGGCTCGATCCCAGGGCCCTGGGACCATGACCCGAGCTGAAAGCAGACTCTTAAGTGACTGAGCCACCCAGGTACCCATGAGGGTGTCTTTTAGGTGCTTTCCCTCTGTAGGGCTGCAGCACAAAAGCTTTTGATAAACTCGCCGAGGTGAGGGAACATGTGCTCTAGACAGTCGCCCAGTCTCCTGCCAAATAGAAAATGCAAGTTAATGTGACAGTCTGTTTTCCTGCTAAGAATAAGAATAGGAAGAGGCGGAGGAAGTGGAGAAGGAGGAAAAGGAGCAGAGGGGGAAGGAGAAGAAGAAGCAGAGACGGAGGAAGAGGAAGAGGAGAGGAAGAGATGGTAAATGCAGTGTCAAGTACGGTATGACATGTTGAGAACAATAAATGGTGGTATAACTCTTGTGCTATTGCAGCTTTACGTTACTGAGCCTGTCCTGGATGCTTCAGCACTTTCTTTCCCTGCTCTGTTAAAATAGGAGCAGGATCTTGGAGTGAGAAAACTGTGATATAGAACAAGCACTTTGTCAAATGGGCAGTGACCGGGTCATCCAAAATGAACAGAAATGAAATCTTAAAATCCCATCGAGGCCTCCTCTTGCTAACCGCCCCCCTTACGTTCCTCATGTTGTTTGGCTTGGCTCGGGAAAGGGAATTTGGCATGGATTAATGTTGGGCCATATCATCTGTGCAAATGTAATAACTAACATGTGAGCAGATCCAAACCAGCAGTATCTTCGAAGAATAAGATATGTGGCCAAGGAGGATTCAATCCAGAAATGCAAGGATGGTTTAATACTACAAATGTTGAGTGCACCTGGGTGGTTCAGTGGGTTAAGCCACTGCCTTTGGCTCAGGTCAGGATCCCAGGGTCCTGGGATCGAGTCCCGAATCGGGCTCTCTGCTCAGCAGGGAGCCTGCTTCCCTCTCTCTCTCTGCCTGCCTCTCTGCCTACTTGTGATCTCTCTCTGTCAAATAAATAAATAAAATCTTTAAAAAAAAATGTTGATAACTGCATTACATCATTCCATCAGATTAAAGGAGAAAAAAAAGATGATCATCTTGAGGAAATTTACCAAATTGTCCTGATTAAACTAGAAATAGTACAGAAGGAATAGTAAAGAATGTGAGAAATTGGGGCTCAGTCGGTTAAGCATCATACTCTTGATGTCAGCTTGGGTCTTGACCTCAGTGGCATGAGTTCAAGCACCACATGCTGGGTGAGAAAGCTACTTAAAAAAATTTTTTTTTAAAGAAGGATGTGAGAAGTCAATTTAGAAATTAGTAGTTAAACACCAGGTGCATTATCATTAAATTCAAGAACAAAGCACAGACATCACTATCATATGTTATTATTTAACACTGTTCTGGAAGTTCAGATCTGTGAAATAAAGTTAGAGAGATAGATATTAACAAAGATACTTGAAAATAAATTATAATTTTCTGTTTCTTAACCCCCAAAGAAAAAAATAAGCAATTAATAGAGTTTAGAATGCTTACTGGTTGCAAATAAATATATAAGAATCAACAACTTCTCTAAATAACTGCTGTAGGTCATTGAAATATTAAAAGGAAAAAAGAAATTAAAATATTAATAGAAGAAAATCATTTTATAAATCAAATGATGTAAACAGTCTAAAGATAAAGTTAATAACACCATATACAAAAAAAACCCCTCAGTATTTGTATACACCTAAACATAAGAACTATAACTATATAACTCTTGGGAGAAATTATGATAATAAATTTCAATTATCATGGGTTACACAAAGTCTTATCTATGATGCCAAAAGCACAAGTAACAGAAGAAAATACAGATAAGTTGGACTTGCTCAAAATTTAAAACTTTTGTACTTCAAAGAACACTATGAAAAAAGTGAAAAAGTACCCCACAGCTAAGGAGAACATATTTATAATTCATGGATCTGACAAGGGACTTGTATCCAGAATATATGAAGAACTCTTACAACTCAATAACAAAATGACAGCCCAGTTTAAAAATGATCAAATGACCTGAATAGACATTTCTCTGAAGTAGCCAATAAGCACATGAAAAGATGCCCGACATCATTAGCTTTTACAGAACATGCAGACCAAAACCATGACGAAATCCCACTTTATACCCATCAGGATAATCATGTACGAGAACTGATTACTCAGTCCCCATAGCAGGATAGTGGCAGCGAATCATGGTTAGCTCAGCAGACATCTCACACTGATATATTAAAAAAATGGCCCACAAATTTTATCCAGAAATATATATTAAAAAGCAGTGACACTAGTTGAAATATCTGAATATGGCATCAGAACTGGTAAATAGGGACAGAGAGAGAAGAGGTGACCTATCTTTATTATAAGACCTTTAGTAGTATTTGCTTTTTTTTAAAAAAAAAAATCATACTCATACATTTTGTGGTTGAAGAATTAAAATGGATTTCTAAAAGAGGAAGAGAAAAACTTACACTCAAGCTTTGTAGAAACTGAGATTTGAAAACATAAACAATGTGAATTTAAGAGACTTAAGAGACAGAAAGCCAATTCCTTCCTTACTGCGTTTAACGGTCTGAAACAAGTCAGCCAAATCTCTCTAAACCTTGACTTAAATGTAACAGTCTCTGACCTGTGTGTCTTTACCAGACTGTGCTGGAGACTGAACGAGAGCATGAGTGTGGAGATGCTGTTTGGATTATCAGGTTCACTCCAAATGTTAGCTAATTACAAACACAAAAAGGGACTGTAAACATTAACATGTCTATGCAGAGAAAGTCAGCTCCGGTTTCCTGCTATTTGAGTCAGTGGTTCTCCTTTGCATAGTGCCTGGTGCCTAGCAGGGCTTCCACTGTAATATCCATGAATGTATAGGGATGTCATGCTTCCGCGAGATCAAAGATAGTAGACCCACTCAATAGAATCATGAATTGGGCAACTGTGTCGTTGTGGTGACATGCCCAACATAGAGGAGTGAGGTACAAGAGAAAATTAATAGTTAGAGTATTTAAATAAATACTTTAAATAAGAGGGTCCTGCTCCTCCAACTTTTGACAGAGTAAGTATATAACATTTACACTGACATGTAATTTATAAACCAGAATGGTCCCTGGGCAGTGTGATTCGGTAGAATAACACCCTTTGGACGCATGAGTCCCAGCTCTGACCTTCAGCAGTTAAGTGAACCGCTTAGCAAATGTGAGCATCAGTTTCTGCTCACTGAAGTAGGGATAATAACCTGTGCGATGTGGGACTATAGCGTGGACGAGAGACACGGTACGGGAAGAGCCTGGCTCAGACTGTGCGGTCGCCGCCCGCCGTGGTGGAGCCCGGTTCTGCCACCTTCATGCAGTCCTCTCTGTGGTCCTCCTGCCCTCAGCACTTCAAATCTGTGGCTTTGTCCACAGTTTTCTCAGGAAAGATAATAAGGTTGGTTATCGTGGCCTTTTCCCACTGTTCTCACTTTATGAATACCTAGGCTTCATCTCTGCCAGTCTCTTGCCTTATTTAATCGCGTGTTTAGCCAACGAAACCCATGACTCCTCTAACCCAAAGGATGCCTGCATAAGCTCAGAGACATGGCCAAAGAAAGAATCCCCTGTGTCCATGGGATGCCGGTCCGCTGACTCTGCTGATTCCTTCCATGTGCATGGACCCATACTTTCCCCAAAAAGTGGCTTCAGTGACAAATTCACACGTTCAGTGTCCAGGGCTCCCTGCTTTGAGAGTCTGTCTGTCTCTTATGCCCATCTCCCAAGCATGGCCAGTAGACGATCAAAGGTGGCTTTCCTCCCCGATGCCAGCCAGCCTTGTGAATGTCCCTCTCAGTGTAAGAAAGAACCAGGCTGAGCACAGCATGATCCCTGGCAGACAACAGGGGATGAGTCAAAGCAAAAGAGCAGAACTGAGCCGTGGTGCACTTCGGTCACCACAATGGCATTTGCCATTCAACAAACATTTGTCAAGCTGTGCTGTGGGCTATTTTTCCATATGTCGTCCCACCAAATGCCCCATAGATGGGCATTATCTTTTCATTTTACAGATGAAGAGAGAGACACGCAGATGCCGGGTAGAGCTCTGTTAGGCCCCCAGCTAGGAACTGCTAAAAGCAGGATCTGAACCAGCATCTCCAGAGAAGAAATTGTTTTTTCCATGTTGCCACTGCCTCTGCTTCCAGCCTGAAGTGTAGTAATAAATCCTGCCTGTGATTACAGGCCTCATGATGAAGAGTATAGCATTGGGAATCTCAGACTTGTGCTTTTCTTAAGACAGTATTGTTTCTCCAGCTCTAAACGATTCATTCATTTATTCAGCAGTGACTTACTGAGGACCTCCCACAAGCCTTGCACCGTGCTGGATGCTGGAAATACAGAGGAGCCTGGGACATGGTCTTTACCACCAACACAGTTTAGGAACAAGCAGGGAATCTATCTCACCCGAATCTGTACCAAATGGGTAAACCCAAGTGCCCTTGTCAGCTCCTGCCTTCCCAGACCAACTCTCCAACAACCCAAGGAGCCTTCAGCTTACAAGCCCATCCCTACCCTGCCTGAGTCTCCTTAGCAGTGTCGTTCTTAACTGAGGAGCATGGTACTACAACAAGGTGACTCTGAACGGGGTTCCATCACCCCTCTCCAAGAGCAATGACTTGCCACCAGTCCCTACCAACAGTGTCCAGTGTCTGATGAGACACTGCAGCCCTGGCTGCAGCCCTTGGGTGGCTCTGTGCCCACAGGCCACTTGGAGCATACCCCATCTAAGAAAAGAGATGTCCACCGACATCCCAGTCCTCCCTCCCTCTCCGAACATGAATCCCATCTCCTGCTTGGACAAATTTCCGCTCTGACATCTTAGGCCTATCAGCTGGGGTCCTGAGGACCTATCTCTTTCAGATCGACTTCTTTCTGAGTCTTGGGATCTCCCCACCACCCCAGGCCTTCTGTAAGTGGATGGGGCTGTTTCCTAAACCAGGCTGACCCAGAGTGAACCATGGTGCGTGCAGATTGGAGGAATGAAGACGGGTGTCCCAGGGCTCCCTGTAGATCTCAGTGTAGGTGCCCGCAAGCCTGAAACAGAACACGTAGGCAGTGTCTCTTTCAGGTTGCAAATCACAGAAAGTCAGGTCGCCTTGGATACAGAGGTTTTGTGATACTTGGGGATATAAGGAAGTCCCAGAAATAGGCAGCTGCTCTGCCAGTCTTCAAGAAGAATGACTCCCGGGCACCTGGGTGGCTCAGTTGGTTGAGCGACTGCCTTGGGCTCAGTTCATGATCCTGGACTTCCAGGATCAAGTCCCGCATCGGGCTCCCAGCTCCTTGGGGAGTCTGCTTCTCCCTCTGACCTTCTCCTCTCTCATGCTCTCTCTCACTCATTCTCTCTCAAATAAATAAAGAAAATCTTAAAAAAAAAAAAGAAGAAGAAGAAGAAGAAGAATGACTCCCATGATGGCCTGTGGCACGAGAGACAGTAGCAAGCAGCCTAGAACTTCTGTCTTTAGACGCGGTCACTGGGCTTCCCGTTCTGGTACTCCACCTTCCAGTGCTTCTTTTCTGGGTGTCTATGTCCAGTTGCTTCTGCCTCTGTCCTCACGTTACTCTGCTATTTCTACTCTTTTTCACTGATTTTTCTCCATATGCCATACTCACAACTTCCCTAGAGAGAATCTGATCATGTCCTTTTATCAGCATTTGATATGGATTATTCCTGGAGGGTAGATGGTCAAACCAGGTTCTCGAGGCCGCTGCTCATTACCTGACATCAAGATTCTAGCCAGAGAGTGAATCTTGGTCTAACCAGTGGTCCCTGGTATAGGATGGTCATAGTGCTATGACAAGTTATACCCAAGGCTCAAGGTGGTCTGATGGGCACTTAGAATCCCCTGCATTCATCTCTGCCATACTTCCACAAGGACTGACCTTCTCTTACCTCTTAGTTACCAGATCAGCCAGCAAATCTCAAAGGATCCCCAAAGATCCCTGAGATCCCAGCATGCCTTGCGGCCCAGCCCTGCAAAATGACCACAATATCATTCATAGGAAGCCGTTCCCTATTTTTTGTGGGATGGACCCCATGCTAACAAAAAAGAAGAAATCATCTGGCTTTTGTCAATTACTGCCCTTCTTTCTGGTTCATCGGGATCCCAGTTTCCTGTTGTTGGTTTTTTTTTTTTTTTCCAACTTATTTTTCATCCATCTCTTAGAAAGAAACAAACCTGATTTCTCATGAACTCATTTAGAGTCTTGGCTGCCATTGCTTTCCCTAGTAACTCACTCCACATGTTTATCCCTCTTGCCCAGTTCAGTTCTCCTGGAGGAGCTGGCTTTATTTGTTCTGCAACAAACGTTGCTCAGCTTGATCTCCAAGCCAGGTGGGGCAGTGGGTTCGGAGAGCGAGCGATCACCGGCCTTGTCAATATCATGATCCTCTCTCACCAGCACCGCTGCGGCTCACTCCGTGTTTGCGGGGGCCGGGGGTGGGGGGGTGGGTGTGCGACACCAGGACGGGGGCCTTCCAGCCGTGCGTCGTCCACACTGTGTCACCCTAACACTGCCACTCTGGGAGGCAGTTGCTATTTTATATGGTCTCCATTTAGGGTTGAGAGAATCGGGTCCGGGAGACGCACTAAGTGAGAGCGGCGCACTGCCCTCTGGCTCGAATCTGCCCCATTGATCTGAATACGTTCTGAACGCGCTTGTGTGCCTACCTGGCTCCGGAAACTACAACACGGTTCCTTCCAAAACAATGAACACAGGGAGTCTGCAGGGTTCTCTTCCACCCCTGCCATCCAAGCAGCCGTGATTATGGCACCTGCACAGGCCACGTGGGCACCCACGCGAAACCCGTGGGAATAATGGTCCCTCTCCATCCAGCAGCTCCTGCGCTCTGCTCTCATTCACCTCCTGTCTTTACCACGAGAGTTTTACCACCCACTTTCTCATCCCCGAATGAGCCCAGGGCCGCTCGGAGGCTTCGGGCCAGCATCCCTTACTGAAACAAGCCAACAAACAAAAAGCTTTGCCTGTGTACACGCTTTAGAATATCCAATATCCTCTCTTAAGCCCTAATTCTCTCCTTGCTTCATCCAAGATGAAACTGGTCCATGGGAGTAGAGCAGTTTGCCCGAAGTTGCAATGCCAGAGGAGAGACCTAAGCCCGAAACAAGGTTTCTTTCTGGATCTTCCCTCAGTTGGAACATGGGCTTAAAATCGTGCGCAGACCCATTACATGCTATCTTCCTCCTCCCTCCTGCTTATGTCCCACCCCATATCGTTGCCACCCAGCTTGCACTGCAGCCGTTGCTGGTGGGGTCTGAGCCACTGTCCCCCAGCTGGACCACCTCCTTGCTCGCTTGCCGCCCTAGGGTTTCTCGAAGGTCATGAGGTAGAGCATCTGTGGGGACCTGCTCAGCGCTTATGCTCGGGCAAATCTGGAAATGCAAGGGACTTAACATCCCATGGAGCATCCTTAACAATGTGGGTGGATTAGTGACCCCATTTTCATTCTCAGACAATTATGAAGCACTTCTTTATGCTCCTAGGAGAGCCCCAGCAGACACCAGCCCCCACAGCCCCTAGTGATGATCGGCTAGATAGAGCACCCTGTACCGGCCTGCCTCTTTCCTCATGCCCCTGCTTCCCAGCTCCCCTACTAGTGTTCCCTGAGATTATGTCTAAAAACAACCACCTGCTCGCAAACCCACATGTCCAGCTCTGCTTTCTCAGGGGTTGATCCAGGTTCTGACGGCTCTCTAGCTGTTTGTTTGTTTGTTTTTAATATTTTATTTATTTATTTGTCAGAGAGAGAGAGGGAGAGTGAGCGAGCACAGGCAGACAGAGTGGCAGGCTGAGGCAGAGAGAGAAGCAGGCTCCCTGACAAGCAGAGAGCCCGACGTGGGACTCGATCCCAAGACGCTGGGACCATGACCTGAGCCAAAGGCAGCCGCCCAACCAACTGAGCCACCCAGGCATTTCCATCTCTGGCTGTTCTTTATACTAGGCTTCTGTTTAAGATTGCTTTTAAATGGAAGACCGCACTGCCGAAAGGAAAGAGGAGAGAAAGATGGAAAGGAGACAGCAGGCCAGGCCAGAAGGAAGGAAGAAAGGAAAGAAGAGGGAAGGAAGGACGGACGGACAGACGTGAGAGAGAAGGAGGGAGCCGGACTCGAAAGCCACTGGCCTACAAGACAAAATCTATACTTGTTACATTGGCATTCAACGTCTTTGAACCCCATTAACTTTCCAGCCGTATCTAGACTCTCTAGAAGGAATGCGGCTGTCCTACTGAGCCGCTACTGCTTTCCAAGAATCCGTGCCACCTCACACCTCCTTGCCAGTTGTCTTTCCCTGTGGATCCCTCGGCCCTCTGGACTCTTACTCGTCTCTCGTGCCCCAAGCCAATGTCACCTTCCCTGTGATGCCTCCAAGTGCCGCCTCGTCTGTGTCACATGCCCACGCATCTCCTGAGCAACCACAGTGGGGCCAGGAGCTCTCCTAACCACTTTGCGATTCATCTTCACAAAAGCCTTGTGGGATAAGGGCAGTTATGATACCAAGGATGTAGGTCCAGCTGGGGGAACTGAGGCTCTGGGAGGTTCAGGAGCTTGTGACGCTGGAGAGTGTTCCCGCAGGGTTCACATAGCCATGTGATTATTCATGTGTCCTCTTTCGCACCAGACCGAAGCACTTTTGGGGGCGGGGATCAAGTCTTACGCGTCTCTGGGATTGCCTAAAAGCAGAGCCTAGTGGGAACCCCAGCACACAACAGGTACAGGAAAGTATTTGTTTATGTGATGAGGGTCCACACCGGCCTAGAAGAAGGGCCCCTGATTTCCATCAGACATCGCTGGTCCCACCACACCGTCCCACCCCCAGGATGGAACTTGGGGCCTCCTTTTGCTTCTAAAGCTCTGAAGTTGTTGTAAGAACAATTGTTAACTTTTTTCAGGGACTTGCTACAACTAATCTAACCCTCCAGTGAGCCAGCCGATGAGTTCTTGTTGTCATCACAGCTTGAGCGTACTGTGTTATGCACTAGTCCCCCAGCCTCTGTCGTGAGCCCCTGAGGGTCTCCAGGACGGGGTCCTCCTGGCTCTGCTTCCCCTTCCACAGCCCCCTGTCCGGGGCTGGGCACGGAGGAGAAGTGATGTCACCGAGCAAGGGCAGGGCCGTTGGGACAGGCCCATTAGGTGTGGTGGCCTGGTGTTTTCCCCAGCTGGGCCGGGGCCCCATGGTCCTGTGGCCGGCCTCAGGGCTGACCTTCACTTCTCAGACCTGTCTTTGGATCTGGCTTCTCCCGGGAGCCCAGCTTTATAAACAAAAAACAAACAGAGCAAATAAAAACATTATCTCATTGGTGCTTGAGTCAGCTGCTCCAGATGCTTGGGGAGATGGGGAGGGGGTGCTGAGAGCCAGCAGGAAAGTGGGGCTGCAGCCCGGTGCACAGAGCGGCAGTGGGGGGGGTTGAGAGTCTGCGGCCAGTGTGGCCACCTCCACGGGCATCCCCACCCCCACCCAGCCTCCGCCAGCTGGCCGGACGGATGCCTGCCGCCTCCTGGGCATCCAGCCCCCACCCCTGAATGCCCAGAGGAGGCCCAGGCAGCTGCTGTGTTGGATAAACAGAGCTGTTCAACTAGGTACCTTCATGTCCCTTATCTCATTTACTCCCCAGGAACTATCCGTGAGATCAGGTTTTGCCATCCCACTTCACCGATGAAAAGCTCAAGTCCAGAAAGGGAAATCACATACCCAAGCAGGAGCAAACAAGTGCAAGAACCTGGACTTGACCCGAGGTCATTCGCCCCTAGCTTCTGAGCTTGTCCCAGTCCTCCCCCTCCCCAGGAAGGTGTGGCAACATCCAACCCCGCAAGGGGTTCAGCTCTCCTCTGCTGCGGACCCTTCTGAGGATGGAAGGGGAGTCAGTTTCAAAAGAAAGTCAGCTTGGGTTTCCCGAGTCCACATCCCTCCATTGAGCTCCAGCAGAGAGAGCACTTGCCAGGGAGCCAAGGAACCCAGGTTCAAAGCCCAGAACCCCTTGCTGCTGACATGCTCTGTGCACTGAGAAATGTCACCTCCCCTCTCTGGGCTGATAAGTGAGCATGTCCGACATGAGCCCTGACACCAAGCGGCTCCTATGGCTATAACTTCCCACCCCATATTAGGTGTTCCACATTTTAAAGGAATCTGCAACCCTCTTACCTCTTTTTGAACCAGCCCCAGACACAAAGCTTCAGTCAACACCCCGGGTTCGTGCCGCAGAACCCAGAGCAAAGCGAGGCTTCGCAAAGCGGCGTCCTGGCCCTGCCTGGCCACATGGATGTCTCCCCCCTCCCAGCCACGTTCCGGAGGTGCTGAAACTCTGAGAACTGTGCCCCATTCTCCTATTTTTCTCATGTGTTTCGGGACTTGGCTCCGTCTAACATTTCATTCTCCAGACGTGATTCAGCGCAGAAGTTTCATTACATCTTGACATTTTCCACCCAGTCTGAAAGTCCTGCATGCGGGCCTATCCTGAGGCTCTCTTGCTGTTTGTTCAGTAACTAATTAGTGCTGGTAGAGGAACAAGTATAGCCTCCAGGTTGTTGCCAAGATCAACGGCATCCAATTCCACTGGAGGTACAAGGGGGTGGGACAGAGTCCAAAGTCTGGCAGAGGCCAGCAGAGCACGGACATGTTGTGGCAGGGAGGGGAGAGAAGGTGGCCAGATGTGTGGTGGAGAGGCCAGGGACCGGGGGTGGGGGGGGATGGGTGCTTTTCAGGGGAGAAGTCTAGCTTGATTTAGAAGAGCACACAAGGAGATAACCTCTCGTCCCTCCTGTTTGCTGACATCATGCCCTGGCTTGAGCCCCAGTTCTAACACATCTGAGAATTTTAGGGGCCGCTGTCCCTGTGAATCGGGTCTGATCAGTGGAAGACCTCCCCTGACCCAAAAACTCATTTTGATAATTTAATGAACGTTCACGGCATGAGCCCCTTCTCTGGCTAGGATACGCTGACGTGGAGGCGAATGACTCGTGGTCCTGGGTGCTCCAGGACCAGCAGCCGGGGGGAGAGGCCGATAGGGAAACAGGCAGGGGGACTCAGTGTCGGGAGAAAGAGGGCAAAGCATTGTGTAAGCTTTGAGGACACATGATGGGAAGAGACCCAGCTCTGGCGGGGGACTCTGGGAAAGGCTTTCTGGTGGCAGAGACGTTTGAGGTGGAACTTAAAGCCCACGTGGGGACTGACGCAGAGAGAAAGCATTGATGGGCCTTCCAGACTCTGCACCGCATGGCACTGCGAGTGAGTGTCTTGCTCGTCTTGTGCTGGGCCCAGAGCTAGGCAACAGCGGGAATGCATGAATTAGGTCCACGGCATCCAGATAATGCACGCAGCAGCAGGTGAAAAACGGGGGGGTCAGAACCCTAGAGGCTAAGTGAGCAAGTAGTGTCCAGGTCAGAAAGGGTCAGTCTAAGGACATGGGCTTTCCTCCCCTCACCTGCATTGTCTAGTATGGTTGTTACTAACCACAGGAGGCTCTTTAAATAAATTTATATTAATTAAAATTAAAAATTCAGTTCCTTGGTGGCACAGGGAATAGTCCAAGGGCCCAATAGTCACATCAGTCTAGTGGCTATTATATTGGGCAGGGCAGCTATAGCCCCATCTCTGTCATCACAGAAAGTTCCATTGGACGGTGCTGCTATAGACCATGTGGACCATTGAAGAAGGTTTGTCACCTGAGAAACACACAGGTCAGATTCGTGTTTCAAGTGACACGTGAGGGACCACAGACGGGTCATTTGGGAGGCTTTTCCTGCTGAACCTTGATGAGGCTGAGAAAAGAGAAGGTGACGGGACAGGAGAGCTCTCCTTCTGTTACTCCAGCCGAGTTTTGATGATGATGGAGGGGGTGGGGAGGCATGGCAGGAGCTTAGCTCTATCCTTTGTTAGTCCAGGGAGCCTTGATGGTGATAGAGAGGAGCAGGGACATGTGGGTAAGTGGTTCTGCCACTTCAGCAGGGATTCAGATCCAGGCGGTCTGGGTCCAGATCCTTCTGTGGCTCTTGCTGGCTACGCGGTTTTGTGAAAGTTTTAAAGCTTCCTTCTGCCTCTGCTCTGTGCATAACGTGCGATGACAACGGCACCTATGTCATAGAGCTTTTGAATATCGAATGGGATGACATTTGTAATACACTTAAACCAGAATTGGGCTCATAATAAACCTCAAAGGAGTAAAATCTCAAGACCAAGAAGCAGTGCTGGCTTGAGGTCTAGCACATGAACTCTGGATCTTTCTTTCCATGCTTGAAACCAAGCTTAGTCACTTTCTAGCCAATGGCCTTGGAAGAGGTATCTCAAATTCTCTGTGTTCATTTCCTCATTTCTAAAATGGGGCTAGGACTCGTACCTGCCCCGGAAGGTCGCTGTGAGAGGTCAGTGGATCATGTATGGAAGGGACTTAGACTGCCACCTGGCCTAGCGATGTGCCCATACTGTTGTGCCCATGGTGGGTCATATTTCAAACAAAGTTTTTTCCAAGTGTAAATACAGGAGCCAATTACGTAGAAGGATAGTGTGCGCATAGGGATGTGCCCATTGCTGTTAATGCTACTATCAGTGCTGTTTCTGTTATTAACAAGGAAGCAAGGCAATGTTCTGATTCTTCATTTATACTGAAATAGTCTATCCTCCTTGGTGCTGGCGGTAGGAGTGACTTGGAGATCTTGCTCTTACTTCTACCCCACGAACCCTCCAATGGAATCGTTTCTTCTTTCTCTTTGTTTCCAGGAACCCATCCCACCTCATCTTCCAAGTTGCTCAGGGTAACACACTAGAAGTGGCCTTGATAAATAAGGGACCTTTGCGGATCTTGAAGTCTTTTTGATTCTCTTCTCAACAAAATCTGGCTTCTAAGACTCTCTTGACTTACTACAACCGCGGGGAAGATGTCAGAAGCTGCGTACAATACTATTCTTCTCTTTGCATTATTGCTGGAAAATTATTTAATTCTTTCCTAGGGAAATGAATCAGGGTTTCAGGTCCAAAGGCTGGACCCAGGAGGAGTCAACACAGGCTCTTTTCTCTGCTCCTCACAGGTTTGCAATGGGGCTTGCTTTACACGGGGCTTCTCAGTGACCCCTCTGAATTTTGCCTGGGCCTTTCCTAAAAGGACAGTGTCAGATAGACATCATGAGCATATCAGAACCCCCTAGCAGACAGCCCACAGGGCTAGGGAACTGCTGACTGATGGAAGTGCCATTGTTTAATCGTCTCTTAATAATTACACCTATACAGCAGGTAAAAATTGGGACATATGGCTGCCCTACCAAAATCAGTCTGGGGGTTGAATCATCTGACTTGACCTTGTAGTTGACAGTCTGAAGCTCTCTGTGTAGGTCAGGGGTTGAGAACTAGACACAGGAGTGAGTGTTTATTGGCAGGAGGGGAGTGGAAATCGAGGAGTGGACAAAGTGGAGGTCCAGCAGGTGTCAGCTCGTTTTTAATTAAACAGTTTCTGTCTATTAAACCTGCTCATTGGAGAAGACATGGAAGAAGCAAAGCACAGAGAAAAAAGAAAAGGAAAAACTCTGATAATCTTGTAATAGCCCCTTTCAATCTTCTTTCTGTACAACTATTAGCTCAATTCATCTGGGAGGTAAAATTACTAGTCCACTTATTAAATCACACATCTATGGAAGTTTCTTTGGGCAGCAAAGACCAACTGATGGAACAAGGTGGAAACATGCAGGTAGCCTGTGCTTGTATCCCACCATGGACCTGCGGTCACATCCGTCAGGCCAGGACCCCTGCCTTTGACAGCTCTCCTTGTTTGTCTGTGTAATGGACACTGGAATGCTGGCCTCTATCCACACTAAGGGAACCTTACAAAACAACATCGCGTTCACCCTCCATTTGTCAAAGGGAGTGGTAATATTCGGGCAGTGTGTATGGGATGGAGACAAAGAAGGGGAAGCGTTGATTTAAAGATTTATATTTATTTATTTTGAGAGAGAGAGAGAGAGATTGTGTGCATAGAGGGGGCCTGGGAGGAAGGGCAGAGGGGAGAGAGAGTTTTGAGCAGACTCTGCAGTGAGCACGGAGCCCGATCTCACGACCCTGAGCTCATGACCTGAGCTGAAACCAAGAGTCGGATGCTCAACCTACTGCACCACCCAGACTCCCCAGGGGAGCATTGATTTGAACCTACCACGAGCACAGAGCAATGTGCTAGGCATTTTATTCTGCAGTTTTTTTTTCAAGTATCTCTTGTTTGAGTGATTTTTATTTCCAAAGTGATGCATGCTTCACTGACCTCAGTCAGTATAGTGCTGATGCTCAGGGAAGGCTAGAGGGTTGCAGTCACAGTGGGTATGAACACAGAGCCTGGAGTCGAACCCTTGCCCCATTACTAGGGTGTTATGATCTTGGATGAATTACTTAATTGGTCTCTTCAATACTAAAACAGGAAAAATATATGTGGCCCTTGCCACAGGGCAGTGGTCAGGAGGGAGTGAACTGATCCATGTGAAAATATGGCACGCAGTGTCCAACACATCATCAAGTCAGTTTTCCTTACCAGTGTTTCTCCATCAGTGTTCTCCAAGGAACCCCGCCCCTCCCCTCCACACTCCCTCATCCCTGACTCCGGACCCTAGAGAAGGAGGGTCAGAGTGGGGCAGGTGAGCAGCCTCTGCTGTCATGGTCCACAACCAGAACCAGCATATTAGGAGGGCTCATTTATTTGTTTTTATACAAAAACAAATCTTGAAAAAGGGAGTGGGAATGGCTTCATTTACTGGCTGATGGAATTTGCTTGTCATCTCTGAAACCACCCTCATTTTCCTCAGGTTCAGCACCTTCCTTTGTGCGAGCATGGAGCATTTTCCGAGGGTAGCCCTCTTGGACTCAGTGCCTGTCCCGCAACCTCCCAGGAGGGTGAGGAGAAGGCCTCTTCCTGCAAACCCCTTGTCCAATCCTCCCTGTTCTTTGGTTTCTCACTTTGAAGTTAGATCATTGCTTGGAATTCAGACTTTTAAACAATTTTTTGCATTTTTTTGGTATTACCTCTATCTATCTCTATAGTTTCATGAGTTTTCTCTTCAAGACACCACTTGCTTAGTCATTGTCTCCAAAACTTGAGTGTCGCAGTGTCATTGTCTTTCTACTGTATCCATCTGATCCATTATCAAAACAAGTTCCCCACCCATCCTCAGCCCCACCACGCTCTGTGTCTCTCTGTCATTGTTACTGCTAGAGATTCCTTCTGCGTAATTGGCCCCTGTATTTACACTTGAAAAAAAAAACTTTGTTTGAAATATGTCCCAGAAAGGAAAGTCCCAAGAAGGGAAACCAATGATTGCTTCCACCTCTCTCTTCAATTGTCTTTGTCTTTTCCTTTGTTTTCTTCCTTCCTTCTTTCCTTTCCTTTCTTTTCTTTCCCTTTCTTTCTTTCTTTCTTTCTTTGTTTGTTTCTTTCTTTCTTTCTTTCTTTTATTTTCTTTCTTTCATTTTCTTCCTTTCTCTCTTTTTTTCTTTCTTTCAACCAGCACTAGTCGGGGCTAGTAGGGCTCAGTATAAATAAATCAAACCCCCTCCCCAATCTGTCCCCCATCTTAAAACTCACTTCAGCTCCTTTGGTAGTTTGACTGATCCCATACTCTTCTGTGCTTCCTCCTCACCCTGTTTCCTAGTGTATTTGGCATCTTTAGCATTCCCTGGGGCAACAAGATCCTTTAAGATCCACCCCCAAGTCCCTCCACTCCCCACTCCCCTTTTATTTTTCAATTTGTGGAAATAGAATATGTTATCCATCTCCTAAAACTGCCTCTTCTTCAGTTGTTACTGATTAGAAAATCTGCATTTAGAATGCATCCTGGGATATTTAGAATCAATAAGTGTGTGCTACAAGCAGAAACAAGAGACCGAGATGATTACCATCAGATTGTCAAAAGATCAGGATTGACATCTTAAATCCAGTTTTAACTCCATAGCCTTAAATAAGAGACTTAACTTCTTTAAGCTTTTATTTATTCCTCTGTAAAATGAAGTCAGTAGTGTCAAATTCACTGGAAGACACACAGGAGATGATATAAGAGAGAGATTTCTCTACACATATTTGATACTTAGGAAATCTGATATCAAAGATATTTGATACAAATATCTTAAAAGGAATTTATTCTGAACAGTTTTAGATGTTTCTGATTTATCATAGTATCCCTTGATGTTGTAATCCCACAAACCCTATAAAAGTAAAAGGATCCAACCTGTGTCACTTGGTTTTTCTGTTCATAGTCACACAGACCAGTGGACCTGCAATCCTGTCACTGGTCCTTATCCCAGATCTGGGAAATGGCCTCAGGGAAATGAAAGATGTTTTCCCTGGTTGGAAGGGGTAATATAATAGATCTTGGATCATTGAGTCTCCCCCTCTTTCTTTAGTGTTTCCAATCCTTTTATATACCCTATTATGGGCCCTTCACCTTTTAATCATGGTTAACCTAGAGGCTAAGGATTTACTTATGAAACATACATGAGGTTCATAAGGGATTAGGTATAAGTCCCAGCATGGCCCCCCCAAATGGTGCCAGAGTGCTATGAAGACATTAGTTTACCAGTCATGGAAAACCCATTGCTTAGACACTCTTCTTATCAGTGGAACCTGCTGAGTGTGAACAATGATCAACCATGACTTCGCATCTTAGAGACCACTTGTCTCAAAAAAAGAGTCCTGAGCCAAACCACAAGCATTGTTTCTGGTTCCAGCTCTGCCAGTATCTCCCTGAATAGAGAGCCTGTGGTGGTCACTACCACCCTCTAGACCTCCAGGTCCCGTAAACACTGATATTCTGGGATGTTATCCTGCATATCTTCCCTATAGCCTTGACAACAGTCCTAAAGTCCTAAAGCTCTCCCCCTCCTCTCAGCTCTGAGTGCGCCGTACCTGAGCCAGATGGTCGGAGCCACTGTCCCACACGCCTGCAGTGTTCCAGGCAGAGCTGACATGAGTTGATGGCTCCTGCTCATGGTACTGAGGGCGCATAAAGAGATTTATGTTGGTACCTGGAATAAATCTGCATGTTAAGCTGCTTCCAAAGACAGTATGGATGGTAAATTATGGCTCCAATCCAGGTTTCCATTTCACTTTCGCAAAGCAAGATTCGGTGGCACGTGGAAGGCCATGTTAAGGATTTAGTTGATTAGTACTCTAGGGAAGGGGTACAGTAAGGACATTTGGAATCCAATCTAACTGAATTCGTCTCTATTCCTACTATCTCTGTGACCCCTCCAACCCTCAGTTCCCCATTTAGAGTGTTAGGACCATTAATCAATGGCGGATATCTAGTGTACCACTTAGTAAATCAAAGCTTAGTTACGGCTTAAGAACGAATTGTAGCCGCTGATAGTGATTTCCTTCCAGGCTATAGAGTATGGAAAGGGGGGAGAAATGGCTTGGCAGTGGGGAAAAGCTGACAGATACTACTTCAGTGAGGTGATCAAGGTCAGCGTCAGCGATTCTAATCATGTCGAAAGATGCGTGCTTGAAACGACGTGATGATATGATGTGGCATTTTACATCTGTGAGAGCTTACTCTTACAAACGCATCACCCCAGTCTACTCATGAGAAAGACTTTACATTATGAGAGGGGGATGTTCTATAAAATACCTGGCCAGTTCCTCTCCACTCTGTCAAGGTCATCAAAAGCAAAGAAAGTCTGAAACTGTCACAGCCAGGAGGAGCCTAAGGAGACACGACCACTAAATGTAATGCGGTATCCTGGACAGGAACTGGGAACAATGAAAACCACAAACGAGGTAAAAACTAAGGGCATCAAGTAAAACATGGACTGTAGTTAATAATAGTATGCCATTATTGGCTCATTAATTATAGCCTACGTACCATACCAGCGTTAAGACGTGAATAATGGGAAAGCCTGGGTGCAGAGTATATGGAAACTCTATACAATCTTCTTAATTGTTCTGTAAATCTAAACTGTTCTAAAAAAGTAAAGTCTATTTTAAAAAGTGGATTATAATAGCTATTTTCTGCAAAGAGTCAGTTTTTAACACACTTGTGCAGAGAACCCCGTCAGTGCAAGGCCTTGTGCCGGGTGCTGGACATGACAGGAATGAGACCTGGTCCTGGCCTCCGGAAGAGCCTGGAGCCTGCTGGGAAGTTAGCTACATACTGAGACACTGCGTGCCTCCCTTACACACTACGGCAGAGATGGGGGCGACGGGCCATGGGATGGAAACTCGGCTGTGCTTCCCCTGAAAGGCTCTGCCATTGGTCTTGAAGAACTAGTTAGGGTTTGCCAAGTAGAGAAGGGGCTGGCAGCATCTGGGGGTTGGGGGGAGCTGTGTGTGTAAGGGAACTGGGGAAGGAGGGGGCAGTGGGGAGAGGAACGTGACAGCGGCTAAGTGTGAAGGGATGTCTGGAGAGACATGAGGCCAGAAAACTCAGAACTTGCTTAGCCCGCAGGTAGGGCTGCTGGAGCAAATGACCACATACTTGGTGGCTTCAAAAAAAAAAAAAAACAGAAAGGTGTTCTCCGAGCTCTGAGGCCAGACTTCTGACGGGCAGGTTTCAGCAGGCCTCATGGTCTGAAGGCTCCGGGGGTGGGGAGGAGGGGACACTTTCCCGGCCTCATCCGGCTTCTGGTAGCTCTCAGCATGTGACCTGTGAACCTGCACAGTTCATCTCTGCCTTCATCCTGACACTGCCTTCTCCTCTCTGTGTGTCTCCACATTCTCTCTTCTTCTCATAAGGACTAAAGACACCTGTCATAGGATTTAGGGCCCACCCTAAATACATGATGACATCATCTCAAGACCCTGAACTTAACTACACCTGCAAAGACCCTTTTTCCAAACAGGATCACCTCCACAGTTTCCAGATGTTGGCACATGGATATATTGTTTTGAAGGCGGGGGTGGGGTGTCACTATTCAACCCATGTTAGTGGCCAAGGAAGGACTTCCTGAGATGGGGACATTTATGGAGGAAACTGACTTGCAAAGAACAGAGGATGAACCCTCCAGGTAAAGAGAATAACATGGCCAAAGACCCTGAAGTGGGAAAAAGCTAAAAGAACACGGAAGAGCTGGAACCTGCTTGGAAAAGGAGAACAGAGGCCAGAAGACCTTGGAGAGCCAGGTAGGAAGGTCCCAGATCATAGCTGATCAGGGTGGAAGGGGTCTCCTAATGACTTTCCCCAAGCTCCAGACTCAGTCCCTCTCCAGAACTCTCCTTCTCACCTACCTGCAGCTCTGGAAGGCCTATGCGCTGTGCGTTGCCTTCTCTCCGGGCGCCAGTCTTTAGTGGGACTGCAGGAAGAGGCCCTTTGTTTCTAGCCCTCTTATGGTCATGCAGCTGGAGTGGTAGCAGCTGGAGAGTGCCATAGTGAGCCTGGGTCTCAATGCCAACTTCTAGTTTCGACGCAACATGCCCCATCAGACCCCACTGCAAGCTGCTAGCTTGTGCCTTTGAACAAGCCTCGCCTGGTTTGGTTTCAGGCCATTCAGGCAACTGGAGTTTGGGGGCATGAGCTCCAGGAGGAAGTTTCTTAGTAGGCATGGAGACCTGCGTAAGTGAGTGAGGCCCTCAGAGCTTCTCTCCCCTCACCGTGGAGACAGAAATGAAGAACCTGGTCTTGAAGTGAAGCTGTGAGACTCAAATGAGATGCTGTGTTTGAAAATTTTCTGTGGCTTCTTAGGTGTTTTCCTGTGGCTCTGGGTGTCTCTGCCCGTCTTCCTGGAGGCAGGAGGTGCTCAGGACCCGGCACATCTCATCATCAACTTGTATTCTCTGCATGGATAGCTGGTTGGCATCGTTTGTCCCTCCCCAAGGGGTTAACATGCATCATGCCCCATCTAGATATCATCATGGAGCAGGCTCCCAAAATGGAAAGAAGCACGAATCAAATTTGCCTCTCTATAAAAAGCAGCCTGTCTTTGAAATTCGACCCCACTAAAAACCTACTGCATGGAGCATGGAAAAAAAGGAGAAGGAAAAAAAAAAAATCTGTGTAATTAATCAGCATCGTGTCCAACCCAATTGGTCTTCAAGGACATTCATGAAGACCAACATACCTGTCCAGGCTAATCCCAGGGGTCCCGTGAGTGGCCACGTGGACTTGACCTCCTTGTTGTCTGTAGTGCGCTCATTTGCAAACTGGTTTCAATGAAGGTAACAGTTTGTGGTAATAGGAACCATATGGGCTGGTGGCTGCTGTCAGTAAAAATAGCCAACATGGCCTGTGTGGTCAGACACAACGTCAGGCTAAGAGCAGGAAGACAAAAGCTGTGGGAAGGAAGGAAACAGTTGTTTCAGAAGCCTAGAGACGGGGAGGCTGCCTGACAGGGGGAGGGGGTGTCAGCCACTGGACATGAAGCCAAGGGACTTGTCAACATTTGCATGAGACATCAGCCGTCCCCAGCCTGGTTTTCTACACTCTCATTGGCCCAGTGGAGAGGGGACAGAGAAAACTCTTGTCTAGAAACAGAGCCAAGGCTCAGCACACGTACAGATATCACTGTGGGATGTGTACTGGGGGCACAGAATCCTTTCTCACCTAAACATCCTGATAGATGCAGGAGGCTGAAGGAATGATGCAAGGAGGTAAGGCCAGAAATTTAAAAAAAAAAAAATTTTAAAGCATAAATTTTAGGGTGCTTTTCAAGTGTATCCTGTTTTATAACATAATAGAGCATGGATTTGCACATGTGAGACCTGATTGAATCTGTCCACACACACACACTCTCGAAGGAAATTATTTCATCTCTCAGAGCTTCAGTTTTTTAGTTTGTAAGTGGAAGAGAATGTAGCCAATGGTTGTTTTCAAGGATACATGAACTGATGCTCCTTTCTCTTATTTACAGGATAGAATATGCTATTCATTCATTCATTCATTCATTCATTGAACAAATATTTAGTACCTGTAGGAATCAGGCCACGATTACAGAGGAATACATCAGTGAATAAAAAAATAAAACTATCTGCTCTCACAGAGTTTACATTCTAGCTGTAAGTAAATACAGAATGTTGGAAGGTCAGAAGTGCTACGGATACCAAAAAGTAGGGAAAGGGATTCAGGATTAGGTGTTAGGGTGCAGATTTAAATGGGGGGTAGTCAGGGAAGGATTTGTTGAGAAGGTGATGTTTGAACAAAAGTGGAAGGAGGTGAGAGAGGGAGACATGAAATTATTTGGGAAGCTTGTATTGAAAGCAGAAGAAACCACTGGAGTGAAGGCCCAGAGCAGGAGAGAGCTTAGGGGACCTAGGGGCAGCAAAGAGAAAAGTATAGCTGGAGTGGAAGGAGCCAGAAATCAGAGAGATGTGGGCACCTTGGGGACTGGGTGGGGAACTTTGCTTGACACTGTAGAAGCAGAAACATCTTGGGAAGGTTTTGAACAGAGGAGTGACAGGACTGGACTTTTTTTTTTTTTTTTTAAATAGAATGGCCCTAGCTGCTGTGTTGAGAAGAGTTTCTAGATGAGCAAGTCCAGAAGCGGAGAGTCTGGTCAGGTGGCCGTTGCAAGAGTCCAGGTGAAGGCAATGGTGTCTTGGATCAGAATGCTAACATGAAAGGTAGTGAGACGCGGTGGGTTCTGGAATATGGTGTGGAAATAAAGAGGGACTCTGGGAGATGCTGATAGCTTGAACGTGGACTTGAGAGAGAGGAGTCAAGAAAGACTTGGAGGTTTTGAGCCTCTGCAGCTGGAAGGAGCTGCCGTGTGCAGAGGATGGGGATAATTGTAGGTGAAGCAGGTTGAGTCTGAGGAGCCTGTTAGACATTCGAGAGGAAGGGAAGAGTGTGACCAGGTAGATGACAACCCCAAACATGTAGGTGGTATTTGAGGCCATGAAACACTAGGTCGCCATGGGAGTGAGTGAAGATAGAGAATATAGAGATGTCTCACTGTGGGGCATCTAAGATGTACGGAGCTTCAGAAGCCTTCCATTCAATGTCATCTTCCAAGTTCACGAGCTACAAGATCAAGTATACAGAGAGTCTGTGTGGGTGAGAAACCTTATGAGAGAAATAGATAAAATACGATTATTTTATATAACAGAAAAGTAAGAACCAGAGAGTGAATTCATTTGCTCACTGTCAAAAAGCTGACAAAAAGCAGCACAGGCATTTAGACCCAGGTGTCCTGACCCCAGGGCTCTTCCCAGGACAGCTGTCCACCAGGCCTGTGCTTACTTCTAAGGTAGACACGCATCTTTCATCCTCAAGGTACTTGTCAAACTTCTCTGAGTTGGAATCTAAACAGGGCATTCTAGCAGTTTCCAAGCTGGAGGTCTTACCAGCCTTGAAAAATCAAAACATGTCATGAAAAACTGTCTTTGGCAAAGAAGAGCAACAACAAAAGGAACGAGAGGGAGAGGGAATGACCAAAAAATCTTGCCTTCCATTTTCCCAAAGGTACTCACTGTCTCCTGGACTCTAAATCATCTTCTCTATCTTTGGAGGAGGTAGATGCAAGGCAGATACAGTGTTCCTTGTCTTCTAAGTCAGGCAGGAGGGAGGGATAGAAAAATAAAGTGATCTATGTGGGGTCACCCAGCGACGCCCGAGTGTGACTTGGAAGAGGTCCTGATTCCTGGGCACCCCTCCCTTCCACTCCGCTCCCCTCCCCTCCCCAGGAACACAGCCCGTCAAACACTGCTCTATACCATATGTACCCAAACTGGTAGAAGTCAAGTAATATTCGAAAATTTGTGGAGCATTCTTATCCCCTTTGGTTGCAATACACTTTTTGAGAAGCTACTATATATATGTTGACATTCGTCTTAAAGTGAGTAAACATGGCTCGAAAAGATTAAGTAATTTGAATAAGGTTACTATACAACAACAACCAAGAAATGTAATTTTTAAAAATGTTGTCGGGGCCCATGGGCAGCTCAGACAGTTAAACGGCTGTCTTCAGCTCAGGTCATGATCCCAGGGTCCTGGGATCGAGCCCAACATCGGGCTCCCGGCTCAGCAAGGGGTCTGCTTCTCTCTCCCTCCACCGCTACCCCTCTGTGCCGCCCGTTCTCTCTCCCGCAAATAAATAAATAACATCTTTTTTTTTTTAAAAAAAAGATGTTTCCAGACATAGTTCAGGATACGGCAAATGTTGGCTTGGCTGCACTGAGCTGAGTTTAGTGAGCCAACGAGGAGGTATAAGGTTGTAACTGTAGGTTAGACTAAGCTAAAAGAGCCTTGAATGCTACACCAAGCCAGATGCATATCCATCTATAATTAACAGGTTTCCAGGGCCACTGCCTTGTGTAGCTCCCAGGTCCTGCTGGTGGTCTGGCCATGGTGGGTCATCTTAGAGGAACAAGCTTGCAGGATAAATCAAGGGGGAGGTGAACACATCTTCCTTACAAACTTCAGGGAGGGGGGGGAAACCATCCCAACACTTCCTACTATTTTTTGTTGGGTGGTTTCTTTTGTTTTTGTTTTTGTTTTTTTTTCAGATTTGAAAACTTGACTTTATTTTTTCCTAACCACTCACACCTCAGGTCTTTTCAGGGCTGCCGCCAAAGAAAACCAATTCCGACCGGGCCATTTCAGACTTGTCCTGAGTCCAGAGTAGGGAGATGGCAAGTAGGAGATGACATTTGATGTTTTGAGATTTCCTGCTCAAATTTACAACCCAGCAATTTTGTGTGGGTTGTCTGAGTCAGATGAGCTGGGGAGAACTGTTCAACTCCATTCAACTCATCCCTTATTTATTAGCTGCGCTAACATAGGAGGAAGAGAGAAAGACAGCTCTTGCCCTGGAGCAGCGTCTGTCCACCCAACAGGGAGGGAAAAAACAGAAATAGACAGATAAGCGCACAGCACAGCAGAGTCCAATGCAGAGACGTGGTGGCCATGAACTCTGTGGACTTATTGCGTGCAGTTAGCAGAGGCAAAACAGGCTTCCTTTGGCAATGACATTTGGAAATGGCCTTCAAGAACACTTAAGATTTTGACAATAAAGGGGGCATGGGAAGGTGGTCATTCTACTCGAAAGGAAGAGGCTAGTGAGGGAGGCAGAAGATCCCAAAGAAGTAGTTTCAGAGAGCAGTTGCTCTTTTTATTTGAAGTGAGCTATTCAGGGAACTCTGGTGACATTTTTCTGAGCCATATATTGAGGGAAATGTAGCTGGTTGATTCTAAATACACTGGGTTTGGGAGTCAGGGATAAATTATATAAAGATATTATTTTATTATATTATATTATACTATATTATATATAAAAGATATATACTATATATAAAAGACATATATATAACAGATATATATTCCTTCATTCATATACATATACATATATACTTATATATGTATTCCTTCATTCATATATATGCATATGTCTACATATACATACATGTATGTGTATTGGTATGTAAACATACATGTATTGTACATGTATAATATATACATGTGTATATACATGTGTGTACATGTATATGTATATATGTGTGTATATGAATGAAGGAATTGGCTCCTGTAATGATTACGGGGACTGACATGTCCCGGCATCAAGCAGGGTGGTCAGCAAGCTGGAGACCAGTGGTTTAGTTCTGGTCTGTGTCCAAAGTCCTGTTAGTCCTTGTCTGAAGGCTAGCAGGCTCAAGACCCAGGAAGAACTAATGTATTTGTTCAAGTCTTAAGTCATCAAAAAAGCCAATATCCAAGTTTGAAGGCAGTTGGGTGGGAGGAATTCTCTCTTACTCTGGGCAGGGTTGACCTTTTGTTTCTAGTCAGGTAGACCTTCAACTGGTTGGATGAGGCCCACCCCTCTCGTGGAGGGCAGGCAATCTTATTTACTCAGTCCACTGATTTAAATGTTAATTTCATCCAAAAAACACCCAGAATAATGTTTGACCAATATCTTGGCAGCCTGTGGCACAAGTTCGGTTGACACAAAATTAACTATCACAACCATGTATTTTATTTAGTGGTTTTAAATCTACCTCCTTACTTGAGGGATATAATGCATAGATTCTCTCTAAATTTGTTTTCAGGGTTTTTCTTTTTTCTTTTTTTTCTTTTTTTTTTGTATTTCCTAGACCAGGGAAATTGCTTTTTTTAGGGAAATAATCATTAAGGTTATTAACCTTTTACCTTCCAAGTAATATAATTTAAAACAAAATAATTAATTTTATTTTAATTTAAAATAAAATAATAATAATGTAGTATTTAAATTTAACTTATTTAAATAATTTGAAATATAAATTTAAGTAATTTAAAATAAATATAATTTATTTTTTAAAATAACTATATTTTAATTTAATCATTTAAAATAAAAATAATTTAAAATAATTTAAATAATTTTAAATAAAAGGAAAACACTCTTCCGGCAATTACTATGTCATTTCATAGCTTTAACATATAGCTTTTCATAGCTTTAACACCCTAGCCCCTCAAAGCAAAAGGCATCATCTCAGAAAGAAAAACCATCTTTCCAGAAAAGGGACAGTTGGCAATCTAACACTGTTAGATTAACATTTTAACAGGACTTTTTTTTTAAATTTTAAAATAAAAACACAATATAAAGTTGCATCTGATTATGCCGTCGATAATATTTTTCTTGACAGAAGCTTTCAGTTGAGATACGTATATATGGTGCATCATTGCAATACAAAGGGAGCTGGAGTTTCCAACTCGTTTGTCACTTTCGTTTAGTAATACTGTCACCAAAATAAAACGTCTAAGAGATTTATTGGCGGGAAATGGAAAGCATACACTCTTACTGCTTCGTTCAACTCGTAACATCCTGGGCACATTCAGAGAAATGCGTGAAAACTCATAGAACTCATAGAACTCCCTGGAGTTTCTGGAGCTTCTCCTCCTTTGTTCCGCCAGAGCAGGGACAAGAACTCGCTGCCGTGGCCCAGGAGCCTCGCTGTTGAGGCTGTTGAGGCTGGCAGGAATGGACCTGCCAGTATTTTTTTTTTCCCCCTCTCCAGCTACCTACAGCCAGGAGGACTCTATCTCCCTTTAGCCTAACTTGGAGCCCCGGGAATGTAGCTGAGTGGCGTGTCACCGAGGTGACTTGAACACAGGCAGCGCCCTTCCAAGTGTGTGTGTATCTGGGAACCGCTCAGCTAGTCTAACCCTCTTAACTTTTCAGAGGGGTAAACTGAGTCCCAGAGGCCTGGAGATCAACTGGGATCAGAGGAGGTTGAGGATGCTCCAGCCTGGATGTTGGAAATCAGGCCCACGTCTCCCTGGCAGTCAACGTAGCTTTGACTTTTACCCTCGTTCAGATGCCTTCTTGCACCTGATGTGCCATACCTGCCGTGGAGCATCACGGTAGGTGGATGCCTGCCTCTCTCACTTACTTAATGCCGCAGGGACTCCAGAGCTGGGTCCTTATGCAATCTTGAACTCTACTGCCCTTGAACTCATGCACGCAGGCACATATGCACATATGTACAGGCACACACCCAAAACAGAAAGGCGTGATTACAGAAAGAAAAATCATCCTTTCAGAAACTTACCCGAAGACTGAAGGCCTGACTCTACACCTAAGTCTAAGGGACCTGGGGTGCCACTGCCTAGTCACAGATGTCTCTGAATTGTCTGGATGGTAAACAGTATGTATTATGTTTTTAATACCACCTCGGGCTCAGCCCTGTGTCTAGCATTCTACATGCATGATCTCATTCATTACTCACAGGACCCTCCCCTTTGAAACTGAAATGGATGTGCCCATTCTATAAGGATACCAAAGCCTAGCAAGCTCCCAGAGCCACACAACAGAGGAACGGCAGAATGTAAGCCCAGCCCTTCGCCAGGTCCCAGTGTGTCCTAGACCCACACCCCATGTTACCCAGGACCAGCTCCAGCTATATGGTGGGTGCAGAGGCAGTATTATTCAGATTAAGAAATGCATAATTACCTTCATTAGAAGGTGCTGTCCCCCTAGGCCCCCCCCCGTGATCAGACGACTTCCAAAGTGATTCATGAAATGCCCCCTTAAATGTGCACACAGCTCTGACCATAACCTTCACACAGACTAAGGCTGTGTTAGTTTGCTACACTTTCAACTTAAATACTTGGTGTGAGTTAAGACTTGAGGCCTGGGGAAGTCCCTCGGTTTCTCCCTTATGGCGGGGGGCCAGGCCGGGCTCCCTTCTTCTCTCACACAACTGGTTGTTTGAAGGGAAGTGCTGGCCCTCACATGGACCCCTGCTGCACTTCATCTCACTGGATTTGGTTCATCGTTCCAGCCAACTGAGATCATTTAGAAGTTTGATTTTGTCATCAATCATTTTTTCTATCCCTCCCAGCTGCATGTCAGCCACAGATGTGATAAGCGGACTTTATATGTCTTTGTCCAAATCGCTGGTACCAAATATTAAACAGGGCTAAGCACATTTCTCTGGGGCCTACCTCTGCCATGATCCCAGGGCATTTGCATGAACCTTCAGTTCAGCGTTGGTCCTGTGACGTTATCGTGTTGTTTTGATTTTTTTTTTATGCTGTCTGCAGGCTCATCAGGGGTCCAGCCTTGCTCTTACATCCCTTTTAATCCTCACTGGGCATGGTGCTGGCCACTGAAGGAAAATCTAGTGTTTGCTGACCAGGGAATAAAAAGAGCCATCAATTTGGTATCCGAAGACTCGGGTTCAAGTCCAGTGGCTGCATATAAGCTATTTATCATCCCAGGGCCTCAGTTTCTCTATCTATTAAAATAGGGATAAGGATCACTGCCGACACCCTCATTCAGGTGCCATGGAGCTCAGTAAGCAATGGACATGAACGTGGTTCACTCACCCCTGGTTCTGCTTATATGCACACATTTCTTAAATCTGAAACTTGTTTCTCCTTCTTTATCTGATCAACACCGCCCTCACTCTGCTCCCCTCTTTCTGCTTCTCTGGAAATCCGTCCCTGGCCCCCTAAATAGGCCATCACCACATTCTTGAGCCCCCATAGCACTGTGCACGACCTCACTGGGGCTCTTATCCCCGTATGTGCCCAACTGTCTGGTTACCTGTCCGTCCATCTTCCCATCCAGATGATGGTCTTAGAAGCCAAGAGCTGCACCTTACGTATCTCTGTTCCTGGCATCAGTGCAGGGACCTGGGACACAGAGGACGCTCCATACCAGGTTGATGGAACAAATACGAATGATTGCAGGCTGCAGTCATCCCTGTTCTTCCCTTAATTGTGACCGCAGGGAATGGTGTGGCTGCAAGTGTTTTGCTTAAGCCACTGGCAAGTGGCACCATGAGCAACCCCCTAATGGGGCTGGAACAGAGTGGGTCTGATGCCAGAGCCAGCTTCACAGCTCTGTGAGAACAGGTGTCATGTGTGTGTTTTGCTTACCACTATCACGCACTGGGGTCCCTGATTCTGAGACGGAGATGCGCACGCCGGCAGTTTCCCGGGGAGAGCCTTTGGGATCAAGCCCTGGGAGACAGTCGGGGGAACGGGACTGGGCAGATGGAGAAAACGAACCACAGTGCAGTAGCCACAAAGGACTCAGTGTGCCCTGTGGAAACTCTGAGCTGCAGATGGCCCTGTGGAGTTGACTCAGATTGATGAGACCCTCCCCGTTGACTTGTCTTGGACGAAGGCTGCCTCCGCCAGGGAGTGAAAGCTTGGGCTAGGCACTTCTCTTTGGCTGAGGACATTCCCATCAAGGGACACGGCTGAGAGCTGCCAACACCCACAGCTGCTGGAAAGCCGACCTCCTCGGTGCCGGAGCAGGGAGCCTCCGTTTTATCTCTGTGCTCAACGGCGTGGGGCTCGCCGCGGCCCCTTGGTGAAACACGCGTTGAGTGGATGAAAGCTCATCTCCCACGGAACCCTGTAGGCTCCCTGTGGGGCTTCCAACACCCGTTCAGCCCTTTCACCTTCAGAACGTGCTACCCCCCACTCCCTGGCCAGGACTGCGCGGGTTCTTGGCTCAGGGATGAGTAAGACACGTTCCCTTTGCTGGAGAGGAAAGGCAGACACAGAAACAAGCAATCCTCCCCCCAGGGGAGGACTTTAGGTGGAGTAAACTCAGAAGGCCATGACAGCACAGAAAGGGCAGACGGCTTCTCGAAGGCGGCCACATTGAAACTGAGCCCGGGATGACAAGAAACAGTCAGATTCCAGAAAAACCCACTGTGTAAGCAAACAGCACTGGTGCGACCTCCCCAGTGTGGCCCCTGGTGGCAGATGGCGGTGGGGGGCAGCCCGGGTTCTCAGGGCCTCGTGGGCCAGATTGCAGAGCTTGCACCCGGGCAGCAAGGAAGGGTTGCTGGCAGCGGGATGACAGCCCAGCCTTGTTTTCTCAAAAGAACAGGGGGTTTAGTTCCTTGTGTCATTTTCTTTCCGAGAGCTCAATAGAAATCAGCCACCTAAGCATACGCAGTACCTGTGGCCTCCACCCAGAGCACAGCATGAACTGTCCCTACGGGCGGGCGGTCTCCTCTGACAGGGGAAGGGAGCTACTGCCCCTCTCGAGGGAGGGCATATTCTTGCTTTGACGTGCAGGCCAGCCGCTCCTGAGGGTGTGGCCCCAGGGAAAGGAAACCCAGTCCACACCGAGAAGTCCGGGCGACTCTTCCCACACCAAAGGGGCAGTATCACAGCCTGGGAAGTCTGCTGCCCAGGGAGTCCGTGTGGGCTGTCTACACCCACCCTCTGTGGCTTGCTGGGTCTTCCGTCCCAGCAAACCACTCACCCTCAATTTCCCCTTCTTTAAAATGGGGGGGGAAAGCGTTGAACCATACTAATGATAAGGACACTCCAATTAACCCAAGGAAGAGATAGGTTTTATGTGTATCAGATTGACAAAGCTTTTTAAAAGATAGTGATCAGTGCTGAGGAAGGAGGATAATCGAAGCTGGCTCCTTCACTGTGGGTAGGTGTGGCAGACTGAAATCAACAATTAAGTACCAAGGCTTTGAAATTCACATCTCCTCTCACCCAGAGATTGAACTTCTAGGAATTTGCTGTTAAAAAAAACAATTGAGAAATGAAAGGGGAGGAATGCACGTTACAGGGTGTTTAGCAAATCACATTTATGAAGGCAAAAATGTCCTGGTTTGGAAATCACCTAAAATGTCCCTCAACATTTATTAGCAGATAATTGTATTAATAAATTACATCACAGGTGTATGTTGAAGAACTGTGCAGCAATGCGAAAATAGGCTTGTAGGTTTGATTTAGTAACATTAAAGAAGGTTGCGATCTAATGCTAGAAAAAGCAAAATTTATATTTCAATCCCAATTTTGTAACCACAATAAAGCTAGAAAAATATCTTTTGTTGCTATTGTTATAAAATTGTGATTGAAATGTCATTTTGTATTTTTTTCACTTAACCTAGTGTTATAAGTAACTGGATTACCAACAAATGAACTCATTATCAATCTGGATACTAGGGCAATTCTAATTTCCTACTTGTTTTTCTTTTTTAAGTATTTTAAGGATTCCACAATTGTTCTTTCTATCTATTTTTAAATTAACATATAATGTATTATTTGCCCCAGGGATACACGTCTGTGAATCATCAGGCTGACACACTCCACAGCACTCACTCACCATAGCACATACCCTCCCTAATGTCTATCATCTAGCCACCCTATCCCTACCCTCCTTCCCCCCAGCAATCCTCCGGTTTCTTTCTTGAGATTAATAGTCTCTTATGGTTTATCTCCCACCTGATTCCATGTTGTTTCATTTCTTCCCTCCCTACCCCACATGACCCCAACCCTGCCTCTTAAATTCCTCATATCGGAGAGATCATATGATAATTGTCTGTCTTTGACTTATTTTGCTCAGCATAATACCCTCTAGTTCCATCCACGTCATTGCAAAAGGCAAGATTTCATTTCTTTTGATGGCTGCATAGTATTCCATTGGGGTGTGTGTGTGTGTGTGTGTGTGTGTGTGTGTGTATCACACCTTCCTTTATCCATTCATCTGTTGATGGACATCTAGGTTCTTTCCATAGCTTGGCTACTGTGGACATTGCTGCTATAAACATTAAGGAGCTTGTGCCCTTTCGGATCACTTCATTTGTATCTTTAGGGTAAATACCCAGTAGTGCGATTGCTGGGTCATAGGGTAGCTCTGTTTTCAACCTTTTAAGGAACCTCCATACTTTTTTTCCAGAGCGGCTGCACCAGCTTACATTCCCACCAACATAGGAGGGTTCCCCTTTCTCTGCATCCTTGCCAACATCTGTTGTTTCCTGACTTGTTAATTTTAGCCATTCTGACAGGTGTGAGATGGTATCTCACTGTGGTTTTGATTTGTATTTCTCTGATGCCAAGTGATGTTGAACACTTTTCATGTGTCTGTTGGCCATCTGGATGTTTTCTTTGCAGAAATGTCTGTTCATGTCTTCTGCCATTTCTTGATAGGATTATTTGTACTTTGGGTGCTGAGTTTGATAAGTTCTTTATAGATTTGGATACTAGCCTTTTATCTGATATGTCATTTGCAAGTATCTTCTCCCATTCGGTTGGTTGTCTTTTGGTTTTGTTGACTGTTCCTTTGCTGTGCAAAATCTTTTGATCTTGATGAAATCCCAAGAGTTCATTTTTGCCCTTGCATGCCTTGCCTTTGGCAATGTTTCTAGAGAGAATTTGCTGTCTGTGTTCTCTTCAAGGATTATGATGGGTTCTGGTCCAACATTATGATGGGTTCTGGTCCAACATCGAGGTCTTTCATCCATTTTGAGTCTTTTGTGTGTGTGTGGTGTAAGGAAATGGTCCAGTTTCATTCTTCTGCATGTGGCTATCCAGTTTTCCCAACACCATTGTTGAAGAGATTGTTTTTTTTCCACTGGACATTCTTCCATGCTTTGTCGAAGATTAGTTGACCATAGAGTTGAGGGTCCATTTATGGGCTCTCTATTCTGTTCCATTGATCTGTGTATTAGCCTCTGGTCAGTACCATGCTGTCTTGATGATTATAGCCTTTTTTTTCTTAATTTTTTATTTTTTATAAACATATATTTTTATCCCCAGGGGTACAGGTCTGTGAATCACCAGGTTTACACACTTCACAGCACTCACCAAAGCACATTACCCTCCCCCAATGTCCATAATCCCACCCCCTTCTTATAACCTTTCTTTTTTACTTTTTTTTTTTTTTTTTGGACACAGAGAGAGAGAGCACAAGTAGGCAGAGAGGCAGGCGAGGGGGAGGGGGGAAGCAGGCTCCCTGCTGAGCAGAGAGCCTGATGCAGGGCTCAATCCCAGGACCCTGAGATCAAGACCTGAGCCAAATGCAGAGGCTTAACTCACTGAGCCACCCAGGTGCCCCTATAGCTTTGAAATAGAGTTACAGTCTGGAATTGTGATGCCACCAACTTTGAATTTCTTTTCAACATTTCCTCTGGGCTATTTGGGGTCTTTTCTGGTTGTGTATAAATTGTAGGATTATTTGCTCCATTTCTTTGAAAAAACTGAGGTATTTTGATAGAATTTGATTTGATTTTGATAGGGATTGCATTAAATGTGTAGATTGCTTTAGGTAGCCTAGAGATTTTCACAATATTTCTTCTTCCAATCCACAAGCATGGGATGTTTTTCCATTTCCTTGTGTCTTCCTCCATTTCTTTCTTGAGTATTTATAGTTTTCTGAGTACAGATCTTTGCCTTTTTGGTTAGGTTTATTCCTAGATATCTAATGGTTTGGGGTCTAATTGTAAATGGGGTCAACTCCTTAATTTCTCTTTCTTCTGTCTTACTGTTGGTGTATAGAAATGCAACTGATTTCTGTGCATTGATTTTATATCCTGACCCTTAACTGAATCCCTGTATGAGTTCTAGCAGTTTTGGGGTGAAGTCTGTTGAGTTTTCCACAGAAAGTATCATAACAATCTACAAAGAGTGAGAGTTTGACTTCTTTGCCAATTTGGATGCCCTTTATTTCTTTTTGTTGTCTGATTGCTGAGGCTAGGATTTCTAGTACTACATGAATAGCAGTGGTGATGGACAGCCCTGCCATGTTCCTGACCTTAGGGGAAAAGCTCTCGGTTTTTTTCCCCATTGAGAATGATACTCACCGTGGGTTTTTCATAGATGGCTTTGATGATATTGAGGTATGTACCGTCTATCCCTACCTGTGAAGAGTTTTGTCAAGAAAAGATGCTGTACTTTGTCAAATACCTTTTTAAGCATCTATTGAAAATATTATATGGTTCTTGTTCTTCTTTTATTAATGTATTGTATCACAGTGATTGATTTGCGGATGTTGAACCAAACTTACAGTCCAGGAATAAATCCTACTTGGTCTTGGTGAATAATCCTCTTAATGTATTGTTGGATTCTATTGGCTAGTATTTTGGTGAGAATTTTTGAATTCTTGATCATCAAGGATATTGATCTGTAATGCTCCTTTTTGATGGGGTCTTTGTCTGGTTTTGGGATCAAGGTAATGCTGGCCCCATAAAATGAGTTTGTAAGTTTTCCTTCCATTTCTATTTTTTGCAACAGTTTCAGAAGAGTAGGTATTAATTCTTCTTTAAGTGTTTGGTAGAATTTCCCTGGGAAGCCATCTGGCCCTGGGCTCTTGTTTGGTGGGAGATTTTTGATGACTACTTCAATCTCCTTGCTGGTTATGGGTCTGTTCATGTTTTCTGTGTCCTCCTGGTTCAATTTTGGTTGTTTATATGTCTCTAGGAATGCATCCATTTCTTCCACATTGTCAGATTTGCTGGTGTATTGTTGCTCATAATATGTTCTCACAGTTGTTTGTATTTCTTGGTGTTGCTTGTGATCTCTCCTCTTTCATTCATGATTTCATTAATTTGGGTCCTTTCTCTTTTCTTTTTGATAAGTATGGCCAGGGGTTTATCAATCTTATTAATTCTTTTGAAGAACCAGCTCCTACTTCTGTTGATTTTTCTACTGTTCTTTTGGTTTCTATTTCATTGATTTCTGCTCTGATCTTTATTATTTCTCTTGTCCTTCTGGCTTTAGGCTTTCTTTCCTGTTATTTCTCTAGCTCCTTTAGGTGTAGGGTTAGGTTGTGTACTTGAGACCTTTCTTGTTTCTTGAGAAGGCTTGTATCGCTATATACTTTTGAATCAGGACCACCTTTGCTGTGTCCCAAAGATTTTTGCACATTTGTGTTTTCATTTCATTTGTTTCCATGAATTTTTAAAATTATCCTTTAATTTTCTGGTTGACCCATTCATTCTTTAGTAGGATGCTCTTTAGCCTCCATGTATATGAGTTCTTTCCAACTTTCCTCTGTGATTGAGTTCTAATTTCAGAGCACTGTGGTTTAAAAATATGCAGGGAATGATCCCAGTCTTTTGGTACCAGTTGAGACCTGATTTGTGACCCAGGATGTGATATATTCTGGAGAATGTTCCACGTGCACTAGAGAAGAATGTGTATTCTGTTGTTTTAGGATGGAATGTTCTGAATATATCTGTGATGTCCATCTGGGCCAGTGTGTCACTTAAAACCTTTATTTCCTTGTTGATCTTTTGCTTAGATGATCTGTCCATTTCATTAAGGGGGGGTGTTAAAGTCACCTAAATTATTATATTATTGTCGATGTGTTTCTTTGATTTTGTTATTAATTGGTTTATATAATGGACTGTTCCCATGTTAGGAGAATAGATATTTAAAATTGTTAGATCTTCTTGTTGGACAGACCCTTTAAGAATGTTATAGTGTCCTCCCTCATCTCTTATTACAATCTTTAGCTTAAAATCTAATTTATCTGATATAAGGATTGCCACCCCAACTTTCTTTTGATGTCCATTAGCATGGTAAGTTGTTTTCCACCCCCTCACTTTAAATGTGGAGGTGTTTTGCACATTTAAGTGAGTTTTCTTGCAGACAGCATATTGATGGGGTTTTGTTTTGTTTGTCTTTTTAACCCATTTTAATGCCCTGTGTCTTTTGGTTGGGGCATTTGGCCCATTTACATTCATGAATTTAGTGCCACTGGATTGCCTGTAAGGAGACTATTACTGTATATTGTCTCTGTTCCTTTGTGGTCTGTTACTTTTAGGCTCTCTCTTTGCTTAGAGGACTCCTTTCAATATTTCCTGTAGGGCTGGTTTGGTGTTTGCAAATTCTTTTAGTTTTTGTTTGTCCCGGAAGTTTTTGATCTCTCCTTCTATTTTCAATGGCAGTATAGCTGGATATAGTATTCTTGGCTGCATGTTTTTCTCATTTAGTGCTCTGAATATATCATGCCAGTCCTTTCTGGTGTGCCAGGTCTCTGTGAATAGGTCTGCTACGAATATAATATTTCTACCATTGTACAGACCTCTTGTCCCAAGCTTCTTTCAGGATTTTCTCTTTGTCACTGAGACATTTAAGTTTTACTATTAGATGATGGGGTGTGGACCTATTTTTATTGATTTTGAGGGGGCTTTTCTGTGCCTCTTGGATTTTGATGCTTGTTCCCTTCCACACATTAGGGAAATTCTCAGTTATAATTTGTTCCAATATACCTTCTGCCCCCTCTCTCTTGTTCTTCTTCTTTTAGGATCCCAGTTATTCTAATACTGTTTCATCTTATGGTATCATTTATCTCTCGAATTCTACCCTTGTAGTCCAGTTGTTCTTTGTCTCTCTTTTGCTCAGCTTCTTAATTCTCCATCATTTGGTCTTCTATATCACTAATTCTCTCTTCTGCCTCATTTATTCTAGGAGTAAGAGCCCCCATTTTTCATTGCACCTCATTAATAGCTTTTTAAATTTCAACTTGGTTAAATTTTAGTTCTTTTATTTCTCCAGAAAGTGATTCTCTTGTATCTTCCATGCTTTTTTCGAGCCCAGGTAACACCTTGGTAATTGTCATTCTGAACTCTAGTTCTGAAATATTACTAATGTCTGTATTGATTAGGTCCCTAGCCATTGGTACTGCCTCTTATTCTTTTCTTTGTGGTGAGTTTTTCTGCCTTGTCATTTTATCCAGGTAAGAATAGATGAATAAGAGAACAAAATACTAAAAGGGTAACAATGACCCCAGAAAAATATATACTAACCAAATCAGAAGAGACCCAAAATTGAGGGGAGAAGAAAGGGTGGGAGAAAAATATGTGTGTGTGTGTGTGTGTGTGTGTGTGTGTGTATTAGACTGGTAAATAGAACAGAGCCACATACTTTATTTTGGGTGTATTTCGTCTGTTAAAAGAAACTACCTCCCAAAATTTTAAGGAAAGAAAGAAAAAAATATATATATATATATACACATACACACACAAAAATAAGGGTAAACATGAAGAAGGGATGGGATATAACTATAAAGATGAAGATTTTTAAAATTTTAAAAAAGTAATTGATAAAATAAGAAGTTGGTTGAAAAAAGAAAAAAAAAGAGGAAAGAATGTGATCAGGCTGGAGACTAGAACAAAGCCATGTGCTAGATTTGGGGTATATTCTGATCTGTTAGAAGAAACTATATCCCAAAATTTTAAAGAAAGAAAAAACCTATATGTATACAAAAGATACGACTAAATACAATGAAGGGATAAAATATAACTGTAACAATGAAAATTTAAAAAGATTTTTAGGAAGGTATTTAAAGGATAAAATTTTAAAATATTAAAACAGGAAAGAGAAATAATTTAAAAAATAGAATAGGAAAAAAGTAAAATTGAAAAAGAATTAACTTTGAAAGATTAAAGGATCATGGGGGGAAAAGCCATGAATTCTATGTGTTGTATACCTGTACATTCCTGTAAGAGTTCCACAGTTCTCATTGATCCGTGAACTTGGTCTTGGCTGGATGTTCTTGCTGATCTTCTGGGGGAAGGCCTGTTGCTGTGATTCTCAAATGTCTTTGCCCGACGCGGAATTGCACTACCTTCGCCAGTGACCAGGCTAAGTAATCTGCTCGGCTTCACTCTTGGGAGTTTTTGTTCCCTGAGCGCTTTCCGTAGAGTTCTGCAGCACGGGAATGAAAATGGCGGCCTCCCAGTCTCTGGCCTCGAGGAGCAGAGAGCTTGGGCCCCACTCCTCACAGAAAAGCAATCAGTCCCTCATGTTTCCCTGGTCTCTGGCCGTGCTCTGTGCTCACCCAGCTTGTGACTGAGTGTTTCTATCTCTGGTGCACGGCTCCGTTTGGAGTCTCCAAACCCAGCAGATTCCT
The DNA here is from genome assembly GCF_009829155.1 of Mustela erminea. Classification (NCBI taxonomy): domain Eukaryota; kingdom Metazoa; phylum Chordata; class Mammalia; order Carnivora; family Mustelidae; genus Mustela; species Mustela erminea. Next base: position 24,350,444 of record NC_045625.1, read on the forward strand.
GCAACACATTCCCACACCACTCCTCCTAAAGGAGGAAGTGGGCTGTCTCCCTGAATCTGCCGCTTGTGGCATCCGTGCCCGAAGAGCAGCAGCCCCACTGTGCCTCGGATCATCATTTAAGGTAACCTCAAGCTGAGAGTTCACTCCTTGGCTCTGTCTCTGTAGCTGGCTTCCCCGCCTCTGATACCTCCAGCTCTGGGACACTCAGACACCCCGATCCTTCTGTGACCCTGCGGGACCTGGGACCACACTGTCCCTGCAAGGGCTCCGCCCCCAACTTAGCCTCTGGCGTGTTGTCCCTCAGTGGAGCTGACTTCTAAAAGTTCCAATTTTGTGATTTTGTGCTCCAAGGCTCTACCGCCTGCCGGGAGCCGGCCCCTCCCTCTGCAGTCTGTCTTCCCATATATTGTGTCAGATTCACTTCTCCGCACATCCTACCTTCCAGAAAGTGGTTGCTTTTCTGTTCCTATAATTACTGCTCTTCTTCTCTTCTATCTCCTGCTGAGTTTGTAGGTGTTCAGAATGGTTTGATAACTACCTAGCTGAACCCCTGGGACCTGATGATATTTACGTCTCCTACTCCTCCAGCACCTTGCTCCTCCCTCTCCTATGTCTATATATTTTCTGAGTTTCAGAAAAACTCAAACATAATTTTGAATACTAGCAATTTGTGCCTCTCAGGACTTCTCTAGTGACAGGTAAGATAACTCACATGAAGGAGTCCTATGAACAGTGAAACCCGTATATCCATGAGAACTCATTCCTTTCTGAACCTCTGTATTTCTTCCTATGAGAGCATCCCACAGGAAGGAGGATGTCCATTTTGAGGACCTGGTACCCTGGAATGGTCTTTGGTAGGCAATATTGGCAATATGTGAAGGAGTCCTCTTAGCTATCTCTCTGGTTTTTCTTGTATCTCTGGTCTCATTGTCTTGTCCTTCTTCAGGTCCCCATCACTTTCTTTTTGTACTGCCACATCAGCCCTGTTTTTGATCTTTTCATCTCCTGGATCCCAGGCTCCTTCAACCCTCACACTGCAGCCACCATGGCAATTGTCCCGCTGCAGACCTCTGACCATGTTATTCCCATCCTGTTGCCAAGGGGAAAGTCCAGGCTTCTTGGTCTTTGCATGAAACCACAAGTAATCTAACCTCCATTTATTTCTCCAGGTACATCTACTCCACCATGCCTGCAAACATGACGTTGAGCGCAGCTCAATTAGCTCCAGTAGGCTAACTTCCCTACACTGCACTCTTTCTTAATGCCTCCATCTTCCTGCAGTGCCCTTTTCCCCCTCATTCATCCTGAAGTCTCCTGTTCAGCCTTCCCAGGCATTGCATTCTCTATGACATTTCCCTTTCTCCACCCCACAGCCCCTGCTCAAAGATGTCACTTGGGACATTCATAATGCTAATGTAGGTAATTCTTTACATATCTGTCTCCTCCATTGGACCACAGCTCCTTAAAGAGGTATCTTATTCACCTTTGAAACATTGCCACTTAGCATGTGCCCAATACAGTCCAGAGGTTTGTTAACATTTTCTTGAATGACTTTTGTCAGAATTGTACCCCATGGCATAAAGCAAATCATACCTACATTTCCCCTGGCTGTTCTGTAATGCTGACTTCATGAAGTCCCCAGCCACCCAAGTGATCTCTCACAGTTGTCATCTGGAGGACAGGGGAGCTTTAGGGGAAAAGCAGAGCCCCTCAATTACCAATTCTGACAATCCTCATTTTAGCTCAAGTCTCCCCATGCAAACAGACAGTCGACATGTGATTGGAGAAGAAATAGAAGTATGTTTCTATTAAAACCATGTTCCTTAGGTTGTCACTCTGAATTTATATCCCTCTGGCCCTTGCCAAGTTGGCTCTTGGCTATACTCTGTCCTGAAATGAGAGCATTCTTCTTATAGCCCCAGGAGATGCCTACAATGCCTGATGATTAAAAACAGACCTTGCAACATAGATTTGGGAATTTGTAGAGTCCAAAGCACCACTGTCCTATATAACCTTCCCCAGATAGCATAGGATCTCTTCGCACCTCTGATTAATTTTGCTGGGTAGAGGAAATAACTGCTTGAATGATGCTCCTGCTACCCAAGAGGGTGAGCGAGAAATACAGCTGGAGTGGTGAGAGTCAGTCAGCTCAGAATACAGGAAAATGCCACCCATGGTTGATGGGTGTTGGCCTTTGGGTAGAACAAACCATGGGGTATACGTACCTCTAGGTGTTTAAATAAGTAAAAACAAGCGATTATTGGGTAGTACTATTTATAGGGTCCCTTGCTGCATCTGGTGGAGAATGAAGGATTAAGCAAGAAGGTCATTGCCCCCAACCTGTTCATTTCCACTGGAGAGGAAAAGTCCAGCTCTAAATTGCCATGATTTATAGGAGAATAGGATAAGCATTGTGAGCCATGGAAGGTGCTGTGTGTGTGTGCCAGTGGGTAATATGGAATGATGAAAAGAGTATAGGCTTAGCAGCCAACCAGATTCAGGCTCAAATGCAAGTTTAGCATGTTACTTTTTAGACAAAGTACTGTACCTCTCAGAGTGTCAATTTCTTCCACTGTAAGATGGGCCAAAAACCATTTCAGAAAGGAGTTAGGGGTTCAAATGAGATAGGGCAAGTGAGGACCTGAGTCCCAGTATCCCTAGCTTCTCTTCCTTTCACTACCAGTCAGAACTAAGACCTGATGACCCCACAGATAACCCTGGGCAAACACGGGTCTCGGTGGGGAGGGGTGGCAGGAAGGGAGATCAGAGTCTGCTGAGGTGAAAGCCTTTCCCCCTTTCTTTCAGATTTTAAAAGAATGTCTTCCTGTTCAGTGACCTTCAGTCTGCATGTCTTTGGACTTAGCAAATGCTCTGTCAAACAGGTTAAATGCTTTCCGTTCACTTGGATTACAGTTTCTGTAAGCTTGAGAAACTGAGCTGAGCTCACTCAGACCAGGAACTTAGGAGTCAGACAGCATACTGTCCCCTGCCTGGAGCATTAGATGGATACCTGTCCCAAAGAGGAGAGTGAGGGGGTCACCCCTAGGAATCTTCATGTCCAGAAGCAAGACTGCCATGACCTGAAGCCACCCTCCCAAGAGAGTTGCCCCTGTATCTACAAAGTAATGAGATCCTTGAGTGCCAGGCTGCATCTGATTCAGTTGACATCCCATTTCCAGGTCAGGGCCTCACGTAGGTTGAGTGGGAAGCTAACCTGCCATGTTTGCATCAGAAAAAGTCTTCACCCTTAACTCCTGTCTTACCCCCAACTTGCCTATGGAGGCTTCTTTTCCACCACCTCACCTGATGAGTAGAAGGGTAAATGAATGGATGTAAACCTGTGTGCTTCCTCTTGAAGGCATCAAAGAGGCTCAACAGGGAGTGGGCTGGGATAAGGGCACCATTCGTTCTTTCTTTTTAGTAAAGAGGTGTTATGAGTTGACCATATCCCCCAAAATTCATATGCTGAAGCCCTAACCCCAAAGTGATGGAGACATGGCCTTTAGGAAGTAATTAGGGCGAGCTGTGATCATGAGGTCCTGATCTGATGGGATTAGTGCCCTTCTAAGAAAACACACCAGAGAGTGTGTGTTTTTTTTTTTCTCTCTCTCTCTCTGTAAGGGCACATCAAGGAAAGCTCCTGTGGGCATACAATGAGAAGGCAGCCATCTATAGACCAGGAAGGGAGCTCTTATGCCGTTATGCTGCCATCTTGACCTTGGACTTGCTGCCTCCAGGAAAGTGAGAGAAGCAATGACAGTTGCTCACCCTCCTGTTCTAGGGCATTCTGGGATGGCAGCCTGAGCTGACAAAGACAGGAAGGAAAGACAGTTCTTCTCTAGCACCCGACACCATCATCTACCCACATGTCCCAGCCATAACCTTGAGAGTCATCCTTGACTCCTCCTACTCCTTCTACCTTTCTCACCTCATCAATCACAAAGTCTTAAAGAACCATTTCTGCAAGCTGACTTATTCTCTGTCAGAGCTTCACCAGAGGACTCCCCAGGGCCTCTGCGTGCTCTGGACCTATCACCCATCCTGACCCTTAACACTTCTCCCTGGGGCTGCAGCAGCCCCTTGATGGTCCCCTACCTTTGGTCTTTCCACTCAAATCCAGTCTCCAAGGGACATCAGAGCCACTTCATAAAACTTGACCTGCCATTGCCCTTCCCAGTGCCCCTTGTGGGTTTCTATTTATCCAAGCCTGCCCATGACCCAGACATAACAAGGCTTCGGATAACCCTCCTCTACCTACCTCAAAGCCTCGTTTGTCAGCTCAGCACGATGCCCCAGCCCGACTCACCCCACAGTTTCAGCAGGCTGTCTGTCCTCTCTCACACTGCTGCATCTTCATATCCCCAGACTCTTTTCCTGCATCCCCCTCTCCCCCACCCCAGTCAAATGCCTCCGTGTTCTCAAAGACTCAGTTTGAGGCTTTCCTCCACAGTGGAGCCTCCCTTGTCAGCCTCTGACGCCCTCCCTTCAGGGCTGGAGACCTCCTCTAGGCTCCCAAAGCAACCCCAGCTCGCGGTCATCTTGATGTTTATTGTGGAGTATTTTTGTTGACCAGTTCCTTGTCTGTCTCCTTTTTAGAATCAGTGTATGAACTTTGCTGGGGCTGCCGTAACAACGCACCCTAGGCTGGGCTGCTTAAACCACAGAAATGTATTGTCTCATAGTTCTTCGCAATCAAGGTGTTGGCAGCTTTGGTTTCTTCTTAGGCCTCCTTCAGGCTTGTAGATGGCCGTCTTCTCCTCCATGTGAGTTCACAAGGTCTTCTCCCAGTGAGCTACTTCCTCTTCTTGTAAGGACATGAGTCATACCAGATTAGGGCCCACCCTAAGGGCTTCATTTTAATGTAATTATTTTTAAAAGCCCATCTTAACACAAGCTGGTGCAGCCACTCTGGAACACAGCATGGGGGTTCCTCAAAGAGTTGAAAATAGAGCTACCCTATGACCTAGCAGTCACCTTAAAGATACAAACGTAGTGATCTGAATGGGCACAGGCACCCCAATGTTTATAGCATTAATGTCCACAAGAGCCAAACTATGGAAAGAACTTAGATGTCCATCAACAGATGAATGGATAAAGAAGATGTGGTATATATATACTATGGAATACTATGCAGCCATCAAAAGAAATGAAATCTTGCCATTTATGATGACGTGGATGGAACTAGAGGGTATTATGCTTAGCAAAATAAGTCAGTCAGAGAGAAAAACAACTATCATATTATCTCCCTGATATGAGGAAGTAGAGATGCAACATGGGGGGTTTAGGAGGTAGGAAAAGAATAAATAAAACAAGATGGGATTGGGAGGGAAACAAACCATAAGAGACTCTTAATCTCAGGAAAGAAACTGAGGGTTGTTGGGGGTGGGGTGGGGGAGGGAGAGGGTGGTGGGGTTATGGACATTGGGGAAGGTATGTGCTATGGTGAGTGCTGTGAAATGCGTAAGCCTGGTGATTCACAGACCTGTACCCCTGGGGCAAATAATATATTATGTTAATAAAAATAAAACAAAAAGGCCCATCTCTAGAAAATAAAACAAAATAAAAATCCTATCCCCAAGTACACTAGGGCTTAAGATTTCAAAATATGAATTCTGGGTGGGGACACAGTTCAGCTTATAACAACCAGCCATTGAGCTTCTCGAAAACAGGCCCCATGTCTCATTCACACTGCATCACCAGGTCTAGCCCAGAGCGTGCTCACGGCAGACGTCACAGGAATTACCTGTGGAGTGAAGAGACTTCGTGAAATTCTGAGCCAGTCAGAGAGACCTGCTCTCTCTGTTCTGTCATGGCCAACTCTAGGGACTCCCTCCTCAAGTCTCATTCATTCTGTAAATCGGACAGACTAACCAAATCAAAAGAGAGAGAACATGTGGTAATGGGAGGGCTCTTTCGCTGTGGACAACCAGCCTGGACTCCAGGAACTCAGTCAACTTTAGTTAACTTCTCTGGGCTTTCACCTCTTCAAATGAAAAATGAGTCCCCAGAAAAGAACCAGTGGTTTTCGCCCTGGCTGTCCACTAGAATCTTCTGTAGGAATCCCTAGACACTGATATTTCTTAAGGGTCCCCCAGGTGATTTTTTAGGCAGATTTGAGTGCCTCTAAGACAGAAGATAGAAATGGTGACCTGTATCAGCGGTTGTGAATCTTACTGTTACTCACTTAGCTGGGACCCGGGGGCAGGCAGTAATCTGTCCTGGTTTAAGTAACAATGAAAAGAGTTTCGAAAGTTCCCTATATCTGAGCAGTTTCAAGTTCTTGGCAGATAGTAGAAAGGAAGGAGCAAAGAATAGATGTGTTAACGCATTCATTGTGCCTGCCAGGCACTGCATTAGGCATGCGATCTCATAGAATCACCCTGATCCTGGGAAATGTTCTGTCCATGTTATAGGTGAGAAGACCCAGACAGAAGGGAGCTGACTTGCCTCGTGTGGCATGCTGGTGGGAAGAGGAACTCATGCTAGAGGTGAGTGCCAGCCGCACATCCCACCCTTGTGGCACTGCCATGTGCACAGTGGTGACCATCTGGGGACCGGGCTGGGGCCGGTGGCATACAGCAGGTGCTCTGCAAAGATTTGCTAAAGGGAGGACATGAAACAGCACCTACTGAGCCCTCCCTTGCGCTGTGTGCTGTGCTATGTTTGCACATTCTCACCTCATCTGAGTTTGGTAGCATCGCCTGATTATACAGAGAGCTGGAGAGGTTAAATATCTAGTCTTTTTGAATATGGTTCAGCACCTGGAAAAAAGACAAAGCTAATTCTTCCTGAGAATTAGTAAAAGTCAGACAGCTTATGGGCAGCTAGATCAGGGATTCCAACCCCAGGGTTCTCTGCCTCTAAAGTTCATGCTTCCCCTCCCCGCACTCTACTCCCCAACACACTCAGGACTTTGCCAGGCATATTCCTGGAGGCACTGACACGAGCTCACCAAAACTTCCTCTTCTTCCATGTGACGGGTCTCTCTTGGAGAGGGCTGCGGCTGACCTTCACGTGCTGCTCGCACGCTCAGCTGCCCGGAATCCTGGAATCCTGAGTCCAGAGTGGAGTCTTAGGAAGGAAGAAGTGCCTGATGGGCTATATAACCCTCTGCCCTGGGGAGGCTGCCCTTCTTATGATTATGTAAGCACAGATCAGCAGCTCGTGAGGGCACCGTCGGCTCAGCACAATTTCCCAAGGCAGGCAAGACCCAGAGCGGGGGGATTTCCCTCTAAGATGCAATTCAGCAGAGTATGTTTGGGGACAAGGGGTAGGGGTGATGGTGGCTGTTGAGCTCTGGCTTTAGAGCCCCAGAGATCAGGAACTTCCCCAGGAGAAGCCAGTTAAGAGGACCTGCCTTCTAGGTGCTCCCAGCGACCACCCAGGCTCTGAGTGAGGCTGCAGGCACCAGAGGGGTTTCCCTAGGAAGCCAGAGTAACCAAGACTTGCAAAGTTAAAAATAAGAGCCTAGATATGGAAGGCACAGCTCAGCGCTCCAAGGGAGTGAGTGATTCATAGCGTGGAGTTGGGGTTGGATCTGACCTCTCATTTTCAGCTTCCTTGAAGCAGCTCCTCGGGAGATATCTCTTTTCTGAATTGAAAGCAGGAGGAACGTGTCTGAATTACCTTATTCCGTTGTCCTGTGGTACAGCCCCGACTGTGAGACAGAGATCTCTTCTACCCATGGCGGCCCCCTTTGCTAGCAGAGGAAGCTGCTGACATTTACATCACAGCGTTTGTGGTCATTGGCGAGCACACACAGGTGTGGCTGTTGCCCCAGCTTTGGGGTCCATGTTTTCTTCATGCTATCCTGACTCCGCGCCCCCGCTGTGTAACATTGGGCTAGTTCCTTTACCTCTCTGAGCCTTCACTTCCTCACCTGTAAGAGCGAGGGATAACAGTAGAAGCTAAAATGTATTAAGTGCTTGCTTATTGCAAGTCACCTCACGGGTCAAAGAGGCATTTCAACTCAGCCAGGCAGCCTCATCACCAAAACATCCCCCAGCCAGTACCAGGGTGTCAAGGCAGCTCTCGGCAGCTTTGATGGCTGTCCTGGCATTTTTATTTCGGCGGAGCTCGCATTTGATTTTCGTAACTGTTCCGTGAGGTGGACCTGGATGATGTCCGCCATTTTGAAGTGAAGAAGTGACGTTCAGAGGGCTTGAGTGGTTTTCCAGAAATGGAGAGGAGGGGTCTGAATGTAAGGCATAACCACGGTGCTATGTGCCAGGCGTGCGTCTCACAAATGTCTCCCTTAACATAGAGAGTAGTGGTTGTCGACTAGAGGTCATTCCCTACCTGGGGACGTTTGGTGATGTCTGGAGATGGCTTGGTTTTTATAACCAGGGTGGGCGGGGTGAGGGGAGACTGTTGCTTCTGGTGTAGAGACTGGGATGCTCTTAAATATCCTGCAAGGCTCAGGACAGCCCCTACCACAGGGAAATAACCCGTTCCCAAATGTCACTAATGCCGAAGTTGAGATACTCTGGGTAAAGCAATAAGGCGAACTATTTCCATCTGACAGCTGATGAGGCTGAGGCTTAGAGATGAGGGGTCACATGGAGAGGACATGGTCAAGGGGGAGTAAAAGCCAGTTTGGACCTACACCCAGCTGGTAACCACTAAGCTATGCTCTCTCTCCAAGGGAAATCTGGATAGAATCCATCTGAGTCATGGAAGATAACCGAAGGGACAGACTGCCTTCCAGTGAAAAAAGTACTTTTACGCAGCAATGCTTTTACGCATGTGGGGGTTTAGACCATTTGTCCAGACAGAAAATTTAACCCTGGTCTCAGCCTGAGACCGGAGAGCTGGACCTCTCACCCGCAGAGAATCTCAGCCTTGATTTCGTTTACACGGAGTGGCATGCTTCTTTCTCTCCAAAGGAATGTCTATATTCTCCTCCTCCAAATGCCTGAATTCTTAGTCCTCGACTCTAAAATGAAAAGGAAGGACCCGAAGTAGTTATCAGTGAAACCAGGGCACAGGGCAGGAGGAAGGCAAGCCTGCTCCCCAGGCGCTTGTGCTTTCGGGCTGAAGTGCCCGGGATTCCTGTACCATTGGGGATCGTGGGATCTGTCTTGTTTGCGTTGGAAGGGGCTGGGAGGTTACGTGGATCCCCTCATCCGCTCGTGGGGCCAGAGGGAAGTTCCCCTCTGTCTCTGGATCCCAGTCCTCCTCTCATTTATAAAATGAGGGACTTGAACCTGACACCCTTTTCCCCCATCCCTACCTGTCTCCAGAGTCCTGGTCCCTGCATCAGTGGTTTGCGAGCTTTTTCCCTACTACCCCCTGTAGAGAGATGGAAGGTGTTCTCATATATGGCCCGCTTACTGGATATATCCCAGCACTGAGGAAATTCTAGTCCAGACCTGTGTGGCTGCTGGAAGGCTCCTGCGGTAGAGGTTCAAGTGAGCTGGCAGATAGTCTCAGGGTGGGTCAGACCTGGGAAGGCCCACTGGGGGGCCCCGATGGGTACAATAGCAAGTAGCAGCTCCATTCCCTACTTTCACATGCGCTAGATACCTCATTTCACTAGTGGCTGATGGGTCCTTTCAGTGGTGGATTAGCTGACCGAGGAGTATCTGCCCTGAGAGTGTTTGCCTGTTGCACAAATCAGAGCTTCATCATTACTCTGAGACCCTTGTCATAAACAGGGGCTTGTTTCATTTTCATAGATAATTGGATATTTACCAGTAAAAAAGGAAGAGCGGTTAGGTTCTCTAAATATAATTTCAACTGTAGAAAAATCTTAGTTGTTATAAAAATGTTTTACAATTTGAACTACCTCTCTGTAAAAAGTTTCTAGTCTACGGTCAAAAGTTTGAAGATAGTTATTCAGATATCATGCTCAGGGATTGTGAAATCATTTGAAACACAAGGATTGTACTTTTTAAACGTCATATTAATGGGTATAAGCTCAATTGCTCACTGGAAAATTTAAAAACGTTTATTTGGAGGCTTTATATGAATTCACTATTTAATATTGAATCGTAATTTATTATATAAAGAAAAAGAATCATGATTTTAAAAAATCGAGCCCCATAGGAGCACCACCCAGTCCCTTCCAATCTGTCCTCATGCACCGTACAAGTAATGTCATTTTCTCTGTGTTCAGAACATGAAAGAGATTGGGCAGCTCTATTCTAGAGAACAGGCTGGGCCTGTGTCCCGGTCTGGCGGCCACCCCCATGTGCCGCCACAGATAGACTATAAGTTCTCCGGGCAAGGAAGGTGACGTTTAGATATCTTCAGATGTCCTATGACACCTCACACTGGGTTTGGTGTTTTTTGTTGTTGTTTTGTTTTGTTTGAAGGTCTAATTGGCTTTATTAAATGATTCATGAATCAGGCAGCATTCCACCTAGCAAGCAGACGGGCATTCTGAGAAGCTGTACAAAATGGCACTCTTTAAAAAAAAAATTTATTTATTTATTTTTATTTTTATTTTTAATTATTTATTTTTTAAAATAAACATATAATGTATTTTTATCCCCAGGGGTACAGGTCTGTGAGTCACCAGGTTTATACATTTCACAGCACTCATCATAGCACATACCCTCCCCAATATCCATATCCCCACCACCTTCTCCCATCCCTCCTCCCCACAAGCAACCCTCAGTCTGTTTTTTGAGATTGAGTCTTTTATGGTTTGTCTCCCTCCCAAACCCACCTTCTTTCATTTTTTCTTTTCCTACCCCCCAACCCCCCCTCATTGCATGATAATTGTCCTTCTCTGATTGACTTATTTCACTCAGCATAATACCCTCTAGTTCCATCCATGTCGTCACAAATGGCAAGATTTCAGGGGGGTTTGATGGCTGCATAGTATTCCATTGTATATACATACCACGTTTTCTTTATCCATTCATCTGTTGATGGACATCTAGGTTCTTCCCATAGTTTGGCTGTTGTGGACATTGCTGCTATAAACATTTGGGTGCACGTGCCCCTTTGGAGCACCACATTTGTATCTTTTGGATATATACCCACTAGTGCAATTGCTGGGTCATAGGGTAGCTCTATTTTCAGTTTTTTGAGGAACCTCCACACTGTTTTCCAGAGTGGTTGCACCAGCTTGCATTCCCACGAACAGTGTAGGAGGGTTCCCCTCTTTCCACATCCTCACCAGCATCTGTCATTTCTTGACTTGTTAATTTTAGCCATTCTGACTGGTGTGAAGTGGTCTCACTGTGGTTTTGATTTGTATTTCCCTGATGCTGAGTGATGTGGAGCATTTTTTCATGTGTCTGTTGGCCATCTGGATGTCTTCTTTGCAGAAATGTCTGTTCATGTCCTCTGCCCATTTCTTGGTTGGATTATTTGTTCTTTGGGTGTTGAGTTTGCTAAGCTCTTTATAGATTTTGGATACTAGCCCTTTATCTGATATGTTGTTTGCAAATATCTTCTCCCATTCTGTCAGTTGTCTTTTGGTTTTGTTAACTTTTTCCTTTGCTGTGCAAAATCTTCTGATCTTGATGAAATCCCAATAGTTCATTTTTGCCCTTGCTTCTGTTGTCTTTGGCAATGTTCCTAGGAAGAAGCTGCTGTGGTTGAGGTCAAATAGGTTGCTGCCTGTGTTCTCCTCAAGGATTTTGATGGATTCCTTTCTCACATGAGGTCCTTCATCCATTTTGAGTCCGTTTTCGTGTGTGGTGTACGGAAATGGTCCAATTTCATTTTTCTGCATGTGGCTGTCCAGTTTTCCCAACACCATTTGTTGAAGAGGCTGTCTTTTTTTCCATTGGACATACCTTCCTGCTTTGTCAAAGATTAGTTGACCATAGATGTGAGGGTCTATTCCTGGGCTCTCTATTCTGTTCCATTGATCTATGTGTCTGTTTTTGTGCCAGTACCATGCTGTCTTGATGATGACAGCTTTGTAATAGAGCTTGAAGTCTGGAATTGTGATACCACCAACTTTGGCTTTCTTTTTCAATAGTCCTTTGGCTATCTGAGGTCTTTTCTGGTTCCATATAAATTTTAGGATTGTTTGTTTTATTTCTTTGAAAAAAAATGGATGGGATTTTGATAGGGATTGCATTAAATGTGTAGATTGCTCTAGGTAGAATAGACATTTTCACAATATTGAAATCCATGAGCATGGAACATTTTTCCATTTCTTTGTGTCTTCCTCAATTTCTATCATGAGTACTTTATAGATTTCTGAGTATAGATTCTTTGCCTCTTTGGTTAGGTTTATTCCTAGGTATCTTATGGTTTTGGGTGCAGTTGTAAATGGGACTGACTCTTTAATTTCTCTTTCTTCTGTCTTGTTGTTAGTGTAAAGAAATGCAACTGATTTCTGTGCATTGACTTTATATCCTGACACTTTACTGAATTCCTGTACAAGTTCTAGCAGTTTGGGAGTGGAGCCTTTTGGGTTTCCCACATATAGTATCATATCATCTGCAAAGAGTGATAGTTTGACTTCTTCTTTGCCGATTTGGATGCCTGTAATTTCTTTTTGTTGTCAGATTGCTGAGGCTAGGACTTCTAGTACTATGTTGAACAGCAGTTGTGATAACGGACATCCTTGCCATGTTCCTGACCTTAGCGGAAAAGCTTTCAGTTTTTCTCCATTGAGAAAATATTTAAATATTTGCAGTGGGTTTTTCATAGATGGCTTTGATAATATTGAGGTATGTGCCCTCTATCCCTACACTTTGAAGAGTTTTGATCAGGAAGGAATGTTGTATTTTGTCAAATGCTTTTTCAGCATCTATTGAGAGTATCATATGGTTCTTGTTCTTTCCTTTATTAATGTGTTGTGTCACATTGATTGATTTGAGGATGTTGAACCAACCTTGCAGCCCTGGAATAAATCCCACTTGGTCATGGTGAATAATCCTTTTAATATACTGTTGGATCCTATTGGCTAGTATTTTGGTGAGGATTTTTGCATCTGTGTTCATCAAGGGTATTGGTCTGCAATTCTCTTTTTTGATGGGATCCTTGTCTGGTTTTGGGATTAAGGTGATGCTGGCTTCATAAAATGAGTTTGGAAGTTTTCCTTCCATTTCTATTTTTTGGAACAGCTTCAGGAGAATAGGAATTAATTCTTCTTTAAATGTTTGGTAGAATTCCCCTGGCAAGCTGTCTGACCCTGGGCTTTTGTTTGTTTGGAGATTTTTGATGACTATTTCAATCTCCTTACTGGTTATAGGTCTGTTCAGGTTTTCTGTTTCTTCCTGGTTCAGTTGTGGTAGTTTATATGTTTCTAGGAATGCATCCATTTCTTCCAGATTGTCAAATTTATTGGCGTAGAGTTGCTCATAGTATGTTCTTATAATTGTTTGTATTTCTTTGGTGTTGGTTGTGATCTCTCCTCTTTCATTCATGATTTTATTTATTTGGGTTCTTTCTCTTTTCTTTTTGATAAGTCTGGCCAGGGGTTTGTCAATCTTATTAATTCTTTCAAAGAACCAGCTCCTAGTTTTGTTGATTTGTTCTATTTTTTTTTAGTTTCTATTTCATTGATTTCTGCTCTGATCTTTATGATTTCTCTTCTCCTGCTGGGTTCCCTTTGCCATATTAGGGAAATTCTCTACAATAATTCTCTCCAATATACCTTCTGCTCCCCTCTCTCTTTCTTCTTCTTCTGGAATCCCAATTATTCTAATGTTGTGTCCTCTTAATGGTGTCACTTATCTCGAATTCTCTCCTTGTGGTCCAGTATTTGTTTGTCTCTCTTTTGCTCAGCTTCTTTATTCTCTGTCATTTTGTCTTCTATGTCACTAATTCTTTCTTCTGCCTCATTTATCCTAGCAGTAAGAGCTTCCATTTTTTATTGCACCTCATTAATATCTTTTTTGATTTCAACATGGTTAGATTTTAGTTCTTTTATTTCTCCAGAAAGGGCTTTTATCTCTCCAGAGAGGGTTTCTCTAATATCTTCTACGCCTTTCTCAAGCCCAGCTAGAACCTTGAGAATCATCATTCTGAACTCTAGATCTGTCATATTACCAATGTCTGTATTGATTAGGTCCCCAGCCTTTGGTACTGCCTCTTGTTCTTTTCTTTGTGGTGAGTTTTTCCGCCTTGTCATTTTGTCCAGATAAGATTTGCTTTCTCCTCCTCTGGAATTCCGCTGTTCTCCTTGGTGAGTGAAGTTGGTCTTGTCTGGGTTTCTTGTTGATCTTCTGGGGGAGGAGCCTGTTGTAGTGATTCTCAAGTGTCTTTGCCCCAGGCGGAATTGCACCGCCATTACCAGGGGCCGGCTAAGTAATCCACTCGGGTTTGCTTTCAGGAGCTTTTGTTCCCTGAACGCTTTCTGTAGAGTTCCGGAGGATGGGAATGAAAATGGCCGCCTCCCAGTCTCCGGCCCAGAAGAGCCGAGAGCTCAGGGCCCCACTCCTCAGTGCGCCCTCAGAGAAAAGCGCCCAACCACCCCATCTCCCTGGCCTCTGGTCGCGCTTGGAGGAAAGCACCCGTCACTTCCGTTTCCGTGGCCTCCGCCTGCGCTCCAAGTTCACCGAGCCTGTGCCAGGTTCAAGGTAACCCCGAGCTGAGAGCTCACTCCTTGGCTTTGTAGCTGTTGCAGGCTTCAGCGTTCTAAGCTCTGCGAGCTCTGCGACACTCAGACACCGCCGGTCCTTCTGTGACCCCACGGGACGTGGGGTTTTGCTGACCCCGCGTGGGCTTTCCCCCAGTTTAGCCTTTGGGGTAATGTCCCTCCGTGGAGCAGACTTTTAAAAGTCCTGATTTTGTGCTCCGTTGCTCCGCCGCTTGCTGGGAGCCGGCCCCTCCCCCCACGGTCTATCTTGCCTTCATTTTGGATACACTTCTCCGCAGGTCCTACCTTTCAGAAAGTGATCGATTTTCTGTTTCTAGAATTGTTGCTCTTCTTCTCTTCGATTTCCCGTTGGATTTGTAGGTGTTTGTAATGGTTAGATAAGCTATTTAGCTGATCTCCTGCTACCTGATGTCTTAGCCTGCTTCTTCTCCGCCATCTTGACTCCTCCCCTTCCAAAATGGTACTTTTGTAAGTATCAAAAATGATGTTTTTTAATTAACATATAATGTATTATCTGCCCCAGGGATACAGGTCTGTGAATCATCAGTCTTACACATTTCATAGCGCTCACCGTAGCACATATCCTCCCCAGTGACTATCACCCAGCCACCCCATCCCTTCTACACTCCTCCCCTCCAGCAACCCTCAGTTTGTTTCCTGAGATTAAGAGTCTCTTGTGGTTTGTATCCCTCCCTGGTCCCATCTTGTTTCATTTTTCCCTCCTTTCTTCCCATGACCCCCGCCCTACCTCTTAAATTCCTCATATTGGAGAGATCATATGATAATTGTCCTTCTCTGATTGACTTATTTCATTCAGCATAATACCCTCTAGTTCCATCCATGTCGTCACAAATGGCAAGATTTCAGGGGGGTTTGATGGCTGCATAGTATTCCATTGTATATACATACCACGTTTTCTTTATCCATTCATTTGTTGATGGACATTTAGGTTCCTTCCATAGTTTGGCTATTGTGGATATTGCTGCTATAAACTTTTGGGAGCATATGACCCTTTGGATCACTACATTTGTATTTTAGGGTAAATATCCAGTAGTGCGATTGCTGGCTCGTAGGGTAGCTCTGTTTTCAACATTTTGAGGAACCTCCATACTGTTTTCCAGAGTGGCTGCACCAGCTTGCATTCCGACCAACACGGTAGGAAGGTTCCCCTTCCTCCACATCTTTGCCAACATCTGTTGTTTCCTGACTTGTTAATTTTAGCCATTCTGACAGGTGTGAGATGGTATCTCACTGTGGTTTTGATTTGTATTTCCCTGATGCTGAGTCACACAGGGTTTTGAGTGGAGTACTTTCCATGCTTATCCCAGACATTTCTTCTGATACGTAGACCCATAATTTGAGCTTGTAATAAGTACAATGGTAGCTACAATTTAGTGAGCACCTACTGTATTCAGCACCACGCAAGTGCTTTATAAATATTATTTATTTTTGAATAAAATATTTGGTATACACAAAAAGATATACATAATATATCTGTAAGTGGGAGAGCCAATAATATAAACATCACTCTAAGAAGCATTCATTGTAATCCTCACCACAACTCCAATGAAAGATGAATATTATTGTCCCTTCTTTACCAATGAGGAAAGTGAGACATGAGGAGTATAAGTCACCACCCAGGGCCACCTAACAAATAATGCCATTTTAGGCTATGAATATTTGCTCAAATGGCTTAGATCAGCATGTTTCAAGATCTATGGATGTCAGACCAATGTAGCAATCAAAGAACTGAAGAGGACCTACTACAAATAAAAAAGGAAATATTTATAGAAATCTGATCAACATCAGGAAATCCACATGTAAAATCTGGGAAATTGTTTCCTCCCATAACTTCTTTAAAAGAAGATAAGAAGAGAGCGAAGAGGAGGAGGAAGAGAGCTCATAGAGGCCTGAGATGAACTGTGATATAAGTTGAAATTCAGCCCATCATATTCTCAATTCACAATGCAACAAAGTTAGATGAAAATAACAAAGCCACAGGATTCCGATCACACGGGAACTTTTTTTAATCCAAAATCATGCATGGGTCAGTGGCTCAATCCAGAATATGAACAGTAATTTTTATGGCAAAGGACACAGACCACAATGGTCCCACTTCCTTTTGTCTGAAAGCACCTGGATCTGGCTTTCGGTCATCAGAGACACACAATTTGCCATCATAATGGGGTGGGGGGAAGAAGAAGATAAAATTTCTCCCCCAATGCCCACTGGCTGCCTGTCCACAGGTCCTATAGCGTGGTAAGGCAGGATGGGTGACTCCTTTGCCTGGGAAGCTGTCAGATGACAACCAAGAAATGGTGGTAGTGGCGGAAGAGGGGGAAAGGGTGTGGTGTTAAAAGAAATAATTCTGGATTGAAACTTTGTGTGATCTGTCAGGAAGTTTCACATTTTGACCTGATAAGTTCATTACGGTGGGAAGGAGAAGGGATTCTAGGTATCAACAAAGCTTAGCATATGCCATTCAAGTAGAACCAGTGTCCTGGATTTACACTGAATCTTCCAGGAATATGTGAGCATGACCCTGGTGTCACAGAGGCTGGAGTGTGTCCAGCAGTGAACCAATAGGTCTGGAAACATAACCAATAAGCAAAGCATGCCCCAAATCCATGGGGTGGTAAGAAGTAATGTCTCCACACATCACTAACAAGCTAACTCAGAGTGAAATGCATAGTGTGTCTGCAAAAAAGTTATTTCCCCTTCCTCTCATGGAGGATGACCAAGACAGTAGTGGAAAGAAAAATTATTCCCTGAAATATTTTTAATAATGAAAAGCAAAGGAAAAAATGTGATTTAAATCTATTCCTTAGTGATTTAAAAAAGAAACAATAAGCTAGATGGCATCTGAAATAAAAGTGGAAACACCGTAAAGAAACATAAGTATCAGTGAACTAAATGAAAAAGCTGGCAAGTATATTGTGGAGGCCCGGCATGGTACATCTAAGATCTACGGGAGATGCCATCAGACTGGAGGCCCAGGGAAGATGTGCAGTTCAAAGTCAAAGGCTGTCTGCTAGAGGAATTCATTCTTGCTCTGGGGAGGTCCGGGTTTGTTCCATTAAGACCTTCAACTGATTAGATGAGGCCCACCCATATTATAGAGGGTAATCCTCTTTGCTCAAAGTCCACTAATTTAAATATTAATGTATTCCAAAGTGTACCTTCACAGAAACATCCAGAACAATGTCTGACCACATATCTGACCACGGCCCAGCCAATCTGATACATAAAGTGACCCATCGCAACTAGCTGATAGAAGTGATCTTTGTTTATTGCTTTGTAGTTCTCGGTATAAATTTAGAACCTTTATTTATTCTTTCCTTTCATCTACTCAGTACATTTTTGTGGATTAGCAAATTGAGGCGGAACTGCTGAGAAACTCCCCAAGCACAGCTAGGAAGCTTCTTGCCCAGATTCTCTGATCTTTTCCATTGTACTACCTTCACAGTGGTGCCAACACAGCCAGGCTTGACCCCAGCCTTTGACTCCAGAGCTGTGACCCTTCCCTAGGGTCAGGCTCCTTTTTGAAAATAATAATTCAAAAAGAAAGACCAACATGAACCTCTGAGCCAAAGAATTTATTGTTGTGGGTGTTGAGGAAGAGGGTGTAGGACTGAGGAATACCTCATATTCTTCTTTTTCAATGTTACCTGTTATTTTGCTAACACCTTTATTTTCCTTATTAGAGAAGATCTGGTCTAACCTCAAAACTATTTTTTTTTTTAAACAGTTGTCCTTTGGGGCACCTGGGTGGCTCAGTCAGTTCAAAGTCTGACTCTTGATTTCAGCTCAGGTCATGATCGCAGAGTCAGGAGCTCAAGCCATGCATCAGGCTCTGCACTGAGCATGGAGCCTGCTTGGGATTCTCTCTCTCCCTCTGCCCCTCCCTCTAAAAAAAAAATAGATGTCCTTTTAAAAAATCAGTTTCATACATGAAGCTTTTACACATTCCTCCCAGTGAATATTCATTCAGTGTCCCTCATAGGTTAAGGAAGAAGGTAAATTCCCAGGAGAAAGGCACTGGAAACCAGACACAAAAGTGTATATGCTGTGTGATTCCACTCATATGAAGTTCAAGAACAGACAGAACTGGAGTCAGAATAGTGGTTACCTTTCGTGGGACCTACTGACAGGCAGGAGAGACACAGGAGACTCCTGAGCCCTAGAAATGGTCCACATCTTGATCAGAGTGGTTGCTCACAAAGATGTGCATGTTAGCAGGAAAGTCTCTGAGCTGTACACCCAAGATGTGAGAGCTTTATTGCATGTATGTTATGTGTAAATTTTAAAAAGAAATGTCATACTAGACGAAGAACAGAAGAAAAGTGGGGGCAGGGGGACCAAAAAAAAAAGGCATTGTTAAGTACTTGTTTCTAGCCTTGGACTGGTAACCATGAACAAAATAAGAACATACCATTTGTTGCAGGGTCAAGGGAGGCAAGACCACAGGATGAGGACTTTCTTTTTTGCAGAGCAAAGCCCAACTCCCAGATGGGATGGAGGGAAGAAAGGAAGTTGGGAAATTTTGCTTAACATAAGGGAATCACAAATATACAATTTCCTGAACATCTCAGGGAAGGGGTGAATGCAAAGCATGGCATTTTCTTAGGAGATTTACAAGTCAAAGAATGAAGTGAAACATGACCTATTGTATAACAAGTTTTGGAAATGCTGAACAGCTTTTTACTCTAAAACACAAATTCCAAAAATCTAGAGCCATCATCTATGGTTGAGTAGGAGGCGTCTCCTGTAGGATCCTTAGGGAAATGGTATCTGGTCCCATGCTGGGCTAACATAGTTATCCAACATTTTGGTAGAAAGTTCTGGTATGATGAAATCTCCCGGATGAACATGTCATGTCCCTAACCTTGAAGCCCTTTCGTGGGTAGATGTAGATTTCTATTTACATCCAGGAATCTAAAGGATTACAGTGTTCTCTTCCTGATTGGTGCTTCCCAGATATGGTTCTGGAACAGAAAAAAGGGGGTAAAAAAAAAGCTACAGGCATGGATTTCCGGATGGTTTCTAAGAATTGTTTGGGTTTTGGTGAAAAGAGAATTCTCCCAAATAGAATCATCTTGGATTTTCCAATTACATGCTCTAATTGCAACAGAGACGCAGGGCTGTAAGTGACTCTGCAGGCTGCGTGCTGGGCCTGACTCACTGGCAGCAGAGGGAGCTGGCCAAGACCAGCATGGCTCACGGCCCAGCACTTGCCTTTGATTGGGCTCTGCTGCCAGACCCAGTGTGAAGGGGCCTGGCCATGTCCCCTCAAAATTTTGACTAAGAATGATGCACTTGGTTTCTGGAGAAGCATGCTCTGAGCCATTGTGGCTGCGGGCTAGAAGGGCTAGCGGGGACTTCACTGGGCTCCTTATGAGCCGTACAAGTTGGGCTGATCCATCCTGGTTGCAAATTCCTAGATGCCAAACCTTCCTGGTAAGGAATATGCCAACCACCGACCATCCTCCAACCACCACCACAGCACAGAGACAGTGACCTGATCTCCAAAATCCAAGATAAGATTTTTTACAGTTAGTATAGGAGGAGCACAGCAAACTGGGCAAGATTCATCTAGTAGTCATCTTCCAGAATGTTTATTCCTCTTCCAGAATGTTCTATGTCCCTTTACCTTGTAGTCACTCCCCTCCTCCTCTTCCTCTTCCTCTCTTTCTCTCTTTGTCTCTCTCCTGTGTGTTCACTCAAAACTCTTATTTCCCTTCTCCCCTAAACTAGCTAAATCTTGACATTTTAGCTGAGGTCTTTCTTTTAAAGATGGAAATTGATTTCACAGGAAAAATAAGAAAAATCCTTGACACTCGAAGACACGGGAAGAGGGGACATGAGCACTCAAGCGATCGCGTGATAAGTCATGCGACAGGACTTCATTTCAGTTCAAGGGTATCTGTTGTCTCCGTCAGGCATTTGCTGGGTGCTTCAGAAGATCAACGTGGAAGGGAGGGGTACAGAACAGGTGCACGGACAACAGCCAGCACTTACTGAGCAGTCTCTTTGTGCCACGTTCTGTGTAAGCTTCTTATATCTATTTGCTCATTTAATCCTTCCAAGACTTTCTGAGGAGACCCCTGTTGGCCCTATATTACAGAAGGCTTGGAAGTCTGAATAACTTGGTAGGACTGACCAGCTAGTTGTGGGGAGACTGCTTAATCCTGGAGCATTATTCTGCCCTGCAACACCCTTCATTCATAGTGTCTTACTCTGTCATCACACCTAACTTGCAAAGTAGGCGGCTGTGTTATCCCTGTTTCATAGATGATGAAACCAAGTCAGAAAGGTTAAGTAACTTATCTACTCACATAGCTAATCAATGACATAAAAATTTGAACCCAAGCTTGTTTATCTTCAGAGTGTATGTTCTTTCCACCAAACCATGTGGCCACAGTCTCCAAAAGTAAAGTAATTTACTAAGAGTATTTAAGACACACACAAACAGCTACAGTAGAAAAGACAAACAAGGTGTGGAGGTAGAAAGGCCATCCCTGGTTGAGGGCAAAGCAAGGCCTCCTGGGGAGGGAAGTATTGAGAGGGGCTGAGATGGATTGAAAACCATGGCCCAATAGTCGCTCCATATCTCCAAGTGACAACGATTGCCTTAGTCCCCATTAGCCTGGCTTGCTATGTCGGGGTCCTAGTTCTCTCTCTCTCTTTTGGTTCTTTTGGTTCAGCTCTTTCTTCTGATAGAAATCCTTGGTACAAGGATATCCAAATAGAAAATATAGAAGGAATTGTTATGGAATGGTTCCAGTTTTTCAGGAATATGAAACGATGCTTTTCATATCATCAGAAAACCTACATTTGATTAGTAATAATAACCACTTGGAGTTCTGATGGCGTCTTTCACCCAAACGCCTCCCTCTAAATCACGCAGCCTCATCGTCAATCACGAGGCCACCTGCCTGTCCTGATGACTATCTGAAAGTGGGGAAATGCTTCCAGGGCAGCCAAGATGGGTTCTTTTCAGTGGATCACTAAGTCTCCTTGAAAAGATGGGAGAAAGACTCCCAGGCGCCCCCCTCCCTCCCTGAGCTTGCTTGCTTGTCCCCCAGATAGAGCCCGGAGCTGTGCTGAGGCTGGGAGGTGCGATGGCCCCGGTGGAAAGGAGGCAGGGGTACTGCTGCAGCAGCAGTTGCCTCCCAATCTCGGCTCGCAGTGAGGTCCTCCTGCCCGTTGCACAATACGAAGCTTACATAACTCGCCTTTAAGCAACCTAGAATCTTGCTTCAAATCAAAGGTTTCACAACTGCATAGCTGATTTCCAGCATCCCACATTGCACTTGCTCTAATTATCAGAGACTGGAGAAGAAACCAGGTCAACTCCAAGAATTTGAGAAAACAGTGATCACTTCTTGAGAACTCATTAAATGGGCCAAGTCCATGGATCTGTCTGTGGTGTACAGAGAGGGTGGGAATCAGGGCTGTCTCCCCAGAGGGACTCTTGAATTGGGTTTTGAAGGCTGAACAGGGATGTATAGGCAGGCAAAGGAGAAATAGCTCCCCCCCACCACACATACACACACAAACACACACACACACACACACACACACACAGTAAAAACATGTGCAAAGGTACAGGGGTACGATGGATAAATGAAACTGATGAATTCATGAAACTGTGGTAGTCTGGCAGTTTGGCATACCAGAACTGGTGAGTTCTACTACATTGTTCTAAGGCAGGGGGATTCTTGCAAGTTCACCTAAAAACCCTGGAACATCTGAGATCCTCTCCAAGAGTCTATGGGCATGACTATTCCATGGCCTCTTGGAAGACAAGGTAAAGCCGACCCTTCAGACTGGCTCATGTCTCCAGGACTGTCAGGATTAATGCTAGTTTGCGGAGATCAGGAAGATTCCCTGAGCTCTGCAGTGGGTCCTCAGGTGAGCCTGGGACTCATCTTGGATTCTAAGACCCAAAAGTAGCTGGCCTCAAACTGCAATGCGGTTGACTGCTGGTGAGGGGTGTTTCTGAGACTGATGTACACCTGTGTTTCTTAGATGCTCTCTCTCTCTAGTCCCTGCAATGGAGAGGGATCAAGTCAGCCGGGACGGAGACCAAGTGGGAGTCACAGTGGATGCAAAGCACTACCAGCGGTGCTCACGGTGCTCACGTGCACTTGGGAAAGACCATTCCAAAGCTTGCTTTCTGCACCGCGGTCTGTGCTGCTGTTACTCAGAAGAAAGTCACAGTCCTTGGGTTCTGCTCTTAATTAGGTCAGGACTTTCTTACAAATCCTTTCAGTGTCTGAATGTCATTCTACGCCTTAACATCACCGCTGTTAGTCCAGAACACCAACCCCAAAGGCCCCACATGGGGGATGCTGTCATAGCTGGTGTTTTCTCATTAATAATAATTAAAAGACACAATTATAGCCAGCGTGGGTATCTCTTTGCCCGGGAACAAGCCATTTTCATGTATTTCCTTTATCACCTATAATGTAAGCCTTGAAGAGGTATCTCTAACAGTAGCTCCAGTTTACAAATGGAGAAATTTAGCTTCAGGGAGAATATACAAATTGGGCAATGTCATGCAGATAGCCAGGGCTTTCAAGGCCAGCTCTTCATGGCTCCAAAGCCCATGGCCTTTGTAACATGTTTGCTATTTAAGTCTTTTGAAGCTCCACGAACAAATACACTTCACTCCTAGGCCTAATGCTGCCAAATGTCCTAGAGTTAGGCTGTCCTTTTACTCAAGTTCAAGTCCTCAGTTGGGGGCGGGAGAAAGGCACCATAACATTGCCTACTCAGGGACCACGGGCTCAGCCACATGCACGCTGGAAATTTCTGGATATTCACAGCAACCTCCCTGAAATGCACCTGTTTCGGAGTAAGGCACTCGTGTTTTTCTTTTTCATCACTCTATACCCTGCCCAGTACCTGACACCTGGAAGACAGTCAGTTGAATTGAGATGCTCATTGTTACCCCCACTCCTTGAAGGGACAGTGTCCCCCCGAGGCCCCGAGGAGCTAGCCGGCTCACCTGTGATTACAGGGCCTGTGAGAAGTGAGCAGAAGCTCGGACACAGGCTGCTGCTGGTGGCCCCGGAGCCCGCTCTGCCTTCTGCCAGGAGCCAAAGCTGCCCGCTAGCCTTTCTAGCTACCAACTCCTTCTTTCTCTGAATTAAGGAAAGTTAATGAAATTGCCCTTGCATTGCCCAACTTGGACGTCAAAAGGGTCTTGTGTGTCTGTATGCACATATGCTTGTGCGTGCTTGCGTGTTTGGGGAGGGTTTTTATATAGCAGTCCTTTCTAAACTTCATTTGCTTATAGTCAGGAGACTCTGCATTTCTGAGAATCCATCGCTGGGCGCATTTCGAGGAGCCTAGTCATTTTGCCGGGTTTCTCGATAAATTCTGCACGTCCTTTCATTCTTGCCGGGATATTTACCTTAGAGTTAACTGACACTGTCCCTCTTACGTATCTGAGATACGGCTTTTTCCTACAAGCTAGACCATCCTTGAATGCCAAGCAAAGTTGGTGTCTTGGTATACGTAAGAGCCAACTCACTAGGACTGTCCCATGCAAAGCAGAGATCTTACCCCGGTGATGGGCTTTCGTCCTTGGGGGTAAGAGCTGGGGGGAGGGACTGCCGCCTCCATCTCAGAGGCTACAGACGTCTATGATTAACTACACAAAAGTGCCAGTTGGATGATAAAAGCTGTACTTAGCATTGACTCCTCTGCTATAGCAGGAGTCTGGGGGGGCAGGGGGAGGAGGGCAGCTTTTTTTTTTTTTAATGGAAGCTTTTGTTAACATCAGATATCTAATTAACTTAGGTTTTTAAAACTACTGAGGTGCTGTGTCCTCAAGAAAGATGGTTATCCAAATCGTTTCATCTAACACAATCACCCTACATCTACAATAGAGGAAAGAATTAAAATGTTTTTTTTCTGGGGCACCTGGGTGGCTCGGTGGGTTAAAGCCTCTGCTTTTGGCTCAGGTCATGATCCCAGGGTCCTGGATCGAGCCCCCGCATCTGGCTCTCTGCTCAGCAGGGGGCTTGCTTCTCTTCCTCTCTCTCTCTCTCTCTCTCTGCCTGCCTCTCTGCCTACTTGTGATCTCTGTCTGTCAAATGAATAAATAAAATCTTTTAAAGAAATGTTCCTTTTCCAAAGAAAGCCAATGTCTTGAATAACACGGAAGCATTTTGTTGTGGGATCCCTGTCTATGTAGTTGAGGTGAGATCAACTTACTAACCAGCATTAATTATCGTATCCAGAGTTTGCCTCGGGAAATGCCTTCCAGAATTTAAAAAAAACCAAAAAAACAAAACAAAAAAAAAAAACACCACCAAAACCCAGCGTCTGTGCCCACAAGGATGATTGGACTCCCCCCAAGGATGAAAGGCTCCAGCTGCTCTGCACTTATAATCAAACTGACTCCCCCCGCAGCCTCCTCCGGCTCCTCCATCGCGCAGTAATAACAGAGCTGCTGCCTGCTGCTCTCCAGGACGGTGTTTAGGACTTCAAATGCTTCAACTACCACCTCTGCGCACGAGGACTCCCAAGTGTGTATCTTCAACCCGGGTCTCCAACTCCCCTAGACTCCGAATCAAGCTCTTCAGCTCCTGTCAGATGGGGGGACGTCCTGCCGTGCTCTCCAAGACAAGATCCCCCAAACCAAGCTCGCCCTCTTCCCCGCTTTACCTCCCAACCCAAACGGACTCCTACGCTCAGTTCCCTATCTTACCAGCCTCATTGTCCTGACGGACACTCGCCGCCCTTGTTTTAAGGGTTAACACTTATCTGTTGGTAGACTTTCTATGCTAGAACAGTTTTAAACTGAGAAGACAGGGCAGAGTTCCCATATATCCATAGTTTGCCTGTGGTTACCATCTTATATCAGATGGTCCATTTGCCACTTTCAATAAACCTGAATGGGTGTGTTATTAACTGAAGCCCTTACCTTATTTAGATCAACTTGGGTTTTACCTCAGCTCTCCATTTTCTGTCCCAGGAGCCCATCCAGGACAGCACAGGACATTTCATCATTGTGTCTCCTTAAGCTCCTCTTGGCTGTGACTTCCTCAGGCTTTCCTTGTTTTTGATTAACTGGATAGTTTTGAGGACTGCTGGTCAGGTCTATTCTGGGATACCCTTCTATCGAAATTTGCCGATGCTTTGTCATGACTAAACCGGGATTCTAGGTTATTGGGTCTAAGACCGCAGAAGTTAAGTGCTGACGTGGTTTGTAAAGCATTGCGTGGACATTGGAGAGGGTTGGTCACTGAAGGCAGTGACCCTATGACAGAGGAAGGGCTAATGGGGGCTCTGATATTGAACTTACTACACGGAATTGTAATTTTTAATTTTCCTCTTCCCTTTTAGTCCGTAAACTCTTTGAGGGTAGAAACTGTCTGATTCATCTCTGCATCTTTGGACTCCAGCACTGGGCACGAGTTCATGTCCATGACTGATACTTGAGAAATGGGCTTGAGAAATGTTTGAGGTCTCAGTTTGTTTCCTCATCTGCAAAGTGGGATAACAGAATATATTTTTAAGGATTTTTCTGATGAAATTAAAATATTAAAATACTTGGCACAAGGCTTTGCCCATAGAATGATGAGTGCTCAAATCTGTTAGCTGCTACCACTCTCCTCATCATCATTGGGATCTATGTGCTATGTAAGTTTTACTAGAGACCCGAACACCCCGGTCTGATCTGCGCCAGATCCAAAGTAGTAAAGTTAGCCATTCGATGGAAACAAGAAGGGCCAAACTATGCCTTACGTGTTCTAGAAATCTCTTCTGTAAAATTTATGTTGTGTTTAGTTCACTCTGACAGGACTCCTTTGACCAGACTCCTCAGCAATGGTCTAGATCCAAAAGAAACATAAGGCATAGCTTCTACTATCAAGGCCTTATGAATTGGCTGTCAGATAATAATACAGGGCAGCATTTGGTGAGAAGCCAAGCAGAGGCAGTGTGGGTGTGGGAAGTTCTGAGAGGGGGCTGTACCTGCATGGGCTCTATTGTTGCTAGGACCTGATCTGTGGGCACTGAATGATGGGTCAAATCTGGATGGCGAGAGAGAAAGGTTGGGAAGTCCTAAGCAAGGATCTAATCTGACTGAGTATACAAAAATTCAGTGCCCGACAGGAGTCCAGTCTGCCTAGCCCTGGGATTTATGCAGATAAGAGTAGGAAGTGGGGGTGACTGGGTGGCTCAGTTGGTTAAGCGGCTGCCTTCGGCTCAGGTCATGATCCCAGTGTCCTGGGATCGAGTCCCACATCGGGCTCCTTGCTTGGCAGGGAGCCTGCTTCTCCCTCTGCCTCTAGCCTGCCACTCTGTCTGCCTGTGCTTGCGCTCTGTCTCTCTCTCTCTCTAACAAACAAATAAAAAAAAATCTTAAGAAAAAAAAAAAAAAGAGTAAGAAGTGTCATTGGACAGGACATTAGACAGAGCAAGATAACAGGATGGGCGTGGCTGGAAAATTGGCCTGCAGGGTAGAGAGACATTTACATGTTTCAGCAAGAAATACGTGGATAGGGGGACCTGGGTGGCTCAGTGGGTTAGGCCCCTGCCTTCTGCTCAGGTCATGATCTCAGGGTCCTGGGATCGAGCCCCACATCAGGCTCTCTGCTCAGCAGGGAGCCTGCTACCCCCACCCCTGCCTGCCTCTCTGGCTACTTGTGATCTCTCTCTTTGTCAAATATATAATAAAATCTTAAAAAAAAAAAAAAGAAATACATGGATAAAGATGGAATTTTCAGGAGGTTGCTATGCTTACAATGGGCATGAGTGACTGGAGAAGGAGAGCTTAGTGGTGGAGAGATGAACATGCTAGGTCATTCATTCATTTATTGATTCACTGGTCATATATGCACTCGGCATCTATGCACCTACCAGATCCTGGGCATGTGGAGGTATATAAGCCTTGGTCCCTGCCCTCGAGGGGCTCACAGCTAGGGAGAGAGAGAGAGATTAAAGAAGTCTCTGCTATAATCCAGACTGGATCACAGTGAAACCAGAAAGAAAAGATGGGAATAACATGTGAGAGAAAGATGAATAGATAAGTTAGATACCTACATATTATAAAAACAAATGAAACAAAGTATGGTTCGAGAAGTCGGAGAAGAGTCTAAGAGGAGAGAAGTTTAAGAAGGGGAAAATCAGGGGCACCTGGGTGGCTCAGCGGGTTAAGGCCTCTGCCTTCAGCTCAGGTCATGATCCCAGGGTCCTGGGATTGAGTCCCACATCGGGCTCTCTGCTCAGCAGGGAGCCTGCTTCCCCCTCTCTCTCTGCCTGCCTCTCTGTCTACTTGTGATCTCTCTCTCTGTCAAATAAAGAAATTAAAAAAAAAAAAGGGGGGGATAATCGGTGATGTCAGACACTACTGGGTACAAGACAGAGAACTTGCCCAGGGACAGTGACACCTAACAACAATGACAATCAATTACAATGGCAACAACAAAATAGCACTTTGCAGCAACTGCTGTGTCCTGGAGCCCGACGCCATTCCACAGCAGTCAGTAAATGCCTGCTTGTTTTCCTTCGTGCCTAACACAGCACAAGGCGCATAGTGGCCCTTGGTAAATGACTCATATTCTAAGCCAGACATGGGTACTACTAGGAGTCTGGATGTTTGGATAATAAGGCTGGTGCCAGAATGTTAGAAATGGGGTTTATAGATCGATAGAGTAGTGGTTTCTTCGGGTCGCGCCGTCTGGGTTATATCACCGGTTTACTCCGAGATGGTACAGTCCTGTCTGACAGCATGCCTTCCCTTTGTCCTGTATGAGAATGCGCTTCTTACCGATGTGGGTTTGGGGGGAACCCAGAATGCTCTTCAACCCAACCTCTCCGGCAAACAGGATCGCCGAGTAGTTGCCTGGACCTTGGGGAGCTTAGTTATTCTTTTCCTAAAGCGGCTATGTTCCAAAGTCCTTTACAGAGGAGAGTGTGTGTCCTGAGCATGGACTGGATTCAGACAGGGGAGTCTAGGTGACGGACTGTATTTCCAAGAAAAGAAAAGTGGTCGAAGGCCTTGTTCTCTCTGTGGCATCCCAGAACTGCTTTATATTCACCAAACACTGACTGCCTTTTAGAAATCCAGGAGGTTTCTGCTGAGTAACTGTTGGTTTGGGAAACAAGTCCCTCCCAGAATGCCAGGGGTGACATCGTATCAAGAAAGACTGTCGGGCGCCTGGGTGGCTCAGTGGGTTAAGCCGCTGCCTTCGGCTCAGGTCATGATCTCAGGGTCCTGGGATCGAGTCCCATATCGGGCTCTTGCTCAGCGGGGAGCCTGCTTCTCTCTCTCTCTCTCTCTCTCTCTGCCTGCCTCTCCATCTGCTTGTGATATCTCTCTGTCAAATAAATAAATAAAATCTTTAAAAAAAAAAAAAGAAAGAAAGAAAGACTGTCATCACTGTGGGACTCGCTAACTTGTCCTCTCAGCTGTATGCAATGGCTTTCCACGTACCTGAGTTTCCCCCCTGCCCCCCAACAAACGTGTTTACAGAGAGCTTTCAGACATACAGTAGAGTGCCTTACAGAGTTACAGGATACAAATGAGAAAAACAAACACACTTTTATTTAAAACCCAAAAACTGTAAATAGGAAACAGGAATTCTGGTACTAAAGTTAACCTAGCACACAACTCCTTTAAGCCAGCAAGCCTACCTCCTGTTCATAGGGCCTGCTCTAAAAACAGACAGACAGGGGAACCTGGGTGGCTCAGTGGGTTAAAGCCTCTGCCTTCGGCTCAGGTCATGATCTCAGGGTCCTGGGATCGAGCCCCGCATCGGGCTCTCTGCTCAGCAGGGAGCCTGCTTCCTCCTTTCTCTCTCAGCCTGCCGCTCTGCCTACTTGTGATCTCTGTCTGTCAAATAAACAAATAAAATCTTTAAAAAAATAAAAAAAATAAAAACAAACAGACAAACCAACCAAATACAGGCCTCTCACTCCCTCTGCATCGCAGACGTAGTTCTAAACTCTTCTCCTTGCTCTGATGTTCACTCCACTTCTGGAAGGACAGAGCATGACACAGGTACTTCTTAGGGTGGAAGAGGTCATCCTCCGTCACTCACATAGGGAATCCAGCATTCAAACCTCGTTCTTCTTTTTACTCCCAAGTTCTTCCTGTCCATTTGGTGACCTTCCAAAGGCTGACACTGACCCCATGACCAATCAAGTGTTGCAGGCAAAATCAAGTTCCTTTAGAAAGCATGACCCAGGCTGGAAGAAAGGAGTGGGTCAGCGATTGTGGGAATTAAGGGGTAGGTGACGGGAATCAACACTATTGGGAAGCATGGTTAGGACAAAGGAAAAAACTTTGGGTTTTTTCCTTGGCAACCCCAAGAAAGGGTTGCCTGTCTTGTCCTTTCCAAGACCTTTTTGCTCTTTACCCTGCGTTTTCTGTAAGTACATGCTCTTGGACATGGCGTTTTGAAATCACAGGTCTCCCAGGATGTGATTTGTTTTAAGTTGTGCTTTTCCAATATGTATTAGGATGTGTGCTATGTAGGAAAGCTGGTCGGAGGCTGCGCTTGCAGTGACGGGAAAGCAAGCTGGGTGGGAGGTTCTGCTCCAGCCGTGGCAACATTTGACTCTCACAAGCAATACGAGATTGGAGTGCTGGAGGAAGGGAGCTGTGAAGGCAAGCATGAGGACGGGCCGCGGCACAGGGAAGAGAATGAAAGCCTCTGTGGTCCCGAGGAAGCCGACAGCCCTTGGAGTGCTGCCCTCGGAGCATGAGGGGACCTCTAGGGTTTGGCCCCCTGCTCCCAGGGAGAATGCATCAGGGGGAGGTATGTGCTGGTTCAACCCGCACCTAGCTTCACTTACTTTTAATTCTGTAGCTCAGTGAAAACTTCCAGTGAGTGGTAGCGTTAGCGTGGAGTTCTAGGAGCACCAGGTCCTTGTGGGCAAGAATCCCAAATGCTTTTAGCCTGCTCCGTAGTACTCTGGGATTTCCATAACTCCTAACACACAACACACACACACACACACACACACACACACACACACACACACACACACATTTTCCCGAACCTTCCTCCTCTCCCTCAAATTCATTGTTCCTAAAATCGAGGCAGATTGGTCAACATTTGACTTGGGATGGATAAGAAGGAAAATAAGGCCATGGTAAAGTAATTCAATTTAACAAGACTCGGTGATTTATTCAGTTGAGCTCAAATGTTTGTTTAATCCCTACTAGGCCCCTCTAGGTAGGGAACCGGCCAGGGTTTCTGCCCTCAGAGAACCCCAGCCGTGTCGGCAACACTCTAGGCTTGTGTTTCCTTCACGGCAGCACTGACGTCACCAGCCTTTGTTTCACCTCCGGAGCTTCTGAAAATTTGATGCTTCAGCCACATGCTGGCTTAGCAAGATACAATGTCTGGGCTAGAAAGAACCCAGGAATCTGAGTTTTCAAAAAGTCATCACAGGTGACTCTGACACACTGTAACTTGGAGATTATCTGCCTTACTTGTGCTTTTAACTAACCATGGTTAGTTAAACTATGGTGTTTTCTTTCTGGACCTCAAACATGGAACAGTTCAGTGGCCCACCTGCTGATGGCGAGGGACAGAGTGGGGGGCGAGTTTCGCACCCCACAGTTCCCGAGCCTCTGACATGTAGGAAATTGCAGCTGACATCACCTGGGACTCCAGAACCAAAACATCCAGCCAGAAGCTCCTCTTGGCCCACATGCCACAAAAACGAACTGCAGAGAAAAAGATAGAGCCACGACTGGAGGAGCAGAATGAATGCGGTGCCCGGGCTTTAGGTTTAAGTGTGCTCATTGCGGACAGGCCCCCTTCTGCCACTCTTTCCCCAGAACCGACCTCCGAAGTGTTAACACAATGAGGATGGCAGCTCGGCAATATGGAGTAGCCTGCCCATGCTACAGAACTTTTAATCCAACTCCCCTAACTCCAAGTCCAAGATTATTAGAAGCTTCCTCCTTGGGAAGAATGTTTCTATGAGGTCACACCAAGGGTATAACGTTTTGACAGGCAATGGGGCAGAAGTCTATCAGCCACAGCCACAGCCACTGGGATGCAACTGCATTGTGTCCTAGGTCATGGGCCTATGCCTTGGATCCCAGGCCTGTCTGTGCTGCTTACTGATTAGGTGGCCTCTGCAGCTCAAAGGCCAGGGGTTGTCCTCACACCTCGCTGTCACCCTCTACATGGAATCCCCTCTTACTGGTTTTGCCCTCTAAATATCTTCAAGTTCACACCCTCCTCATCCCCACTGCTATCCCCCTTGGGCCTGAGCTCCTGCGAGAACGCTAAACTGACCACTCCCCTTGCTGTTTTGCTGTTCCTCCTCCCCCCAATCCCTTCCCCGCACAACAGCCTAAGTCACAGCGCAGGACACACACGGCACCCTTACTCAAAACCCTCAACAGCTCCAATCTATCTCAGCATAAAACTGAAGCTCTTGCTGCAGCCGACAAGGCCCAGCGCACCTCCGCAGACTGCCCCGAGCCACTTTCTGCCTCGCTCTCCAGGCTCCAGGCATGCGGGTGCTTCTGTCTTTCAAACGCTCTCCGTGCTCCTTTCTGCTCAGAAGCCTAGACATACTTTGGTCCTCCCCAGGGAGCACTTTTCACATCCTAATTCACCCACTTAACTCAACTCATTCTTCAGATCTCAGTTCATTATCACGGCCCTTGGGAGCCTTCCTCCTTCCCCCCGCCCTCTCCTGTCCACCACTACATCAGTTCCTCCCGTCACACACTCCGGGGCTCCCTGCACTGACCACAGCTTGCAATTATGCCTCCTGTGCTGATTTCCAGCCTGACCCATAGAGTGTGCACTTATTCCCAGTACCCGGTCACAGAAACTGGTGTGGTAAAAACAGGAGTCACAGTGCCGGCGCTGGTGCTGCTGATTCCAGTAGCGGATGTCTTTGTAGGAAGATGTGCCTGCCTTGCTCCTAAGTGTTTTTCTTCCATTGGTTTTCTTAAACCTTGGAAACCCTGGGAATCAGTAGGCACACCACTGAGATCTTGGTGGATTAATGTACCTCATTTCTCTGAGCCTCGTTTTCATTACAGACAGATAAAGAAATACACGAGAGAATCACAACCGAATTTGAAGCACTTTATATTTTCTTTATTATTTACAAATGAAAGAATTTAATATTTTTAATATATTTTAAAGATTCTATTTATTTACTGGAGGGAGAGGGAGAGAGAGCACGCAAGCAGGAGGAGGAAGAGAGGGGAGGGAGCGAGACAAGCAGACTCTGCCCGGAGCACGGAGCCTAACGTGGGGCTCCATTCTAGGACCATATGACCATGACCTGAGCCAAAACCAAGAGTTGGACCCCCAACTGACGGAGTCACCCAGGGGCCCCAAAAGCATTGACTATTTAAAAATTTTTCTAGGAGTTTTAAAAACATGTAAGCATGGGTATGATATACCCTTTTCTTTATTCTAACACATCATTTCTCAACCTTTACAAAAGTATCACTACCCAATCCCCAACAAAGAGAAAACATAAAATGTAGATTATCCCTAAGGAGATGAATTCTTATGATATCTTTGGGTAGAGTTGAGCTTTGGAGGGCCACACATCAATCATTGTAATAGCTAAGATTTTTTTTTTTCTTTTTCATATCCAAGACACAATTTTTATCCCTTTGGTGGTGCTATCACTATCCCCCCTTTTAAGAATGAATGTCCTAAAAGAAATGAAGGAGGGAAGTAGAAAGGGAAGGCAGCGAAGGAAGAGTGAATCAGGGGAGCTGCAGAAATCCCTTGACGGAGGATGGCAGCTGGAAAAGCAGGTGAAGCCAAGCCACCAGCTCCCAGCAGTGTGACGGGGCTGCTGTCTGTCCTCTGCACGGTTCTCTGTTCCTCTCTGCATGAATGTCCATTCCCTTCACATCTCTCCCACGTCTCCCTCCTCAGCTGCAATCCTGAAACATCCCAGGTGAGGCTCAGCGTTGTATGAATCTGAGCGTGAGCAGCTGGGCCCAGCTGCCGTCCACAAGGAAATACAACTTGTTGATGATGGCGTCCCACCCAGGAAGAGCTAAGGAAGGCGCTACGCATTTGGGAGTGTCTAGAGAGGCTTTAGAAGGTACCACAGCCTTTGGATTTGGGCCGGAAAGAGGAGCAGGGCTTTGATAGGCGGTGATAGGAGGGGTAAGGGTGAAGGAGAAAAAGTCAAGGCATCCACCGTAGAGAACATAGCTGGGGAAGAGCTAGTGTAAGAGGTGTGGTATGGCAGTATGCTATGAAGGAAGGGAGTCGAGCTATTTTGGAGATTCTTGAATGACAGGATAAGAGATTTGCTAGGAACCACTGAAAGTTTTCAGTGGTGGGGTGATCCAGGCCGGCAACCAAATGGAGGGTAAGTAGAAACAGAGAGAAGGAACCCAGCGAGCAACATTTTCTCATAGACCAGGCTAATGTTTCTCAACCACAATTTTGACCGTTGGAGCTCAGTGTTGTGTAGGCAGTCCTGTGCACTGTAGAGGGGTTAGCAGCACAGCACTCCTGGTCTTTACCCAAGAGATGTCAACTGGGACAACAAAAAATGTCTCCAGACATTGCCAGCTCTTCCTTGGGGGACAAAATCGCCTGTTTGAGAACCACTGAGCAAAACAAGGACTAATGAGGGATTGACTGAGGGTGGCCACAAAGAAAGGAGGACAACCACCAGACAACTGAAGTTCCAAACCCTACAGATGTTAGGATAAGGCCAACATGGATTCCAAGGCAGTTTGCATGTTTCAAATAGGAATGATGAGGAAAACAGGAAAATTCATGGAGAAGGAGCATGTTGGGAGGGATACATATGGAATTTCATTTTTTTAAATGTTTTGTTTGCTGTTTCTAGACACACATGGAGATAGAGATGTCCTATAAGTTACAAGATGTACAGCAAAGTTCTCATGAAAGAGAGAATCAGTGATCAGTGGCATTCACCAAAAAAGAGAATAGAAGCTAGCGATAAAACCACGGGGATGAATGAACTCCCTGCAAAAATGTTTAGGGACAAGAACTGAGCTTAGAATCCTGCATAATGGTTCTTGCAATGGGGAGCAGCAAGGTGTAAGCAAAGTGTGTGTTCTGTGGTGCAGCCTGGCTGGCAAATAAGAACAAACGGATATCCTTGCGATTCTAGGTGCTTGGCTCAAAGCTAACACAAAAGGCACACTTCAGGGTCACCTGGGTGACTCAGCTGGATAAGTACCAGATTCTTGATTTCAGCTCAGGTCATGATCTCAGGGTCAAGAGATTGAGTCCTGCATCAGGCTTCACATTCAGTGCGGAGTCTGCTTGTCGCTGTCCTGCTATTCCTCCTCCCACTTGCTCTCTCTCTCTGTGTCAAATAAATAAAATCTTTTTTTTAAGGGCATGTCACATTGCAGTAGCAAGTTTCATCTTAAAAATTCTTTTGAGGGGTACCTGGGGGGCTCAGTCAGTTAAGCACTTGAGTCTTGATCTCAGCTCAGGTCTTGATCTTAGAGTTGTGAGTTCAAGCCGTGCACTGGGCTCTACACTAGACATGGAGACTACTTATTTAAAGAGTTCTTTTGAAATATGTGATTTAGCACATATTATGGATTGGTTTGTTTTACTATGAAAATATTTTATTTACTTTCTCCCCATAATGCTTAAACAGTATAGTCTAGTAGATTCAATATTACTGGCCAACAGTTTTACCTGCCCCCTCATCAAGGATACTTGTACTCCAATTTCAGATATAGGAGTAGAGAAAATAACAGAGTTTGGGGAGGTTGACAAATCCAAATGCATTTTTTTTTTAACTGGTGTTTATCAGCTGCATGACCTTAAACTGGTATCTTGAGCTCCTTGAACTTTGGTTTCTCAACAGTAAAATGGGGCACTACAGCCAATCTCCATTGCGAAGGTCAAATGAGATACAACATATAAAGTGAATAACAGATGTTTAATAGCTCATTTACTATTTGGATGAGGGAGGGGAAAGGGGGATGTATAGAGGCAAAGAATGGAAGATGGGGATACTAGGGAAAGGTAATTTAATATTCTAAAAGCTTGAGAAAGATGGCATTCCCAGAGTTGAGTTTTTTTGTAACATTACTGATTGGCTCAGAACGGGTAAAGGCACCTGAAAAGAATCTTTGGAATTGGCATGAAGCTTCTTCTCTGTGGCACAACAGAGCAGTGTGAGGGGGCTGCTGGTGGGACCGTGCAATTAACTAGCAAGTAGAAGGTGAATAGGAGATAGGAGAAAACCTAGACCATTCTTCCCACAGATTTGATGAGGAAGGAAAATGCAATTGTATGGGAGGTAGTGAGACTGGAAAGACTCATGAAAATGAACTTACAACCTACTACCTGAAGCTTTGAAAAATCCACAGGAAAAGAACTAATGGCAGTACAACCTGAATGGAACACCCATAGATAGAACAGTGGTCTTGCATCTTGCATTTTTGGGGCAAACATTAGAAAATCATTCATTGTGGAGTGCTTGGGTTGGCTCAGTGGGTGAAGCATCTAACTGCTGATTTTGGCTTAGATGGTGGTCTCAGGGCCGTGAGATGGAGCCCCTGCAGCAGGGTCTGCACTGAGCATGGAGCCCACTTAAGATTCTCTCTCTCCCTTTCCCTCTGACCCTCCCCTGTCACTCACACTCTTTCTCTATTAAAAAAAAAAAAATCCATTGCTAATTTCTCACACTGTTACACACACACACACACACACACACACACACAGATGCACAGATACACCATGGTTCTGTGGTTATTACACATATAAGCAGATGCCATGTGTAAAGAAAACTAGGCAAAACACAGTTTCTTTATTGCATTGTGATATTCTAAGACAAAAAAATATATATGTGCCATATCTCCAAGTTCTTACATAATGGACATTTTTTTTTCCTTTAAAATATCTCCTACAACTTGTGTTTCAAACTTTTTACATGTTTTTAAAAGTTCTGCCTTAAACAGTCCCAAGCCCAATGTAATCTATTGCCATAGGCTTCCCCCATCCCCCCCGCCCCGGTCCCTGACGTGGTAAGATCCGTGGGACCCCCCAGACTGGGAAAAGGCTGCAGACCTTGGCAGCCCCCTGCCAGCATGTGTTGTGCAGGCTGAATCACAAAATACACCGAATCACAAAATAACACCGAGTCATAAAGACAGCCAAGTTGATGACAGTGAGATTTTGTTAAAATCACCGTATCGATAGCGACTCTATTTTTAGGCGTTGGGATCAGGAACTGAAATAAATATAATATCCTGTCTTCCAGACTGTGAGTAGAAAAAAAAATCGTTTCTTTAAAACTACCAGGGTATACAGGGAGCCAAGCACTGTCAACCCTTCCTCCTCTGAACTCCCAGGGGAGTGCACCTGTGACACAGGGGAGCTTCTTAGAAATGCTCAGGTGAGGAGAGGTAGGGGAAGGTGAGGGAAAGGCAATTTCTGTTCATGGCTGGACAGCTGCTAAGGAAAGAGTTTGGTAACAGCTGGCTCCAGTCAGGTCTTCACCACAGAGAACAACTCTGATACTGGGAAGGCCGGTGGAATTCTTTATATTTAGGATTTTTTTTTTCTTATTAAAAAATCACCGGGGGGAGGGGGGGGTGGCTCAGTCAGTTAAGCATCTGCCTTCAGCCGAGGTCATGAACCCGGGTTCCTGGGATCAAGCCCCACATCAGGCTCCCTGATCAGTGGGGAGCCTGCTTCTCCCCCTCCCTCTGCCCCCAACTCATGTTCTCTTTCTCTCTCTCTCTCTCTCTTTTTTGCTCTCTCTCTCTCTCTCAAGTAAGTAAAATCTTTTTTAAAATTAAAAAATAAAATCATTGTGATCAGTTTAATGGAGTAAACTTGAGAGGCAGAAATAGCTCCATTAAAAAAAAAAAAAAAATTCAAAACCCCAAACCTTTCTTTCTACTGGTTCTGAGTGCAATGGGAGAAATATGGAGCTTCTTCTCTTCCTGAGGGCAAGGGGTGGTCTGTCAAGGTCCATGGGTACTGACATGTTCTTCTCTGGTCATTTCTGTGTATCAGCTGCAGACCAAGAACATGGTAATTCTGGTGCTTTCTTGTCTAAATACCAAAAGAACGCATCCCCTGTGACCAAACACAGGAACGTCAGAATGATAATTATCTACCAAACATGTTGATATGTTCTGTATGACCTCAGAGTGTCCATAAATCCTGTTGTGAAAGAACAGTGACAGACAGGCGGGACAAAAATGCGTTGACATCACTTCTGGGCCGAGCAAAGGTGCAGCCATAATCCAGAAGACAGTGGCCATTCCTAGCGGGGCCTGTGGCCACAGCAGGGCCAAGGAGGCTCTGTCCCCAGAGCCCTTGCAACAGCCGGCTAGAGTCAGAGCGTGGGGCCACTGAGCGAGGCGCCAGTGAGACTTTGCTGACCTCCCCGGAGAACTGGCCCACACGGGCCTCAGGCAGGCACACACAGCTTACCCCAAGCAGCCGCCCTTCCTGTCTCTCCGTATGGAGCATCAGACTCCCCTGTCTCCCCCATGAGAGTTGGGCAGGCCCTCTGCACCTGCTGCCCGGACCACCATAAGCACTTCCTAGTCCTTCTACTGCCTTCTCTGCTTCTCCCAACCACCTTTTGCATGAACCCTGCAGCGTTTCTAAAGCAGGCCTAGAATGTGTAATTCACCAGCTTGGCCATCTCCACTGTCTCCCTGACCCCCACAACCTCTGGGTGCACTCCATAGGAGATTCCCAGGGTTCAAAGCCCAGCTCAGTACCTGCTACTTCTGTGACCTTGAGCAAATCACCTAACCTATGCCTCAGTTTCCTCAGCTGTAACACATGGGGAGTAATAGTAAATACCACATGGGCTTGCTGTTAGAAATAGATGTGTTAAGCACTCAAAACCTTCAGAAGCGCGCCCATTCATAATAAATGCTCAGTGTGTGGTAGCTATTATTCTGGCCACTAAAATTTGAATACTGTCATCATCTGCTTAGGTGTCTCCTTGTCTAGAGAAGAGGGTGGGGACTGTGTCTTAGTCATGGCTATATTCCTAGTGCCTGACAGTTCCATGTAATGGACCTTCAATAAATGTTTATTGAACAAGTAGATTATTTTCTAGGCAGTAAAATATCCTCATGACTCCAGAGATGATATCTCAGGGAACTTTATTTATTTATTTAGCTCCATGGGAAGGAAGATATTATGTAAATCCATGAGACTCTCTGTCCTGGAAAGAGACACCTGTAGTTAGTCTCATGAGTCCCTCCGAGAAGTGGGAGTCTGGCAGCCTGATTCAGAGTCTTGGTTCTCGCAGGGCCTGTGAGTCCTCAGACAAGACACTTTCATTCATTTGCTAAGGATGTTCCTGATGAGTATCAGTTATGTGCCAGGTAATATTCTAGGGACTGTGGGGCGGCGGGGGGAAGCATTGCACAAGGTAGGCAAGGTTCCTATTCTCAGAGACCTCAAGGGAAGGGAAACAGTGCATCAGACAATGAATAAGAGAAACAGAAAACAGAAAAGTTGGATAATTGTAAGTGCTGGGATTGAAATAAAATAAAACATGGGAGAAATTATGTGGAAAGGCTACAGTTAAAAAGGAGGTCAAGGAAGGTCTTTCTTTCCTTCTTTCTTTCCTTCCTTCCTTCCTTCCTTCCTTCCTTCCTTCCTTCCTTCCTTCCTTCCTTCCTTCCTTTCTTTCTTTCTTTCTTTCTTTCTTTCTTTCTTTCTTTCTTTCTTTCTTTCTTTCTTTCTTTCTTTCTTTCTTTCTTTCTTTCTTTCTTTCTTTCTTCTTTTAAGGAAGACATTTCTGAAGGCCGGCAAGAACATTGAGAGTTTAAGGTCTAAGGGAAGAAGGGTCCAGGCAGAGGAGGCAGGTTCTGCAAGGGTCCCATGTGAAACTGAACTTGGAGTGCTCCAGGGATCAGAAGAAAGCCCATGTGCCTGGAACTTGGTAGGGAGGGTAAGAGTAATACCACCTGA
This sequence comes from Mustela erminea, assembly GCF_009829155.1. NCBI lineage: Eukaryota > Metazoa > Chordata > Mammalia > Carnivora > Mustelidae > Mustela > Mustela erminea. The sequence continues at coordinate 24,389,885 of NC_045625.1, forward strand.
GGTCATTAAGGAGAGCAGAGGCCCACAGGCCAGGGGAAGGAGTGTGGATTTTAGACTAAGTGCAACAGGAGGTCATTGGAAGGTTTTAAGCAGAAGAGTAATACGGTTTGACTTACACTCTTAGAAGAGTCTAAGAGAGAATGGATTATGCCGTAAGTGGAAGCAGGAGAATGAGCAATTAAGACCAGTTAAGAGGCTGTTCCATTGTTATAGTACAAGTTCAGATAGTGTCTGGGAAGTAGGACTTGATGAACCAGAATCCTGATGCTGATCAACTGAATGGAGGGGTTAGAGAAAGAGGAGAATCAGGAATGGTTCTGAAGCTGTTGCCCATACGTTTGATGCAATCCTGTAGGTGACATGTTCCACTACCCCAGTTCATGGCCCAGGTGGCACGGAAGGCTGCCAATTATTGGATGGGGACAGCTGGGCAGCTCTCCACTGGATGTGGGAGATTTAAGACTTCCGTCTTCGAAATGTTAAGTTTGAGATGCCTAGGAGATATCCAAATGGGAAAGACAGGAAGTTGTATACACAAGTCTTAAATTAAGTTCAGTAGAGGAGGTCAGAACTGTAGATGTGCAAGCAGGAATCACTGGCATTCACACGACATTTCAGGCTGTGGGAGCAGGTGTCACCACCCGGGAAGAGCATACAGTCAAAGAAGGATCCCAGAGCAGAGCCCTGGAAAGGACTGTATTTGGAGGTGGGGTACGGGGGCCCAGCAAAGATACCAGAGGGAAGCAGGGTCAAAGGATGAACTCCAGAAGTTACGTTTCTGGAAGCCAAGAGAAGAAAATGTTTCAAAACAAAGAGACTGGTAAACTGGGTCAAACAGCTGCCAAGAGATGAAATGGGAAGAGGGTTGAATTTGGTAACGTGGAAGTTTGTGGTGGCCTTGAAGGATCAGTTTCACCTTCCATCTCTTGAACCCAGTTTGTCCAGGGAAGGAAGGAAGGAAGGAAGGGAGAGGAAGGAAAGGTTGGTTTTGGATGTTTTTAAGGCAGAAGTACTTTTTTTCTTTTTAAATCCTTAAAAGAATCCCAAGACATGAAACAGAACAAAATCAGAGCTGCTATATATAGCCGAAGTCGGGACTTCAAAAACCATCTCCTCCTGTCTCCTTGCTCCTACAATTGACCTGAAGGCAACTCTGGGAGCCGCTGGGGCTCCTTGAAAAGGACCTGAAACCGCTGGCAGGAAGCTCAGTGAAGAGCTCCTTGGCTGGGAGGGTCTAAGTGGACACGTGTGGCTAACCCTTGGTCTGCTGAGCACCAGGCTGTCCACTGGCTAGGAGCCTCTCTGTGTGTCGGAAAGGATAGGGCTTCCCAGCGTTATGGGCAGGAATGCTTTTGGTTGTCCGTAATCATAATTCCTTCTGGTTTCTGGACCAGTTCCTTCCAGAAGAGGCCATTGGCTGCTCCGGGGCACACCCATTCAACTGGTTTGCCCAGCTCCTGCCCCTCAGCCACGCCTCCCCAAAGCATCCAAAGCCCTTCCTTTGTTGCAAAATGATTCAGTGCCGTTTCCATAAAACAAGGGACCTGAGCCTCCCTTCACACATGCAGCCTGTGTTACTGAGAGATTTAAAGAGAAACTTCCTTTAAGGGAACAGCCCAGCAGGTAGATTCCTGGTTGTCTTAAAGGAACCACTAGGCATAGCAATGTTTGCGAGGCCCGTGGTCTCTCAAAAATGAGCTGTAGCGTTCTCTTGGAAAAAAAAAAAATCACAAAAGCGATGTTGAAGGGTGTTTAGAGGAATAAAAGGTAACGTGGAGGATCTTTAGGAAGACCCAGGACACTGATAGAACGAGAGAAAATTCTTAGTTCACGGGATGCCTACTTTGTGTCAGGTACTCTGCTAGGCCTGCGGAGAGAGTGGGACAGATGCAAAAACCAAATCCCTTGGAGACATCCGCTTGCCTTATCTGAAGTGAGTCATCGTCCCTCGGAAGACAGCTTGCAACCAGGCTGTCCATTCGAGTCCCGGGTTTCCCCCAGGAGCCTGCTCGGTCAGACTGCTGGCGAGGGAGAGCAGGAGCGCACGGCCCGCAGTGTAATAGCCCCGGCCCCCCACCCACCGCCAGTCCTCAGCACAGACGCCTGACAGTTTACAGAACTCTCACTTGTGCGCTAAGGGATGGGGCATCCCTTATGCTTCCGCTCCATGTAGCTTTTATGTTTTCCTCTCATTTTTCTCGTGACACTGCTGCCCTTCTGTTAGCCTCTTTGGGCTTCTTTCATTGTCGTGGTCTGTTTCTCAGTCTCCAAAACGAAGGCCCGACATGGGGAAGCATCGCTGTGGGGCAGGCACGAGGATGGTATTCCAGGGCTCTATAAAATCGTCCATGCCTATTGGCCACTGGCTGATGTCTGCCCTGAGGGAGACTAGAGCCCCTGGGGAAGCCTTTCACAGGGAATGTGGTAGAAGTATGCCGATAATTTGATCTAGATAGTAAAAGGTAAGGAATCTACGTGAAAGTGTTAATGATCAGACCTCATGATGTTATCACCTCACCCCCTATCAGAGGCATTCAAATCCCAGGCTAGACCCTATTCCCCAGGCTAGCCCATCAGCATGGTCTGATCCGGGGTTCAAGTGCAACGGAGTGATAGAGGCTGGAAAGGAGGGAAGTCCTGCTGGATGCTCCTGAGAGCCAGGAGAGTGGGCAGGGGACACAGAGGGGTTCTAACTGTGGTGTGTTTGCCTCCATTACCTTTGCTCTGGGCTCACAGACAGCTCCCATCCCTGAGACACCTTGCTTCCAATTTATACTTAATGATTAAAGAAATATTGGTGTATGACAACCAGCCTACAAGGAATGTATTTATTAATATTCTCATTTTGGAGACATTAGGTTATGTGAACCAGGTCATTAGAAGACTTAACAGAACACAGACATGTCCCTGTTTCTAAATGCTGTGGTCCTAACTGCCCACCGTTCATTCAGGTGATACACAAAGCAGGAACTGGGCTGAGAGCTGAACCCAGGTCTCAGCATATGGCATCGTTTTGCCATATGTTTAGATCTTGGGTTCACACCTGGAGTTTTTTACATTTGAGTGTCCCCTCCCCTGCTGCCTTTCATCTTTTAGAAATTTTGTTGTGAAGATATTCCTCTTGGAAAGTATCTCGTTTGGCAAGTTCCCATGGCCACTGGGGATTCGACTTGAAGGGACGCACTAGGAAAATCTTTTTGATGACTCTGCAGTAGAGGCAAAGTACACCATTCTGGCTGAATTCCATCCAGAAAACCTTTCTCCAGGTTTCATGTGAGCTAGGGGAAGGGGCAGGAGTTGTGGGGCGGCATCTCCCCTCCTGGGATGTCTATTGGAGGTTACCTGTGGTCACTTGTAGCCTGGGATTAATGGGCCACAGATCCGAATGCAGCGATGATAGAAATCACACCCCGATTTGCATCTTAATCCTTGGAGTTGAGCAAACATCAAAAAGCTCGGCAGGTTGGTTCAGATCATTATGATAATGATTAATAACAGGCTTGTTTACAGAGCTTCCGTCTCTGTAGCTCATCATTGCCTTTATGCAGGAGATTCTGCTGCGTTAAGATAAAAACAACATTGAGAACTGAAACAGTGTCCCCAGATAAATAAATTTTTCCATAGCCTTGGACTGCAGCTCTCATGCTGGACCCTTCTCTAACCTAATTTTCTCTTATTCCATTGGTTCCAAAGCCATTTTGTCCATGTAAAGAGAACATTTCAAGAATATGAAATCATAGAAATTTCGAAGACAATGCACACACTATGTCAGCAGTATCTGTATCTGCCTCTCCCCCTCAATCCAGAAAACTCGGGAGATAAGAGCACTTATATTTTACCTTTTTACTTGTAGCACTTAGCACCGTGTACCCACAAAAAGCAGAATCTCAATAAATGTTTGCTGTATTATTAAACTCAAGACTTCATAACTAAGATGAGTTTTCTGGCACAACCCTTTACCTTGTGGAGAAGAAGACTGAAGTCCAGAGAGTGGACATGAATGATCCAAGGTCACTGGGCCACCTGAGTCTGGAAACATTGGCATCCGACGAGTCTCCCACTGCTCTTTCTCCACTATATACTAAAGCCTGGAAATGACAGGCAAATCTAAATCCAGCCTCCCAGGAAGGCAGCTATCAGAAAGGTCTGGATAGTACGACCCAGTGTACACTTGTTGCTAAACCCTCAAGCCTCACTGAAAACCTTCGCAAGGAAGAGCCCCAGCAGCACTGCTTTATTCCTGGGGTGGGATTCTGTCTGTCAGGCTTTTAACCTGTTGGGCCAGAAGGAGCAAGAATGTATTTTCCTCTTACTTCAGCTCACTTAGAACTGAAATGGAGAGAAATCAAAGGAAAGCCCACATTTATTTATTTATTTATTTTTTAACCATAGCCAAGGAACAGAAGTGGCTCTATGTGAGGACAGAGAGGTTATTAGCATCACTCATGACCTTAGGAAGTAATGAGCAAAGCACCAGCTAATTCTTGCCGTTGTTCATTCAGTAACAAAAGGAAAGTCTCAAATGGAAAAAAGGAATTCTGGGCAATTATTTATTCATTCAAACAGCTTAAAGAAGAACTCTCTATCCTTCCAACCTAATCAAGCCAAAAAAACCTCTGGTTGTTCCCTACCCAAAGGGGGCAAAAGAATACCTACCAAGCTTGACTTTGGAAGTCCTGGGCCTTGAGGAATGTCCCGATGCTTCGTATCTGTGTCTCAGACCATTAGGCCTGCACAGGGTGGGGGTGGCGGTTGGGAGGCTGAGATCCTGGTCATTGACCCAACTCTCAGCATGATTATTTCTGTAGATGGATGGATTTGTGTACGATAAGACACGTTCTGCCCAGCCTCTCTTGTAATCCAGCAAAACTAATTAGATCCAGAGAAGATCAGGCTCACGAACTTGGCCTTTTCAGCCCCAGAACCTCCTCAGCTGAGATTCCACAGCCTGTCTCCTTTCTAAATGTGCCGTGCGTCAGTTAACATGGTGAGCAGTATGGCTCAGGACCAGTGGCAGACAAGGTGGCTGGTTCAAACACGTCTCACTTGGGTTCTCATGGAAGGAACACAATGACACATACCTACTGTTCTGCAATTCTTATGGGTCATGTCTCAAGCAGGCCACAATTGACTTTGACAAAAATAAATAAGCAATTTAATGAAATATGAAATGACTTACTTAAATGATTTATCTGATGAGGGAAAAAATGTAGCTATCTTCCACCATTTTTATCAGAAGAGAAAGCAAGATTTTCCCGCAAGAGCCCAGGGATAGGCATGGGGCTGCCTTAGGTTTCCGTGATTAATTCACTACCTGGGTGACTCCGGCTAATTATTTAATCTCCCTGAGCCTCTGTGTCTTCATTTTTAAAACCGGAATCATAATTTCTCTATCACGAGTGTTGCTCTGGCTATTAGATTTTTCAAACTATTTAGAGCAGAGAACATTGCGAGCATGTAATAAATGCCTCTTTGCTTCTCCTTCTCCTGGTACCTTTGGTTGCATGTTCGTAAACAACAAAAATCAAAAGTCCCAAACTGAATGGATTCAAATGTGCGTTGTCTTTCTTTTTCATGCCTTTGCCAGATTGAAGGATGACTCAATTGTTAATGAAAACGGGCGACCGGGAGCAGCACGCACATTCATCAGCTGGGCGTTCTATCAGCAAGTCTGATGGATCACTCCGCTCATTTTATGGGAAAACTTTCTTTGCTGCTAATGAACCCAGATCAGACGGGGTTGTAAGACGAGGGTGTGTCCCCGAGAGCGCTCGGGTCATTTTCTGTGTATGTAAAAGGGTACTCTCCGTTTGGTTGCCGCCACACCCGCAGGAGCACCTGCGTGCTTTGTGGGGTGAGGCAGTTATGTCCACGTGTGTGGTGTGTGTATCAAGCTCTGAGTTTGTGCTATCTGCTTGATGGCCGCCACATTATTGTGTGATTCCCTCAAAGTACAGCTCTTGAGAGAAGGGCTTAGAAATGGCCCTCATTTGACCACTAGGACTCATCCTATTACTAGCTCCTTTGTCCTTCTCCCGGGCCTCTTTTTGGCCTCGGTCCATGGGCTTGTATCTGTGTGCACAGACGTGGACATGCAATTCTTAAAAATCACAGTGAATTATTTATAGGTTCCTGAAACAGGTAGACCTCTTTCCCACCTCCTATGACAGAGGTGGTCCTTCTGCCTGGGACACCCTGCAGCCTGTCCTGCCCATGTGACCTTCTAGCATCTGCTCAGGTGGTAGCTCCCCTGGGAGCCTCTCTGACTGCCTCAGGATAGACTGGGTCATTCCTTTTTCTCTTCTTGCTGAACATTTTTATTACTACAGCACTCTCACATGGTGAATTAATTACCTGTCTGTGAGCCGAACTTCCCAAACCAATGGCGAATGTCTTGAAGACCCGGGGCATGTGTTGTTGATTTCTCTCAGCCTCCACAGTGCCTGGTATAGAACCTGGCCGACTGTGAATCTCTCGAACGAACGAATGAATGAATGAATGAATGGGTGGTTCCAGGCCCAAGGCCAGGTCTAAGTGTGGTTACAGCCAAAAAACAGAGTTTTGTAAGGCATGGTGGGATCTTGCTTAGCAACCCCTGTGGCATGCGGATTTCAGAGAAGAGACAGCTCCCCAAGGCAGGTGGTCTGGTGCGTATAATACACGATCGTTGAAGGCCTAATAGATCAAGTAATTTGTCCACTTTCCTGGAGTGAAGGTTTCAGCTTGGGCTCACCTCCACTCCGAGAGCTGAATGTGTGATGCTGCACGCCTCCCTCAGTGGAGTTAAATTAGGCTTAATATCTTATGACTCAAGAGTTTGCACACCAAGGCTTGGCACTTAATATTGTAATTACCCCCTTTTGATTAGAACTGCCTTTCATAAGCAAATCGACGCAGTGATTTGAAAAGCTTGAGGAATTGTGTTTGGAGCTCACCCTACGAGTTCCACAGGGAACTATAATCATAGTAATTACTATTGAAGCTAGATTCCAGTTCTCGATGTACCGGGAGGTGGGTGAGTAAGAGTCACACGCTGCGTGCTTTCCCATCTCAGGATGGGCTGGAACAAGGAGCGAAGGTGGAAGTGAACACCAGCCGACCCACAGGCTGCGGTATTTCTCTTCTGACCGGTCTCGGCCTCTGGAGGTTCAGGACACTGGAAAGGATTCTTTAGCCGTGTGTGTGTGTGTGTGTGTGTGTGTGTGTGTGTGTTTTCCAAGTCAGCACATGCTTGGTGGCACCCACTCTAGTCTGTGCTACTTTTTGGGAATATGCAGCCAAGGCAGACAGGAATCCACAGACTCTGTCCTTCGAGCGGCTCTCGAACTAGTGTCAGGATGAATGTAGAAACTAAAACTAGTTAGAAGCAGGGTCTGGAGCGTCCCCAAAGAGGTGAGGCTCAGAAGATTTGGCGTGCCAGTTGATTTAGACACAGAACATTCCCTGAAGGATGAGTCTGGAGATCAGGAGCGTCTTCAGAGCATTCTGGGCTGCTTTTAGAGGACAAACGCCTCGGCAGGGACAGGAGCCTTATTCCACACGCCAAAGAGCCTTGCGGCCACACAAGCCTTTGGCTGACAAGTGAGCGGCGCTGGTCTTCTGTGACCAGGGCCCTTTTGCTTACCTCCTCGGGAGGCTGAACCAAGCCCCAGATGTGAAAGAGGACCACTTCCCTAAGGGACTCACAAGGGGACTCTGAGAAATGGTGATTCCTTCTCCTTTTCTTGTAGAAACTGTTTATATTGGGGGCCCCCTACTTTCTGGAAACATGATCTCTGGGGCAGAAACCCCATAATTATGGCTCCCCACTGTCCATACTTTATGGATTCCCTCCCCCACCCTCGGCTTTTCCCTCCCTCAGACACAGCCTGAAAATTTATTTAAAAATTAACAGCACAAGAAGAAAAATGCCACAAGACCCAGATTGCTAGCAGATGCTCTGAGAGGGCTGGCAAGAGAAAAGGCGAGTGGAGGAAGGCAGTCTGAGGCCAGGGTTCCCTTCCCTGCCTTTTTAAAAGGGTAGACGGAATCAGGTGAGGCACAACACACCGCCATGCCCTTACTCACTCATTCATCCTTTTGATAAATATCCTTGGAATGACAGAGGGTGCCAAGCCCGCTGCCAGGCTCAGGAACCTCCACAGTAATAATTAACATTTATCGAGTACATACTACATGCTAGGCACTATTCTAAATATTTCATATTTAATAACATACCAAATCAGTTTTCATAACAGCCCTATTTTTAATCCTTGCGTGAGGAAACAAAGACACAGACGGGTTAAGAATGTTGCCCTGTGTCCCATGAGTTGTAGGAAGCGGGGTCAGGATTTGATCCCCCCCCACCCCAGTCTGATTCCACAGCCTAAAGCCAGGCATCTACACGTGTTTTCTGTAACGAGCCAGGTAGGAAGTGTCCAAAGCTCTGGGGGCCATCTGTTCTGGAGCACAACTTCTCAACTCTGCCACCATAGCAAACCACCAGCCATAGACAATATGAAATCAAAGGAGCGTGGCCATGTTCCAGTGAAACCATCTTTATGGACACTGAAACTTGAACTTTACCAAATTTGTGTCACCAAATTTCATGTGTGGATCTGTGCTGCACTCTGCTCTCCCCCTTAGTGCCTGAGGAGTAACAGATACCCTGACGGGGGAGACATGCAAACAGGGTTTAAGACAGGTAAACCCAAAGCCCTCTCCAGACTCCCTTCATTAAGGAAGTGTTGCTGCCTTGTCTGGATTCCTCTGCCCATCCTCCATCCTCTGCTGGCGATGCCATGTGCCTTTCAGACCCCAGCTTTCCTTTATGCCCACCCGATGCCCAGCTCTTCCTCTGTTTTTCCCAAAAATCTGTTCTGTCTTCTGTCATGATATTCTTAGAGTTATCTGGGGACAAGTGGGCTCCGGGAAGGCAGCATGTCCCGCTCATTGCTGTTTCCCTGGCTTCAGGTTGGGTCCCTGGCATCAGTACATACGTGGGAAGTGTTGTAGAAATAACTTAGAGGCGCAGGAATGTCAAGAAGGGTCAATGAAGAGGGGAACTTTTGAACTTGGGGTTGACTAAAAGAGCTCTCCAAGCCAATGAGATGGGGATGATTATTCTGGGGAGAAAACGGAACAGCGCAGGGAAAAACGAGAAGCAGGCATGGGAAAACAGGGCATGTTCAAAGAATCATAGGCAGAAATGCCAAGGGCAAGAGATGAGGCAGACGACATCCATATGGAAAAAGTCTGATTCCTGCAGGCAGTGGAGGGGCGGTTGAAGGGCACTGAGCATGGAAGTGACATGCTCAGATTTGTGCTTCAGAACAGGGGTCAGAAAACCAGAGCCTATGGACCATTTCCAGCCCATGATCATATAGTTACAAAGGGAGGGGGCTGGGGATGAAGCTCAGGGTGGTGTCAGCCCACATCTGTATTCTTTCCCTCCACCATGTTGCTTTCCCCTATCTGGGATCTAGACCTGGGCTGGGACTGGCTGACTGCCTTCGGGGGTCCTGCCTCCCTAGACCCAACACCAGCTCACGGGGATGCCACTGACCTTGCAGGAGGAGTGAGGGAGAGGCTGTCTGAACCTCTCAGGCTAGCTCCTGAACACATGGGCAGTGGGTAACTTGAGGGTCACTATCCCTGTGTCCACCTGGCCACTAGTCTCTGGGTCTGCTCCTATTCCTCTTGGAGCCTTTGGTCTCATCCATACAATGAGGAGTTGGGGTAGATGCCCTTATCACGATAGGATTCTAAACATCATAAGTATTCCATATGCCGTATTAAAATACTTCTGACTCAAGGATTTATAAGCAGTGAGAGTCCCAGAAATGGAGTGAACAGAGAGAAAGCACTCTCACCTTCAAAATACAGAGGTGAGCAACTATCCAGGGCTTCAAGAGGGAAAAGGAGGATCCACACCAGATTAGCTCTGAGGGGAGGGAGCTTGTTAAGGGGATTTAAAGTCTACCCTCTTAATAACCCTTTGTAGTTCTTTGGCGCCTGGCTTTTCTTGAAGCTCAAAGTGTTTTGCAAACATTAGCTCATTAATCCCGCCAGCAGCCTTGTTAAGTGGGAAGGTGTGAATGTCTATCTTCATTTGGGAACCTTGGACTTAAGGGGAAAAGGGGCTCTGGCTGGTGACTAGTACAGGGTGGGGGAGAGGCCCCAGGGCTGGACTAAATTGTAGAGTCTTTTTGTTTTGTTTTGTTTTTTTAAATTCTACCAAAGGAACGGTGGATGGTGGGAAAAACATGCGCCTGGAATCAGCCGGGTCTGGATACCAGATCCAGCCTGGTTTCTATAGCGATGTGGATTTGGGCAAGTCCCTTAACTTTGATGAAATTCAGTTTTCCCTTTGGAAAGGAGGGTGATGATGCCTACCAACTCACCAACTTACAGTCTGAGAAATGTAATATGCATGTCAAAGTCATTTGATTATTGGAAGTTTCAATAAATACATTCAAGAGATATTTTTAAAGTTCTCCAGACATCTGGCACAAAGTTATATGGGTTTTGTGTCCGGGTGAGTGAGACGGGATGCACTGAGCTCAGGTGTGGCCCCGTGGGGATGGCTCTGTACGGCGGGAGAACAGGAACGGAACAGGAACAGGAACACGGTGCTGGAGAACGCACTGTCTTGGCTTGTTCGGAGAAACCAGCTAACTGGCCTGTGGAGCGTTGTCTTGAGACAAAGCTGAAGAAGGGCTCATATCCTACTACCTAGGGAAGCAGTTAGGTAGATGGTGAGAAGTCCATTTCACTGAGGAACCTCCGAAGGCTTGAGCAGAGAGCCGGCCCGGTGAGCCCTGCAGTGTGGACCCTGCTCCAGCATCAGCAGAGACGGCCAACAAGAGCAGGTCTTGGCAGCTGATAGGCAATCCCCTGCTATGAGAAGAAAATGTGTAGCATCTCCTTAGCCATTTTCTAAGCCTCATCCTTTAAAAAATTATTTTTGTATGTGATTTAAAGGAAGATAATATATTCTAGAGCTGTATATTAATAATTGAAATGTAGATGTCACCGTATCTATAAGATACCAGAGAAAGGCCAACATGGCCAAACAAGAATGTCAAGAAGTTAGCTTTAATCAGCTTCTACTGCCCACATCCCTGATGCCCCCTCTGGCTCAGGGACTCAGCTGAGCGACCACCGGCTCACCCGAACACCGTGCATCTCTGCCCTCACTCCTTTGAGCCCTCGGGAGGTCTAGGGTGATTCCATTTTTTCAAAATGCTCGCTTCCAATTTGAAGTCCTGCACGAACATATCCAACTGATGAAGCTGCGAGAAAGACCCTGCGTGATACAGCAGCAAACCTGAGTTCTGATCACTATGGTGGGAACGGAGAGGCTAGTCAGCAGACGGTGAGGAGAGAGGGCTGGACAGGCAGAGCACGGAGGATGATTAGGGTGGTGAGATGACTCTGTAGGAGACCACGGTGATGGATGTGTGTCACTACATATCTGTCCAAACCCGCAGAATGTGCAGCACTGAGTAAGCCCCAGCGTACACTACAGACTTTGAGTGATGATGGCGTTAGTATCGGTTCATCCATTGCTGCGAGTCCACCACTCCGTGCGGGATGTGGATAATGGGGGAGGCTGTGTGTGTGGGGGGGGGTCGTTCATAGGAAGTCTCTGTGCCTTCTACTCAATTTTGCTGTGAACTTAAAAACTACTCTAAAAACAGTCTATTAAAAAATATGATGGGCAGCCACAAATATAACAAACATCCACTATTCTTTTTTTAAAGATTTTATTTATTTATTTGACAGACAGAGAGAGATCACAAGTAGACAGAGAGGCAGGCAGAGAGAGAGGAAGGGAAGCAGGCTCCCTGCTGAGCAGAGAGTCCGATGCGGGACTCGATCCCAGGACCCTGAGATCATGACCGGAGCCGAAGGCAGAGGCTTAACCCACGGAGTCACCCAGGTGCCCCCAAACATCCACTAAAATACCTGTATGTTAACTACACTGGAATTAAAATTTAAAAATGAGCACCCAAGGGGGAAAAAGGTATATTAAAATTAACTCTAAAAACCAAAGATATAGAGATATAAATAGATATAGATATATAGATACATGAATTTCAAAATAAAACTTAGTAGAACTTCATTGTTTCAACAGCGCCCCCCCCAAGAGGATTTTTTTTTTTTTAATACTCTAGATGTAAAAAGCAGGCACAGAGTATATAAACGGGGGGCAGAGGACTGCCAGAGCTGGAGACCACCAGAGATGGGTTTGAATCCCAGGCCTGCCCCTTACCAGCCATTTGATTTCCATCAGACACTTACTGTCACTGAGCACCCCCTGGAAAATGTCAACAGCAGTACCTGTTTTGTAGGGTTTTATTCCCTAGCAGGTATCTTTAGCATTCTCCTGCCCACTCCGCCACCACTCCCGGAAGGAACTCACTTCCCATCTGGTATAAATAACCACTCAGTGTGCTAGATCTTTCAGGGGCCCCCAGTGTTGGTGATACAACTCTCCTGATTGCGTATTCTGTATCTTTCTGTATGCTCAGTACGTTCTTCATTTCTGATGGCCTCACTGGCAAGCCTTCCTATGTTAAATGATGGCTGCTCTGATATTTTGTTAATATTTGATAGTGGCAAGGACCAAGACATAAAAGGCTAAAGCTTCAGTAGCCCAAATTATTCAAGTAGCCATAAAGATAAAAATATTGCGCAACAGAACGGAAAAATTATTTGGTAGGTCTCCACCTGACTTCTACAGAACTTCTCAGAAATACATGCTTGATGTATCTGATAATGTCATCAACTTTCTTACTGTCTTCTTTTGGCTCTCTATTTGCTTTGCTTTAAGAATCACACTCTTCAGGGGCGCCTGGGTGGCTCAGTCGTTAAGTATCTTCCTTTGGCTCAGGTCATGATCCCAGGGTCCTGGGATTCAGTCCTGCATCGGGCTCCCTGCTTGGTGGGAAGCCTGCTTCTCCCTCTCCCACTCCGCCTGTTTGTTTTCCCTCTCTCGCTGTCTCTCTCTATATATATCAAATAAATAAATAAAATCTTAAAACAAAAAAAAAGAATTACTCTTCAGCATGCCAGTTAAAGCCTTTTATGTTAGGACCTTACCGGCTTCTCTATCTCCTGCTCCCTCTTGGTCTCATTCATGCTGTGATCCAGCCACATCAAACTTTAGGCTTTTTCTAAAAATGCACACTCATTCATGTATCCTTAACCATGGACACAGCTACCTCTCCACTAAATTCCCTTTCCTTCTTCTTTACCCTAAGACCCATTCAACCCCAGTTCTGGAAGACTTCCTGACTCTGCCAAGAAAAAGCAGAGGCTCTTTCCTATTTGTTCTCAAAGCACAGTGGCTGTATTTAATAGTCAATCCACAAACCCTTGCTGAAGGTCTAGCATAAACTCTGCACTGTGCTCCCATAATCCCCTGCACTTACATCTAGCACAGTAAGTGTCACTCTGGGTATCATTATTTGTTTACCTGTCTGGACGGTGCAGCCTGGCGACAGAGAGCCATGTGGAATGTTTGGTTAAGACGGTGGCACCATTTCCTCTTTCTCCAGACCCACCCAGCTAGAGTGACCTGTGCCCTCCATCTCTGAGCCCAGCCCAGAGCAACGAGAGCCCTGGATCCAGCCTTGGAGAACCCTAGGGAAGATCATGTGCTTCCCTGACCTCATCCCTTGTGCATTAGTTCGGTCCGTACCCATACGGACTGCCTCAGTTTCCCTGTTAAGCATGCTATTTTCACTGTCACCTTGGAGTGTAACCCGCTGGGTGGGTCCTTCCAGTTGACCCAGCTCACACCAGACTCTTCCTGCAAAGGCTAGATTTGTTCCAGGGAGCCCCAGTGGTGACTAGGTTTCTGGCTGCCACGTGTTAGGGACCAGGAACCTCCCAACAGATACTGTCATTGCCTGTTCCAAGTGCTCTTTCAACTGTGCCCTCCATGAAGCATCATACCTGAGTGATCTTAGTCCTCCTGCCCCATGTCCTGAACTGGACTTCCCTTGGAGAGTAGCTTGCCTCTTCGGACTTGTGAGCTCCTCCCTACAGTATTTCCTCCCACTAGGAAGGCAGGCCTCTCCTCTTCCTACCCCAAGAAGCTTTACCCAATTAGGACAAATAGAGAGTTCTGAGCTACAGATTTGCCATGCCCCAGGGAGAAGCCAAGATAATGGGGAAATGGGATGATTAAATTAGCCACAGAGAAAGACTTTGATGGACTTTCATTACAAGGATGGGGGGAACATAAGAAGAAAGAAACCCGTAATTGGATATGAGCAGTCTAAGAGAGCCAGAAGAGCAAGGTTGTTGAATGTTTAAATCTAAAATTTAAAAAAAAAAAAAAGAAAGGGAGGGGGGACTGTCCACTGTCCACTACAGTAAAGCATACCATGGGATATAATATTAGCAAGTATTTCTTGGGCGCTTGGAATGTGCCAGGAATTCTGCTATTTTACATGCATATTCTTATTTAATTCTTACAGCCTGATCATGCAGGTTCTACTAACCCCACTTTTTTGGACGCCTGGGTGGCTCAGTGGGTTAAGCCTCTGCCTTCGGCTCAGGTCATGATCTCAGAGTTCTGGGATCAAGTCCTGCATTGGGCTCTCTGCTCGACAGGGAGCCTGCTTCCTCCTCTCTCTCTCTCTCTCTACTCTCTCTCTCTCTCTGTGCCTACTTGTGATCTCTCTCTGTCAAATAAATAAAATCTTGGGGCGCCTGGGTGGCTCAGTGGGTTAAGCCGCTGCCTTCGGCTCAGGTCATGATCTCAGGGTCCTGGGATCGAGTCCCGCATCGGGCCTCTGCTCAGCAGGGAGCCTGCTTCCCTCTCTCTCTCTCTGCCTGCCTCTCTGTCTGCTTGTCATCTCTCTCTGTCAAATAAATAAATAAAATCTTTAAAAAAATAAATAAATAAATAAATAAATAAATAAATAAAATCTTAAAAAATAATAATAAAAAAATAAAAAACAAAAACCCAGTTTTTTGAGGACGTGGCTTAGAGAATTGAAGTAATTTGCCTTGCAACGAAAGCTAAGAAGCCTCAGCAGGGAAGTGGTTGAATAAATTATGGTTTATCGCGACCATGAACAAATCGTCATTACAAATAATAAACTCAGACTATACCCATTGACTTAGAAAGGGATTTTTCTAGAGGTCATGCTGAGAGAGAAGAACCAGGTGCAGATCAGTGTCTTTAATATCATTCTATGTTTGCTGACTGATGAAACGAATCTCTTAGCTGTATGTATGGGTATGTATTTATGTATATACTTGCAGAGTAATGAACATAGTACGCTTCTTATTTATTTATTTATTTGTCACAGAGAGAGTGCGCGAGCGTGAGCGCACAAACAGGCAGAGAGGCAGGCAGAGGTGGAGAGAGAAGCAGGCTCCCCACTGAGCAAAGAGCCCGATGTCAGACTCCATCCCGGATCCTGGGATCATGACCTGAGCAGAAGGCAGCGGCTTAACCTACTGAGCAACCCAGGTGTCCCTAAACTACATAGTATGTTTCTATTTCAAGCAAAAAATAGAGTCCTATGTATGTGTCTTTATAATTGATTATGTCTGTACGATGAAGGAGAAAATGATGGAAGGATTCAAGTTGTCTTTTGGTCTTGGATGTCTGGGAGGGGTAGAGGTAGGAGGCAGGGGGGTAGGGACAGAGAGCTTTTCGGCGTATCACTAGTCTTATTATCACAAGCATGTACTGCTTTCAGAATTTGAAACCACCAAGTGAAGGAAGTGATTTATAATAAATATTTTCCCAAAGTTACATGCTCTTCACCTCAGCGCTGAGTAGTCAAAAAGGAAAGAGTGTTCTGTGCGCCGAAGGCTCCCCCCTTTCTCATGCACTGTACCATGGCTGGGATCCATAAACGTCTTTCAGGACCATCTGCTTCTGGGATATTCTCAGCTTCGCGGTCATGTACGGTCAATTCTATTTTAATTACAATTTTTCTAGACACTATAGGTCACATGTCTAAGGCCACACAGCAGGCACTGAGAGAGAATCCTAAATGGCAGCCCGGAGTTTTGGACTCCCAAGTACAGTGCTCTCCTGAAGCTGTTAAATTGTATAATGTAGAAATGCATTTTAAAAGACCAAAGTTTTAAAACTTGTAAGAATCCATCTAGTTAATGCATTGAAAACTGCTGGAAGATAAAATATCATTATGATAATTATCCCTTAGCTTCCTTTTTGTCTATCATTAGGGTCAGATGCCATCAGCTACGTGAGCGGTAGGTCCTTGATTATAGCCTCACACATTCATTCAACAAACATTTATTGAGCACCTAATACATGCCCAGCACTCAGTTAGGTGCTGGGTCAGCCTTATAATCTGAACAAACAAGCTTCCCACAGGCATTTGGCCAAGAATGATTAGTACATGCCTCCAACATTTGCCCTTTTAAAATTAAAGAGACTATTTTATTAAACATGAAAGTTTAGTAAACATTAAAGACTTTTTATTTCAGAAGGACTCTGAATCAGAAAATACTTAAAAGAAATAAGCATCACTTAGAGAAATATAGACTATAAATAGGTCCAGCATGAATGAGCATGAGAGATGGCAAATAGAACTAGCATTTTTGAGTGCACACTATTGCCAGACATTTTATATATGTCATTATAATAAGTGCTCACAATAACCCTACGTGGAGGGGACTGTTATTATTCAGTTGGCCAGAGAGGAGACTATATTGCTAAGGGAGAGGAGGAAGAATTTTCCCAAGGTCACAGAGAAGGTTTTGGAGCCAGGACTTGAGTATAGACTTGTCTCACTTCAGAAACCATGGCTTTGCATGATCTCCTTGCCCCCTGCTTGCACAGAAGACTGTGCCCCTACAGAGCACATCAGGCTTGCGTGGCCCAGGTGAACCGGTGGCTGGGGATCTCCATCCCTGGGGCCATGCGCACCAAGCAGAGGTCTCTTGTTAACAGCAGCAGAATAGAAATACCAACATGCACTGACATCCCATCGTGTGCCTCCTCATCGTTCTCCCCATTGTGGTCTGCAACCCCGCCTGGCTGGGGGGGCCTCCTGGCTCCTTCCCTCATCAGCCCTACAGCCTCCTTCCGTGCTGCCCTCAGAGGAGCCTTCTTAAAACTCAAGGCAGATCAGCTCTGTCTTCTGCTCACCGTGCTCTTACATACTCTGCCCCTGCCTCCTCGACCCCATACCTCTCTTCTCTCCCCGGGCTGCCTCGACTCTGCCCCTTTTATTGCATAAAGTTGGATACCCTAAATGATCTGAAGTTTTCAAATTGAACTGTCAAAAAAAAATTTTCAGATAGATAATTGTCCATCGGTGGGCAACTGTGAGCCTCCTCGAAGCTTCACAAATGAGGGGCCCCTCCAGACCCACGCTCTTGCACTTGCTGTTCCTTCTGCCTGGATTGTCTTCCTGCAGGTGTCCGAGCAGCTCACCTCCTTACAACTCATAGGCGTGGCTCCAGTGGCATCTCAGTGAGCCCTCCTGTCACTGGCCACTTGATTTACCACCAACAACCCCTCCTCCAGCACTAGGCTGATGTAATTTTTGCCAACATGACCCATCACCTCATTCACGGCCTGTCTCCCTTTCCTAGGACGTAACAGCTACAAAAGCAGAGATCTTGTTTGAATTGTTCGCTGGTGTATTCCTGTCCCTTGGAGCAGCACCTGGAAACTTGCAGAATTGAGGAATAAAGCTTCTCCCCACCCCTGTAAAAATGGCTATTACTCCCCCCATTTGAAAGCTTCAGAAACCCAAGATCAGACCTCTGTGCACCTCAGTGTTTGTCAGGGAGGAAGAGAGGGAAAGGAGGAGATAGAGGCTGCCTCCCCCATCCTGGACTCTCCCGGTCCCACGCTCCCCACCAGCAACCACAAGCAGCAAAGCCTCTGTCTTCTATGATATCACAGAAGTCTGGAAGTGCCTGATGAGACGTGCTTTGCCACTGCTGTCCATCCATGCCAATGGTCTCTAGGGGCCCATGCCACTAGCCATGCTGTGCTTCTGCTTCTAGCAACGGAAGTAAAAGAGATGCTAATCAACCCCAGAGTACTAGGGGTAAGCCTGGGGAGCCAGAGTGCTTCAGGTCCCTCATGTGCAAGGTCCTTTATACACACCTGCTGCCCAGTATGGAAATGAACACGTGTGATAAGATAGCATCAGCTCTGCTGGAAACTTCCTATATGCCCAATACAAAATGCCTACAGTTGGGACCGTCTCTCTCTCTTTCTCTCTCTCTCTCTCTCTCTCACACACACACACACACACACATACACACACACAGAGCCCTATCTCCCTCTGACATCGAACACTGCCTGGATGGTGAGGACTGAGTGTTGGGCATCCTAAGGCCTCCAGGAGGCCATGCATACGCTTATCCATTGATGAACATATTTTTAAACATAGATGGCAGGACTTTTCTCTTCTTGGCTCTGAACTAGGTCCTGCACACAGTACTGAAGCAGAACACTGCTCTCGGGGCACTGGCATTCCAACAGGGAGACGGGCACATGGCAATGACAATGACGGCCACGTGAGCTTGGCTGGAGAGGGACCGGAGCACACAGCTGGTGGACCCCAGCTCTGGAAGGCTTCTGGAGAGGAGAACATTTGAGTAAGTAAGATTCCCTTTGTAGCACCTGGGTTGGCAAGACTTAAGAGTATTAAATTAGGCCCTGAAATTGCAACCTGCAAAGAGCAAACGGGGAGGTTCCTGCACCTCCTGTACATGGAGTGAGTCCCAAGAAGCAAGTGGCCTCCAGGGATCTGGTGTAAACTAGGGGTTAATGATTAACTAGAGACAGAGCGTCTACTCTGCCAGGTGGGGAGCTCAAGGAAGTCCAAACAGCCACAATATCCATCATTTATGGAGAGAAGGGACAAGCCCTGTGCTACATACTTTTCCTCTGTTACATGATTGTTACAGTCACTATTTCACACACTAAGAATCCCAGGCTCCCAGCAGTGCAAGGCTTTGTGCAAAACCTCCCAGCTGGAAGCAGTGGGAGAATCTAGAGTTGAGAGTTCAAGATCCAGGGCCCTGTCTCTCTACTTCCTGCTGAAATTGCTCCTAGACCTGCTGGTCGTCTTAGCTCTGGAATCAGTGTCTGGGACAAGTTGCAGCAACACCTGCTACTATGGGGCAAAAAGGAGACAGACAGAATTTTGTGGCTGAAGTGACTCAGGTTCAAATTTCAGCTCTCGTTAAATCCACTTCTCACAAGTCCCTTTCTTCTGGAGAACGCTGCTAAGGGTCCCTGCCATGTTCCCCTTCAGGACAGTAGTGAGTCTGACGATGACTATATGCCAAGGAATTTTCATCATGTCCTTCTTGAGTTAATTTTTTTTTTACAATAAATAGGGAAATTAAGCACTATCTCATGTCCATTATTACTGAAAACAAATTACACACTTATCGTTAGAACATTCTTCGCACTTTTTCCAGATATCCTGCTAATGGTCATGGGAGACTTGAGGAGGTATGGGCTGCTGCCCAATCCTTCCTCCAAATTAAGCTGAGTTCTTTATTTCTGGACAGTTTGTCAGCTATCAGTTGCAAACCCTCCACTGCCAAAGGTGTTTGGCCCTGAGTAATTACTAAGGGAATGTGGTGATTTCCGGCACGGGAAATATAGTGTGAGTTCCACTGTAATTACTGTGGAACCCGTGAGGTATAATTACCAAACAGCCTGCACAAATGACATCGGCTGGCACTGATCAGTCTGTGTACTTGTTGTCAAGCAGCAGCTGTCAAGCCTTTTTATGGCATGAACTGAAGTATCCCAATCAATCTTAAACTTGTTTTTCTTTTTGAAATGCCTGTCAATTCACAGGAGTTACAGGAAATAATACAGAGAGATCCCCAGTGTCCCTTTTACCCCCTGGTAAGTCTGGAAAGAACTACAGAGCAGTATCACAACTGGGATGCTGACACAGATACAGTGAAGATGCGGAACATTTCTACCACCAGAAGGATTCTTCCTGGCCCCCAGTAGAGACCTACTCACCTCCTCCTTGCCCCCACCACTCCTCACCGCCTGCCAACTGCTAATCTCCCCACTTCCATAGTTGTGTCTTTTCCAAAATATTTAGATAAACACAATCAAACAGTATGTAACCTTGGGGATGGGCTTTTCCACCCAGCAAGATACTCTGAAGACTCCTGCACACAGTGTCACATATCAGAGCTCGTTCCTTTTTACTGCTGGGTAGGGTTCCACGGTAGAGCTACCCCCAGTGTGCCTCACCACTCACCTGTTGAAGGACAGCTACGTTGTTTCCAGCTTGGAGCTATTAGGGATAAAGCTGCTATAAACATTCATCTACAGGTTTTTGTGCGAATGAATGTAAGTCTTCATGTCTCTGGGAAAAATGCCCAGGAGTGCTGGATTATATGGTATTGGCATATTAGATTTTTAAGAAACTGTCAAATCATTTTTCATAGTGTCTGTATCATTTACATCCCTACCAGCACTGTAATTGTGATTAGCTCTCCATGTAGTCCGTGTATGTGTATTTCATTTCCCCATCACTACCTTTTCTTTCTCTCTCTCTCTTTCTTTCTTTTTCGGTTTTGGGGATTTTGTCTTGTTTTGGTTTTGCTCTATTGTGCTGGCTAGAACTTCTACCAGTATGTGTATTTTATAAAGTAAACTGGAAAGTATTCCTTCCTCTTCTGTTTTATGAAAGATATTATGTACAACTGCTATTAATTCTTTAAATGTTTGGTAAAGTTCTTTAATGAAGCCATTCGAGCCTGGAGATTTTTTTTTTCTTTTTAGTTTTTCAATGACAAATTTAATTTCCTTAATGGTTGTAAAGGTACTAAAATTATGTCCTATTGAGTGGATTGTGTACTTAGTATTTTTCAAGTAATCAGTTCGTTTCATCCAACTTGTCAGATGTATGTGCATAGCTTATGGTTTTCCCTTAGTCTTTTTTGGTTATTTTCAAGGTCAGTAATGTTACCCCTGTTTTATTCCCTAATATGATAATTTGGATCTTCTCCATTGTACCTCTCTTTTCCGTTTTGCAGGTCTTGCTAAAAGTTTGTCAATTTTATTGATCTTTCAAAAGAACTAGCTCTTTGTTTCATTTATTTTCTCTATAATTTTTCTGTTTTCAATTTCACTGATTTATGCAACTGTCTTTGTTATGTAATTCCTTATGCTTGCTTTGGATTTATTTTGCTTCCCCCCTACTCCACCCTTAGGTACTTGAGGTGGGAGTTTACATTACTGATTTGAGCCTCTTCCTCTTTTCTAATTTATACTATAAATTTCCCTTTCACATTGTTTTAGCTATGCCCCACAAATTTTGGTAAGTTGCATTTCCATTCAGTTCAATGTGTGTTTTGTTCATTTGGTTTGGGTTTTTTGGTGTGTGTGTGTGTGTGTGTGTGTGTGTGTTTTCCAAATTTCCCTTGAGAGTCCTTTCTTCTTTGACCCATGGATCTAGAAGCGTGTGGTTTAGTTTGCCAGTATTTGGAGATTTTTCTCTTATCTGTCTTTAATTTCTACTTTGATTCCATTGTGGTAAGAGCACATATTCCATATGATTTCTATTCTTCTCATTTTTTAGAAGTTTGTTTTATAACTCAGGATATATTTTGTATGTTTTGTGGGCTCTTGAGAGGAATGTGTATCCTGCCGTCATTGGGTAGAGTGTTCTCTAAATTCAACTGCATCACGTTGGTTGGGGGATATTTTCTCAGGGTTTAGGGTTCTGTGCTGACAGTTCTCCTCTCAGAACTCTGATAACATGGATTTTAGTTCCTTTGTTATAATCTCACAAGTCCCTGAGCTTCTCTTCATTTTTTTTTTTTTCCAGTCTGTTTTCCCTCTGTTGTTTGGAATAGGGATTACTTTACTTCTTCCTTTCCAATGTGGATGCCATTTATTTCTTTTTCTTGCCAATTGCTCTGGCTAAAACATCCAATCCATGAGCTTTTAAGAAATAAAAGAATATCCATATGAGGGACTGAATAACAGCAGAACCTCAGAGATGCTGGTAGCGCCCTGGAGAGAAGTCTAAGGGTTGTAAGGGTTCTAACAGAAATCCACAAAACTGGGCCCTCAGATGTCCACATCCTCATCGCAATAGTGAGCTACAAGTCAGCGCGGCCCCCACCGCCTCCAAGAAGGCTGCGAGGAAACCTGCACTTGTCACATGGTGCAAGGTCGGATTCCTCCCTTAACCCTCAGAGCTGCCCTCCTGTAGGTTGTACCCAGACCGATTTCTACATGGAACATAGAGAGTAATAGCTTTGAACTCTAAAAGCCTTAAGAATTCATACAGGCCTGTACTCGAGGTTTTCTCAAATCAATGCAAGGAATAGGAAGAATCCAACAAATGAGAACAAAACCCTTTTAGATATCCTTTCCTCTTCTTCATCTCTCTCATGGTCTTCCCTTCATTCCCTACCTGGGCATCCCTGCCCGAGAGAGCTGTGTAGCTCTCAGTGCCGTGCTCCTTTTACCTTTCATCATCCCCTTCACCCTTTGGGGCATTCCATCCTCCCTCTTTTTTTTCTTTTTCTTTAAAGATTTTATTTATTTCTTTGACAGACAGAGATCCCAAGTAGGCCAGAGAGGCAGGCAAAGAGAGGGGGGAAGCAGGCTCCCCACCAAGCAGAGAGCCCGATGCGGGGCTCGATCCCAGGACCCTGAGATCATGACCAGAGCCGAAGGCAGAGGCTTTAACCTACTGAGCCACCCAGGTGCCCCCATCTTGCCTCTTGATCAGCAATGACCACCCCCGCCCCCAAGAATTTCTTCCACTGTACATAGGCCATGCTAAGCTGATTCAGGATCACTGGAGAATCCCATGGCTCCATGCTCCTGATTCTCTCTCCTTCCATATAAAGGGAAGAACAAAGAGCCTTAGCAAAATGAAATTCTTCTTTATGAGTCTTAGTTTTTATTATGAATACAATTTTCACGTTCTTCTACAGCAAAATCTAAGCCAATCTAACTCAATGAAATCATCCCCACAGACCAGACGGAACCACATACTAATGGAACCATACCAACTGTGGACAGAACTATACTGTCCCCAATGTTGAGCTCAGCTGTACCCCTGAGTAGTCAGTCAGGGCAACACAGGAACCATGAAGAAAAGGGACATGTTACCAGGGTTCTTGTGTGGGAGGAAGAGACAACATGTCATTGTGAAATACTTTGCTACATTAAAGTATCCCATGAAATGCAAATGTACGAAAGATGTCCCAACCATTGTCACTTTGGGAGAATTCCAGAGTACCAGGAAATGTCATGTCCAGGAAAACCTGGGATTATAAGGGCTAGTGATTATCCCTGCAACAGTCACCAGTGTGTCATCCTCAGAATTACGAAAGTTCTCATTGCTGTAATTAATTAGCTTCACAATGACACGGGTGCACTCCCTCATGGGCCTCCTTTCTCTGGGGTCACTGGTATACTAAGATGACCTAACACAAAAGAGTCATTTTTGTCACAAAAACATCACACAGAATGGGATCTAAATATGAGATTCAAGTTCAGCCACATGCTGGAGAGGCCGATCATGAACAGTCCTCACAGCAGTTATATGAATGGGCTGTATTTGATACATTTTACAGACTCACAAGTTAATGCTCCAACAAGTTAGGTAATTGCCCCAAATTAGATATCTGTAGATTTGGACTTGAAATCCTTAAATCCTGTTTCTCTGACTCTAAATGCTGGGCTCTTTGCACTGGCCAACTTGGAAATGAAGGCTGGAGCAGTGAAGTAGGGCTCCCGACAAGGCGGGAGGTTTGTAGTGTCAGCAGAACTCACCATGGTGGTCAAGGTTGTAGACCTGGTTTGGGGTAATTAGCCTTTCCCTGTTTTAGTGTCCTAAATTCTCAATGCTGCCAGTTTAGCCAAATTGCTCAAAGTAGCAAAAGAGTAAGAATTCATAGATTATCAACAAAATTGGTAATTGCTCACAGGCATACGGTATTTCTGCACTGAAAATTTTCCTTTTCTATCTATTACCCATTTTTCATGTCTTAAATAGGATAGTATGGGTTTTCCCTTCCTCACTCTAGAAAAAAGGGAACACGTTCTGACCTTGCACTTGACTTTCCAACCACACTACCAGTAAGTGAAGGAGACTAGAACTGGAGCCAGGATCCCTGACCCCATGCTCGGTGCTCTTCTTGCTGCCCCAGAACAAACCCAGTCTCTCCCAAATGCCCCAAATCCTGTCATAAAACCCTTAGTTTCTCAAGGGGCAGTGGCAGCCTATGGGGGGGAGAGGGGAAGCCAGGCATTCGTGTCCTGCCAGCTGAGTCCATGCTGTCCTCGATCACCCTGGCACTCACCTAGCTTCTCACACACGCCTTTCCCTAGAGCAGATGCCAAAGTGTGAGGCCAAATGCCTGATCTCCAGGTCCATTTCCTCAGGCACTTACCCATGTAGGATCATCTGCGTAAAAGCCGGAGCCTCACCCAAGCGGCACATGTGGACATTTGCTGGTTGTCTCCAACGCCTGGCACATACTTGTAACTCAACAAATGGCAACTCTAGCCAAGACAACTCTAGTTATGACTTGGCGCGTAACCAGCCAAGTCATCCAGGTAAATTGTGCGTCTTCTCTGGGCCTTTGATTCTTCATCTATAATATTTTCAGGCCTTGAGTTGGTCTTTAAACTCCCAGTCAACATCTAGATTTCATTATTTTGTGCATTGTCTTTCTACACACTAGAATGAATTAAACTGGAAACTCACAGGCCCTGACACATGTTTATAAGCCAGTTCTGGAGGGATAATATACTGGTATTTGATACCAGCCTGGGGTCTTGGCCGTGACAGCAAGCAGGGCTCTGAGATGACTAACACTTGGTCACCACGGAGCAGATTCCAAGTAGTAGGTCAGATTTGGGAAGCTGGCTAGATAAATATTAGCCTTTATCTCAGCTCAAACAACCCCAACTGCCAAACCAAAGAGTTCTTGCAGAGGAATCGTATTCCCCCTTCCGCTCTGGAGCACGAGAAATCACAATGCAATTTTGTCACAGTGCCCAGCCGATAACTGTCTTTTCAGATAGTATATAAAAGTAGGCACCACCCTATGTGTTTAAAGATATTGCATACCTATGCTCACTCTCCCCTCAGGTAAAGAGGTCTAGAGTTGGATCGACAGACATGGCCAAGACATTGGAGGTGGGTTTCGCCTCTGGCCAGCCTGAAAACTCTCCTCATGAAAAGGCCAGTCTGGAAAGTCTGAAGGATACTAAAAGATACTGCAAAAAGTCACATGAAAAAAAAAAAAAGAAGTTTCCAATGTTATGCTCATGGCAGAATTCTTTCCAAATTTCAAAAGTTGTGTCAGCACTAAGCGCGGGAGTTGGAGAGCTGAGATACTCATCTGGGTGTTTGAAGTCAAAATGTCTTCCCCCAGATTGCTCAGCTGAGATCAGCTGAGACAAGAGAATTTCTATTCTGAACTACCTTGACAACCATCTTACCTTTATAGCTCCTATCTGTGCAGTACATTACAATATTCCAAGTACAGCCCCAAATAACTCTTGTTCGGAGGGGAGAATGTGACAACAGTCTTCCTAAGTGACAGAGATGAATTGTAAAGGCACACTGGCATCCTGGGCTCCAGGAAGTCTGCAGCCTAATAGGAGCTTGTATCTAGGTTTTACTGAGTGAGAGAGAGAGAGAGAGAAAGAGAGAAAGTTAGAGGGAGAAAGAGAGAGAGAGAGAGAGAATGTGTGTGTGTGTGACACAAGCTTACTTCAGGCCCAGAGTGTCTAATAATCCTTTTGGATGGCAGTCAGCTTTGGGCCATAAATCACCAGGGCCAGCATCTCTTTAGGGAGAGGTTTGCAACAAGCCTTGGGTTAGAGAGAATATAAATTTCCTGGAACCCTGAAAAAGATGAATAAGCATTTCTTTTCTGGTTATTCATACAGACTGCATAGCTCTCTCTCCTGAAATAAAACAGGACTGTCAACCTTACATGCTTCGCTCTAGGTTTCTGGAAAGTATAACATGTCGGGGCCCAGGAGATACGCCTCTCCACGTAGGGTTGGTGACAAGCAGCCATCCTAGAGTGGAGATTGTCAGGCACAAAGGATCAAGTCTGAGCCACGTGAGAAGCCCTGTAGGGCTCGGCATGGCAGGAGAAAGCCGCCCTTCCAGCCAGGCGCATCTCCAGCCAGGACCCCCTGAGGCCGAGAGAGGAATCAGAAGAAGAGAGGCTTCAGACTGGGAGAGGCCATGCATGCCCTCAAAACAGATGCCGGACCAGGGACTCTAGACGGCTCTGCTACCAGTTGCTCCAAGACTTGAGGCCAGTTCCTTCTCTCTGTGTTAAGAAGTCTTGAGCTTTTAAGATAATAAAGTGGATTCAGCTCAGCAATCCAGGCCATGTGGAAATCTCTATAATCAATCCATCCATCAATCAGCTCAACCCAATGCACAGTCAGCGAACATTCCCGAGTGTCGGGCCCTGGGCAGGACTAGAGTTATGGGAGGGCATTGCACACAACAGCTCCTCCCAAGAGCTCCTGTTTCGTGCCTGACACAGACCAAACAGTGACCTACTGTTGAGTAAGATGCCAACAGATGTACAGGAAAGGGAGGAGGTGGGGGGAAAGAGTGATGACCCGTCTGCAGAGGAGGAGGTCTGGGCCAACTGCTGGGGGAGGAAGGCTATGCACTGGCCTTTGAAGAGCCAAGCAGAACCACCAGCATGGACAGAGCCCGTAGGGAGAAACGCGTTGAACATGTGAAATAAGGGAGAATGCCCTGCCGTGGCTGGAGTATCCGACGAGGGTCCCCCACCACCCGGGCTGCGTCTCTGGCCTCTGTCCCGTGTCTGCACACAGGGGCCCCTCTTGTCACTCAGCTGGCACTGACAGCAAGGGAGAGGAAGCCGTGGAGCTTCCTGCTCCGAGCTCAGGGAAAGACACGCGGGGCAGAAAGGAGGGGGCAGAGAGCAAGGCACCGCAGAGCATCTCTGTCCTCAAGAGGGAGCGGGGGCAGAGGAGTGGTTTTGTTTTGTTTTTTTTTTTTAATTTTCTTCTTTTTATTTTACTTAATTTTATTGTATCTCTGCTTATGCATCCGCATAAGTTTACTTGACCCCAGAAGTGTGTTTTTGCTCTTTTCCTTCCCAGCCTGGCTGCCCATCTCCCGCTCCTCTGCCTCCATCACTTTCACAGTCCCCCTCAAGATGCCACATCCACAGCCATGTGAGTCAGGGTCCTTGCAGGAAACAGCTGGTGCCCCAGACCAAGTATTCCAGGGGATTTTAATAAAGGGACAATTTCAAAGGTGTGAGCATGTTGAGAAAAACTAGCAACAGATGGTGACACAAGAGCAGCTAGACCTCTAGGCTTGAAGAGTCAAAGATAAAGACTAGAAGACAAAGAGAACGGTGGTAGGGAGCCCCTCCTCCCCAGGGGCTGTGGTCCTCCATGAAGGGACAGCAGCTACCTGCAGCCACCACCACTGGCAGGAACCGAGCCAGGGGACTCTACTCTGACCTCACATCGCTCCCACCTTCTCCCTCTTGGCTGGTACCTCCCATTTGCCAAGTCAGCCAGAAGCCCAAGGGTGCACTGGGCCGCGGACACAGCCCACACAGGTCAGGCTGTGGGATGCACCACTGATGGGGGAAGGGTGGGGAACGGATTGGGGAGGTACGCCAAAAATACCCGGCCCAGCCTGATGTGCGCTCTTCCAAAGATTTCTCCGCAGACATATAATTCTCTAGATATCTGTATATTCATATACATCATACATGAGAATTTTTGTCTTTGCTTTACAAAAAAGGCATATTGCATATGCTTTGCTTATCTTGCTTTTCTCATTCAATAATAGCTCATGGACAAATCCTCTGTCATCTTGTAGGGCTGCATTCATTCTTTTTTTTTTTTTTCTGTTTAAATAGGTGCAAAATATCCTATAAAAAGGATGTATGATCAGTTCCTCAGTAATTCTATTATTTTCCAGGCTTAGTTTTGTTGTTGCTGTTAGTATAAGCCATGCTGCAAAAAAGTCTGTGTATTTGTGCCATTACGTATTAGCAGTTTATTTATGCTGTAAATTCCCAGGATACAGATGGCTTGGTTTAAGAGTATATCCGAGAACCTCTGCCTTCTTCTGAGTTTTGCTGTAAATCTATAAGTATCCTAAAAAATATTCAATCTTTTTTTAAAAAGAGTACATTTGAGTCTGTGTAAGTATGTATATTTGTGATAGAAGTGGTTAGAATGCAATTATGCCGTAACTGTTTTCCAAGTGCTTTAGAAGAACAGGCAAACTCAACACCCAAAAAACAGACAGTCATGTCAAAAAATGGGCAGAAGACGTGAGCAGACTCTTCTCCAAAGAAGACATACACATGGCTAACAGACATATAAAAAAATGTTCATCATCATTAGCCATCAGGGAAATCCAAATCAAAACCACATTAAGATACCATCTCACACCAGTTAGAATGGCCAAAATTAACAGGACAGGAAACAACAAGTGTTGGAGAGGATGTGGAGAAAGGGGAACCCTCTTATGCTGTTAGTGGGAATGTAAGTTGGTACAGCCGCTTTGGAAAACAGTGTGGAGATTCCACAAGAAATTAAAAATAGAGCCACCCTATGACCCAGCAATTGCACTACTGGGTATTTACCCCCAAGATGCAGATGTACTGAAAAGAAGGGCCATCTATACCCCAATGTTCACAGCAGCAATGGCCACAATCAAAAAACTGTGGAAAGAGCCAAGATGCCTTTCAACAGACTAATGAATAAAGACGATATGGTCATATATACAACAGAGTATTATGCCTCCACCAGAAAGGATGAATACCCAACTTTTGTATCAACATGGATGGGACTGGAGGAGATTATGCTGAATGAAATAAGTCAAGCAGAGAGAGTCAATTATCATACGGTTTCACTTACTTGTGGAACATAAGGAATAACATGGAGGACATTAGGAGGAGGAGAGGAAAAGTGAATTGGAGTAAATCAGAGAGGGAGACAAACCATGAGAGACTGTGGACTCCGAGAAACAAACTGAGGGTTTGGGAAGGGAGAGGGGTGGGGGAGGGGTGGGCCTGGTGGTGGGTATTAAGGAGGGCGCGTACTGCACGGAGCACTGGGTGTGGTGCATTAACAATGAATCTTGGAACACTGAAAAAATTAAATTAAAAAAAAAAAAAAGAACAGGCAAAGAGAGGAAATGAGCCCCGTGTCTCCATTCGTATGTCACCTGCTCCCAGAGGCCATCCCTGACCTCCCGACTCTCTCCCATGTTCTGTCACTGCCCCAAGTCCACCCCTCCCCATCCACACCCCCCCCCACCCCATTGCAAAGATCTTGAGCTTTCAGGGGTTATATGTTGTGTCTGAGCCGTCGCTAAACCTCTGTGGTCTAGCATGGAGCGTACAATATGTCAGACTTTTCATGTTTGTTAAGTGGACAAATGAATGAAGTAAACAGAGGTGATAAGACCCTTCCACCAGCCTCCCTGTCTTACCAAGGCTGGGAAAGCAACATGGATTCAGGACTGACGTTCTGTATCAGTACAAAGTATGCTGTCACATGGGACATCCTCTAAGGTCCCCTTCCTGTGTCCTGAGTTGGGGCAGTGGGACTGATAAGGCGCCTAAGGGGAGAAGCAGACCTCACATGGGGAAGAACATGAAGTGACCGCAAAGCAGAGAGTAGACCTTTCCCAGATATAGTGCATGTCTCGCTCACAAGCAGGGAAAATACAAAAAGACTCCAGTTCACTAAAAGCCTTTTGGAAGGCTTCTCAGTAACAAAGCCTAGCTGCAGGTAACAACAGGGTCTCCCCCATACCCCTGCCCACCCCACAGACTCCTTAACTCCCCCCGCCCCAGACTACTCCCTGTGGAGCTGCTGTCTGTGCAGACCAGCTGCTGAGGTTGTCTGCAGAAGTCCTTCTCAGAGTTGATACTTTGAGAAGAAATGACAGAGTAACAGTGATGTTTTATATTTCTGTTCTTCCCCAACAGGAAAAGTTGTTTTCAATGTTTCCTTTTGTTTTTCTTCTTGCATTGTAATATGTGTTTTTCCGTGTCTGGCCGGCTACACTGTGTTCTTCTGGAAAGTGCATGTGTCCTTGCCACAACTGTCAGCGGGATTTTCAATGGGTCTGAGCTGAGGGTTGTTCTCAATAGTTCTGAGTTGAGCCTACGTCTGACTAAATGAAAACAGCTTTGCAAAAGGGATTGGCTTTTGGTGGACTGACTCACAGGCTGTGGCTGACTCCGCTGGCACCTTGTGCCCCTCGTGCCCCTCAGCACCCTGGAGAGATGATGTTTGGGAGACAACAGAGGAGGATAAGAGCCTGAACGTGCTGCCATCGGTAACAGGTGACGTGCAAGATCACTGGTCAGACAGAATGTTCTCATGGAGCCAGACTGTCTGGTGAGGCTGATACTCGGGGTTGGTCCACCAGAAGTGGCTGCAGGTAGAAAAGGCACAATCTGGTCCTCCAGGAGAACCAACGGAAATAACTAGTGACGGAAGGAAGACCAAGTTCTAGCCCAGGGTTTCTCAACCTTGGCACCTTTCACATTTAGGACTGTAACCTAATCTCAGATGTGGCATCCCTTCAGGTTTGCCATAGTCTATTTGTTAGAAGCAACTCACTACGTCTAGGGGAGGACTTTATACAGGCTCGGGTACCCGTGGGCGGGGATGCTGAGGAGCCCTTTCAGAAACTGACTACACAGAGGAGTTATCGGAGCACCTTGACCTTGAGAACCACTCCCTCTGTGAAAAATGTATTCCTGTGTCAAGGTGTGGCCTGACCTGTGTGGGCAACTAGAGCAGATCGGCTGTACGAAGAGGAGTTATGACGTGGGCCTCCTCCAGTGTTAAATGCTGTGGTCTCCGGGATTAGCTGTACGCCTTCACTCCACCTGGCTCATCCCCTCTAATGCGTGCGTTCATAATGCTCGGTCTCTCATCCTTGGCTCTATCTCAGGGCCTGGGACAGGCTAGTGCTGAGTCTGCTGTAAATGAAACCAAACTCACACTTGCCATCTATTGTTCTAGCAAGGGGACAGGGACCCCACTTTCCCCATTCGACTCGGCTTTCTTTGATGAGAAAGCTTCCCACTGGGCTGGAGTGGTAGGAAACACCAGTGGGGTGGGGCGGCAGCAGGGAAAGGCCCTGGGCCCAGGGTTGGGCACAGCTGGCTTGGCCTCTCCTGAGTGGGACAGAAAGAACATAAATACGGAGCAGGAGTGTCTCCACTGTTGAGATGGCTTCTATTCTCAAAGGAACAAACACTGAATGTTTAAATGGTTTAGTTTTGTTTTGCTTTGCTTGCTTTTTTGGAAGGAAGTTCTTGGATCCTTGGAGTGTCAGGTAGTACTGGAAAAGGACCTCTTGGAAGAATTCCTCACCCCTTTGTGGGAGATACTTGGAATGACTTTTCACCCTCCATTTTACCCTTCTTATACTTGTAGAGGTTGGAAAGCCAGTGGGATGTGTTCATATGATTTGAAAGAAAAAAGCAAAGTAGAGGTCATTTCTCTGGCTTCTGATGGTCACTGCAGCTTAGGAAAGTTGGGATTTTCTTGCTGTGGGTCTCAATGTCTATTCTCCGGGATCCTAGATGCCAGCAAACAGTGGTGGTAGTGCCAGCTTTTTGATAGGACTTGCTGATTCTTGGACTGCAGCTTTGGGACAGCCTCCTGTCCCCTGCTATGGTGGTGACTCCCCCTCAAGGTGTGTTTAGCACCAGGGGCGCCTTCCGAAGCAGTAGCTTCCCTACTGGGTCAGCTCTGTATTGCTTGGAAGTCATCCAAGAAGCCCAGCCTAGAACCTGCTCCTTCAGCCTTCACAGCTATTTTGTAAGCACTCAGTTGTTTATATTAAATCCTATCCTGCTTAAAATAACTAGAGGGATTTCCGATTGCTGTATTTAAACTGATACGTACTTTGTCATCTGAGGTCCACCATTTTAAAGCCCTCTCTTGGGAACTCTAAGCTATTAATTTGCCATTGTCTCCGACATAAACAAAAACAAAAAGAATCCAGGAAGTACGGAGCCGTGGGTACCAGCCCAGCCCAGGGCTAACTTTCTTCCCTGCGAGCAGCCCTCCTGACTCGTGAAATAATTCTCTTCCCTATATTCCCCAGCTGTGAACTCTATACTTCCAGTAGGCTATCTAGATCTCAAAGGCAGAGCAGGAAATGTGACGGCCGGACTCCAAACTCCAGGTGCCTTCCATGGAGGGTCTAGGCCGATGTCCCCGGGGGCCCACCGGCTACTCCCTCTGCCCATGCGCAGGACTGAGTGCAGCTCCGCTTTTGGGCATGGGAGGGAATCTATCCGCCCCGGGAAGACAAAACCAGCAAAGTCAATGTCAGCAACCGAGTCTCCACGTTTTTACTTGAAAACACACTTATGTTCTAAGTTTCTTGGAACACTTGAAAATACTAAGAATGAACATAAAGGTTGAGTTGTCTTAAGGAGTAAGGGAGTCTTAAAGAAATGACCAGCCAGCCCTGAGTCCCAGCCACACTACCACTTAAAAGAAATACAACCTTTAGCATACACTGCTCAGCCTCTCTGGCCCTCAGCTTCTCATCTGTAAAATGGAGCTACCACTTTGCAGAGTTAGTGCAAAGATCAAATAAAGTTATCTGACTCCTAATAAACGTTGAATGGTAGTTCCTTTCTCTCAAGTCAGTTTCAGAATCAGGTTCTGATCGCTAACATTCAGGAGACAGAAGGGGCTAGCATGGTGCCGGGCAGAGAGATGGCAGGCAATAAATGTTTGCTGAACTAATGGATTAATTGCTGAAGAATGTAATTTAATAATTTTACAACCCCCATGAAACTCAAAAGCTTGGGGCAACTCGCCAAAGTCACATAACTAATTGGTGACAGGACCAGAAATCAACATAGAAAGCTCACTTCCCAATCAGTCTTCTCTGCCCGGACGCATTTTTTTTTTTTTTTTTAATAAAGCCATATACAGTTCTCAAAATGATTTGTAGGCAAAATAGCACTGATTTATGGAAAGCAAATCATAAATTATTCTCAAATACTCATTTCTCAGCATCTGAGACTCATTTTACATGAAGCAGGAATTCAGATTTCCTATTGAAAATCACTTCAGGGACCAAGGATTACAGAGCCCATTTCCCCAAAGCAAATGTTCCCCACCTCTCCACATCACACTGGAAAAAAGACGCCGCGTGTGAGCAGAGCAAAGCGCTGGATGCTGGAATGCAGAGGGGAGGGAGGGAGGCCTTTGCACCCTGTGCTCTAACGATGGTTCAGAAACTTTCTCCTTTCGGGAAGTGAGAGGAGTGAACTTGAGATCTGGACAAGGACATCCTTAGTGATACAAAAATATTATGGGTCGGCAACCCGAACTACCATGATTCACAGCAGCAAGCCCCATTAAGCAAAGAGAGTCACAGAGAGAGAAAGAAGAGAGGGCCAAGGTTGAGAAGCAACCAACACTCCAAGAGGAGGAATCGCGAGGTTCTGAGAAAGGGCAGCTCCAGAGAAAGTTGTCATTGACTGTAAGTAAAAACAATCCAGAAGTTTAGGAATAATAGGATCATCGCACTGGCTTATTTTTCTCGTCCATACCCCACGTATCTC
Source organism: Mustela erminea (assembly GCF_009829155.1). NCBI lineage: Eukaryota > Metazoa > Chordata > Mammalia > Carnivora > Mustelidae > Mustela > Mustela erminea. Next base: position 24,423,491 of record NC_045625.1, read on the forward strand.
TTTCCCCTGCAACTCCCAAGGCAGATTCTTCTCGTGGACGAATTAGGCTGGGTGAAGAGAACAGGATTCTTGCCCATAATTTTTTCAGCATATCTAGTTGATTTATCTGTTGATACCACTGTGTTATGGCAGTTAAAACACTGCAACATTAGAACAAGCTGGAACAGACTTCAGGCATTCATAAAAGCCATATGAAAACCACATGTAGGAGACGTGGGAGAACCGGTCCAGATAAGAAAGTGGATGCAAACATTTGCAATCCTTTGCTCAAAGCTGAAGTCAAGTGGAGCACTTGGCTGCAGAACTGTAAACACCGTGCTGGAATTTGGGGATCATCGCCTCATGGGATCCTGGAGATGGAGGTCGTTGTGCTTGGGGACAGGTGGATGGCCAAAGCTAGGAGGGTCAACACCTTTCATCTCCTACTGGGAGAAAACCACTACTGCCCATCAGGAAGTTTGTAACACTCCTCTTGTCCAATCTCACCCGCTTTGACTCTGTGCCCCTCTCAGTCTTTTAGGGAGAAACTGGATCCTTTTAGTCATTCTCTGGCTAGAAAACCAAAATTTTTTCATTTTCTTAGGAGGTAGCCTGGATGGACTTATTGTCAGATTGGAGGGAAACTCTGTTGGTTCCTAGGTCTGTGACCTTGAATACAAATCCAAACCTTCTTCAGGGTCCTGATCTGCAAAAATGATTGTTATGACCACTCATTCACATACCTCAAGGAGAGAAGAGGAAGTGTTTCCACAACTGGACAAGGAGACTGGGACTGACAGTGCAGAGTTCCTGAAACTTGGGTAACATATAAACTTTTGTAGTTGGCAGGGGAACCCTCCTTGTAGAACCCTAAGAAAATGCCCTCAGACGTGGGACACAGTCTCATTTTGAGATCCACAAACTAAGCAATGAGTGTTTTATTTTCTATATTAAAAAGAAATGCTTCCATTTCAAATGATCACTAAGATGGGTAAAAGCAGTTTTTCATGTAAATAGGTGAAATGAGGTGATTTTAAAGATCATCATCAAAGCAGAAAACGCAAAACGTTCGGAATGGTATAAGCCTGGGCTCCTCAAGGATGAAGCACAGACCAGTCCTTGGTTGAGAAACACGAGCAAGGCAGTTAGGGACGCAGGAGTCAGATTTGAATCCTGACTCTGCCGTTTACTAGCTGTGTGATTTGGGGGCAGGAACATAATCTCTCTAAAGCCTCCATTTCCTCATTTCAGATTACTGGGCCCGAACGTCCTGATTAAAGGTGAGAAAACCTCCTGGAATCCTACTCTACAGACAAAATCATACAGGAAATTCTCGTCGAGGGATCATAAAGCAGAGGGTCAGGGCCAGCTGTGGAAGCTCGGGCACACCCCTGACCCTCTCTGAGCCCCAGGCCCCTCCTGGAGGCCAGAGGGCCATCATCTCTCCAAGCCTCTCTGCCTTGCCCAGCTGCCTGATGGGTCCGTATGTCTGTGTGAAGGAGCCTGCCCTGCAAACAGGGAAGCCCCATATAGAACAGAACTTCTCCTGCAAACAGGAGGCTTCGACATTGCTCAAGGCTTAGAAACCACCATCCGTATCTGGAAAATCGAACCATCTTGAGGTTAGAGCTCTGGTTTATGAGCCTCTGCTTCTCGTGCCAGCAATGAGCTCAGCCGAAAGTGCCATTAACTACCCGCTGCTGGGGTGGGTTCCCTGTCAAGAACCTTTTTATCAGTCAGCTGGCTGTGAAAAGCCAGATAGGGCTTAAATACAGCCATTACCCAGAGAGCGCAGCGGCCCTGCTTCCCAAGGCTCCGTCACCTGCCAGCCCTCTCAAGACCAAGGTGAAACTCTCCTGAGGTCCGGAGCGTCGCCCTCCCCGGCTGCCGTGCAAACCACGGTACCCAGAAGGAATAAGTGAGAGGTGAGGGGCCTCCCTGAGTGGTTTACCTGCTCATTCTCCATCCTTGCTCGCCTTCCTTTTGCCTCTGTTGCCCCTACCAGTGAGGCACACGTGAGGATGGATGGGGCTCCAGGGAGGAGAGCCCAGAGCCATCTCTTTCCAACCTTCTAGAAGTGATCTGAGGATAGTCAGCTCCTATTTCAGGCCATGTTAATTCAGGTTATCTGTGTGGGCCAGGAGCTGAGACACAGGCTTTTACACAACATTGTTCCATCTTCACTAGCATGCTGAAACGTTAGAATTATTATTCCCATTTCACAGCAGGGTTGGGGGAGGGACAAGGGAGAAACCAATATTCTCCGCAGAGGCCCTTCCAATGTCATGCTGCTGGGTCTACAGCATCACTCGTGACTTTTGTCACTCTGACCGTGCGCCTCAGAGAGAGCCCCCAGATGGGAGGAGGATGGCACTAGTCCACCCCGCCCCCCCCCCCAAAACACTGCTGTGCTCTGGGGCCTCCCCGTCACTGGTCTGGGCCAGTTTAACTTCCGCCCATGTGTAACGTGCTTGTGGGTTTCACTGAGAGAATACATGTGTATTCTCTATACTTCGTGAAGCGCTGCATGCCCAGGAAGATGGTTCTTAAAGCCCTAGAGAACACTGTGAGCTCCTCACTCAGACCATTAGTCATTTTCTGCTTGAAGCAGGTGTTGTGCTAGCATCCAGTGAAGAGCTTTGGACAGTGCCCAGTGTGTGCTCTTGATACTGAAGTTCAGGCTGATCATAACCACCTGCCCTCATACAGAGCAAGTTGCAGTCAGGAATTTGGTGGTCCATCATGACCCACAAGCTATGATACAGAGTTCATGTATCTCTCTGCCTGCGCTGTACCTCTGGCTGTATGATGAGAGCACTAGCTCTTTGAACCTCGGTCTCTCTCTAAAATATAGCTGGTAGTCGCTACCTTACCTTATAGGACTGTCGTAAAGATAAAGTAATAGAAAGTATGTGAACACATTGGCATGGTGCCCAGGATGTTGGGGAATTTCAGTGGGTGTTTACTCCTTCATGTGTTCATCTTGAAAACCTGGATAGGTCCACACACATCATGCTACTGCTGTTCACAAAGGAGGAGCTCACAGGCTTGCAGAACAAGAAGGGCTTTACTGCCCATGTGTAGATCTGTGGGGAAATTATTATCGGAATTTCTGCTAATGTCCTCAATAGCCAAACTATAGAAAGAGCCTAGATGTCCATCAACAGATGAATGGGTAAAGAAGATGTGGTATGTATATACAATGGAATGCAGCCATCAAAAACCTGAAATCTTGTCACTTGCAATGACGTGGATGGAACTAGAGGGTATTATGCTAAGCAAAATAAGTCAATCAGAGAAAGACAATTATCATATGATCTCTGACATGAGGAATTTGAGAGGCAGGGGCAAGGGGGCTGTGGGGGTTTAGGGAGGAAAAACAAGAAACAAGATGGGACCAGGGAGGGAGACAAACCACAAGAGACTCTTAATCTCAGGAAACAAGCTGAGGGTTGCTGGAGGGAAGTGGGGGAGGGAAGGGGTGGCTGGGTGATGGACATTGGGGAGGGTATGTGCTATGGTGAGTGCTGTGAAATGTGTAAGCCTGATGATTCACACACCTGTACCCCTGAAGCAAATGATGCATTATGTGTTAATTTAAAAAAAAAAAAAAGGCTGCTGAAAAAAAATGTCTATCCTAAGAAAGGTATTTAGAGAATAATCACCAGTAGGTATTCTTCATCTGACCCCCAAAAGAGAAGAAACCCAAGAACACTGCCATTTATAGTCAACTGCTTGCTTGGATAGTAAATGTTGCCAGGATTATTAACCCAGTTTCACTGGGATGGCTAAGCAATGGCAGTGTCCAAAGGAAATTTCCTGATTGCCAAGAATTGCTACTTTGATGGAGAACTGAGTCTCACTATCTAATCCACCTGGCCAGTAGTAGCTAACTTCCCATAGTTGTCTTTCCCAGATATGGACTAGACATCCAGCCAGATGAACTTAGTGACTGAAGAAGGTGATACGATCTCTAAGTCCAGGGAAGTGCTTCTTCTGAGAAGCCATACTTGCTTCTCCGCTCATCCTCTTGTCAGTTTCCAAACAAACTGTGACCTTAAAAGGCAGGCAGAATTTTATCCAGGAAGAGAACACAATTTTACTTCCAGATCCCTGGACTTAAGGTTTTGATTGTGATTCCAAGTTCCACATGTTCCTTTTAGGACTCTGCATTTGATTCATTCAAATGTTTGAAGAAAAAAATGAAGAGTGAAAACAAATGGGCTGGAGGATCTTAAGAGACGGATAAAGTGCTGTAGGAAAACAAATGAAAGAACAAAATACAGAAGATGAGCAAAGGGGAGACAGCCTTTAAGATGCAACCTTGAAAAACGGGTAGAATTTGGAAGTGTAGACATGGAAAGGAAGTGCATTCTCGGGCCAGTGGGACAACATGAAGACACAGAAGCCGAGCACTCACAGGATCTTACAGGGTAAGGAGTGGACTCTGCAGTACACTGTATACACAAACAAGCTTCTTGCTACAGCCTTGTTCTCAGAAGACGGTGCACTTACGGTGGAGACTGGGAGGAGAACCAGAGTATGGCACAGTCTAAGTGGCGCTCACCCCTATTTAGCCTTCTTTCTCTTCCAAACACAGGGAGGATTTGACTTCCCCACCACCGTGGTAGTTAGGTGGGGCCATCTGACTAATTCTGGCCAGTGTGTTATGTGTAGATGTGGTAAGTGTCACTTCCGGCCAAAGCAATTGTCAGTGCAATAATGTCAAGCATCTCTTCCCCTGCCATATCAACTGAAAAGGTTATATTTTCCAAATAGTGTGTATAAAACAATGGAGGCTACTTATATATGAATGGCTGAATTGTTACATAGAGAGTTAGTGGCTCAGAAAGTCTCCTAGTTCTTAAGTGAACTTTTAATAAGAAGGAAATAAACCCCTGGTGTTAAGCCACCGAGATTTTAGGAATATTTGTTATGGCAGCATAACCTCCTTTATTCTGAGTAGCACAATGAGTCTCAAAAGATACTATGAGTCTTATGAACGCCACATTGGATTTAATAGGTTTACTTGATTCTCCGAGGATACTGATCCTAAGCATCCTTATGGCCAGAGAGATAAATCACCAGTCCATCTGTTCCAGGCCTTTGGCACACACAGATGCCTTCCTAGTTCTAGATAGGAAGGATTCTGTCCAAGATAGCAGCATTACCAGGGCTCTGTGGCTTTATTTAGAAGCAATGATGAAGGAAAATACTGTTGACAATCCCTAAAGCAACACTGAGATTTGGATAACTTGCACAATGACCTCATAGTAGCTTTACGTAGTAATAATTATGATCATTTAGTAAATTACTGAGATTCCAGTGCGTTAGTGGACACCTTACAGTCTTGGCCAATTTCACCCTTACACTAATCCTGAAACATTTAGATGATTATCCCCAATTTGCAGATAAGAAAATAGGCTCACAAAAGGGACATGACTTGCCCAAGTTCATCTAAGTCGGTTAGAGGACAGCTAAGATCCAAATCCAGATATGTCTGACTCTGAACCCAAGCTCTTTTCATGGGGCTATCTTGTCTATTAAAGTTCATAGGAAGGGTAGATAAAAATAGAACCTTACCCAGAACCATTCATCTTTAACAGGGGGATAAAGTGAAGTGTGCTAGAGATAGTAGTCACTAAATATTCATTTCCTTCTCTACATCTCCCAGCATCCCCTGAGATTAGTACAGGGGCATGTGACTAGTTTTGGCCAATGAACTCTGAGCAAAAGTGACATGTGTTATTTGTAGGCTGAGCTAAGTAAAGGCCAGTGGTTTCTTCCAACCCTCTCTGACCCTGTTCACCTGGGAGGCCATATAATCCAGTTGGTGTGAGTACAAGATGGAGGAGAGGAGAACTTCTAGTCCTTCATGAAATTTGATGTACATGAGATAAAAGCCCTAGTATGTAAGGCCCAGGCATCTGCCTTTGAGAGATTTTGGACCATAGGTAAACAGTTTTGGACCATAGGTAAACAGAGAAGGATCAGTCCTAATGGTTCATGACACATCTTGATCATTGGTCCTTGCATGTATGGCCCACGTTTTCATTTACTATTTAGTTAGTTATTTTAAAGAACATATACATTCATGAAACCATCTCTCTGAACTGTAAGACCTTGACAATAACCTTCCTCTGACTACATGGTCCTTCTACTAACTCCTTCTCCTGCCTTCTGTCACACATAGAAACCATCACTCTAAATCCTGTATTCTTCATTCTTTCACTTTCCTTAATATATGGTTTGATTGTATCTGTGTGTTTTTCTAAAACAAGTGTATGTGTGTGCTTACATAGTATCCATTCTCCCATCTGCAAGACATAGTTATGAAAATTAAACCAGATCGTGTAAGTTGGGTGCTTCTATCAGGCCCTGACATAAAGTAGGCATTCACTTGAATGCTGGTTTTCCTTTTATTTCCCTTTCCTCGGTAGTCAGTTTTCTCAGAGATATTTTGTAAAGGGAACAGTGTCATAGTATGATTTGAAATATCTAAGGAAAATAATGTAACTTACCAAAGCAATATCACTAAGAAAATGTAAGAATCCATATCAGAAGCAAAAAACACTTCAGGTCTAAGAAAGGTTTTCACTTTCTACATGTTCGTTTTAACAAAACCAAAAACCTAACTTCTTTCCTGGTTGAAGAGGGGAGCTCACAGGATAACTAACACTGTATCTCCTTCTGGATGGCTGGGGGACCTGGGGGAGCCAGTCAGCGGCAGCAAGGACACAAGACCTTGGGGGAAAGTGGACCTTGCCAGGTTTAACCCTCATGATACTCCAAGAAGAGAACGCAGCTTCAGATTGAAAGGAGACACACTTTTACATGTGGGAGAGGAATGTTGCAAGAGAAAGTAGCTCTGAAGGGTGGGGAGGTTTCCCCAAGACTTACTTCAGATAATAATAAGCTATTCCTAGGAGGAGCACAAATTTGAGAGCAGCTGAGGAGCATGACTTCCTGCCCAGTGGCTTATCCAAGTATCTTGTTCTTTAAAAGCAACGTAGAAGAGAACTGCTCAATATGAAAGAGTAGATCAGATCAGCAGACCCACACAAAGAATACTTAAGACTGGGAATTCTAGGCCAGAATCCCAACCACCCGACAGTGGGGTAATCCAAGTGAGATTCAGTGACTTTGATGAGGGGAAAGAGAAAACTAGGTCAGTAGATGGAGGGCTTTCAGTCAGGGAGTAGATGAGGCCAGGGCTGCTCACTGTCCAATATGGAAGCCATTTCCACATCCACCTGGGCATTTTCTTAGTCATTGCTTTATAGTAAAACAAATAATTTTAATATTTTTTGTTATTGTCTCTGATAAGATCTACATGATAGGTACCTAGGTATAAGAATTATTCCAGCTTGTTTAATGCCTATTCTGCATAAGAAGAGATGACAACACAGCCTTGTAAAGAACTCTTCATAGCGATGCTACCACAGGAGCATTCCCACATAGCCGCCATTGCTGCCAAATGTCCATTCCCCCCATCAGTTCCTAGGAGATAACTCTGGAGATGAGATTTATCAGCCAGTGAGGGTCAGAGCAAGGACCAGATGCCATGTTGTCCTAGCCTAGACTAGGTGGATTAGAAATAGCAGCAATATATTGCTCAGTTCTGGAGGCCTGAAGTTCAAGATGAGAGGGCCAACATGACTGGGTTAAGGGCCTTCTTTGGGGTTTCAGATTTTTCCTTGAATCCCTGCATGGCAGAAGGGGTGAGGGAGCTCTCTGGGGTCTCTTTCATAAGGGTACTAACCCCACTGTGGGGGGTCCACTCTCATGACTTAAGCACCTCCAGAGGCCCATCTCCTATACAGCATCAGATTGGGGGTTAAGATTTCAGCATACAGATTTAGGGGGCAGTGAAACAAAACTTTAAACAATAGCACATGTCTAAACCTCCTATCAATTTTCCATTTCATGATGTTAGAAGAACAAAAGTATTTGCCTGAAGGTTCTTCCTTCTCACCCTCAAAATCCGATTAGAATGAAAGCCAAAAATTAAAAAAAAAAAAAAAATTAAAAAAAGAATGAAAGCCAAGGTAGGAGAGGACAGAAGACCTAGAGGCTCCTGGCCATCAAAGTCAGCACCCTCATTGGGACTGTCCAAAGGTGGCTTTTTCAGTCCAACTGAACAAGTTTCTGTTGAGGGCCTTCTATGTGCAAGCCATGAACTAGACCTGTGAAGATCTTAAAATCTGGTAAAAACAGAAATCTATAAATGCCTCAGAAGAAGTCTCTCATCCCCTCACTTTACATTCATACCATATTCTATTTTGATTCTAAGTTTTTGAGTGTTTTGATACTGAGGGCTGGCAGGAATCTAGGAAAACATTTTTCTATTCTGCATCAGAGTACAAGTTAGTATGGGAGCTATCCAGACGGGGCAGAAAGGGCATTCTAGTTCCTGGCAATTAGGAGCTATTTAGCCTTGGGCCGGTCACTTCACTTCCAGGGTTCCCAGATTCAACAAATAATATATCGTATCCAGTTAAATTTGAATTTCAGGTAAGCGATGAATGGTTTTTAGTATAGGTATGTCCCAAATATTTCATACAGTATACTTACACTAAAACTGATTCATCATTTATCTGAAATAAGAGTTCAACTGGGCATCTTTTAGTTTATCTGGCAACTCTGTTCACTGTTTTGAGCCCATTTCTTCATCTGTAAAATGGGGGGTTAAAAAAAACCCTCCTTGACTGTATAATGAGGATTCAGTTAGATAGGGTGTGGGAAGCTTTGGCATATAGTAGGTCCTTGATAAGTAATAGCTGACCCCATATTCCTATATCCTTGCGACAGACACCAGATAGTAAAAAGGATTGGACAAATGGATTCTGTCCTAGCTTTCTGGGACCTAGATTAGCCAGATTTGGGAAAGAAAACAGAGATCCTTCAGTTCAGCAACTCGACCCATGCAGGATTCTTTAACAGAATGTGTAGTTTAGAAATGAAAGTCAAGGCTTATACCAACAGCTATTAGGGGGCTGCCCCTATGTGAGCCTAGAGGGGTGACTTCTGCCCTAAACAAAGTGAACTTAACCCACAGGTGATCAACATGCCTTTAAAGTAGACTCGCAGGCCACTTGATGCCACAAAAAAAACCCAGAAATGCAGGTGGATGTGACAAGGTGATCAAAAATGGGAAATAAAAAACTGTAGATTCTGGAGACTTTTACTTCTACAGAAAGGAGCAATGGACCCAGGGATTGAGATCTGTTCCCAAAAGAAAAGATTTGGGGTTGGGTCCTGCTCAGACTATGCCCCAAACACTCTGCTCAGCAAAGCCCACAGAACAGTGTGGTTCTCGCCCATCTTGAGAAGTGGAGGGGAGGTGGTAGAAGAACCAGAGCTTCAGATGGGAGGAGAGTCACGGCCTTCCTGCCCCGGAGAGACGCTGAGACTATGTGCTCATTCCGTGAAGTTGCGACGTGCATGAGTTGGCACCAGAACCTCTCCTGAGTCACCAGGGCAAATAAGGCTGCCCACCTGTGTTCCGGAAGCACCCCACCAGGTAAGGTTGTGGAGGAGCGGAATTCCATTTTCTCAGATCCATCCACTGAAGGGTCATGTTGTTGTCAACCATAGGCATTAATTTCTCATTCTCAGGTATCTATGGTTACATGTGACCAGAAGCCAGAAGGCTGGATGGCATAATGTTCTGAGGTATGTTAGTGTAAGCTCTACCTGAGAGACATCATCAGGCTAGGGACCACATTTTCTACAAAACCTATCCTGCAACAATAAACCAACTTAGAGAAATGAAGTGTGTGGAGGAGGTAAGGGGATAGAGCTTGCCTCCCTTCTGGAATAAGCTTAAAGTTGCAAGAATCGTCATTTCAGGCAGTGGTTCCCCAAGTGTGAGCCAGAGACCTCTACAGTCCCTGAGACACATTCAGGGAGTCTATATGGTCAAAATTATTTCCAGAATAATTCTTGGGTGTTACCTACCTTCTAAAGCTCTCTCACAGGTGCTCTAGAAATCACTAGCGATTTCTAGAGCTTCTGTGAATTCACCACAGTTATCTAAAAAGGCTTTTAAAATTTTAAATTTTAAAATACTTCCCACATTTCCCAGTAAATATCTACATGAAGCCAGATTTTCTTTATACAGTTTAACCAAAACAATAGGTGGCAACACAATGCATAAAGACACTGACGTGAGAACACCACTGTCTTCTAAGATAGGTATTATAGAGATTTGCGAAAATGAAGCAAAACAAAGCCATTCTTACCACTCAACATTTTTAGGACTCCACAGTTATTTTTCATTAAAAAAATGTTTGCTTTTATTCATATACGGTGGGCTTAATTTTGTTCTTAAGTGAATTAATAACTGTAAATTTCTTGGTTTTAATTTCTAATATGTAAATTATTGGTAGTTATATATCTGCATAAAAGAAAGTGATTTGGGGCCTTCCATATTTTTTAAGAGTGTAAAGTTGTTTGGAGACTAAAGCATTGGCTTAGGGGAAACAAAACAGGTGAAGAATTATGAAAGTACATGCAATCTGTAAGGAAAACTAGACGAGTCCTTTTGGAATTGGGGACTGCATTTTTTGGATTTGTTTTGAGTGCCCTCAAGGGATACAGATAGGACCCAGAAGGAAAAGCCAACAGTGAATTTCAGCCCAAGAAGAACTCTATAGTGCCTGAAGCAATGCCAAGACAAAAGGGACAGCCTTGACAAGGAGTGAGCTCCCCATCCCTGGAAGGGTATAAACAGAAACATCTAGCAAACATCTTGCAAAACATCTAACAAGGATATTCTAGACAGAAAGTCAAGTAGCAGAAGAAGCTGGGGTAGGGGTGGGATGCGATATCTAAAGGCCACTTAAGAAAGATCCCTTACAATCTGAGCATCTAACTTTAGGAAAGACCTAAAATGATCTTCATAAAAGTCAAAAGACTTTTGGCTCAACCCTACGCACGGAGTTGCTCCCTAGTTAAGACAGGGCACTAAAAGGAATGATTCTCCCAAATTGCCTTGTAATAATCCCTCGCATTTGCCACGGGCTTTGTAGCTGACACAACTCTTCACTTGCTTTATTAATTGTGATGCTCTCAACTGCCCCATGAACTAGATACTTCATAGACAAAACTCCCAGAGGCACTGTGGGTTGCCCCAAATGACGCAGCTGGTGAGTGGCATATCCTTCTGGCGTCAGGCATGGTATCTCAGCCGCCTCCCTGCTGGTCCGAGCACTGGGCAAGCACCCAGAGTCAGAAGCCCGGCTCTGACATCTGCTCACTCCTCCTCATGTGGCTTCTGCGTAATGAAACTATTTACCTAGCTCGGCTCCTGCCAGGGAAGCCGGTGCCATGTTCCTGCTCCCACACGAGTCTCTAACCCCTTCCTCCCTCCCTCCCCTCCCCTGCAAATTCCTTCCTAGGGAAACACTGGACTCTTGAGAGGCCTGAACTGTTCAACTCTCTTGGGCACGCTAATGAGTTGTTTTAAGCTGTGTGCGAGTTTAATGTGCAGGAAACTGCCGAGCTGAGCGATCGCAGCCCAGGCGTGCAGGCGCGAGGAGCCGCCCGTCTCGGTGCAGCGTGCCCTCTGCTCAGATGTTACCACCTCTTTTGAGTGGCACTTCCACCCTGCAGCCATCCCTCCTTGGGCAGGGATCCCATCAGATTTTACAAGCCAGGCAGGGTCAGGCCTGGTAAAAAACGTGAATGGGAATGCCCAGAACAACAAAGGCAGCGGGCGGTTCCCCTTGGGAGACCGCGAGCTGAGCCACGTGCTGGCACTCCCGGGCCTCGGGAGGGAGAGCAGGGAGCGCGCCGCCAGTGGACCCCAGTAAGGCAGACTTCCTGGAGGGCAGACCCACCGCAGGAGCCCAGAGCTTTAAAGATAGCTCTTGAAGAGACACTTTAGTTTTGATGATTTCCAAACAGCTACACGACCAAGATGTGGGCTTGGGACTTGGGACTATTTCTAGAGCTGGGATGGGCCAACTTTTTCTGTGAAGCAGTAAATATTTGAGGCTTTGCGGACCCAGTGGTCTCTGTGGCCACTGGGCCACTCTGCTGTCATATAGGGTGAGAGCGGCCATACACCACGCATGGATGAATGAGGTGTGTCCCAATGACATCTTAGGTCTGGACCCTGCAATGTGAATTTTCGTATAATTTTCTCAGGGCACGGAATGTTGTTTTGATTTTTAAAAAACCATTTTAAAATGTAAAAACCATCCTTAGCTCATGGACTGTCGAAAACTCCCGGGCTGGATTTGGCCTGTGGGCTGTAGTTTCCTATCTTCTGCTCTGTGGCAATGCTTCTTAAACTATCTGGTAAATGACCAGCTTTTTTTTTTTTTTTTTTTTAAATTTCCAAGTTTTCCCAGTTAGATACTTCTGTAAATTTATATCAAAATGGGCTGTTATAAAAAGGAAGAAGAACAAATAAGCTACAAAATACAAGTCCACTGAAAACTGATAGCAACATTTTTTTTTTAAGATTTTATTTATTTATTTGACAGAGAGAAATCACAAGTAGATGGAGAGGCAGGCAGAGAGAGAGAGAGGGAAGCAGGCTTCCTGCGGAGCAGAGAGCCCGATGCGGGACTCGATCCCAGGACCCTGAGATCATGACCTGAGCCGAAGGCAGTGGCTTAACCCACTGAGCCACCCGGGAGCCCCTGATAGCAACATTTCTAATGCCTACTCTGCCACTGAACTTAAGGGAGCCAGGACTGGCCCCTGTGGGTGTGGCCCGCACTGTGGGGGACCCTATAAATCTAAAGGAACTGCTTCGTTGGTCTACAATCAATTAGGGCATCAATTATTTACATTATCATCTGGTGTTTCTGAAGCGCCAAAAACTTCAATCCTGTTTGCCTGTTCTTTTATTATTTTTTTTTAAAGATTTTATTTCTGTTTGTCTGTTCTTAAAAAATCTTTTTTTTTTTTTCTCCCCATCTTGGGGTTGGCAAAGACATGCTTCTCTAGGAGCCAGATTTTGTCACAATAGACCATGCTATCTGTATTTCTCTGGCTCTGCTCCTAGCTTCTCAGAGCCCTTCAAGTTCCCACCAACATACCGTCTGGGAGGCCCTATGATAAGCCTCTCTCATGCCCCGTGCTCTGCTCTTCACCATTTTGTCTGCTCCCGGGCCTCGGTTCAGACATCTGTTGCAGCTCGACCATTACCACACCACAAAGCATGATGACTGTTCTTCCTTCCTCTCAGGAGACAGCCATTCTGTTCTGCCTTTACGTGTCCATGTCTACCTTCCTTTGGACCATCCCTAACTTGCTCTCTCCAGCCATTTCTTCCTCCTTCCATGTGTGAATGGTATGCAGAATCGTGGCCTCCCACAGATGATAACAACAAAATTCTGTGCCTCTGAGCATGTTATGTTACACAGCAAAGGACAATAGAGTTGCAGATGAAATTAGGGTTGCTCACAAACTGACCTTGAGATGACAAAGTAACCTTGAGTTAATTACCTTGGGGGGGAGGGCAATACAATCAGAAGAGTCCTTGTCAGTGGAAGAGGAAGGCACAGGAGAGAGAACCAGAGAGACAGCAGCCTGGAAAAGACTTGGTTCAAAGTTGCTGGCTCTGAAGATGGAAGAATTGGACTGGGAGCCAAGGAAGTAGGTGGTCTCTGGAAGCTGGAAAAGACAAATACGCAGATTCTCCTCTAGAGCCTCCAGAAGGCATGCAACCCTGCTGATACGTGATGTAAGCCCGGTGAGACACACTCAGACTTCTTACCTCCAGAACTTCAAGATAACAGATCTGTGTATTGTTTTAAGCCATTACGTTTGTATTAATTTGTCACAGCACCAATTAAAAACTAATATAGCATACTCCTAATTTGTCCATTTTATCTAAGATGCCAAATCTATTTCCATAAAATTATGTATGATATAAACTGACCAGCATTTTCAAGTTCATAGGATCTGCACAGAAAGACCCTCTTTTATTGCTAATATTGATAATTTCCTCTTTCTCCTGTTACCTTGATCACTTAAATTTGAAGTTTATTAATTTTACTAACCCTTTCAAAGAATAAGCTTTTATTTTTTGCTTTTTAAAAATCTGTTTCTGTTTCATTTACTTCTAACCTTTATCATTTCCTTCCTCCCACTTATTTTGGCTTGAGTATGCTCTTCTTTTTCATTTAGATAATTTAGACAATTGGTTTAGACACTGTTGAAGACAATTCTCTTTAGGTACCTCTGCACATCCTGTAAGTAAAAGCACTAACTGCCTTGGTTCTGGACCATCTTTTCCAGGATGTTTGTATGGCAAATGATTATAGAGAATATAATGTCTCCTGCCAAAGCAGAAGGCAGGGGTGTTTGCTATTCCGTATAATAAATATAATGTCTCTCTCTGGGTCAAGGTTCCATGGGCTTCTATCCAGTATAAAGGATCTAGATTTCCTAAGCTTGGGATTCTTCTGTAATGCCATTCGCTGCATGTTTGGGTGTCAGCTGGTCCTTTCTTCATCATCACCATGTGAGAACTGGGACTCAGGGAATCTTCATAAGTACTTATACTCTGGCTTCCACTATTGCTATATCAATTGAAGTGCTTTGTTTCTGACCCAAGAGTATCATGTCTCCCACCAGTATCTAAGAAACTGTGGCAACTCATTTGCTAGCTTGCAAGTAGGGAAAAATCTTGGACCAGTCACAGAGCTTATGGACCTTTTTTAAATATAAATATATAAGGCTACTAATTTTCTTTTAAGTATTGTTTTAGCTACGTTCCACAAAGTACACATGGGATATTCACAAATAAAGGCTGTATTATGTACCACATAGTATTTATGTATGTATGTATTTATGTACATCTAGATAACTCACAGGTCCCTAACAGAATCACAAGCAAGGGCCAATCCACCTTAGGCGCCAGTCCCAATAAGGGTGCAGAGCAAGCTGGCATCCCGAGATACCTTTTCTACTTAGAGAAGCTGAGTAGTGACCACTCTACTTCTCTGTGACCTTGGAATACAGATGCAATAAATATGCCTAATTCTCATATTTTCTTTTTGTAAAAAATTAATAAAAATAAAGAAGTATGACAATGCTACTTTGCTAAGTTAAGATGGAAAGAACACAGATTTTGCAGACCTGTAGACCTGTTCTCAGTCCCCATCCCCCCTCTCACCCACCTCTCATCCTAGTCTCCTGGGAAACACTGGGAAGAGCAGCACCTATTTCAGGAGTATGGTACAGATGACAGGAGACAGTTTACAGGTATCAGAGGTATGGCGTGGCCCGAGCCAGGTCTGCTCATCCTGCCTACCCCCGGCAAAAGCTAACATCATGCCCACGGTCAGGAAGCACCCCAGCTCTACCATCTGTCCCACTGTCCCCTAATACTGCCTCAGTCTCCCCTCTCCTACAGCAAAGGCCAGGCATCAGCATGGCCTATATTGTGCCTACCCAGTACGAGCCACTGCAGCTACAGCACTTGGGACTAGCCTGGCCTGACTCAGGAAGCCTCTGGCCTCCCCCCAGTGACAGTGCAGAAAGAAGTAGCACAACCCAGAAATGTGGAAGAGTCAGCCCCCTCGGGATGGAGTCTGTCCATCACTATAGTCAGGACACAGGAAAGAATGGACCAACCTATCATGATTCCATAAACCTTTCTGAGATTTCCCACGTGACCAAGGAACCTACTAGACTTTCTTAAGCAGTAGCCAGCTCAATAAATTGTCCTCTTATATACATTTTGTTCTTCTTTGTCTCATTTCTCTTTTTTTCCTCACTTCTGCTTCCCTGGATTATACTTCTTAATGAAACATCACCATACGAGCTTTGGCTCTGACTCAACGCTCTAGGAAACCCAAGTTTCATTGCTACGACCTGTGCTTGGCACACAGTAGGTACTCAGTTAATGTCCTCTTTCTTCCCTCTTAGCTGTGTTATTTCCTTCTTCTTGTACCTAATGGGTTTTAGTTAGGTTCAGCTGAGATAATACATGAAGAAGCATTTTGTGAATTCTTATTGTGAACAGCAATTACGCTGTGCGGCTAAAGCATCGCTACGGAGTCACTGGCACAATTGGGCTGACCAGTCAAGTGGCTTTGCTTTCACGTAGTGGGCAGGCATCCTTGTTCTTACTCACTACGGAAGAACGATTGGTATCACATCTTTTGAAGAGCCAGGCTTCCTTGGCAAAGTGGCTTCTCTTCTCTGAGCCCAGGTTCCTCATCTTGAAAATGGGGAACACAGTATCTATCTTGTCTTATTGTTCTGAGGTTTTAATACACTCATAGGTATAAGCTTGCTTGGTAAGTTCGCAAGTGTTATGGAAATTAAAAGGGTTCTTTTACCACCAGAAAGGTAGTAGTCCTGGTCCTTGCTTTACAAACCTTCCTGAGACGGGCACCTGGGTGACTCAGTGGGTTAAAAGCCTCTGCCTTTGGCTCAGGTCATGATCCCAGAGTCCTGAGATCGAGCCCCGCATTGGGCTCTCTGCTCAGCAGGGAGCCTGTTTTCTCCTCTTCTCTCTGCCTGCCTCTCTGCCTACTTGTGATCTCTGTCTGTCAAATAAACAAATAAATAAATAAATAAATCTCCCTGAGAATCTGGAGCAAGAAAATGGGAATCAGAGGCCTTATTTTGAGGGAATGCATGAAATATTGCTTCTGTGGATATTGCAAATGCAGTCCAAATGGAAGGTGGCAATAACAAGTGTTCTGGGGTGGTGAACCATGAAGGAGCCCTTTATTGAGATGACACAGGAGTAAGCTGGCAACCACTTCAGGGATTTATCCTTATCAGAACGTACATATTTTGTTTGTATATTTTCTGTGTTACTTAGATCAATATGTTATTTAATCTCCCCAAACATTCTAGGAGGTAGGTATGAAATTCTCCCTATTCAGGTAAAGAAACTAAGATTTGTAGAAGTTTGGCAACATGCCTCAACTACCGAAGCTAATAGTTTTGTGAGACCAGCATTTGAAACAAGAGCTGTCTCCTTTCCAAATCTGTACCTCTCCACCAGGCTCCTTTATACCAGGCTGCTGTCTGGAAGTTTTATCCCCCCCTTTACAAATTTCTTATTCCTTTCCACATTGTGTCCTCCAAAATCGATTTGACACCAAAAATGAATTTCCACAACCTTAAGGAGAACTAAAAACCAAACCAAACCAGAATAAAACAAAACCCCACAGTAACTCCCCAACAACTAGTAGCTCTCAAGAAAAAAAAACAAAACAAAACAGTAAGAGTGTTCTGTAGTGTTCGCAAATTTCCATGGCGTAAACATTCCCACTATAGCAGATTTGAGACCGACCCGACATCACTGAATGCAAAGTGAGGAGATGTCCCCAGCTGTCACCCAGCACGCCGCCCCCTTCAGCTGGGATCTCAGTCTTCCAACACAGCACTGTGGGATAAGGGACAATGACAGTTCCTGTCTTCAAATTTGTTTGCTCATTGTTTGTTTAAGTTTATTTGGAAGATAAAAACATCTAATTAATAGAACACCCTGTAATCTCTTTTTACAGCTTATGCTAGAGCCCAGCTATGGAAAAGTTAGAGGTGAACACATTAAATCTGAAGTCAATAGCAGTATACACAAGTGCAACCCTTTGGGAAAGCAACTGTGTGATAAATACCAAGTTGTAAAGATGGCCACAGGTTTGGCCAGGAATCCCACTGTCATTTATCCAGGCAGCTAGTCCTCATGAAGCAAAATCTATGTGGCAGAAGCATGTACTGCAGTGCTATCCACAAAAGTAAACAGAGAAATACTAAAACACCTACAAACCTTCTCTTGCTCTCCAGCACCAGGTAATGCTTAGCTTAAGTGCTTGTGGTAAACAGAAGCATGGCCTCCCCAAAGTGCCCAGGCCCTAATCCCTGGAGCCTATGAATACAGTACAGGACATGAAAAAAGGGACTCACTTTGCAGATATAATTGAGGTTGCAGACTTTAAAACAGAGATTAACCTGGATTATTTAGATGGGTTCAGGGCCATTATAGGAGCCCTTAAAAGCAGAGAACTTTCTCTAATTAGAGCAGATGAATGTGTCAGAAGGAAAATCAGAGAGATTCCAGGTACAAAACTTGATGGATCATTGCTAGCTCTGAACAGAGGGGCCTGAAAGCAAGAGCCAGAAGGAAGCTTCTCCGGGTTAAGGGTTGACCCCAGCTAACAATCAGCAAGGACATGGGACGTTGGCCCTAGAAGCACAAGCAACTGAAGTCTGCCAATAATCTTAGGATACACTTGTGAGCAAATTCTGCCCCAGGGTTTCCAGACAAGAGTCCAAGCCACTGGCACTTGATTTTAGCCTGTGAGGCCCAGAATTATGACCTACAGAACTGTGAAATAATTCATTTATATTGTTTTAAGCTGTTAAATTTACAGTAATATTTGTGGCAGCAATAGAAACCTAATACAGTACTGTTCATCTTTATGAAATAATATTGCATTCATATTTTAAAAGCGATCATCATTGGGGCGCATGGGTGGCTCAGTGGCTTAAGCCACTGCCTTTGGCTCAGGTCATGATCTCAGGGTCCTGGGATCGAGCCCCGCCATCGGGCTCTCTGCTCAGCGGGGAGCCTGCTTCCCCCTCTCTCTCTGCCTGACTCTCTATTTGTGATCTCTCTCTCTGTCAAATAAATAAATAAAATCTTTTTTTAAAAAAATAACAAATAAAAAAATAAAAGCAATCATCGCAAAGATCTTGTTGGAAAAGAGAGAACTCTTTGCAGGATGACATAAGTATAAAAACAAAGACTGGTACATGAATTCTTTATGATATCTCACATTAAAAATATATGTAAATGAAGGCCAGAACAAAAAGAGAATATGCAAAGACAGAAGTAATTCGGACTTGGAGAGGGACACTTCTTTCTTCAAGGGTCTAAGCAGCACTTCTCGGAAGAACTTGCACATCTCCCGTGACCAGCAGATCCTCACTCTTTGCAGTGAACTGACATTGCTCAGGGGACCAAGGTGCTCAGGAGCTGCCACCAAGTCACTGACACCTTTTATCCATGGACAGAAACAATGAAGTCAATGTGGAGAGTCTTCTCTATGCTAAGTCCTTCTGTCATCTTTTCCGTCTTGAACCCATGGCACCTGCTCTCTCCTGGCAGACACTCATTGCTGCCAAACTAACACAGAAACAGAAAGAACAAGGAATGGAAATCTTGGACAAGAATGATCATGTTTTCTTCAGCAGTTTTTTTTTTCCTTTTTTTAACTTGTGGTTGACTTTGCTGCTGCCTGTTGTTAGTATCGTCACGTCTGGAACTTGTTCTCTGCCGAATGGATAGAATGAAGCGCTCACCTTCCCAAGAGGAGAGCATGATCCAACACCTTGTCTGCAATCCTGGTTGCCACATAAATGCCCATGACTGTCCCCACCCTGACCACGGACTCCAGGAAGGGAGAAGGGAATGGTGGACACAAACTGTACTGGGAATATTCTGTCCCGAGATGAAGAAAACTGAGTCTCACAAAGGGAAATTTCTACTTAGAAATGGTTCTATGAAGAGAGTGGTTGAAAGCTCACAACATGCCCCCACTCCTACAGCTGGAGGCTGGGCTAGGGAAATGTGTGATGCTGCAGACCGAAGCTGCCTCCCGTTGCTTACGGTTGGAGTAATATGTCCAAAATGGCGGAGGTAATGGTGTCCACTGTGGGCTCCAACGTAGGCTTCCTGGAAGCGGTCACTTCCACCTCTAAGTCACACTTCAAGAGTGATGTGGACCAACCCGCTATGTGCAGGATAGCATCATCAGGAAAGCAATTGATCACTAACCTCCTACGGGCCAAGCCCTGTGCTCAGCACTGTGCTTAGCTCACTGATGTCCCCCCTGTGCAGATGAAAAGCCTGAGCCACAGAGGCAAACAAGTGGCCTGGCCAGAGTCACACAGCCTTCCCCACACAGCTCTGTCTCTGCTGACATGTCCATCCCATCACGTTACCTTTCAGATGCCAAGAAAGTGAGGGGTCAGGAAATTGAGTCATTTAAGACATGACTCAGCACACTGAGGATGTCCACTCTGGGGAAAGGACATCGACAAGTCACAGAAAGTGGCCCCAGCTTTCAGAAGGGCTGCTGCAAGGGAGTAACCAGCAGAGCTCTTCTCTGTGGCTCTGGAAAACTGACGGGGTTTGGTGGTAGGATGGGGCCGGCAGAAGTAACAGGACCGAAAAGTACCTCCAGCTACGACAGCTCATCACACTGCGTCAGGTCGGTGGGGCGGGGGGACGATGAGGCCCTGCTCCTGCAGCCCTCAGGGGCCCCGCGGGGGTGGATTTCTGCATGAGCTGGGAGAGGCCCTTCCCACCTTGAAAATGCCGTGAGTTGATGAGTCGTGATTCCTCATTGTGTCTACAGTGAAAGGGAAAGGAAACTAGCATTTTTTTTTTTTTTTTTTGGTTAAGATTTTATTTACTTATTTGAGAGAGAGAGAGAGTGAGCAGGGGTGGCGGGGCAGAGGGAGAGGGAGAGAGAATCCCACGCAGACTCCACGCTGAGCCCAGGGCGCCATGGAAGGCTCAATCCCACGACCCTGAGGTCATGCGCTGAGCCAAAATATAGAGTTGGATGCTTAACTGACTGAGCCCCCCCATGTGCCCCAGGAAGCTAGCATTTCTGAAGCTCTCACCTGTGCCAGCAAATTCACCAGGGCTTCCTCACCTCTCCTCACAGTGAAACCTCACGCCATCTCTCTCTCACCTTGCCAGATGTCTCTATTTCCATACATACAGATTCAGGTGCATTGCCATCTAAATTTCCCACACCTGTTTTGGTGGCAAGTGCCAGACTAGGAGGACTGGGAATGAAAACAGCAGTCCTGGCCTCCGGCTCTCCTAATAGCCTGTCTCCTGACTTACGCTCTATAGAGGGCCAGTCTCACCTCTAGGAGAACATCAGTCGAACCCAGCAGGTAGAAGAAGGGGGGAAGGGAAAAGCCAAAAATGCGAGGATAGTTCTTCCCAGCCTCAGGATGTGGAAGCTGTTTTTGTTTTCATTTTTAAGATTAGTATTTTAGGTGTGTGTGCATCAGTTCATGGACTGGGTACCTGAGATAGCAAGGCCTTCCCCAACCGACAGGTCATGGACGAGCTCCCATGGACACAGAGGGATACGGAGGCACGGAATCCCCAAGACAGTTACTCCGTCCCAGGAAGGCGGCGGCCCCTTGGCCCGGCTCTCCTTCCTATCTTCGTTCTTGCCTCTCCCCTGGCAGCTGGCCTGGTGGTAGCCAGGAAATGAAGGCAGATGGCCAGGGAGAATGGAAGGAAAGTGTCTGTGTGCATGTATGCAGAACGGGGCGCTGGGAAAGGAGAAAAGTGCAGAGGGAGCGAAAGCACCAAGGGAAGCAAAGCCTGAGAGGTGGCGGGAGGCGGGGAGGGCAGGAGAGGAGAAAGGGAGCCCCACAAGAGGGGTGCTGGTGGACCGGACAGGCCAGGGAATGGGGAGTGGAGAAGGTAAGGGGAGCCCGATCTAGGGGAGAGTGGGGGCGGAGGGTCTTTGAGCGGGGCCAGGCCTCCAAAAGATGACGTGGAAGCACTGCAGAAATCTTAGGAGGAAGACAAAGAAGAGAAGATGGAGACAAAGAGAGCTACCTCATTTCATCCTCACAACAGCCCCACAGGGGAGAGAAAGCCAGGCATAGAGATGCTAAGGCCCTTGCTCAAAGTCACACAGCCCAGCTGGGACACAAACCAGGTAATTCCAAGCGCACACACTTTCCACTGCCTGATACTGCCCCACAAGCAGTCTGCCAAGAAGTGGAACCCACCGGAACCCTAGCTCATGGGAGGGGTCCGTATCTCAGCCTGCCACCCTGCCCCAGCACGCCAAGCCCCCCTGCTTGGACCAGGGGGGCCTGCCACGAAGGCAGGGGTGGACAGGTCCTCCACAATTAGGAGCCATGCTCTCATTTCTTACTGTTTTCCACAAAAGCTCCTGGAGAGCACCCGCCAGAGTAGCAAGGGTGACTTCTCCATTTAAACCTAGACCCTGATGATGAAAGCATTACAAAGGAGCACTGGGTTTGGAATGCAGTTTGGAATTTGTGCCTAGGCCATCTACTGATGTTTAGTCCACATGACAAGTAATGCTGGTCATTGAGCTTTGTCCTGAACTTAGTAAAGCCATTTGTCTAAGCTGGGGAGCTCTCTTGCCCATGCAGGAGGTGAGGTTCTATTTAGGTTCCTCATTTTATTGAGTACCTACTAAGTGCCTGACACGGTTCCCCCCAGAAACACACAGAAGTTCCTTGTGAAGTACTCCCCTATCATCATCCATGCCGTCACTGAGCAATTAAAGCTCAGAGAGTTCAAATTACGTGCCCAGATGGTTTATAGTCAGCTAAACGAGCGTTCCCCGCCCCTCATCACGCGATAAGCTGCACAAAGCACTACAGGGACGCTATTTTACTTGTGAGCAAATTCTGATGCATACGGCAGCGAACAATGATTCTTTCTCACCACTCGCCATTAACAAGCCCTCAGTGAGAAGTCCTCTACCTGCCTTCCGAAGTGGCAAGGGCTGAGGGGCTTAATCAGACAGGTCTCATAACCTCCCAGGCACTCCTGGATAATAAATCTTCCAGTTACTTTAATTCACAAGAATGCTCTCATTTGAATAATTAAGAAAAACCCCATCCAGATAATAACACTGCAGCTGAGCCTAGCTAAAACCTCTCCCCTCTCCCTACAGTCAGGCCCCTGCCAATAGTGGGAAAGGGGTCATTCTGGCACCAGACAAGGCTTTCTGTCGGATCATTTCTACACTGCGTGGAAGTCAAAGAACAACCTCCCAAGCTAAGCGCCACACACAGAGCCTTCTCAGCTTGTCCCTCAGAGCACCTGGCTTTATGATCAAGCGGCCCCTGGTGCTTACCCAAGTATCCAGCATACAGAGGGAAGAGACCTGCTTTCCCTTCTGTCGAAGCCCCAACCAGTCCTGGCCACGCTCCAGCTTTGTGGACATGACACTGCTAACTATTAACACTGTCACCCTATCCACTGGGCCCATCTTTGTTTATGCAGCTTAATTTCAATGAGAGCTCCTGACCAAAACAGAGCTGGCATATACCTTCATAGAAAGATGAATCATTTGATAAAAGTATTGATTCAATACTCAGAAGCTCAAAATGAAGTTCTCATTCATTCTGAGTCACAGAAGCAGCCACTGGCAGTGTCCCTTACAGCACTTTGTAGGAATTTCCAAGGTTGTGGTCCACCTCTTGGGGCCAGCCCCATGGGGGTCTGGGTTGGGGGAGGGCATCGAGCTGTTTTATCTGAAGAGGTGACCTTCAAATCACCCATCCAAACCCCCTTGCCAACCAGGAGACCTCTGATTATTGACTGATTCGTCACCTTCCCAGACAGCAGTCACCCATGTGGCTGGCAGAAAGACCTCACAAGGGCACAGCAGGGTGTTTCACCCACTGTGCCAACTCAGGTAGGGTGGAACTAGATTTCCCAGAATCTCCTTCACTGTGGGATTCCAGGAGAAACTGGGCAAAAGAGGAACTCACATGGGATGTGGAAGACCAAGGCAAAGCACCAGCTCTCGTTTTCAGAAGCCAGTCATGAGCACAGGCTGACAGACCGCCACGGAGGAGCCCCCTGGGTCCCCAGGGCCCTCTGCTCTGCATGCACCTGTTCTGGGCACACTGTGGCTCCAAGGTCACCACAGCTGCTTGGTCCAAGAAGGTGGGGGTTGTGCAGAGGTAATGGCTATACGTGGATGATGGCCACAGTCAGCAGAGGCACGAAATGGCATGACTGGAGAAAAACGTCAAGTTCCAAGGTTGTGGAAACACAAAGCAAACTCATTTCTTAGTAGCATAGAGGAGTTATTTCTCAGAGTAATTTGAGAAAACCGACTTTAGAAATACTGTCGATAACAGCCAATATTTATAGTAATCTGCAGGCAGATTAGCAGACTTCCCATTTTCAAAATCTAATAAGAAAAAGAGCCTAATGTAAAAGGAGTGTGGACTCCAGGCAGTAAGAATGATGAGGCCCTGAGAAGGATTGCCCAACTGACTTCAAACAACAAAGAAGGCAAAGTGCACCAGGGACTGCGTAAATGCTAAACACCTGGGCTTACCTTGCTAGGGATTGTATTGGTCCCTTATTATGGAGGAATTTGGAAAATAGTATCTAAACTCCATTTTAAAACTATATTGTGGAAAAGGGAGGAACAAGATGGCACAGGAGTAGAAGACTTAAATATCGTGGGGTCCCAGGAGTTCAGCTAGGTAGTTATCAAACCATTCTGAACACCTACAAACTCAGCAGGAGATAGAAGAGAAGAAGAGTGCAATTCTAGGAACAGAAAAACGACCACTTTCCAGGAGGTAGGATGTGCGGAGAAGTGAATCCGAAACAATATATGGGAAGAAGGACCATGGCGGAGGGACGGTGGGTGCCAGCTCCCAGCAGGCGGTAGAGCCATGGAGCACAAAATCGGAACTTTCAGAAGTCTGGGACAATGCTCCAGAGGTTAAGCTGAGGCGGGTGGGCAGCAGTGGAGCTCTCAGTGGGGACAGTGTGGTCTCAGGACCCATAGGTTCACAGAAGGACCGGGGGTGTCTGAGTATGGCAGAGCTGCCAGGTATCAGAGCAGGAAAGCCGGGTGCAGAGACAGAGCCGAGGAGTGCGCTCTCAGCTTGGGCTTACCTTAAAACATGATCCGAGGCACACTGGGGCCACTGCTCTTCAAGCAGCAACACCACGAGTGACAGATCCGGGGAGACAGCCCACTTCCTCCTCCAGGAGAAGCAGCGCAGCAGGGATCTCCTGGGTTTGGAGACTCCAAACAAGGCGTGCGCCAGAGATAGAAACGCTCGGTCACAGGCCGGGTGAGCTCAGAGAGCAGCTGGAGACCAGAGAGAAGGGAGGGATTGACTGCTTATCTCCAAGAGCGCAAAGAGGAGTGGAACCCAAGCTCTCGGCTCCTTTGGGGGAGAGATTGGGAGGCCGCCATTTTCACTCCCGACCTCCGGAACTCTACGGAAAGCGTTCAGGGTACGAAAGCTCCCAAGAGCAAACTCAAGCAGATTACTTAGTACCGCCTGGGGCAAAGGCACTTGAGAATCACTATAGCAGGCCCCTCCCCCAGAAGATCAGCAAGAACATCCAGCCAAGACCAAGTTCACTGATGAGCGAGAATTGCAGAATTCCAGGGCTAGAGGAAAGCAACACATAGAATACATGGCTTTTTCCCCATGGTGCTGTAGTCTTTCAAAGTTAAATTTTTTTAATTTTATTTTTTTCTTATTCTTTTTTTTTTTTTTTTAATTTTTCCTCTTTCCTATTTCAACCTTTCAAAATTATTTTATCTAGGGAGCGCCTGAGTGGCTCAGTGGGTTAAGCCTCTGCCTTCGGTTCAGGTCATGGCCTCAGGGTCCTGGGATCCAGCCCCACATGGGGCTCTCTGCTCTGCAGGAAGCCTGCTTCCCCGCCCCCCACCTGCCTGTGTCTCTGCCTACTTGTGATCTCTGTCTGTCAAATAAATAAATAAAATCTTTTAAAAAATAGAATAAAATTATTTTATCTTATCTTTAAAAAAAATCTTTTAAAATTTTCATTGTTACAATCATAGACTATTCCTTCATTGTATTTAACCTGATTTTTTGTATACATATAGATTTTTCTTTCTTTAAAATTTTGGGATATGGTTTCTTCTAACAGATCAAAATATATCCTAAATCTAGCACATGGCTTTGGTCTAGTCTCCAGCCTGATCACATTCTGTCCTCTATTTTTTTTCTTTTTTCAACAAACTACTTATCAATTCCTTTTTTAGAACCTTTTTAAATTTTCATCTGTACAGTCTTATTGCATCCCTTCATTGTGTTTACCCTTATTTTTGTATATATATAAATTTTTCTTTCTTTAAAATTTTGGGAGACCAAAATACACCCAAAATCAAGTGTGTGGCCCTGTTCTATTCACCAGCCATATCTCTATATATATGTATTTGCTTTTTCCCCCCTCCTTTCTTCTCCCCGCTGATTTCAGGTCTCTTCCAATTTGGTTAGTGTATATTTTTCTGGAGTCATTGCTACCCTTTCAGTATTTTGTTCTCTCATTCATCTATTCTTCTTTTTTTTTTTAATTTTATTTATTTCTTTGACAGAGAGGTAGAGAAAGAGCACAAGTAAGCAGAGCGGCAGGCAGAGGGAGAGAAAGAAGCAGGCTTTCCATTGAGCAGGGAGCCCGATGCAGGGCTCGATCCCAAGACCTGGGAATCATGACCTGAGCTGAAGGCAGCCACTTAAGCAACTGAGCCACCCTGGTGCCCCTCATTCATCTATTCTTATCTGGATAAAACGACAAGGCAGAAAAATTCTCCTCGAAAAAAAGAATAAGCAGCAGTACCAATGGCTAGGGACCCAATCAACACAGACATTAGTAATATGTCAGAACTAGAGTTCAGAATGACAACTATCAAGGTGCTACCTGGGCTCGAAAAAAGCATGCGAGATACTACAGAATCACTTTTGGGAGAAATAAAATCCCTTCCTGGAGAAATAAAGAACTAAAATCTAACAAAGTTGAAATTTAAAAAGCTATTAATGAGGTGTAACCAAAAATGAAGGCTCTTACTGCTAGGATAAATGAAGCAGAAGACAGAATTAGTGATATAGAAGACCAAATGATGGAGAATAAAGAGGCTGAGAAAAAGAGATAAACAACTACTGGACCACAAGGGGAGAATTCAAGAGATAAGTGATACCATGAGATGAAATAATATTAGAATAATTGGGATCCGAGAAGAAGAAAAAAGAGAGAGAGCAGAAGGTGTATTGAAGCAAATTATAGCGTAGAATTTCCCTAATTTGGGGAAGGGAACAAACATCAAATTCCAGGAGGCACAGAGAAACTCCCTCAAAATCAGAAAAAATAGGTCCACACCCCATCATCTAATAGTAAAACTTACAAGTCTCAGTGACAAAGAGAAAATCCTGAAAGCAGCCCAGGACAAGAGGTCTGTACAATGGTAGAAATATTAGATTCATAGCAGACCTATCCACAGAGACCTGGCAGGCCAGAAAGAAGTGGCATGATATATTCAGAGCACTAAATGAGAAAAACGTGCAGCCAAAAATACTATATCCAGCTAGACTGTCATTGAAAATAGAAGGAGAGATAAAAAGCTTCTGGGACAAACAAAAACTAAAAGAATTTGCAAACACCAAACCAGCCCTACAGGATATATTGAAAGGAGTCCTCTAAGCAAAGAGAGAGCCTAAAAGTAACAGACCACAAAGGATTAGAGACAATATACAGTAATAGTCTCCTTATAGGCAATCCAGTGGCACTAAATTCATATCTTTCAATAGTTACCCTGAATATAAATGGGCTAAATGCCCCAATCAAAAGACACAGGGTATCAGAATGGTTAAAGAATACAAGACCCACTGATATGCTGTCTGCAAGAAACTCACTTTAGACCCAAGGACACTTCCACATTTAAAGTGAGGGGGTGGAAAAAATTTACCATGCTAATGGACATCCAAAGAAAGCTAGGGCAGCAATCCTTATATTACATAAATTAGATTTTAAGCCAAAGACTGTAATAAGAGATGAGGAAGGACACTGTATCATACTTAAAGGGTCTGTCCAACAAGAAGATCTAACAATTTTAAATACCTATGCCCATAACATGGGAGAAGCCAATTATATAAACCAATTAATAACAAAATCAAAGAAACACATTGAAAATAATACAATAATTGTAGGGGACTTTAACATCCCCCTCACTGAAATGGACAGATCATCTAAGCAAAAGATCAACAAGGAAATAAAGGCTTTAAATGACACACTAGACATCACAGATACATTCAGAAAATTCCATCCCAGAGCAGCAGAGTACACATTCTTCTCTAGTGCACATGGAACATTCTCCAGAATAGATCATGTCCTGGGTCACAAATCAGGTCCCAACTGGTACCAAAAGATTGGGATCATTCCCTGCATATTTTCAGACCACAATGCTCTGAAACTAGAACTCAATCACCAGAGGAAAGTTTAAAATAACTCAAATCCATGGAGGCTACAGAGCATCCTACTAAAGAATGAATGGGTCAACCAGGAAATTAAAGAAGAATTTAAAAAATCACGGAAACAAATGAAAATGAACACACACCTGTTCAAAATCTTTGAACCACAGTAAAGGCAGTCCTGAGACAAAAAGTATATAGCAATACAAGCCTTTCTCAAAAAACAAGAAAGGTCTCAAGTACACAACCTAACCCTACACCTAAAGAAGCTGGAGAAAGAACAGCAAAGAAAGCCTAAACCCAGCAGGACAAGAGAAATGATAAAGATCAGAGCAGAAATCAATGAAACAGAAACCAAAAGAACAGTAGAAAAATCAACAGAAGTAGGAGCTGGTTCTTTGAAAGAATTAATAAGATTGATAAACCTCTGGCCAGACTTCTTAAAAGAAAAGAGAAAGGACCCGAATTAATAAAATCATGAATGAAAGAGGAGAGATCACAACCAACACCAAAGAAATACAAACAATTCTAAGAACATATTATGAGCAACAATGCACCAGCAAATTTGACAATCTGGAAGAAATGGATGCATTCCTAGAGACATATAAACTACCAAAACTGAACTAAGATGAAAGAGAAAACCTGAACAGACCCATAAAGAGATTGAAGGACCCATAAGGAGATTGAAGCAGTCATCAGAAATCTCCCAAAAAACAAGAGCCCAGAGCCAGGAGGATTCCCAGGGGAATTCTACCAAACATTTAGAGAAGAATTAATACCTATTCTCCTGAAACTGTTCCAAAAAATAGAAATGGAAGGAAAACTTCCAAACTCATTTTATGAGGTCAGCATTACCTTAAACCCCAAATCAGACAAGGACCCCACCAAAAAGAATTACAAACCAATATCCTTGATGAACACAGATGCAAAAATTCTCATCAAAATACTAGCCAATAGGATCCAACAGTACATTAAAAGGATTATTCACCACGACCAAGTTGGATTTATTCCAGGGCTGCAAGTTTGGTTCAACATCTGCAAATCAATGTGATACAATACATTAATAAAAGAAAGAATAAGAACCATATGATACTCTATCATATGATAGCATACCTATCTCTATCATATGATACAGCTATCATATGATAAATGCTGAAAAAGCATTTGATAAAGAATCGCCTCCTTTCTTGATCGAAACTCATCATGGTGTAGGGATAGAGGGTGTACACCTCAGCATCATCAAAGCCATCTATGAAAAACCCGCAGTGAATACCATTCTCAATGGGGAAAAACTGAGAGCTTTTCCCCTAAGGTCAGGAACACAGCAGGGATGTCCATTATCACCACTGCTATTCAACAGAGTACTAGAAGTCCTAGCCTCAGAAATCAGACAACAAAAAGAAATAAAAGGCATCTGAATCAGCAAAGAAGTCAAACTCTCACTCTTAGCAGATGATATGATACCTTATGTGGAAAATCCAAAAGACTCCACTCCAAAATTTCTAGAACTCATACAGGAATCCAGTAAAGGGTTAGGATATAAAACCAAGGCACAGAAGTCAGTTGTATTTCTATACACCAACAGTAAGACGGAAGAAAGAGAAATTAAGGAGTTGACCCCATTTACAACTGCACCCAAAACCATAAGATATCTACGAATAAACCTAACCAAAGAGGCAAAGAATCTGTACTCAGAAAACTATGAAGTATTCATGAAAGAAATGGAGAAAGACATAAAGAAATGGAGAAAAGTTTCATGCTCATGGATTGGAAGAACAAATATTATGAAAAATATCTATGCTCCCTAAGGCAATCTACACATTTAAAGCAATCTCTATTAAAATACCATTAATTTTTTTCAAAGAAATGGAACAAATAATCCTACAGTTTATATGGAACCAGAAAAGACCCCAAATAGCCAGAGGAATGTTGAAAAAGAAAACCAAAATTAGTGGCTTCACAATTTCAGACTTCAAGCTCTATTACAAAGCTGTCATCATCAAGACAGTATGGCACTGGCACAAAAACAGACACATAGATCTGTTTGGAACAAGATCTATGTTCCAAACATAGAACAGAATAGAGAGTGTAGAAATAGACCCTCAACTCTGTGGTCAAGTAATCTTCAACAAATCAAGAAAGAATATTCAATGGAAAAAAGACAGTCTCTTCAACAAATGGTGTTGGGAAAATTGGACAGCCACATGCAGAAGAATGAAATTGGACCACTTCCTTACACCACACACAAAAACAGACTCAAAATGGATGAAAGACCTCAATGTTGGACCAGAATCCATCAAAATTCCTTGAGGAAAACACAGGCAGTAACTTCTTCGACCTCAACTGCAGCACCTTCTTTCTAGACACATCGCCAAAGGCATGGGAAGCAAGGGCAAAAATGAACTCTTGAGGCTTCATCAAGATTAAAAGCTTTTGCACAGCAAAGGAAATAGTCAACAAAACCAAAAGACAACTGACAGAAGGGGAGAAGATATTTTTAAATGAAATATCAGATAAAGGGCTAGTATCCAAAATCTATAAAGAACTTATCAAACTCAACACTGAAGGAATCCAATCAAGAAATGGGCAGAAGACATGAATAGACATTTCTGCAAAGAAAACATCCAAATGGGCAACAGACACATGAAAAACTGCTCAACATCACTCAGCATCAGGGAAATACAATCAAAACCACAGTGAGATACCACCTCACACCCGTCAGAATGGCTAAAATTAACAAGTCAAGAAATGACAGATGCTAGAGAGGATGCAGAGAAAGCGGAACCCTCCTACACTGTTGGAGGGAATGCAAGCTGGTACAGTCACACTAGAAAACAGCATGGAGGTTCCTCAAAAAGTCAAAAATAGAGCTTCTACTTTTCTACCTCTACCTACTCTCTACTTCTACTACTACCCAACAATCACACTACTGGGTATTTACCCTAAAGATACAAATGTAGTGATCTGAAGGGGCACGTGCACCCAAATGTTTATAGCAGCAATGCCCACAATAGCCAAACTATGGAAAGAGCCTAGATGTCCATCAACAGATAAATGGATAAAGGAAGCTGTGGTGTATATAGACAATGGAATACTATGCAGCCATCAAAAAACACAACAAAGTCTTGCCATTTGCAAGGACATGGATGGAACTAGAGGGTATTATGCTGAGCAAAATAAGTCAATCAGAGAAAGATAATTATTATATGATCTCTCTGATATGAGGAATTTGAGAGGCAAGGCAAGGGGTTCATTGTGGGTAGGGAAGGAAAAAAATGAAACAAGATAGGACCAGGGACAGAGACAAACCGCAAGAGACTCTTAATCTTGGGAAAGAAACTGAGGGTTGCTGGGTGGTTGGGGGATAGAGATAGGGTGGCTGGGTGATGGACACTGGGGAGGGTATGTGCTACAGTGAGTGCTGTGAAGCGTGTTAAGACAGGATTCACGGACCTGTACCCCTGAGGCAAATAACATATCATATGTTAATAAAATAAAAGGAAAGGAAATAAAGTATGTATACTGAGAAGGAACAATAACAACAACAAAAAAACTATATTATGGATACATGGATACATGACTACGTGGATAGGAGGAAGCATGGTATAGTCGCTAAGTGCATGCAAGCTGGGGCAGTTTTCCTGGGTTCAAATCTTGTCTCTGACACTTACAAGTGGGGTGAGCTCAAAGTTCTTGTCCCTCAGTTTTCTCATCTGTAAGGGTGGTAATAATAATACGTATCTCATGGAGATGTTTTTTTGTTTGTTTGTTTGTTTTAATTAAATTTATTTATTTTCAGCATAACAGTATTCATTATTTTTTCACCACACCCAGTGCTCCATGCAATCCATGGCCTCTATAATACCCACCACCTGGTACCCCTACCTCCCATCCCCCCCGCCACTTCAAACCCCTCAGATTGTTTTTCAGAGAGATGTTTTGAAAATTAAAGGAGTCAATCTTTGTAAAGCTCTTCGAAGAGTTCTTGGCCCCTGGCAGATGCTCTGCAGATACTTGTTATAGAGGAACATAATTAGTTTTTATTTCATGGTGTTAATTCAGCCTCCCTAGTAAAACTTTTCTGCTAATCTCCTAATTCTAAAAAGAGACCCTCTCTCCACACCCACATCTAAGAATTGCTGTCACTGGTATTGCTGTCCTGGCAACTGCATGGAGGGGCATGGAGTTGAGGGTGAGCCAACCCAGGAGAGCCCCGCTCCTCCTCCAAAACTTGGCTTTGCAAAAGACTGATCCTTGGTTAGAGTTAAATTCTCTTTCTTTCGTTCTTTTTTGAGACAGAGAGAGAGAGACAGAGAGAGAGCATGAGCGGGGAGGAGAGAGAGAAGCAGACTCCCCACTGAGCAGGGAGCCCAATGCGGGGCTCAATCTGAAGGCTCTGGGATCATGACCCAAGCCAAAGGCAGACACTTAACCAACTGAGCCACCCAGATACCCCAGGGTTAAATTCTTAAGTGGAACCACTGAGTCTCTCCAAATAATTTCTCTGGATGTTCTGCCAGAGACTGGTTTGAAAGACCTCTTCTCTCACCCATACCCAGTGTGTTCTGACTCTGGGTCTGGCACAACTGGCAGGAAGTGCAGGCTCATTACGCCCACTTACTATCACATCACAACTGGTTCTCCTGGGAACTTGGCAAATCAATCAACTTTCCCTGCCCTCCTGTGGGACAAAGACAGGCTGTTCCTCTCAACTCAGGGCAATGTGTTTTCACTTTAGGAATGATTCCTTCCTTGCTGGCTTTAACATTTTTTTCCCAGTTGCCATATCAAGGCCAGGGGGCCAGTCTTCCCTAACGGGCCTGATGGCCACTAACGCCCTTCATCTGATGGTTCTGCTAGGTCCTGGAAGAAAGCACAGAGCTGGTTAAGTGGTAATGAGCGTGACCTCGGAGAAGCCGTCTTGCTCTGGCCCCACCACCTCCGTAGCAAGCCATCGACTGTGGGCTTCCCTGGAAAAGAGTGGGATAAAGGAACGCAGGCCATGTTTTGAGAGCCTCCTTGTCACAGAAAAGCAGCTGAAAGCTATCACTGTTCACAGGTGGCAACTTGAATTTTACAAATGTCCCTAAGTTCATATGCTGGCATGTACTCATTTGTAAGTGGAAGATCCTTACGGTTTCCGTTCCGGGGCCCCCATCCGTGGAGATGCTGTGCCTCTGAAGAAATCACTGAGCATATGCTGGGCCAAGACTCCAGGAGGCAGAAATAAGTCTGACGTGGCAGCTGTCTTCCAGGGACTCACAATCATGTGGAGAGACGGTGAGCAGGGGAAGCAAAGGACAGACGGGCTGAAGGGGGCATGCCCAGGATGATGAGAAGGGGAAGACCCTCCATGTCCGCTGGTCAGGCAGAAGAGGCTTCCCCATGGAGGTGAAGGCGCCTGAGGGGGCTTCCCAGCAGACATTTCCAGGAGGTTGATGGATATACTAGCCTGCTGCTTCACCACGAGGGCTTGACTGGAGACAAAGATGGAGCCCTCTGCGTTGTGACGGTGATTGGGACCTGACCCAGGAACCAGTCGGAATGAGAAGAGGCTTTTGGTCCAAACACAGAATAGTGCTCAAGATGTCCAGGGACTACCAGTGCCCGAGAACCAATGGGGTGTGAACTCACCAAACACCAGCAGGGTGTTTGGTCCTGTTACAGAACACCAGCCCTGGGGCAGGAAATGGCCTATTCTCTCCTCTGTCAGCCCCTTTCCCTGGACAGTGAAAACATTTCCTTCAGATTCTCCACCATTTTATAAATGTGTTATCAAGACTCAAGGAGACTTGTGTCAGGTTCCCCTGTGACAGGGGTCTATGTGCCCT
Source organism: Mustela erminea (assembly GCF_009829155.1). Lineage (NCBI taxonomy): Eukaryota > Metazoa > Chordata > Mammalia > Carnivora > Mustelidae > Mustela > Mustela erminea. The sequence continues at coordinate 24,457,285 of NC_045625.1, forward strand.
AGTCCCTGGGTGCTCAGTAGAGCTCAGAAGTCAGCTGTCCCCAGAGCTTCAGGAATGAGAACTACTTCTCCATTCCAAGAAGCCTCCTGTGACCTAATTCCTTGTCCTGGGAAAGAGGAAAACCAGGCTCCAGCTTCCTCTGGGTCTGGCCTGTCACCAGCCCTGCCGGGCCGTGAGCCTGTCAGGGTAGGAAGCTTAGCCACTCATCCTTGGAGGCCCAGAGTCCAATGGGAGATGTCCAGTGCATGTGGGCTCTTTGCTACAGGCACCAAGAGGAACAGCAATGCCGTGACTTCTGTACTTCACTGACATGAGGATGTGCGGGGTTGAGAACTGGCCCCCCTCCCCAACAGAAAGAATTTTTTCCTGGAGTGACGCTGGAGATACAGCATTTGCAGTGTGTGAAACTTAAAACAGAACACTCAAAAGAGGAGGAATATAAACACCCACCTGCTTTTCCAAGGACATAAAACAGCTTTTAGAATGACACAAAGCCTCCTCTTTGTGCATATTTCACTCCATAGGGCACTTCCTAAATGAGTTGATGAATCTGGGTCCAGAAATTCTATCATGTGACTTAGCCAGCTTTTTTTTTTTTTTTTTTTTCCATCCACCCTGATTGAAGCTGAAACATTCCAGGGAAAATCACTTTCCAAAACTTACACTTCTCTGGAGAGGCAGAAAATAGCTTTCTTTCAAACCCACTGTAAAGATTTCACTTAAAAAATAAAATAAAGTAAAATAAAATGGAACCAAACACTCCTGGCATCTAATCTGACTACAAATTGAAAACTATACTAGTGTTTACATGGTTTGGGGTTTTATTAGGAAAGAGCTGCCCAGCATGAATAATAGGATGTTTAGCTGGAATGGAATCCCAGCTCTCGCTCTCTCCAGACTCTGGGGAAATGAGAACACCCTGTCCATGCTCCGGGCCTCCACTGGCTTCTTCAAGGAGGGGATGCTTGATTTAGGATGCAAATAAGAATCACGGCATCGTGGATTTCCACACAGAAGACTGAGGTGGCTTCCCACATCGCTGGTATACGGATGTCATCAATCCCACTGTACAAATGAGGAAACTGAGGCTTAGTGGATTCAGTTCCTTTCCTAAGACTACATAGGAGGTAAGTAGGAGAATACAATTTTGCATCTGAGTTTCTTTATTCATTTGTCAGAGGCTTGATTCATCCAACTGACTCAGCGTTCTCAAAGTGTGTGTGTATGAGAGAGAGAGAGAGAGACAGAGACAGAGACAGAGACAGAGGGAGAGAAAGAGATTGTCTTTGCCTCCTGTGGGGTATTTGCCCATGTCTGGAGACATTTTTGGATGTCACAACCAGGAAGGGCTCATAGCATCTAATGAGATGTAAGTATCTTACAATGCATGGAAGGGCCCCACTGCCACCAACAAAGAAGACTTAATCAGACCCCAAATGTCAACAGAACCGAGATTGGAAACCCGGAACTGAGTGTAAGGCCCAGATGACTACTTGAGCACCCGATGGTTCTGAAGGACACACACAGATGCTTGTTCTCACAGTCACACCAAAACAATGAGAATCCCTGGATAACCGACAAGTTCCGTCATCAGTAGAAAAGAATACCTACATTTTTCATGAAAATGATTTCAGGGAGAGGTGGTTAACTAATTGTGATAGAAATATTTGGGGGAAAATTAATGGAGCTACTTCCTTTTCTTTTCTTTGAATCACGATGGAACCTTATCATTCTGGCGACATTATAGTAGAAGTCATAGAGCCCAGCCCCAGAGGCAGAACACCCCTTTGGAAATTTCCTAGGGAGATCACTGGCCAGGCCACTGGCTCAGAGCGTAGCATTGTGACCTTCTGTGACTAGGTGAGGGTCGGAACTGCCTCTTTGGGGAAATCACCCTCCACAGGTCCCCAAAGCCAGAGCTTGATGAGTTGGGGTACTTAGTAGGAGTGAGCTTGACAGATTAGAAAAAGGGGGGAGGAGTAAATATGGAATCATCAGAACCACACCCAGGACGATTCCAGAAATGGGAAACAGGAGCAAAGGGGCAGAGAAGAGCTCGGGAGCCAGTAAATCATGGCCTTGCACAGAAAATGGCAAACAGGCAAGAACGAACAGGGGCTTGTTGTGAGCATGGCCACACTTTGTCCTGGAGGGCTCCAGCTGCTGCTTTTAGGGGTACTAGATGAGAGAAGAAGCCGATGAACACAGTATAATCCTGCTTCGACTCCGCGGTAGTATCTAGTTCTCCTGCCTGAAGCCCCAGCTTTTCCAGTTGTCTGAAATTCAAAAAGGCTAGCTCTACAGTTTGAGACAGAAATGAGGGCTCCGCCATGCTGTGCCGCTGACCAGGCAAGGCCTTTCCAGGGGAAAAGGCACATGTGCGTTCATACTTCCCAACGCCAGCCCTCGTGGGCACTTGAGCTCTAAAAAGGCCAATTCTGAGCTTTATGGCAACACATGTGGGGACTATGGCCCCGGAAGCAGGATGGGGAAGACGCGATGTGCCTGGGGCCACGTATGCACAAAGACTCAAGGAGGACGTGTTCCAGGCCATGCAGGGCCTGCGGAGCTGGGGCAGAAGCCGGCCTGTGCCATACTGTACTTAGCCTGTGCTCTCCAATTTCATCATTTCTGGCTCAAAATGGGCCTGCAATTTTCATTTCTTTATGGGCTTAAGTAATCTATTGCAAATGTCACCAGGAGGCTGTAATGCATTCTTGCCGAGGAAACTGTTCTTTCTCTTCAGTAACTTTCTGGTTGAAGATCTGCCGGGCCGGGTGACTGTTTTACATTAGCTATAATGGTGTTTACATTGGATGCACCGATGTTTAAATCACTGGATGTATTTGTTATGAGTAGGGAGGCAGTGGCATTGTTTAGCCCAAGTATCTGGGTTCGGGGTGTGTGTGTGTGTGTGTGTGTGTGTGTATGGTGGGGGGTGCTTCTATTAGTATTGATAATATTTTACAAGAGACCTTGCAGAGATGTTTATAATAATAGCAATGCTGTTTATCTTACCAGGATTATGTTGAAGCAACTTTAATTGTATTCATATTAAACATATCAATGTTAGAACTGATGTAATATGTTTAGCATTAATATGAAGGTTGCTAAGTTGGGGGCTTTTGAGATAGAATTAAAGAGCTAGGAAGACAATGGGACATATGGAAAGCATTTGGGGGGGTTTCTGTTCTTGTTTAACAAGAAGGATTAGTGCGTTCGCCGAAATACAGTGTAAGACGTACAGCGGTCCGCACTGCCCGCATCTGTTTCCCTTACGATGGGGCTCTCTTGGCTTGCGCGTGCGCACGCTCGCTCGGCGGTCCTCGCGCTCTCCCAGGCTCCACCAAAGCCCAAATGTCAGGGATACCTCAGATGCTTTGCAGCTGGCTGTCGCACCCAGAGATGTTTCAAAATGGATTTTGTAATGGCTTATAAAAGTCCCACATTGTGCACGGGCGGTTATTGAGTGTGATATAGTGTGCACAAGAATGTTCCAAATTCCCTCCGCGCTGTATCCATCAATCTGGCTCTATTAGGGTTGGCAGGATAATGGCTGGAGTGCGGCTCTGGACTTTATCTCCAGCTGAAAGAAGCATCCTAATTATCCACTCATCAGAGCTACCCCACTCCTGGCTCAGGGAGACCACTGCCAGCTCAGGCCCAGAAATTCCAAATCCTCACAGTCACCGGCCAGGCCCTCAAAGGCCAAGATGCAAGACTGCATCCAGCCCAGCTGGGGATTCGTGGTCCCCCATAAATCCTGGTGATCCATCTGATCCCACAGCTGGACATACCGTCCATCCGGCGAGCCCATCAAGGCTCCGTTTCCCATTCCCCCTCCTTCCCGTCCTGCCCAGTTCCCTGGCCCTGGGCGATGCTCGGACACAGCTCAGGCCAGAGCTCTGGTTTTCTCTAGATGGAGGATAATAGTTGTATCTCCCTCCTCAGCCTGTTGGGAGAATTGAATGGGGGAATGGTGACAGACGGCACCTAGCAGAGTGAGACCATCACGTACGTGTTTTTGGCACAACTAGAAAACATAGAGGAGCTTTAGGGCTTTATAGGAAATGAAAGGTTTGCTTGACGGAGACACGTCTGTTTTCTGCAAAATACTCAAAGACTATAAAGAAATTTCTTCTCTACACAATACGGCTCATGGATATGATCCCATAAGCTTGTATTATCATCATCCTTATTTTCATCCCCATTTTACCATTGAGGAAACTAAGGCTCAAAGAGATGAGATGAGTTGCCCCTTTGCTCACTAATTATTTCCTGAACTCCTCTGTGCCGGCCACTCAGACTATAGAGGTCAGAGTCCCTTTTCCTTCTCGGTTAACAAGTGACTGGGAACCGAGTGAACACATGGGTTTGCCTGCTCCATGTATCTTTCCCTTCCTAAGCCACCCTGCTGCCTCCCTTCCAGAAAATTCCCAGGTGTGCAAATATGTGGGAGCGGACTAGGATGGAGCACATGCATAACTAGCTGTGTTGTAAGGTACGGAGAACTTCACGGAGAGACGGTGCGGTGGGATTTGAGAAAAGGAGTGGACAGGGACTGGTAGACACAGAGGCCTCATGGAGGAGGTGAAATTTGAGCTATGCTTGGGAAATCAACAGGATTTAAATATGCAAAGGAAAGTAGGACACTTGAGGTAGAGGGTGAGCAAAGGTATGGGGCAGGGATGCAGGAGGCACATGTGGGGACTACCAGGTAGTTACCTTTGGATTCCAGGGATGGGAATAGAAAAGGAAGGAGTGGTCCTGCTGAGTGCTGATGAGTAGTAGATCAGGGCGAGTGGAGGAGGTAAGTTTTTCCTTCAAGAAATAGGGAGCCATGGGAGGTTTTAGAGCAGCAGCATGACATACATGACCAGAACTATGTTATCAGAAGATTAGACTAGAAGCTTTGGATGAAGTGGGTGTGGGAGGAGGAGGGACAAGCTAAGCAACGGCACAGTAATCCAGGCAAAGGTGGGGGGCTGGGGGCGGTGATAGTGGTAGACAGGGGCAGAGAATCTGCAAGCCAGAAGTAGAAATGTGACTACATATAACTGTTTCCTCCCTTTGCCCCCTAAAGGAGCCATAATAGCAGCTCAAATGTGCTACCAAGATTCAGCCAGGTGGTGCCTTCCAAGCAGTGTGGGTGGTGTCCATGCATCTCACCCTGAACGCACACTTGGGAGGATGGAGGAGATTGCTGGGGCCACTGGAACAAAGCACCACAGTCTGGGCGGCGTAAACAGAAATGCATTGGCTCAGTTTTAGAGGCTGGAAGTCCCAGATCACGGCATCAACAGGATGTCGCTTCTGAAGTCTCTGTCCTTGGCTTGTGGATGGCTGTCTCCTCTGTGGATGGTCTTCACCTGGTCTTCTCTCTGTACCTGCCCGTTTCCAAATTTCCTCTCCTTACAAGCACACCCATCATACAAGATTAGGACCCAGGCTAATGGCCTCTTTAAAGACGATCTCCAAATACAGTCACATTCTGAAATAGTGGGGGTCAGGACCTCAATATATAAACGGGGGCAGGGGGACACAATTAAGCTCATATTCAAAGAGAGAAATTTACAGTTTCCCCCTCATGCTCGGTGTTGTGCAAACCCACCCCCAATCATAAGGCAAACTCTCAGGTTCTGCTCAATGGCTCCAAGGAAGGCTCACCTCCTATGGGAGCAGACAGAAGCAGGCGCGGGTAGCGGTGGGCTCTAGCCTGCCTGTCCCATCCGGATCACACCTCTGCCACTGCCTAGCTACATGACCTTGCCAAGATTACGTATTCTCCCTGCACCTGCATTCTCTCATTTGTAAATAGATAATAGTAATCTCCACCTGAAAGGCTTGTCATGGAGGTTCACAGGGTGAATGTATGTAAAGATCTCACTTGGTGCCTGATAAGTGCTCAACACATGTTAATTATGACACGCATTCTGGCCACTGGCTGAGATGGAGGTGTTAGGCAGTTAAAGGCAATAGGTCAAGTAGGGCTTTACCAAGGACAAATCAGGTCCAGAGTCTTTTATTAGCATTTTACAAGCCCACAGCCATGTGCGTGTTTTTCTTCTCCAAAAGGCTGCATAAGCTAAGGAAGACCACATCCTTGCCTTGAGGTCACTCTTCAACCTGAGGACTTCAACCTGAGGGCGCCTGGGTGACTCAGTCAGTTAAGCATGGAACCCCTGCTTTCAGCTCAGGTCATGATCTCAGGGTCATGAAATCAAGCCCCGAGTTGGGCTCTGTGCTAAGCGTGAAGCCTGCCTAGGATTCTCACTCTCTCTCCCTGCTCTTCCCTCTCTCTCTCATAATAAACAAAAAAAACAGTTCATGGCAAAAATCAATCAATCAATCAATCCATGAACAAAATATCAAAATTTTCAATGAAGCTAGGATCGGACCCCACCCATTGCCCAGCAGCCTTGCTCACCTCACCCTAATCCTGTCCCTGGACACCCGGGGTTCCTTCCTGAGGCCAGTCTCTGTGACCTGCCCTCGGGGAAGAAACCATCTGGCCATCGCTGAGCCGTGGGACTTGAGGCCTACATGGAACCGTCTAGCATCACCTACACCACAAGTGATTGAGTGGCAGGCTGAAGAGAGACGAGCCTCCTAATGCAGTGCGGGGAGCACAGTCGGCACCTGAGCAATGCTTACGGGAGCTAGAGAAGTCACGGTAGGCACTCACATCACTGGTTGTGCACACTGAGTCGGGGAACGGGCATTCACGTTCAGGAGGACATCGTCACGAAACAGAGGCACCAAACTATGACCTCAAGAGAACAGATGTGCGTCTCAAACAGTTCCAAGTGGCTCCTGCAAAGCCAACAAACCTCTATAAAATCAGAATACCCCGGAATGGAGGAGACAGGTAAAGATCAGAGATGGCCTGTACCCTGACCGATGTTGCAGAGTGGAAAGACCAAACAGAGCTCCAGATGGTGCCCGAAGCAGAAGCCTGGACATTATACCTGAGCATCAGAGTCTCTCGTGGGCCTGCATAGGAGTCCCATGGTGCTCTGGGTGGGTTTGGTGCTGCTCCCAGATGCTGAATAGGGTACAGCCCAGAACATACAGGGGAGCCACAGAGGGACTCTGTGGCCAGGTGGGGGGTAGCCCAGGCTGCACAGAGCTGATGCTACCCACCGAGCTGCAAGTTCCTCATAGTCTGGCTAGCACAGCCACGCTTCCTGGAGACCCAGCAGAGTCCCAGTGCATGCCCAGTGTTCTGGCTCATGATTTTACTATCAAACATGTCCCAGTCTGGACCTACACCTGAAGAATCCCCGAAATAAAGCACCTCTCCAGCAGAAGACATGGAACTGTGGCTTTTTCTCCTCCACACGTAAATCCTTTCCACCTGACTGAGAGCTTCCTAAGGGCCAGGTCTGGGTCCACAGGGGCTGGCCCGGAGTCTGGCTCAGAGCAGGCACACTGGAAATCTTTGCTAAGCAGAATGAAATCAAGCAAGCCAGACAATGCCTGTCCCCTGCCGCAGCGTCGGCCTTCCCGGGGCTCCCCATAAAGGCCTTCCTTCCCCGGCTCTGTGTCCTCCCAGGCAGAGACAACTGTCTCGGAGCCACTGTGCTGGGCATGAGTCAGAGAGGAAAGCAGAAGTGAAAGCAAGCCAGAAAGCAAAGAGGCCCTCCCTGGCTCGTACTTGGCATGGAACCAGCGCAGAAGGCATATCCTGTGGGACAGGGACAGGGACAGGGACTCTGCTCTTTCCGCAGGAAGGGGAAACCCCAGTCCTGTTTCCCAAGCCCCTGCAGCAAGCCCCAGAGTGCCCGCAGCTGGGAGAGACGACATACCTTAATGCATAGCATCCCTCATGGGCCCTTTAGCTGAGGACGCTGCTCTGAGTGGGAGGAACTCGGGGCCAAGAGGCACAGGCAGCTTCCGGGATTGGGAAGAGGAGGAGTTCGGCATCACTCTGGGCCTCAGTGTGACCTTTCTGGATCCCATGTCTGTCTCCCTCAAATGTTCCTCTTGGGCATGAAGTCTCTCCTGAGCAAAGGTCCACCCTGGTGGCTGCCTTTGCCCCTCCCCCCGGCTCTGAAGGTAACAGGCTTTATTCCCTTGGCCACCATTACACGGTCGGTGTCTTCAGGGCCCCTTGGATCTGTGGTTCTCAGACTTCAGCACATCAGAATCTCTGGAAGGGCTGACGATACAGATCGCTGGGCCTCCCCACCCCAGAGCTTCCAATTCAGTAGGTCTGGAGTAGAGCCCAAGAAACTGCATTTTCTTTTTTTTTTTTTTTTAATATTTTATTTATTTGACAGACAAAGATCAGAAGTAGGCAGAGAGGCAGACAGAGAGAGAGAGAGAGAGAAGAGGAAGCAGGCTCCCTACTGAGCAGGGAGCCTGATGCGGGGCTTGATCCCAGGACCCTGGGATCATGACCTGATCCGAAGGCCGAGGCTTTAACCCACTGAGCCACCCAGGCACCCCGAATCTGCATTTTCTAGCGAGTTCCCAGGGGACACTGATGTTGGTCTGGGGAGCACACTCTGGGTCTGGGGTTGGTCTGGGGAACACACTCTGAGAACTGCTATTCAGGGATCCTCTTTGGGAAGAGGCCTGCTCCCAGCAGCCGGATGGTTCCCCCACGCAGCACCCCTCCATCTGGCTGCACGATATAATCAGCCGGGGAGCTTGGAAAAGGTCCCACACTTCAGCCCACACCCTGGACCAATTACATTCAGATCTGGCAACGGGACCCAGGCCACGAGTATTTTTTTAAGTCTGCTCAGGTGATCCCAGGGTGCAATCAAGGTTAAGAAACAGTACTCTCAAGCCGATTTTCCACAAACCTGATTTTCCTTGGCCCTTCTGCCAATCACAGCTGCCCCTCCAGTGCGAAATGAGCTGGTCCCCTTTCTCCTCCACGTCCTCTTGGCATGATTTTTCCACCTCATCACAGAGTCCTCTCAGCTTTCATCTGTCTTCACGGGGTGCTGGGTGGGAGCTGGCAGGATCGTAGTTTGTAACAGTTTAAAATAAGATTCTGTAAATACTTATGCAACATTTACTTAATGGGGGATGGCGAGAAATTTATTTTCTCTCAATACAAATTATGTTCAGAACCGGGTTCTCCTGATAATTTACCCCCATGGTCAAATGACATCCAAAAAAGACATTTCCCATTTATCTGTGGTTCTGAAACTCCCTTCAGTTGTCTTTTGTGATTTTCTGAATCAGACCAACTTCTTGGGAGGACTAACAAAGGTTTAAGTTGCAATAGCAAATGAATCACTAACCAAGAACACCACACCAGCATACGCTGGGGTTCCAGAGTCTCGGCTGACAGCTCCTGCCTGAGCAGGCCATAGAAGTATGCAGCCCAACTGGGCAATTGCTGGCAAGGCTTTTTTTTTTTTTTTTTTTTTTTTTTAAACTTCCACTCAAAGGCGTTTTGTACTTGGGTGAGAGAGAGACCAATTTACATTTTGCCAATTATGTAAAGTGTTACACAGAGTTTCTAAATAAACTGGCACCATATTCCAATTCATTCCCAGGAAATTTGGCCTGCGAAGCCTTGGTACCCCTGGAGGGGGTCCAGCTGGCCTCCCCTTCCATCCACTTCGGCTTCCAAGTTATTCTTTCCATTACAAGCATTCATGGAGGTAGGTACGATAACCATTCTGCTCACCAGCAGAGTTGGCTCTTACCAAAATCAAGACAGAGACATTCTCAGGCTGGGGGACACTGTCGCCAACGCCCAGAGGCAACCGAGAGGCCCCCGTAAGGCGAGGATCACAGGCAAGGAGAGGAGAGCATCACTGATCTGAAGAGGGTATGTCACGTGATGGAGTGGAAACCGTGAGTTTGGAAAACGTTTTTGAAAGTCTGGCTTAGGAGAGGAAGAGGGAAATGAGAGAGAGAACTCTGGAAAGAAAGCAGGGCCCAAGAAGGATTTTGTTTGTTTGTTTGTTTGTTTGTCCTTGAAGATGTGAAGTCATACCCCCAGGGTGCAAGAGGGCGGGTGCAGACTAAGAGATGAACCTAGAGGAGAGGGAGCTCCTCACACCTGGGGGTGTCCTGAGAGGGGCAAGGAGGAGCAGGTGCGGGGGGGAAGTTACCCAAGTTTGCTTGGCTTTGCTGCCTTGCTGTGCTGTTCTTGCCTGTTTTGTTCTCACCGGCCAAGGAGTACTTTGACTCTAACGAACTCCTATAGAAGGTACACATGACCGAGGGAAAGAAGGGTCTGTTGCAGGGACAGGGATTTCTTGGAAGCAGATGGGGTCACAATGGCAAATACGACAACCAGGTTTCTAAAGTTCTACTTGGAGTGATTTTTTAAAAATTTCATTAGTTTCGTTTTGCTTTACTTTTTAATTAAGTTTGAGCATGTGAGAAGTATACTAATCTTACTGTAGGACCTGTTGAATCTTTACATATGTATACACCCCCCTAACTGCCATGAGATCAAGATATAGAACACTCCCAGGGCCTCACGAATGTTTTCTGCTGGTCAGAACCCCACCCTGTAACCACCGTTCAGACTTCAGTCATGCAAGTTAAGCCTCTTGTTCTTGGGCTTCATAGAAATGAAATTACATAAAAATGGTTTCTTTTGATCAGTGCAATGTCTGTGAGATTCATCCATGTGCTGGTAGGTATCACTATTTTATTTACCTTTTTTTTTACTGCTGTGAAGTACTCTGTTACATGAAAAATTACAATTTATGTAGCCATTCTTTTATTGATAGACATTTGACTGCTTCTAGTTTGGGGCTCTTATGAAGAAAAGTGCTATGAACATTCTAGAATTTGTCTTTGGTGGGCACGTGCACTTTTTCCTCTTGGTGGTATATCTGAGAAGTCCTAGGTTGGCCTATGTTCAGCTGTAGGGGTGTGTTAAGGTTTGAGGGCTTCCCATGACCCACAGGATAAGGCCAGAGCTTTAGAATACATGGCACCTTCCATTCTATGCCCTTGTCTACCTCTCATTCACCACGGCCCTCTGACAAATTGGCCAGAAGCTATCTGAACACCACACATTCCCCCTGATGTTCTTCATTGTCTGGTGCCTGCCCCAAGGCTCCTGCTGTCTCTGACCCTGGTGACAGCTTCTTCCCTGTCTCTGCTGGAGAGCTCCTACCACCCCTGAAGACAGCAGGCAAAAATGACTCCACCCCTGAATTTTTCTTTTCCCTCTTCCCTTACCTCTTACCTTTTCTCTTACCTCTTCCCTTCTCACCTGCCTAGAACATTATTATCTGTGCACTCCACTCCAAGCCTTCTGCATGCACTTTTGTTAATTCCAACCAATCCCCATGTTGAGATTACGTGTTAATGGGACTGTGGTCTCCTGCCATGTCTACATCCTGGTCATCCCTCTTCCCTCAAGTTGTGCACAGGACCTCAAACGAAGAAGGTTCTTAATAACACTTTTTCATATTTAATAAATGACTGGGATTGTAAATGAACAGAGAAGATGTCTTTTTCTTCTTCTCCACAGAGATGTAAGTCTAGGAGGTGAACCAACCAGTTCCCGAACATTCCAAGTGTACTTGCTTGTCAGGTCTGCCACAAATAATGAAGATAAAAGTGGACAAGACGTAGGAGTGGGACTTCTGGGTGACAATTCCTTCTCTTCTTAAAGGAATGTATTTGTCAAACTCTGAAAGATGTACTGAGGATTCAGACTTTGTCTCTGTACTATAATACCAAACACTCAGATACAGAGTTTTTTGTTTTGTGGGTTGTTTTTTTTTTTTTTTTGCAAACTGTCCAATTGTTTCCAAATACACAGATGTTCTCCCCGATATAACCCAAATAGCTCCGTGTCTTTGTCATATTTTATTAAGATATTTGGTATCATGGAAACAGAGCATGGATAAAGTTGAAAATTCAGTAAAGACAGAGCCAAGGGCAGGAAATTTGGCCTACTCACTGGTCTCTAGAGGGTCCTTATGAGATGTGGCCCAGAGATGAATCCAGAAGGTATATCTGAGATGAGCAAGGTCATCAAAACCCAACCATTCCAGAGAGTTCCCTGGTCGGTGCACTTCTGTTGGTCAGATACAGTTGTGTGAAGGATCCCACCTCCCTGCTCCAATCCTTCTTGGCCATTCTGGACAACCACAGCCTTTTCTCGAACCAAGCACTGTGAACCTCTAGCCTGCACTTATGCTCATTCCATTGTCTGAAATGCCTCTTCTCCCAGCCCTTACCCTGCCCAGACTTTTCACTCCAGGCCCAGTGCCCCGAGTCAGAGTGTTCTTTTGCTATCTTCTCTCAATCCCCTCAGTCAAATACTTCAAGAGTCAGCTCACGTGCCTGCTCCTTCAGAAAGTGATCTCACGTTATCCGGATACAAGTCTTCCTAACACTCTCCACTCCCTTTTGGGGGGCCACTTGGCATTTTCTACATTGTAGCACGACTTTCTCTGCATATGTCCCTGCCTCCCCCAAGTAGGTAAGTGCTTTAAGGGCATGGTCTGTATCTCCTATATATTTGTGTCCCCCAAAGAAAACGAGAGTCAACTAGAAATATTGCCTGATTGTGAAAATTTCTGTTTATGACTTGGGACCATAATCTGGATGTCTTAAAACCAAGGGAATGGTGGAAAGAGCTCTGGATTTGGAGTCAGGCTGACCCAAGTCCCATGCCAGATCTGCCACCTCCAGTTCCCTGTCTTTAGACAAGGTGCCTCACCCCCTGGGCCTTAGTCTTCCAGTCAGTAAAGGAACAGTATCTCCCAATCTGCTGGTAAAGCAGAATTAAATGGGGGTGCCCAATTATGTCAACATTTCTCTTTCCTATTTGGGATGAAAAATGAGTGATTATTTGGGGCTATACCTCCTTTGTTCAGAGAAAGACACATTTGGTGTGCAGATTCAACACAGAGGAGGCTGTAGGCCATGGGATGGGGCCTTTGTGTGGAAGACTGGGATTCAGGCCGACTTCTTCCTGTAGCCCAGCATGCTTCCTGGCCTGGCGTGGGTCATCATTTAGTGAACGAATGAGGTTTTACCCAGACGAGAGCCAGAGGAAAAGGCAAGGACGTTGTTCCCAGAATTGGGGACAGGGAAGGAGGCTGGCCTTTTAGAACTGAAGCATTTAATCAAGAATCTGTATCAGTCAGATTAAAAGGCAGAGTCTTCTACAGGAGTAAGTAGCATTGGGCCTCTTCAATCATACTCTGGCTCCCATTAGGATTCCTCCTTGAGCCTGGGGTCAGGCTGAAGCCCTGCCTGGGAGTCAGGTGACTCCACGGTGAGGTAGGAAAGACATCCAGAGCCTGACAGCACCTGCCTTGGTCCTGCTGGAGGGCAAGGCATCTCCACATTTCCTCTGGACCCTTCAGCTCCCAAGCCTCCCTAGCTCTCTGCCTGTCTGCAGAGTCCTGACCCCTCCCCGCTCATCCTTTCTCTTTCCCCTCTTTCTCCTCTACCTCCTTGATCATACAATGGCGGGGTACACAAAAGCCGCAAATTCCAAGCTATATGTAGCAAAGAGCGGCTGTTTGTCCCAAAATACCACGTCGCTGACTACAGCAAACACAAATTACAAGCTTTATCTAATCACAGTTATGTGACCAGTCATTTTTGGTTTCCAAAAACGGTGGTGAGTGGCGTGCTCCTGCAGCTGGTGGTGGCTCCAGCTCGGGTTTCAGATCTCAAGTGCACACAGATGCGCATGGACATGGGCATCCCAAGTGACCCATTCAGAAAGGGAAACAGGAGAGGGAGAGGGAGGAAGTACAACTCACCAGATAAACAAATTCCGCTGGTGCGGGCCTCAAAAATAAATGATTCAAGGGCGCCTGGGTGGCTCAGTGGGTTAAGCCGCTGCCTTCGGCTCAGGTCATGATCTCAGGGTCCTGGGATCGAGTCCCGCATCGGGCTCTCTGCTCAGCAGGGAGCCTGCTTCCTCCTCTCTCTCTCTCTCTGCCTGCCTCTCTGCCTACTTGTGATTTCTCTCTGTCAAATAAATAAATAAAATCTTTCAAAAAAAAAAAAAATAAATAAAATAAATGATTCAAGATTAAGCAGCATGGCCACTGTGCCAAAGGCTATCTGCATTCATCTCCCTGACATACAGTTTGACACCAAATTAATTGTCCAATGGCCACGCCAAGGACTGGAGAAAGTGAAGCTTGTTTGGAAATCACATTTCATTTGGGGCTTGGGTTCCTCTGTCCTCCTATCTTTTCAAGAAGAGTAGCTGGCTGTGTGATCGAGGCAAGAGCACTAGACTTGGAGTCTGGAACCTGAGCTGGTTATGACCATGATCTTGAGCATGCCAGCCCCCCTCTCTGTGGGACCTTGTGACTAAGGTGAGGCCCCGGGCTGATGGGAAAGAAAGATGGGGGTGCCTATGGAAGGGTCACCAGTCCACCAGGGACTGCTTGCTGGGAGCTGGATGCCCTTTGCGCAACCTTCATAAGCATTCTGACTGCTCCTTATTCCCCTGCATGTGGGCTTGGGCTTGCTAGGATCAGTCAGGAGAGAGGTTCAGCCTCTTTCATCACATCTTGTGGCTTCTATCTCCTGCACGATGAACTCAGCCTGTGACTCAGTGTCAAAGACTGCCCCTCAAAATACACCAGTGCTCCACCGAGATCCCTGGCCACTTGTGCACACTCAGGAGGTGCTCCTCTGACACTTCCAATAGTCCCGGGATGGGCCTGAGTGATATTCTCTGTAAAGCAGGAAACCATGTAGGAAAGAAAGCACAGCCCTAGAAACATCTACATTCTCCACACCAGTGAGAAATTGCACAAGGCCATCGTTGACAGAGGATAGGAGCGCTAACAATGAGCCTCTTGGGCAGCACGGGCCTGACTTTCCAGGGCCCGCAGAGCAGAGAGGGATGGGCCATGGTACCAGCCGCTGGAAGTAATGACAATGAACTGAACGGTCCGAACTCAGGCAGACTCTCACTTCCCCAAACTATAAATAAAGGGGCCTTATTTTTTTCTTTACTTGTCTTCCATGTCGGCCCTTCTCATGAATGGGTCCTTTAAGAGAAAGAACCAGAAATGAGAGCATCGAAGTCTAACTGGGTAATGCTGGGAAATTCAACCCCGCCCACTACCCTAAGAAGAGAGGGTGCCTGGTGAGCGATGGTGGCTCCCGGGAGCTCTAGCAGCCCATGCTCGTGAGACTGCCACACGTTGGGGAATAGGTTAGAGTAAAGATCTTGCACAAAGGAACATGATGACTTGTAGCTGCCGTCTATCGCACCTGCCGCAAGGAGAGAGCTCCCTCCATGCCCCTGCCAGATCAGTAATGGGGTCAGCTAGAGATCATTTCCCAGCCTCTGCCATGTCAGAAAAGGGATAATAGAACTCTGGAGCTGAGTCACCGGAAGCAAGCAACTGTGGCACTGAAGTTGGTTGGTCTCTGACTTCCAAGGGGAAACCCTAGGAAAAAAATAATCAGAAGAGCAACAGCTAACATTTGCAGAGTCTGCACTGTATGTTACACATTTTACCTATGGGTCTCCCATCCTAATTCTCTTTCGTCCTCAAAACAGTCCTGCAATGTAGGTGTTTTGTTGCCATTTAGCCAGCAATGAAGCTGAGATGCAGAGATGAAGTGACTTGTCCAGAGACTTCTGTATCTTTTGATGACTAGGAAACTTGATGTTAAATTTGGCCAAATACAAGTACGCAGGGATTTGCCCTTGTGGTTTCCCAACTCCTTGTTTCCCTCCAGCCCTGACTTCCCTCCTCCCTTTCTCCTCTGCTTGGAACTTATTTCTGCATCTTTCCTAGAGTAGAAAGCGACCTCCAGTCCTACCTGGAAAAGAGAGAGGGAGGTGTACGTGAGTGACAAAACAACAGTCAGGTAGCAGCACAGCCAGAATGAGTGCTCAGGTCCCAGGTGCCACCTCATGGTTTCTCTGCTCCCAGGGTCTGTTGGCCTGGAACCAACCGCACATTCCCAAAGATGGAGAGTCCACAGGAGGGCAAAGGGAGACTCCCAGTCTGAAATGCTTGAGTTCTGGCTGAGCATGGAGTGAGAGATGCAGAGGGGGAATTCAGATCTGGATCTTCCTATGGAAGAACTTAGTTCCTTTGGGTGAGAGTGTCAGAGTGGAGACCTGGAAATGAAGTCCTTGAGGGAGCAAAGCAAAAGGAGCTCCTGACTGTTGGCAGAGGCCACCTTGACATGGCTCATGGAACTGAAGCATTCTAGCATCTCTTTAGGGACGCGGCTAGGGCTTTCAGAAGCTAGAAGCCAAAGGGCAGCCCCGTGTCTACCTGGAAAATCCACAAGAACCTGAAAAGAACCATCCACAGCACTACAAGAGCTGCACAAAGGCATGGGGTACAGGATAAAAGGGCAGCAATCGAATTGGAGAAGGTCAAATGAAGCTACAAATTGTGACTTGGGGAGAATAAAAAGGAAATGAAAGCAAAGAGCCCATACTGTGGCAGGTACTGTGCTGAGTGTTTCATATCCCTTCTCTCGCTGAATTAGGATGACGCTCTTCTGAGCTAGGCCTTACTATCTCTGTGTGGGCAAGAGGGGGATGAGGCTCAGGGTGGTTAGTAACCAGGACAAACTAGCCGGTGGCAGGACGAGACTCATACTCAGGGATGATCCAACTGGAAAACCAGCTCTTTCCACCCAGCTACCCTACGTAATCAGAAATGAGTCAAGTTCAGCCCATCCTGACCTACCCAATAATGGATATGTATCTTAAGTGCACACACTAACCCAAATATCAAATGGTCTTCTTTTAGAACTCAGCAATAAATCTAAAGCTCATAGAAAATAAAACTGCATGAGAACACATAAAAGAAAATGCTGGAAAAAGAAGCAATAACAGAAAAAGCAGGCCTATTAGGAGTTAAACCAAATCACAAAGCAGAGATAACAAAAAATTAAAATACTCAAAAAGTAAAGAACATGAATTTTTATAACAGGAAAAAGTACGTAAGATTATTTGGTACATAATCAAGTAACCATTAAACCTAATCATCAAAACTTATTTAATCAGATCACAATGTATAGATGATTTAAATTATACCTTACATGATACAAAAGCATAAACACCAAGTGTATAAAAAAGCAAGCTATTAAAATGAGCCATAGAACTAACAAAAATAGTATTTTACCATAATTTGGGATTTGATTATTTGATAATTAGCAGATAATAGTATAACATCTGCCCCCCCCCCCAAAAAAAAAGAAAATTTCAATTCTACAACAACTCATCAATGAAATGTAACTCTGCAATAAAACAAACCCTACTGGAATGTCTTCTTTGGAAAAATGTCTATTCAGGTCCTTTGCCCATTGTCTGACTGAGTAATCGAGATGGCCAAAAGACCCACAAAAAGCTGCCCCATATTACTCATCAGCAGGGAAATGCAAATCCAAACCACAGTATCACTTCATACCTGTCATAATGGCTAGTATCAAAAAGAGAAGAAAGTAGAAGTGCTGCCAAGGATATGGGGAAAAGGGAACCCTGTGCACTGTCCAGGGGGAAGGTAAATATGGGCAGCCGCTCCAGAAAACAGCCCGGAGGCTCCTTGAAGAACTGAAAATAGAAGTACCATACAATCCACTCATTCTACATCTGGGTATTTGCCCAAACAAAACAAACACATGATTTGAAAAGATAGACACACCCCTATGTTTACTGCAGCTAATTTACAATATGGAAGGAAGCAACGTTGGTGCCCATCAATAGGATAAAGAAGGTGTGATGTGTGTACATACAGTGGACTATTACTCAGCCATAAAAAAGAATGAAATCTTGCCATTTGTAGCAACATGGACAGATTGAAAGGGCACTGTACTAAGTACTAAGTGTACTTAGTACTTAAGTACTAAGTGAAATAAGTCAGAAAAAGAAAAATACACGATCTCTCTTACATGTGGAATCTAAAAACAAACAGCAACAACAGAAAAGAGAGAAACAGACTAATAAATATGGAGAATGAATTAGCAGTTGCCAGAAAGGAGGGGGGAGGGGGAGGAACGAGGGAAAGGGAGGAAAGGAGGAAGAGCTACAAACTTCAGGTTATAAACAAGACAAGGATGAAAAGTACAGTAGCGGGAATATAGCCAATACAATTGGACTAACTGTTCGAACTGCATGGATCGTGGTGAGCATTTCATAATGTGGTGAAGTGCTGAATCACTATGTTGTACACCTGCAACTAAAATAATATTATGCTAATATAATAGCATATATAATATAATATTAATATATATGCTATTAATATAATAGCATATATAATATAATATTATGTCAACTACACTTCAAATAAAGAATAATAGTGTCAACTACACTTGAAGTGTCAAGTGTAATAATACTAATAATAAATAAAGAATAATAATTAATTAATTAACTTTTAGAAAACATAAATAGAAAGCTATTTCTACAATTATGGCTGAGACAGTTAAGGATAGTATCTATTATGCATGGGTAGCCGGTACAATTAGGACTCAGGACAGTATCCGGAAAATACCAGTTAGCACAAGACAAAGTAAAAATGTAACAAAGCACCCTTTGGTACCTATTTTCTGACAGCACTGCATTTGATGCTGTTCTTTTAGAAAACAGTATAATAATAGGTAACAAAGTCCTTAACGCCATCTGTACCCTTTGAGCTAGTAAATCGATCTTAGAAATTTTCCGGAGATAATCCAAAAGAATCAGATTTCAGAAACACAGTTCTTTTCATTGTATCTGTAGGAGAAGGGGACGGTCAGCTGCACCTACTGCGATCGCCACAAGACACCTGTACAACAAACCACTGTACTGTACACCTTCAGCTGATATAGTGATGTCAGTGAATTACTTCCCCATGAAACTGGGACATTATAAACACAAAGAAGTTCTTTGCAATGTTATCTAAATAAATAGGAAAGAAGAAAATATCATTCAAAGTAACGACCAACAGGAGCGAACTGGTGAAATGACTGTGGTATAAGGCCTGGAGGAACCATCAGGCCAGCATCATCACATGATGTAACAGCAGCTCTGGGGGCAGGACCAAGGGCCTGAGGTGCCAAGCACATACCCATGATTACAAATGGAAGACTGCTGGCAGGGGCCATTTCAAATGAAAGTTTTATGAAGGAGGAACGCAATGAGTATTTTCCGTATTTTGAATTCCCCTCCATCCTGATCTAATGAAGTTTTCACCATAACTTAATCAGGTTCAAACAAGGCATTCTTGAGCATCCACGGGGACACCGAGCGACATGCTAGCTGGTACTTCAGAATGCCCCTTTTGAGAAGGCCATTGGCCTTCCCAGCCCAGATGCAGTCCCCCCTCTCACATAGGCAAGAGCATTGCTCCTGGGGCAGGCAGATAGGACGGGAAGAGTCTGAGTCTCTGTCAGCAGTCTATGTCTGCATTAGTTACCTAGGGGTACCTAGATGCAGTGCCATAAACTGGGTAGCTTTACCAATGGAAACTCCTTCTCTGACAGTTCTGGAGACTCAAAAGCTAAAATCCTGGTGTCCACAGAATCAGGACCCTCTGGACACTAGGAAGAACCTTTCCTTGCCTCTTCCCAGCTTCTGATGGTGGCCTGCTAATCCTTGGTGTGCCTTGACTAGCATTTTTCTCACCCTGATCCCTTGTCATCACATTCACATTCTCTGTGTCTTTACATCATCTTCTTGTAAGGACAGCAGCCATATTGGATTAAGGGTCCACCCTAATCCAGTATGACTCTATCTTAACTTGACTAATTGCCTCCACAATGACCCTATTTCCAAATGAGGTCACATTCTGTAAAGTACTAGGAGTACAGACTTCAGCACACCTTTCGGGGACATAGTTCACCAGTGACTAAGCCCATCAAATTTCAAATCTAACCTGCCGATCTCCAAGAAACCCAGATGTCTGTGAGCCGTATTCCTGCAATTCTCCTGATTCTCCCATTCATATGAGATAGGTAGGAAGTAGGGCAATAAAAGTTAAATTTCATGGTAACAATTTAAGGGTCACCATTTTGCCCCCAATCATAGACACTTCTTGCTGGAATTGCCTTGGAGGGGACATCTGATGATTGACTTAAGTGATGGCCTCAAGGAAGGTTTTCAAAGGAGCTCTCTGACTCCATAGGAGGAAGAGAGCAGTTGAGTTCTGTTGTGCTCTTTAATCCCTCCTAACGCTCTGGCTTCAGCAACATTTACATAAAATGAGTATGGGATTCACCTAAGATTTATGGCTACAGTGGCTGGTTTCTGTAACCCTTAGCTTTGGCGACTTTGGAGGCCACAATGCAGGGCAATCACACGATGGCCTAGCCTCAACAGAGGCTAAAAAGTGGGGGCCATACCCAGGTCTGGAAAGCCTAGAGATGTTCATCAGAAATCCAGAACTGTTTGTGCATGACTTGAAAAAATATGAGAGGCCATTCAAAATGTTCTAGATAAGACTTACAAAACTTCTAGGAGATTCTTGAGCTCTGATGGAAAGAAAGTTCTTGCACCATAATCTGTGTAGTTACCCTTCACTGATAAGATCAGGTGCAAACATAAGTGCATGCCCTTCTGATTTGTCCTCTACCAGCCTCTCCAGGCTCATATTCCTCAGACCTAGATGCTAGTTTATCTCCTACACAGCCCTTATGACTTGGCATATCCATCACTCCGAACATGAGCTCCTTCCTAGTGGGCTGACTTTCTGGCTTCTATGCCAGGGGAAGGGAGCCCTGGAGCCGAGAGATTCAAAGACTCCAGCTCAAATGCCAAACGAGGAGCCCCTGACTGCATCTGACTGGGATCATTTTCTGTTTTATGATTTTGTCATTTATTTATTAAGTTCATTCAGCATCCAGTCTGCATGGATTATTTAGGTATTTGTTTGTTGTTTTATTTGGCCAGGACCCCCTGAAAGCTCTAGGGAAGAACACTTCCTGCCTCTTCCTAGCTTGGTGGCTGCAGGCAATGCTTGGCCTTCTTTGGCCTGAAACTGTGGCACTCCAGTCTATGCCTCTGACATCAGGGCCTTTGTCTTCTCCCCTTTCTGTATGTCTCCATTTCTCTGTGCCTATGTTCAGTCTCTCTCTCCCTTCTCCTATAAATAGACCAGTCATGTGTTAGAGGTCACACTCATTTGGTAGGACTTCATCTTGCCTTTTTTCTTTTTTTTAACTGAGGTATAACTGACACACTGCTGAATATTTACTGAAAATGTGCCAGGGACTGTGTGTAATATATGAGGGACAGATGGATGGATGGATGGATGGATGGATGGATGGATGGATGGATGGAAGGATGGGTGGATGGTAGGTGGGTGGATGGATGGGTGGATGGGTAGGTGGGGAGATGAGCAGGTGGGTGGATTGGTAAGTAGATTGGTGGATGGATGGATGGATGGATGGATGGATGGATGGATGGATGGGTGGATGAATGGGTGGGTGGTTGGATTATGCTCTGAGCTCTCAGGCTAGAGAAGAGTTTGGGCTTGTGGGTAGAGTTGGAGGTCGTGGAACTGGAGAGCTCTGTGGAATGGAAATGAGGGGTGATTACAGACACTGCACCCACAATAGCCCCGTGTCCAATGGCTCTATGGCACTTTAGTTTCCAACTCAGCCTTTCCTCTCCATGTGGAGTGCTACAGCCTGGATGTGAGAGGTACCCTTTGTGATGGGCATTCTCACACCCAGTGGGGAGTCTGGGAACAGAAGGCATTCATGGGCCCAGCCTGTCCCATCAGTGGCAGGAGCCAAACCAGGTGGCCTGAAGAGGAACACAAAACCTCTGAGAGCAGTCTCCCCCTCCTCCCATGGGAAGCCCCGAATATCCCTCCCTGAGGGATACAGAAGCACCCAGGGCTTTGCCTTTGACATCTAGCAAGTGGCCCTTCTGGACTGAGGAGGCAGGGTCCATTTCCTGAGCCCAGTTCTACGTCGGAAAAATAGCCCAGCTTCAGAAGCGCCAAGGAAAGTGACTCATCCCTGGTCCTTGTCAGGCCCTCTTGTGCTTCTGTTAGATTAGAACTTTTATTTCCTCCTCGTTCCTCTATTTTTGATAGCGTACACTTCCTCTATTTGCTGCCCCAATGGTCTGAGCCACCACATATCACTTCCATAAGAGAAATAAGAAGAGGTAAATGAACCACTTCTTCCTTGGTTCTTCCTCAGGGCTCTGCCCTTCCCTCCACCACTACAAAAGTTACAGCTTCTGGGGACTGTTGGTATCCCAGGCGATCTGGCCCATCCTGGGATCCTGCCAGCTTCATCTCTATCCCCTAAGTAGAGCCCAGGGCTTAGTACATTTAAGTATTTTCTGCATGGAAAGAATAAAAAGAAAGTTGGTTATGCTCATGTGTTTTGATACTTGCCTTATTTCTCATGTATAGTTTCTCTGGGTGAATACAAATGGGAAAAGTCTGCCTCTGTTCTCCCCAAGCTGCAGAATTTGCTATTTCCAGGCCTGTGTCTAGATGCACAGTTAATGACTTAATGAATGGATACATGAATGAATCACAAAAAGGCAGGACTGGAATGCCGTTCAGAGATCAGCTCAACCAACCCTCGGGACCATATAGACCCTGACACCCAGACCTGAGTCTGCCAGTGAGTCAAGAAGAAAATGTAAGTCCCAAGGAAACCCAAGAACAAAATACAAGTCTCCAGATTCTCAGACACAGTGCCTCCTTTCACACATCATCTCCGCTGTGCAAAGATGTCCAGCACATAGACGATCGAGGTGGAGTGTCAACCTCCAGCCAGGACTCAGCTAGCTCCTCCCTGACTTCCCATCTATGAGCTTGGCAGGGCCTAGCTGTACCCTCAGTTCTATCAAGAATGCATGCAATTTCCCAGTGGGACTAATAATGTTTGCTAAGGACACCTAGAAAAATGGCAGGAGCACATGCACAGAGCAAGGAGCTCTGTTTTGCCGGCTTCTGCTTCCCTAGCCCAGGGCCACCCCGAGTTGGCGCTTCCTCCTGCCCAAGGAGGCAGAGAGAAACCTGAGGTTCCTGTGGGGAGTTGGACCACAGTGCAGGGGGAGCACTGTCCTCACTGATATTTCAGGGCTATTTCACAATCGCCAAACCACCAGGCACATGCAATCACTGGCCAAAAGGCAAAAAGTGCACATCTCAATTGTGTGTGTGTGTGTGTGTGTGTGTGTGTGTGTCGGCAGGAGAATTAAAACACAAATAATAAGGTCTAAAGGAAACTCAACCAGCCAGCAGAATTCCTTCTAATGGCAGTGTGGATTTTGGCCAAAAGAACATGTTTGAGACAAGGAGAAGATAGGCTTGCTCAAGTCAAGAATCATTTGTTAGATCACTAGATAACAGAAAAAAAAAATTCTCAAGGCAATCACAAAATGTGATATAGAGACACAGAATTATTTCTTAAGTCCAAATAAGTAAATACATGTTAAATTAAAAGAAAAACTGGAAATACTTTTTTTTAACTTCTGCATTTACCATTTTGGGTGCTATGATGTCACAAATTGAAAGGTCAAAAAGGAAGATTTTACCAAGATAAAAAGACCCAAAATTAACAAGTTTTTTGTTTGTTCATTTGTTTTTGTTTTTGTTTTTGTTTTTGTTTTCAATCCTTTACTAAAGGGATAGAAAGGACAATATACTTTCAAGGTAGGGTTGCCAAAAATGTAGGAAAAAATCTGGCAACCCTACCACCAGGGCTCCAGCTGGGAAGTATGGATACTATATTTTAGAAGATTACAACAGTCTCCATGCCTCCCTCAACCTTTCCCACAGTGTCAGGCCTAGAAGCTGATCTGGCCAAACATCCTCATTTTATAGATAAGGAAACAGGTCAGAGAGAAGAAGTGACTTGCCCAAGGTCACACAAAGATTCTGTGGTACAACCAGGACCTACACCCAGTCTCCCTGCCCCAGGATGGTTTGCCACAAACGACAGAGGCTCATATTACCATTGGGATATCCACAAGAGTTGATCCAAAACGCCAAGCACTCATGGATCAAGTGGATACAAATAATAATCTATATCCTGCCTTTTCGTGATTCATCAATGTATCCATTCATTAATTCACTAACTGTGCATCTAAACATCCAAAATTTGCCTGGAAATAGCAAATTCTGCAACTTGGGGAGTACAGAATCAGGCTTCCCCATTTGTATTCACCCAGAGAAGCTATACATGAGAAATCCTTGGGCCTATTCACTTGGAAATGTTGGGTCAAAAGGTAAGGAATCGCGAATTTTAGCACTTCTTAAATGTCCAGAACCTGAGTCAAATGAAATTGTATATGAAATCCAGTGTATAAAATAAATCAAAACTAAAACTGCCACGATTAAACCAAGATTAGGATGGTGTCCCTCCGGCTTTGCCTTCTCTACCAAAGCATCCCAAATTTGCACTGGGGGATTCTCTCAAGCTGCATCCCGTGCCATGGGATGACCACCAGTGTGAGCAGCACGTACCAGCTTTGGATTCAGAAAACTCACACCCTTGGGCCCAGTGCCAACTTCTCAGAGTCTCAAACAGAGAAAATAACAATTGTTATTAGCAAGATGTCGTTGCACACACTAGCAGGTGTGTAAACACATCGGACGCTGTAGGGCCCTAGACCAGCACTGGTTCGAACAGCTGTGTGCTCTCATGTCAATGAAAGAAGAATGCATAGAAAGCTGGGTGGACTATCTGTTAGTGCTATATATTTTTTAAAGATTTTATTTACTTATTTGAGAGAGAGTGTGTGAGACAGTATGAGCAGGGGGAGGGGCAGAGGAAGATGCGGAATCCCTGCTGAGCAGGGAGCTCAATGTGGGGCCTGATCCCCGGGCTCCCAGATCATGACCCGAGCCCAAGGCAGCTGATTAATCGACTAAGCCACCCGGGTGCCCTGTTAAGCTCTATTTTTGCTCTACTCCACAATCCATTCTCTTGCAATCTGTTACTGGTACTCTTCTTAAGATCTTAGGGATGAATTCCTTTTTTTTTTTTAATTCACTAATTTTATTTATTTTTATTTAAACAAGGATAGGTGACATACAATGTTCCATGAGTTACAGGTATAGGGAGAGATTCTCACAGGTCTGCCGTGACTCTTGACACCGGATTCTAAAGTGTTCAGCAGTCAGATTATGACCACAGTGTCTGTGAAGGTTGGTCAGGGAAACAAAAAGCCATGGTAAATCTTTGGATTTCCTTGGCAACCATGTTCCCTGACTGGAAGCCTCCGTGGTTATAAAACCCCTTGACCCTCCAGTATCCCAGGTGACTTTCTGAGAAGTCCAAGGCTCTTGATTTCTAGAAAGACATTGGATGCCCTAAGAATATCTAGTGCATACATAATACAAAGGCTGTGGTCCATATAGAAGACCACCCTTGGACAAGTCTGTCAAGAGTGAACTTGCCCGGGCACCTGGGTAGCTCAGTTGGTTAGGTGGCTGTTTTTGGCTCAGGTCATGATTCCAGGGTCCTGGAATCGAGCCCTACATCGGGCTCCCTGCTTAGCGGAGAGCCTGCTTCTCTCTTTCCCTCTGCCTACTTCTCTGCTTGCTTGTGCTCTCTATCTCTCTGTCAAATAAATAAATAAAATCTTAAAAAAAAAAAAAAAAGAGTGAACTTGCCTGGGGCACCTGGGTGGCTCAGTGGGTTAAGCCTCTGTCTTTGGCAGTGGTCATGATCCCAGGGTTCTGGGATGGAGCCCCACATCGGGCTCTCTGCTCAGTGGGGGAGCCTGCTTCCTCCCCTCTCTCTGCCTGCCTCTCTGCCTGCTTGTGATCTCTCTCTGTGTCAAATAAATAAATAAAATCTTTAAAAAAAAAGGAAAGAGTGGACTTGCCCAAGCCATGCCCAATGGTGGTGTTGTACTTGATGCATTACATTCCCTCCCCTGACCATTGTCTGCCCTTGCACTTTTTGAACTGTTTCATGCTGAGATCCCTTGGATCTCATCCTCCTCCATTTCAATTCAACATTTGTCATCTGGGACCTTGCTTCCTAGGAACACAACCCATGGCCTTAGGAAAATCCTGAGAAGCAAGAACCAAGGTGAGTTAGCTTGGATTGGGTAGCAAACAATTTGTGTATCCTTAGGCAAGACACAGCTTCTCCTTGTGTTTTGGCTTCTACAAACGAGCACAGACTTGCCTACCTCACCGGAAGACTGAGAGAACTTAAAAATGATGGGCATATTAGCAGAATGATCTGTAAAGCACTATTCAGACATAAGATTTTGTATTTCTACTGGCGGTGTGGACCTCTAAGCAACTCTATGCTCTCCTATTTTAATGCCTAGTAGAAAGCAATTGATCAGTAAATATTTATTCTCATTAAAGTGAATTCCTAATACTATTCAGATTAAAGTAGTTGCTGAAATACACAAATAAATTGGCATTTCAAATCTTCTGCCTCTTTGATGAGTTGAATAATGAGATCTGCCCTCTCTGCAATAAACTTTGTCGTCAGGATCTTTTAAAGGAAAGGTTTACTTGGTCAGAGTTCCTTCTATGGTGCTGGTTTTCTAGTGCAGGTAAGAAACACATGAGGAACTACACTTCATTTGGCAACAGAAGTGGTAGGATAAGACCAAGACAGCTCCATACCCTGGGAAAAGATGTAGACACGCATGAATTTCTCCTCAACAGATCAATCAGCCAGGACTGCATCAGGCTGAGACTGAAAAGAAATAAATCTAGAAGCCTCTACTGAAAATCCACCACCTGGCCTCTGACGTCTTAAATCTCTTAAGAAGCCATCTCTTACATATGAGGAATCCTTTTTTCAGAGGAACATTTACATTTGATGATAAGTATAAATAGGACTACAATGGCACTTAGAATTTTCCAGTGCACAAAAGGACCCAAAGATCTGCTGGGACCTTTGCGTGGGATGGAAGAGTTCACAAGGAGACACTGAGACAGGGGCCACATGAGATGACTATTTGCAAATTCCTCGAATTTTGAGGTTGAGGAACTGGCCTGACAGAAATATCACTCCTTTAGCTGAGGGTAAAGAGGCATGTGTGAGAATGAGTTGTGAAAGGCAAGGGGAAATAAGAATGTGGAGAAACCTGGGTCTTGTGTAAGCATTTCTCAGATTCTTCAAATGTGCTAATGGGGTCCGTACCCAGGACCTAGTTGCACTCCACAGCCCTATCACCCCATTCTCTCCAGAGATCAAAAGGACAAAAGGACACAGGCTTCTAGAGCTGACAGCCTGTCCAGGACGGCCAGTAGCCGTGTTGCCTCCTTACTTTTGAGTTTTGGAGCCTGGAAACATGGTCTCATTTGCTCCTCTCCATCACCCTAGGAATAAACACATTGTCATACCCATACCCCAGATAAGGCGGCCAACCATAGCCTGCCTGCACAAGAAGGGAAAAGCCCATGCAGTTATGAAATAATATTTAAACTTAGGGATAAATGGAGTGAAGAAATTTCCTGTCACATTTATGTTTTTGGAAAACAGCCTTTCCAGAGAGTAAGCAGAACCAAAACTAAGTATTAATTGCCTAATAACCACAGTTTTAACTGGATGGAATTTTATGAGATGCCCAAATTGGGCATGCTGTGTTTCTAAGCAAAAGGACTAAATTGTCATTTTGATTTGTTTCTCTCAATAGATTTTAATCCTTTCATTAATCTTTATTAACGGGATGGGTAGAAATGGAAAGCAAAGCCAAAAGGATGCTTAAATTCCTCAGAATTAGAGTAGTGTGACATGTAAATAAAAGCTTCCCCCTTATCCACACCAACCCCTACTGATGTCTGTCTTGCTTAGGGAATAAAGTCATTTTTCTCCATTAGGCCAGCTCTATGGAAAATGTCAGCATTGAATTGGAGCCACTGTAGGCAAGACTGCATTGTAAGTGCCCGCAAATAAATTGCTTTGACCTGAGGCATTTCTGTTTAGAACAGAATGGCGAGGCAGTGGTGGTTGCTGGGCACTGCAGGAGGACATGCTGGTGGCAAAGACTTCCCCAGGCCTCTGGAATAAGTGAAGTGCTTACCAGCCCCTAGTTTTCAGATGAGGAAATGGGGGTAGAGCTGGTGAAGGCCTTCATGGCCATGGCAGCTCCTGGGCCAGGATCAGGGTCTGCATTTCCCACACGGACCCCACTGTGGTGCAGGGGTGGGGTATGTATGCTGAGGTGAGACGTGTGGCTGGAAAGGGTCTTCTGGGAGGTGAAACCCAGCTGGGTCTCAAACAGAAGCAGGAGTTATGAGGGCAGGGCAGAGGGAGGGATGGTAAATTTAGGGAAAGTGGGAATTTCCCTGTGTTGAAGCGATTGCGGGAAGTCTGCTTTGTCTGTGGAAGCAGGTGGAGATTGGGAAGGAGAAAGGTAGGAGCCTGATCAGAGACCCTGTATTCATCCTAGCTGCCCCTGCCTGCTCCATGCCAACGGATGGCTCCTAGAGTGTGGGTGAATGTCCACCGGCTGTCCGCCCTTACGCTGGGGGCCTCACCTGCTCAGGCTGCACCAATACCCCTCCAAAGTCTATTTCCTCCCCCTTGAGGTCCCTCCCACCCCCCTCTCCCCATCTCCCTTCCACAGGAGTAGAAAGATAACGCTGCTACCACACTTCTAGGGGAGAGAGAGACGGAGGCGCTGGGGAGACCAGAAATAAGAAGGGAAAGGCTGCCCATTCTCACCCCTTAAGAGAGTCACACTCCAAGGACCCCTTGTTCCCTTCAAGGTTTTATTTGTAGTTCCAGAAGGCTGGGCATCGAGGGAACCACTGGAGTTTCGGGCCTGCCATGAATGACTTACACAGCAAGGTTGAAGGTTGTGGGGATCTTTTCCAGGGTTCATCTCCTGCAACCACCCAGCCTTTCACTACAGTCCTCCAGCCTAACCCCAATGCAAGCAGGATGATCAGGCCACCCCGAGGCCTCGGTATCTGGTGTCTGTGTCACTGGGGTTGGGTTACTGCTGAAAGATGCAAGGGTTTCCCTGGGGCTGATGACTGGCCACCACTCTAGACTGGTACCGCTTTGTAGAAATCATGCTTAGAAACAGGCCTGCCCTTTTGACCTGGGGAGTGGCGGCACTGTTTTTACTCGCTGTCTTTGATAATTTGAAAATTCTGAATGGAGGGCATTTGATCGCTTTGGGAAAAACAAAGCATTACAAAAACCCTGTAATTGTACTGGGTTCCACCATTGCTGGAGTTGGCTGCTACCAGCCCACGAGAGCAGAACACGCACCTCCCTTCTCCAACGCATGGTCAGCGATGTCAGTTTGGTGGCTGGAGACAGCTGTGAAGTATTTGCACCACAAATAGTGGCCGATACATCAAATAATCACTGATCTCATCTCATTCCCCGGAAGAACCACACAAAGCCACCACTCAGAGCAGAAAACAGACTTCCTGGTGCAGGTGCAGTGCCGAACTCCAGCACGTGGGAATGGCCCCAAAAGCAACCCAGAAAAAAACCATCACACCTTTCGTGAGCACTTGCCTGATGACTGTGAAACAAACAGACATCATTTTTTATATTTTTTTCCTCCAGAGCCGGGATTGTTTTTGGAACACAGTAACAAGAGACCTCCCTGTGGAACCAGAAGGCATGGGTGTGTTTGAGTCCTCACCGTTGCCTAGGTATATGTCATCCTGGGTTGGTCCCCAGACTCAGTTTCTAGAGTTCTGTGATGAGGCTGACGAACTATTTCCCACCCTGATCATGAGGACTGATCAAAATCATAGCCATGAAACAGAATTCGGGGCAAACAGCAGACAGTAAGATGAATACCAGTTGATGGAGAAAATGTGGGAACCACCTTGCTAGCGAAATGAAGAGTTCCTCTCTTCCTTCAAGGGGAAGTCCATCCCTCCAGCGCCCCCATGTTAAGCTCACATTTCCATCTGCCCAGACCATGGCAATCCGCACCCGCTCGGAAGAGCTAAGGGGAGGAAGGTCCGATCCCAGGCCCTCTCCACTGGCAGTGCTGGTGGTGCTGGCGATGACTCCCTCGGGAGCTGTCACAGCCAGATGCCGGCAAGCATGACAGCTCTAGAAACTTTTCCAGCTGTAGCATCTTTGATCACGGGGAATTCTCTAGACTCGGGAAGAAACAAATCTTATTAACTGTGCTGTAAGCATGCTTTCTTCCTCTAAGATCTCTGGAGAAAGAACTGTCTGTTGCTGGGAGTCTTAAAAGATGAGTCTAGCAGAAGGTCTGAGGGCAGACCTCTGCTTATTGTTGCCACATAACAAATCGCTCCAACACGCAGGGGCTTATAACAGCCATGTTAGCACACTCGCACATTTTGTGGGTCGGGGATTTGAAAAGGAAACAGGCTTGATGCTACTCCCCAGTGCCTGAGGACTCAAATGGGAAAACTCAAAGACCAGGGGTGACTCAGCAGCGAGGAACTGGAATCATCTGGAAGAATTGTCACTCACGTGTCTGGCTGTCGGCAAGGTCCTCGGTTGGTGGTTTCCGCCAGAGAGCCTGCACGTGTCCGGTCCTTGTGGCCTGGGCTTCCCCACAGCATGGCAGCCACATGCCTCTCAAATGTCACCTAAGGACTCCCAAGGCAGATGTCCCAACTTCCCAGAGGGAAGCCCATCTCACTCTCCAGCCCTGACAGTTCATGACCTGGCATCAGAAGTTACTCTGTCACTTCTGCAGCGTTCTGTTCTTTCTAAGCAAGTTGAAGGGCCTGCCCAGACTCAAGGAGAGGGGAATTAGAGTCCACATCTTGATGGGAAAGTGGTGAGGTTCCAGAAAAGCAAAGGAATGGAACGTGATACTACTTCCATCCTTAAAAAATGTGCTCTGTCACAGGCGGTAACAGTGGTACCTTCACTTCCCATCTGTATATTATGGAAAACTACAGCTTTGATGTCTGCCCTTGGCCTTCTCCTCTGCAAGCCCCAGGCTGGGTCAGGTCCATTGTTCCTTCACGATGTCCCCATTAAAGGATTTTGCAAGCAGCTTGGGAGCCAAAGCCATGACTTGTTCATCTGGAATCTCCCATCCACATGCTGCTCCTGGCACAGAACAAGGCCCAGAAGTGGCTCTGGGATTGGGATTATTATAGAACATAATAGTAATTTTAATAAACATCTAATAGGGCTTCTTATATGTCAGGTACTGCTTCTAAAACTGCTAAGTGCTTTAGAGATATTAACTCATTTAATTCTTCTGGGTGTTTTAGGAGGTAGGGACGAGGGTCATTGCCCATTTGGCAGACAAGAAAGCTGAGGCTCAGGCAGGTTTAATGACTTGCCCAAGATTGCTCAGCTGACAAGCGGCAAAGTCAAGATTTGAATTCAGCAGCCTGATTCCTAGAGTTGGCCCTCTCGAGCACTATGCCACACTGCTTCCCAGGGTGCGGGCAGCCCTTGTCAACGGGACAGGCTATTGAAGTTTCCATGCTGAACCTGCCACCTCCCTGCACAAATGCACACCTGCCCTCTCTGGGTGTCCATGTGCTTGTCAGGTGACACACAGAGACCAGACTTCCGAGGGCTTTCCAGGCCTGCTCCGTATGCTGTGTCTTCGCAAGCAGACTAAGCCAAAAGCTCAACCTTTTATGAGACAAGTTTTTATGGTCCTCTAGAAAGAGCTTAATGGGGTCTTTTCAAAGGTTACTGAGGACCCGAAGTGCTGGGATAAAAAGCTGTAAACCAGAATACAGCATTCATTTCAAGTCATTCATCCCAGGAATGTATGCAGAGCACCGACTGGTACCAGATGCCATGTGAACCTGTGGATATCCGAGTGAGTCAAGGTCCCTCGAGAAGCTCATGGTGTGTGTCGGCGGGGGGTGAGGGGTGGGTGGGATGTGAGCCGACCCAAACACAGAACCAGAAATTACAAGGGAACCGGGAGATGAGTGTGACTCTGGGGTGCCAGGAGCAAGCAGCACAGCCACGGGACCCGGCTCTGAGAGGAAGAGAGAAAACCGCCTGATTCTCATTTTGCGATCCTGGCCAGCTGAGACAATTTTCTGGGACTGCTCAGAGCTCTGCAGGAGAGGCAATCTGCTCTGAGACATGATGTTCCAGTCCGCGCTGTCTTTTCTTGACATCAGATTCTTGCCTGACCTACACTCATGGCTTTAGTGGACTTTTGGAGCTCCTACCAGGCCAGCAAAAAAGAATGAGGGCACATGACCCCAGAGTGACATTTTGATCTCCTTTTTAATTTTGATAGCGCACAAAAACCCAGCACGACAAGGAAGAGCTGAGAGGTGGACGGCAGCATCTCTCCCCTCAGACGGGCCATCGCCAGGTGCCTTTCCACTTAGAAAGGGACCCGAGGAGGAGCAGGAAGGCCTGGTGAGGTGAGCCTGCACTAGGGAAGCCACAGGCCAGGACGGGACTACAAATTGGACACTCCCAGCCCGGCTGCCTGCAGCCCGTCCTGACGCCTGAACTGACTGCCCCATCAAAAGGCAGCACAGGGGAGAGCTGGTGAAAGGTAAATGCCTTCCATTTGTTCCACTCAGCAGTGCTATTAGTAGCACACGGAAAGAATTTTGGTGTCAGATTTTTATCCCGAAAGCCTCAGTTGGATAGCGCGGTATTTTGCTTCCATAGCAATCTGCTTCTGATAGGATTTCCCTCCCGTTGGTTCAAACTCCCCCACTTCATGCCTCCCAAGAGCAAAGCTTTGATTTCTGTTTCTTCATCCCTTCTCTCCTCCACCTCGAGGACAATGGCCGACGGCAGCCATTTTCTGACTCTTACTTGCTGGAGGCCCCTCCCTGCCCTGAGGACTTCCTGACCACCCTCCTGAGACCGGGGTCATGATCTCCCCTCACAGACAAGGCTGTGGGGCTCCGAGAAGCAAAGTCACTGAGCTGGGTTCCCGCCTCGGGGCAGTGGCAGAGGGATCCACAGCACCTGCTGCCTGGACCCCGCAAGGGCCGCACAAATGCCAAGTCCCTGGGACCCCGTGTCACCTGAGCTGCTCCAGCTTCTCATCACTACTCCCTACAGACCAGCCGACACTGGCTGGGGGCCGTTTTCAAGCAGCTTTGTAGCTTTTCATAAAACCCCTTGCATTTTCCCTCCAAAAGTAATTTTCCTGAGTTCAACACAGAGTCAGAGTTTCACTGTTGTTATTTAACAAATGGCAGAGGTTTTGACGATCGCCTTGTTTTCTTACTTGGTATCACTGAGAACTTGCTACATCTACTTCAAGGGAATAAAATGATACCAGAATAGATTTATGGAAAATGAAAACAGGAACTGGCAAAGTCAATGCTATTTCACAATTTTTGCTAAAGGAGTTTGCAACATTTGGATTTAGTTGTGCTTTTCTCTCTCTCTCTCTCTTTTTTGTGCTGTTTCAAATGAATTAGTCTGAATATAAAACATTTTGCACTTGCTAGAATGCCACGTGCCTTGCTCAGAGGCGGAGGGGGAGAACTCCATGAAAAATCCAAGTATTAATTTGCATTTCATAGGAGACCTTCTCCGCTCCCTTTTCCCCGAAATCAGGAAGCTGATTTCTCTGTAACCTCAAATGAGCTTGTGCTGTCTCTTTATAGAACAGAAAGAACAATATCCCCTTTAAAGAGAAGCCGCTCCTGCTATGGTGTAGGGGCCATTGTTGGCTCTCAGGTCCAAGGACAAAGGCTGGTGGTGAGCCTTTGAAACATCTCTGAACCTCAGTGTCGCCATGTCTGAATCCACACCATGTGCCCCAGAAAGGCTGCTGAAGGGCTAAGTTATCCCATGTAAGTGAAAGAAGTTTGTAAAAGGGTTTTAAATTTCTCTTGACCTAATGAATGGGGTGATCCCTGAAGCCATCATCACAGTCATGATCTAGACTATAACTTAACGTACAAGCAGGAACTTAAAGACACCTGCCGCGCCTACATGAAACAGTTTCCACACAACGACCTCGGCGCTGGTTCCGGCAAGCGTGTGATTTTATGGTAAGGCTGCATGTTTCAGAGTGATTGCAGGAGTCTGTGATGATTCAGTCAAGGGCTTGGCTTACACTGACCTTTGGTACAAAAGGCGGAAAAAAAAGACTCACTTTGTCATTCATTCACTCATTCATTCATTCAACAAACCCTGAGTTCCTTTTACAAGGAAGAACGGAGGTGCCAATAAGGAAGAACAGAAGCATTTTAGAAGCACAATTTACGTAGGCTTCCCACATGTTAAATATTCATTTACCAAAAATGGGTGGGAAATTGCCCTGCAACCTACGAAGGTCACAGAGAGGTGAGCCTCTCACTCTAGAAATCATTTGGACTTCTAACTTAAAGTAGGCCCCAGAGATTCACCTCATTCCTTGTTGGACCGTCTGATGCAGTTTTAAATGATCAAGTATATGTTAAATGTGTGCCCTACCTTCATCTGTAACATATCTCTTTCCAGGTAGAT
Source organism: Mustela erminea (assembly GCF_009829155.1). NCBI lineage: Eukaryota > Metazoa > Chordata > Mammalia > Carnivora > Mustelidae > Mustela > Mustela erminea. The sequence continues at coordinate 24,491,536 of NC_045625.1, forward strand.
TTTCTCCAGTCCATTGGAAGCAGGAAGATTCTACAATTAATGGACATCGAGTGGAGGGCAGGACATCCAACAAAGACACAGGCCTTTTCCAGTGAGGGTTCCTGGAGGCCTATGACTCCCATCCTCTGCAATGGCCTGAGGCATATGGACAGTCTCAGTTGGTCTTTCTGGGCTTGAATTTTCTTAAAAGATCAGGTGCTACCAGCCTGCCACCCTGACTCATTCCACCACAACGTGTGCAGGCCAGGCCTTTTTAGGGGATACGTGGGCCTTTTTAGGGTCTCTTGGGCCATAAGAGATTTCCTTTTGTTACCTGTGCTTCTCCCCATTCCTCTCCGCTTCCTGGGTGCAAGTGGAAATGCACAGGAGGGGCTGTGAGGCAAGGAGATGCTGCGGTGTCCTATTCCTTAGACACAGGTCCCACAGGGTTTGGGGAAAAGCTCTTCCCTGAAAGGACACTGAGAACGGGGAAAAGCAGGACATAAAGAGGGTGCACTATTTTCTCTAGCTTTACCATTAGCAGGAAAGAGGGGGTGCAGAAGAAAAAGCACAGGCTCTTTGGGGTTATACTGAGGTCCTTATACAAGCTTGTCCTTTCAGCTCAAGCTGTGTAACCTCTGTCCCCTCACCTGTAAGAGGGGCATGACAATAATAACCCTAAAAGATGTGCTGGGAAGACTAACCCAAGAAACGACTATCTAAAAAGCAGCAAGGTTTCTATCCGTGCAGAATAATAGGCCCAGAAATAACAGTTAACACCATGGCCCTGAAGGGGCAGAACATTTTTCCGTGTGCCCTTCTGCACTCTTTGGCTGTCCAATAATCAAATTGGCATAAGAGAGATTAACAGGAGAGAAACAAATTTCACATGTACAATAGCCCCATAAAAACAGGAGAGCCCAGAGAGCAGCCAGGTGATGGAGGCTTACAGAACATCCTAAGCCACGGAAAGGGGTACCAGTCTGGGTCTGGGGTCCAAGGGGAGCGAGGCCCTTCACCGGAAGGGAGAGATGTTTGGAAAACAAAGCAGCCCTGTTGTGCAGATCAGTTTCTCAGGTAAAGAGGTGTCTCTGGTAATAACTTTCTTCCTGGCAGCTTTCCAATGCAAATTTAGGCAGGTGAGGGGAGGAAAACAACTTCTCCTGAATCTGCTGGGTTTTAACAGCCTTAACTCAAAACAATACTTACGTCAAAGAGGCATATTTTGGGGTAGCAAAATCAGCTCCCTTTTTATCCCATTATGGCCTCAGTCATAAGTACTAATGCAAGCGGGAGGCAGGAGCTGCTAGTATCTTCCCAACAGTAGGGATGACTGGAGATGAGCCCACGGCCCCTCAAACCTCCTGCTCTGACCTTTTCCTGTACCTCCTTTTCCTCTACCTCCAAAGCTTCTTCAAGGCACCATCTGCCTTCCCCACCAAGAATCTTCACCCTATCTTCCTTCTGGCATCCCTATCAAGTTCATGTCCAAAGGTTATGGGACAAGGGCCTCCACCATTGTCCTCAGTGAGCCATCCTCACTTCTTCACACCCTCGGGTACCCAGGCGCAAGCCCACATCATCTCCCTGCTGTGCCGTAGCACTGCCCCTTCTTTGGCCTCCCTCCTCTGATCCTTCTCCCTGCCACCCCCTCCACATCCAAAACCTCCAGACCATAACAACCTCCTATGCAGCAGCTCTGGAACGGGGTGCACATGCCCTGTGGGTCCTCAAGCCAATCCACTGAGGACAGAAGATAAGCGTCGCCACTTTCTGTTCTCTATCATTCATTTTCATTTCTATTAGTGTTTTATACTTTGAGCTAACACTTGCTGAGCTCTCACTCCACTGAACCCCACTCTATTTACTCTATATCCTCATCACAGCAGCCCTGGGTGATCGTCGTATTTTAGAGGCAGGGAAACTGAGGCCCAGCTACATGCAGTAACTTGCCTGTGGTCACACAGCCAGTAAGTGACCAATGTTGTGCTTGTAGAAGTACTCAGATACTATCACACACGTGCCTAATTTATAAATAAGTAAATAAAGATGTACAAATTGGGGCAGAATGCTTGAAAAAAAATTTTTTTTTGCCATGGTTGTACAATTTTAAAAGTTTTAGATTAAATGTATACTCTTTACCTTGGCCTTCCAGATGAATTCTATCTGGCTACTGCCTACCTCTGCACTCTTCCTTCTAGGGACTTCCCTCCCATTACGGAAGCACAAGGCTTCCGGTTTCCAGGTGTTTGCGTCTGCTCTTATCTCTGACTGGAATGCCCTTCCTTCGGGACCTGTCAGCGAGGGCAAGATCTGAACTGCAGCGGAAAATTTGTGCTTTAATGGGAAACTCGGATTGTCTCGAAGACACCTTTCCCTGGTGATCTGACTCGGATTCTATGGGAGCTATTTTACAACTCTGGAAATTGTAGCTAGCTGATAGCAATGCAAAATAACCCTTGTTTATAGACATGTAAATCCTGTCCTATCCACAGAGGTTCTACTGACTTTTCTCCTCAGTGAAAGAAGCTGGTTTTGCCTCTATTTGCACATTCATTTCAATATTCCTCCCTGAGGCATGTGCCAGTCCTTTGGATTGTCCCGGTTTTAACACCTGCCTGGTTCCCTCACTGATGATGAGGGAAATGAAATTTTGAGCACATGTCTAGTTTCTACCTGTATGGGGGGAAAGATACCATCCTTGTTTCAAACGGTCATTAGGCAACATGGATTTTGACCCAGAGCCCATGCTCTTTGCTCTCATCCTGTTCAGACAACCAACCGTCAACTGAATACCTACTTAGTACCAGGCCCTGTGTTGGGAGCTGGGGATCAGCGATGAGTGAAACATGGTTCCCACCATCCAGAGACTCCAGGTCAGGTGAAAAGGAGAGGCAGAACACAAAGAGAAACTATGGTATCAAAGTGAGGAGTCCCTAGTCCCAGGTGGGAACATGGAGAAAGTTTCCTGAGAATAAAAATGAATATAATAAGATAATCCCATTACAACAAATACTAACATTCTACCCAAAAAACATTAGACAAAATAAAATTTTGTGGTGACTCTTACTTAAATGAAGTGAAGCAAACCTTGGCCACATTTGGTTTCTCGTGAGATATGTTAGTAATGCTATTTGGCCTACACTGCATTTTAAATAATAATATACCCCTTTCCAAAGAATACAGTCCAATATTTCTAAATCCCATGTACAGAACTGATAAGTTGGAATTATTCAAACAATCATCATCAAACAGCCATCCCCGCAAAAAGAGAAAAGACACAGCTATACAACAATGGGACAAACAGCTTTCCTGACACCACGCCAAAGGAACTGCAAGCATGTGTGGATCTGAAATTAAAACTAAGACATAAATGTATCTACCTGAGTTTTGGATTGGTAATCCACATGCAAACTTCTCTACCACCAAGGAAAGTGATTTTATTTATCTTCATTCCAAGCTCCATCCCCACTTCACTTACTCATTCATTCACCCATTTTCAGTTCATCCATTAATTCATCCTGAAATCTGAATGACTATTTGGGTCTATAGAAGCTTGAAGGGGTATTTGATGAAAAAAACCTCAGTTCTTGTCTTCAAAAGATTCGTATTCTTGTTAAGGGGGGATATGGGGGGAGGGCCCACAGGTAAATACCCATAATGCAAAGTAACTATGTTCTCATAGAGGTTATATTTGGAGGGAGCTGAGAGCAGAGGGGACAGTGATGACAAGCGGACGAGTTTCTACCACAGGGAAGACACAGGGCAAGGGTGGACCAGATGAATCTGACATGAAAACTCATTCCCCCTTCCAGGAGCATGTGTGTCAAGAACATGGTTAAATATAATTTTCGAAAAGCTAAAAGCATGACTTTTCTGCAAACATAAAACAGGTCAAAGATTTCATTCAACTCCTTAATTAATAAGATGTTAAAACCAGTTCAAATGAGAATTTAAGAAATGTTAAGAATAAGACTCCAGATTGGATACCAACCTGGTTAATGTCTCACAGGGCCAAGAACAATCACCTTTGGGTCATTTCGAGGATCCTGACCATGCTGCCTTTCTTTCTAGGTTCAGCGAGCTGGGCTCCATACCCCACCAATCACCTGACTGCCTTGGGGTGTGTGGGCCCCCTTCAGTCAAGCCCAAGATGACCTGGCAGGATCACCTTCGTTCTTTATGTCACTCCTTACCAGGTTCTACTTGAAGGATATAATGACAGTTTATAGGAAAGAAGTATTTAGGCATATGATATTGAGTAAAGGGAAGCACATCCTGTTGTAAGGCCCATAGTGTCCCAAATTAACTGTGACTTGGAAACAGGCATTAGATCATACTGGATGTTCTTCCAATGCACTTCTGGGCTTTCAGCTTTGATTGGCTTTCTACTGAGTGGGCTATTCTAAATTCTTTAGGGGCTGAAGTTAACTTGCAGACTTTATTTTATCCTTTCCTTTCTGTCCCTCCCCTCCCCTTCCCTTTCCCTTTCCCTTTCCTTTCTCCTTTCTCTCTTCCTTTTCCTTTTTTTTTTTTTTTTTTTTTTCCTGTTTGGTAGAGATGCAAAATCTCTGACTGTACTGAGCTCCCATGGTTTACACCACAATGATCTCAGTGATATTTATTTCAGCGGCAGTGGGTTTACCTGGTTTGAAGTTCTTCCATGTCAACTGCAGCAGCAGTGGTGGGACCAGTAGAACCAGCTGATTTGTCAAATCCTACTCCCCAGAGTTTTGAGACGATTCAACCAGCACAGAATAAGAAAGAGTCTGGTGTTTTTAAGCAACAAAAGGAAGCTCGTTAGGACAGACAAGTAGTTTGGGGCGTGGGGACAATGGGGTAAAGTGGTATGAAGAAGTTGTGAGTTGTGTTTAGGAGTGTGCAGATTTTGAATCCTGGACCTGAATGAAAGGTGAGGGATCACCCCCAGGGGGGCTTAAGTCAGAGTGAGACATGGTCTGTTGTGCAGGTTGGCAGGACTGCTCTGAAAGATTTTGGAGTCAGGACACTCAACAAGGGCATGAGGACTCATTCCCAGCTAGATGATGAAGGCTTGGGCACTTCAGAGAAACACTGAAGTGACAGAATTCAGAGAGTCAGGAACAATTCACTTGAGAACTGAAAGTAAAGAAAATTTGAGAATCTCTCCGTTTTTAAATGTGAGTGTCTGAGAGGAAGGTAGTGCCATATTTAAAAAAATAAAGAAAGAAAAGCAGTTTTAGGAAAATGGATTGAAGATGACAAATTTAGTCCCATAGTGGGCACTGGTAAGGTGTTGAGAAATCTCAGTGAACTAGAGAGACTCAGAAAGCCCATTGAGTCTTTGTTTTCCATTAGGAGTCTGCCTTGGAATAACATGTGCCCTTGAAAGTATTTATAGAAGCAACACAACCCAAGTCTCATGTCACAATTCTGGCGGAATGGGAAGCTTCCACTGTCTTTTCGGTCAATTATTTCTGAGGATTTGAGTACCTGCCCTGTGGCAGTCAAGTGCTGGGAGGCAGAGGCTGCTCAGACGTTGTCTCTGCCCTGTGAGAGTTCACAGCATCTGAGAAATGAGCCATAGCAGGTAGCAGTGGCCGGGGAGGAGGGGCGGAGAGGGGGCAGGAGCGTCACAGAGAGGAGCCCACCCTTCTCCTGGCCGTAGACATCCACTCTCCAGGCGCACAAGGTCAGCTGGCCAAAGGGTTTATGAGCTGCCTTCCTCTGATACAAGAAGTCACTCACTCACAGGAGGAAGGGGAGAAAGTAACTAAAAATAGAGTGGTTTCTGATTTGAGTACATTGCGACATTCTTTGGGTCATTTTAAGGAACAAGTCCCTGTGTTCTGGCAGGGAGAACTTGGAAATCAGCAGCCGTAGGTGATTTGAGTTACAATATGTTTAAGGGCTGGACCAGGCTTTCAGAAATCCTTCAGACATTGCTTCTCCTTAAAGGAAAGAGAGAACGTCATTTCCTTTCTTTCTCTCTCTCTCCCCCCATCTCCCTTTCTCTTCTCTCTCACCACCCCTGCACCCTACCTCCCTCCCACCCAACCCCTACCTCTTTCCTTCTGGAACACAGGTGCTAAGAAATAGACTGATTTATTTGATCCCTTTACTTCCAAAAGCATAGTATCACCAAAAGTCCAGGTTCAGGTACAAGGTCTCAAGCCTTTTAAAAGCTGCATATAGGGGTGCCTGGGTGGCTCAGTGGGTTTAAGCCTCTGCCTTCGGCTCAGGTCATGATCTCAGGGTCCTGGGATCGAGCCCCGCATCGGGCTCTCTGCTCTGTCGGGAGCCTGCTTCCTCCTTTCTCTCTGCCTCTCTGCCTACTTGTGATTTCTGTCAAATAAAATTTAAAAAATATTATAAATAAATAAATAAATAAAAGCTGCATATATATTTCCAGAAGCCCTTATTGGAGAGAGGTGAGGCTTTTCAATTATCCATCTCAATCTTCCAAAGACTACCCTGTCCATAAAGCCGCCTCCCAATTAAACCTGACTCTCTGTCCTTGAAGCTCACAAAGCGCCTGACCTGCATCTTTCTTTTCTGTTTCCTATAATAACAACCCACAGAGACAGTGAGTCTAAGCTTGGCATTCTAGTGCCTAGCACAGTTCCAGGAACTTAGCAGGGGCTGAGTAATTTTTGATGGATGAGGGAATTTATCCCTAACTCCTCAGCACCTGTCACAGTGCTGACCACCCAATAGGCTCTCAGCGGTTCCTGAATGAATGAATGCATCAACATAAACTCAGCTTCTCTCTCTAATAGGTATTAGGGATTAGCAGAGTGGTTACTATATGGTTTCCTTTCCTTCCCCACTCCACCCCCACCCCAGCACCGACTCACATTTTGTTCCTGGTTAGTCCTGGGCATGGACTTAAAAACATTATTTTAATGAAGAACTCTCTGTACTTTGCAACTTTCATATAAATCTAAAATTATCCCACAATATGAATTAATTTTAAAATTTAATTTGTTCTTCCTTTGGAAATTTTCTTCTACCAGTTAACCACCAGAACACTGGGGAAGTTCTTTTTTATACCTCTTTTCATTGAAAATCCTGCTTTTTATTTAACAATTTACATGTATATGCAAAATGCCATTTATATAGCATTCATCCTGTGCCAAGAACCATTCTGGGTTCTTTATAAATATAACTCATCGGATCCTTGTAACAACCCTGTGGTGGTAGTAGTCTCTTCTTACAGATAAAAAAATTGAGGAGTGGAGAGGTTGGGTAACAGGCATCAGGAAGGGATCAGACAGCATAAAGTCTGGTCCTCTTAGGATGTTACTCTTTTCCTGGAACTTCTTTTCTCATGAGTTGAGACATGGTCTCTGTCCATGCAGTCTGAATAATGTAGTATACGAGGTTCCACCATAAGAGAGACCCTGAACCAAAGCCATATGACACAGCTCAGAAGAAAGGTACTACATTCGTTCTCCCTACACATTTCATGAAAGAAAGAATGATCTCTCTTTCCAACAGTCTGCACCCAAAGCCAACTTCATGTCCTTTCTCAGAGGCTGAGTCAAGGCCAAAGACCAGCCCAGCTGACAGTCAAGCCATTGCTTTATTCTTGTTGACCGGAGCAGAAGCCTAATGCGTCTTTCTACCACATATGCTGTCTTTTTCTAACTGCATCAGCTCATCCATTCCCAAATCTTTTTTTTTTTTTTCATTCCCAAATCTTTTAACGATTCCTTTTACACTGAGCACTCTTCCCAGTTTCTGTCTATAGACTTCTCTTCAGAGATAAGGTCCTGCGTGTTCCCCTTCCCTGTTGTGTGGCTGAGACTGCTATCTCTTGGGTCACCCAAGCTGCCTTCGTGGCCTTATCTTCCACCTCCTGTGCCGCTGACCTGCTGTCCTACTACATCCTTCCACCTGCAAGGTTCAGATACTTCACTTTTCGATACAACTCTTTTCGATCCACAGCATGGTTCTTCCTTTCCCTCTCCCTGAAATAAACTCTAATCCCTGGTCCATCTAGTAGATTTCTATCTATTTTTCATAACTTATCCCAAATGTCTCCTCTTCTTAGAAACTTCCCTGACATTACTAGGTTGCAGAGAAATTGCTTCTGGGGCCACACTGACTGTCCAGGACCTGAATTCCCCATGCCATAGGCTTCCAAGTCTGTCCTAAAGTGAATCTCTACAATTCTTCTCAGGATTCTTTTTTAATTAACAAACATAAATTGAACTGCACACATCTTAAGTGTATAATTAGATGAGTTTTAACAAATACAGACACTCACAAAATAAACACATCAATTAAGAATTAGAACATTACCAGCAGCCTGGAATATTCCCTCATTTCTACCAATCAATCCCCATCTCTAGCCCCAGAGACAATCATTGTCCGAGATCTTTCAACAAAGATTCAACCTATGACTCAATTTTCATATAAACTGAATCTTACAATCTCTCTTTCTTTTTGTCTGGTGTCTTTCACTCAACATGTTTTCAAGATTAATCCTTGCTGTTTCATACATCAGTAGTTCATTTGTTACTGCTGAGTAGTATTCCCCTATATGAAGATACCATAGTTTGTCCATTCTCTTATGGATGGAAATTTGTGTTGTTTCCAGTTCTGTGCCTCTATGAATAAAGCTATTGAAAACATTCTGTTATAAGTCTTTTGTGAACATGTGTTCTTACTTCTCTTAGGTAAATACTCTTTCAAGGTGTCTGATATTGCTACTACCAACTTATCAAACTAATTTCCAATTTTAAATATTTTCAGTGTTTTTCCTGGACTTAAAGGCCCAGTACAAGTTTTTAAGAACCACTCCCATAACAAGTCTATAAAAGAGCCATAATTAACCCCAAGGAGCATGTCCAAGGTGTTGCTCAAAGAACAACACAGAACTAGAAGATAGTTTCCAATACCAAGGCCCCAACTCTTTGCCTTCTGAGAAGAATGCCACCCATGGTACGTGTGTTTGGTATGCTCCCAAACACATGTGCCACCCCCCATCCTTGAAGCGCCTTCAAATCAGCTCCCTTTTCCTCCAGCCAGTGTTTTGATGCCTTCAAAAGTCAAGGGTCCACAAAGGGTAGGCACCCCAAGTCCAGGATCCATTTTTCTTCTTTATTTTCTTGCTAGCCCTGGCAAATAAATATCAACCAGCCAACTGTGGCTATCTCAATATTTCCTGATAACCCTATTACGGAGAAGAGGGTATAGATAATTGAGCCATCAAAATACGAACTCACCTGGTACCAAATCCAACGGAAGGAAAACCTTTCTTTACGTGTTTATTTTATATCAGATGGAGGGGACACAAAGGTGACTAAGGGCCAGTCTTGAGTTTCAGGGCAGTCTTGAGTTTCACAGCCTGGTGAGGGCAGACAGATTATTAAACATGGCAAATAAAAGAGGCCTTCGTTTTAGCTCTAAATGGTGGGGGTAGAGTCCCTTTCTGGAGAAGTTGTGACTGGAAGCTTTCTTAAAGGTGACAGCACTTGTGATAATCCTTGGAAGTTGGTCTGGGTTGGGCAAATGCTACTACAGACTGTTGGGAACAAAAACATAGGGACTCTCTCTCAAGATGTAACTGACTGCTGAACAGAAATTAAATTTGAGAGGACGTGTTCCTCCTCTCCTCAGAGACCCTTAGCTCTGAGACCCTGAGGAATTCAAATCACTTCCCACTTAGCCTGTGGTCCTCAGCTTCCTTCATTGCTGTAGCACGCGCCTTCACCACCCTTGCAAGCTTGTTATGAAGATCAAAGGATAATGCAAATGAATGAAGTTCCAGAAAGCATGGACTGCTACTCTGAGAAGCTAGTCTTGCTGACATCATTATTGCTTAGTGAATGCCACTGGTCAGGAAGGGAGACCTCATGTTGGCACCAGCCCTTTACGCCAGCACCTAGAGAAGGTAAAACCATCACTGGTAACCTTTCATTTGGCCCAAGAAAATTTAAATGCTTAGTGCGTCTTGACCCAAAACCATGACACATTTTACAGTATGTTTCTAAGTAGCAATTTTCCATGAAAAAGAACAATGTCCCATGGCTTGAGGGGTTTTTAGCAAGACTTACTTATTTTTTCCCCCTCAAAGAATTTCTAAAGATTTCTGGAAACACCAAATCACCCTTGAATCCTTTAATTTCCTACCAATTACCCACAAAAGTACTTCTCACTAATATAATAGAGTCTAACATTCTGAAGTACATCAAGCATTCATTTGGATAAACTGTAGGACCTAGACATAGCAGGGAAGGTGAAGGAAAAGGGAAGTCACAGGCTCCCCCATCTCATCCTCATGTAGGGCTTCCCACCTAAAGTGACGTTCTGAGGGAAAGGTTTTTTTTTGTTTGTTTGTTTTTTTTACAAAAGAGGCAAATTTCTCATGGATAAAGAAAACCAGAGTCTGTGCTGGGGGTGGAAAGTTCTTGGCTGTGTCTGTAACAAACACCTGTGGAGCACATACGCTACCCACCATATCACCACCCTTGAGAAGACCCTGTGGCCCATTCACACTAAATAAGGTTCCTTCATTCTAGGAGTTTCCAGAGTTTCTCAGGTTACTGAAAAGCAAGCCACTGACTAATTATCTCTGCTTGAAAGAACTTTAGCTATGGGAACTGCCTGTTCAATTTCATTTTCAATCAACAAAAGTGTGACTTCATTACTTCAATGTCAGTTCAATAAGATTAGTCTGCCACTTTGTGCCAGACTCATTTTCCTAGGCCTGGAGTTAGGTGGCCTCTGCTTCATGCTACTTACAACCCAGGGTATTAAACTGATTGTGGGTCAAGTGCAAGATGTGATCATTAAGAATCCTTTCTCTTTGCAAATGTCAGACTGCCTGAACACTGCAGTCTCCTATTTGTTTGTTGTTTGTTTGTTTTTGAAACTCGTGGTTAGTCTTCTGCCAACCCAGAATGACATGAAGAACTGAGAATGAATCAGGTTAACGTGACCCCTGTAGACAGAGAAGATGGACATTTAGAACTCCCCAAATCTGCACAGAAGTCAGGATGTTCTTTCTGTTCAGCTGCGTATAGTGGTCAGATTAACCTAAACCCATCAGAAATCTAACTGTCCTAAGCTAGCTCAGAAAAGGTTTCAGGTTGCAACATAGGGGAAGCAGGGCTAAGAATAATACTATGATTTAAAAAAAAAAAAAGTTGGTGAAAGAGGAGGGGAAAAAAAAACCTCTAGGCAAGGACTGGGCAAAGTCTCACAAACCAGTATGAAGGATACACAGGGGAATCCTTCTCAAGGTTGAATTGGTGACTGGACCAATTTGCCCTCCCTTAAAAACACTGGCATTGATTAGCGAGTGTGACTTTATGGGTTATTTGCAGCTTTAGTTTTCATTCCAAGAAACTGGCAGCGTCTCTCACCACTGATCTCCCCAAATTGATGGATGGTAGCAATTATATAGAGTTATTTATGTAATGTGTTGTAATAGCAGTGCAAGTTGGCTGTCACTTTGACCCAGGCACCCCCTCACCCAATTATAAAGAAACCCCACCACAGAGCTGCCTTCAACCAGGGGCTAGGGAAAGAAAAAAACAAAACAAAACTCTTCATCCCACTTCTTAAGGAAACCTCTTAGGAAGTTTGAAGGCCTTAGAGAAAACCATGCCTTTTTAGTAGAAAAACTGAGCAGTATTGCTTAATATTAACTTGTCTTTATGATTTATCAGTCCATCGGGCATTTATTCCTGCCTATTCTTGGAACAAACAAAGATTATTAATTTAAAGATTAAATTCTATTTTTTCACTAAGGGGATGCTTAATGACTGTGTATTATGTGCAAAGTAGTGGTCTTGTTTCTAGCGAGATGCAAAGGTGAGCCATCGCTCCTGTGCTCAGAAGCAGGTGACTGGCAGCTTTATGATGAGAATAAGGATAATAACCACCATAACCACAGCTCTCATTTATTGAGCACCTGCTGTGTACCAAGCACTGCACGAAGTACTTTGATACACAGTCCCTTACAACTCATGGATGAGAATGCCTTCTCTCCTGCCCTCTGGCCTTTAGTCATTGCCTTGTCTACTCCCCCATGATCACGGGTTATACTCCCACCTCAGGGTCTTGCCCTGTTTCCTCTACCTGGACTCTTCTTTGCCCGGATACCCATGACTCATTCCCTCACCTTGTTCAGGTTTCTGCTCAAATAACCCTTTATCTGGCAGGCCTGTCCTGACCACTCTGGGTAGACTAGCGGCACGTTCACCCCCACGGACCTCACTCCACTTGTTTGCCTTTGGAGCACTTGACACTCCTGACAAATTATACAGCCACTTGAAACTGCCTGGAAATGAGACAGTTGCGATAGCTGCACAAAACCATGATGTACTAAAAACCCAGAGTGAACTTTATAGTACGTGAACTACGCCTCAATACAGCTATTCAGTAAACAAACAGTATGAAAATAATTTATTGTCTCTTTCTCCCCCTCTAGGAGGCAAGCTGGACTTTGTTCCCTTTTCAGGTGTGTTCTTGGGGCCTAAAGAAGCACCGAACACAGAGGATTTGGTAAATATTTGCTGAATGAAGGAACATATGAGAAGCAACATTAAAAACTAAAAAAAAAAAAAAAAAACACTGATCAGCCACAGGATGTTGATGTTTTTGATTCTGTCGATAATTATCAGTTTTTCCTAGAAGTCAAATAGAATAACTTCTGGCACAGGTTGTCTGCTTCTCAAAGAATCCATGGGAATCCTTATTCTTTCCTTTCCTTTCCTTTTCTTTTCTTTCTTTTTTTTTTTCTAGTCAATTGCAATGTCATCAAACTGAGAAATTTAAAAAAAAAAACAAAACCTTAACTGATAGGCATTTCTAGATTCACATACACTAGCTCTACCAATTACAGTTTACGACCTAAGTGAAATAACTCATTCTTTCAAATCTCTGTTTCCACATCTATAATATAGGGGATCATAATATACTACTGAGTTCTTATGAGATTATACAACAGAATACACATGGAATATTCTAGCAGCATCTAAACATATACTAAGTGGCCAAGAAATGTTTTCATATCTGCCAAAACACCAGACCTTGCGGATACTCAAATTCCATCTGCAGGTACAACAAAATAAACCCCACCTCTCAAGATGTGTGAACCCAGATTTCAGAGCAACAAGAAAATGCCATGACTGCCCTTCCACTGGAGGTCTAATTACATCCCCACCTCACTTCCCATCTTCATGAATGCAGACTTCTTTACTTCCACACCATGGGACTTGCTCAGCACAGCAGAGTAGAGAGAATGCTGGCTTTCCTTCCTCTCAGACAGATAGATGTAGGTTTGAACCTGAGATCCACCTAGCTATAACCTTGAGTAAGGAACTTGAATACTATGATCTTCAGTTTCTTTACCCATTTAATAGGAATCACATCTCTCTCTCTTTCTCTCTCCTTCTCTCTCTTTCTTGATGAGTAAAAGCAGAATGAAATAGGCAGGCAAACACAGTTTGTCTTTTCTAATAATATAGGTGCCTTCTATTCCCTGTCCCTTTCACTGGGTTCATCTTTAAGGACTATACAGAAATACTTTCTCTCATTTACTATTCAGTCATCCAATACTGAATGAGTGCCTACCCCTATGCCAGATGCTGGGTTTTGAGGAAACATGGGTTTATGGGACAACCCTTACCCTTGCCAGTGTATAGTCTACAGCTGCCCAGGCAGAAGCACCCTCTACTCTGCCCTTGAGCCACATTCCAAGGGGACAGTAAGACCTGGGGTTAGGAGGAGCAAGCAGCCCTCAAATCCTTCCTCTTCTGTCCTCTCACAGTTCCAGAAATCTAGGAATTTTAATATCTGGAGGGAGGAAGCTTTGGTCCCTCCTCTTGATTACACACATGAATGAAAGCAAACTATCTCTCTAGCTTCTGAGAGTGCCAGGTTCTTTAAAAAGATGGAATCCAATTCTGGGCCTCAAAGGCCAATGGTACAAGAAGCCTGGCTGCCCTTAGACAGGACCCCAATCTCAGGCAGCATTAAAGGAACGCCAGATGAATCATCCACACTTGGAAATAGTATCCACCTATTACTAACCTGATAAAAAAATAAATAAAAATATATATTTTTTTAAATGGATGTATCATTTCAGTGAATTTTCTCTGCAAGACTGAGGTTTTCATTCCCAAAGGGCACTTTTTCCTTATTCTGTAGACCAATAGCCTCATTGGAAACAAAGGCATTAATCCTCACAGGTAAAAAGATGATTTAAAGCTTTGAGTAGAATGCCAATCAACTTGACTTCTAGCCTCTCTCTGTAAAAAGCCCTGTGTACGTATCAGAGCACTTTCATTGCTTGCCCCTAGGCACAGTTTGGTGGAAGAACACCTCCATCCTTCCAGTAGATGCAGCCTATACAACCCTTGGGAAAGAAACGGAGTTCAGGGGCGCCTGGGTGGCTCAGTGGGTTAAGCCGCTGCCTTCGGCTCGGGTCATGATCTCAGGATCCTGGGATCGAGTCCCGCATCGGGATCTCTGCTCAGCAGGGAGCTTGCTTCCCTCTCTCTCTCTCTGCCTGCCTCTCTGTCTACTGTGAACTCTCTCTGTCAAATAAATAAATAAAATCTTTAAAAAAAAAAAAAAAAAAAGAAACGGAGTTCACCCTGGTCCTTGACACGAGCTCAGACTTTTTGACCTTGAAAAATGACCTTCCAGGCTGTCAGAAGTCTCCACTGCTTGGTAACACTGTGTCCCTATACACTTACATATTAGATCTGTTCCCAAAGTATGCACCGGGACTGTCTGAATGTAACATTTACCACATGGATCAGTTTCTGTCTTAAAAACATCAGATTGTTTCATATCTAATAAATAATTTTATAACAAATCACTACATGCATAATCTCATTTAATGTCTACAAAAGTCCTGTGAGGCAGGTATAATCCTTTTTCTAGGGGAAAAAACCAAAACTTAATAATTTTGTCTAAGTAGTAAAATCAAGACCCAAATCCTCATCCTTAAATTTCCAATCCAGTATTTTTCATCTGCTCCACAGCTGCCTTACAACATTTTCCTGGATCCCTCTTGGAAATTATATATGTATATAACACACACACACACACAAGGAACATATATAGTAAAGAGATATCTGATTGCTATTCTTTCACGGGCAACAATGAGAAACTGAAACACAGATTAGCCATGAGGAAGCAGAGAACAGAATTCCCTCCCTTTTTCTGCCTAGTGCTTTTGCCCTACTCCTGAAAATTTAAAGTAGTTTTAATGTACTGAACTTTCTTTAGAATGCTCAGTCTCCATCTGAAGAATCAGTATGGATTCTGTTTTCTCCATTTGTAAGGGAACCACTGCAAGAAAGATCCCCTGGCAGGGAAACGATCTGGGGCTCCCCACAACCAGAACCACTCACGAAGGGCAAACTTTCTTGAGGAGTGCCCACAGAACCAGCCAAGTTCCGCTGTGGCTTCAGAGTACATACACACACACTTCTGACTTCGTGGTTTTCGGCAATAGATGAGTTCCGAAGAGTCGCATGAAAGCACACGTCTATCCCTTCACTCAATAAACAGCTGTAACAGATACTCTTTTGGGAGGAATATGTAATTGTCTTTTTCTCCCTTTGTACTGCACATTTCTTCATTCATCATTTTCCCACTATTAACATCTGTTCGCATTCTAAAATATCTTTCTTTACCTATTGGCTCCTGAACTTCTTAGAATGCATGGTTATAAAAGAATAAAACAGAGGATTTTTTAAGTTATCACATTCCTGGATATATACGTAGGAAGCCACTGTTTGTACCCTCTACCCATATTCAGCCCACAGCAAAGCATCCCTCTCAGTGCTCAGAGCAAATGGAGAGCAGAGATCAGATACATCAGAATCTGACCATCTAACCCCAACTGTAAAGTATGTGGAAGAATCTGGAGGAATCTGCTGAAGAATGGACTTCCAAAAGCCCTTATCAGCTGCTTTTCATCCTACTTCCCAACACACCATGGGCAAGGCTTAGGGGCAAGAACCAAGAAAGATAATTTCAAGGAGGAGACGGAAATGCCATGCCCATGGCTACTTCAATGCCTCCTCTCATTGCTCAGGAGCACGTAACTGAGTGCCCACCACGCACAGCAGCAGTAAGAGGGGGTGGGGATGGCCTACTGTTGATGGTGGCTTCCTTTTCAACTCTATTCCCCTGATCCTACTTTCCTAAAAAGTGAATGTAGCTTTCTCCACTCTTCAACCTGAAACTATTATCACTTAATTTTCCTTAAGTAGTCCAGAACCATGGTGAAAAAAGAAAATCAGTAACTACATTTCTTTTTACTAAAAAATGTAACAAAATTAAATATGTATACACCAGTCTTTATTTAAAACCTTTTCCACAGCATATCTGAAATATGTGAAAGCTTTGCTTGGTCAGTATTTAAAATCAGCTTTCAGGGGTGCCTGGGTGGCTCAGTCAATTGAGTGTCTGACTCTTGGTTTCAGGGCAGGTCATGATCTCAAGGTCATGAGACGGAGCCCTGCATCCATGCTTAGCACGGAGTCTGCTTTGGATTCACACTCTCTCCCTCTCTCTTCCTCTTTAAAATAAATAAATAAATCTTGGTGGGGGGGGCAGCTTTCACTGCCAATGTCAAAATGAGGCAAAATATGGAAACAGCATCAGCCAGCAACATATCCTCTCAAAATATGTCTCCTCAAGCGTAGCAAAAAGAACATGAAGTGAAAATCAAAAGACCCAGATTTTCCAGATCACTGTTTCCTCTATGATTTGCTATGGGACATTGGGTAAGGAATTTTCTCTCTCTGGAGCTCAGTTTTTCCATTTCAGAACAAGGAGTTTCAATTCAGAAACTTTCCTTCCTTCCTTCCTTCTTCCCTGCCTCCCTCCCTTCCTTCTTTCTCTTCCTCTTCTGCTTTTCCTTCTCCTTCTCTCTCTCTCTTTCTCTTATTTTTTACTTTCTTTCAAAGAGTAGAAACCCTCACCCAAATGAAAACTCATTCAATTGACCAGCATATTAACCATGAAGGTGAAGCTGGGTTTTTGTAGCTCTCTGCATTGGTCTCCTCTTTGCCTTCAGGAGTGCCTATGGCAGCTAACCAGTAACCCAGATATCCTTAGAGCCCAGTCTGTTAGAAGGAGGAGGAGGAGGAGGAGGAGGAGGAGGAGGAGAAAGAGGAAGAAGAAGAAGAAGAAGATATCGAACCACAGGATGAGAACCCATACTGTACAGTGCGAAGTGTGTGCACTTTGGAATGAGACACACCTCAGTCCAAATCCCTACATGTGTCTGCTTTCACTAGAGCATGAATGAAGAGCCATTTTACAGGAGTTGCTCCTTGAGCCCTCACGTCTTCATCTGTAAAACGGGAATCACAATATCTATTAAATAAGGTTATCCTGAGGATTAATTAGAAGGATTATTAAAGAATGAGTTAAATCCCTAGCATACAGTAGGAGCTCAATAAACAGAACCAATTGTTTTTTTACTGAGAAGACCAAGTGTCCCACCAAAAACCTAGTGTCTTGGTATAATTTTCAATAACATATTGTTTCACTCTTAAAAGGTCCTGGTTTGGACAATAAATTATATGAGTATTTAAACCATCTCCTAAAGTCATCCCTCCAGTTTTGACTCTGGGGTTCTCAAAATATGCAGAAGTCTACTGGTTGAGTCTTCGAATCCCACAAGGAGTCACAGATGACTTTTCATTGTCAAGGCACGAGAATGCGGTTGGAGCCACTAGGGAGGCAGGCAGGAAGCTCACAAACATAGAAGAAACATTTGTTTAATGGTTTTATACTTCACCAGGGGAGAGATTCCCTTGACCCAATAACTAGCAAATTCCACGGCTATACACAAGTGGAGTCAGAGTGGAAAAGAGCCAGGAAAGCCAGCATTTGCTCATGTTAAGAGGGTATGTGTTTGGAGTAAGCAATCTCTCATGCATTTCATGTCTCCTGCAATCCTGGTGTTTCCCCTCCTTGTTGAACATAGGCAGGGTAATTCACTCACGTGGCTAGGAAATGAAACACTTGAAACCCAGAACTGGGCATGAGAGAACACTGATCTTAAGAGTGTATGCTGATACAAAGAAATGTGTTCAACTGAGTAGGTATTGTGTGTGTTTGTATGTGCCTTGTGGTTATAATTAAGCAAATCCATTATAAGCGAACACACATTTGTGGACTTCTTTTAGTGTTAGTGATTACATTCCCAAACCATTGCCTTATTCGTAGACTTGACTAGTCTCTTCACTAAAAACTAAGCACTTCATAATTGTTTTAAACTTCTGAACATCAGTCTTGAGAACAAGAGAGTAAATAAGAGCATCACTTATCACTTTGGTAGGCTCAACAAATGACATTTTGGAGTGTTAGCAGCCCTTAATAGAGACTCTCCTGCTATTAGTTAAGCAAAAAGGCATCAGGGTGAGGAAGGCAATCAGTCACCCATCTCTACCGTAACTAATCGTTATCTGGATTGGCCTCAGCTGACGTGGCGCACATTCCACTCCAGCACCTTCTGAGAGCGCTGGTGGTGACCATGCCATTTCAGGGCTGGATCTATGCTCCAAGCTGGGCTGCCATTAGCACCGATTAAGATTGCTTTTTAAGGAATGGACATCTTGGAAACTGGGACCTTCAGTCTTCTAAGCCTTATGATGCCATTTACATTAAAAAAAAAAAAACTAGAGATAAAACTGAGGCAGAGCAGGACTGTTCTGCTTCATGGAAGAGAGAGGGATGAACATGTGGAAGTAGGGGAATGGAGCGGGTATTGAGATGGAGAAAACTGGGATGAGCAAGGCTGGGGAAAAGGGAAAGAGAAAACCCAGGACCCTAGCATATGGCCATGTCCCAGAAGCAATTTTGAGGAATGAAAATATTTCAGGAGAATGTTGTAAATTGTTTGCTCCGAGATGTGCAAAGCCATCTCCCTCCTGCGTCTCCCCTTAGTAATCCTGAGTAAAGAGGTGCTGGAAGCCTTCTTCACATTGGCAAGGGAGAAACCAGTGAGAGGAATAGAGAAGCAGAGTAAGAAGATGAAAAACGGTGCCCATCTGGCTTACACATGCGGGGCTTCATCTCCTAACAAAGCCTGTTACACAAAACAGGTGTTCAACGAGCATTTGTCAAACAAATGAAATAAGTCCTGAGGAAAAGCTCCAAAGGAAGGCTTTGGTTCCAACCACCACAGAGGACTGACAAGGCTAGGCAGAGAAATTAAGAGGCCTTTTCCTTATTGGTTTGCAAAAGCAAATCCTGACCTGCTCACCTCGATGCTAACATAGCACATAAGTGTTTGCCCAGAAAGAGCAGCCTCATAGGGCCAAAGAGCTCTTCATGAGACATTGGCTTAGCTTTGGGTGTTTGGCTATTGTCACTGTTTTGGAAAGTTTTAGCAGAGACAATAAAGAGGGCATTTAACATACAGAGAGAAAACCTCCCACATACCACCCATTCTGATGTGTCCAGCAGTGATCTAAACGCAAGGAGAGCAAAGGACATCCGTGTGACGCCCAGCTGGTTGAGTGAAATTTTGCCCTGAGTTCCATCTGTTCTAAGCCAAAGTGACAGACACAGTCTGGGGGTCCCACTTACAGTTCAGACTTGCACAGCTCAGCTGCTTCCTCCCTCAGTTCTTCTCTTTTACTTGGAAGCTATATATAGTTCTAGACCATGACTTCAGGAACAACGGTCCTGGACTAACACTGATCATAGTGAGACCTAAGGAAGAAGCAGGTGCATGCACTTTCTTATGCTAGTGCTCTTGCGGTGCGGTGGATAGCCTTTGTTTTTATCTGCCCAGCATAATTCCTGTCTTTGGCAGAGCTCTCCTCGTCATTCAGTGTCTCCCCATTATATAGTGTCCACATCTGCCAGCGTCCCCTTCCTGATCACAGGGTTGGTCATGTGACTCCAGATCAGCCTGTCTCAGAGCTCTGTGCCTTTAGCAATGGTGATTGGTCCAGGTGCACTCCTCTCATCCAAGCAAGGCCCATCAAAGTCTCGCCTGGAAGGATAAATGGGCATTAGAAGTCAATAAGCTCGAAAACATGTGACTCTGGAGCCCTGGTGACCAAAGCCTGTTCACGGGATCAGACCCATACCCAGAAGGACACTGAGCTAAGGGGAGAGGAGAGGCTGAGCTCTGATGTCACAGCTGGAACCCCTAAATCCAGCCTGAAGGTAGATCAGCCATGGACTTGCCAGATGCATAGAATTTCATTTGTTCATTTATACTTAGGCTAGTGTCAAGTAGGATTTCTACAACCTAAAACGGAAAGTGCTGTGCTCAATGTAAGTGAATATAAGATGTTTATATTCAAGTAACTTCCATGTGGCAAAATGGAATAATCATCGCAATTATTGCTTGAACACCCATTTGGAGTCAGGACCTGTACCAAGAAATGAAGAGGCACCCGAGACCGAGAGAGATTGCTTGACTTGGACAAAAATCATGTAGCTAATGGATGGAGGAGGGGGGATCCTAAACTACTTATCAGAGGGTACTCACTCCACTCTATGCTCCCAAAGGAAGAGCACATACAACAGCTTCCTTACATACAGTCAGCAAATCTTTGGTGCTTGTTTAGTTAAGAAGCTGTCAGTCCTTTGCCGTGAAGCTAAGGCCCACTGCACAGTCCTGTTTGTGCTACACAAGGCTCTAAGCTTCCAAACGAGCTCCTGGGGGAACCGGTCCAGGTGGGAATAGGTGGTAAGGCCTCTGTGCTGGTCTGTGGGGCTGCCTGTGCCACGTGCCAGGTACTCGAGAGGCTTGCTCTGCTATCAGCACTCGCTGGCTGAGAGTGGGGGGTGGGGTGAACACTAACACGGGGAGTTCACCCAGGACCAGCCATTTTCTTGGTCCCCGGTGAGCTCATCCAGCCTTCTCTGAAATGAAGATGCTCAGGAGGGGGGATGGCTCTTAATATACTAGAAACAAGACAACCCCCGTGTTTGACTGACCTGCCCATCCTCCTCCTACTCCCTCTCCTACCTCCCCCACCCCTCAGATGGGGCAGGGGAATAGCAGCCCATGAAATACATTCCAAAGGCCCACTGATGAGTCTTCCCTTTATTTGAATGTCAATTCCCATTCCCAGTTGTGAAAAGTGCATGGCTTCCCCTAATTAAATTCCCATTCCAAGTTTTGGAAAATGCATGAATGGAGTCCTGCACTACCATTCATTGCCTCTGTGACTCTGGTCAAGCTAACCAGGCTCTCCAAGCCTCAGTATGCTCTTCTGAAATTGGGAATGAGGCTGCCTACCCAAAGGCATCCCAAGAATTTAACAAGGGATGTGCTCTCACTCCTCCTGGAGCTTGGCATGGGGCAGACGTTCCATGATGGTAAATATTGTCAGGGCTTCCCAAAAGTGTTCATGGGAACAAACTTAACGCATGCTGGGCCTAGTCTTCAATTGGTGCCTATTAAATAGCCAGGTTCTTTCAAATTGGGCAGGAAGTGAGGGATGGTGATTCCCATTTTCCATATTTGAGAATCCCCACAAACAATCCCTGGCCACAATGGGATAGATGGGGCCGAGCTATATCCTAAGATCATGGCATTCCTGCTCCAGCCTAATAAGCATCTGTGTGAATGACTTTGATGCTAAGGTTAGTGGGGGGCTAAGTGTGGATGCTAGGGAGGAGGAGGAGATAAGAGGTCCCAAACACTAAGGAGGCAGCCTTTTTTTGTGGCACCTCCCATCTGTCAAGACCCGGGACGTAGCCCATGTATCCACCCCTGGTGTGGAGGGGTCACCCAGGCTCTGGACAATCACAGAAGCATTAAGCTCGGGGCAAAGCCTATTCTAGGACATCCCTGCTGTTTCTTGTGTGGGCAAGGAAGACAGGGGTCCTAAGAAGAGGGGTTGCCTCTGTAAATGTTTCTGCCAAGGTGGAAGCATCAGGAGAGTGGTTTTCAATCCTGAGTGTACGCTATGAATCACCTGGGGATCTTGTCAATTACGGATCCCCACAAAGGGGGCCTGGAGGGACCCCTGAGATTCTGTATTTTTAACAAAATCCCAGGCAACATTGAGGCTTCCTGCCCAGACACCACGTTTTGAGAATAGCAAGGCTCTAAGACATAAGAAGTTCATAGTAAATGTTTGCTAATTAATTAGTAATACATACATTGATGACTAAACATACAAGTGAATAACACAGGGGGAAGTAGATTATAATGGAAGGTCTATTATTCCAGCTAGATGGGGGTTAAAGTCCATACCTTCCAGACTTCCAGACTTGACATTTAACCCCCAGCCCCTGTATATTCCTTTGACTCTTTTTCCTTTGTTATTTCCTTCTCTCCTCAGTGACAGGGCAGTAGAAAGAGCAAAATCACTCTCTCTCTCATAATCCCTGAGTCTCCCTGGCCAAACCCACACAATGGGAACAATACCATTTATCCTACAGTTGTTGCAAGGACTAAACACCTCAGGAGAGGAGCTCAAGAAATGGTGGCTACTGACTATGACGTAATTAATTCACTGAGGAGGTGACAGATTTCTCTCCTGTACGTAGAGGGAACAGGGGAGACTATTACTTGTATGTATGTGCTGGCGAGGTCCCGAAGCCTTTGCTGTCCATTGTGTTATGCTAATTTCACATATAGGGAAAATGAGCCTTAGAAAGATTCAGTGACTCTTATCCAAGGTCACAGAGCTGAGTAAGTGGTAGGGAGCAGTTGTATCCGACCCCAAAGCCGCATTCTTTCGCCACCATCCTGCCTCTCCCCTGTGCCCCAGTGTGGGCAGCCTGCCCCATCTGAACACAGGGCTCCACAGTCAAAGGCTGTGGGGATTAGCTGTCAAGGCTCCAATTCGACCCAAGTCCGGACTCATTCCTTGGCTGGGAAGCAGACAGCCTGTTTACATGACACAGGTCTGGGATGGCAAAGTCCTCAGCGCCTGTTTGTCTGCTTTTGCCTTCTCCTCTCACTCAGACCCTCCGTGAGTCAGTTTTGGTCAAATGCAAGGACAGTCTGTGCTGAGCGTGCTCCAACTTATGGGGAAGGTGTATGAAGCCCTGAAGGTCACTGGGTGAAAGTGTCAAAGTGGACAGACAGATGGCCTCTCACATCTTTGTGGGAGGGAGCTGTTTGCCAAGCAAAGGGTTCAAGGACATCCTCTCTCCGAGTCCCAAACAGGCCTGATTCACTGCCCCCGCTTTCCAACCACAGATGTTTTCTTGCTCACAGCCAGGTTCCAAATGGGGCAGGATCTGCCAGAATGAGCTCTCCAAGAGACAGAGAGGAAAGAAATGGGAATCTGACACGTTGTTTCCACCTCTATAAACCTGGCCTCCCTGTCCAGACCCCAATCCCGCCTCAGTCTTCCCCTCCTGCGGCAGCAACAACTAATTTAACTGTTCCCCAGAGGTTCCCGCACCCCCCCCCCGCTATAGCATGGAACTACCCAGGGACATGGCTGCCATGTCAGCCATCCCACTTCCAAGCACCCCTGGCTTCTTGGGGGGGCCATGCGACTGCTGCTGACCAACCAGCGGAAGTGATGTGTGTCTCCCTCCTGGGCCAAGGCATGCCTCCCCCGCCCTCTCTTTTTTCATCCCAGAGAGAAAGAAGTCACAGGTGGAAGGAGCTTATGTCGCTGACTCACCACGTGGAAGGCTTCCTGCCGACCAGGAACACCCACATAGACAGTTTGGTGAGTGAGGAATAAAGCTTTATTATTTTGAAGCCACTGAAACTTTCAGATTTGTTTACTAGAGCAAGTAACATGAACTGTGAGTACACCCCAGGGCTGGGATAGCCACCGAGACTCTGATTGGATCCTTGGTATGGTGTGCAGCATAGGGCGCTCAGAACTTCATCCCTGGGATCTCACAGAACCCTCATACAACTCTGTCAGCTAATTGCCAGCCCCATCTGCCACCACAGAAACCTCAGCTCTGGGATAGTAAATCATTTGTTCCAGACCATACGGCAAGAAGCGGCAGCTAGGGTTCAAACAAATTTCTGTCTGACCACACATGCAAGAAGCCTTCTCTTTAGCCACTTCTGGACAGTGCAATCCCGAGGTCCTGAAGAAAGCGCATCTTTCTACAGTCAGCCCTGGGCAAGAGTGCATGATCTGAGCTCCTTTATTGGTTTATAGGGCTCCTCTCATGCAGGTCCCTGCCTGGAATCTGGGGAAGATGAGGACCTGGGGAAGATGCGGACGGGGAAGAAGAGTGGAAGCTGGTTCCTCATTGCTCTAATCTGGCCAGCCAAGGGACAAAGACAGCCCTTGAGGGACCGATAAACCTTTCCTAAACCCTCTCCTAGATCTGGCACAGACCCCAAAAGAGGAACAGCAAGTCTGGATGAAGTCCCTTTGGAGTGAAATGTAGTTGTTTAAACTGAGTCTAAAACTTGAGGGGTGCTCGGTTGTGGCTCAGTGGGTTAAGGGTCTCCCTTCAGCTCAGGTCATGATCAAGGGTCCTGGGACTGAGCCCTGCTCAGTGAGGAGCCTGCTTCTTCCTCTCCCTCTGTTGCTCTCCTTGTTTGGGCTCTCTGTCAAATAAATAAATAATATCTTTTTAAAAATTAAACTTGCTGTCGGCACATCATAGTGAAATAGAATTTCGGTAAATTTCCCAATTGAAGTGACTCAAAACTATTTAAATGTGCAAAGGCGGCTAAATTGTAAGGTATGAACTATGCTGTACTGAGTTTGATGCAGGCTCACCAAGGACAACGCCGGGGGTGCTTATGACACCGCAGTAACATGGTACTCGAATGCAGAAAATATGGACATTGGAGTAAGAAGCTGGAGGTCCTGGTTTCCTCATTTCTGAAGACGGGATGAGGGCAGGGAAGTTGCAATCCTTTCCTCCTTCTTATGTTGGCATATTTCCCTGTCTTTTTCATCTTTGTGCTCAGCATCAGTACACTAGTTCAAGTGTAGCAGGAGAGGGAAGAGAGTGGTTTCAGGACCTTCTGCTCCTGCTCTGCTCTCACTGTGCCCGGGGAGAGAGCTCTCCAGCTTAACCCTCCTAGAGCTCCCCAGCCTCCTCAGGATAAAATCCAAGCTCTTCAGACTGCCATTCCAAGTGCTGCATGATCTAACTCTGACCTTCATTCCCACCGTACATACCTTCATCCACTCCTTCATCCTACACTTGGTCCCCATGGCAGGTTTCACATTTCCCTGCGCACCTTCCTGCTACTCTATCCTTTCAACGTCCCTGAAATGCTCTTCCCTATCTTAATTGTTAGAAGTTCAAACCTTACCCATCTTTCAAGGCTGATGTCAATATAATCACTTGTAGAAATCCTGTCCTGATGCCCACAAGTAGGACCTCCACTCCTGCCTTCTAAGCTCGGACAACACACTTCTTAGGGATTGACACCTTTGGTATTCATTGACTCATTATTTGACCCCATTTTTTAATCTCCCCTCCTAGCTCCGTGGAGAAAGAACTCCACCTGCTTCATCAACGTATTTTCCAGCACTTAGAGGTATAACTAGTACAAAGTTGGTATTTGGCAAGTTTACTAAGTTAATCCAAAATTTTAAGTCAAGGAAAGACTCAGCGAAGACAGTTGATAGAGAGAATGCAACTAAGCCCTGCTGCAGTAACAAGTGAACTCTGACACTCATGACTTAATACAGCTTCTCACTCTATCCCCAGTCCCTCTGAGGTCAGGCAGCTCCCCAGGGCAGAACTCCACCAGCCACTGAGGCAAGAATCTAATCTCCTTCCCTTATAATTTCTAATCCCTTATAATCTCTGCATCCCAAGTGTTTTGCTTCCAGCTGTGCACACAGGGCTCTAAGATCGTGGAAGTCATTGTAGGACACTTTATGGCCAGGCTGGAATTAGTGTCCATTTCTAATACTTGAAGGATTGTCTATGAAACCTATAGCACTGGCATCACCTGAGGGTTTACTGAAATGCAGAATCACAGCCCCGACTCCAAACCTACTGAACCTGCACATTAACAAGATTTGCCAGGTGATGGGTGTGCACAACATGACATGAAAACACTCACGGACATCATTTGTGCCCAAGTTCCTTCATCAGGAACTCATTCCCGGGCCCAAAGTAACTGAGGAAGCTTGGAAAATGTTTCTATCCTGATGCCTAGAATGGGGAAGTGGGTTTTACTCACCACAGACACAGCCCCAAGCAGCATGTAAGATGAAATGGATCCACTCCTACTTCCAGATGAACCATGTCATGTAGAAACTCTGTACCTCAGTTACCTGCTCTGTCACAGCAGTTGGCAGGTGGAGTGTCTATACCTGACTCAAGTTTCAAGATGGTGGAATCCAGCAGAAGGGCCCGGAATTCCAATATATCTGCAGAGAGACGGAAGCCAGATGAGAAAGCACATTAAAAAGCCTGAAATTTAAAGAACATTTAAATAGTGTACTCTAAAAAAAAGTTGATGTTGAAGTTGAAAAAACATTTAAATAGTATATATACTCTTAAAAAAAAAAAAATAGAGAGAGCTCCTCATTGCTCTCACCAATGGTCATTCAACCAGTGCAAAGGCCATAAGCAGCCACCGTAGCAAGCTGGAATAATCCACTGTTCATTCTCTGTGAAGTTCTGACCTGTTAGACCCAGCTGTTTTCACTATTTCCATTGGTCATTGTTTCTGGTTCTCATTAGTTGAAATTTATTTTAATTATTCTGTGACTCTATTTTTTCCAGAACACAAGGATTTGAGGTTCACATACTTTCATCTTTTATTTATGATTGATTAATTAACCAGCACTGCATAGAGGGATGAGGAGAACAGGAACTTTTCAAAAATTCTTTTCTCATGTAAATGTGTAGACTACTTCACAAGAAAACTCAGGTCCTTTGTAATATTTGTACTTGATGGCGTTTTACTTGGGAAATACTGGTAAGCCAGCTCTGATCTTAAATTTGAAAGCATTTCATTCAAATAAAAAAAGAAAACTTAGTATTTCATAATACGAATTTGCTTCATTTTGCATGCGCCAAACACAGAAAAAAATCAACCTCAAAGCAATCAAAATTTCCCCATCAACAACGAGCATGTAATTTTTATAGCACAATATCCCTTGACCAACTACATTATACTTTTATTTTCAAACCATGGGGAAATAAATAATTTAGAAACTGAATAGGAAAAGAAAATAAATCCTTAAAAAGTATGTATCATGGAAATATTTTCTAGTGCTAAGTATGAACTGACATTCCACATCCACGAGTATGATTCCATATTAGGAGTCAATATCGTGTTGCATAATTCACTCATGAGCTGCAAGGGTGAATAGGTAACATGCATATGTATGCCATCAACCATAGGATAATTTCTGCATTGTCCCAGGGCCACATATCTTTTCCTTTTACTTTTATTTGAGGCTCAACCGCCACTCTTTTTTTTTTTTTTTAAATATTTTATTTATTTTTCAGAGAGAGAGAGGGAGAGAGAGCGAGCACAGGCAGACAGAATGGCAGGCAAAGACAGAGGGAGAAGCAGGCTCCCTGCCGAGCAAGGAGCCCGATGTGGGACTCGATCCCAGGACGCTGGGATCATGACCTGAGCCGAAGGCAGCTGCTCAACCAACTGAGCCACCCAGGCGTCCCTCAACCGCCACTCTTGATGAACCATCCCTCTCAAGGCTTCAACAAATTGTGGACTTCCAAGTCTCTCTCTCCAGAATCCACCTGGCTCTTCAGCTTCACACTTACATAACCAATTTAGTGTAGGACACCTTTATTTCCAGAAGGACCCCGAATTTGCCTGTCCCAAAAGTAGTCCGCCATCTTCTCCTAAAATTTCTTATTCCTTCTTGGATTTTCTAAGCAAGTACTAAATATTTGCTGAATTAAGGGGGGACGTAGAGATTCATTCTTCATTTTCCTCGTTTTTATTTCCTGGAAATTAATATGATCCTTTATATACATTTACATTAGCTCCACCCACTCCTCCTCCCCTCAAATAACCTGAAGTGCCTTAAAAACAGCTGCATGATAAGACAAAGGAAACGGTTAAAGAAATGAGGGGAATGGCAAACTAGCTGGCAACATTGAAAGAAACCAGGGCAAGACTGATTCCCAGCACTGCATAGCAGGGATACAAACCAGGTTCTGAGCTTTCCAAAGGCTAAAAGCAAAGTGGGAAACACTTATCAAGGATGTATGATTCATAGTGTCTGTCAGATTAAAGGAAATGCCAGCTGTTCAAGAAGCATGATTTTATTATATAACAAAAGCAATGCTAGCAAATGTGGTAGGTATATGCTTCCATGCTGTTTGACTTGGGCCTGAGGATACCTCTTCAGTTGCCTGCCTTGTCTATTTAACCATTAGGTAAGTGAAAATGGACTTACGTAATACCTAAATTAACCTTTCCTTGAAGACTGAAAAAGAGTGGAAGTGGGCAAAGAATGACCTAATCTCCGTAGTCTTTTCTACTGCTCCGAGTACCTGATTCCAGTGTCCTCTAGCATCCTTAAGATGAAAGGAGGGTCCAATATAGATTTCCCTGCACTCCAGAAGGAGATTCCTCTGAAACCTTTCCTAAGCCAAAATGAAGTAATAAAGCAAAGAAGCAACTGCCATCAATTTATACGGAAATTTTTTTAACAGTCCCAGACCCTCACAATAACCCCTCTTCAGCTTTTCTGATACCTTAGGACACATCTTGCTCACAGCACACGGAATAATTGGAGATAAAGCACAGACCCTCACAGATGCAGCTCAGAGCTCCAGTGGCTTAATGCTGAGGTGCGTAGTGTACTGAGTGCCCTTCCTGGGGAGGAGAGCGTGGCTTGGGTGCGGGGGGGAGCAGTCCTGCTGCTGGGGGTGTGCGCTATGTAAGGCCCACTGCAATACAAATGCTGAACACTATTTTGGCTTTTCACCTTTTTTTTTGCAAAAGCAAAAATCCTCTTCACATGTATTTCGGTTCATGAAAATGGGGCCTAATATGGATAGATCTTGCAGAAAAGCGAGTAACGTTTACTTTTGAAAAATGAGGGATACTTATGTAAGGTCTACTTTAGTGAATCAAGGTCCTTTGTGATCTGGCTTCAATTTCCTCTTTTGCCAGTAAACTTCATCAAGATTGCCAATACTTACTATTCCTTAGACAGCATGCCCACCCTGCTGGTCCTTGCTGGTGCCGTGTCCCCTACAAGGAACACTTGCACCCCAAATCTCTGTCTCATATTCTTATTTAATAAAACCCAATTTCTTCTGCAAACTTTTCTCTGGGTTCAGAATCAAGAGCTCCCTCCTTTAGACTTCTACACCGGTCGGGAATGTGGACGTGGCTTAGCTGATTGACACCCACCCAAGGCCTTGGAAGGTGCCACTGCCAAGCAGGCTGGGGCTGTGTGATATCACCTGAAAGCTGGAAATTTGGTGGTGGACACATGAGGATTCATTTTACTAAGCTTTTTACTTTTATATGTGTTTGAATTTTTTTGTCATAAGAAGGTAAAATAAAATCTGAAGATACATAACATTTCTAAGGTCAGGGAGGAAGAAGAAACTATGGGGAAAATTCCTCACTGGATCCCCATAATACGTCTCTGAATGAGCCTCTAATATCCCAGTTTGCAGATAAGGAAATTGAGGCTCATTGAGATGAGAAGGCCCTACAGTTGGGGTTTGTAGCCATGTCTGTTTGGCTCCAAGGCCAACATGTTCTCCACTAACACTATGTCTGCATCTAAGATCCTCAGGTTGGTCTGGATACTGGGGACACATGAAGTTACATTAATGCCCACCCTCTCAGCCTTCACTGCCCCCCGCTGAGGTCTCCCCCAGTTACCTGGGTGTCTCACCTGAATTAAGTACATAATGTATGCCCAGTACTAGCCCTTAGTATCAAGTCCTCTTCTCAATCCCTCTGAAAGGTAGGTATGGTTACTCTCCTTTCCGAGAGAGGGGGGCTGCCCCTTAGAGAGATGAAGTCATATCTCAAGTCACATAGCTAGACCAGGTGGAGTTCAGATTTGAATCTAGGGATGTCGGATTCCAAAATGATTGCTGTGTTTATAAAGCATTTAGAACAGTGACCTAATAACAGAAGGAAAAAAAAAAAAATCCACATTAGCAGTTGGATGGCCTGAGTGTCAGCCACTTTTCTTGTTGCTTACCAATGAGATCTTTCTCAGATTGCTTTCTCTCTCCCACCGAGTCTTCCCATTATAGAAGAGAAGCTGTTCTCCGTGTCCCTTAAGGTGCAGTTTTCAAACCATAGCTCAGACCCATGAGCAAGTAATCAAATCAACAGGGCACCACAAACATTTACAAGGAGAGGAGAAGAAAGAAAAAAAAGAAAGAAAAGAAAAAAAAACAACACATCAGAGTGAAGATGAGTTGTTTCAATAAAGAGGCATAGGCATACACAGGCGCACACACAAACATATATGGGTATGGTGTGTGTGTGGGTGAATGCACTGGGTCATGGTGTGATATCAATTTGCCCCTGTGGGTTGTTATCAAGAGTCTGCAAGTTAGTGCTTTAATGCATCTCTCAGATGAGGGACTTCAGGCTGAGTGAAGTCTGACAATTTGTGAATGCAAACCACTAGTTTCGTGGAGACTCTGTAGACCAACAGAAAAGAACTTTAGAATCAGACAGCTTTAGATTTGAAAGTTTGGATGTATGAACCTTAAAGAACTGAATCTTTGGATTTGAATCTCTCCTACTTCTGACCGTACGGCCTTGGACAAGTCATTTCATCTTTTTGGGCTATGGTTTCATCATCCGTAAAATGCAATTAATAATGCCCATCTTATGGGAAAATAATGAGGCTTAAGTGAGAAAATAAACACTTAGCAAAGTTCACAGTGCACTGTAATGCCCCAAAAATGTTAATTATAATAATTATTATTAATTTTAATATTTTTATTATGACCAGCAACATTATTTTCAAATTGCATTGAAATTATTTGTTTACCTGTCTCTTCTGAGACTGGACTCACAAAGAAATCTAAGCTACTCTTTGTCATTGTTTCCAAAACATATTTTATTCAATGCAAACTGATTACATGGTCAGCACCTCCAAAGTTAGAACTTGGACTAGAAGGTATAAAGACCACTCCATACATCCCCAACAAATTTATGGAAGACTTTCATTCAGTTAAGAACTCTTTGAAAAGAGAATTCACTAACTTGAAAAGGAATGATGAAGACTAAGCACCATAAGGCATTTCATCATCGCAAGGTGAGGCCGTGCATATTACTCTATTCAATCTCACTACCACAGTGCAAGGGAAGTGTTATTCTCATGCTCCATGCTACAGGTGTGGAAACTAGAGCTGAAAGAGGTGAAATGACTTGTCTGTGCCATAGAACCACGACTTGATTTCAAGTTCTATGTTCTTGCTCCGGCATCAGTGATTCTGAGTAATAGTAGGCTGAGTGGAAGAATAACCAGAGATCCATTGTGCAGGGGATTCTGACTCTGGGGGTCCAAAAAAGGCTACTCCTCTCACCCACTGGGTCTCTTAGAGATACCCACTTACAAGCAAGGCCTGATTTTACAGCCTGGCAAACCCATGAACACATTTGCACAGGCTATTCTCAGTTACAGTGGGCAGGTACAGAGTTGGAATCTGGAAGACTCAATTTCATTTTGCCTCTTGACCAAGCCTGAAGCCCCAGTGCTGACAGACAGTGGTAGGAGGATCATCTTTGGATGGCCTGTCCTCTCTGGCCAACCGCATGCAGCCAGGAGTAGGGCCAGCCTAGATCTATACCACATCATGGATGTTCCAGAGCTCTGAAGGGCTCTGACAGAATGAAGTTCTGTCCTCAGGGAAGCCACCCTCAACTCCTTCAGCCAGAGTTTGTGGCCTCAACCACAGCTCCCACAGTCTTTGTATACAGAGTGGTATAACCGTTAGTTTATAAGCCTCCCTCCCAGAAAATAAAGGTGCAGGAGATGGCAAACAGAGGACCCAAGCACCCAGTCCCAGGCACTCAGCAGATACTCACTGAGCATGTGAATGAATGAATGGATGAATGAATGAATACAGAGAAAACAGAATCATGACTTAACTCTGACTACAATATGTAATAAAGGTTTCCTATATGCTTTTGTCCTTTTCTAGTCATCAGATTTGACCACCTCTGGAATTCAAAGGCAAAGATCTTTTTCATTTCTTTTCTTTTCTTCTTTCTTTCTTTCTTTCTTTTTTTTTTTTTTTGGACCATGATAGAAACTTATTTTTCTTGGAATACTTTACAAACATAAAAAAGAACACTTCTCAGGAAGCTATGAGCTCTGCAGTTTATAAGACATGAAACACCATAAACTACTTTGGAAAAGATCATTTTCCTGGAAACAATGTATTTGGAAATGAATTAGCCATCCCAATAGTCAAATCTTGGCCTTCTAATTCCATAGAGGAATATGGGAGAGGAGGCTTTGCGGTACAACCAACAACCAATGCTTCACAGAGCGATTGCCCCAGGACAGGTCCTATGCACACAGCCTCTAGTTCAATGTCCTAATGGCATCAGATATGCCTCTGAAGGAGGGGGCACATCCCCACCCTGCAGCTGCAGTAACAGAGGATCAGGAGTCAGAGAGCTCATAAGAAGTAGAGCTGGACTCAGACCTAGGTCTTTCTGAGTCTCCATCCCAGGGATTTCGGGTAAAACTCAGATTTCTCTCACTTCAGAGGCGTCATCATTAATCACTTTCAATTAACTCTACTCTAACACAGACCAATGAAAATCCAGACCAAGACAGCAACAACAACAACCACCTTCCCTTCTCAAAGAACTCTGTTAAGCTCTTTTGCAGTCTCCCTTGCCAAGTTATTTAACAGGAACCATGCTCTTTTGAGGAAAAGGCAGAGAATGCCATCCACTATGAGCCATATAAAACATGCAAAATTCCCCAGTAATTTTCGCATCATTACCAGAGGTCTTGAAGTCACGTGGGCTTCTAGAAAAATCAGGCTGCTACAAAACGTAAGGAATGAATGTTCATCAAATAAAGTTTGGAATAAATGGAAAGTGGAATAAAGTGCCCATAATTTACCAACCCGAAGGCCAAAGCACTTGGGTAACATTTACTTGGAGATGCATATGGAATCCCAGCAGGTACCATGTAATATGACATCATTTTGCTTTCCCACTTAACATTGAAGCAGACACATTTTTCACATGCACTGAAGTAGTCTCTGTGGATTTTACTGGGTTCATAATACTCCATCAAGGAACTATCCATTAATTAATCATTCTTTTTTGTTGTTGCTACAGATTTAGGTTGTATCTAGGTGTGAACAGCACATCAGCGGCCAAACACAGTCTCTGAGAGGCGGTGCCACACTTGCTTCATCACAGTGCATTTCCCTCCACTGGGCCCAGAACCACCTTCCCTGGGAGCAACCTGTGCAGATGCCTGGAACCCCACACTCAGAAGAGCTCCCTGTTTGGTTGAATGTTCTGTCGGCATCATCTTGAAGTTATTAACATATATTTGTAGGTATGTGTGATGGAACACAGGAACAGGCAGGTGAGCAGAGAGAACTGGATAATGTGTGTGTCCACCACTCCTTGTCTCCTGTTCACATAGAATGTTGGCCATGCCTCACAAGGATAGCATTCTTGTGGATCCCCACTGTCTGGAGTTCAGTGATGCTCAAAGCAAATGTAAGGTAAATGTGTTCCTTCTGGGGCACCTGGGTGACTCAGTGGGTTAAAGCCTCTGCCTTCAGCTCAGGTCATGATCCCAGTGTCCTGGGATCGAGCCCCACATTGGGCTCTCTGCTCAGCAGGGAGCCTGCTTCCCCCCCTCCTCTGCCTGCCTCTCTGCCTACTTGTGATCTCTCTCTGTCAAATAAATAAATAAAATTTTTTTTTTAATGTATTCCTTCTACTAAGTGAGCTGGGAGGACCAGGGCACTGACTGTACTAAGGTGCTTATTAGAACCTCAGCTTGCTTCCTGCAACCAACCAGCTGCTACCATGTATTTTAGTCAACTACTCAGTTCCTGTTCCCTTTGTCCACCTTACCCAACAGTAAGCCAAGGGTAGAGAATGTTGGTAGAATGTACACAGATCAGGAAGTGAATTTTTTTGTGCAGCATTTACACCAGGAAAATGAAAAGTATATGCATGCACAAAGTACAGAATACAAATTTCCAGTGTGACACAAATACAGAATATAATTCTTGTGTTTCCACCTGGGAGCTTGCCTCCTTCTTCTAAATGAATCCAGTCACTTCAAGAGAGTCAGAGAAGGATTTTACTAGGTGTTCCTCCTCCCCTCCTTTCTCCAGCTACCTTCTGGCTCAACAGCCGGCTGGTGGCGTTTTCACCAATCTAATCAGGAGGCCAACTTCTCCAAATAGTGCGGGATTAATAGCAGTGTTGGCGTGGGGGCTAGTGGTTGGGAAAAGGCAATAAGGCTAATATTTATTTACTGCCATGTGCTTCATAGTGTGCTTAGGTTCTTTATTTACATGCTTGCTGGTAAATTTTTACAGCCTCATTCTGCCAAATATCGCTCTCCTTTAGGTTAGGCCCTCACTTCCGAGATACTTTAGAACTTTGACCTGCAGTAAAGTTACTCTTGCTCTTAGGAGCTGATCCTTCTTTGTAAAATTGCCAAGCTTTTCTTTTAAATACGTTATTATAGCAAAGTCATTTTATATATATTATAGCCAGTGTGCAAAAATCCCCTCAGGCTGATAACCCACAGTTTGGAGAAGAATAAACGTAACCTGGATGGCAGTTGCTTTCAAATGTGGCAGCTTGTTAAAAGGGACCGAGACACTTTGCAAAATAGGGATGCCCAGGTCTCACTCCCCATCATTCTGACTCAGTTGGTCTGGGGTACGTGCTGGGCATTGAAAGACTCATAAGCTTCCCTGAGGTGAGTCTGTGTGCAGCTCTGCAGATAGGATCTTAGAGCTACTGCTACTGTCGGCATCATCTTGAAGTTATTTTTGTTTGTTTGTTTTTAAGAAATTTTTATTAATGATTGGTTTTTAATCTATCATTTTTAATAAAAACAGGCAGATAGTTGATGTAAAAGCAGTCTATTATATATGAGAAAAACCCCGAAATACGATTACTCTTGATGTAGTGGGAATCAGATTTTTTTTTCTATTTAAAAAAGAGACCACTCTTTCATCTCTTAGATCCACTGTCTAGTATTAATTAGGTAGTCAGCCTAACTCCTTTCTCTGTTAGTTTTTATTTTTGAAGCTCAAAACTATCTAAACATCTCTGGTACCCATGATATGTGAAAGCACAAGCTACAAAGAAGGAAGTTATCATGGGGTTAAAATTTCAGATATCCTGAGATTCAAGAGAGGGTCACCTTTTGCTCTAAGATCCTATCTGTTTAAATTCAGAGGAAGAAAACCACACAGCCAATCAATGAGACCATCAGCCTCCATATTAGTAGGATTCGGCAAATCATCACAGAGCCCTGACTGACAGGCCTGATACTGGAATGGCCAAGTTGAATAAGATAACCTCCTAGTCCTGGAGGAAATTTCAGGATAGAGGACAAGTGAGAAAGTCAGCAAGCTAGCATCAAGAGAGTGTCAAGAGTATCTAGAACTGAGACAGAACCCAGAGCTGATAGGATGTTATACATGTATGCTTTGTCTCTGAAAGGGACTTTCCACTGTGCCAATGGTGCATCAACAGGAAAAGCCCAAAGGGTCGCAATGCAGTCCACGACAGGAACAGGGACAACGTTTTGTTTGACTTTGTATCCCAAGTGACCAACACAATGTTGGCACCTCATTGGTGGTCATCAACAAATGGGAGAAAGAATAGATGAATGGATTAATTTGTAGCATAAACTGCTTTAAGGACCAAAATTTTAAAGTTTGGAAAGCTATGTCTGAGCCAGATCATGGAGGCCTGGAAAGTTCTTGAGCTGTCAGTTTCATCATCTGAGCTGCTCAAGGGAAAATAAATCCCGTAGTAGTTACACATGATACTTTGGTTGGAGCATAAAGCTGGAGATGGTTTAGGAGGCAAGGGCCGAAGAGGGGGTTCATGAGGACCTGAACTAGGCCAAGGGAAGAGGGGATACAGTGGTAAGTCATGTGGAAGGATTGTTCCTTATTTTTCTGCACCTCGCCTCGATCCTCTCCTACCCTGACACCCAGAGAACCTCAAATGCTACCCCTGTCACCCAACTGGATTGTTTCAGCAGGACAGACACAAAGATAAGCATCGGCTCCCTGGTCCTTCCCCATCAGCCCCCACTGCGTTCCCAGAGCCCTCCTCTCCCTGGAATAGTAGGGGCCATTCTTTCTACTACAACGACCCTTTTTATGTTAGCTGTTCTGATATACAGCGAGAATCTCATCTTTAAACTTAGCCAGTAAATATATGGAAAGTCACTCCACCTTCCTAGTTATCTAGGAGTACTAATTAAAATGACAGCAAGATTTCATTTTTCACTCAACAGACTGGCAAAAATTAAAAGATGAATAATACCTAGTGTCAGTGAAGGAGATGGAAAAGTGTACTCTTAAATTCTGCTTGCAGGAATGTACACCCGGGACTTTTTGAAGGCAATTTGGCAGTATCTATAAAAATGTTAAATGTGTATTCTCTTTGATCAAGTGGTTTTCATTCTTGATTGTGACCCCAGGGAAATACTTTCACAGGAGTACAAAGAGGTGAACACTGCATTTACTGGTTGCAATGAAATATTGGTTGCACCATATCCCCCATCACTAGAGAATGGTTGAAAAGACCATGGTGCACCCAAGCTACGGAATCTCTGGAAGCATCCAAAAGAACGTGGCTGGTTCAGCAAAACAAGCAAACCGTTTATGACCCCCACCCCCAAAAAGCACCAGAATGACTACGTTCTTTGTCCACATACATATAACTTCACTAATAAAATCGAGGCCACATACACGAGGGAAAGGGAAGCAAGCTAGCACTTTTGCTCTGATAAGTTATTGATTGAGATTTCACAGTTAGAATGCATTCACGTTATTGTGCAATTATAATAAATAAATATTCAAATATTCACCCTATTTCCTTTTTGCTTCCTCTAAGAATAACCTCATGGAGTACAGAGAGTAGGATTACTCCTCCAACATTCTAAATGAGAAATCAGTGTGAGAGCAGAAGAAACTTGTCTGAGGTAGCAGGATGGGCTAGGGACAAAGCCAGGATGAGAATCTACGTCTTTAAACTCTGTCCCAGTGCTCAGTGGATTACACGCCCTGTGACATTCAGCTTCCACACCTTCACGCCATCTTGCCCAGGATCAAAGGGAGCTCTTGACCCACTCTTTCAAGAGAACCTCTGACCCTTACAAACTAACAAGTTTTCCAAAATTTTTCTCTCCCTTTTGCTTTTATGGGGGCCAGATTCCTCTGAATTTCTACGTGAAACCTGCAGGTTCAGTGTTGCGAAGGACTTGTCTGATGTTCCATCCGATTTCCATCCAAATAAATCTCATTTTGCTGATGTCTGTAAAGTCTGACTTTATAGCAGAGAGCTCTCCTAGGACTCTGTCTTTAATAAAAGGGGAAAGAAGTGGAACTACTAATTTAGTTTCTTTAAAAGGCATGTATTTTCATGCACATTAAGTCCATCTGTTGGTGAAATGGATGCCTTTGCACAGTGTATAATTTGATAAAACCCAAAAGAACTCCAAGCTCCCAGCTTGAAGCAGAAATAGAGAAAGTGGCTGGGAACCTGACTTAAGTGGATAAATCCACCAACCACTATTTTTAGAACTAAAAACTGATTTGAAAAAAAAAAAAAAAAACCATCATGGAGAAAGATTAGTGTTCTTAGTCTAAGAGACTCTCAGTACATTTTCACTGCTGTAGGGACCAAGACCAAAGGGCCCACTATCTCTGCAGCTCACTGATGGGAGATACCATTTTCACAGTGCTGTGCAGTTTCTGCGCACCTCGCTTCCTGCCCTCACACTGTCCAATGATTCCCTTCTGCTTACAGAGAACTTACAAGGAGCAGCTATGTCTTAGTTGTTAGTGCAAAGTGCTTTTCAAATTTTAAATGTTGACACCTTGGCATTTCACATAAAACATCAGACATTTCACAGAAAAAAAAAATCAGAAATCAGGATTCTGATCTCTCTTGAAAAATCTAAAGATCTGGCCATGTTGGGTCCAAATTCCTTCAGAGCATTAACGGGCTGATGCTGAACAGTAGAGGCATCCTGTAGACAGCATTTACCTCTGGGTTTGCACAGATCCACCCAAGCCTGACTGGCCCCTCTAGACACTTGAATTTCCAACACTTGGCCTTGAGGATGAAAGTCTAAACTTCTGAAAAGGACATTCAAGGTCCTGTGGTATTGGCTTCTGGCCAATACCTACATCTTCATTCTTTCCCTGCTTTTCATCTATTTATATAGTCCACAGACCTTCACTGATTTGCTAGCATAAACCAGTCTGTGTGCTAGATGGTTGAGAAATGAATGAAATGCATGTATCAGACAGGGTCCCAGCAGATGGCATACATAAACCAGGACAAACCAGGATTGCTTGAATATTAGGAGAACCACAAGGATAGTGCATTACCTTGAGACTAGAAGCTTCGGGACGGCTAGTACATTTAGGTTTGAAGTGAGAATGTTGCTCAGCTCAGAGATGCTATGACCTTCTGCTGAGAATGCAGCCAGCCCATGACAACCTGCAGGGCAAGGGGGAAGATCACCTGCCCTCACTCTCCTCTCTACCGCCAACCTCCAGGGGGACTCCTCCACTGCCCAAAGCCAGAAGCAAAGGGCCAGGAGGCCTCCTGATGCAGTCCACAGAGGTCAGCTTCCCCGGACAGAGAACATGCAGAGTAGATCTGAGATACAAATAGAAACACTGAGCCAAACCCAGCTGGCCTTCAAGGAACTGACAGTCTAGTGAGGAGAAAGGCAAAATCAACAGCCAGTGGCAGTGCGTGGGGGCAGTACTGTGTTAATGCACATCCTGGAAGGCTACAGGAGCTCAGAGGAGAGAACTAGTCAGGCAGAGGCAGTCAGGAAGCCTTCCAGGAGAGAGTGATCTCAAAGCTGAGATACAAATGACAAAGAAGTTAGCCAGAGAGGTGAGGAGGGAGAGGTGGGCTGTCCCGGGAGAGGGCGCATCCCACTACTCAGCCTTCATGGGCATCATATGCTCGGTCCCCTGGGTCTCTCAGCACTCCCCCATGTCTCTTGGTCTTTTTGCACATGCTTGCGCACAGAACCTTCCCCTGCTAGAGGAGCTTCCCTCAACCTTTTTGGGGAGTTCTCTCAGCCCCATCATCTCCAAGCAATTCCACTCCTGAATAGACCCAGCAGAAATGTGAACATACATGCGCCAAAAGACACACCCTAGAACACTCCCAACAACACTGTAAGCACACAGTAAGCACATGTGCATCAACAGAGACCGGTCAGTGAATTACAATATATCCACAAAGCAGAATGCTATAAGGCAATGAGAATGTGTGAGCTACAATTATATGTAAAAATATGTAACCATATCACAAATACAATGTTGAATGAAAGAAACTTAATGCAAAAGAGTATGTTCCATGAGATTCCATTGATTAAAAAGTTCAAAAGTAAGCAAAAGCAATCTAGGTGT
Source organism: Mustela erminea (assembly GCF_009829155.1). Taxonomy (NCBI): domain Eukaryota; kingdom Metazoa; phylum Chordata; class Mammalia; order Carnivora; family Mustelidae; genus Mustela; species Mustela erminea. The sequence goes on from NC_045625.1 coordinate 24,531,022, forward strand.
TAGAATTCAGGATAGTAATTACCACTTAGGGGAGTAGTAGTTACTACAACGAAGCAAAGATATGGGGTCTGTCTGTGTTGGTAGTAACATCCTGTTTCATGGGGCACCTAAGTGGCTCAGTGGGTTAAGCCTCTGCGTTCGGCTCAGGTCATGATCCCAGGGTTCTGGGATTGAGCCCCACATTGGGCTCTCTGCTCAGGAGGGGGCCTGCTTCCCCCCTCACCCGACCCCGTCTACTGCTCTGCCTACTTGTGATCTCTCTCTCTGCCAGATGAATAAATAAAATCTTAAAAAAAAAAATCCTGTTTCATGAAGTGGGTGCTGGTTGCATGGGCTCATAAAAATTCATTGACCTGTACACTTTTGATACATACATTTCTCTTTAAGGCATACTTTAAGTCACTTCCACCAGGAAGACTTCCCAGGTCGTTCAGTAGAACGACAAGGGCTTCATGTCCAAAGAGCTCAAAAAACCCTTCTGAAAATCCACCTCAATATCTAAAAACCATTGAGGACAGAGCAACCCAGGACTGAACACTTGCCTCCATTTTCCTAGAGATTCTGGACATATCCTGCTCACTCTCTTGGCCCCATCTACTGCTTTAAAATGAGGCAGTGGAGCAGATGTGCTTCTAGTTCTTTTCTAGTGGTTAAGACAATTATAGGTCAATGGGTCATCCAGCTTTCCAAATTTCCTTGTCAATCCGAACATCTGGTCATTAAACAACTCTGAAACGGCTGCAACTCTCAGATGAGTGGCACCCAGTCTTCTCATCAAGGAGGGACACTGTCACTCATTTTCTCCCATGAGCCCCACATAATGGAACAAGATGCAATTTTTAGGGGTACCTGGGTGGCTCAGTAGGTTAAGTCTCTGCCTTCGGCTCAGGTCATGATCTCAGGGTCCTGGGATACAGCCCTGCACCGGAGGTCTCTGCTCATCAGGGAGTCTGTTTCCCCCTCTTTCTCTGCCTGCCTCTGTGCCTACTTGTGATCTCTCCCTCTCTCTGTCAAATAAATAAATAAATAATCATTTAAAAAGATGCATTTTTTTAAAAAAAGATTATTTGTCAAGATCCATTTGTTTTAATCAAGAGATTTATATAAAGTAGCCAACCTGGCCTTGTGACCAACATGCAGTAACCAGTTTCCCTCCGGTGGGTTGGAAAACTCCCACTCAAAGCAGAGGAATATGATCATGTTGTCCATCCCACCCCCACCCCGCCCAGGAAGATCCACAGCAGGGGCTCAATGTAGGATATCTGCTATTAATTTTACGATCCAGAAATGCATTTGGGAGCCCTTATTTCTTTTTTTCAAACCTCTCAAGATGGCACCCCTAGGTCAAGGCTACTGTATCAGTTCCTTATCCTACATACCAACGAGACTCTGGGTTTTGTCTTCAGATATTTCTTGGTGCTATTTTCCTAACTTCTTTTTAACAATTGTATCAGAAGGAAATGGGTTTTTGTGATGTTATGTAACCCAAGTTACATAATGAAATAGGACTGTTTCAATAATACCAACACGGGCTGCCATTTATGCTGTTCCTCTTATCCAGGCAGCTACTATCCTACTGTATCATACTATGTGGGTTCACTTGAGCTGCGCAGTCAGGTAACATGGGTTCAAATCCCACCTCTGCTCCTGACTGACTCGGAGTCCTAAGTGAGTGGGCACTCGACCTCTGAGAGTCCTCATTTCTTATCTATAGAAGGAGACTTCTGACATAGGTCACTGAGTGACATACCATCCTTGGAAGCACACAGCCCCGTCCTTGGCACAGAGGAAGTACTCAAAATGTTAGCTGTTCATAGTAATTCTATTTTCTTCACAACAACTCTTTCAAAAAAGCATCAGTATCCCCATTTTTGTGAAGAAAAAACTGAGGCTCAGAGACTTGCCTGAGATTACACAGTGGTTGGATGGGCAGATCTAGGATTTTCGATCCTAGTTGTACTAGACGCCAAATCTTGACCTCTTTTCCCTGGTCCATCCTTCAACCTCTGCAGATAGTAGTTAGAAGCCTCTGTGTTTATGTTTATAAAGGAACTGAAGCAATCATTTTTGAGGGAAAGAACATTTCCATTTTTGTGCTTAATCACTTAAAAAAAGTAAAATCATTAGGTAACGCTTTTACTCGTGTCATAAAAGCCTAATTTTTCTCAAGTTCATTTTTTTATGTTCCTATTCAAGGTTATCAGCCCTAATTTTGTGATTGTTGCCAATCTTGTTTTAGGCGTGAGCAAAAAGGTTCGAAGAACCCTAGCCAAGCGACATGACCTTGGGAGGCTCCTTGCCCTCTCAAGTGGACCTCAGTTTCTCCCTATTAGAACAGGGGAGTGGATGGAGGCTCTCCCAGTGCCCACAGCCTTGACAGGGAAGCATCCCTTCTGACATCATTTCGGGGTCCTTTCCACACATGAGCAGCTGGGCTTCCCATGTTTGATTCCTGCCCTGTCTTCCTGAACTCTATCACTGGAGGAAACCAAACAACAACAACAAAAAAGAATCCAACATCTGTTTTCACACCATGACTGGGAATTCATTCCTCAAACATTTTTCATACTTGACCATAAGGGCATTTCGTCACGAGTAACAGGATCCGTCCCTTGCTCTCTGGCCTCCTTTGCACTTTGCTGATAAGACAGTAATGAATGTGCTGATGCGTATTTCCAGGAATCAAAGCTTCTCCCTGGCCCAGGCCAGCACTGCTGCCTTCTCAGAGGCAGGTGCCAGAGCCCAGTGCCCTTCCCAGGCATGCTGGCCAAGTCACCGTCCTTGAGGCTCTGTTCCCTCCCCAACAGCACTTCCCAAGAGACCCTGGAAATGGGCTGGTCACTGCAGCAGCCACAGTCAAATATCCTTCTCCCCGGCTTCCTGGTGTGTAGGCCACGTGGGGAGAAGGACCTCCCTGTTCCAGACTCTAAACACCCTCAGCTTTACACACGAAGAATAGGAACGCCTCCCTCCCATGGTTAGGGTGATAACCAAGTGAGTAAAAGTGTGTCAAGAACACCCTGTGAACGCACCATCTGTGAAGAAACATGCAGACACCAAGTGCTATGTTGAGTGTGGCACAAATGTCATTAATGAATGAGAATCTGACTGTGAGCCCCACCCCCCACCATGAGGCAGCTTTGTCGGCGCAGCTCTCAGCTGCATGCGGAACTACACACTTAAGCAGAGACCACTCCAAAAAAAGCCTTTAAATCAAAATATATATTCTTTAAGGGATACATGGTGTTTCTCTCCTTTTTCTAAATGCGGAAACGCAAACGCAAAAGAGCAGCTGTGATTTCTTCAAGACAAAAGTCTTGGTGATTCAGAGTGTGCCTTTGCTCAATTGTTTATCTTCCAAAACGACGGCAGGAACACTGATTCTCTGTGAGCTTAACAAGTTTCTTCTCTTGTTTGGGGCCCAGTTTTCACACCCATGAAATGGGTGGGGAGACCCTGGGAGACCATGGCTGTAGGGATAGTTTTCCAAGGGCAGGCACAACAATGATCCCTGTGGGGAATGACTTCAGGAGTTACAGGCCTGGAAGAAAACAGCTGAATAGGGGCGCCTGGATGGCTCAGTGGGTTAAGCCGCTGCCTTCGGCTCAGGTCATGATCTCAGGGTCCTGGGATCGAGTCCCATATCGGGCTCTCTGCTCAGCAGGGAGCCTGCTTCCTCCTCTCTCTCTCTCTCTCTCTGCCTGCCTCTCTGCCTACTTGTGATTTCTGTCAAATAAATAAATAAAATCTTTAAAAAAAAAAAAAAAAAAAGAAAACAGCTGAATAAAAAAGGTAATGGCTTTTCAATTCTCCTTTTCGCCTTAAGATTACTCATCAAAGAGAAAGCCTCATGTTGGTGCTTGTATGACAAGAGCCTCTGCACTTGCTCCTTTACTCCTCAACTGAGCGCCCATCTCAGGACTATACTTCGACAGGCGGGAATAGCTATAATTTAATCTCCTTATTTTGTCATCCTTGGGCCTGTGTCTTGGTTAACTTCTACTTTAGCAAGTAACTTTATTTTTATTTACTGCAGTGATATAACATTTCCTTTACAAATATATTCATTTTATTTTTAAAAAGTGAAGACTGTGGACTCTGAAAAACAATCTGAGGGGTTTGACGTGGCGGGGCGGTGGGAGGTTGGGGTACCAGGTGGTGGGTATTATAGAGGGCACGGATTGCATGGAGCACTGGGTGTGGTGAAAAAATAATGATACTGTTATGCTGAAAATAAATAAATGAAAAAAATAATAATAAAATAAAACACACACAAAAAAAGTAAAAAAAAAAAAAAAAAAAAGTGAATTACTGGGGCGCCTGGGTGGCTCAGTGGGTTAAAGCCTCTGTCTTCTGCTCAGGTCATGATCCCAGGGTCCTGGGATCGAGTCCCGCATAGGGCTCTCTGCTCAGCAGGGAGCCTGCTTCCTCCTCTCTCTCTGCCTGCCTCTCGGCCTGCTTGTGATCTTGTCTGTCAAATAAATAAAATCTTAAAATATATATATATATATTTTAAAAAGTGAATTACTTAGAGGCACCTGGGTGGTGCAGCCGGTTAGGCATCAGACTCTTGGTTTGGGCTCAGGTGGTGATCTCTGGGTTGTGAGATCGAGCCTCAGGTCAGTGGGGAGTCTGCTTACGATTCTGTCTCCTTCTCTCTCTGTCCCTCCCCCCAACCTCTCTCTCTCTAAAATAAATAAATCTTTAAAAAACAGTAAATTATTTCAAGGGAGTAGCAGATGTTATAGGAAGCACATAGCTATGGCAACAACCATAGCCCTGCCAGCCCAGTTAGGGAGCTCTGGGAGCCGGTATCTAAGGTTACTTTCCTCACTCATGTGAATGGCTCGGTCATGGGATATTCTCACTGTGGTCCATTCTTCTGGCTACTTGGGTGCTGACTCTGGGTCAGGGGTAGGGAGGACCAGATGGCTGGGGAATTTTGTCCTGCCACGGGCAGAAGAACAGGCACCTCTTCCGTGAATAATCCTACTTAGAGCCAGGGGAGGACTCTGGCTGTGGTTGCAGCTGTATTCAGAAGAAACTGCCATAGTCATGAGTTCTGGATGGTGCAAGAGCTTGCAACTTGCCAGAATGCACAGCACTTCAGGAATTCTCACCACACACCTCTCATTTAGGTATTTTTTCCTGACTTCATTGTACAGGTGAGGAAGCAGGCTCAGGAGTCTAAATGACCTGAAAAGTCACACCTCTAGAAAGAGATGAAATGAGAACTTTATTTTTTTTAAGATTGATTTATTTAGTTTAGACAGGGAGAGAGAGCAGAGGGTGGGGAGGAAGGGGGAGACGAAGAGGAAGAGAGGCAGACTCCCCACTGAGTGCAGAGCCCAACTCGGGGCTTGATGTGGGGATCAATACAGGGGGCTCGATTCCATGACCTCAAGACCATGACGTGAGCGGAAATCAAGAGTCAGATGCCCAGCCGACTATACCATCTAGGCACCCCTGGAATAAAGACTTTAAATCCAGATCTTTTGCCACCAAAGTTCATGCTCTTTCAACTACAAAGGATGCTAAAGAAGGTTTAGAAGGAAACGAGGAAGAAGAACAGATATTTTGTGGTTATAATAACCCATTCTATGAATATACTATATAAATAGCTTTCTACTTTGGAACAGTTTATATCCAACAGATGAACAGCGTTTCTGGCTTAGCTTTTGTGTACATCTATAATATGTTTATACAATAGATTTCTAGAGAAACAAAACAGGAGGTATCACAATTCCAGATTTCAAGCTATATTACAAAACAATAGTAATTAAAATAGTATGGTACTGGCATAAAAATAGAAACACAATCACTGGAATAGAACAGAAAACCCAGAAATAAACCCACAGCTATATGGTCAATTAATTTTCGACAAAGGGATGAGAAAAAGACAGTCTTTTCAACAAATGGTTTTGTGAACACTGGACAGCTACATGCAAAAGAGGACCCACTTTCTTATACTATACAAACACACAAAAAAAAAACTCAAAATGGATTAAAGACCTAAATGTGAGACCCAAAACAATAAAAATACTCAAAGAGAACACAGGCAGTAATCTCTCTGACATCAGCTGTGGCAATATTCTTCTAGATTTGTCTCCCGAGGCAAGGGAAATAAAAGCAAAAATGAACTATTGGGGCTACATCAAAATAAAGTTTCCACACAGCAAAGGAAATAACCAACAAAGTAAAAGGCACCCTACTGAATGGGAGAAGATGTTTGCAAATGACATATCCAATAAAGGATTAATATCCAAAATATATAAAGAATTTTTACAACTCAACCAAAAAGCAATCCAATTAAAAATTGGGCAGAAGACATGAACAGACATTTCTCCAAAGAAGACACCCAGATGGCCAACAGACACAAGAAAAGATGCTCAACATCACTCATCATCAGGGAAATGCAAATCAAAACCACAATAAGATACCTCACATCTGTCAGAATGGCTAAAATAAAAAACACAAGAAACAACAAGAGTTGGTGAGGATATGGAGAAGAAGGAACCCTCTTGCACTATTCATGGGAATGCAAACTGGTGCAGCCCCTGTAGAAACAGTATGGAGTTTCCACAAGAAATTAAAAATAGAACTATCCTGCTATCTAGTAATCACACTACTAGGTATTTATCCAAAAAATACCAAAAAAAAAAAAAACCCACTAAACCAAAGGGACACATGCACCCCTATATTTATTACAGCATTATTTATAATAACCAAGTTATAAAAGCAGCCCAAGAGTCCATCCATAGATGAATTGATAAAGAAGATGTGGTATGTGTGTATTTGTGTGTATATATAATGGAATATTATTCAACCATAAAAAAAGAATGAAATGTGCCATTTGCAACAACATGGATGGAACTAGAGAATATAATACTAAACAAAAGAAGTCAGTGAGAGAAAGACAAATACCATGTGATCTCACTCCTATGTGGAATTTAAGGAACAAAACAAATGAGCACAGGAAAAAAAAAAAAAGAGAGAGAGAGAGAGAGGCAAACTATATAGGACAAACTGATGGTCACCGGGAAAGGGGCGAGATGGGGAGAAACAGGCATGGGCATTAAAGGGTACACATACCATGATGAAAAAAGAAGATAAATACCTAAAATTCTAAATGCTGTGTCAAAAGCTATATATATATATATATATATATATATATATATATATATATATCTTTAAGGCTCTTGACATATACTGACATGTATTGCTAAAATGCCCATCAGAGACATTGCAACAATCAATTCACGTGACCTCAGCATGAATGAGAATGTCCCTTCTCTCACATGTCCCCTGATTCTGAGTATTTAAATTACATTCCTTAAAATAGGAAAGAAATGGCACTCTAGTGTTTTAATTAGCATTTCTTTGATTATCAGTGAAATTAAACACCTTTCGATTTGTTCACTGACCATTTGGATTTATATGTGGAAACCTTATGGACAAGTTCACTGTTTCCTTTTTTAATATGTTATACATTCAGGATTCAGGATATGGAAAAAGTTTCCAGAAACTCTCTGGGCCCCAGTCTTCCTAAGTGTAAAATGGGTTTTAGATGGAACACTTTCATGACCCCTCAACTGTCACCCTAGCGGACAGGGCAGCATCAAGGTTGCTGGAAGCCTGCGCACATCTGCTAGATTGGTGTCTCCAGTGTGCCCTCCCTCCAGTCAAGATGGTCCAGGCTGCCAATAGGCTGGACCAACTCTGCCAGAATCACCACCATAACTCCACTTCCTCACATGGACGCCCCACCCACGACCATTTACTGAGGTACTGACTGACTTTTGCATCCACGTTAAACAAAATTATTTGTAAGAAAGAAGTAGTTTAGGTTTTGTTACCTTTGTTACCTTTGTTACTTTTGTTAGCTTTGTTAACTAGAACATCTAAGGAGGAGGAGGTAAGGACATCCCTGCCAGCCCCACCAGCAATCCTATCCTTGAGGAACAGACACGCAGAAGCTGGACTTGACCACCTCTGTGGTAATGTGAGGTGACATTTCCTCCATGTGTATAAAAGAATATACCCCTAGCCTAGAAGAAGAAAACTGTAAAGCCTTAGGAGAAACCACACCTATCTCTCCAAAAACAGTAACTGGAAAGATTAATTTTTTTAAGATTTTATTTATTTATTTGACAGAGATCACAAGTAGGCAGAGAGGCAGGTAGAGAGAGAGAGGAGGAAGCAGGCTCCCTGCTGAGCAGAGAGCCCGATGCGGGACTCGATCCCAGGACCCTGGGATCATGACCTGAGCTGAAGGCAGAGGCTTTAACCCACTGAGCCACCCAGGTGTCCCCTAATTTTTTTTTTAAAGATTTATTTGAGAAAGAGAGAGAGGGTGGGAGGGAAGGGTTTGCAGAGCAGGATGTGGAGAGAGACAAGCAGATTCCTCACTGAGCACGGAGTCTGGCATGGGACTCCGTTCTAGGATCCTGAAATCATAACCTGAGCTGAAACCGAGAGTCAGATGCTTAACCAACTGAGCCACCCAGGAGCCCCAAGAAAGATTAATTTCTTATCACAGGCTTCCTTTAACAGTGATTGTTATGAAGTTAGAAAAAAAAATTGTCATTTTTCATCTTGGGTGGGTGAGTGGTTAAGATGGATTCCATTTAGTTGAAAGTGCAGGGAGCTGAAATTCCTTCAAACCGATCCTTGCTTGAAAATGACTACGGAAGCAGAGTATAAGGAAAGTAATGGAAGTGTGTATCTTAATGCCCTGGGGAGGGTCATATAATGTGTTATCTCACGTCTTCCAGAAAAAGTAGTTGTACATTTTAACCTGGGCCTCCCTTTACATCCCATGTCCCATTCTTGGCTTGCCTGACTCCCTGCACCTCACCCCCAGCACACTCATTCTGTCTACAAAAGTGGGCTGCAAACAGAGCAGATTTATCATTCATGGCGTGTCCCCCATCTTCCATGCACCCCAACCTGCTCCCTCTCTTTCTCAACTCCTGGCCCACTCACTGCTGTCCCCTGCCGCCCCTCACACTTGCCATCCCCTTCCTGACTGTCTACAGTTTCTAGCTTTGCCAGGCCTTGCATTCTGGTAGCTCTTGATGTCCCCGTCCTCCTAGTCCCCAGCTCCATCATCTGGGCTCCCAAACACTCATCAGAGGAAGGAAAGGTAGATGTCAACACATTCCTGGTTCCATCTTGGAGCAGAGGAAATCTGGCAGACTGTGAGTGCTTTACTACGTCCTGATGCATCCAACTCCAGAGCTCAAGCTTACCATTCACAATGCCAAGCGAGACGTTCCTCAGCGTCTTGCTCCATCAGGAGGGCCCTGAAGGATTATGAGATTCAGTCTGTCCATGGGGCTCCTTGCCTCTCCATGGATGTGAGGCTGTGTGATGGGTGCAATTTCTGTGGGAAGAAACCTACTCCCACCAAGGGGTGGATAAGAAGGAAGCTGTGAGCCCAGCATCTCCTGTCCCTTTGCCTCACCTCCCATCATTCAACTCTTAGCTTCATTCACCCCGGGATGAGGGCGGGAGAGAAGATACTAGAACTTGGTGCACGCTTCTGCGCTGGGTCTGCAGGGAGAGCTGAGGGAGGGATACTTTTGAACCTGACTGCATTCCATCCGGGCATGTCCTGAGTGTAAGACTTCATTGCTGCCATTGAAAACAGTGGGGGCCAGAAGAGGAAAGCCCCCAACTCAAAGCCCCTTGAAGAAAACCATCGCAATAACAAACTGACGAACAAGCTGGCAGAAAGAGAACAGAGAGGGAAAAAGAAACCAGATGATATTCTTTTAAAACTAAAAATCCCTCAGTAATTTTTCCCCAGGTTTCCGGCTGCAGCACCACAGAAATCACCTGCTGTTAACTTAGGGGAGTGACTTGACCTTTCTCAGGCGACATCGTCTGTAAAAGCGTGCTAATAATACGTACCATGGGGTGCCGCAGGCTTAACACAGCACTCAGCAGACAGCAGGAGCTCTGTAAATGGCAGCTCCTTCTCTGTGGACACAGGGCCTAACTGGAGAGAAGTGGTGAGCTTATAGGAAGCACTAAGGATGGGCACGTTGGAGCCTGTGAGCCCTGTAGCCGTGGGGACGGTACGAACGGGGACGAGGCTGGAGCGCTGGAAATGACGGTCGACAGCAAGGAGGAGCTCTGCATCTCCGGTCCAGCAGCCTCTCTGGGAAGACTTCTGCCTCCTCCCCCAGAAGTGCCTCTAGCACCTGCGATGGTTGTTACCCACTGTGCTCAATGAGATGGAGGAGTCACCCAGGTGACAGAAGGGGCCTCACTCCAGCCCCAGCCCACAGAGGTGAGAGGGAGGCTCGGGAGTCAGCCAGCATTCCAGCCCCTCCTCTCCCGGGCTTTTTTTTATTATTATTTACTTATTTGAGAGAGAGAGAGAGAGAGAGAGAGAGAGAGGGAGGATGCATGAGTAGGGGAGACAGGCAGAGGGAGAGAGAGAAGCAGGCTCCCCCTCCCCACCCTGCCCCTGAGTAGGGAGCCCAACACAGGGTTCAGTCCCAGGACCCTGAGATTATGACCTGAGCTGAAGACAGACACTTAACCAACTGAGCCACCCAGGTGCTCCCCTCCTGTTTCTTAAGGTATGACCCCATAACCTCCAGCTAAGTCTCTGAGCCCCAGACCCCCATCTCTAAAATGGGTATGATGATAATCCATGCCTCAAAGTGTCACTGAGATGGTTACACGGCATGAGGAAATTATGTGAAGTCTTGAGTGTGAATCAAGTATCTTCACTCAGCACTCAGAGGTTGTCCTTAATATTAGTATTTGGTCTTAAGGATTGTTACCGGGCCCCTGTGAGGTTCTGACTTTTATGCACCTCTTTTCATGCTGTTGGAAGAGTCTTGTTGACAGAACCCCACACTGCAGCCCAAATCAAGCTAATACTGCCAAATATCCAGGTTGGGGTTGAAGCTGCTCGGCTCAAGGGACTGCTCTGAGCCTCTCCTTCCTCATTTGTAACCCAGTGTCATCTGGACACTGCAGAGGGACTGGGAGGATCCCACGAGGGAGTGGGTGGGAAGTGGCCAGCAGCGGGCTTGGCACAGAGGAAGGCTCGAGGAATGGGAGCTCCCTTTCTTTTCCTGCTCCCCGTGGGAAAGTGTCGAGTGCAAGGGTGAGGAGCCCCTGGGGCACCTCTGGCCACCTGACCGGAGGGAGAACTCGGGTGGAGAGCAGGAAAGGGGGGTGTGGTGTGGAACAGGTCAGCCTCTTTCCCCTCTGTGACCCAGCAATTTGGAAACATCCTCCCGATCTGCTGTGCTGTTCTCCTATGTCCAGCCCACAGTGGCCATAACAATGGCAGGATACAGGCCTGTGCTTACCAGCAATGGTGTGCCAGCCTTCGGGCCAGGCTGAGCACGGCTGGTATCCAGCAGAGAGGGCTGGCCACCTCGGTCTCAGATGAGGGAGCCCTGGCACATCCCTGGAATTTTCACCTTGTGGTTCCCCTGGGAGGCCTTCTCTGAGGCCTCCCTGCCGCACTGATGGAAAAGGCTTCATACTCACAGATTTCCTCCCTCTCACTTGGCATGAGCTGGTGTTTAGATTCCTTGTTTCCCCTAAGAGATCTTTGCAACCTTATGCTGTTTCTGATTATAATATAATAAGCTGTCATTTTTTTAACTGAGCACCTACTATGTGCCCTGCCTAAGGTGAAGTAGTCAGTCAATCCTCCTGGCTCCTGGATTCTGTGTTTACACATTCACCCACCCCCAAATCAACACTGGAGCCACATTTCTCATTTTCATGGTTATTCACAGACATGCACTGAGTCACCCCCCACACACACGTTCCTGGCTGAGGTTGAACAGGGGGACGCTCTGCTTTTTTGCTTCAGATCTCATGCAAGTACACTTTTTGCAGTCTGTTTAGTGCCATGGTTTTCACACTGGGGAGAATTTTGTTGGTAATTGTGCTGTTTGAAATGGTCCCCAGGCATAGTGTTGAAGTCTCATCTGATGTCCCTAAGCATGAAGGCTGGGATGTGCCTTGCAGAGAAAATAGACATACCAGATGAGTTTCTTTGGGGCATGAGTTATAATGCTGTTACCATGAGTTCAATGTTGATGAATCAACAATATGTATTAAATCAGATAGCGCTAAACAACAATACACACGCAAGGTTACGCATCAATCAACTCATGAAAATGTGACCAGAAGCTCCTGGGGGCCTAACCCTGTATTTCCCCCTAGGAGCAATAGCTTGGTATTTGCTAATTAAGTGTTTTTAGTGACATAATGAAAGATAACTACTGTGAAAAATGATAACTATATTTGTCATCTTCTGGAGCCCTTCAAATAAGCACAGGGATCAATATTTTTATCCCCATCTTATAGAAGTGGAGATGGAGACAGAGAAGAGCGGACTAAGGTCCCCTGGTTCACAGGTGGCCAGGCTGGGATCACACCTGTCTGCCTCCAACGCCTGCATCCTTCTAACCACGTGGGGCTGTGCAGCTGCCTACTTCCCAGCTGCCAGTGTGCCTCTCACACCCACAGGGACAGCATGTGGATGCCCGACCACGCCGCTGAGATACAGTGTTATCCTCACTTTATGGGGAAAGTCAGACCTGGAAGAGGACCAGGGAGCCCAGGGCACGCGGCAGCGAGGCCGCACAGAAAGGCCTAGAGGCCAGGGCAACCTTTGCATCCCTTCCTTTCTCCCCACCCTCTGAGAGGTAGTCTGGGCTTCTGAGGCCTCATTCTGTAAATTCCCCCATAAAACTTTCCTTGGGGAAAATACTGGTTTTTTATAAAGAGGACACTACTCGATGATGCCATGCACCAGGTATTACACCATCTGTTCTCACAAGTCTGAGTATTACTAGAGAATATTACTCCTGGAATTGTCTTTACGGAAGCCCCGCCCACATCCACAGTACTAATTGCACACCAAACCTGCTTAATGTGATGTGAACACACGCAGCTTTCTTTTTTTCTGGTCATTGGAGCACACTTGGCCCAAGGGCAGGGCAAGACATGGGGCCATAGAGTCAATGCCCCTGGGAGCAGTCCTCAGACAATGATGGTGGGGTGCTGTGGGTAAAGGCTCCAGACTCCTAGCCCCTCGGCTGGGACAGTCTCCCATCCTGTTCCGTACTCACTCAGAGCTCTCCAGTGAGACTGGACTCGCGTCACCCATAATGCTACCTGGCTTGATATTTCCTTCCCCTCCCTGTCTTAGATCTCCTCCCCAATTAACTACCTGAGCCCAAGTAACAGTTTTCCAGATGAACCACACACCCAGAACACGGAAGCAGGCAGTAAAAATGGTAACTCAACTTCACACGATCAGCACCCACAGCTATGATGTCTTGAACATACAGCTGCCTCTGCAGAGCAAGGACTAACATGAGGCAGCCTGGAGCAGGGCGGGGGTGAGCAAGACGATGGATTTGCCACCAGAGAGTGACAAACAGTAGATGGTGACTGCGTGCCATACCCCCTAGTTGGTGTTCCAAACTGGGATTCTGAGCAAAAGATTAAAATGGGGAAAACAACACTTTGGTGCAGATCCACCATGTTCCAGTCATCTTGCTAAACAACTTTGACAGATTCATCATTTCTTTGAATGCTCTTGGCATGTCCGAGTAGATAACCCGTGTGTTACATACACATCTCAGAAAGGCAAACACAGGCAGCATTGCACTGTAGCATGGCACTGTGGTACCAAGCCTATCTGACTCCAAGCTTTTGCTCTTCCCCTTACCTGCCTCACCCCCAAGACCCTAAAAGTTTTATTCTTCAACAGCCAACATGCAATGGAGGGCGGTCAGGGGCTGAGGCACATGGTGGGGCAGCAAGGAGTCTTGAACTCGACTCTGTGGGCAGCTGCAGGCGCTACCTCGGTCCCAGTTTCTATGGGCCAGGAGTCCCGCCATGACTTAACTCTGTTTGGGGCTTCCCGGGGCTGCAGTCAAAGTGCCAGCTAGGCTGCATTCTCATCTGGAAGACCTAGTGGGGAAGATTCTGCTTCTAAGCTCATTCAGGTTGTTAGCAGGATTGATCTCCTTGCAGATGTGTCACTGAGGACCCCAGCCTTCAATGGCCATCAGCTGGAGACTAACCACAGGTACTAGAAGCCGCCCACAGTTCCCCAACATGTGGCCTGTCCAGAGGCAGTTCACAACACGGCAGTTTGCTGCTTCTCTCCTTCCAGTCCACTAAGATGAAGGCATAGGTAATGCAGGATAATCATGGGAGTGACACCCCACCTCCTTTGACGTATGATGGATAGATTTGTTATTTGCATGACTATCACCATCATCCTCACTTGTCATTAATATTATTATTTTTTAGGGGGGCCTGGGTGGCTCAGTGGGTTAAGCCTCTGCCTTCAGCTCAGGTCATGATCTCAGGGCCCTGGGATCGAGCCCTGCATCGGGCTCTCTGCTCAGCAGGGAGTCTTCTTTCCCTGCTCTCTCTGCCTGCCTCTTCTGCCAACTTGTGATCTCTCTCTGTCAAATAAATAAATTTTTTAAAATCCTTTAAAAAATTATTTTTTATAATTATTATTAATTCACTCTTCTGAAGTATAATGCTAAGATCTCATTTAACTTTTGGACAGGAACCTTCTATAGTTCCCAAAGCCTCTGGAGTAAAATCTGTATTCCAAGGCCTGGCATTCTTGCCCCCCTCGTAGCTTCCTAGCTTCATCTTCCCCCTCTCCTGACTCTTCCCCAGCCATGCCCGGCTCTTCAGCTCTTTTTGGCATATGCAGCCCTTCTGCCCAGGCTGCCTTTACTTCTCTTTCCATCAAGTTCATGTACACATCTTTGCCAACTCCTCAGGAAGATGGTCCTAACTCCCCCGGGGCCACTCAGCCTCTCGCCTCTCTGGGCTCTGCAGCTCCGTGCACGTGCTTCTTTAGTACTGGTCACACCAGACCGTGTGACATCAACAGCGAGTTCCAGCCCAACTCTGAACTCTGGCACTTGACATATCAAAGGTCTCGGTAAATCACACTGAATGAATACATAATCAAGATGATCAACATTAGCTTTTCTTTTATGGTCACTTAAGGTTTGCAACGTACATGAAATGGATATGGACAAGTCTGGAGCGAAGACACTGGGCCAAAGACCAAAAGATCCACCTGGATAACCTTGTAGGCCCAGAACCTTTGCCCCATTCTTACCGACTGACAGGCTCTAGAACGAAGCCCCATCTCTGCTGCAGAGCTGTCGGCCCAGCACTTCCCATATTCGCTACTGCTATTCTTGGGGCTCCTCTTCCCCAAAGCCTGCTTGCATATTTTCAGGTCTTTGAATGTTGCAGCCAAACCACTGCTGTACTTCTGAAAGCAGAACCAAAACACACCACCTGCCACTGTCCTCGCTGACTTCCTGCTCCCGGGGCTCCAATGCCAGCCTCCCCTTCATCTGGGCTCGGGGCCCTTGCTTGGGAGCCAGGTCCACTTTCCACATGCTGGCCCTGCACACTGTCCGGGCTCCTCCCTCCTCCGCCCTCCGTGGTTCCTCCTCCAGCCGGGCTCCCTGAGACCTCTGCCCGCTCTGGGAAACCCTGCTACTCACCCTCCTCCTTGCTGAACCACTTCCCCATTTGAATTCTTTGTGTCCCTCCTCCATTTATTCTGGGGAAGCCTGTTCCAAAACCCAGTTGTGACTTCTGTGGGCTAAAGGGCAGGATTAAAAATAAGAAGTTACCATTGTTGGCACCCTAGCTCCTTAGCAGGAAGGAGCTACAAAGGTAATGTGACTTGACTAGGCACAGAGGCTGCTAGAAATGCCCATCCCAGCCAGGTCCCTGGAAAAGGCAGTGGGGAAAAACTAGGCCCACCAATGAAATCAGTTTTCAGTTTCTCCGGAAACGCCAGGGATATTAAATATGCCCATTTCATAGATGACTGCTCTCAATTTTGAAACTAACTGAAATCCACAAAAGCAAGACTTGAGCCAGGGAAAGGGAGGGACAAGCTTGTGACCCAAGACAAACCCCATAAAACCTGGTGAGGCCAAGTTTCTCCCAAAAATGAGAAGGATTAGATCCTCCACTTAGGAAGACTGAGAGAATCAAATGAGATAATAATTCAAGGGACTAGCATAGCTTGGAATATAGAGAAAAGTCTTGCCAAGCAAAGCCAATTACCTTCTCCTTTAAACTTGCTGCTGCTGCCCTCCATGGACGGCCGCTGGGGGGGTTGTCTGCTCTCTAGAGCCGCTGTGGCTGGAACACACCAGGTCCCATCAGAGGCTGCAAGCAGGCCTGCCGCCAGTCCAGCTGGGGTAGCAAGTGGCCCTGAGCCAGCATCCTCGGCAACTTCAGGAGCTGCTCGGAGGGGTGGCTTTGATGTGAAGCCAAAAGAGGACTTGTTACAATTATCTAAATTATTCAAGGCCCCCACAACAGTCAGAGAGTACAGGTTGCTTGCAAGTTCTAGATTCCCTGCCTGCTGCGCCCTATCACAGCAGCCCGATTCTCGGTGGCCCCAACAAATCAGGCTGCCTCGCCCTCGGTGCCTTGGCACATACTTGAGTCCCTACCTAGAAACCCCTTCCTTCCCCTCTGTAGCTAACAAAACTCTCCTCCTGCTGCAGGTCTCAGCTCCACAGCCCCTCTTCTAGCTGTCTCTGCCTGTCCCTCCCCAGGGCCCTCCATATGTGGCATCTTTCACTCTCTGCTATTATTAGCCACGTATGTGCCTGGATCCCCAACATTTGGAGGGTTCACAAAGGGCAGGGAGTGAGCTTTGCTCACCCTCTTTGCCACAGAGAAGTTCTCAACAAGTGTCTACCGAAATGCATTTCTATGATTATGTGGTAGGAGGAAGAACCAAAGCTTTAAAACTCAGAGACCTCTTTTTGAATTCTAGCTGTTTGACAAAAGAGCCCATGACTGGTTTGATTCTTTAGCTTCTGTTCACCTCGATTTCCTTTTCATGAAAGAGAACGATGAGCTGAATCTCAGAGAATGACTCTGAGAAAACACACACACATATACACTCTCTCTCTCTCTCTCTCCAGGGACCAGGGTTCCCCAGTTAGAGAGACACAGAGAGTGAGCCATTTACACTGACACTCTACTCAGTGGTGTTTCCTAGATGACTTGGTCTCAGACTCCTGAATATCCAGGCACTAAGTTCTAGGAGTTGTTGGCTTGGGAGGGAACTAGGCCTCCTAAGCTTCCCTCTCAAGGACAGATACGCCTCAACCCTGGCCAAGGTCAGAGCCCTTCCCACAGACCTCAGCCAGAGCCCACCTCCCTCCCTGTACACAGCCTCCAGTGACTCTGAAAGGGGTACTTCCAGAGGATCCTCTCGTGAGCTAGACTGGACAAGGCCCTGGCTCCTAAATTCAGATCCTGGCTGGCTGGCACACCAAGAAACAGA
Source organism: Mustela erminea (assembly GCF_009829155.1). Lineage (NCBI taxonomy): Eukaryota > Metazoa > Chordata > Mammalia > Carnivora > Mustelidae > Mustela > Mustela erminea. The sequence continues at coordinate 24,548,384 of NC_045625.1, forward strand.
AGGGCAGCTGGAAACCTCAAAAGAGGACCCATTTTTCCAGAGCACAAGTCAAGAGTTTCAGCCCACGATCCTTTTCCTATCTTCAAGAAGATTTATACCATGGGTAGAATATTAGTTAGGATAAGACTGAGTGATATTTCAGTAACAAATAACCTCCCGAATCTCAGTGGCTTACAATCACAAAGGTTTCTTGCTCCGGTATTTGATGGCTCCTAAAGCCTTCCCAGGACAGCTGCTCTCTACACAATGGCTCAAAATGGCAACTCCACATCAGCATGGCCAAGAAAGAATGAGCACGAGAGTCTCACTCAGCAGTGACGCATTCCACCGACATGGATATGCCTGTGAACTTCATCTGTTTACTCTTGTAGGTTGTCAGCTCCTTCTGGATGTCAAGCTAAGGAGTTAAGAGTTTCATCCCATAGGAGATGGGAGGCTTTGCACATTTTTCATGAAGGGAGTGATGCAAGCTCCCATGAGGATGTGAGTTGACCCGGAATCCCTAGAAACCTGGAACCAGAACCGGTTCCGGAAGCGGTCAAATGTTTTCACAGTACACATTCTCTCCGAAAGGTAGGACTTCTAGGTCCTAGTTGTGTGGCAAGAATTCCTCTGATGTCAAGAGATACCTCATCTCTTATTCACGTGTTTGCATGTGAATACATACATATGTATATCGCACAGTATGTTAAGACATTTTGATATTGGTTTGTGTATAAAAACTCTCCGAGGAAGACAAGCAGTAAGAAAAACTGAAATTACCCAGAGCTTAGTATTGAAATTATAGAGGAGGATGGTCACTTTTTCTACAGAGAGCTAGAGTGAAGGAGTCCTTGACCCAGTGCCCATGTGTACAGTGCCTGGCATGCAGATCGTTTAATGGGGTTTGATGCTTTCTATTTCTGCAAGGAAATAAGCTAGGAGATATCAAATATGCCGTATCAATGTCAAAATGAGATGACCTCTTAAGTTCTTCCCTGCTCTGACATCTATAAAACTCAGGTGCACAGGGGCTACATGACCTACCCAAGGTCTGTGACCCCTCCTAAGCACTGTGGGGTTATCAGAAGCCTGAGACAGTGACATCTGGCACAAATCTTTTGAGGTTGGTCAGTTTGTTTTTGTTTGTTTTCTCATCACAAGCTACTTCTCAGAAGTAGTCCATGTCTGAGTCCACATTGATTATTTTATACCAAAATGACCGATTATTTATGTAGAAATAATATTTTTAAGTTATTAATAAAAAAGTTGTTTTTAAGAATTATTTTACTGGGGCACATGGGTGGATCAGTGGGTTAGGCCTCTGCCTTTGGCCCAGGTCATGATCTCGGGGTCCTGAGATCAAGCCCCACATCGGGCTCTCTGCTCAGTGGGGAGCCTGCTTCTCCCTCTCTCTCTGCCTCTCTGCCTACTTGTGATCTCTGTCTGTCAAATAAATAAATTTAAAAAATTAAAAAAAAAAAAAAGAATTATTTTACTGAGAGGTGCCTGTGTGGCTCAGTCAGTTAAGTGGCTACCTTCAGCTCAGGTCATGATCCCAGGACCCTGGGATGGAGTCCCACATGAGCCTCCTTGCTCAGCAGGGAGCCTGCTTCTCCCTCTCCCTCTGCCATTCCCCCTACTTGTGTGTTCAGGCTCTCTCTCTCGCTCTCTCTGCCTGCCACTCTGCCTGCTTGTGTGCATACTAGCACATGCTCTCTAACTCTCTCTCTCGCTGACAGATAGATAGATAGATGAATGAATGAATGAATGAATGAATGAATGATTTTACTGAGGGGTGCCTGGGCGGATCAGTCAGTTGAGTGTCTGCTTGTTGATTTTTGCTCAGGTCACGATCTCAGGGTCATGGGCCCCAGCTCTGTGCTGGGTTCTACACTCGGTGCAGAGTCTGCCTGTCCCTCCCTCTTCCTCTGCTCCTCCCCTGGCTCACACGCTCTCTGTCCAACTCTAAAATGAATAAATAAAATCTTCTAAAATAAATAAATAAAATAAAAACGGCTGATGTTTTAAAAAAAAAAAGAATTATTTCATTAATTTTATTTATAAAAGAGCAAAATATAAGACCATCACTGTTAGCCCAGTACTGGTCCCTGCTCCACCTAGGTAAATGAGAATGCTGGGATCAGAACGAATAGTTGGATGGGTACATAACTATGGAGGACCATTCAGTTCTGACTGCCAATTACATCACAGAGAGCTACTCTGAGCTTAAAGGATGACAGATTCACACCGTAGCGGATGAGGGCTAACTGTGATCCAGAGACTGGCTACAGAATTCAACAGGCATCTCAAACTATCACTACAAACTTTTTCTAAGGAACGATGAGGTGGGTGGTTTTAGCTTCATCCCTCTCCCAATTAAGGCTAAGCAGACCAGGTGCTTAATAAATCAGACCCACCCTCCAAGAACATTGAAGAACCTTAGGATAAACTGGCCTTTCATCAAAATCTGTTAATTTCTTCTGGATTATTTGATTTCATTTAGACTGTATGTATCAACAAGATTTCTCCAGAAAAACAAAATCAATAGCATCTATCCATCTACTTACCCCTTTATCCTTCTATCACCTACACACCCATCTATGTCTATGTGTGTATAAACATGTATGTATATATACAAATATATGTGTATGGATATGTATACATAGTCTAAAGTCTGGAAAGCAGACTAGAAACTCCAGCAGAAATTGCTGCTGTGGGGTGCCTGGGCGGCTCAGTAGGTTAAGCCTCTGCCTTCTGCTCAAGTGCCTAGACCTTCAGCTGATGAGATGAAGCCCACCTACATTCTCAAGAGTAGCCTCCTTTATTTAAGGCTGATTGTAGACATTAACCACATCTACCAAAACCTTCACAGTAGCACCTACAGTCATGACTGATAAGAAATTGGGCACTGCCACCTAGCCAAGTTGACAGAAAGCTACCCATCACACTGAGTTCAAGTCATTTCTCAAAACCTGTGATTCCACTGGATGTGAGGCAAATTCACTATAGGAGACCCACACTTTGTCCAGTTTCCAGAAGTTCAATCTATCTGTCCAAATCAACCACACACACTTTTGTTTTTGTCCTTGTAATTTTGAGTTCAGTGTGCCCACATGTCTTGTCACATAACATCAATTAGGAAGCCAATGTATGAGTCATGGAGTGTCTGGCAGGATGAACTTTTAAATCCCCTGATGAGGCTTTTATGACCCAACTACCTGATCGCCCTAAAATAAACCCAATCCCCATGTTCTGCTTCACCTTCTTCTAAGTACCCTGTGGCCTGGAAGTGACTCAGAGCTCAAGAATGAAGAAAACAGTCAGAATTCCAATCACTTCCTCCAACCTACCTTCAGTGAGCCTGACTTACGAAGTAGAAACCCTACAGATGAATGAGGAGAGTGGAAGCTGAGCCCAGCAACCTTCTCTTTGGGTGTGAATGAACAATTGTAACATTCTTTTCCATCTGGGTCAAGGAAAACTCGGTTTTTCTGCTTTTAGCTTGCGCATCTTGGATGCCACATTGGCAGGAGGAGAGCCCTGCTTTTTTTATGTGTTAGGAAGTTGGTAATTTCTCAATTGCAAAACGAAAAAGATAGTAAGCAGCAAATTCTCAGAAGAATGTGGAACAACCATCAAGCACAGCTGATAAGAGTATAAATGCGTACAACCACTTTGGAACCCAGTGTGGCAATGGCTGTGATTTTCCAGTGGTTCTTCTCTTGCATTTATATCTAACAGAAATACACACATGGGAATGTTCACAGCAATGTTCCTCATAATAGCCAAAAGCTGGAAACAACACAAATGTCTATCACCAGTAGAGTGGATAAATAAATATATTCACACGATGGAATACAGCTATGAGAATGATGATCTGTAGCTACACGCAACATCAGAGAAGAATGTCATAAATGTAATATTGAGCCAAAGAGACAAGACACACAGAAAGGGGCATGTATAACTATCACCAACAGACGGAACGAGTCCATACTGTAGGAAGTCGGGACTATGGTTGACCACTGGAGGGAATACTGGGACAGCAAAGGGTCACCAAGGGCCTTCTACAGCGATTAATAATGTTTGACTCTCTATCACTGCCTAATAAATTACCCCCAAACTTAGGGCCTTAAAACAACGACCATTTCTTGCTATCTCATGAGTGTGTGGGTCAGGAATTCAGGCAAGGCTCAGCTGGGTGATTCTGTCCCATGTGCTTTTGAAGAACACCCCTCAGTGGTCTTTAGCTGGTAGAAGGACCGCTGCTCTCTGGGGCCCAGAAGAGCTGTCCTCACAAGTGCTGTGCTTGGCAGGGATCACTGGAAGTCGGGGCCCCCTGAACTCTCAACACCAGTGTCTATAGGTGGCCTCCGTGACAGTACAGTTTCCAGGCAGCTGTACATCTTATACTATCTATGAGAGATCTCGGGCTCTTTCCAAGATGCCCAGGAGAAAGCTCCAAGATTTCTTATAATCTAGCCTTGGCATCATTTTCAGTTCATTCTGTTGGTCAAAGAAGTCACTAGAACCAGTCTAAATTCAAGGGGAGAAGAGGAAGAGATTCCACTTCTCTGGGGGAAAGGGCATGCCACGCACGTGGAAGGAAGGGCCATCAGCCATCTTGCACACGAGCCAGCACAGGCAATGTTTCTCAGTTTGGGTCGTGTCTACAGGCCACATTCAGTCTGTGAAAATTTACCAAGCTGTATACTCATGACAGGTGCCCCTTGCTGCATGTGTATGGCCGTAGACTGACTAAACATTCAGTCTGTGTCACCCCAAAATTCACATGTTGAAACCTAATCCCTAAAGTGATGATATTTAGATGCAGGGCCTTTGAAAAGTGACTGGGATTAGAACCCTTATTTTAAAAAAAAAAAAAAAAAAAAGACCCCAGAGAGCTCCCTCACCCCTATCTCCATGTAAGGGCACAGCAAGAAGAAGGCCATCTGTGAACCAGGAGGCAGGCTCTCACCAGACACAGACACTGGTCCCTTGATCCTGGACTTCCCAGACTCCAAAGCTGTCAGAGCAGCCTGAAAGGACTAAAACAGAATGATTTTAAGTAAAAGTTTACTTTTAAAAAGAATCATTAAGCAGCATGGCCCTGGGAAGGGGCTGGTCCCATTTGGGCACTCTTGCAGCCCGAGCGTAATCTGGCTTCGGGCCCTTTACCAGCCCTGTGCTCTGGGGCCACATGGATGAGAATTCTCTGGCCCATTTCCCTGTAAGGCCCTATAATGGCTCCACCAGTTTTAATGAGGAAGGAACATAACCACTGTCCCCTGAATTACTATGAGGGAGAATGAGAAGATCTAAGAGAGAACTCCTGGCGTACCCTGGCTTCTCAGTAAATAAACTTCATTTCACTTCAAACACTGCCTCTGACCCCCACTTCCAAGCTGCAGAGGAAGTCGGCAGCTAAGACTTCCTAGAAGGCCCCATACGGATCCAGAGAGCTTTCCGCCCCCTCCCCATGGTCTTCACCTTGTAAGCAGAGAAAAGGGTACATTCTCAGGTTCCTATGCCTTCGGGGGGGTGGGGGGGAGGCGGTCCCCAGGTCAGAAGCCAATGAAAACACTCTGTGACTGCCAGAACAAGACCAAAGTCCCCAAGCGGGGTGACAAGTGAATCACCTCAACTCATGCTTAGTCACTACAAGGTACTTTCCACACAGACACATGGAGATGGTTACCAAAGAAATGTCTGCTGGCCACGCTCACATTAGCTCAAAGAAAATGTTGTTGTAACCTTTACTTTGGAGGGGGAAAAAATAGCATCACTTTCCCTTTTCCTTTCCTTTTCTTTTTGGAGAGAGATCTGTTGGCAAAACAGTCAAAGTGGTTGTTTTTGTTTACCCTGGAGAAAGTTTCCAGATAGCTCTGAATCCCAAGCCTTGTGTATGTGTCAGGCCCTTCAAGTCTTAAGCACTTAATGTCTAAGTGTGTAAACAACCTCCTTTGAGGGGACTGTTGTAGGCCTTCCAGATCACGGGGGCCTCCCACCGTGTCCTCTGATCACCGGCAGAGTTGTCCAGACTTAGAGGAGCAAGGGGGCCAGGAGTTCAAATCCTCACTCTGACCTGTACTGTCCGTACAAACTAGGGCAATGGCATTCCACTTTCCTGGGCTCCTTCCTTCCTCATCAACAATGACAAGGGTTAGGAATGCTTATCATGGAGTGGTTATGAACTTTAAGTGAGGTGACGTGTGAAACACCACAAACAATGCTCGGCACTTACATAGTAGTTGATTAGTTAAAATGAGTTCATCCCCTCCTCCCTGTCTCCAGATCCTTCTTTCCTTCCCCATTTACCTCTTCACCTTTCTCTTCTTAAATTCCCTCTCTTCCTCTTCCTTTCCTGCACTCCAAACTCAATCAACCCCCAATTCTCTCCTCCCCACTCTACTGTCTGCATTTTTTTCCCTCTGCCTTGTTTTCAAGTCTCAAACCCCTTCATGTGCACTCACAGCCATTCCTCTGGCTGGTACAGCCTTGGCAGGGTGTCTGTTGAAAGCCAGCCAAATTCTGGTTAAAAACACTGCAATTCTTGGCCAGACTTTCTCTCCTTACAAACGAGGGTGATGTTTCAGGCACGGGAAGTCTTCCCATCCATTTAGGCCCCAGGGAAAAAAAATAGCAATGCCTCAGTGTGTGGCCTTAGGTGGACAGCGATGTGAGGCTCTGGGTATTGACAGAAATAAATCTGGTGTTTCTGAAAATTGTGAAGCATGCGCAGTGGATGTGTCATCCCAGCAAAAGTGAGTCAGTCCCCAGGCTGGGGCCCAAATCTGGCTGCATTCGCATTCTAAATAGAAAGTATATTCCTGGCTAGCCTAACATTAGCAAATTGGCGGTCAATGAGCACAGAAAGAGAGAGGCCAAAGAGGAGACATGCAAATCTATATTTGCAAGAAGTTTTACTGGAAAAATGAAGTTCTCGCTTGGTGATTTTTGAAAAAGTCTTTCCTTCCCCTTCTTTCTCTTTCTACCCTGCTATCTGCTCTCTCTACAAGCTTTTCCTTCCATTATTACCTTAGCAGAAACTTCTAGAATGGCCTTTGAAAATAGGACCAGAGCATTGATGGATGAATGGATAAAGAAGATGTGCTACATCTCCACCATGGAATACTACTCAGCCATAAAAAAGAAGGGACTCTTGCCATGTGTGACTGCATGGATGGATATTGAGGACTTTGCTGTGCGAAAAAGGTCAGATGGAAAAAGACAAATACCATATGAACTCACTCCTTATGGGTGGAATCCAAAAGAAAAAAAAAGCAACAAGCTCATAGGTACAGAGAAGAGACTGGTGGTTTCCAGAGGGGGAATGGATGAAGGGGCAAAGAGGTACCAATTTTCTGTCATAATAAAATAAGTAAGTCATGAGGATATAACATACAGCATGGCAACTATAGTTAATAATACTGTATTGCAGATCTGATAATTGCTAATTTTTTTAAAGATTTTATTTTTATTTATTTGTCAGAGAGAGAGAAAGAGAGATCACAAGCAGAGGGTATGGGAGAGAGAGATGTAGGATTCCCACTGAGCAGAGAGCCAATGCACAACTCAATCCCAGGACCCTGAGATCATGACCTGAGCTGAAGGCGGAGGCTTAACCCACTGAGCCACCCAGGTACCCCAATGAAAATTGCCAAATCTTAAAAGTTTCATCACACAAAAAAATGTATGACTATGTGAGGTAATGGATGTTAGCCAGACTTACTATAGTGATCATTCTGCAATATATATAAATATCAAATCATTATGTTATACTTGAAGCTAATACGTTACATGTCCATTATCTCTCAATTAATTTTTTTAATTACTGAATACTAAAGATTTTGTAAAGTAAAAAGAAAATAATATCGCAACACTGCACTAATGCAATGCAATCAATTGGATGTTATAACCTTTGGAGTAAGGCAGTCCTGAGTTCAAATTCTGATCCTACCTCCAACTACCCATGGCATGTGTGTCTGTGTGTGTGTGTGAGAGATAGAGAGAAAAAAAAACCGTTAGCAAATTTCTAATCTCTTCTGAGCATCACAATTCAACCAAAAGGGAACATTCTGCTTCTTCCCCATGAAGAGTAGAGAAGGTAACATCCGTGGCACCCGACCCTTGACAGGTGCATCACGTCAATGCCACCTTCCTCTTCCTTTCCCTGGGAAGGTAGAGTCTGTACCTCCAGTGCCTCTTCACCCCCAGTTCCCTGTACCTTGGGCTGGCCTTCTGGAGGCCAAGGGCACTGAACCCCTGTGAGCAGCAGTCAGAGCAGCTGGCTCCACCACACCAGCTTCAGCTCTCTGCTCCAGACAGATTCTGGAGAAAAGAAGCCACGCCGGCCCAGGGCCTCTTGTGCCAGCCTCCCTGGCAAGCACAGACGCCTGAATCACGTGGTCTCCACGGTGCCAGAGGAAGTGATGCAACCACCCTCAGGCTTTGGGTCAGCCAGGAGGAAAGTGTCCTGTTACAGTGTGGGTGTAGCTGGCTTCAGGGCTCCAGGCCTGCACCCTGTCGCGAACCCACAGCAAAGAGGCAGCAGGAGATGCTGTCTTTCTGCATACACTGTCTGCTGTTTACCCTGCTTTGTGCACCACCATCTGGGCCCCACAAAGGGCCAAGCCAAGCAAGTCATCCCTGGCCCTTGGCTTCTCCCTTCCCCTTGCTCCAGCTTATAAGCTGCCCTCACTACAAACACCTGTTTCCTTTCGCTTAGACCCTGAGGGGTAGAGCTATTCTACTGACTTCATATGCATAGCAGGAACATAATTGAATTCAATTATAATAACTATACTCATTAAAAACCTATGTAATGTTCATTAAGTAGCCTAGGTAATATGCAATTAATAGCATTAACATATGAATTGTGCATTGGGTCACTAATATGCACATTATGTATCATATGTATACATTATGTATAAATGTATGTATTAATTACAGCACATGCCAGAAAACACAGCATTCAAAGCTTGCAGGCCTGTCCCAGTTATAAACCCTTTGATCTCATCCAAACCCCTTTTATGGAACAGCTTTTTCATTAATTGGAATATTTGCTTTTCAGCTCTCTACACAAAGATGGCTGTTGGAGAGAAAGGACTCTGAGAAGCTGGTCAATGCTAGAGTTGAATAAACCTGAGAGGCCTGTACTGGAGTTTATCCTGGAGAAGGGCCATGATCTTGAGAGAGTAGCATTCAGATTTCTGGGTTTTGTCCTAACTTCTGCCAACACTTCCCCTGCCAATCACTACCACCTCCAATGGGACATCCATTATCTGGGAAATGGGCATAATAGTACTTGACATCATCAGGACATTAAGTAGTTTATCTCATTAGGAAGACTAACTTGCTTTGGAAACACAGAATGGCAATAGCATTGAGCATCACTGCCAGGAAGTTCCCTATTGGTAGCTTCTCCATTAAGGAAAAATAGCTGCTCCAACACAGCATGCCCTTGACATGCCCTTGTCCAACGGTACTCAACCATGATGAGCAGGCATCAGTAATGGCTGCCCTTTAAGTGGGGTTCTTTCATAGTTTCTCTTCAAGGTACATTCCAGCATTGCCTGGTGCCTCAAGTTATCTACCATCTCCATTTTATAGAATTTGGAAGGTGAGTCCCTGGTGAATGAAGTAAGTTACCCAAGGTGAACTCAGAAGACCTCCCTGGCATGAAGGAGATGATTAAAGATAGAGAGACATGCATCCCAATACTCTACACCTGGTTTCTGACTCTATACCTGGCCTTCAACTCCTTGGCTGTAATGAGGCAATTTTTGAAAACTCACACCCACCTACTTATTCTTCTCCTTATTTGTTGCTGCCTATCAGGAGAGCTCTTGGGATCCCACCTCTAATGAATCTGCCAACCCATACTATCTACTCTTCTAGCATTTGAGTCTTCATTGACCCCCTGCTTTAATCCAGGCACTGTGCTGGACACTGGGGCTAAAAGCATAAGCAGATCATGACTCCACCTTCAAAGAGCTCAGTGACACAGTCTTAGGTTAGGCCTTGGCTCCCTGTTTCTCAACTATGGATGACCTACTGGCTTCTTTGCTTTGAATATTACCTCCTTCCCAACCAGCCTTCTCAACAGCCATGAGAATATGCTTTCTAAAATGCAAAACTGGCCCTGTATTCACTCCCCTTCCTGAATCCTTTAATGGACTCCTATCTTTTACAGAACAAAGTTAGAGCCCATTCATTTGGCATTCAAGGACCATTTAAATGTGCTTCTGTCTCTTCCTCTTTCCCACCTGCCATATGCACCAACATCACTGGATTTCCCACCCAGAGATTCTTCCACTCCTGCAGGATGACTTGCGGCCCCTTCCATGAAGTAGTAAAGCTGATTTCTCTACCCACTGTATTTTAGTTGGCCATATAACTGTTTTTGACCAATAGGGCATTAGCAAATATGAAAGCAAGCAAAGGCCTGGGAAAAAGTATAGTGCGTTGGGCCTGCCCTTCCTTTTTTGCTGTGGGCATCTTCTGCCACTATACTCACAAAGCCCAGATAGGCTTCTTGAGGATAAGGCCCATGTGTAAGGGGACCCCAGCTAAGAATGAGACATGCAGGTAATACCATCCCAACTATTCAGCTAAGCTGGTTCAGACCAGAAGAATAACTCAGCTGTCCCACAAAATATTTTTAAAAAACAATAAACATCAGTAGCGAAGTCACTAAGTTTTGGGCTGATCTGTTACACAGCAAAAGCTAACTGATACAAATTCATAACTGCACATGTTCTTTGCACCCCTGTGCTCTACCCCATATGGTCCCCCTTGACTGGAATGCAGTTCACCATCCTCCTGTGCCTGAACACACTTCAGTTCTGTTCACTGGATGACAGGATTTCACTAGGCAAAGAAAGGAAGAGATGTCCCTACAGAAAGAAGGCGATGAACTGAAGTTTACATTGGATATGCATGTTGCCCTCAATATTCTTTGCTTCTCTTAGGCTCATTCTCCTGGGTGGGCAAAGAGCTCTCAGCAGTATATGTCCTCTCCTTTTTCAGGATGGATGAAACACTGGGTATCTCTCAGACCACAGACCAAAACCGAACTCGCACTAAGGCTGTGCCTGCGCCTGACTCATCCTCCTCAACCTCTTCATCCCTCACCCTACCTCTGTGTCCCTCACTTCCCTAGGAGGGCACTTTGTCCAGCAAAGGTTCTCGGTTCATCACTAAGTTTCTTGAAAAGACCCAAATCAGTCACCTGGGCATGCAAACAGTGATCGCCCCCAGTGTGTCTTCTTTATCTTTGTATCCTCATCCAATAGAACCCCAAAGAATTGGTTGAACTAACTAATTAATGTATCACGAGGGAGCTCCAGGGAGTTGTGCAGGAGAGAGCAAGCAGTTTGGAGTCAAACAGATGGGAACTTAATCTCCACTTTTACATTTCAGGTAGCGTGTCCTTGGACAAGCCACTTAACACTCTACATCCTCAGGCACTGAGTAGGTGGGTGAGGGCAGGAGTGAGGGAATGCCTCTAAAGTGAAGGTCAAAATCCTTTCTGCACAGGAAGGTCATGAGGACTCATGAGTCTTGCAGCTAAAACACCTGGCACCTGGGAGACCCTCAAGCCAAGTTCTGGTCATCTTCTGTTTCTCTGTAGCTGTCCATGAGCTCTGGCCACTCTGGGAAGGAGGTGGAGCAGGGCCTCACAGCCAAATGGGCTCCAGACTCTGGCTCCCTCTTGGATCATAAGACGCTCTCTCCCACACCACATGGATGTCCTGAGCTGGAAGGAAACACAACCCCACGTTTGCCCAGCACCCACTTTGTGCTGGGTGCTTACCTACCTTAGCTCACCACCCTTCTTCTTTATGAAGGGAAATGAGATGGTGCCTGCTAGTGTGGTTTGTGAACTATAAATCAAGATGCAAATTCTTAGGGTTACCTTGCTAGGAGGAAACAAAGGCCTCAGGTAAAGAGTTCAGTGCTCACCCCCTGGTCCCCTCCTGGAGCCTGCACCTGTGGATGGCAAAAGGCCCTGGCGGAATTTTATATTGGAAATGGTATTAGTGGAGGAGGGTGGAGTTATAGTCATTTATTCCTTCCCTCACTCACTCATTCATTCACACATACACACACACACACTCCCCACTGATTCACTCATGTGTTTATTTGTTCTCTAAAGGTGAGGTCTCTGTTGTGCTGTGTGCATGTATGCGGAAGGGTAAGCATGAGGGGAGCCGGGGTGGCTCAGCGGGTTAAGCCTTCAGCTCAGGTCATGATCCCAGGGCTCAGGGTCCTGGGATCCAGCCCTATGCTGGGCTTCCTGCTCAGTGGGAGTTTGCTTCTCCCTCTCCCTCTGCCCCACCTGTTCCTGCTCTCTCTCAGATAAATAAAATCTTAAAAAAATAAAGAAAGAAGAAGGGTAGGCCTGAAAGCAGGGGGGCACCGTTTGCCTTCTAAGCCTATCACAGGGCCTGCAAAGATGGAGTTAGCCTTTGTGACAGGCTACAGTGGGGGCACAGTGTGCAGAGGGCAGGCTGAGTACAGAGAGGACACTGAGCTGCTAGGATCTAGAAGCCCCCTCCAAAAGGTTACTGTTTGCCCCCTTGCAAGCTGGAGCAACTGAAAGCCCAAGAGCAAAGAGCTGACTAAGGTACTTGTCTAGTTCTTCCTGCCATCAAAGGCACCTGGATCTGCTGTCCCACTGCAGTTCCCCCAGGGGACTAGAGTCCAAGTAATTGGGGTCCCAGTTCCACCAAGCATTCCCTTGTATAAACTTGGGCAAATCACTTGACTTCTTTGAACCTCACTGGGAGGTTAATGACCTTCCTTGCCGAATGGCTGTCATTCAAGCAGTTACAGCTCAGTGGTGAAACGGGCAGCACAGGGATCAGGTGACATGCCAATTCTGCTATCTGTGAGCTGAACCTCTTGGATCCTCAGTTTTCCCAGCTGTAAGGTGGGCATTATCACATTTCCTTTGAGGTCATGGGATTCAAAAGGGGGGACTGCATGTAAAAAGATTAACACAGTGCTCAAACATAGTAAGCACACAATACCTGGTCTCTCATATTCTATCCTTACTACTATTGATAGGATTACTGCCTGACACTTGGGACTCTACCAGAACTGTAAGCTCATTCCATGCTGTTGCCTCACATACTCCCTAAGATCTTGGGCCAAACTTTGACTCCAGGCCCATGCAGTGCCCCCTCGCAGAGTTCCAGTGCACACTTTGAAGAAGGAAAGAACTGCCAAAGAAAATCCAGCAGCACGGTTTTCCTATCACAGAAAAATAAAAAATGCAAAACACTTGCCGGAACACATCAGTGTTTTTGCCCAGGGACTTCCTAAAAATCTGAGGGCCTTTCCACAGCTATCCCGGCCCATGCTTGCCACCAGGATATTTCCCAGCAGACATGGCTGGTGCCCCAAGCCAGGCGCCGAGGAACGGGCTGGGGAAGTCCCTGCCAGGCAGACGCGCCCAAGGCTGAGCTGTGCTCACCTACCCAGTCTCGCTGGCCTGCAGGGAATGTGCAGAAGGCTCTGGGTTGTGTCCAGACTTCTGAGGAAGAAGGCCTGTTCACCTCCAGAGCAGGAGATGCATCGTTCTCCTAGCACCCTGGCTGTCCGCCACCCTGGTGCTCTGCAGAGAGAAATTCCCATTCTTTACCATGGCTCCTGCCCCCTGTGGCTCTCCTGTTTGAGCAGAGCTGGGCCATGACCCAAAGCCTCCCTGTGCCCTGGGGAAGGGAATCTAATCCTCACAGTGCAGAAGGATGGAGATGCTGGATGCAACCCTACAGCTCCCTGAGAACAGAAGCTACTCAGATTCATCACCACGTGCCGGCAGCTGCTGGCATGGCTTCTAGTACACAACGGATGCTCCAAATTTGACAAGCAACTAAGCAACTGATCAGGTTCCTGAGCAACTATGGCATGGGGGTGGGGTGGGGGATTGGGGACAAAAGAGATTAGCCCTCACTGAGTACCAGTGGCTCTAGGTGCTCTATTAGCTCATTTAATTCTCAGACTAACCAACAAAGCAGATCTTCTTAGCCCCATGTTGCAGGCGCTTTGTAGAACAGAAGCTCAGGAAAGCTAAATAAGCTGACCACTGGGACAGGAACCAGGTTTATCTGACTCCACTGCAGCCCCTGCCTCTCAGGAAAGGGGAATGTGGATCTCCAGGTTAGCAAGACGTCAGTCTCCAGATGGACTCGCATAGTGCTGCCCCACGGCTCCAGGCATGGGGACAGAGACAGACTGAATCACTGCAGACCAAGGCCCTGCATCCTGATCAGGATGCCAGTCCACAGAGAAGATGCAGAACAAGGATAAAGGAAGTGGCATTGTTGGTGAGCTGGGGGTGGGAGAGCCAGAGGGCACACCACGAGCATTACCGGTGAGTCAGCACAAAAGGGCTTTGAACATCCAGGGCCATACAAGTGCAAAGCCCTAGTACTCCCTATTGTGTGTAGGTCAGGAAGACTCAATGCAGGAAGAGCCTCTGAAGTCCAGATCCAGGCAGGAAAGTAGTTAACAATAAAAATGAGAACTGCCACTTTTAATTGCCTACACTGTCCAGACACTCTGCTAGTAATTGTATTAATTCTGCTAAATTATTGTAGTTAGTCCTCACAATAAGTCTAAGAGGTGAGTGCTATGATCCCATTTTATAGATGGGAAAACCAAGCCTGGGCTACATTAACTGACCACACAGCTGGTGAATGGCACAGTCAGAATCTGCACTCACATCTGACTGACGGTAGTGCCAGGTCTATTTCATAAGCCCCAAAGGCCACAGGCGCCAGGCAGTTTCCACAAATGAGGGAAGTGTGGTGGGCATGATGGGAAGTGGTGGAGAGTGTAGAAAGCTCGAGAGCTCACGCTGTCTAAAGAGGCAGTTGCTCCTCAGCTTCAGTCAAGGCTTCCTATTTGAGGACACCTACCCAGCATGGCCAGATCTTCTCATTTCAAGATCACCCAGCTGTAATTTCTACTTCTGGGTATAAGATCCAATATCTAAATGTTGGAGATTCATTTTTTAAAATCTTAGTCACTTGGCAGTCTAAACAAAGCCAGTCTGAAAAACAGATGGCCTACAGGTCAGCATTTTGCAATCTCTGTACCACAGTGTGGGGTGGTAGAGAGCACCCCGTCACAAGAGGCACTCAAGCACATTCTCTACAACTGATCTGAGGGCTGATGAAGAACCAGTTGCAGGGAGAGATGCTGAGGGTGGGCCCTTAAGGTTGCAATTCTGAGACTGTATGAGCCATGAGCTGGCAGAGTGGAAATGGGAGGGTGCCCCCAAGCCAGAGAGGAAGAGAGCCGGGAACATCCCCTTCATCTTCTTACACCCCCAACTCCAAAAGATGGCTCCCCATCGTCCCTTTAGCCTGGCATTCAGGAATGGTTCTGCCCTAAACAACCACTGCCACAGCTCAAGGAAAGACTTCCAGGACACCTGCCCGGCCTTGTCTCTCCTCCTCTCCCGGCCACTTCTGCAAACTCTCATTCCCTACAGGACCGCAGAGGAGGGCTGCCTGTCGCTGGTCTCTTCCCCCCCAGAGTCCATAAACCCCTGATACTTCTTCCCCAACCATTCACAGCACCCGACCAATACAGCACACAAGAGCTTAATGCTAGGCATTCAGGACACCACCACAGACAAGACACAGGGTCCCTTCCGCATGCAACTCCAGTGAGACCACACCGTCGTCCTGGCCTGGCTGTGCAGGAGATGTGCAGCGAACACTTGCTGAGTGGAAACAGATGTTGATGAAATGGAGATGACTTTGACCCCCCCCCCCGCCCTCCTCTCCTCAAGCCCCTGCACCTCCTCTGCCCCACAAGCACCCCGCCCTGTTGCATCTTCCTTAATATCTCTCGCAGGCATGGGAAGAGGCACAGTGGAAAACAGCCCTGGGAACCTATAAAGAGTGGTGTCTTTTTTTTTTTTTAATGTTCTCACTGCCCCCACCCCCGCCGCCAACCATGGCAAAGGCCCGCTTCCAGACACACTCCTCATGAAATTGGAAGCTGGATTGGCCTCTGCTGTGGCAGGCAGCCCTGGGTTGGCTGCCAGGGCCTGGGGGTGGAGTACAAATAGCCCCATCCCCCCCTCAGGGAGACCAAGAGCCAACAGCTCACCCCCCTGGGAACCCAGCCAGGTTACTTTCAGGCCAGGGCCTGAGCACAGGGACCCTAATCAACTAACAACCCCCACCCTTCCTTCTGCAAACACCCCCGTGGCCAGCCATGGGGCGCGCCAATGGGCAGAGCTGATCGCCCTGACCTCCCTGCATGGCTCCGCATCGAAGGAGCTGGCCCAGCACCCTCACTGCAGCCAGCCTCAGGGGGTCACCTGAGAAGGGCTGTCGGCCGCCCTCAGGACCGGGAGAGCGGCATCAGATCAGAGGAGGGGGCCGACTCTGTGGGACCGCTGCCCTCACTTTCCTCCAGTTCTCTGCTCGAATGCCACCCCTCCAGAAGCCTGCCCATACCTCCTGCAATAATACACACAGCCCGCCACCCCTTTCAAAGCTTTCTCTTCCTTGATAGGAAATTTCTAGCATTTGATATGGCATGATATATCTGTTCATTGGAAATTCGCTAGAATGAATGTCCTATGAGGACAAGGGCCTTTTGGTTCCATCTACCACTGTTTCCCAAGTTTCTATTCCTCATAGGTACTCCGTAACTGCTTGAGGAAGGAAGAAGGGAGGGGAGAGAGAGAGAAGGTAGGTAGGAGGGAGGGAAAAAAGAGGGTTTCTGGAGAGGGGAGCCCCGTTCTTTCCCCAGCTGGCATCTGTCCTTCAGACCTACCCCAGACCTTGGCCTTCCGAGAGAAATGACTATAGGCACCACTTTTTCGACTACAGTGTAGCAGGGCCCTCTCTGTACTGGGCAGTACAGATGTGTGATCTCACTGACCCTATCAACAACTCTGGGGCTACATCACTGCTTTGACTCAGGCTTTCTCAAGCTTGGCACAAATGATATTTGGGGCCGGATAATTCTTCGTTCCTCCTGTGCACCGTAGGATGTTTAGCAGCGACCCTGGCTCCTCCCTGCCAGATGCTAGTAGTACCTCTCCCTCAGGCTGTGACAAGCAAAAATATTCTCCAGACATTGCTAAGTGTCCCCAGGGGGCAAAGTCGTCCCATTGGAGAACCTCTGTATTAACTCTGTAAATGAGGAAAAGTATACATCAGAGAACCCTGGTGTGCGACAAGAGGCACTGTCCCCCCAGCAGGGAACAGCTCCTGGACAGACCCCGAGACCTCTCTGCTTGTGTCCCAGCTGAGGGCAGAGCGAGGCCTCTGACGTGCGAACAGAGCCTTCCCAGGCAGCCTGAAAAACACTTACTCACACTCTGGCTGTGCCCGGGAAACATCGTCAATGATAAATCATATCTCTTAATTATCTGTGATTTCTGAGGCCAGCCAAGATTTCCTCTTCATGACAAATATTTGAGATTCCTTTCCCCCTGGAAAGGAGAAGCAACACACAAGGAGAGTCCTGGGGCTGCTCTCCTCAGCGCAAGCCCACGAACATCTCTGGTCAGTCCTCACTGCCACCCAGGCCATCTAGGGCTGGGTTCTTGCCCGGGCATGCCTCTTCTCTCCATGCTTCCAAGAGTGACAACCCCAGGTTTCTGTTTTGGTTTGATTTTTGGATTTTGTTTTCTCAGAAAGTTTTCTGAATTGGAGATGGTCACTCACTTAGACGTTTGAAATCACAGATGGGAGAAAATAAGACAGAAAAGGAAAGGGCACGGGTCAGAGGTGAGAAGGGCAGGGTTCCAGTCAATTTGAACTTGCTACAGAAGTAACTCTACCCCTCAGGCCCTTCTGCACTACAAGAAGAGTGTCTAGGCTTTTTAACCTCCATAACTTTTAGCTCTTCATGCTTTGGGGTGTCCACTCCCCCTGTTCCTCCCTAGGCCTAGTCATACTGAACTCATTTACTAGTTTTTAAACATGACTTTCCACATGTTATTTTCTTTATAGTCAAAGCTTTTCCTTCTTCTCTTCCTAGAAAACTCCTATTCATGCTCTAAAACCCAATGTAAATATCCCACCCTTCTCCCATCCCCTGCCCCAACCTAGGCCAAGTCCATCCCTCCCTCTCTAGGGTCCCTCAGCAGCCTGTACAGACATCAGTGTAACTTGGTTTATACTGCCTTAGAGGTATTCATGTAACAGGAGTCTGGGGTAAAAGGCTGAGTCAGCAGCCAGAGCAACCAGAGATTATAGCCGAGAAAAGACATTCAGGCTATTTTTCTTCACGGCTTTTGTACCCAGCATGCTTTTCCTTGGTCCACTAACATGTATGGCTTTCTTGTGTGGATCTTCTAGATGAACTTGCAAGGAAGTTTTACAACACTCAAAGACCCTCACCTTATTTCATTCTAGATTCTGAAGCAGGTGACATGGGCACCACTTTCTCTGAGATTGGTCTGGGCTCTGGTCAGGGTTGGGTTCCTTGGGTTTCACCATCACGGAGCTAGGCTCATTGAAGGCTGTTGATGATGGTCAATCCCTTTACTCTTGGTGTACAAAGGCAGAGGCGGCAGAGTGGAATGCCTTGTCTGGCTGACAGAGAAAGTAGAGAGCTGGTGGCTATCTCAGCAGGAGGCCTCAAACGATAAATCCTCACCTTCCCCACAAAATACCCGTAAGCCTGGGTGAGATACAGCAGCACCCCTCTTCTGCTCTGGTCCTGGTGGACAAGGAAAGAGGTCAAAAGCCTTGCCTCGGCTGCCTAGAGTTAGCCTGCCTTTCAGTGAAGTCCTGAAATGTCACAGTCCACCTTGAGAGAGGTGGGACTCCCATGCCTCCCTGAACTTGTGGGACCAATGCTAACTGGCATATGAAGACCCCTAAAGAGCTTGACTTTCCAGGTCTGCAGTCCTCTCTGCTTCTCAAGCATGCAGCTAGCATGCTGGGGAGAGTGCAGAGAGAAGCACCCTACTCTTTTATCTCCTGAAAGTCATGAGTTTATGGAACAGCAGATATATTTGGACTGTTGCCCCAGTATAGTCATGTGGATGGTGGCTCCAAGCCCCACTTGGGAGTTGCCAGGCTGTTATGGCATAGAAAACCCAGAAACTTGTATTTGATGGTAGAGGACTGAACCAAGGGTGAAGGTTAAGTTACTTGAGAATGGATGGGAGTAGATGTTGAATGACATTAATTAACTTAATTGAATTCAATGAAATTGAATGAAATAGGTACTGAAATTCAGAAGTTTGGTCATAGTTTTTTAGGAAGAATTACAACCAATTCTCTGCAGCCAGAAGAGTAGCATGATTCTAACGTGGACTCAGACAGCCCGCCCTAGCCACAAGTGGAGGAGAGGCCGAAGGGCAGGTAGAGCCAGGACCCAAGGAACAAGATGGGGAAGAATTCCTCAAGACATGGACCAGTGCAGGAGCTGGAGAAATGGGGAGGCCTAGGGACTGCTTTGAAAAGCATGGAATCAATCAAATCACAGCACTTGGTAATTTAGTAGATTGGGTGGCTGAAGAGTCATCAAGGTGGGGGCCCTAGCTTTAGCGACTACTGGGTGGTGGTGCCATTAACAGAGGCAAGGACCAGAGCAGAAGGGGCTGACTGGGAGCCTAGAGAGATGGGAGGCAGGGGGAGGTAACAGGCTTTGGTGTGGATCTGCTGCGCCAGAGGTACCTGGTCAACATCCAGCTGAGTATGGATATGCGCACCTACACTTCAGGGCAGAAGTCAGGGCTGGAAATCCATTGTTAGAGTTCTATCCAATGTTAATAGACATTGTTCAGTCGACAGAAAAAGATGCATCGGCTCAAGAAGAGTGGAGAGAGAAAAGAGGCTCCCTGGACCAGAGCCAGATTTGCAGCCTGTAAGGGAAAGTCAAGAGAAGAGTGATGTGTGTGACAAGAGAGAGCCCTCAGCGAGGTCAGAGAGAGCTAGGAGGTGGGGCAATGGCCCTGGGGCCTAGGATTGCAGCAGCTGGCGCAGCACCTGGCACCTTCTAGGTGCCTCGATACTGACAACCTTCTACCTGATGACAGTAAGGAATGGCACCTGTGCCACTGGCACAGCAGTGAACACAACCCCTGGTCCCACATCCCTGCTCTGTCTCCCAGCTGCTGCCCTGCAGACTGTCACTTGTCGGCTGGGGAGTCCAGAGCACTAGCACCGCATAGCACAGAAGGTCTGGACTTCAAGTCAAAGGGCCAGAAGAAGAAAAAAAGCCTCCACGGTCCTCTGGCTGCCAAACTATGATTACAAAACGACTTCAGATGATTTAACTGGAAATGAATCTAAAACATACTGACTGAATTTCTCTTGAACTACACATTAAATTTTTCATTTAACAACAACTGAAAAGGGGGACTCTGTTGAAAAACTGTAAAGAAGAAAAACAAGGTGGTAATTATGTGAGGGTCAAAGGGTATGGGAAGCCAGGAGCTGGTAGACAGAGAACACTTTCCACACTGCCCAAGTGCAAAGCAAGTGAGAGATTCTGCAAAGGGCCGTAAATTTGTTCTGTCTCTCATCAGAGATGCAGCCCTCGTGAAAGGAGAGACAGTGTGCGGCAACCCATGACTGCTGAGGAGTATGGCAGCTCGGGGAAGAGGAAAACATATACACAAGGTGCGTGCGTGCGTGTGTGTGTGTGTGTGTGTGTGTGTGTATGAGTAATTGTTCAGGAAAAAGTATATGGATCACACACATAACACACACATAGGTACAGGAGCCACTGTCTCTTAATAGAGCTATAAATAAATAAATATATATACATATACACATATATATATCATTTTAAGGATTTGAAGTCATTCTATATATAAATTTAATTTATAGGTAACATTTAAATTTTACATAGAGAATACTTCTTTCTTTCCCAAGCACTCACTTGGAGGTGTGAGAGGGTGTGTGTGTGTGTGTGTGTGTGTACAGTATATATACATATATGTGTGTATATGAGAATTTTATTCATTTATATGTGTGTATGTATGCACATATATACAAATATAAATATGTATATTGTATATGTTATATATACAAATAAAGTATTACTATTTCATTTATGTTCTAAACATATATTCAGAAAGCATGTATTTAAATACATATTTCCAAATATATATTTTTAAAATATAGTGTATGTGTATGCATAAACACACACATTCTCAACAAAGCACAGAAGGCACAGAAACCTGTCTGAGAGCAGTGGGAACTTGATAAACCTCAGCCAGCTCCCAGTCTCCACACCTGGGAGGCAGGGATGAGTCAGGGATGGCTATTGGGATTTTAGGAGCTTTAGTGCTTCCAGTGCTTCTGAACGAGTCTAAGAAGCTGGCTCCATGGCGGGGGGGGGGGGGGGGGGGGGGGGGGGATGATGCTGAATTAGACCCATGGGGAGGGAGCCATTCATCAGGCAGAACAAGGAGCTCCTTCCCCAACAGACCCCAGCATCTTCACACCTGCATTCTTCGACATCTGAATATTTTCAAACCATCTGGTGTGTACAACTTCACACTTACTGGCTGAGACCTTCCAAAAAAGAGAATCCCCCCAGCCTAAATAAAAACAAAACCACCTTTGCCAGAGAAAGATCACCAGCTCAGAACTCTGGTTTCAAATTACGGAAAGCCCAGAGTTACAGCCCAGGCTTTTTAGTGGCAGCGGTGGGTGGTGGAGGTGGCTTATCTCATTTTTCCTCCCCAGTAAATTCCACAATCCTGCTCCGTTTTATTTTCTCTCCTCTCCTAACCAGCCGCTGTTAGGAAATACTTTGGGGAAACCCTTGTGTAAAACACAACAGCAGAAAATGGGTTAGCAGCCGGTCTGTTTTTCAGAAGGATTTGGGCACCCTGGAACAGATGACTGTTGCGGGCCCACACTCAGACTGCAGGGTTCCAGATGTCAGAATCGTGAGCATTCAGAAATACGTACAACAACAACTGGACTCTTCATCCAGAACGCCTGGCCCTGTCAACACTGCAGAATGCTGGCAAAGAGAAGGCAGACCATTCAGTCACAGGCCCTTCCCTGAGCTGCGGTGGGCCCAAGCGACAACGCAACTAAGGACTGGAAATTCCTTGACTCAACCCAAATAAACTAGAGTCTTGCTCGTCTCTGCTGAGAACAACTTTCTTTGAGGAGAGCCCTGTCAGTGGAGGGGTCTGGGAATCTTCGCCACAGTTTCAATAAGGATGGAGGTTAAGCTCTGCCAGCAATCGGCCAGTTCTTCCAGCACAAGGCAAGATTATTAACCCTTGATATTGCGCAGAAAGTGAGGTAATCCACCGCTGCCAACCAGAGCCCCGACTCAGGAGCCAGACTGTATCAGCTCAAAACTCAGCTCTAAAACTTGTTATGGGATTGTGGACAAGTGACTTAACTCTCTATGCCTCAGCTGCCCCACCTGTAAAATGGGCGCAATAATGGTAACTAAATTGCGACCTGCCTAATGCACAGTGAGTTCTCAGTAGATGTATGTGTCATTTTTTGTTGCTTGTTATTGTTGTTGGTTTCAGCTCACCAAAATAAAGAAGCAGGATAAATCTGCTTTGCTTAATTTGGCACTAGTAAAAATTTACTAAGAACTGTGTACAGGAACCTTTTCTACTGAGTGCCATAGGGGTATTTCTAAACCACGAAGACTCCACCTGAAATCGCATAATACTTACTGCATCTACTTACTAATCCCCTGATTGATTTATTCCTCCATTTCGGTGACACTAGCGCTGAGCTGTGTAATTTGAATAGAACACGGTTCCCACTGTTAACATGATCCACACTCTAGTTAAGGAGATAAATGTGGACAGAATGGTGTTAACAAGGCAGAGCCACCCACATTCTAAATAAGAG
This sequence comes from Mustela erminea, assembly GCF_009829155.1. Lineage (NCBI taxonomy): Eukaryota > Metazoa > Chordata > Mammalia > Carnivora > Mustelidae > Mustela > Mustela erminea. Next base: position 24,571,204 of record NC_045625.1, read on the forward strand.
GGACTAGGATGCCTGGGTGGCTCAGTCAGTTAAGTCCCTGTCTTTAACTGAGGTCATGATCCCAGGGTCCTAGGATCGAGTTCTGCATCCAGCTCCTTGCTCATCAGAGAACCTGCTTTTCCCTCTGCCTGCTGCTCCCCCTGGTTGTATGCTCATTCTCTCTCTCTCTCTGATAAATGAATAAATAAAATCTTTAAAAAAAAAAAAATAAAAGGTGGGGCACCTGGGTGGCTCAGTCAGTTAAGTGGCTGCCTTTAGCTCAGGTCGTGGTCCCAGGATCCTGGGATCAAGTTCCACTTCGGGCTCTCTGCTCAGTGGAGAGCCTGCTTCTCCCTCTCCCTCTGCCTGCTGCTCTGCCTGCTTGTGCTCACTACCTCTCTTTCAAATAAATAAATAAAAATAATCTTTTTTTAAAAATAAATTTAAAAAATTAAAAGAATAAGAGAAACCATATACGACAGAAGGAGGAATGGGGAGTTCCAGCTTAAGGAATCTGGGAAGCCTTCATGGTGAGGTAGCACTGAGTTTAGGCTTAAGGATGAGTAGGATGCCAATAATTGTAGAGCAAAAGCACTCTCTGCAAGGAAAAAGGGAAGAACAGAGGTTCACAGGCATCAGAGAGCCTCACAAGCTTAGCAGAGAGCAAGTGGTCAGCGTGCATGGACCATGGGGCTTGTCACAAACTGCATGATTGCTGAGGCCAAAGACTGAAACAGGGGCCGAAGAGCCAAATGGTCTGCTCAAGGGGTGGCAGTTTAAATTGAGGTCAAAATGGCAGAAATATGGGTCAACTGGATTCTTGCTTGTCACTTTGGGCTCCACTCAGACATCACCTGTCACAGAGCACCTCCCCGACACCCCCCGCCGCCCTCAGGCTGTTAGGACCTTTTCTCCTTTAGCACTGCCAGAATTCAGGTGGACCAATCCATCACTTTGTCTTCTCTGCTACATTGGGTTCTCCTCGAAGGCGGGACCGACACCGGTCTTGTCCATCCTTGGACCCCCAGCACTAACATAACGGCTGCCACTCATAGAATAAACGTATGAATGGAGGAGAGGGTGAAAGAAACAATGGATCAAGCAACAAGGGAAGATAATAATTCTGAATTATCAACGAGAGCCCTATTGGGAAGCAGCAGCACTGGCCTGGGGTAATTTCCCTGAACGATACTATCTGCGTAGTAGAAAGTCCCAGGCAGAGAAACAACTAAGCACATCACTGAGTCTGTCTTCGTCGTGAAGATATGCATCAGGGCTGAGGGCTGAGGATCGCCAGGGTGAGCTGCTGCTCTTTTGGCCCGAGATCCATGGAGCTACAGGTCAATGTGTACCATATCAGAGTAACAAGTATATTGATGCGGTAACACAGTTACCATGGAAATGGGACATCAGAAAACTTGCTTAAGCATGACCCATACATAGCAAGTTGCCTCTTAACTTTGTTTTTAGAACACAGTCTTTCAGCAAGTAGGGACCCAAAACAGAATGAGAAGGGAAAGGAATGCTGATTAGAATTCCCTGATAATCCATGTACTGTGCTAAATCTTTTATATACATAGTCTTGGAAGCTAAGTAGTAGCATCTCTGTTTTAGGGTTCCTGAGGCTCAGAGACGGCAAGCAACTCATCCAAAGTCACACAGCTAGCAAGAGTTAAGGGTGGGAGCTGAACCCAGGTCTGCTGACACCAAAGCTCTGGCTTTCAAATCACACTGTCCTTCTTGTCTCTCATATTCTCATGGGGTCACTCCAACTCCAACCGTAAGGCATCTATTTCTCAACGGAAATCTTAGACTGCTTTTTTCACTATCATTTGGCAACTGCACACAGTTCTTCAGGGAAACTGGGGAACCCAGGATGAAAATCCTGCCCACGGATTATCTTCAATTACTTGCATTTCCTTGAAGAATGCCTGGTACTGCCAACAACTCCGGTCTGGTTTCCAGCAGTGGCCGGGGCCTTGTTCAGCCAGGAGGCTCTGAGAATCAATTGGCTGTGGTCTCCCTGACGGCTGACGCCAACAGATGCTATGAGTCACAAGTTACCATCTGTCCATGACACTCAGCTTTATGGGGGCCTCCAGAGCTCCCCAGCCTGAAAAATCAGCCCCAGCCCCGTTAAGGCACTGCCATAGCAAATTTTAGGCACCAATGGAATGCTGGCCTTCCAGTGGGAAAACCTTGGCAGGCTTTGGGGTCCAGGGTGTGCTCAACTATAGAGTGGAAGACAAACGGGATACAGTGCTCTTCTGGAGACTAAAGGCATGGCCACCCCCAAAAGATGCTAAATGCAGAAGAAAGCGGGGGAATGTGCAGGCTGCTCAAAGGGAAGAGTTAGCAAGAAAAACAGCTTCGACACCACTTGGGAGAACAGGGAAATGGAGACTCTGCACCCTGACCATTCTGCACCACACCTGAGTAGGAAGGACACTGGATTTGAGACCGAGGACTGGATTCAGCCCCTGGCCTCACCACTTACAAGGTGGACTACGTAAGCGATCACATACTTCCACTGTACCTCAGTGTCGGCATCTCTGACAGGGGAACGGGGCCAGGTTAATCCAGAGTTCCAGTAAGAATTAAACAAGATAATAATGCAAAACACCTAGCATGGAGCTTGGCAACTTACAGGCACACAGTAAATACAAATGCTGTACACACCTCACCTCTTCCTCTGCAGTGCAATTACATCACTTTTATCAAGTGTTTTCTTCTGATTCAGCTCTTGCATCAGATCTTCTACTTGAAATAAAATCCTAAACCAAACAAACACCCATTAAGAGGTACTCCCTTTGCACAGGTTGTGATCTTTTTTGCAGGCAACAGTGAAAGGCCCACTGGCCTATGGCCCTTTCAGAAAACAATTCCAGCTGTGGTCACACACACCAGCTTGCTCGTTCTCCTGCTCCTGACTCTTACTCTGGCTTCTCTCTAGGAAGTAACATCTGCCTCCGCCTGACTTCCTTGTTGCTATATGTGCAACCACAGAAAACACTGTTAATGCCAAAGCATTCTAACTCTTTCCCAGTATCATGACACAAAGAAAAGGATTTCTTCCAAACTCAAGGGTCATCTCATAACTGATGAGTCAAGAGGATTGACATTCCTCTGATTTATACTGTACTGTCAGGATGTCTGTGCCTGTATGTATGTATATAAACTTGATAGAAACAGTTCTCCAGCCACCTTGCACTCCTGTAGGTCAAACAAATCATTTTAGGGTTCCCCACATTTGGCCAAGATGAGCCGGAATCCCCTCAAGAGACTTCTAAAATGTCTTCAGTTTGCTCATGTTAAGGGTGTTAATTGTCATCAAAAGGTAGAATTTCTTATGGGGATTTCAGTTGTCAAGGACATCATCTAGTGAGTGTGATAAAATTTTGAACCAAAGTAGGTATTAGACAATATTGCTGATTTGGTTTTCTCTGACCGATATGAGGATTTTGAGTGGGAAACCATGGTGCTGACAGAGATAGTTTTCAGCCTTTCAGCTATAAGATACTCTTGGACAGAGTGTGCATAACTTTGACTCAAGAGTTAATCCTCTGGGAAATCTGGCTAAATCTAACTGCCTTATCATGGCTACCTTCATTCCCACCTCTAACCACCCCACATCCTAAACACATTTACTAATCTGCCATGGCCATCCATGCTCCTCAGACTGGTACTCGTGGCCCTTCTTAGCCTGGCCCCAGCCTTCCTCTTCAGTCTCATTGCCAATTTTTCCTCCCTTCCTGGACCCTATTCTGTAGATACAGGGACTAATCAGGTTAGAACAACTTCTGAAACAAACGACCCCCAAATCTCAGTGATCTAACCAATAGATTATTTTCTAGTTTCTATATCAAAGTCCAATGGGTAGTTGACTGGGTCCATGTTTCCCACACTCATTCAGGAACCCTGGCTCTAATCATCTTAGTGTTCTATTATTATCCTCTTGGTCCTTGGAGTTCTCTTCATTAAGCCATTGGAATAGGAAACAAAGAATGTGGGAGACTGTGCACATTTCACCAGTCAGAACTTGGTCACAGGGTCCTGCCTAACTCCAAAGGAGGCTGGGAAGTATGGTCTACCCTGTGTGTCTAAGAGGAAAGGGATGGGGGTGGGGGTGCACACACACATTATCTCTGTCACATACACTAAGTAGTTTGGTATTGCCAAGCATATCTGTTTCCTATCCGTCTGTAATTTGCAAGCAATGTACCCATGGCCTCATCCCTCCATTTGTCCACCCGTGATCCAGGTCAATACCACTTTTCAGTGTGAGAACTCTTACTCATCCTTCTCTAGAAGGTCACAGTATCCTACTCCTTGGGTGGTCTACTGTCTCCTCCTCTGCCCTGTCATCATCACTCACACCACCACCGGCCATCTCTGTGGTACACTACTGTTGATGACACTGAACTCTGTAAAGACAGGGACCATGCCTAGTCACATCTGCACCCCCAGGCCCCAGCACTGTGCCTGAGGCATGCAGGGCATTCTGTATGCAGAAAGAGACCAAAAGACATGGTTTGCCAGCACTGCATTAAATGGAGTCCACAATGATGGATCCTCCATTCTGACACATATTCAGAATAACCTCAAAGAATGATGTTTTTAATGAAGGCTTCTGAAAAAGTGTCTTGGAAAACGAAGTGGGAGAACAAAGCATCATGAGACTGGGCAAAGTATCTGTGAGAGGCCACTGGCTGGAGTGCCCAAGGCATAATCTTGAGCAAATGGCTGAAGGACCCCAAGAATCTGAGGAGATCAGCAGTACCCATGGGAAGACGTAAAGCCACCAATTGGAAGGTGACAGGAGGAACTACTTCTGTGAAAAACTGTGAGAAAGCTTCCCCCAACACACACACACACAAGAATTAATGAAGAAGAAGGATATTGCGGCATCTCCCATGAGCATGAAGATAGGAATCTTGGTGGGATTCAAACTCAGGTGGGAGGGAAAGAGCACAATGTACTTTATACAATTCAACTTAATGTTGATCTCCTGAGCTCTTTCGTGCCAGAATGGAAGAAATTCAGTTTCACCTTTCTTTAAGATCCCTTCATTTCCTGAGGTTGTATCAGTGACTCTGGGGTCTCACCTGGTACCAAGCTATTATGGAAATCCTTCTGTGGTTATAACGGTTTGTCCAGAGCACTTTCTCCTAAGATGCCCATTCCTCCATCGTCTAGGCTGCATGGTCCCTGTGCACCTAACACCTTGCTGTGTAACAGCAGGTCTTCTGGATAGGGGAGCCTCTGGTATACTGCCAGCCTCCTGGGTAAACCATGAAGAGATCCTCTCTAAGGTCTTACCATATGCATAGGGTACTTCAGGGGACAAGGTAAAGATCACTCTTCTCAAAAAATCCACACTGACACCCCTCTCTACCTATAGCCTGGGTGAATTTCTCTTTCATCTGGGGGAATCCTTCTCTCCTCAAACCCCGTATCCCTTGGCCACACCAGAGGCCTACCTACAACTGTCAGGATGGGTTTTATCCAACAGACTGTAGACCTGTGCCTGTCTTAAAAAACTAAGTTGAATGAACTGCAGAATGTTAAGTCAGGAGATTTTATACAGAGATCCACAATGGTCTCTTTGAAAAGCTTGAAGATCGGGCTTCTCTTGGACCAGAAACATAGTTGACCATTCCATGCCGACAGAATGTGAGTTCTTCGTTTTGCCCCAACTCCTCCACCACTTGCTTATTAGATTTATGTCTCCTCTGGGTTTTGCTTTTATCTCACCTATCTGAACCCTAAAGGACGTTGCTTTTTCAACACTCAGCTTAGACCACAAACCTCCCATCATGAGCCTCCTGTTATAAACCTCTGAGATAAGGAATTACAGACTTTCTATGGACTTGAGCAGTGGGGGGAAAGTGAAAGAGAAAGGAAAAGAGGAAAATCCAGGGAGATAAAAACAAATTAATATTCGAAATTATCCTGCCTCAGAGCTATTAACCAGGATCATGCTAGGGGCACAAAAGCACACCGCTGGGCTTCTCAAATCCCCCCATGCCCATCTCCCCAGTCATTGAGGGAGTGAGGAAAACATTCAGACACCGGCACTCTGCCAGCAAGACAAATGGGCTGATGAGGGAACAGTGCCGGAAGAGCCACTAAGTGCTCTGAGGCCTCGGTGCCTACACAGTGTGAGGAAAGGGCTTGGCACATTCTGGGCATCCAGTCAATGGGAGTTCTCATTACTTTAAAATTCAAAACACCGTATCCATATTTATTCTCACAATAACCACAACTAGCTTAGATCCCCCTGTGTTCCAGGTGAGAAAACTGGGGCTTCAGGAGATGAAGCCTCAAAGCTTGTGAGGGGCAGAGAGGACTTTGGTCAGTCAGTCCTGTTAGAACTCTTTGCACTGTTTCCCTCAAGTGAAAGAATCAATGACTCCAAAGGACTTGGGGATCCCCAATATTCTGGGTGGGGAGTTTGGGCACCAGTCATGGAGTCCTTGGCATCAGCAAAGGGAGCACCCAATGAAGAGTACAACTGGTGAGCAGCCCACTCCCACAGACTCTGGCTGGAGGGCAATCCCTGTTCTGCCCCCTCTCTACGCATGAGAGTTTCTTAGCTTTTATGTGCCTCAACTTCCCCTTGATGGTTTCCCCACCCATGAAATGGGGAATGTGACAGTACCATCCTTGTAGAGTTGCTGAGTGTTTCAAAGTACTATGTACGTATGCCCAGTGTTTGGCAAGTGTTGTACAGAGTGACTGTTGACTGTGTGTCCTCATGTCATGGCGTCAGGCAAGGCTGCCCCTGGCACCTGGGCAGAGTTGCCCCATGCAGTCATGGTACTCTCCCGTAGGCATCAGGCACAGAGGCTGTCTCTGGAGCATTTGCCTCCGCAAGGCCCCCATGATGGGACCATGGCACTCCCTCACAGTTCTCCCTTAAACTCCTTGGCCCAGCCCAGGAAGTCAGCTCTGCTCCAGGATGGAGCTGTGCTTGGCAATACGAGCAATCGAAGCAAAGCAAAGGAGACTCAACCACTTAGCGTAGAAGCCTTACTATGTGCGGTTCACTTCTACACATGACCTTATTTTACCTTCACCAGCAGAAGAGCCATCTGAGAAGACAGAGGGTCAAAGTCCCATGTGCCAGATGAGAAAACCACAGTTCTGTGAGGACCTTTCCTAAAATCTGATCACTAGGAACCAATGGACACACAATCTGAAACCACACCATTCTAGGGGGAACTAGGTGGCTCAGGTTAAGCATCTGACTTTGACTCAGGTCATGATCTCAGGGTTCTGGAATCAAGCCTCACACTGAGCCCTATGTCAGGCCCTTCACTAAGCAGGGAGTCTGCTTGTCTCTCTCTCTCTGTCACTCCCCTGGCTCATGCTTACTCTCTCTCTCTCTCGCAAATAAACAAATTTTTTAAAAAATCTTTGAAACCACACCAGTCCAGCTCTAAATCTCATGCTCTAAGCTCTTTCCTTACTATCTCTGGAGAATTTGATGAGCTCTGTGCATCTAAAAAGCCTCAGTGCTTAATATTTTTTTCTTCCTTTTGTGTATCCAATATTTACTGAGCACTTATGAAGTGTGAAACACTATTCTCCATTCACATTGGCAGTGATGGACCATACAGTTCCATGGGGAGAAGTTGTTTCCCTAGAAAAGACCTCTCCCAGAGTGGACCACAAGCAATTCTGTGACCCCAAGAAGAAGGAAGAAGAGCAAAGTCTGAGCTTATCTACCACACACATGTGTTTTCACTCTTTCTCTCCAGCTGGTCTTATCTGCCCAGGGTGCTCAAGTCCTGTTTGCAGGCAGAAGCGCATGTGAGAAAGCCTTTTATCTGATTTCTCTAAATCTTCCACATGATCCTTCTTGCAGCACCCTACGAAGTTACAGACTGTTCTCCCAATTTTCAAGATGGAGAAACTGAGATGAGGGGCTGAGTCTAAGACCACACAGGGAACAAAGCTCACAGCCTCCAGGGAGGAGCCTGGAGTTCCAGACCAAGGGTCCTCATGGTCAGCCCCTCTGTCCCCGCACTGAGGCCACCGTGCAACAGACCCCACTGCCTGCGAGACAAGCAGACAGGCACTTTCACTTACCATGGCGACAGCTGTGGACACTGGTTCAGCAAAACAACTGTCCCTGTTTAGACAGTTCACACTGTCACCTGCAGGCTGGCTCAGGTAAGATGGAAGTTTAGGCTGGAATGCCCAGGAGGGTTGCTGAGCCTGATGCCTGAGTGGCCCCTTTCTGTCCACCCAAGGAAACATGCAGACCTTCACAAGTGAAGTTCTTATTTAGCAAGAGTAAACTTTCAAAAATTTAAATCTAACCAAGAAATTCCTTTTCTTAAGAACTTTGAGTGCTCTAACCCACTCTAGTTACCATCAGGATTATATCCAAGCAGCTTAACCAGATGTCAGGAGCTGACCTCAGCCTCCCTCTCCAGCCTCATCTCCCTCTTCATGAATACTGTGTTTCTGTCAAGACAAGCAACTTGCTCCTCCCGGACTACCCAAGCTGCACAATGACTTAGTCCTTTTGCTGTTGCTTTTACCCATTTTGCGAATTCATAGCCTCCTTTCTATAAGTGGACAACATGCCCTCAAGCTTCAAGATGGATGCTTAAACATCCCCCACCCCATGACAGCATCCCTTAATGTACCCCGTAACTACCGTCACAACTTGACAAAATCCACACACATCACCCTTAATGGCCCCTTGCCTCCCACATCACGCAGGCATGCACAGGTCTCCATGCTCTGGCATTTAACACTCTCACTGTTTCTTCATTATCCCATCTGCCCCTATCCCCGCCAACAAAACTGTGGGCCCTCGGGGCACGGACTGTGTCCCATCAGACTCCAGCTGCCCAGTATCAGCACATAGCCTGGCCCTGGTCTCCATTTGGTGAGTCTGCTAAATGGTTGGGCCAACAGTCCTCTTCTCATGGACATTTTCCTCTCTGCCGAAACTTTAGGACATGTGTTAAGAGACAGAAAGGGAGAAAAACAAGCAACGTGCCTTGGATTACAGTGGTCCTTTCACTTGGAATAAGATTCCTGACGTCTAGCGCTGAACTGCCATGCCCCGATCAAAGGGCAGAAGTGACTCAATTTTAGTAATGTCTAAGATGACTCCCTTTTCTGTTCTGCTCTGAAACCCACCCCATATCCAATCTTTCATCATGTTCTGTGGGGCCCCCTGATAGAATACATCTTGAACCCAAACACTTCTCCCCATGTCCAACTCTTCCACACTGGTCCAGACCACACCTATCCTTCATGAGGTTTATTGCTGTTGCCACCAAATTGTTCTCCCTGCTCCTAACTTTGTCCTCCTACAGCCCATTCTCCACCCAGGAGTCAGAGTATGGTTTTTCACGAACTGAAAGTCAGATCACGTTTTTCTTCTGCTTCAGAGTTTCCAGTGGCTTCCACTCCCATTTATAATAAGATTCAAACTCTCTCCCATAGCCTTCTAGGCCTTCATAATCCACCTCTGCTTCCATCTGACCTCATGTCCCTCACTCTGGTCCAGATCCACTGGCCTCCTTGACATCAAAATTATCCTCAAGTCATTCCCAACTTGGCACCTTTGTGACTGCTCTCCTCCTTGACAAGAGTCATTTCTCCCCCATAAATCCAATGCCCCGTACCCCTTGTTAGTCAAGACTTCTCAAGTTTGACTTCCTTACAGCAAGCTGTCTTGGTCACCCTATCTAAAATAGCATGCCCCCATCCCTCCTTCCCTTTCCTCTATTTTTCTTCAGAGCACTTTTCCTCATCTGACATTACATTATAATTATATGGCTTTTCATATTCACAATCTGACTCTTGCACTTGAATGATGACGTCAAGAGAGGCGGTGAATTGGTTATCTTTTCACCGATGAAATCCTAGTTCCTGGAATAGTTCTTGGAACATAGTAGGCACTCAATAAATGTTTGCAGAATGAATACATAAATGAAAAATTAAGAACATGGATGTGCTGTGTTATTTCTGGACAAACTTCTGAATCTAAACTCCATTACCTACTGACCAGATGACATTTGACAAGTGACATAATGCTCTGAGACTTGGTTGCCTCACATGGATAGTGTGAAGATTAAGACTGAGTGCCGGGAGGAAGGTGTAGTTATACAGGGGCAATGTGAGGGATTCTTGTGGTATTATGTGTGTTGAAATTAGCAGCAGATACAGAAACTACACATGCAGTAAACTGCACAGAACTAAACACACATACACACGAGTACAAGTATACTGGAGAAATGTGAATACAGCTGGAAGATGATACCAATGTCAATATTGTACTGTGATATCATACCATAAACTTGCAAGGTGTTACCACTGGGGGAAAAAAATGAGTACACAAAAATCTCTCTGTACTTTATTTTACAACTATATGTGAATCTACAATTATCTAAAAAATTCAATTAAATATTAATTTAAGTTAATGAAACTAATTAAAGAGAATGGTCTGTGCATTGAAGCACTCAGCTCACAGCCTGGCACATAGAATTTACTAAACATGAAGGGCACCTGGGTGGCTCAGTGGGTTAAGCCTCTGCCTTCCACACAGGTCATGATCTCAGGGTCCTGGGATCGAGCCCCGCATCGGGCTCTCTGCTCAGCAGGGAGCCTGCTTCTCCCTCCACCTCTGCCTGCCTCTCTGCCTACTTGTGCGCTCTCTCTCTCTCTCTCTCTGTCAAACAAATAAAAAAAATCTTTTTTAAAAAAAAGGAATTTATTAAACATAAGTCCCTGCTCCTAAATACTTATTTAATCTTCTGTTGGCTTCTTTCATATTCTATCCCTAAAAGGGATTTGTGTCTAACTGTTAGTTCCTGTCGGCCCAACCTGGAGCCTTGAGTAAGGGATATAGCTTCAGGTTCCACCTTGCCCTGATGGAAGATACATGAAGATACATACTCCATGAAGATACATACTCCACCAGCAGGCACACCACTGCGCACATGCTGCATGCGTGCATGTGTGTGAGAGAGAAAGAGACAGATCGATAGAGACAGAGAGAGTTTGAGAGGTATGTTGAGTTGGGTGGAGAATTAGGGATCCATACCTGCTGAACAGTTAGTGATCCCTGGCTAGCCCTGTGCCTTTTCCCAATCATTGCCAAGTTGTTGGAACCATTTTGAGGGACTTCTGCCTTAGATTTTTCTGTCCTATAGTGGGAATCTTGACACAGAATTCACCTTGGTTAACCAGGCTCTACTATCCTGCAAAGCTCTGACATATTTCTCCTCCAGGAACAAGATCCTTGTTCTCCCTACCACCCCCAACACTGTCCAGAGTCCCATGTCCAGAGTCTTGACCTGGCTCTATATCTACCCACCCAAACCTAAGACACTTGGATTTGGGCAATGAATCCTTCTTGGAAAGCTTACTTACATTACGTTGGCATTTACCAGTTTGCTTTTTACTTGCATTAGCTCAATTTAACACTGACTCTGGGGAGTCCTGTATCCCACAGAGAGGCCCAATCATAAAGGGTCCAACTCTACCTGTTTCCATCTCTTCTCCTTCCCCACAACCTCAAACTGAGATTCCAATATGCCCCAAGATTAAAGTCCCAAAGGCTTCCCCAATACTGACTGTGTGTCCAACTATCTGATAAATGTTCAGAGAGCAGTAAGATGCACTTCCCTCCCTTAAACTCATACAGGCTCATGAAGAAGAGGGAGGAGAGAACAGATGATTCCAAACACTGGATATGGAGGTGTTACAAGATGTTACAAGAGGATAAGAGAAGGAAGAACCTCATCTGACTTAAGATGTCAGGGAAGGGAGTCTTAGAGCTGAGACTTGCAAGATGTGCAGGATGATGTAGAGAGACAAAGTGAGGAAGGGCTTTTCCAGAAGGATCAACAACTGCAAAATCGTGGGTTAGCAGAGCTGCTTGGGAGACACCAGGATGCTGGTACAGCTGGTGTGTGAACTGCCAAGGACGAGAGTTCAGAGATGAGGCTAACAGAAAGACAGGCAAGGGCCAGATCATGGACAACCTGAGAGTGCCTTCCTCAAGTGCTCATATTTCTAACATGAAAACTAATGAGGAGAAGGAATTCGTTGTGTAACTCTTAGATTAAATTTTTTTCTAAAAGGCCCAAATCAAAAAAAAAGGGTTATCTGGAGATGTTAGTAAATCAGTCTACGTGATCCCATAAACAGCTGAATTTTAGCTGGCTGCTGATTAACGTGAGTCACGTGACTTCCTGCAAACTCCATGTTACTGGGAAGATAATACTTACCAGAATTGCTCTTCTCAATTGCTGGGGCATAAAAATGTAGGAGCCACAGGTGAATCTCCATGCCTCCTTAGCTAAACTCTCACCAAGAAATAGCAGAGTGACTCATGGTGAAAGCACTCTGCCATGGAGCGCTTTCTCAAGACTGCCATCATCTCCAAGAAAACGCCATATCCTCTTGGCATTCGGCCAGCGTATCTGGGCATCTGTTCAGCAGATGCTCTTTCCAAAGGCTGGATACAATTGGGTTCATTGCTTCCTGGCTCACCATGCATAAAGGAGAGAATGCAGGGCAAGCACTGGGGCCAGGCACATCTGTGTTCACAACCAGGTCTACCACTTACTATTTCAATGGGGCAAGGGACTCCTAAGCCTGTTTCCCCATTTGTAACACAGAAATAATCATCCTTTCCTCAGAGTATTGTGAAATAATATAAAGTAAGGAAAACACCAAGAAAATAAGAGCTTCTCAAAGAGAGAGAAAGGTATTATTATTATTGGAGGTCAAGTCCTGTATTCAGCCTAGTCTGGAGAGCGAAGCACTGAGGACCTCTGAGAGCCAAGCTCTCTTCCATGTAGCTGCCCGTCATCCTAGGGCATGCACTGGCTCGGCCAAGGAGGAGCTGGCAAGTGGCCGGTCTTTCTGGCATGAGCATCTGCCTTCCTCTAGCTGTTTGGCTCACCATCCAGATATGGGGATGACTGCCCATCTCCTAGATGACACTTTTATCACTGCCAAGGAGGAGTTTGCCAAGGGATCTGAGTTTGGAGGATTGAAGGGCAATCCTGGGAAGAAAATATTTGTGAAAATCCATTTAGAAATCCGAAGTTCCAAGGCTGTCATTTCAATGAGGACACAAGCAAGTATCTCCCATGTCCACTGCGAATGGACTCGATCCAGCAGGAAAGCACGGGGAATGGAAGTTAATAGACATCAAGCAGCTACTATGTGTCAGTGAGGCCCATGTAATCTTGGGCAATCACTGAGTAAACAGCATTAGCCCAAGTTAAATTTACGTCCTGGTGTCAGAGAATGTCAGATATGTTACGCAGGAAAGGCAGTGGGCTTGCAGTGGTATTCTGCCCATAGTTCAGCACAGAGTGATTCTTCCTGCCAACTGCAACTCAAATGCTTTTCTGAGGGTCACAGCAGAGAACAGTCACCCTGATGCAGGACATATTCCTCCAAATAGAGGGTGGACGAGAGTGTTCAAGTTAGAAAAAGCTCCCCACATCCACTGTCAGCAGGCAGAGAAGATGGCATTTAGATGGGGAAATCTCCAACAGAAATCAGTGAGGAAGCACTTTCAGAATCTCCTTTGAGGAAGTCTTTAAGTAAAGACTAAGAACTGTCTGATTAGTGATAAAGTCTCTGAAGGCAGAAGCAGGTGTCTCAGTATCTACTGCCTGGGATCAGATGGCATGGAACATGCCAGAGGACTCCGGAGAAAAGAACCGTCATGGGAGCAGAGCTGACTCCTCACCCACACTGAGTAAGCTGCAGTTGCTGAACAATACAAGCGAGAACCGCACACCAGTGGCCAACGTATAGCCCTTCTGAGTAGCTGACAAGCATCCATGCCACCTTCATCATTGCTGTTGCCCTTATGTTTACAGAGTACAGACTCAGTTCCCAACTCCTTCTCAGCAAATCCTCTTGTCAACTTCATAAAGTGCTAAGTCAAAGAACCACTCCAGGTACCGGTATGAAAAGATTTCTAGCTTAGAAAGACCCTACCTAACTGTCACCATCACAATTCTGGTGCTCAGTGTGGATAAAACCAGGTAAGCAATTCTCTTAGAGACTTGGGCTATAGCCATGCTTATTTCTCTTATTACTTTAGAGGTGTGTTGCACGTAACACCATGGTTGTGCCCAGCCTTCCAAAGTGGGACAGATGTGGACAGGACCTGCTCAGATTCCCCTTCAAGAAAGAGCTCACCATTCAACTACAAGGAGAGAAGAAGCAAGCTAATAGCTTCCAATCATAACACTTTAGGTTGTGCCTCAGCTTTCAAAGGAAACCTCAAGCCAAAGACTGGGTATCATAGGCCATTTCTACCCAGAATGAGACTCCTTGCACAGGTCATCTTTGCTCCAGAGCAGCCAACTGGGTTAGCAGAGACTCGATAAGATCTCAGTCATTTTCTGAAGTTCTCCTTGTCTTGCTCTTCCTTTTTCTTTCATAGATGTGAGATGCACATCATGGCCGAAAGGGTGTTTCTGTCCAACTCTGCTTCCTCCCCCTCATAAGCAGTACCCCTCCAAAAAACTGCATATACTCCTAACTCCATCTCCTGGGCTGTTTCCCAGAGGATCCAATTGAAAAATACATGTCACCTTGTTTAACATCACTACCACCTTGCAAAGTAGGTGGTAATATCCTTATTTTTCAAGTGAGGAAATTGAGACCACATAAAGTAGATGGGGAATTGTAATTCAAACCCAGGTCTGCCTGACCAGGGAGAAAAAATGGGAGGTAACACTTTCTATTCAAATTGTCAGTGGAAAGGAACATTTTTGCCAGTGTTATCTTAGTCTGAGCAAAAGGAAGACAAGAACCAAGAGTGAGATAAGGGTTCTTTGGCCCCTTTGGAGATTTGTCTGAGCAAAGGTGAGTTCTGCGTAAGGGCCTGACCCCTAAGGCTTTCAAGAAGCAGCTGCTACTATCATGATAGGCATCATTTTCTGTGTATGAACCCTTTCGGCAATCTGATAACACCTACAGACTCCCTTTCAGAATAATATTTTTTAATGTGAAAAATAAAATATAGAAGATTGCAAAGGAAACCAATCTGGGTTAAAATGAAGTGGTAAAAATAATTTTTTAAATTATTTTGTGCTTCTTTATTAATGCATTAAGTAACAAGATCTAGTGGCAAGTCTTGAAAGTACTATAATTTTGAAGCAGTTTTGAACTTAAAAGACACTTTAAGATGTCTATAATAGCTCCAAAAGTGATTATGAAAAATGTGATTTACACTGGTGATAAATCATAGGTCATTACTTACATTCATAACTGAAAAACACACTAAATTTCAGGTAGAGATTAGTAAAAATGAGATTAGATTAGAGATTAGTAAAAATAAAAAGCAATTTATTCCCACATAAGTTTACAAACCCAAGGTTAAGAAGCCTTTCAATAAATTCTGGTAATACCTGAAAATCATGCCATCCTAACTCATCCAAACTTCATCATAATTCTCAAAAAGGCAGTATGTAGTCCTTTAGAGGGAAGCCAATGAGCTCTAGGAGCCATTAAAGGATCCCCCAAAATAAATTATAGCAAGGAACCCTATTTGATTTGTGATAGAATCAGAGGCTAATAGTCTGGGAAGCCCTGTGTATAGCCATTTTATGTCTAAGAGTCCCCTGACCCAAGCTCTCATATCTTTTAGCTAAGATAAAGAGATGTGTGCTGGACAGTAATGAAGTTGGTTGACTTCCCAGCCACTTCAGCCACAGTCTCCAAAGGGTCAAAGCCAAGCTGGACAGTGTGTTCTCATCACATCTTGGAGGACTCAGCCCCTATCCTGGCTGCTCCAATCATTTTTTTTGTAGGGAGTTGGCTCAGGACTAAGAAAACCAACTGAGCCAATTCTCAAAAGATGTGAAGCCAGGAGGCTTGGTAAATACTCTGGATAGCAGAGTCAAAATCTGACAGTTCCTGGGAGCCAGAAAAAAAAAAAAAAAGGAATAAAATTTCTCAAGGAGGAATTTCATAAGGATGGATGCAAAGTCAGACACTGAAATGCACAAGTAGGACTGCAGGTGCAGAGGATGGCAGTGGGGGCGGGGGCTTACGAGCAGTATACATGGTGCTGAAGACTTGCGGACGCTACTGTTGTCACATATATAAGCCTGTGCTACCTTGGACTGCAAGCTAACGTCCAGAGCAGGGGAGGTGAGAGTCTCTCTCTTCTCTAAGCTGGATGGCCCAAATCCAGGGGTGGGGGTGAGTTGGGGTGTGTGCTGTACTAGGAGTCATACTCAAAGGACTTGTAATCAACAGGATTACACTCAGAGGAGAGCTGAAGGATCCAAACTCTATGACATACGAGTAATGATTTAAGCCACCAACAGCATTTGGTCTGACAAAGAGCACTTTTGAAAGGAAAGGGACAAGATGATATGATCATTTTTCTCCAAGGCCGTTATGCAGAACCGGGATCAGCAAACATTTTCTGTAAAAAGCCAGATGGTAAATATTTTCTGCTTTGCTGGCCTGGGGAGCATCTGATTCTGTCACAGCTACAAACTCTGCCACTGTACCCAAAAGCAGCCGCAGAGGGGCGCCTGGGTGGCTCCGTCAGTTAAGCTTCCAACTCTGGATTTGGGCTCAACTCCTGATCTCAGGGTCATGGGATTGAGCCCCGCATTAGGCCTCACGCTCCTCGGGGAGTCTGAGATTCTCCTTCTGCTCCCTCTGCCCCTCCCATCTCTCTCTAATAAATATTTAAAACACACACACACACACACACACACACACACACACACACACAGAGACAAGACATAAAGGAATGAGTGCAGCTGTATCCAAAAAAAACACCCTGATTTACAAAAACTGGTGAAGATCAGATTTGGCCTACAAGCTATATAGTGTGTGGACCCAGGAGGAAAGTAATGTTTACTTAGAGCCTGCTGTGTGTCATAAATCTGCACATGACCCCATGGATTCCCCACAGAACTCCTTCAAGGTAGGTACTATTGCCCCATTTTTACAGATGGGAAAACTGAGACTCTACATATTCTCTTACTTGTATACTTCCCATATACATTATTAAGAAAATATGCTCCCAACCCTCCCCCGAGCTATCACGTGATAGCCCTAGGATTCTAACAAGGCCCCATCACAGCACTCCCTTGAGAATGGAAAAGAGGGGTCTCCTTCTGACATGATTCATCAGCACAGCAACAGCAAACAGCACATCTGTGAGGACCACCAAATCCTGGAAACATCCTGAGAAATACGAAGACCATGATTCCGGCCCTGAAGGGGAGACCTGGTTCGCTGCGATTGGACGCTGTGACAAAGTGACCTGCGGTGCCCGCTCTTTATGGGAATGAACGGGCTAAGGGTCTTTCTCATTGTTTTGTTTTGTCTGGTTTTTTAATTAGAGGATCCGTTAGCCACGGGAGTATTTTCAACTACACCGCTTACCGCAGCGCTTCGTGCCAAGAACAAGGTTGGAGGTGAGGGTCTCTGCATGGGTGCAGCCTCGAGGTCAGAGCAATGCGGTAACATCTCCTTCCTGTCCAGGCAGAAGGATCGCTCTCACCTCTTTCCACCTCCTCTCAGTCTTCCTTCCCTCTCCCCTCCCTGCTGCCTGTCCCCCTTGGAAGCGTCCTGGAGCTCCAGCCAACCTCCAGGTAGTGCCTCCCTCGCCTGTATTCTTCCAAACTGCCATCAGCACACCTCACATCATGCCCATGGCACAAGGGGCATATGACTTGTCACTGCACCCTGGCACTCAGACAGTGCCTGAGACACAGACTCATTCCGTCAGTCTTTAAGTAAACTTCACTAACTAATGTCTCTGCCAAAGGCAGTCACCGACATTTCCCATCTAATTTCCATGGCAATCATTGAACAAATTATTCTGTTTTCTCTTACAGACAGAAGAAACTGAGGCTCTTAAAGGGGCCGAGATTGAGGCAGAAGGAACTGACAGGGCCCACTGGAAGCCAGGCCTGCCTCTGTGTCATTCCTGCACCTCAGGCCAACAAGAATATTTACAAGGATACCAGCCACATCGCCAGCTTGCACAGCTTTTCTTTTTTTTTTTTTTAATTTTTTTAAAGATTTTTTATTTATTTGTTTCTCAGAGAGAGAGAGAGAGAGAGCACACGTAAGCAGGCAGAGTGACAGGCAGAGGCAGAGAGAGAAGAAGGCTCCCTGTGGGGCAAGGAGCCCGATGCGGGACTCGATCCCAGGACCCTGGGATCATGGCCTGAGCCGAACGCAGCAGCTTAACCCACTGAGCCACCCAGGCGTCCCTGCACAGCTTTTCTTTAGTGATCACTGAAGGAGACTGATTTTTTTTTTTTCTATTTCAAATCAATATCTAAAGGCTACTTCTAGAACAAACTGAGAATAAACTAGATGGCCAATCCTACCCTGGACCCCCTCTGCCATTTTATTGCTAGAATCTTCCTCACGAGTAACTTCCTAGAAGCAACACAGTATGAAGAAGAAAGCAAGGTTCTGAAGTCAGGCAGACCTGATATTTAATCCTGGCTCTGTTGTTTATCAGCTGTGTGACCTTAAACAGATTACTTAATCTCCCAGGGCCTTGATTTCCTCAATAGCAAAATGGGGTTAAGGGGAGCCCTCTCACACTGTTGGTGGAAATGCAAGCTGGTACAGCCACTCTGGAAAACAGTATGGAGGTTCCTCAAGACGTTAAAAATGGAGCTACCCTATGACCCAGCAATTGCATTACTGGATATTTACCTCAAAGATACAGATGTAGTGAAAAGGGGCATCTATACCCCAAAATTCATAGCAGCAGTATCCACAACAGCCAAACTGTGGAAGGAGCTGAGATGACCTTCAACAGATGAATGGATAAAGATGTGCTTCATATACACAACGCAATATTACTCAGCCATCAGAAAGGATGAATACCCAACTTTTGCATCAACATGGACGGGACTGGAGGAGATTATGCTGAGTGAAATAAGTCAAGCAGAGAAAGTCAATTTCACTCCTATGTGGAATATAAGGAATATCACGGAAGACCATAGGGGAAGGGAGGGAAAACTGAAGGGAAGAAATCAGAGAGGGAGACAAACCATGAGAGACTCCGGACTCTGGGAAACAAACTGAGGATTGCGGAAGGGGAGGTGGGTGGGGACATGGGGTAACTGGATGATGTGGGCTTTAAGGAGGGCACATGCTATGATGAGCGCTGGGTGTCACATGCAACTAATGAATCACTGAACACGACATCAAACAGTAATGATGTCCTGTATGTTGGCTAACTGAATTTAAATTTTTTTTAAAAGGATGCCTATTTTGTAGGCTGGTAAGATGAAGAGAAATAATGGGTCAGGAAAAAGCAGTAGTAAAACATTTACACAGACGAGATAGAGGATACATTGATAAATAGATGTTAGATATCGTATAGACGCTAGACACAGGACAGATGACAGATGAGGTAAACAGATGGATAAACTGCAGCATGTAATATGAAGCTCATTTTGTAACCTGAGAAATTGAATGTCAGAAGTTAAGGAAAGGGGGAAGTAATGACATTCTCATTTCGGATGAGGGACCTGAAACTCAGAGATGGTAGCTAACTGGCAGTCATCAGCACAGAGCTAATGACTGACCTCATCCCCTCATACACCCTGCACTTACATGTCGCCGCCCAGCATCCCCTAGGCACTCAACAAGCACTTGCAGGTGAATTAAACAAGGAATGATGGCATGTGGTCTAAAAACCCAGCAGCATAATCCAGCAATCCAGTACGGTTCTCTGGTCTTCAGGCAGGATCATTCCTGTTGCACCTTACTGCAATTTACATGAGTTTTAGTGACTCCAACAACCTTTTCAGAGAAGAGAGGCTGGAGCTTAAGAACACCAAGAAGTTTAAGTGCTCTGATCTAGTGCTTACGACTATTCTTAAGCAAGTAAGTTCAAATTCTCTTGCCCTGAGAATACTGCAGAAATAGAATTCCACTTAATGATATTCAATATACCGACAGTTCTCATGTGTTTCAATGTTACAGAACTTGGCTGAGTTCCACAGAGAGAGCCATGATGGTATCATGGAAAGTGGACTGGACACCGTGTGAGGAGACATGGGTTCAAATCTCAGTCCCTATGAACCCTTAGCCCCTGTGTCTCTGTTTCTTCTTGTACAAAATGGAAAAGTAATACTTGCCCCATCCATTGTAATTAAGTGGGATCACAGATATTATAGTGTCTGTTTTGATGCATCACGCATAGAAAGTGCTTAATAAATATTCATCCATTTGATGGAATGCACATGTGGCATCTAGCATGATACACACACTTAATAAGATGTTATCCATTCTGTTCAATCCTAACATTATATCTGAGTCCCTAGGAGGAATGTCATAAATGTTTATTCTCTCAATGGAATATTTAACCAATGACTGGCATAGTAGTTGCTTAATGAATGTTCATTCATTCAGTGGATTCCTAAGCATAGTGCATAGCACTTGGTCGACACTCAATAAATGCTGGTTGAATTCAAGGAAGGAAAATGGAACGTTATTCATTTAATGAGATTTTGCAATCCCATAAATATTGTATGCTGTTGCCAGTGCTTTACAAAGTGAATCAACCATTGCTGAAATGTTCTCAGCTTGTGCTGGTTAACAGACCCTTGTAAACTATTTTCCAAACATCCAGCATTCCATCAGTGTGCCATAATAACACTAGTAATGCTGAACACCCCCTGGACCCTAAACGAGGGGCAGGATAGTGCAGCACATAAATTAATTTAGAAGTCAATAAAAGATCCATTTCCACAGAGACCAATGCAACTGCACAATCCTTTCTCTGCTTGCCTGGAGTTCTGCTTGACAGTTGTTCTGGGAGATCAGAGACACACTGGATCCTGAGGAAAAATTCCCAAGCATATGCAGCAACTGTCAGGAATCGGAAATGCATTTATGCAAATGTGGCTATGCATGACACGTGTGCCTTAAATCGTTTAAAGGATTAGTCCTCAAAAGTTTTGCTTTATTTAAGTTCTTTCCAACAATAAAGCAATTCCCTTAGGGAAAAGGGAAATGGCTTTTTTTTTTTTTTTAAGAATATTCTTTTTTTTTTTTAAGATTTTATTTATTTGTTTGAGAGAGAGCATGAGAGGGGTCAGAAGGAGAAGGTCAAAGGGAGAAGCAGACCCCCCCCACCAAGGAGGGAGCACAATACTGGACTCGATCCTGGGACTCCAGGATCATGACCCAAACGGAAGGTAGTCGCTCAACCAACTGAGCCACTCAGGCACCCCGGGAAATGGCTTTTAATTGTGCAGTTTCCCCTTTTAGAGACCACATTCCCTAGAATGAACAGCAAGCAAAAAAACAAAACAAAACAAAACTTAAGGGAAGGAGAGATGCTTTCAACAGACATTTGTTTCTCCAGTTAATCAGAGGTCCAGGAGGACTCTACAGGATTCCTTTGCAGAGAAGGTAAGTGATACTGGAGTTCAGCTCTGAAGAATGTGCATGAGTTCCACAGGCAGAAAAGGTGGGAAAGAGCTTTCCAGGTCTCAAAGGGAAAGTGGCATTTAAGGTACTGCAAGGAGTCCTGTACGGCTGGGGATCTAGTGTGTAGGGCCAAGAGGTTAGTAGCATGAAGGGACACTAAAGAGGTGGGCCAGGCTGAGACTGGAGACTTTGAAGCCATGGCCCATGGTCAGTGAGGAATACTACGCTTGTTTCTCTTTCATAACACTTATCTCCACTGGTCTTATTTTAGACTTGGTTGTTTAATATGGGTTTTTTCCCACTTCCTTCTTCTAGTCTGTTATCCCTGAGACCAGGATGTGTGTGTGTATGTGTGTGTGTGTGTGTTACCTTTATTCATATCTGTAAGTCTAGCTTAGCATATTATCCATAATAAGCACAAAACAAGTTCCGGAGTAAATACGAAGCCAGGATACCCTCCCAGAAATTAATATCTGTTGCCTATCATCGCCCTTTATAGAGAGTCAGCGTGCCAGTCCAGAGTTAACACCAGAAAAAGTTTCTCTATGGAATTTTAAACCAAAGGGCATTTAATACAGGGAATGAAGGGCTTATATAATCCTTAGAGGCTAGAGGAGCCACTCTGGAGGACTGCTGGCTCGAGTGCACACCTCCAAAGCTGGGGTTCAGAAATCAGAGCAGTGTTGCTTTGGACTTAAACTTCTAACACCTTTCATTCTCAAAGAGCCAATGACCACATCACATGCCATAAATCGGAGTCAATTTGCAGAAACACGTGTGTCTATGACCCCACTCACTGGGAGCAATGACAACACGACTATGGATTCTAGCTCACCTCCAACTTGCAAGTCTACTTGCAATTTTATGTCATTCGTGGGACCTAATTTGCTTCCAGCACCCCTAACTGCAAGGGAGTCAGGGAAATAATAGTTTTTAGTCTTCCAGCCCCTGTGGTAAAGAAAGATCCCTAAGATGGCAGCTGGGTGGCTCAGTCGGTTAAGCATCTGCCTTCAGCTCAGGTCATGATCCCGGGGTCCTGGGATTGAGTCCCAGGATGGGCTCCCTGTTCAGCAGGAAATCTGTTTCTCCCTCTCCCTCTGCTGCTCCCCCTGTTTGTGCTCTCTCGATTTCTCTCTCTCTTTCTCTGTCAAATAAATAAATAAAATTATCTTGAAAAGAAAAGATCCTTTAAAAAGGGATGGGAATGGATGCCTGGTTCTGACTGAAGATACCCAGTACATTAAGGGATAATTTAAACTACTCCCTGCTTAACACATGAAGTATGTTCAAAACAAAACAAAACAAAAAAAACCAATGCATCCAAAAAGGAAACAAAAAGGAAACAAACAAACAAATCACGTCCTTCTAACCTGGGTGCAATTTTCTAAGAAATAAAAAGATTATTTTTAGTAGCCTTATTTTTTGACTAAAATGAGAAGTACTTGCTTTTTCCCCTTCTCCTTCCTCCTCCTCTTGCTTTCTCTTCCCTTTCCTTTCTGAATGAGTCAGTCTGAACCCACTAGTCGGGACAACGCAGGTCCAGCTGGGGTGAGAAAGCCATGGTGGTTAAGAGGAGAGTACCAGAGCCCAGCCTGCAGAGGGGCAGCCTGGCAAGAGGTGTCAGCTCCTGAGCAGGATCAGGAAAGCTCCCTAAGGGCACATAGACAGGGGTGGGGTGTCAGAGTCTTATGCAAGGAGAAAAGAGCATCCATATGGGGGACGGCCCAAAAGGCGGAGTTAATGCCCGAGAAAAGTGAAGAGAACATCCAGATTGGGGGATGTCGCAGTGCAGGGCATCAGCCTGAGCTGGGGTGAGAAGGCATCTACACAGGAGGAGGGGGAAGAGGCAGAAATGGAAGATAGGTCACACCCGGATCAATATATAAGTAAGTATGTTATAAATAAGGGAAGCCAGGCTTTTCACTATGGGAGAAGAGAGTCACAGTATAGAAGAGGAGAAAACTAAAACAAATATTATGATGTTAGTCTGTAATAGAACTATGAGTGTAAACTCATTATTTTCAATATATATGTAAATATAGAAAATGTACACGTAAATATGAATCTGCGCGTGCGTGTGTGTGTGTGTGTGTGTGTGTGTGTGTGTCTTGGCTCTGCGCACACAAAGGACCTGTGAACAGTGACACCTCAGTGAGCACAATTAGCTCTCAAATCTTGGCTTTCAAACAATGCTCTGTACTAATAGGAACCTGGGTTCCTTGGACAAATGGCTGATTCCAGGACCGGGAAAGGGAAAGTACAAGATGAGCCTGAAACATCTTGTTGTGCCAGAAAATAAGGAAAGGCTCAAAGGATGATGAGAATATGCTAAAAGGACACAGAAGCCAGAGTAAAAGGACTCCCGCTGGCCAAATCTGGGACACTTTGAACATCAAATAAATAATGAGAACAAAGGATGATGATTCCTTGAATAAACCAGAAAACAAGGCATCTGCCTTGGACGTCTGACCAAGAATAGGGTCTTTACATGGTTTCCAAGTAGCTCCCCACAAAATTACAGAGAGAAGAAAGAGGACAACTTGACGATAGAGAAGCCTGGCCAATCATGCTGCAGGAAGTCACCATAATGAACCCATGGGTGATGGGACAAACTGGGACTGTGCACCGCGTGATGAATGCAGTGAGTAAGGGTGATGTTGCTTCCAGAGATGCACAACGGGGATCACATCACAGAGGGACATTAGAGCGACTCAATCCAACGGAGAGACATTCTGTGAAAGAACTGTCCTGTAATCCTCACCAGTGTCAAGGTTATGAAAATAAGGAAAGTCTGGGAAACAGTTCCGTGCGAAAGGAGGATCAAGAGACATGACAACTAGGGACAGTGATTCTAAAGTGGAGTTTTTGAGAAGGACTCACAGGGCATGATTGGTACAGCTGGTGAACTTGGAGTGGAGTCTGAGGGCTTGCAGGAAACCCCGCTTAAGTGTTCTGGAGTCGTAGAACATCAGCTTGATAACCTATTTCTAAATAATCCAGATGGGGGAAAAAACGTTCTTTGTGTTGCACTTGCAACTCTTCTGTAAGTTTTTGGATATTTCAAGATAAAATTTATTTTTAAAAAATTGTAAGTATGCGGGCGCCTGGGTGGCTCAGTGGGTTAAGCCGCTGCCTTCGGCTCAGGTCATGATCTCAGGGTCCTGGGATCGAGTCCCGCATCGGGCTCTCTGCTCAGCAGGGAGCCTGCTTCCTCCTCTCTCTCTGCCTGCCTCTCTGCCTACTTGTGTTCTCTGTCAAATAAATAAATAAAATCTTTTTTAAAAAAAAATTGTAAGTATGCAAGCACCAGGGGAATCTAAGTTTATGAAATCAATAACCAAAATCCTGACCTGTCTTACAGCTTCAAAAGCACACTCCATTTAAACTCTCCAAACAGATGAGAGTTCTTTGTTTCTCCACACTGGATGTGAGTAATATAAAATGACCCTCTACTGCTGAGTCTTCTGGAAGAGGCAGTCCTCCTGGAGGCTGTGTTGGACATCTATACCCACCTGTAACCTTCCAGCATCCATCATAATGTGTGGAAAGAAAACTTGGTTAAGAGTAAGACAATCCAGAGTCTGAATGTCATTTTCGCTGCTTCCTAAATATATGCCACTTTTTGGTGACTGCCTGCCCTCCCTAAGCTTTCGTTTCCTTAAATATAAAATGGAGATCGTAATATTTACTTCACAGTATTGTTGGAAGAATTCAATACAATAATGGGCATGAACCTGCCTATAGAATGACTGGCATAGGAGCACAAGGGTTTTGTTCTGTTTTTAATTGCACAACAATTCAATCTTATATAACCCAACAAAGTTCCTTTGACCCTAACGTAACTTCTCCCACTTCAAACTGGACACATCTGCCATTCACTCACTCATTTTCACTCATTTCTGCACTTACTGTTTGACAATTACCTACTGGCAGCCTACTCTACCTAGCACTGTGTTCCCAGTTGGAAGAATAAACCCCAAGTTACCTTTTTTGTTTTCCTTACGGAGAGGAAGACGCAATGGGAAACAGTGCTTTACATACAGCTGTGGATTATGAATTTAAATCAGTTTAATAATCCAACCCAGGGTGTGTTTGCATTTCATTCCCCCTCTTTTATTGTAGCTATTAAACCCACCCACTTCTCCATCACATACATATTTATTTTCCAATGAGTTCTGAAAGACTTCCAAGGTAGAGCAAGAGACAGGGAATGCAGCTGACGTCTGCCTCCCCCTGGGAATTATGTCACTCCTTGACTTAATTCCTCCTGACATTTTCCCCATTGTACTTTCTGCTCTTCATCAAAATACATCCCTTTCAGAAAACAAATGTACTTATTGACTGCCCAGGACAATCCTGGAAACTGAAATGCTTGCAACTGGTCATGTGTAGGGTTAAAAACAAAAACAAAAAAAAAACAATCAGGCAACAAGATGTGGAGACACGTTCTGTAAGGTCTACAGAGCACAAAAGGGTCAATTCGGATATCCAGAGTCCTGGGGTTTCTCTGTAAACCCCACTTAGGCAAGATAGAGGGATTTATGTTTCATTTTTAAGCCACTGACAATTTTGTTTGCTTAAGCTTAATTGTTCCCGGATATTGAGAGAGTACAGAAGGTGACTGTATGTTTGATTTTAATGACTCTTTTTGGCCTTGATTTAACATCCTTGCTGAAAAAATCACCAACGTATGTGCAAACAGTACGTTTCTTGTTGTTTTTCGGTTTTCTTTTTCCAGAAGAAATTCTGACGGAGGTGAAATGCAGATAAAATCCAGCTGTGCAGTCCAAGCCCCCTCCTCTAGTGGACAGTTCTCCATCACTGAGCTGGACGTCACAAGCACAGAGGCTGGAGAGTGCTGATCTTTGCCAGAGGCGAGCTGACAGTGGCTGTGCCCTCGCAGCCAGCTAGCAGGGAGTCCACATGCCTCCCCTCTCTTGCCATCTACCACCAGCCCTTCTGCCCCCTGCAATCTGACTTCTACCTGCACCGTTTCTTCCAAACTGCCTTGGACCAGTGGCAATGTCTTGGGGTCACCCCCCTCTCTGACTGCCCAGGGATAGGACAACTTTAACTGCCAGACATGCGGCAGAACTTTCAGAAGAGCATGAAATCAGCTAGGTCAATTGTGAAATAACTGTTGTGTGACACCACCAAGTCATGCAGCCAAGGGCCCCTGGAGGTGGGGAGGTGACCTCCACCCTCCCACCCACCGGCATCTGGCTCCATCTAGGTACAGCATGGGCCCCCCACAGCCTTCCCTTCTGGTCTCACATCATCAGGCAGCACCAGACACAGTGGCCCACCCTTTGAAACCCTCTCCTTCCTGGGCTATTCCCCACTCCACTGCCCCTCCCCTTGTACCTCTCCAGCCCTGCCCATTCTGGGGGTTCTCATCAGGCTTCTCAGTCCTCCCTTTAAAAAGCTGGTGTGACCCAGGCCTCAGGGAAGAGAAGGGAGAACAAAATGCCAGCCATATCAGAAGCCCGGAGATAGGGTAAATAGATTTTGAAAAAGTATATTCAATAGTTTTGCTTAATATTTAATAAAGGAAATAGAGGTCTACTTTTTTTTTCCCCCCCCCCCCTACAATCCTTGAAGGTAAAGCTCAGAAAAATCTCCTTGGTTGTGAAGGCACAAGAATGAGGCAAGGATTCTCAGCTACACCTGTGATCCCCAGAATTCCATCAGTTTCTTTCTCTAGTTCTTTCTGTGCCGGGGGTGGGGAGGATGTTTACCAAAACAGTATGAGCGTTGCACTGAAGGTTGAGAAATGCTGTTCTCAATAACCTCATCTACTCCCACAGCTTCGATTATACCTAAAACAACAACTCCCAAAGCTCTATCTCCATCCCAGATCTCTCTATGGAACCTCTGATCCATGCATGGACTGCTAGCTAGATGTTTCCATTTGTGAGTCTCAAAGCCAGCAGGTCTGAAGGTGAGGTCACCATCTTCCCCACTCCCTGCTCCCCATCTCTGCAAGTGGCACCACATCTTCCCCATTACCTGGGCCAGAGACTGGGGATGCCCCCTTTGTCCTTGCTCTTCCCATGCAAGGGTCACCTCCAAAACATCTCATATACCCACCCTCTCCTCTCCTTCACTGCAGACACTGCCTCAGTTCTGGCCCTGCCTACAGGGTCTCTTAGGAGCATAAGAGCCTCCAAACTGGGTTCGTTGGCTTCAAATCCTTCCCCTTGCCTATCTTCCACACAGTTGGAAAATGGCCCATTTAAAATATAGGTCTAAGCAGTTCACTCATTCCCTTGCTAAACACAGCCCGGTGGCTCTTTGTTGCTTACAGAATAAACTTTAATATTCTCAGAACCACCACGGGCAGGCTCGTGGCAGTAGGACTCCATCCGACCTTCTCTGCTTCTTTTCCTGCCAGCCCTGCTTCAAATTCTACTTTCCAACTCCTTTATTTTCCCAGGCCCCCAGTCCTTCTCATCTACAGACTCCAATGCATACAGTTACCTCCACTTGGAATTCCTGCTCCCCACCTCGCTACTAGTGAACCCCCATACTTCCTGCAGAACCCGACAGGGTGTCGCCTTCTTACAGTGCCTTTTCAAAATCCTCCAGGTAAAAATAATTGTTCTCTCTGTTTTCCTGCTGTACTACCCCATGAACTTTTTTTTTTTAAAGATTTTATTTATTTATTTGACAGAGAGAGATCACAAGTAGGCAGAGAGGCAGGCAGAGAGAGAGAGGAGGAAGCAGGCTCCCTGCTGAGCAGAGAGCCTGATGCGGGACTCGATCCCAGGACCCTGAGATCATGACCTGAGCCGAAGGCAGCGGCTCAACCCACTGAGCCACCCAGGCGCCCCCCAATGGACTTCTTTAAGCCTTTGTCAAATTTGTAAATTTAATTATTTGGTTAGTGTCTGTCTTCCCCTAAAAATCATGTACTCTTTTAAGTATAGAAACTTAAGCAGCATGTACATCTATGTTTCCCCAGAATTTAGTAGACAGCCTGGTACAGAGCAGGGAATGAATGAATGAATGATGAACTGAGGGTGCCTACTACTTTTTCCCAGGATTACTGTCCTCTCAGATCCTCTGGGACATAATAGGCCCAGACAGGGTCATGAAGGATTACAGTATCTTTTCATCAGTTCTCTAGTGTGCCATACAAATTTCCTCAAATTTAGTGGATTAAAAATCAATCATCATTTATGATCTCCCTGTGGATAGGGAATTTGAAAAGGGCACTTATCCCTTCCTCATGATGTCTGAGGCCATTACTAGAAAACTCAAAGGCTGGGGGCTGGGATTTTCCGAAGGCTCATTTGCTTTCATGTTGACATTGATTGTCAGCTGGGGTTTAGCTAATGCCAGAACACTTCCATGTAGCTTCTCCGTATGGCTTGAGCTTCCTCACAACTGGGTGGGTGGATTTCAAGAACAAATGTCCTAAGAGTAAGGGGGAGGGGGGCTGGAGAAGAGGTGGAAACTATGTATTTTTATTACATAACTTTGGAACTCGTGCAGTATCACTTCTGCCACATTCTCTTGACTGAGGCCATTATAAAGGTCCATCCAGGTCCAAGAGAAGGGGACATGGAACCCACTACACTAACTGATAAAACTAATGCCACATTGTAACAGGAACATGTGGAATGACATATACATTGGTGTGGCCATATTTGGAAAATACCTGCCATGATTTTCTTCAAGGAAACCGCCCTCTGCTATTATGGGCTAGTGTGGGAACTATCTTAAGCTCATGAGGCACTGGCAGTGCATTAACATAGAATCCAAAAAGGCTACCCAACTTTGTGTTCTGCATCTCAGATGCAGAACTTTCCATTCAATTTCCATTCAATTAGCAAGAGTCCCATACTCCTCAGGGACATGTTATTGTTCTAGGAAGACTGCAGAGACTGATGTAGGATATCCATTTACTAAATTTACTCACAAAAGACCAGACCCCACAGATGAATCATACATCCCCTGCCTTCCAGAAAGAAATACACTCAAAACCACTTCTCCTTGCTACATTGCACCATCACACCTGAACTAAGTTAGCACACTTCCACTGTCTTTTCCCTCTGACACAGAACCTTGGTTCCAGACGTAAAATGGATTGCAGATATGGCAAGGTATGCCTGAGTTCAGGTACAAATACAATTTAGGCTTCCAAGCTGAGGCTTTCTATTGTGCAAGGAAGAATTTTAAAACCACCATAAAAATAAAAACAGTTAAAAAGATAAAACATTACCAGTGTTTGAAATGTGTAGATACTTTAGGACTCAGTTTCCTTGTCTGAAAAAAAACTACAACCCTGGTTGGGGGCCAGGGGCCAAACCTTGTGAGCAGCCTGTTTTTGTAAATAAAGTTTTATTGGAACACAGCCATGCCCAGTAATTTAAGACTGGTTTATGGTTACTTTTTTGTGGCAGAGTTGAATAGCTGCAACAGAGACTGTCTGAACCCACAAAACCGAAAATATTTACTATCTGGTCCTTTACAGAAAAGTGTGCTGACCTTGCTTGAGACTAGACTAAATCTGTTCACCAGCTGCCATTTCTCATGCATTACCTCCACGCTAGCCCCTACACTGGGAGTGAGCTGTGTGTGAGCTTCAAACTTTGCACAGAGCTACCAAGGAAATATTATCTTCATCTCGCAGATAGAGAAAACCAAGACTGGAGGTAACAATTTTGTAGAAAGCCAGTGGTGGAATTCAAACCCAGGTCAGTGTGATTCCAAAGGCCATCTTTTCTTTATACCTGTCAATAAAAGCACAAGAAATAGACCCTGCTGCTTCCTGGAAGGCTGTCTGGGTGAGAAACAACTGCCTTTCTTGCTGGAATCTAGAAACTGTTGTACACGATTATCAGTCTAAGGAATCTGCACTTGAGCAGAACCACTTTTCTCAGATGACTGCTTACAGTGGAGACGATTCATCATCCGGGGAGGCGGGGATCCCAGACAGTGTCCCTGGAAGCCCTTGGACAGAACAGAGAGAGATGGGCCACGAAGCCTACAGCACACCCTTCCCATGAGCTGAGACAGGGGATTGGAGCTATTGACTTGGACCTGCGGAGACCCCACAGCCTCCCTCAGAGCTCTTCAACTTGGAGGAGGTACACAGGGCCTGAGGAGCATCGGGCACAGCAGGTAGCTTTGTCTGGATTGTAGCCACTGCTGTGAGGACACTCCCACCAGCATTTGCCAAATTCCAGGCATCTCCGTTTCGCTAGGAGCTGTACCTCTGAGTGGAAGTCTGCATTCTCCAGCTCCAAAGGGTTAGCATCCCTACAAGGAGGGACAGAGAGGTGTGTGGGGGCACAGGGCACACAAGACATGGGCATCTGCCAGATGGTGCCTGAAAACTCCCCTATCACATCCTTATGGACACTGAGACCCAAGTCTTAGTTAGCTCTGCTAATGAAAAAGAGAGCTTTGCCTACAAGATACGGAGGTGGGTTTTCATTGTTGCCATTTTTTTAATTCTCTCTCATTCATTACACACATTTTTATTGAGAACCCATGGTGTGGCACGTCTAGGCATAAGCGATAAATAAACGAGACCGTATTCCCTGTCATCAGTAATAATTCTTGTGTGCTTATGACATGCCAGGGACTCTTCTAAAGTCTCTACAGGCAGTAACATATTTAAAACTCACAGCAACACTACAAAGTAGGTACTAGTATCGTCTCATTTCACGAAAGAAAAAACTGAGGCACAGGAATGTTCATTCATTCAGCAAATACATTACACATGCACACAGGCTCACAGCCCCATGAACATAATCCTATGCTAATATTCACAAAAATGGAATGTATACAGTTGAAGCCCCAGAGTTTAAAAAAAAAAAAATCCTTAAGCATACACATTTATACACATTTCTGTTCATTCTACAATCCCTGCTAAGAAAGCCGTTTTTGGATGGATGGTAAAGTCCCGAGTGGTTAAAGGCGCAGAAGATCACGCAGCCGTGTGGCACAGCTGTCGGGCCAATGCCGTTCCATGACAGACTGGATGAAGAGATGCGAGCGGCACTTCTCAGCTTTAGAACCTGAGGGATGATTCCCAAGTGCCGCCTTCTCCCGCCATG
The DNA here is from genome assembly GCF_009829155.1 of Mustela erminea. NCBI lineage: Eukaryota > Metazoa > Chordata > Mammalia > Carnivora > Mustelidae > Mustela > Mustela erminea. The sequence goes on from NC_045625.1 coordinate 24,602,700, forward strand.
CCCCATGGACCCTCATTAGTCTTCCCAAGCCCAGGTACCTTCCAAAGAAATTAAATATCACTCAACAAGTGCAAGGTAAACTGAGAACCCACCCCCCGACCCTCACCACCAGCACCAGGAGGTGAAGAGGCTGGGAGCCAGCCGCCTGGCTTCAGAGTCCTACGGCTTTGCTCCAAGCATCAGGGCAGAACTTTTCCGCCCAAATCAACCCAGTGGGGCAGCCAAGTGCTCCCACAGGCGGCTCATGAAGCCACCTTTGTAGCATGTTTGCCTCTGCCCTGAAAAGCCATAGGGGAGTCTGACTGTCTGAGAGGCACGGTGGGAGCAAGCCATCACCCACAGGGCGGAAGGAGGATGGCCTCGGAGAGAGCTAAAAGCAACCTGGGCGTGAAGACAAGGTGCACGGCGGAGCTGGGATAGGATATTGTGCCCCCAATGGAAGGGAGCCTGAAAAGCAACAAGTCTGACTTCTCATGTGACTTGCAAATGCATTTGGGAAGCTTCTGTGAGGCTCTCAGAATCACTGATGTCAGGTCTGGTGGGGGGGGCGGGCAGCCAAGACGTGTCTCCCAGTACCAGCCCTTCCATGGGGTTTTACTGGCTTAGACAGTGGTAGTGCCTGTAATGCAAAACCAAACTTACTAATGCCAGGCATCCAGAGTTGACTGCAGTGCCCCAGTGTAGAATTCAATGGTACTCACCGTGCAGACAGGTTGTAAAGACAAAATGGAGTCAACTTAGGATCTCAATGTGGGTTTGCTCAATCACTGATTTATTCAGGAAATACTTCTGGAGTACAGAGTGTCAAGCATCATGACTTGTTGCTAGGGCTACAAAGGGGACTAAGGCAGTAAGGCATATCCCTGCTTGTTCTGTGGGCCAGACAAGCGAGTACACAGTGTACAGTGTGATGTGAGGAGGGCTGTGACTGAGGGATGGGCAGGAGAAAGAAGCACGAACTCTGATGGGACCAGGAATGGGGTGACAGGGCTAGCAACACTAGCTAACACTTGTTTGAGCTGTGAGCCCTTCGAGCAACTTAACTTCCTCAGGCCTAAGTTCCTTGTCTGTGAAATGGAAATAAACCAGATGTCTCCCTGGAAATGTGTTGTGAGAATTCAGTGTTAATACATACAAGGGCTCTAAAGCAGCACCCGGCACAACCTGAGGGTCACATATGAGTTGTCCCTGTTAAACAGAGGCTGTTCCCTCCGGGCCTCACTCACCTCCTCACCTCTTATTTCCTTCTCCTGCCCCTAACTACCAGCTGCCCATTCTCTTGCTGGAACACTGGTGGTTACTTTCACTTCATCTGGCTCCTTTGTCCAGAAAATACTCTCTCAGTGTTCTTCTTCCCCTCTGGGACCTCTTTCTCCATTTCTTCCTCTGTCCATCCCTAACCACTGGTGTTTCTGGGGCTTCCACCAACTAGCTGTCTCCTCCTTCTGTCCTGGCACAGTCTTCCAGGGAACTGTGTGGCCACACATTGACCACACCCACCTTGATGTGTCTAGAGCAGACCACCCTTTCGAGCTTGCGGCCCACATCCCTATCTACACCTCCACTTGGATGTCCCAAAGCCACGTGTCCACACTGGAGCTATCCTTTTCATCCCCACACCTGCTCCTCCTGGCATCTCAATCTCAGTAAGCAGGACAACTACCTGCCCAGTTGCCCAAGCTAGAAACTGAGAGTTGTTCTAGAATCTTCTTGCCATTCCACCTCCACATCTAATTAGTCATCAAGTCTTGTTGATTTCACATCTTTTGACACTGTCCCCTTCTCTCCAGCCCCACTGCCCCTACCTAGATCAGGCTCCTGCCATAGTTCTCTCGGTTTGGGTATGGCTTCCTAACAAAGCTCTTCTCAACAGCCTTTGCCCACCTTGAATCCTTCCCTACATCACAAATATTTCCTGTCAAAGACCAGAGAGTAATTATTTTAAGTTCTGCAGCCATAGAATCTCTGTCATAACTAGGTTAAGTCTACCATTACAGTACAAAAGCAGTGACAATGCATAAATGGGTATGACCGGGTTCCAGCAAAATTCTACTTAGAAAACAGGAGCTGGACAGATTCAGCTCATGAGCCAGAGTGTCAACCCTTGTTCTAGGTGGTTGTCAAGGCTGTCAAACAAAACGAAGTGCTTTAAATAACATGTATTCTGGGTCCACTTAACCCCTGAAACTCTGCCCTACAAATTAGGTCCAGGCAGGTCCCATACAGCAAAGCAGGCCATCAAGAATAGCAGCCAAAATATAAATATATCTCAAAACACATGACACCAAACTCCTACTAAGCAGAGTTATGGAGTTATAATTACTCATTCAACAAGATTAACGGTGCACCTGTTACATGCCGCACATGCGGGGCCGTGAGGCTCTCACAGCTACAGCCTCTGGCTGCAGCGCGCTCACCATGCAATGGAAGAGACAGAATAGGGCGTGACTACAGGTGAGACCCACGGACATGTGGCAAAGGAAGTCTTTCAGGGATGCGCTCCAAGCTGTTTTCCATAATTGTACACGAATGTTCGCGGTGTAGTGCCTGCTCCTCTAGCCTCATTTCCCCTCACTTGCCCAGCGCTTCCTGAGCTCCAGCTGCACAGAATCCCTCCCTTTCTGGGGCCCATCACAAGTCTGTGTGCTTGTTCATGCTCCTTCCTCTGCTGGAACTGCAAGTTCTCTCTTGCTCATTGTGTATCACTCACAAGCTAGCAAGTCCCTAATAAACCGGAATGAATACTGAAACTAATACAACATTGTATATTAACTACCTGGAATTAAAATAAAAACTTTTTAAAAATTTGAGTGAATAAATTAAAGGCCCAACTCAGGGGCTCCTGGGTGGCTCAGTTGTTAAGCATCTGCCTTTGGCTCAGGTCATAGTCCCAGGGTCCTGGGATCAAGTCCCACATTGGGCTCCCTGCTCAGCGGGAAGCCTGCTTCTCCCTCTCCCACTCACCCTGCTTGTGTTCCCTCTCTTGCGCGCTCTCTCTCTCAAATAAATAATATTTTTATTAAAAAAATAAAGGCACAATTCAATTGTCTACCTTTTATGTGAAGCCCTCCTTGATTTTCTGGAGCAGAATTAATTGTTGCCTTCTCCATACCCCTTTGCTCATCTTCATCAGAGCATATACTACACAGTACTAAGATTACTGATTTATGTGTCTCATGGCCCAGTTATCAGTTCCTTAGGAGTAATATGTTGGTGGACATCTCTCACTTCCCTAACAGATGCGCCCTCTCCCTGAAATTATCACTACTTAATATATATTTTCTGCTCAACGCTGATTGATAAAGCAATCACTATAAAAAGGAATGAATGAATAATGGATACAAAATAGAATCGTGGATATAAATAATCCATGTGATGATGCAGGCACAACGAAGAGAGGATTCATCCTTACCACAGGTATCAGGAAAAGCTACACAGAGAAGATGGCATGAAAACTGAGCCTTGAGAAATTATTAGAAGTGTGCCTACTAAACAGGAGAGGGGAAGGCACCCCAAAAGAGGCAATGGTGTGAGCAAAAGTGAGGAGGAATGAAAGAACATGGCAGATTTGGAAATGATGACTACATAGACTGGGCTGGAGCTAAGAAGGAGTGGACCATGGAGAGCCCCCACAGGGGGGTTGACATGGTCAGACTCACATTCCAGCAAGGTAAGTGTGTGCTAATGACAGGCAAGAGATCAGGTGCCAAAAGGGGTACCTGGGTGGCTCAGTGGGTTAAGCCTCTGCCTTCAGCTCAGGTCATGGTCTCAGGGTCCTGGGATCGAGCCCCTCATTAGGTTCTCTGTTCGGCAGGGAGCCTGCTTCCCTCTCTTTCTCAGCCTACTTATGACCTCTATCAAGTAAATTTTTAAAAAATCTTTAAAAAAAAAAAAACTTTATTTAAAAAGAGAGAGAGAGAGAGAGAGAGAGAGAAATCAGGCGCTAGGAGATCCTTCAGAGGTGGCTGCCCTTACCTTTGTCTGGGACACATATGAAGAAGACGTGGCCTAAGACAGTGAATGCCAAGGTGGGGAGGGGGGACCACTCCATAGACCTTTAAGAAAGGAATCAACAGGAGCACTACTTTGCAGAAAAACAATTGCAGACTCAGAGAGAGAGGAGCCAATGAGAACATGAACTAAATGAAGTGGAATCAGATCAGGCGATCTGAATTGCAAAGAGATCAGCCTTCTCAAAGGAACTAAGGCAAACTCTAGAGTCAAGGAGGAGTTATGGAGAATGGGAAACTCGACCACAGAGACATTCCCTCCACATTTTACAGGAGCTACAAGACTGGCGAGGAGAGCCGGGTGCCTGGCAGAGGTTCATACCGCAGCAATGACCCAGAGCAGCACGTGCATGACTAACAACCCCGTAACAGGCCCTTCCTTATGAGCTGTAATGGGAGCCGTGCACACAGATGGGTCGGGTGTTCCCAGCAACCCTCAGAGAGGGACAACTGGAGGGCTCGCTTAGGAAAACAGGTGAGACTCATTCTTGAAACGTCCTAGCTGTTGCTGTGTAAGCGTGCTGGGTTCCCCAAACATCCCGAAAGCTTCTCTTGCCCCTTAGGAAGGGAGTGATCCCAGTATCTTCTTAGCTGTGACACTCGGACAGCCGCCCTCCTGCCCTACTGGGCTTGCTGTCCTTATCTATAAAATAGAAATTACTATCCAAGCTGCCCTGAAAGGTGATTGTGAGCAACCGATGAGAAAAGGGATGTGAAACTAGCTTCTCAGGAAACTAAGAAGCACTAATAAATGTTGGGGGTTAGTATTATTATTTTACAAGCCATGAACTGTACCTGACATTATTTCTCCATATTTCTGAGAAAAATGTGGTCTCCGTCCAAATCATCCAAAGTGTTAGCAATTTTTTTTCCTGATAGAAAGTAATTTCTTCTCTCAAAAGGGAAGTGACGATTTGCTAATGGCAGACACACTGGAAAGTTTGAGTGTGGTCTTCCCGATGCCACTCAGCGACATAGGACAGCCCAGCAGCATCTGCAATGCTCCGAAGGGGCAGACGGCAGATGGAGCAGACCATGAGGCAAGGAGAGAACACTTTCATGGGTTATTTCTCAGAAGGTTCCAAAAGAAGCCCTCAAGGGCTTGTCACATCTCTACCAGAACTTAACCAAGAGCAGAAAGAACAGCTCAACATCTAAAATGTGCCACCTCCAATTAAAAATGGGTCTCTAGCGGGGAAGAATGTAGGCTAGAGAGAGCTGGACAAGATCTCTGTATTATTCATAATTAGTTACCAGATTAGTTTTCTTTTGTGACAGTATCTTCTGCCCATGGGTCTTTTTTAGAAAACACAACCCTCATTATTCCACAGTCCCCAGCGAAGCCATTGAAGATGAGTGTTACTGCGATTGTTAATGCTAGCATTCAGGAGGGGGAGAAACCGCAGCCCACAATGACATGCAGTTTGTAGCAGGACCGTGACTCCTGACTCCGCACTCACCACTCTTCGTGTACTCAGCAGGATGGCAAGCTCCCTGGGGCAGGACCGTGTCTTCCATTTCTTACCACCTAACCTCCTGCTCCAAGTGGAGGCTTGGGAGTGCATTCTAATTAAACTACCTTGTTTGTATTCATTCCACACATATGTAATGGGCACCCCATAAATGCCCATGAGGACAATGAAGAATTTATATGCAAACTAAATTCTGCTTGAAACCTGGAAGCAGGTGGTGTAGGGAGAAGAAAGAGCAAGAGCCCACGGTTATTTCAGGTTGAATGTACAGGAAGAAACACAAGCATAAAACAGCATTTAGAGAGATGGGACTCGTCGCCATTGCCAGTGACAGAAGAATGCTATTGGGATAAGAAAAGGACCTTAGGGGTGCCTGGGTGTCTCAGTGGCTTGAGGCCTCTGCCTTCGGCTCAGGTCATAATCTCAGGGTCCTGGGATCGAGCCCCGCATCTGGCTCTCTGCTCAGCAGGGAGCCTGCTTCCTCCTCTCTCCCTCTCTGCATGCCTCTCTGCCTACTTGTGGTCTCTGTCAAATAAATAAATAAATAATCTTTTGGGAAAAAAAAAAGAAGAAGAAGAAGAGGACCTTAGCCCACTTGCTGTATGCCAGTGGTTCTCACTTCGGTGGCTGGCAGAATCACCTGAAGAGTGAAGAATGCAGAGGCCCAGGCTCCTTGAAGTAGGATATGGCCTGGGCCTTAGTATTTTACCAGAGTTCCCCAGGTGATACTGGCCAAAGTTTGAAGAATGCTGTTCTAAGCAGACTCTTCTTAGGACGGAAACTCCATAGCCAGTGACTCTGAATTTTCCCCCTTCCCTGGCATGATAAAGGGCATGAGGCTTCCAGTAGAGGTAAGTGGTTGACTTCTGCCTATCAGGGGCATCGCCTGTTTATAAATCCACAGGACTTAGTCAAGCCTGCTCATCTCTAACTTAGAACTTAAGGGGAAGCTGGCATGGGAGAAGCTCTCTGGGGTGCTCCATCACCGCTGGGAAAAATATTGTTCCAGTTACGTTCTCGTGACACCTTTCCCAACATACACGTTTGCTCTTTAAACCACGTTTTTTCGGTGAACACTGACTAAGCCACTACCAAGAACCAGGTCACATCCAGAGATGAATTAGGCAAGTTCCTACGTTCAAGGGCCTCCCAGGCTGGTAGGAGAGACCAGAGATCTATGGAGTAACTCTGCTGTAAGAAATGCTGTAAGAAAGACATGAGCCAGGGGAGGAAAGACTAACTCAGACGGGGCCAGGGAAAGCTTCCTGGGGAAGTGACGTTTGAAAAGTACAAGCATACCAGGCAGGGAAGGGGAAGCAAGCTCTTGGTAGAGAACCCAGCTGGTGGCAAGGCCAGAAGGCTGCCCTGGGGAGAGCTTCCTAACAGACTAGTGTGGCTAGGATGCAGGGTATGGAGGTCACAGAGGAGGGAGGCGCGGCTGAATGAGGGCCTTGAATGCCACACCAGAGTTCAGGCTTAATCTTTAACGACTGAGAGCCTTCCTCTTCTGTTACCTTCCCCCGCTTCCACTTGTTCTCCTCTCGGCTTCTCCTGTCCAACCAGGAGGCTAGAGAAGAGAGAAAAGCAAAGGAGGAAGGGAGGGTGTTCAAAGGGAGAAGGGAGAAAGGAGGAGAGGAAGAGGGACATTCCAGTTCCCTTTTTTTTTCTTGGCCCCACCTTGAAATGCTGCTGCTTATGTTTTATAAGAAATTAACAATTTGGGGGGCGCCTGGGTGGCTCAGTGGGTTAAGCCTCTGCTTTCGGCTCAGGTCATGATCCCAGGGTCCTGGGATCGAGCTCCACATCGGGCTCCCTGCTCAACAGGGAGCCTGCTTCCCTTCCTCTCTCTCTGCCTGCCTCTCTGCCTACTTGTGATCTCTCTCTGTCAAATAAATAAATAAAATCTAAAAAAAAAAAAAAAAGTATACTTAAAAAAATAAAATAAAATAAAATAAATTAACAATTTGGGGCACCTGGGTGGCTCAGTGGGTTAAGCCTCTGCCTTCAGCTAGGGTCACGATCTCAGGGTCCTGGTATTGAGCCCACATTGGGCTCTCTGCTCAGCAGGGAGCCTGCTTCCCCCCCACCTGCCTGCCTCTCTGCCTACTTGTGTCTCTCTCTCTGTCAAATAAATAAATAAATTCTTAAAAAAAAAAAAAAAAAGAAAGAAATTAACAATTTAATGATTTCTGGCTTCACAAGAGACTTAAGTGCTGAACTTCAACCCAGGAGGGCTGGGTTCACTGAGGTGGAGCAAGTACAGCCAAGAGTTGTGGTTCCCAACAACTTGACCTCAAAGGCTAACCCTTGCCTGCCATGGGTTTTGGTTTTGTTTTTTGTTTTTTTTTTTAATTAACATATAATGTATTATTTGTTTCAGGGGTACAGGTCTGTGAATCATCAGTCTTACAAAATTCATATCACTCACCAGAGCACATACCTTCCCCAGTGTCCATAGTTTTACTTGGGTTTGTAACGTCTACTAACTGTGAAAAGAAAAAAAGAAAAAAAATTCTGCTGTTACTTCAGGAGCACTCTAGAGTAAATTTATATTCATTCTATGCAATAGTATCCACACGCCTGAAAATTCATTACTGCACATTAACCTACATCAAAAAACAAGTAACTAAAAAAAAATAAAATAAAATAACATACATGGATAAATATCCGCAACATGTGTGATAGGCCAACGGCTAATGCCTTAATATATAAAGAGTTCTTACAAATTAATGAGAACAAGACCAACCCAATAGGGGGAAAACATGGATAGCAAGGGGCATTTGCAATGGTGTTGACAGAAAAAGAAATATTAATATCTTAATTTTTCTCATAATGAAAATATGTATATATATGGAATACCATTTTCTTAACCTGGTAGAGTAGCAAAGATGAAAATATTTGATACTCATGGAGTAGAAAGGAGGTGTCGAGAAAATACCACTTTCATGCATCACTGGGAAAATGTAAATGGGATCAGATAATTTATACAGCAATTTGACTACATCTATTAACAACTTTTTTTCTTTTTCACATTTATTAAAATTTTAAATATACTCTTGTCCGCACAGAAATTCTACTTCTAGAAATTCATGATACAGAGTAAAATTACACGTTTACCAGGAATGTCAAATGAGCTGGACTCAATATGGGGCAATATAACGCAATTTTATTTCATTTTTCTCACCCTGTAAACTAATCACCTGCTCCTTAAACTCACACACACCCAAAATCTATGACTTCAAAGCACACTCCAGTATATTTAACCCAATTCTAAACAAATTGACAAACTGCATTTTTTAAATGGGTGGGGGGCACCTTAGTGCCTCCATCACTTAAGCATCAGCCTTCAGCTCAAGTCATGAGACCAGGGTCCTGGGATGGAGCCCCACATCAGGTTCAGCCCAAAGCCTGCTTCTCCCTCTCCCTCTGCTTACTGCTCCCCCTGCTTGTGCTCTTTCCCTCTCTGTCAAATAAATAAATCTTTTTTAAAATGTGAGGAAGAGGGGTGCCTGGGTGGCTCAGTGGGTTAAAGCCTCTGCCTTCGGCTCTGGTCATGATCCTAGGGTCCTGGAATAAAGCCCCGCATCGGGCTCTCTGCTCCGCAGGGAGCCTGCTTCCAGTCCTCTCTCTGCCTGCCTCTCCGCCTACTTGTGATCTCTGTCTGTCAAGTAAAAAAATAAAATCTTAAAAAAAAAAAAAAAAAATTGAGAAAGAGCGAGCACGCATAGGTTGAGCAGGATGGATATTAAGCCTGCTCCGTAGAGACTCACTCTCATGACCCTGAGATGATGACCTGGGCAGAAATTAAGAGTTGGATGCTTAAATGACTGAGCCACACAGGTGCCCCTGAATAAACTGCATTTGAAAGTTTCTCCCTTCTTCAGCTCAGGTCTGCTTCAAGGCTGGATGCTAGTGTCGGAAAGGGAGACAAGGTTGTCTTCTTCTTCTCCCTCACCTCACTGGCCCCAGAGAACAGGACCCAGATAAAGAGGACAAAGGAAAGGAGGCGGGGCTTCCCATGGCTGGCACTGCGGCTCCCTGGGCTGGGGGGTTTGTGTGGGTCTCCCACATATCCCACTTTGGGAGCTTCCACTGGCGTGCCCTAGATGCCCTGGAGACTCCCCTGTCCCACTACTTTCAACTTCTGCCTTAAGCTGTGGGCTTTCAACACTCGTCTCTTCTATTGTTTCAGAAAACCCTGCTGGGAAGAGTCTCTCTCCAGGTGGCTGTCTGTCCCTCTCCTGCTGGCCTGTCTGTCCCTCTCCTGCTGGCCCATTTCTAGAACTGTGGAACACTCGTTCTTTTCCTTGCCTCTGTAGGTGGAGGGTCCCTGGATCCCAGCAGGGTGCTCTCTCTCTTTTTTTTCTCTCCCAACTCAGGCCAGACCAGCCTCTCCTTCCCAAACTCAGGTCCCAAGGACTGACGCCATGCTCTTCATGGGTTCTGTCTAAGCCTTTCTCAATTGGTTTCATTCAGCCTCCCCATCAGAGATGGGAGGAGGGAGGGACAGGGGACACACTGACAACACTCTCCAAAGAAACACACTCTTCCCAGCCTCTCTAATCTCTGCCACCTCCTGAACGCTGGGGTCAAGTGATGGTCCATGCTGGTAAAAGGGACTGTGCAATCTCAGTGGTGCTGTCTAGGTGGGCCTGCCCCTCCTTTAGGACTGCAGAAGCAGATGCTCAGTACTGTCTTGTTCTAGGGATTCAGAGCTTCAGTCAGAAACTGAGACTAAAACAGCCCCATTTTAACATGCTGTTATATGGATTTACTACAAACATCACTTACAGCATTGCTTATAATAGGAAAAAAAATAACCTAAATGTCTAGTAAGCAAATTATGGAACGACCATATGATCATCTGTATATGTCATTATAGGAAAAACTCTACAAGATATATTATTAAATTTTTTTAAAAGAGAGGAGAAGGGAGTTGGGGGAAATTGGAAGGGGAGGTGAACCATGAGAGACTATGGACTCTGAAAAACAATCTGAGGGGTTTGAAGTGGCAGGGGGGTGGGAGGTTGGGGTACCAGGTGGTGGGTATTATAGAGGGCATGGATTGCATGGAGCACTGGGTGTGGTGAAAAAATAATGAATACTGTTATGCTGAAAATAAATAAAAAATAAATTATAAAAAAAAAAGCAGAGTGCAGAATACCATAGGATCCCATTTGTATGTGGGTTGTTTTAAAAGGACATGTATATATTATATACATGGTTGAGTCTGCACAGAGGGAATTCTGGGGAGTGAAATGGTAAGCAGACCTACTATTCACTGCATATATTTTTTACAATTTTTGAATGTTTTACCATAATGCACTAGTTTTATCATCTTAAAACCTATTATTAAAAAAAATAAAGATAAGCATAGTGCGGTGTTCCTTTTTAGAAATCACTGCTTCTTTTTAAATTATGTAATTTTAGTCACCATACAGTACATCAGTGTTTGATGTAGTGTTCCATGATTCATTGTCTGCGTATAACATCCACTGTTCCATGCAATGTTTATTTACAAAAACCAAATGCCTTCATTCAAACAACACAGAAAAATGAAAAGAAAAAAAGAAGATAGCTACAAAAAGTATCTATAAAGAAAAAAGTAGAAAATACATACCTAATATTTTTTAAAAATCTATTTCCCACCCACTCTGCCCTGCCAGATTACCAGTTTTAACAGTCATGTGTATATCTTCTTCTAGTTGTTTCTGTATGACTCTATAGCATATATAATTTTCCTTACACTAAAAATAGGATCAGACTATACAAAATATTTTTTTCACTTATAAAATATACGTTGTACCTCCATCCCTGCCACCCTACTCTTCCTCATCTTACTAGTTAACCTCTGTGTGTCCCCAACCTACATAGTTTACTTGACCAAAACTTGAGACAGATGCTCTTCTAAGCAAAGCTGTAGTAGCCACCCTTACGCACGCACACTGTAACATCTCCACCATGACATCCCTTCAATAGGACTGTTGGGGCACTTAACATGGTGACAGACACTGCCAAAATTCCACACAGCTCCTCTCCCTGCCACCCTTCACCACAAACCCTTCTTGGACAACACCTACAGCAGTGTAAGCCACCTTCTGGACACCAAGATAAACCACACCAAGAGACTCAAGACTTGCAGCCTGGGACCCATAGACCTTATGAGAGTTTGTCCATCAGGACATGACCATTCCTGCAGCTATCTGACAGAAGACGACGAAAGAATGATAAGGAGTGTTGTATTTATATTACACAACCACAGATTAAATTTGGAATGAAAAGACAGAGTCTGCATCACCATCACTATGGTAAAACATGAATCATCCATGAAAAGTCTTGCTTGTGCTCAGTGGCTTTGAGCTATGCCTCAGACCCCTTGTGTTATCCCTGTCTACTCTCTTCTGCCCTTAGATAAGCCTATAGAAATTCTCCGACCTTGTGGAAAAGTGGAGTCAATAACCAGGCCTGTGAAGATTCCAAACACGGTGTAAGAAAGGAATGAAAGCCACTTGGTCTAGAGAAGAAAAGAGCCTGGGAGTAGTGAGCGTATTCATCACAAATCTCAGATGGCTATCTCCAAAGCAGAAGAGCAGACTAAGTGTAAAACAGGAGTGAAAGTTTGGAACAACTGGCAGGCTGATTTTCAAGCTAGACCAGAGAGAACTTTCTAACCATTAAAACTGTCCAGAGCTTCTAAGGAAGGCCTTCACAACCACCTGGACTACAGTCAATGCCATCTTTGGAAGCCAAGAGAGAAAGAGGACAATGTGCATGGCAGCAGGAACAGTACTGTCTGAAGAAGTCCAACTGGCTATCCCCAAAGAGCCACAACTGTCTTTATTTTATTATTTTTGTGAAATCCTCCTACCCCAAGATTCAGTCTATGATTTTCTAGCTCATAAACCTATTCTGATTAGAACATGAATAGGTTAGTCTGTCACAAAGATTTATATCAACCAAGCACAAAAAGATGGCTGTACAAACCAGAATGTCAATGCACTCATTTACATTCAGCCATCAGGTAAACCAGAAACTCATGTTTGATGTTCCTCATCAAACATCCTTCTCCTCTTGGCAGACAGACTCAATGGGAATAGTTGTGTCCATGGAATTTTAATTCTCAAAGTCGATCAGTCAAGACTTTGGCTTGACTGATCGACTTTGGCCAATGCCAAGATGGGCTCTGCCCAGACACTGTTTTGACTTCCCTTAATCCTCATTTGCATGGATGGCTTCAGAATGTTCAGCTCCATCTTCTCAATCTTAAATACCTCAATCTTGTCATTGATAAGTCCTGCCAATCTAGGAGACTCTTTTCTAAAGTGACTTTATAAATTTCTACTCTTATTAACTGTATTTGAGTTTCATGTCTCAAATCTCACAGCACAGATCTTTTTCTGGTAAAGAAAACATTACTTACATAAGGGGAATAGAGGGAATTCTCCTGCACAAGCTGACTGAATATTGTACTGAGAAGCAGTATCAAGTGATAACTGAGAGCCAGATTCCCCCAAGTGAATCCCAGTTCATCACTTACTATGTGACCTTGGACAAGTTATATAATCTCCCTTGCCTCAGCTTCCTCTTCTGCAAAGCAGGGACAACTGTATCTGCTCATGGGGTTTGTGATGAGGATGAAATGAGTTAATGAATAAAGTCCTGGCACCGAGTCTGCCTCATAGAATGGTTTGCCACCACGATTACCAGACTCTGATATAAATCCTCCCCATGAAACAAGTCGTATTCTTGTCTCCACTTTACCAATGAGAAAACAGAAACTCAGCAATTCCAGACAGAAAGCTGGAATTGAAACTCAAGTCTCTCTCACCATGAAGCCAGAACCCACTTGGTCACCCTCACCCTCATCTCACAGATGGTGGGACCACTTTTTTCTTCACTCGCGGCAGGGGCGGGGGGAAGCCTGGAGTCTACTTTCAGCACCGCAGTCCATCCTTGAGCAAGAACAATGGTCACGTTCTCTGCCTACGGTGAGGCCAGAGCTAGCTGGTGAGAAGCATAAGTTGTGCAATGTGAACAGCTGCCTTGGCAGATGTGTCCACAGCTAAACACGACGGAGTTTCATTTCCAGAGTCAAGAGAAAAACACCTATCCCAAAACATTCTCCATGACCTTCTCAGAGGTAGATGGGCTGAAGCAACGGCCAGCCCTTCCTCTCTGCTGTTTTCTGCTATAAAAAACTGTCCAAAGTACAACTCTGCTAGCTCCCCATATAGCCGTTGGCTCTGATCAAGGATCCCTGGCCCCCCGGGTTTACTGGACATTTGAACATGGTTCACTAAACCTATAAAATAGAAAATATACCTAATAAACCTATAAAAGAGGAAAGGAGAGTCGATGACTTTAAAATTGAAGGCTCCAGGGTGCCTGGGTGGCTCAGTTGGCTAAGCTACTGCCTTCAGCTCAGGTCATGATCCTGGAGTCCTGGGATCAAGTACTGCATCGGGCTCCCAGCTCCATGGGGAGTCTGCTTCTCCCTCTGACCTTCTCCCCCTTCATGCTCTCTCTCACTCTCTCTCAAACAAATAAATAAAATATTAAAAAAAAAAAAAACTGGGGGCATCTGGGTGGCTCAGTCATTAAGTGTCTCTCTCTGGCTCAGGTCATGATCCCAGGGTCCTGGGATCCAGACCCCCATCGGGTTCCCTGCTTGGCAGGAAGCCTGTTTCTCCCTCTCCCTCTGCTGCTCCCCTGCTTGTGTTCCCTCTCTCACTGTGTGTCTCTCTGTCAAATAAATAAATAAAATCTTAAATAAAAAAAAATTTGAAGGCCCCAGAAGGAACGCTCATCCATTGAAAGCAGGTGGACAAGTCGGAATTTCAAGCTGTCCTTAACACTGTTGTATGACTTTAAGCAAGGCATTCAACCTCTATGACTTCTGTTTCCTCTCTTTCAGAATGGAAGAATCTCTACCTTGCAGGTTTATTGTGACGAAGGGCAAATTTACATAAAATGCTGGGACTATTATTATGGAGATATAAAGAACCTCCATGAACCTAGGACAACCAAAGACTAGGATGGATAGAAATATTTTTCAAGGGACCAAGAAAGCTAAACATTGAAATTCTTATACATGTAAGTTAACTGCAAAGGGAAGAGAGAAAAGGAACAAATATTTTTAGTCCCTACTACAGGCCAGAGATCTCATTAGGCTCTTTACCTACACTAAATCTCACAAATCCCATGTGGCAGGTTTTATTACCCTCATTTCACAGATAATGAAACTGATCATAGGAGAGGCTTTACAAGACCACATAGCTAGTGTGTGTATGGTGAGGCCGGGAACCAAGGGCTTCCTGACCCCATCCAGACCTCTTTCTGATCCATCATTCTACATCTGCTTCCAAAGTGAAAACACCAGGAACTCCCTGGAGAAGAATAATGCTTGACATTTATAGAGTAGCCCAGAGCAGTGCTTCCCAAAGCATCTTTGGGGAGAACCCACTTTGTTTTGTCTTGTTTTAATTCATTAATGTATCACAGACTGTGGCATTTGTGAAACATAATAGAAATAAATTACTAAAAATGTAAAATTTTAAAGGACATACAAAAATACTCAACTTTTTTTTTTCCATTAGAGTCAACACACACAACATTCCTCTGTCAAATTCTTGTAAAATTTCCCTAGCATTTGCTCTCAGTTTTATATCTCACCATGGACCAGCCTTGTGGACCACATTTTGACTAGTACTGTCCTATAGTTAAAGCCATCCATATATCCCAGAGATCGATCTCAAAAAGTCCTCTAGGTTTGCCTCCTGTTTCCAGGCAAGGTTATGGGAAATCCCCAGTGCTGCTGGGCTCTCTTTCCTTCTTAACAGCATCTGTTGAAAGCCTCACCCCAGCAGGGAGGGCATAAATCACCCCATACATGGTTTGCTGCCTGTTGTACCAGGGCGATGTGATTCCCAAAGATGTCGACATTGCCACTGCCACCATCAAGACCAAGCATACCATCCAGTTTGTGGACTGGTGCCCCACTAGCTTCAAAGTGGGCATTAATTACCAGCCTCCCTCTGTGGTACCTGGTAGAGACCTGGCCAAAGCACAGCGAGCTGGGTGCATGCTGAGCAACACCACAGCCACTGCAAAGGCCTGGGCTCGCCTGGCCCACAAGTTTGACCCGATATATGCCAAGTGTGCCTTTTTTCACGGGTATGTGGGTGAGGGCATGGAGGAAGGGGAGTTTTCTGAGGCCCGTGAGGACATGGCTGTCCTTAAGAAGGATTATGAGGAGGCTAGAGGGGATAGTGCAGAGGGAGAGGTTGAGGGTAAAGAGTATTAACCTGCTATGATTTTACACTCTGTTGTCTTGGGACTATCTCACTTCTATTTTTTTTTTTCTTTTCATTAAACAAATTTGTAGTTTATTTGGCTTTTTAGTACGGCTGTTCCAAAATTCAACTCAAACAGAAGCCTAGAGGCTGCAGTAATATCAGAGGAAGCCACCTCTGTCCAGTCTGGATCAGAACGTTGGATCCCAAGGTGTATCTGAAGCTTCTGGTTCAGCCCTCAACCCTTCTCCCCTAGTGTCCACACCCAGCTCCCATCCACTGTGTTTTCCCCTCACTGTCTGCTCTCCTCTGTAAACACCTGGCCACTGTCAGTTCTCCTCAGGCCACGTAGAGGCAGGAGGTAGAGTCACTGAGCAGGTAAGGGAGGCAGGACAGGTGGAGAAGAAAACCCACAGTCACTACCTATTTAGATTTTCAGGTGTCAGCCCTGCATATATTAGCTCTCATTATCTTCACGACCCCATCTGAGGCTAATATCATTGTCCCAATTTTACAGATAAGATTTGAAGATCAGACAAATGTTGGAAGCAGGGATTGGGACTCAGATCTATCTGAGATTTGCCAGCCTAAGCCCTTAACTCCTACAGTGCAATGCCTAGCAGAAGGGAGAGTGGAAGCTGCTCTCAAGGCACCACCATGGCCAGCCTCAATCTCCATGCCCTCCAGGGTCCTAAGCAAGCCACACCTGCAAGGCCCACAGTGCCTATTTGCTCTCACGTGGCCAGATAGCAACAAATATGCCAACAGCACTCTCTCACTACCATCCCCTACATCCAGGGGCAAATTAGGAAAGGTGTCCTCCCTCAGACCCCTGGCTTCATATTGCATAACTAAAGTAGAGGCCCAGAGGAATTTTTTGAAGTCTCCCCTTTGCTTGCTCACCCCAACTCACCCTTCAGGGCTCACCCAGTCTCCTCAGCCCCACACAGACACCACCCTGACCTCTTTCCCTCAGGCTGGATGGGGCACCCCACTCTGCAACAGTGACAGCAACCGCTCGCTGCGCGCCTGCTCATATAATTTCCAGAGTCTCTGTGTATCTTACCTCACTGCATTTTTACAACAGCCCTTTGAGGAAAGGTTCATTATCCCTGTTTCCACAGAGGATAATCGAGGCTCAGAGAACTTAATTAACTTACACAAAGTCAAAGAGATAGTAGGGAACAGAGATGTGATTGGAACCGAGGTCCCTCCATTGCAGGGCACTGCCACCTATGTGGACAGATTCACAAAGAATTCAGCACATGGAAGGTCTCAATAAATAATTCCCCGACAACTACCAAAATCAGAAGCAGTGGACAAAACAGGAAATAAGTTAACATTTTCATGGCAGATCAGATCACGAATTCTGCTTGACCATGCAAAATGATATTATAGAATAGCTACTGGCATGGAAAGATATTCTGTCTGTTGGATGAGCAAGGCAGGCTACAGAAAGGTACAGCCTAATCCTATTCAATACACCTACTACCTAGCCATATAGCTAGGTACACACACACACACACACACACCCCTTCAAGAAAAAATACAACAAATGTCAACAATGGGCAAACCTTCGTGATGAAACTGGGAGTGGCCTGTATTATTATTTTTCCAATCCACATTTTCTAAAGTCTTCACACTAACTACGGCCTCCCTAGCCTTGAAAGAGCATACCTGAACACAACTGTAGGGATCACATTGAGAGATGGTGTGTGACAACAATAAGCACAAAAGGTTGTTTTATTTTGCCTTTTTTTAATGTCCTGTGAGTGAGTTAAGATTATCTCGGTCTTTCATCACCACTAATCCAGAGCATTATTTATTCCAGAAGAGTCCAATGATTGAAATGTGGAAGGAATTAGGGTCTTCCAAAGCCAGAATTTTTAGTGATGCAAACTGAATTTGCTCAATGTTCCCCATTGTTTATTTCTGTTGGATGCTCCTAGGCCCTGTTTATTTATGATGAATTTGTTTTCCTGATTGGCTGATAATGAGGGGAAAGCAGAGAAGCCAACCACCAGCTCTGTGCACTTTTATTATCCTCGATGTCACTATCATGAAAGGCTTTGGGGTCTAGAGGTGCACAGCTGTCTCGAACCCAAGAAGTGAAGGAGTTGTTCACTGGAGTGTAAGGGAGGCCCCTGAAGCTCCACAGTTGACCTCCCCACCAGATCTTCCAACCAAGTTCTCTTACCCCCAGATGTGGACTTGTAGAAGGTCTCTTGCTAAACTTACTGAGATTTTTACATGGTAATCATGTTTTCCAAACCCCAAATTGACTATAAGGGAGGTAGAATATTGAGAAAAATAAAGCCTCTGGCATCAGAAACACCTGGATTGCCAGTCCACTCTCACTTACGAGCTGTGTGACTATCCACCAGCCTCTTACCCTCTGCTGACTTCCACGTCCTCCCTATAAAATGGGGGTAACACTGGGTTGTTCAGACCACTAACTGAGCTAAGCTGTGTGAGATGCTGTGGCCTTCCCTAGGTGTAGCCCAGTATCAGTAGGTTTCAATCCACAGAAACTGTTGTTAGATGAGCTGGCTAAGGCTGGAAATGCCACTGGAATTTTTATTAACTGAGTTATTAACAAGTTGGAGGCTGTAGCCATTTGGCTTATCCCAAATTTACAGGACAGCTCTCAAAACAGAAGCCAGTTTTGAGGCATATGTATCTACCTCTTCGTTAAGCAGGTAAAAGAAAGCTACTGTGAGAAGTGCACAGATACACTCCACTCTTGTACCCTTCTCTACTCGGTCAACACCAAAAACATCTTTCCATGTCGGTACCTTCTCTTCTACAACATCATTTTTCATGGATGAGATATAATTCAATAACTCACAGGACATTAAAGAAAGACAAAGGCAAAACAGAACAGCCTCTCTGCATGAGGCCCCAGGGTGGTGTGCAGGCAGAGTTGTCTAAGACGAGACAGGCCAGATGTGGCACAACACTCCCTCCACACACGCTGTATGCCCACCCCTCAGCCAGAGCCCTGCCTCCGGCCGGCTCCTGAGCCATGCAGACAGCACTGGCCAAAGTTAGAGCCGTCGCATGGGAGCCCACTGTGAGGAAGAGGTTGCAAGGAGGAGTGAAATCATGCTCTAAAATACGGCGGGTTTTTAAAGAACGACTGGGCAGGAGGGGAAGGAGGGGGGCTGGGAGATGGGCTGGTCAGGAAATGCCAGTTTAAAGTTAGCTCTGACCTATTAATCAGCAGCGGGGACAATGATGCAGGAGGGGCGGGAAGGCCGGACATGTGTTCGCGCCAGATTTATGGGCCCAGAACAAAGGGTGGCCTGCTCGTTTAGAGAGTCTCTTTCCCTTTTCCTCTGGCAAAACGAGGACATTGTTTGAAAAGCCAAAAAGAACAAATATTCTAAAGACTGAGGTCATTTCCAGAGATGCAACAGGTCCTGATGGGGATCCATAACCTTGCTGGGCGAAGAAGACTGTGCAAGGGAGCTCCGGAGTGGCAGGTTGGACGACAGTGTAAAGCAGAGGCCACAGACCCCTTACCTGAGCTCTTGGAGGAGCTGGGACCCCTGCCTGGTGCCACCTCGAAGGCATCTGATGAGCCTACCTGAAGGCCCTCAGGATAAATCGGAAGGCTTTGGGAAGGTTTTCTATCAGGCTAAAACCATCTGTCTCCTTCCTTCTCTACTCTTGCAAGATTTTCTGGAAGGCTTTCCTAAGTGTGGGCTGCATAGGATATCATGGCTCTCAGCTGCCCTCACATCCAGGAGATGGTTGTGTTTCGGCGCATTTTTCATTTCACCTGACAAGGGGAGAAGAGTCAAGTCAGAAGAGAATGATAGGAAGAAAGGAAAATGGGCTCATTACAAAAACAGCCAACCAGGGGCACCTGGGTGGCTCAGTGGGTTAAAGCCTCTGCCTTCAGCTCAGGTCATATCTCAGGGTTCTGGGATTGAGCCCCACATCAGGCTATGTGCTCAGCTGGGAGCCTGCTTCCTCCTCCTTCTCTGCCTGCTTCTCTGCCTACTTCATGATCTCTGTCTGTCAAATAAATAAATAAAACAAATCTTAAAAAACAAAAACAAAGGGGCGCCTGGGTGGCTCAGTGGGCTAAAGCCTCTGCCTTTGGCTCAGGTCATGATCCCAGGGTCCTGGGATCGAGCCCTGCATCGGGCTCTCTGCTCAGCAGGGAGTCTGCTTCCTCCTCTCTCTCTGCCTGCCTCTCTGCCTACTTGTGATCTCTGTCTGTCAAATAAATAAATAAAATCTTTAAAAAAAAAAAAAAAAACACAGCCAACCCAATGGAGAGGGAATGATGACCCTGATTCTCCCAGTCTTTTAGGGTTTGAGGACCAACCAGCTGAGGCCTTACAGACTCTCCCTCCCCATGGTCACCACCTTCGGTCAGATGCCGCTTGCCTCTCACATGGAGCTGCCAAAAGGGTATCCTTGACTCTTGCTTTGCTTTTCTCCCAGAAAGCCAGCGCACAGGATGAACTTCCTAAGCGAGACACATGACCGTCTCTTTCCTGGCTAAAAAGTGTTCAGTTACTCTGCATGTTCTTCAGAAGAGAGGTTCAGAAACCTCAGTCTGGTAACAGGATCGTTCCTGTTACGGTCCCGCTTGCCTTTCTAGCTCACCTCCCATCTCTCTCCAAGTCCTACCATGTCCTTTAGCTCCACAGAATTATTTTCTGCTCCCTGAACGTGGCATACTCCTCCTGAAAAAATTCTAGTAATTCTTTAAGGCTGAGCTCCCTCCATGAAAGTAACCTCTCGTATGCCAAGACCCTACGCCATGTGCCCACTGTAACAACCATGTCTTTGTCTGAGGTCCCGTGCCTGTGTTCACACTAATAATAACAATAACAATAGTGGAGCACCTGGGTGGCTCAGTGGGTTAAAGCCTCTGCCTTCACCTCAGGTCATGATCCCAGGGTCCTAGGATCGAGCCACAAGTCGGGCTCTCTGCTCAGCAGGGAGCCTGCCTCCCCTTCTCTCTCTGCCTGCCTCTCTGCCTACTTGTGATCTCTGTCTGTCAAATAAATAAATAAAATCTTTTTTTAAAAAATAACAATAGCAATAACAATAACAATAACAATATAGCCCTTGAAAAGACTACTCCACTTAATTGGGGGTCATTTGAAGGCTTGAACTCCATTGAATGACTTCCCAAATGAATGAATTAATGATGGCCTACTAGACAAGGTTACCCTTAGGGTATGTGGAGGCCCATGAAGATATCTTTGTGGGATGGAGATACACACACACACATACACACACACACAGATGGAGATACACATACACACACACACACACATACACATACACAATCTGAGTCACTTAAAATCAGTGTTTCAGCACCATTCTGACAGCCCAATTTCAAGTGATTCTGCAAAAGAAATACACCTTGGCCAGCAAGAAAAGATGCTTTAACTAGCAGCCCTCCTGGAACTGGGCCAAGTCAGGAGTCCCTAGGACAACCCCATAGGCACACATCCCATAGGTACTCCTCTGGGGTACCTGGTCAACCCCACACATTAGCTAGAGGATTGCAGAACATGCTAAAGAGGAGAAAAGAGGACCAGTACTGAAGTGGGTTCAAGTTGGGTTCAACAGCACCATTTGGATGGCACAGCTAACCCTGGTTAATCGTGATCACCGGAGGGGCCTGGAAAACATTGGGGACGGCATTCCACAGTTCAGGGGCCCTTGAGGCCCAGGACCCAGGCAGATTCCATACTTGCCCAGGCGATACTGTTCCTTGGTAACCATGTGATTATACATTTTGTCATTCCACAAACATTTTCTGAGCATCTACTATGAAGATGAAGTTACATATTTATCGTTATTTATTGCTTGAGACAGCAAGTTATCTCCATCAAGAAGCAAACTTAATAATAATACACCAAGACCTGCAGAGTGTGGGAGCATAGCTATCATTCTGCTGATCAGGAAACTGAGCCGGAAAGGGGCTGTCATATATTCCATGAAGGTCCAACCATGCGCTGTACCCCTGGGTGTGGTTAGAAAAGCAGCAGAGAGGTTCCTGAAAGAAAGCCAAGGGCAATGCATCGATCTCACTTCCAAAAATAAACCAAAACGTGAGGAGAGAGAGAGAACGGTGACTTAGAGCCTATTCTAAGGTTCAACGGAGAGTGGAAATAATGACTAAAATATATGCGAATGGCTCTACACTGTGCTTTCAGAAACTGCAGAGGCTAAGTCAGCTGGTATAGCCTCTTGGAGCAGAGCAGTGGCAAGTGCAGTGACCCCGGCTCAGGGGACAACACCAGCTTCTACCCCTCTCTCTGAGCCTCAGTTCCCTGGTCAGGGAATCAGTGCCCTTGCAGGTCATAGCAAGATTCAAATGATATTGAAGGTCATGATCAAGGTGTGGGCACTGGAAGCACCGGCCCTGTGTTGCTCATTATTAATAAAGAGGTAGAGGGACTGTTTTGTGACTTTGTCACCTCACCGAACAAAAACACCTAGAAAAAGGAGTCCCACAACGTGGGTTTTTTAAAAAGATGAGATAGTCAATAAAAGAAATGTATCTCTCCTCAGACTAAACCTGAAGCCCTCAAGAACACAATTTCCACGTTGTCCTCTCAGTGTTGTACGTGTACGCATGTGCATACGCATATATGCACACACCCGCTGTACCTTGATGCTCAAGCACCCCTTCCTCCAAGTCAGGCTTCTCATCCTAGGGGAATTAGCCCCCCAGGGAACACTTGGCAATGTGGGGAGGACTTCTGGGTTGTTACACCTCATATGGGGAAAGGGTGGCTGGTTACCAGGATCTAGCGGGTAGAGACCAGGGACGCTGCTAAATATCCTACAACACACAGGACTGCCCCCACAACAAATAACTACGTGGCCAAAAATACCAATAATGGGGAGGTTAAGAAACTTCACTCTAAGTCTTTGTTTATGCTGCCTCTTCCATTCTAAGTGTTCTCTTTCCTCTTCTCTGCTTATTTAAATCCTACCCCTCCAGGGAGAGGAAAGGCCCAATCACGTGCTACTGGAGGTTTTAAGCCAATATAACCTTTTTGGTAATTTGGCCAGAAGCAACAGAACTGTAAACACCCATACCCTTGGAATGAACCATTTCATTGCCTAATCACACAAAGTCCTATGCACAAGGATGTTTACTGCAGCACTGTGTGTGATAAGAAAAGAGTAAACACAACCTAACTGATCCCTTCAGGAGGAATCAGTAGCTTTAAATTAAAAAGCTTCCATACAAATCATTTATCTATAGCCTGTAAAAGGAGTAAGGTCATTTCCCAAAAAGGCTGATAGGGGAAGGTCACTCAGACACATTGTTCAGTAAAGGAGCAATGTTCAGAACAGCCTCGTTTATATGTCCCACTTGGTAAATAAACAAAAGGAATGTTCATAAATATAGTGATATATATCTATGGAAAAGCATAAGCATGTGTAAGCAATCTATAAGCATGTGTAAGAAAGTGTAATATGGTTGCCTTAGTGGAGGAAAACATGGTCAGGGCAATTAGAAGATTCACTTGCCATTTCATTATCCTTCAGACCCCTTGGATTTTTTTAACCACATGCAGGCATTTCTTTAGGGGGAAAAAAAAGCAGTTATTTAAAAAAAAAACAGTTATCAAAAAATTCTTAATTGATGAATTTAAGTGAAAGACATACATAATGCATTATACTATATTCTTGCAACTTTGCTGCTGGTTTGAAAATGTTTCAAAATAAAAATTTTATGAAAAGCTTCTAGAAAATAAACAAATAGGGGGTGCCTGGGTGGCTCAGTGGGTTAAAGCCTCTGCTTTCAGCTCAGTTCATGATCCCAGGGTCCTGGGTTCGAGCCCCGCATCGTGCTAACTGCTCAGCAAGGGAGGCTGCTTCCCCTCCCCTCTCTCCGCCTGCCTTTCTGCCTACTTGTGCTGTCTGTCAAATAAATAAATACAGTCTTTTATTTTTTTTTTTTTTTTTTTAAGATTTTATTTATTTATTTGTCATAGAGAGAGAAGCGAGAGCAAGCACAGGCAGAGGCAGAGGGAGAAGCAGGCTCCCTGCCAAGCAAGGAGCCCGATGTGGGACTCGATCCCAGGACGCTGGGATCATGACCTGAGCCGAAAGCAGCCGCTTAACCAACTGAGCCACCCAGGCGTCCCAATAAATACAGTCTTTTAAAGGAAAAAAAAAAAAAAAAAGGAAAAGAAACAAATAGGAGAACATCTTCATCACCTTGGAGTAGGTAAAGATTTCTTAAACAGCACACACATACACAAAAACTAACCTTAAGGAAAAAGAAACTGATACACTGATTTTCATTAAAATTGAGAATTTCTTTCATCAGAAGAAACCATGAAGAGGAAGATGGCAAGTTACAGACCCAGAGAGGAGAACTGCAGTATGTATATCCAAAAAAAGACTTATAAAGTCCATAATATATAAAGGACTCCCCCAAACCGATGAGAACAAGTGACTTTTAAATGAGAAAGTGAGTTGAATAGGCACTAACCAAAAGGATATTCAAATGGCTAGTAATCATATAAAAAGGTGCTCAAAATCATTAGTCATTAGGGAAATGCAAAATAAAACAACAATGAAATAGCACTGCTCTCCCACCAGAAAGGCTAAAATCAAAAAGACCGTCAATATCAAGTAAGGAGGTAGCGTAACTGGATTTTTCATACATCACCAGTGGAAGCAGAAAACAGTACAACCACTCCGAAGATTCTTTGGCCACATCCACAAAAGCTGAACGTTCCAAACTCACTTCCCCCGACCTACCAGGTTTTCCTTCCATAATCTTTCTGATCTACATCATGAGTTTACTGCTCTTTAAATTCTTCTCTAAGCTCTCAAACTTTGGTTCTGTCTAACTGGTATGTGCTGAACACTTACTTAGTGAGGCACTTGGAAATCTTATCACTGGGAATAAGGAGATGACCTATTTTATATGCCCTGTAAAACCCATGGACTAGAAAGAGATGGAGACAGACAGACCGTATAGAAGACAGACACCACCTCTGACTAACCTTCTTTTCCCAACTAAATTCCCAGTTTAGATCCCTGCCTCACGCCTCCTTCATATTCTCACGGTACCTGAATCCATACTGACCTGAATGAGAAAGTAAACACTTGCTGAGCTGATGCAGTCAGCATGTGTCGACAACAGCAAGAATGATCTGGGCTAGGTAAAATCAATCAATTTTGGTCACTGACAGCTTCAATAAGAAGATATATAAAACCTAGTGCCATGCTGGCCAATTTTATATCCATTAGCTCATCCCATTCTCAGAATAATCCTGAGAAATATTCTCTGTTTTTTAATATTTTATTTATTTATTTAACAGACAGAGATCACAAGTAGGCAAAGAGGCAGGCAGAGAGAGAGGGGGAAGCAGGCTCCCCGCTGAGCAGAGAGCCCGATGTGGGGCTCGATTCCAAGACCCTGAGATCATGACCTGAGCCGAAGGCAGAGGCTTTAACCCACTGAGCCACCCAGGCGCCCCGAGAAGTAAGTATTCTTACCACCATTTGGCAGATGAGATAACTAAGGTTAAGACAGATTATGCTATTTGTTAAGGTCATGTAGCCAGGAACTGGCAAGGCTGGGGCCAAACACCTGACCCCTTATTTTATTATTATTTTTTTTTGGTTCCTTCCACTACATCACGCGCATCAGAAACAGTCCTACACAACTCCAGAGATGTGTAAATCTAAATTTGTCTCTGGCTTTGGTCCCTTGCATATGCTCTTCCTTGCCCTGAACCACACTACACAACCACCAACTTTTCTCTCCTCCCATCTCGCATCCTCATGACGAATTCCTCTTCCTTCTTTAGATCTCAACTTTAATTTTAGTCTTTCCAAAAGGCCTTTTCTCATTCTCTGAACAAGTTTTGATGTTGTGGTCATGAGAAACCAAAGCTCCATATACCTCAGACCTTCCAACACCCTATGTGGTCATTAATAGTTTCAAGCCGTCTTCCCCTCCAGGCTGTGAGCTGCTATCTTTCCGGTTCGCTGCAGAATTCCCAATGCCTTGCACATAATAGGACTTCATGAAATACAGGTAAATGAATGGATGGATGGAAACTAACAGCATTCTTCCAAATCTAAGTTGAACCCTAACTGTTCCTCACCCATCGGGTCTACCGAAACCTGGTAAGATCAAAAAGGGAAGACCCTGTACATCAAATGGATTAAGAGGGTACAAATTCTCTACTGTTCTTGGAGTTATTTGTTGGGATATCCAACCCTCCCTCTGTAACTTAATTTCACCAGTTGCACAATAGCAGCATCATACCAGAGTAATTCTATAACCTTGCCTGGTACCATTGCTCCGCACCTTCACAGGACTTAGCCAGGCCGTGTTAGGAAGTTAGCTCAACCCGTGTTAGGAAGTTAGCTCTGCTTAGACCCAACTGCATTCCCATCTGTGGAAGATCAGCTACTATGGCTTCATCTGGTTTTGTGGAAAATCTGTGGCTGCGAGGTAATGCATGGTGATGAAATAAAACTCATGAATGACAACATGTGACCCCTAACATTCCCCTGGTATGCTTTCTTAAAACAATCAGTGGTTCAGAACTATTTTAATTCGTTGCTGCCAGCTCTGCTACATCAACTTTGGTCCAGTTGTTCTTGGAAAGCCCAAATTTTAGATGGTATCACAGTTTTGAGAAAAATTCTTTTGGAAAAAATGAGAATTAAATTATTGTTATCCCATTAAAAAATCTGCCTTGTAAATAATTAAAGATGCCAGAAGCAATCTACTCTCACCCACACAGCATCACTGTCAGATGGTCATGCACTCCATCTCAAAAGTCCCTAATTATGAGTGATCTCACTACCTTCAAGGCAGCACATTCTACATTTGACAGTTCTAATCGGAAGAAAGTTGTTTATTATGTTTAGCTGAAGTCTGCCACGCTGCAACTTTTCTCCCATTGGGCTGGTTCTGTCTTCTTCATACACTGAGTAAATGTTTAATCCTCTTCCATGTGACAACCATTAAAAATATGGAAAGATGGAAGAAATGAGTAGAACTGGCTACATAAAAACCTTAAAAGTCAGTTAGCAAAACAACCAACAAAAATAAGCAAACCACCATAAAGAAGTTTACCTGGCACACTGGGGGAGAAAATATGTGTGACAGGTATAAGAGTTAAGGTGTTATATTACACATACAAGGAACTCATAAATTTATTCAAAAGAAAAATGAGCAAAAGATATTGACCGGCAAATTATAATAGATGCAACAGTAACAAACATCTGAACAAATATTCAAATGCACCAAAGTAATCTAAGGAATGTAAGTAAAAAAGAGATAATCTCAGAATGCTGTTTTTCAATCTTTCTGAAGGACAATTTAATAATACCAAAATTTTAACTTTGAAACTCTGCTGACCCAGAAGTTCTACTTCCAGGAATTTATCCTAAGAAGATAATTAGCCAAATGGACAATCATACAAGACAAGGATATTGATTAAAATAGGTGTTTATAACAACAAATATATTTAATAAACTAAATTTCTACCAACAAAAAATAGTAGTAAAACTACATAAAATATGCTAAAACCATGCAATGAATTTCTAAACAGGCATTAAATATGATGACCTAGTTGACAGAAATATGCCCATTACATAGTGTTTCATGAGAAAAAGATTACTATTATAGCTTTTATGTAAAAGTGTATGCATATTGTTATGTGTTTGCAAAGTCTCTAGAGCATGTTCATTAGGACATTAATGGCACTCCTCTTAGATAATACAGTTCAGGGTGATTTTCCTTTCTTCTTTATCCTCTTTGGTTGTGCTCACCTTTTTGCATTAAGTATCTATAATTTTATAATTTAAAAAACAAAAAAGGTGGAGCGCCTGGGTGGCTCAGTGGGTTAAAGCCTCTGCCTTTGGCTCAGGTCATGATTCCAGGGTGCTGGGATCAAGCCCCACATTGCATCAGTCTCTCTGCTCAGCAGGGAGCCTGCTTCCCTTCCTCTCTCTCTGCCTGCCTCTCTGCCTACTTGTGATCTCTGTCTGTCAAATAAATAAATAAAATCTTTAAAAAATAAAAGAGGTATTTTTATTCTGAAAATACCTGAAAAACACTTTAAATGTTCCTCTTAACTTTGTTTTTCAGCTAAGCCTTCCCAAGTCCTTCAATATTTCTTTAGATGAAAGGAAATGGAGCCTCTCCTTTCTTCAAAAGCCCCTACCTCCAGGTTACCTAGATCCCCCTTAAGCACAGTAGCAAGAACAGAACATACTGTAGTGTAGATGTGATCTGTCCTGCCCAGAGTGTAATGCCACTCACTTCCAGATTAGCACTGATGGCACCACACCTCAGTGTTGATCTACATGGAGCTTCCTGGTCTTTTTCACACATGGCTGGTTGTTAAGCTACCCACATGGGGATGCTAGATTACTGGGGTCCAGGTCCAAGATTTGCCATCTATCTCCATTGACATTTCATCAGCCTACACTGGCCTCATCTTTTCAGCCTGTAAAGAGCTTTATGAGCCTGAGTCACCCAACCAGGGCCTTTGTTGTCCCCCTGAACAACTGAGAATTCTGAAATGACATGGTCATTTTCTCTCAAGGCTATCCCAGTTCCTCCTCATAGAACAAATTTAGATGGATTCCCTGAGCTGCTCTCTCTATGCCCTGCTAGATGAAATGGACTACTCTGCAAGTCAAAAGTGTATTTTATCTCCAGTCCATTACTGGTAGGAATGAAGGCTGATACAGAATTTCAGGAAGGCAACCAGAAGATGTGCAAATAAACATTAAATGTAGATAACCTTTGAAACTAAAACTGCGCTTCTACATATGTCTCATCATGCATTATCTTAATTCTGTAACTTGACTTTAAGGATAACTTCCTAGAGGGGTGCCTGGGTGGCTCAGTCAGTTAAACCCCTGCCTTCAGCTCAGGTCATGATCCCAGGGCCCTGGGATTGAGCCCCACATTGGGATCCCTACTCAGTGGGGTGTCTTCTTTTCCCTCTCCCTCTGCCTGTGTTCCCCCTGCTTATGCACTCTGTCAAATAAATAAATAAAATCTTTAAAAAAATTTTTTAAGTATAACTTCCTAGAAGCATCTTATATATCTGTGTATGTTCATTATTAATCATCACAGTGTTTAAGATGATTAAAAATTGGAAGCAAACTAGACACATCTCCAGAGGCAAAAGAAACAAAAGCAAAAATGAACAACTGGGACTTCATCAAGATAAAAAGCCTTCACACAGCAGAGGAAACAGTCAACAAAACTGACAGGCAACCTACAGAATGGAAGAAGATATCTGCAAATGTCTTACCAGATAAAGGGCTAGTATCCAAAATCTATAAAGAAGTTATCAAACCCAACACCCAGAAACAAAAAATCTGGTCAAGAAATGGGCAGAAGACATTAACAGACATTTCTCCAAAGACAACAAAAAAAACGGCCACGAGACACGAAAAAATGTTTAATATCGCTTATCAGGGAAATATAAATCAAAACCACAGTGAGATACCACCTTACACCAGAATGGCTACAATTAACAACTCAGGAAACAACCAATGTTGGTGAGGTTGTGGAGAAAGGGCAACCCTCTTGCATGTTGGTAGGAATGCAAACTGGAGCAGCCATTTCTGGAAAACAGGATGGAATTTCCTCAAAGAAGTTAAAAATAGAGCTACCCTATGACCTAGCAATTGCACTACTAAGTATTTATCCAAAGGATAAAAACATAGTGATTTGACAGGGCACCTGCACCACAATATTTATAGCTAAATGTCCACAAGAGCCAAACTATGGAAAGAGCCCAGATGTCCATCGACAGATGAAGAGATTAAAAAGATGTGGGGTGTGTGTGTGTGTGTGTGTGTACATACACATATGAAGTGGAATATTACTCAGCCATTCAAAAAGAATGAAATCTTGCCATTTGCAATGACCTGGAAGGAACTAGAGGGTATTATGCTAAGCGAAATAAGTCAGTCAGAGAAAGACAAATACCATATGATTTCACTCATATGTGGAATTTAAGAAACAAAACAGATGAACATAGGGGAAGGAAAAAATAAGATGAAAATTGAGAGGGAGGCAAACCATAAGCGATGCTAACTCTAGGAAACAAACTGAGGGTTGCTAGAGGGGAGGTCAGTGCCGGGGGGAGGGATAATTGGCCGATGGGCTTTAAGGAGAGCAATTAATGTAATGAGTGCTTGGTGTTATATGCAACTGAAGAATCACTAAATTCTACCTCTGAAACTAATTTTAAAATTAATTAATTAAGTTTTTAAAAAACTGAAAGCAAACTGTTAAGCAGTGGACCAGGTAATCAACGTATGACAGTTTATAGAACACAGACACTAAGAATGATGGCACGGTACCATAATTGTTAATATGGATATTAATAACATTAAATGGAAAAAAGTATGATTAGTTCAAACTCTCTTTAAGAAAAAGATATACAGAAAAGAAAAATGTTTGAAAGGACAGGTTTCAAAGTTTCAAGAGGTTATTTCTAAATTGTAAAGTACAGATAACCTTCATTCTCTTATTATGCTTTTCCATAGTGCCTACATTTTCTATACTGATCCTGTGTCATTCTTTAATAACTAGGTTATCAATAATATTTATCTGGGGATTCTTAAAAGATGTGCTATTCTACCTGTATGCAAATGATAGTTTATAGTTAAAGCCCCATTTACTGTTATAACCTACATTAATTTTTTTCTGTAAAGAGCCAGAGAGTAAATACCTCAGATTTTGTCGGCTGGACAGTCTTCATTATAACTACAAAACTCCTGTGTTGTAGAACAAAAGCAGTTAAACTATGTTAACAAATGAGTTTGGCTGTGTTCCATTAAAACTTTATTTACAAAAATAGGTTGTACGCTGAATTTGGCTCCTGGGCAGTAGCTTGCCAACCCATATTCTCCACCCACATCAAAAGTGCATTTTCCTTTTCCTACTTGGTGTTTGCAATCTGTCACATATAGCTTGTAATAATTAGTTTTTGCTGTATAACAAAGCATCTCAAAACTTAGCAACCAAAAAGAATAACCATTTGTTCATTTAAGATTCTAAGAGTCAGAAGTTTGTGCTTGAATCGGCTAAGACAGCCCAGCTCTACTCCATCTGGGATTGACTGAGCCCACTCACATATCTGAGGTCAGCTGCCCATCGACAGCCTCACACACGTCTGGCAGGCTGGCAAGCAGGGGTGATGGAAGTAAAGGAGCCATGTCTCTCATCACCTAGTATGCTGACTAGGTTATACTTCGAACAACTAAGAGCAGCCAGAGGGGGCTATCCCTAATGTGACGAATTTTTGAAGCCTCGGACGACTACATCATACTTGCTAGTATCTCACTAACCAAACCAAGTCCAGATTCCAGGGTTGGAGGTCCTAACTCCTGAGGAGGGAAACTGCAGTCATATGCAAAGGGCTATGCCTACAGGGTGGAAAGTAAGTCGTGACCATTTTTTGCAATTTGACAGAGTCCCTTGACAATCTTAACTCTAGTCCTATGGCCTTCCAGAAGCCCTTCCAGGCATCTCCCACTCAGGGGGTGGCTATCCAAGTCTCCTCCACTTCTCCTTGAGCAAGTCTGTTGCAATATCTTTGGGTCAAGGAGCACAATCTCAAACATCTTTTCCAAAGTCAGAACCATAATTCTTCTCACCTGCAGTCAATTGTTATTCATCTTGGAAAAGTGAGTGGAGCAGTTATTTATAAATCTACTCAAACTCCTCCTCCATTCTGATTTCCTTCTTCGAAACTTATATTTAAATCATTAGCCTGTATCCCTTCCCATTCAGTGAATTTTCCCTGCTTTCCATGTGTTCATATTCAGTCCTTTGAAAACTGAAGATTATAAAACTGGGACAGTTCCCATGGCGACATACTGGCTTCTTTGATCCTCTTACTGTCACATGGCAAGTGAACCACCCAGACAGCTGAGGCTCATTATAATCCTTTCTATGAAGAGGGATCAGGCCTTCTTCATTCACCCTCCTTCCCCCCAACAGCATATACAAGACTGCTGGCAACCTTTAAAAGAAAAGACTTTGAAATCTTGCTCAACAACCATCCCCGATGGCGATATTAAACGACAGCTGAGACGTACAGGCAAGAACACCAAACATGGAGTCAGAAGGTCCACCTGGGTTCACAGCCAGCCTCCACCACTGGCATGGCCTATGACAAGTAATTTTCAGTTTTCTCATGTGAAAGCACCCAGCATAATACAGAGAACAAACAGAGTGTTCAATCAATGTTTGCTCATTCATGTTTGCCCACAGTTGTGTGCAAACCATGACGGGAAAGGACCACAAAAGGTTCAGAGATCAGGGAGACCCAGCGTGCCACAGGGAGCTCACAACATGGTGGTGAGTGCAAGTTCACAGCCCAAAGCTTCCATTTTTTCTTATTCTCAATAAAAAGACGACATAGGAAAAAATAATTTTAAACATCTGTGAACTTCTGGGCCTAATAAAAAGAAAATGCATGATAATGACAATGGCCTTCAGACTCATTTTGTCATCCAGGTCATCATCATCTTCAGCCCCAACTCCTGACTGACTTCCTCTGGAAGAAACTCTCGGGTATCAGCCACTGTCAGGGCAGCTTCCGGCATCCCACCCTTATTAGATGATACCTCAAGTAGGGTTGAGAAAGCTCCATTCACCCAAGGAGCAGACAGAACGGGGTAATGAGGTCACCGAGTCATAAATGACACCTGCTTTGGCAAGAGAATCTCTGGATAGAAAAAGAGTAAGCACAAAGAGCAAAGGCAACTATCTTTTTACAAGAAATACAAGTGATTTCATTTTGGCTCATACCACTTGGTTGTTTATTTTCATTGTGGAAAAAAAAAATGACAAGAGAAAACTGAAAATAAAGATTCAGCTTAAATTAGAGTTTACTGCAAACCCAATCTGTTATTTGGGTGACCATGAGAAAACTGAACTCTCTGAAGCTTAGAATATTCCTCTATAAAATGAGCATAATTATCTTTATAACCTCTGACAACACCTAGGAGAGAGCACTCCAAAAATAAAACAATAGATGACAAAGGTACTCTACACTATTTGGTCTTTGGTACCCTCAAAATGGTGTTTAGGAGAGAAAGAGAGAGAGAATTTTGCACCTAACGTGGAGAGCTCCCAGAAAAGATGATAAAAAGATGCTTTCTATTCAATAACCCCATCCTCAGCAACATTTATCTTCAGTTGTACAGATCAGGCTCAGAGAAGTTAGGCAACTGGACCAAGATCACAGAGCTACTAAGAGGCAGGTGTTCCCAACTCCAGAACTAATGCTCCTTCTCAGCCACTGCCCAAAATGTGCTTACTGTAGCCATAAACTACAACAGAATGAGGCTTTGGTAACCCACTGGGAATGTTTCTCCCACAGAAACACCTGGATTAGAGCTTGGTGGAGGGGAGGGGTGCCTGGAGAATGGTGGAAGTGTCTGGCAGGCACCCTGGGGAGCCGTGTTCAGTCTGGCCTCATGCACAGTCTGCACCGATGAGCAGGAAGAGGGTGTAGCTCTGGTTCTAATGAACTTCACAGATGCTGGAGACATGTTGTAAACACCAGTGGGTGTGGGTGACCAGGAGGGTGGAGGGGCCACAATGGCCTGCTCCAGCCGCTCAGAGCCGGGAGAAATATGGGCAAGAGGTGACGAAGGAAACTCCATTCACTGGGGCTTGTTTGGGAACAGAAGGGAGGCCAGTGACACTCTCTGCACCAGAGGCAAGGGTCTGTGGAAGCAAGAGTGGCCCGGATTCCAGAGGGAGAGCTCCCAGGAGAGATGATAAAAAAGATTGTAGGCCTCCAAACTAAGGGGCCGTTATCCCCCAGCAAGTGTTGGTGGAGCACTTCCTGGTACTCAACTCTTCAGAGAAGGTCTAAGACTTGGTCGCTGCTCGCCAAATAATAGTGCAATTAACATTAATTAATTTGAATCCTGCCTCCCCCACTTATTAGCTGGGTGACTTGGCAAATCACTAGCAACTTTAAGCTCTACTTTTCTCAACTGCAAAATGGGTATAATAATTAGTACCTTCTACCTGCAGTCATCGTGAGGATTAAATGACATAATACATGTGGAAAAAGAAAAAAACAAACTTGGCACAGTGCCCAGCCCAGGCTAAGCCCTTAATAAATGCTGGCTGCTAATATTATTAAGCCTCTTTTCTGTGCCCAGGTACTAAGCTTGACATTGTCTGAATGCTGGCACAGGGAAGCAGATGACACACTCAAAATACATTTTATTAAAAAGACTATTTGGGGGCACCTGTGTGGCTCAGTTGTTGGGCGTCTGCCTTCAGCTCAAGTCATGATCCCAGTCTCCTGGAATCGAGCCCCGCGTCGGGCTCCCTGCTCCGTGGGAGGCCTGCTTCTCCCTCTCCTGCTTCCCCTGCTTGTATATTCTCTCTCTCTCTCTCTCTCGGTCTGTCAAATAAACAAATAACATCTTTTTAAAAATAAAATAAATAAACAAAAAGACTATTTGTTGAGGTCTGGGTAGGATGAGGGGGAATTATGACGGATTTTGAGATACCCAGGAACTAACAACATTAAGGCCCTAATTTTCACACCCCCCACCCCGACCCCTGCTACCCAGCCTTTGCTGAAAGCTAGAGTCCAAGGGTGCTGGCCATCACCTATGAGAGCTGGAGGTACAGTGTGGAGTGAGGCATGCACTATTGGCCAAGAACCAAGCAAAAGCAGGGCAAGCAGTTAGGGGAACACCCCCACACACACAACTCACCCCACATGCCATTCAATCTTCTGCCATGACTTCCCACTGGCTAAGCTCCAGAGGAAGGTGGAGGGCAAAGAGTGCTATCACAGTCAGCCTCCTGGTCACCAAGAAGATAGAGCCAAGGATCGTGAACTTGGCGAGAGAGCAAACAGAACAGCAGTCTAGGCACACAAATTCATTTAACTGGTCTCATTAACCCTAAGAAAGTGGGAGTCATGATGTTCTTTTTTCAAGACGATGGAATTTGGTGCAGTGAGGTGCAGTAAATCATTAGAAACTCAGCTAAAGGATGCCTGCGTGGCTCAGTTGGTTAACCGACTGCCTTTGGCTCAGGTCATGATCCCGGGATCCTGGGATTGAGTCCCACATCCGGCTCCCCCTGCTCTGTGGCGAGTCTGCTTCTCCCTCTCCCTCTGCCTGCCACTCCCCCTGCTTGTGTTCTCTTTCTCTGTCAAATAAATAAATAAAATCTTTAAAAAAAAAAAAAAAAGAAGGGTGCCCAGGTGACTTAGTCATTAAGCATCTGCCTTCGACTCATGTCATGATCCCAGGGTCCTGTGTTTGAGCCCCACACTGGGCTCCCTGTTCAGCAGGAAGCCTGCTTCTCCCTCTCCCACTGAACCTGCTTGTATTTCCTCTCTTGCTGTCTCTTTGTGTCAAATAAATAAAATCTTTTTAAAAAAAAAAAAAGAAAGAAAGAAAGAAAGAAAAGAAAAAAAGAAACTCAGCTAAAAAAAAAAAAATGGTGGAGCCCTCCCCCATTGGAACCAAACCCAACTCACCACACTGTCTCAACAGCCTCAGTCATGCCAAGCATCAACAGAATAGACCTGGAGGCCCCTTGCAGTCCAAAAGGATTGAATGGAGGGTTTTCCCACATGAAACCAAAAGGTTACATAGGATTTTAAATAAGTGTGGGTTAAGTGGTAGTCTATAAAGACAAGCTGAATCTTAAAAATGGGGCCCTGTGTGCCCATTTGGGTTAGGAGCTCATCATCCCTTCAACAGATGTCAGTGCTCCCTAGGGAACGGGAAGAGAGATGACAGCTAGCAGGCACAGCTTTCACTAATACAGCACTTCCAAGTGCCAGCACTATTCCAAGTACTTTATGTGTGTTTACATGCTTTATAGTAGACTTAATTCACTTAATCATCGGTAAATCATTAATCAAACATGGACACTGCCCTTGAAAAACTGGCACAGTCCAGGATAAGAGATTTAGTTACAGACAATTTCAGCAAAGTGATCACTGCTAAGTCAGAGGGGCAACCAGATGTTTAAGAGCAGAGAGAAAAATCAGTAAACCAATGGTGTGCTGGAGGTAGCTCTTCAGCTTCCCAGAGCCCTCTCTTCCTAACCAAGC
The DNA here is from genome assembly GCF_009829155.1 of Mustela erminea. NCBI lineage: Eukaryota > Metazoa > Chordata > Mammalia > Carnivora > Mustelidae > Mustela > Mustela erminea. The sequence continues at coordinate 24,638,588 of NC_045625.1, forward strand.
ATTCGGTGACCACACTGAACTTGAAATCAATCTGCGATGGTGGGAGTAGTTGGTAACAGCTGTAAATGAAGGTGGTTGCTGTTGAGTGTTTGTTTGTTTGTTTCTTTGTTTGGACTATTGTTTAACATTTACCCACATGTCATGGCCCAGAGGACTGCCCAGAAGAGGAAGTACTTGAGGCACTCATTTCTAAGGGGATAGAAAGGTGCCCTCCGCCCCTTCTACTTCCTTCCCACACCCCCTGTTCCAGCCTCGTTGTGCAAATCAAGGCGCAACTCCACTCATCCTCTATATGCTCCTCTGCCCTCTGCCCTCCGCCCTCTGCCCTCTGCCCTCCACCCTCTGCCCTCTGCCCTCCACCCTCTGCCCTCTGCCCTCCACCCTCTGCCCTCTGCTGAAAAGACTCTTCCTCTTATCTAGCAGAAAAGCTCTTATTCCTGGTGAGTCTCCTTGCAAATGTTGTACATGCAAACACCTGCTCAGGACTCAATGCCAGCTGAACAAGCTTGGCCATCCTCGCCATCTCGGAGCCCTGTTTTCCTAGGTTATAAAACAGAGGAAATACGAGCTGCCCTGTATATTCCACAGACTTGTGGAAATGGAATAAGATGGTCCAAGGGCCACATAGGAGAGGTGAGTGTCAACAAAGGCATGTAATGAAACACGGGACGTTGATGCTGGGAGCAAGCTCAGAAACCATTGAAACCAATCTTCTCAATTTACAATTTAGAAAACTGAGGCGCTTTTAGCTAGCGTGTTCCTTGGCTAAGTTACTTAGGGCAGTGGAAAAACATGATCCCGTGAGTGTCTCAGAAGGAGACCTGTCCTGGGTGCCCACCATGGGCTTGTGGGCATCACCAGGCCAGACCTCCCAGGAATGAGACTCTGGAATCAGTGCAGAAATAACAACTACCCAGAACCTTCTAGGCAGTAGGCCAGGGGGGAAGAGGGCTCCATCTTGAGGGAAGAGAGAACCAGGTGGTTCTATGCAGAGATCTGGCCGGGCCCTTTGGAGTATCCCCTACTATGGCAGCGTGGCTCATAGTGTCACACCCCTACCCCAGCATAAAAGAGGAAGGAGGAGAGACAGAGAGGGGGGTGTGGCAAATGGAGAACCATAGCACAGGGCCTCTCTCAGACACAGGGCTCCGGGGACAGATATCCTCAGGGCAATTGAGACAAGGCATCACCAGCCACAAGGGTAACACTGAGGCAAGGTTAAGTCTTGGGGGGCAATCTCAGGAGAGACACAGGTGTAGAGCAGGTACACACAGGGCAGGGAACACCAACAGGGCCCCAAGACAAGAGGCAGATACCAGGGCACCTGGGTGGCTCAGTCAGTGAAGCGTCTGCCTTCAGCTTGGGTCATAATCCCAGGTCCTGGGATCGAGCCCCACACCAGGCTCTCTGCTCAGTTGTGGGTCTGCTTTTCTCTCTCCTTCTGTGATCTCTCTCACTCTCTCTCTCTCTCAAATAAATAAGCCTTTAAAAAAAAAAAAAAAAAAGAGATGGCTACCAAGGAACTGAAGAGCTGGAGGACACTGCCCAGGTCCCTGAGAAAAGGCAGGAAGGGCAAGGCTATAGTTCTGCACACTCTCCTCATAGGAGCTCTCAGTGAGGACTCGGTTGTGTTTCTAATGATGTTTTTATTACCCTAGTACTGCGTCAATATGTTCTCAATGCCAACAATGCAAATATGACAGACAAAGCAGAAACCTCCCTTGCTATCCACCCCATCCTACTACCCTCCCCAGAGGCTCATTTTGATAGACATCCTTCCAAGCCTTTGTCTGTGAGTTTGTATCCGTAATATGTTCACAGGGGAAATATGCATCTGTGGGTGTGGTTTTGTAGGAAAGGAATCAACCATTCACACTTCTCAATCTTACTATTTGAGATGGCTGCACATACACACATGGCAGAAACACCAACTTCTCTGTAACCGCCACCCCCCATAAAATTCCAAGGTCTGGGGGAGTGAGGGATTATCTATTCAAGCCCTCATCAATGGACACCATACACTGCTTCCAGTTTTTCGTGTTCAAGCAAAGCTCTAGTGAGCATCCCTTCACAAACCTGTCACCAGAAAGCAAACTATTATGTCATATGTATTATTTTTTATTTCATACATATACACATATATGCCTATATGAAACATGTACGTGTGCATATTAGGGAAAAACTTATTTTCAGTAGTGAGAATCACGCAGAAGGGTGCTCTTCAACCTCTGATCGACGCAGCCCCGGATTTCCAACCAGTCTAGACAAAGAGCATGAGAGAATACCATCAGGAACTCTGACTGCATGAAGCCGAGTTGGGACCAAAGAATTTCCTAAGTCATTACCGTCTCCACTTGGGAGGACTCTGTATATTTTGTGTCCCCTTAGTCATCATTTGGGTGAGTTCTACATATTTATGCTTGCTCTTTTTTTCATCTGTCCTCATAAATCAATCCCTGCCGCCTCCTAATCAAAGCCAGCTTTTCAAACGAAACTGTAGCCGGGTGTTTAACTAGCTAAATATTGTTTTTCCCCCAGCACTGACAGAGAGGGGGTGGGATGCGGCCTCCATAATTGTCCTCCCTTCCTCAGCGACCCCAGGAAACCGCGTGCAGCCCCAGCAATTACTGACAGAGCCCCAGGTGGGCGGCAGCAGTGGGTCTGGAGGGAGCGCAGTAGTGAGGCTTTCCTCTGCTCTCTGGATTTTGCTCTCTATACCCCTGGGATCCCCAGGAAGTAGGTCACCCATCCCTGGGCCACCCTCAGTAGAGGAAGGCAAAGTGTGAAGCTGCCTGGAATGGCAGCCAGCCAGCGATACCGACTGCCTGCGGAGGGACCAGGCCTCCTGCACGCTCCTTCCCCCAGGCTGGCCAGCCTCAGGCTGCAGCTGTCCTTGGAGAACAGATGCCAGCTCCTGATACCCTGATTCCAATAATCTCCTACTCTGGTCTCAGGTGGCCACTGGTATGACCTCAAAGCCAATGAGATTTGTCCATTTCCCCCCTGAAAACTGTTCTTAAACCCCACCTTGAAACCCTCCTCAATTCTCCAATTTGCCCACCCACCCCAGCCTACCGTCTAGAACAGTGATTCTCAAAGCGTGGTCCCTGCACCAGCCACAGCAACATCTGGGAACTCATCAGAAATGCAAACTCTCAGGCCCTATGCTAGACCTACTGGAACAGAATCTCTGGGGGAGGGGCCCAGCCATGCGTGTTCTACAGAGTGAGCCCTCCAGGTGATCCTGCAGCAGGCTCACGTTTGAGAACCACACTCACAGGACAATGTCCAAGCTCCTAATACAGACACCCCAGCCTTCAATGCACTGGCCCCATCAATCCCTCTAGACCTATCTCTCACTGCTCTCCCTGCAGAATCCTACAGCACATGGAACAAACACACCAAGGTGGGTGTCTTCTCATCTCTGTGCTCGCTGTCCCTCTGTCTGGCGTGCCCTTGCCCACTGCCTCCAGGTATCAAATGCCTACCCCCATCTTTTAAATACCACACAGCGTCCTCTAGAAAGCCTTCCTTCACCTCTCCAAGGAGAAATAAAAACAGTTAACATCTATAGGGTGCTTACTCTATTCTGGGTACTGTTCTAAGAATTTATTTAATAAAATTTAATCCTCTCAATAACTCTACAAGGAAAGTATGACTATTACTCCCATTTCACAGATAAAGAATATGAAGAAACAGAGGCCCAGAAAGCTTAAACGAGGACCAACTTAGTAAGAGATGAGATTGGCATTTGAGCCCTTGGCTCTGGAGGGTTTCTTCTTTGTTCTAATCGCTTCCTGTGATGTACCCAGCCCAAGAGTTTTAGTGCCTCACCTTGGGTCCTCTGCCCCACAACAGCCCTTCAATTGTGTAAAGAGGACTTTTGTGTGCTTCTCCAGTGTGACATCCCCTGTTCACTCGACTGGCCTCCATGTGACTTGGCTCCACACCCACAGCTGCCAGCCTTCTCGCCACAGCTGGCTTCTGAGCAGAGGAGGCCTGCACACTGCCCTCTCATTGGCTGCCTTTGATTTCTCTGATTTCCTGTTTCAAATTGCAGGGCCCAAGCCTTTGCATCAGAATGATGACATGACATGCTTTCTGAAAAATCTCATTTTCTAAAGGCATTTCCCATTGATTTCCTTCCTTATGGAGGCCCCTCCCAGCCTGGCTTCTGTTAAAAAAGAAAGAAAGTGGGGAGAAAAAGAAATCTGTGTTTTTCCAAGCTCGGTCGGGCTGGCAGAGTGCTGCCCAAGCCCCCCTGGGAATAAGCTGCTCAACCAGTGCTTCTCAAAACCATGGGCTCCAGAACCATCTCTAAAAATCCAACCACCAAAATTCCCCTTAAATCCCTCCCCTTACCACCTGTGTTGGATTTGTGGCAGAGTCGTTTCTCTTAAGGAATTCTCTGGCGGGAAAGATCTGCCTTGGAACTAAGAGGACCCCTTCCCATCTTTCCTTGGCTTAGGGAGTCCAGTTTTCTCCTCCTAAAAGGCTGGCAGCTGTGCTCATGAGCGCCCCCACTGGTCACTCAATGCGGGCCTGAGTGCTGGCTTTGGAATCCCACGAGCCTGCACTCAAACTGGGGCTCCTTGTTCGCTGGACAGCACTGAAGAAGGCGTTAACCTCTCTGATCCAATGTCCTCGTTTGTAAAATGGGGCAAAGATAATGCTCTTAGCTTCCCAGGGCTGTCATAACAAAAGAACACGAGCTGGTGGCTTAAAAAACGGAAATGGTCTTTCCCAGTTGTGAAGGCCAAGAGTCCAAAATCAAAGTGTTAGCAAGGTTGCGCTCCTGCTGAAGGCTCGGTGGGGAATCCTTCCCTGCCTCTGCCAACTGCTTGTTGGTGTGCCTTGGCTTCCCTACCTCATTCATCTCTCTGCCTCCATCTACACACAGCTTTCTTCTCCTCTAACCATGGGCCTCTTACACGAACATCACTCATCTGCATCTAGGAGCCACCTGATGATCAATGATCTCATCTCAATATCCTCAACTTAATTATATTTTGCAAAGACCCTTTTTTTTAAGTCAGGTAATATTCATAGGTCCCAGATTGAGACATTGGCATCTCTTGTGGGGGCCAACACAGAATGCACTACAAACACCTATATATATATACATCCTATGGTCACCAACAGAAGGTGCCTGGTAGAATGCCAGGCACAGGGTGCCCAGCAAGTGTAGACATGTGGTTTCCCTCTCCTCTGCCTCTGTCACCATCTTGCCTCATTCCCCATCCTGGGAATCTGGCCTCAGTGGGCTGCTTCCTGCTGGCCCAAAGCCAGTAATGGTCACATTAACAACCTATATGTGATCATGGCTCACAAAGCCCTCCTTCATATACAGACCCATCTGACTCATATCAAAAGGCTGATGAAGCAGACATGGGAAGTTCTTCATTTATCCCCATTTTACAGATGGGTATATGGAGGCTCAGAGAGTTGTATCATTTGCTAGACCTACTCAGCTAGTAACTGGCATACCAAATGAGGCTACTCAATTTCCCTAAGTTCTAAAGTATGAGCAGAGGGTGACCCTGGTGACGATGCCCAGCTACGGGTCACCTGGAGGTGACAAGAATGCCCAAGAAATGTCATTCCTGCCAAAGGTCAAAATCCACCCCTGCCTTTGCTACCAGCCAGAGGATAAGTACAGACAATACAGCAATTGCTGAGCTTGTGTCAGGGCACCTGCCCACCTCACCCCTCCACTGATGTCTCAATGAACTCGTAGTAGAAGTTCTTACTTCAGGGTCTTATAGCCAAAAGGGTCAAGCAGAAAATGATCTCAAAACAATGAGTTCCTGGCCTAGTGCAGGTACTACAACAAACTTTTGCAGGAAAAGGGAAGGAGGAAGCTCTGCCTGGATTGAAGGCCCAGCTCAGATGCTCACTCACAAGCTGCGTGACGTTAGACGCATATCAAGCCCTCTCTGTGCCTCAACCCAGCAACACGGGGGCAAAGCAGGTTTGACAAAGATGCTGGCCTAGTCTTTCCATGTTGTCTTGTCTGAAATGATGCACGGAGATGGGATGAAGCTGGGTGCCGGGAGTCTAAGACTTCTCACCCTGCTGCTTCCTAAGGCTGGGTTTCTTTGCTTGCCACATCAATAAGATGGCAGTAAGGAGGTGTATTTCCTACTTAGCTTTTCCTGCTAAGCTGTGTGACTTTGAGCAAATCATCTAACCTCTCTGAGCCTGAGTTCCCTCATCCATACACTGGAACAATAGCAATATCCATATTATTGGATTAGATGAGAGTTAAATAGAGTCATATGTATGCAGAGTCCAGGACACAGTGGCAGGTATGTGAAAAGCACCCAAATAAATCATTATTACCAGAGGCTCTTAGCCCTCAATTTATTCCACATGAATGGCAGCTCAAACGCAGTTCCACCAAATCTTCCTACAGGTTATGCTGCTCCCTTTGATCTCCTTCCTAGGTCTCCAGGGCTGACTTAGGAGAAGCTCTTCTGCTGCTTTCTGGGCTTCTTGGGTTGAGCTGAGACTAGGAAGATGCTCTAACTCCAAGCCAAGAGCTGAACTCTGGACAAGTAACCAAACCAACTTCAACTGCCATAAGGGAACATTCTGGCCAAGGCCCTTCTAGACCAGGCTGCTGGCATTAACCTCTATAAGAAGATAATCTGCAGATGTGTGTGTGTGTGCATGTGCGCACGCACACGCACGTACGTACACATGTGTTTTTGGTGGGGTCGGGGTATCTTTGTGTCCAGGCTAACCTGAGCCTAGCCCTCTCACTCCTGGCTACAAAACCTCTGCTAGTCACTTCCTCTCCCCCAGGCTCGATCACCCTCTGGTGAGCAGGGAGAATAATGTAGGATGACTCAGTGATGTCAAGCAAGCATAGGATTATATTAGTAACTGCATTTTCTCTTCATGTCAGGGACAGGGAAGGAAGGAGTCCTGGAGGCTCAGAGCTGGGGGACATCTCTGAGGGCCCAGAGCACCTCACAAACATGTCGGATGGACTGTGGTTTCCACAGAGGATGGGCTGTTGCTTCATTCATTCTCTTATTCATTTTACAGACATTGAGACCACTCCATAATGGGGAGCCATGCATACCTGGGAAACAAAGACAAACAGCAAGACCCCGCCTGGAGGAGCCCACTAACCAGTGGGAGAGGCAGGCACATCCACGGATCACTGCTTAAAGTCCAGTGAAGTTTAAGCAGACAGCAGAGCACAGAGGACGGAGGCAGCTGTCCCTGAGAAGAAAAGCAGCAAAGGCCTCAGAGAAGAGGAAGGCTTGCATCTAGGCCTGGAGGAGGAGAAGCTCACACGGCAGTGAAGAAAGGGAAGGGACATTTCAGTGGAGAGGCTATGGGGTGTGAACAGAGCAAACGGGGAGAAGTTTGGTGTGAGTAGGCTAGAGAGGTGAGTTGGGTCAGGAGCATGGACAAAGGGAGCCAGAGACAGAAGCAGACCTGAATTTTCCACACTGCAGTTCAGTGTGCTCTGTAAGCCAGCAGCAGCAGCACCAGGAGCTTGTTAGAAATGCAGATTCTCAGGCACCACCCTGCAGCCACTGAATCAAGAGCTATGGAGTCATGCCCAGGAATCTGTGTTTTACCAGATGACTCTGCAGCAAGGTGCAGCGTGAGAAGCACTAGCATAGAGTATAGTAATGAACGGCTCCTGCCTATGGAACACCTACTTTGTGGCGGGCACTGGGCTTAGTCTTTTACATGTTTTATCTGATTCAATCTTCACAATAAGCCTATGAGATGGGCCTGTCATTATCCCCACTTTATAGGTGACAAAACTGAGGCTCATAGAGACAAAGTAACTTGCCTGAAGTTGTGAAGCTGCTAAGCAGCAAATCTGGGATTTAAACTGAAACTGTGAAAGGCCCAGGTCCATGCCCCCCCAGAAGCCCTCCGCCACAGCGGCCCTTTGCTGGTTTTCATTCCAGGACTTGAGGAGGAACATCGGAGAACCTGAGATTTTCTGGGAATAAACAGCAGGTTCTGTTGACCTTGAAATGTATGGGGAGGAAGAAAGAATAGAAAAGGAAGCCCCCAAGCTTGCTGGGTTGAGAAATAGAGGGCGTGGGGACACCATTACCTCACACAGGGACATCAGGAGAAGACTGGGAAGGAGACATAAGGCTTCCCACTGGGATGTGCAGAGCATAAGGGAACATCGAAGATAGAAAATGTGCCCATGAGAACTGGAAAGCAGGGCTGTTATCTACCTCTTGGTGGGTGGTATAGCCACAGGTATATTGGATCAGACCAAAAAGTACACTTGGGTCAAATTACTACAGCTTAGAAGCATCAAGAATGGGGGAGGGGGGGTTAAATCACAAGATTTATGGGAGTGTAGGGAAGAGGCTTGGGTTAAGGAATGCTGTTCTCACCATGAGCCGCGGTAAGGAGAACCCAAGTCTCTGGAAGCAGTCCCACTCCTCCAAAGGTGTACAGACTTGACCTTGATGTGACACTTTTTTCTGCATCTCAGGAAGGGGGGTAGAGGGAACTGGCCCTCGTGGTATAGGGTGACAGAGCAATTAATAAGGCAGATTCTAAAGCTTCTGAAATGCCCCAAACCAAGGACCCAGGTGTTGAATTCATCTGCTCTAAAGATGAGAAAATAGAGAACTCTCTTTTGGTTCCTATTTGGGTAAAGCTGGACATAAATCATTCTTTGAAAAGGTGTCATGGGTGCCTTTGGTTGTAGGGGCTCAAGCTCTTTCCAAACATCACCTCATTAATCCTGGCAAACACCAGAAGAGAAAGCCATAGAGGCTGCACCTTTAGTGTTACTGAACAGATGAGACTTGGCCTCCAACTTAAAGACACAGGAAGGTTCCAAGTGGACCTGGCAAGAGACCCTGTTCACTGGCTTTAGCTATGCTGCCCTGGGACTGGGAAAGCACAGGGGAGAGTAAGGGGTGGATGGGTGGCATGCGTGCGTGTGTGTGTGTGTGTGTGTGTGTGTGTGTACACGCTGTGTGTGTCTTCTTCTTAATGTCTATCATCCCATGAAAAGAAAGTGAGGTCCCAGAAGTGGGTTATTCACAGGGTGGCTGAGTGACAATTTACTGGGGAATCTACATTCTGCTCCGAAACTGCCAGATTTTTGCAAGGATTTAATCCCATTTTCTTGGTGAATTTGTCCTTAATAAATGCGCCTGTGTATTCCCAGCCTTTGCACATGTTTGTGCCTTATTGCCGCGTATAGGGCTAACCCAGAAAAGGGTGTCCAGGCGAGAACTGAGAAGAGAAAGAGCAAACTCAGAGGGCAGGGGACAACCAGTGTCATTTGCCCCTGTGGGGGGTGTGGGGCGTTGAGTCTGGTTTCGTGTTTCAAAGTAAGGGAAAGATTTAAAAGGACCAGGTATGTTAGAAATGCAAGTCATTTGATATGGACTCTCTTTTTCTTTCTAATAGAGAAGGGAGAGGATATAAAAGAGAAAAAGAGAAAGAGAAGGAAGAAGAGTAAGAAGGAAGGACAAGGAGAGGAGGGGAGTCAGAGACAGGGAGAGGAAGAGGGGACAGCCAGCGCCGGCCAGGCAAGCGCCAGCCTGGAGTCCGGCGAAATCCGGCTTCCTACCCAGAGAGCGCCGAGCGCCTTTCCGCAAGCGGCCGCGGGCTCGGAGCTTTTAAGGGTTTCTAATCCTGGAAGGCTGTCTGACATCACCCCGTTTCTTGTCTGCTGATGTTTCGTACAAGCCTCTCATTTCCTCAGTGTTTTCGGAGCCACCAATTACTGCAACAATCTCATGTTTATGTTTTCTCTCTCCTGCCTCTCTGGCCCTCGGCCTGGAGCCTGTGCTGCTCCCGACGCACGGAGCCCAACGGGGCTGGGTGGGGGGAGCGGGTGGGGGGCCTGGATCGGGCATCGCAGAAAAAGGGAGGGGTCCCCCTTAATTTTTTTTCATTGACTTCAGCACCATGTGATCAGGAAGTCTGGCCTCCCTCCATTTCCCCTCCCGACTAAAGGGAAACATTGTGTAGCAGCCGCCGCAGCCACTGGTGGGATGGCCTTCGCCGCCTGACGTAGGGAGATAAAAATAACCGGCATATTTAAGGCCGGAGCAGGAATCCCGGCGCTCACACGCGGCCTGGTCAGTTCCCGAGGCCGGCTGGCGGCGCGCTCCTGAGTGCACAGGGGCCAGGGCCAGTGCCAGCACCAGCGACCTTGGGCCCCGGGGCCCAGCACCCAGGCCCTCCGATCCTCCCGGAGCCTCACAGAGGGCCAGGCCAGGCTGGTCGCCGGCGGCCTGGCTGCAGCGCGCCGGCCGGGCCTGGGTTCTGCGTTCTGCCTCGCTGGAGATGGGGAGGAAGTTATGTGTCGGCAGACGGAGGGTGGCCCGGAGCCTGGTGCCAGGCAGGGAGTTAGGCACACACCAAAATGCCGCCACAAAAAGCTGCCACCAGCAAGGCCCCCAGTCTCCACACCACTGTACATAGCGGCAAGCACACACTCAAATCAAGTCTCCCCTGTCCATACCCTTTATTCCCTGGAATTAACAGCGCATTGCAAAGATCTGCAAACTAGAAACAAGAATTAGCTCATCAAAGAAAATGGGGGAAAATCCTCGCAAATATCTGGCAATTTCAGAGAGAATATAGATTTCCCAAGTAGCATGCTGCCCAGCCGCCTACAGGTTTCCTGGGAGCCCCTGACCACTGCCACCACCTCTGACCTATGAAGGGACCCAGAACATAGAAAAGGAGGAAGTCTCCCTGTCCCCTGGATAAGTGCACATCCCTGGTCTCGGGAACACACCATGATGAACGGCACTTTACCCTGGACAGTACTAACTGGTTTCCATTTTCTTGCTCGCTCTTAAACCTCAAACTGCACCACACTGTAGTTCTATTAGTCTAGCTTTACAGACAGGGAAACTGAGGCTCACAAAGATGAAATGATTGCCCAAGCCCACACTTGAGCAATGTTCTCCACCACATCAGTTGCCTCCCTTGACTGCATTTACATGGCCACGTTGATTTATCATTCTGGAAACCACCTTCCTTCTGTTCCTCCTACTCCCTCAAAATTAATACCAAGCAAAAACAGTGATGGTGAGCTTTCTGCTGACCTGTGAAATCACAATTTTGCCCTTGCTCTGGACCACAAAGAAGTTTTTATTTCCAATTAATAATGGGAAATCTCCGAGCCTTCTGATGTTTAGAGTAACAAGATATTTCAAAATTTCTGGCAGAGCTTTTCACCTAAAAGCCAGATGTGCTGACGAAAAATGAATCAACACTCACCCCTAATTTTTTTGGCATTACAGAGATAACAAATAGCTATTTTTCTGGGTTGGAAGAGGCAAAGGACTTCCATTTAGAGAGATTCAGGAATTTAACCACCCATGTGGAGACCCCAGGGTCTGGTATAGTCACGGCTAAATCCCCACCCAGCACAGTGCCTGACATGGGAAATGCTCAACACGTAACTGTCAGAGAGAATGAACAATGGGTGGTGGGAAAGCGAGGGGCAACACTCAGTGGCCCATCCAGGTGACAGGAACTGCTCACACGTTTAGGGATTATAGAAACATGATGACATTTAGTCTTTACAGCAGTACCAGCCCCCGGAGGTAGGCATCACCAAGACCACTGCCTTGCACAGAGGGAAACTACCGCACAGAGAGTTACCCTCCCAAAGTAACACAGTCTAGGAGGTACCAGCATCAGAATTTGAACCCAGGCAGTCTGACCCCAAAAGCCACGCCCTTAGCAGGCTAATCCAAGGACGTGCCCCAATGAGACATCAGAGAAAGGAACCCACCATTTACTAAGCATTCCCTCCAACTCAGGTTCCATGCTTGCTACTGGAAAGGTGGATCAGACACCTTCAGGCTCCAGATCCTCACGCAGGTGAGTCAGGAAGCAGGACTGCACTCACTGGAGGCTCCCTGAGGGCAGCCTCAGATCTCCTTCATCTCTGTATTCCCATCTTTCCCAACATCTCCTCGCACAAACGTGTGTTGAACTGTTCCTCCTGAAGCCTTCTTTGACCACTGCCAGCCTGGTATATCCCGCTCTCCTCCCAACCCTCCCACGGACACCGCACATGACTACACGTGACTGCATTAGAGCGCCAGTCACACACTGCTTACCTGCCTGCTCCGTCTGGGGGCTGGGAGTGCCTTGAAGACAGTCAAGATCTGGTTCATCTCTGTACTTCCACTGAGGACTGGGGGCATGATGGCTGCTCGCAAATGTTTACTAAATAGGCAATGAGGTTTACTAAATAGGCAATGAGGGGCGCCTGGGTGGCTCAGTGGGTTAAAGCCTCTGCCTTCCGCTCAGGTCATGATCTCAGGGTCCTGGGATCGAGTCCCACATCGGGCTCTCTGCTCAGGAGGGAGCCTGCTTCCCCCTCTCTCTGCCTGCCTCTCTACCTATTTGTGCTCTCTTGTCTGTCAAATAAATAAATAAAATCTTTTTTTAAAAAAATAGTCAATGAATGTGTATTGGACCTCCACTAGCCTCCCCACCGGTACAGGCCCCCTATCACCACCAGTCCTGATTCTGTCTATCTCAACACCCATTCTGTTGCCTCTAGAATGTGTTTCCTTTCCCTTTCCTATAAATTCAGGAGCCCAGGAGCCACATCTATTTCCCTACCATAGCATACCCAGCATCTATTAAAGTGCAACACACATTGCAGGCCCTCAAAAAACACTTGTAAATTAAGTGAGGAAATGACTGAATGAATCAATTGATCATCAACCAACACAGCTAAGAACAATTCTTACCTTTTCCATGTACAATAAGTTTTTCTAAAGTCAATCACAAGTGAGCAAAACCACTTGAAATAATGTCACAACCCAGACTGTCTTCACAAAGTAAGTGCTTTCTGTTTGGTGACCACTTCAAATCCAAGTCTCATCCATATTGATGATAAGAAAGACTTAAAAGTGGGCTATTGAATGGGGCCCTTCTTCTCATACAATGTGGGCTCTAGTGACCACTATAGTTGGAGCTACACACAGACTTCCTTTATGCCCCTCTGTTTTCATTAGCTCGGGTAACTTGCCAAAGAGTGATCCTTTTGGGCTGAAATTTTCCATGCTGGGTCTTGGCAAAAGGTGAATTTTGGGGGAAAGTTTGAATAAAATCCCTTCAGCCATTTTTTAGTTTGATGAGCATGAAAAAAAAATACATTTTTTTCTTGCTTATAATTGAAGACATTTTTAGGACACAGGAAACTCCAAACCAGTTGAACTTTGAAAACTTGAAACTCATGTCTAATCCCTTCTAAGGAAACTGTGGAGATCATGTAGGGCTCAAAAAAATTTTTAATTAAAAAAAAACAACAACACTAAAAGGTAATTGAAAAATCTCTTTGCAGTCTTAGCAATCAAGGCATTTCTCTCCCCACTTGGGCTACATTAAGTCTTTCTGTGATTCTAGCAAGTCATAAGAGCTCAGAACTGTTTAGAAAGGATTATAAAACCTGGACTTCAACTCCTCTACCATCACCGATTATATTATTTCCCTCTTTCTTTTGTCTTAGAAATCTTCCCTCTACATCACACCAGGAATATATGATTTAAACCACAGCCTCAGAAAACAAAAAAGCTAAAGTTCCTGGAATACGAAAGGACCACTCCTTCAAAATCAAATATACAACTTGTTTCCAAAGCTTTCTGAGACAAATGCTAACCAAAATATTTTATCTTATGCTGGATTTTCTCTATACTCCAGTCAGGATCAGATTCTTGCTTTCTTATTCACTGGAAACTACCTTAGACTAGTCATATTATAGTTCTTGCCACAGGATTATTTTCAAAAAGTAGCACTGAGCTGGAAAGTCAGAAAGACCCGAGTTTGACTCTCTGCTCTGATATTTACCAAGCAAATACATGAACCTCTCTAAGACTCAGTTTATCCACCTGTAAAGTGGGATAACAGAATTACTATAGGCCAAGTGCCCAACAGGGCTCCCCCAAAATAAGTGCTCAATAAATGGCAGTGTCTTTCTGCCCCCTCAGCCGGCCACTTATTCACATTTGTCCTGTCTTTATACTACCTTGTTGGCACTTCACGTCTTCTGGTTTCCAGTTCTTCATGGTATCTAGTATGGTGTCTAGTACCGTCTGACATGCAGAGACACGCAGAACAGCATTAAGGGAATGCTGGCCATGTTGTATATTTCCAGTGACACCAGCAAATGTCTTATCTTTACCTTTGTACTTGCCTTTCTCTCCTACTAGAAGGATCCCTTTCACCTTTATAAGCCCAGGATACAACTGGGTAAAGGAGTGGATGGATGAACAAACTACCAAAGGCCTCCTGTTCCCTTATAGGATCTGAGGGCTGGATCATGGCTTTGATTGTCTGGTTTTATTCTAGCTCAGGTATTGTCTGACAGGGTTTGTTTGAAATCTCACTTACATTGGTTATATATCCAAGATCAGCCCCATCTCAAATGATCTTTACCTGAGGTTTTATTTTTCTTAGTAAGCAGACAGGGGACCTTCAACTAAAGTCCTTTACTAGGGCAAAAACTGCCCCTATTTGAATTTCCCACTGCACAGACACAGAACCAGAACCACCCCAAAAGAGGAAAACACTCCAGGAACTCAAAAAGAAAAAGAAGGGAGGGACGGAGAGAGGGAGAAAAGGAAAAAATGGGAGGCACAAAGATCTAGCATACTTCTAATCATCCTGAATAATCTAGATCTAAACATTTGTTTGTGTGTCTGTTTATTTCCTTCTGCAAAGTTGCCTGACCTTCTTGCCTCCTCTTCAATAGTTAAAAAAAAATCTTTTTTAATTAAAGATGATCAGGTTCTAACTAGGTGCCATTTCTTTTGGCATAGATCATAGCCTATCATTTCATCCTCATCTCCTTTCATAGATGGGAAAGAGGCTGGGAGAGGTTGGGAAGCTCACCTTCCCTCACATACCTAGGTGTCACTGTGCACTGTAAAGTGTTTCTGATTCACAAGGTTTCTCCAGTCTTCCCCCTACCTCCTGTCCCATCCTTAGAACCCTAACCCAACACAGTGCTTATGCACACTTAGGTTTTATAAAGGACTCAAGAGTGGAGGAAGCCAACCTATCGAAACAAACCGGGGTTAACTATCAGCGTGGAAGGATAAACCACAAATTTACCACAGGGTTAGCTCCGGGAATTGGAGGGATGACAGTCAGGAAAGAGTGCACAGAAAGGTTCCGATGCATTTTGTAAGTTTCATCTCTTCGGCTGGGTGGTATTTATATGGCTGTTTTTACGTTGGACTTTATAAGTGTTCATTTGTCTTGCATGTGTCATAATACATTTTTTGAAGACTTAGCATTGCCTGGTGCTCACTCCCAGTTCTTGCCATTTGCACACACACACACTGCACACACTCCCCCAATGACAGGTATGCTCCAGGACTGACACATCCACACACCAGTCACAAACATTCACACATTCACCTACACGTAATCAGTCACGAGGACCCACACACTCACTCAGGTGGACAAAACCCACATACACGCACACTCACTGTCTGCTAGCCCCAGTCCTCACCCGCCACTCCTCTCCCTGGCCCAGGGGCAGCAGGGGCAGCAGGGACACCCCCAGGGGCCCGGAGGGGACACCAGCTGAGCACTGGGGCCCTGTGGGAGAGGGGAGAGTGGGGATGCACAAAGCCGGTCCCAACGGGACCAGTGTGTGGCCCCAGCCTCAGGCAGATGTTCACCCGCCCCAGGCTCATCTGGGAAAGGACGGGGTTGAGGAGTGGAGGGAAGACACAGTCTCTCACAGCTCGGGGTGGGAAGCAGTAACTTGTGTGGGGAACAACCTCCTCAGAAACCATAGCAACACCCATGTGGCGGCTTTGGATTGGCCCCCAACCAGACATTTATTAAGCAGCCTCATAAGCTGTGGTCTCCAGAAGAACAATACCAAACTGATCAAATGTTAATGGCTTCAATCTGTTCCTCCTCATAGAACTCCTGCCCCATCCCCCCCTTCTCTCCACAGACTGCATTTCTGCTTCCCAGCCTCAGCTGCAAACAGCCTCCCCTGCCGCTGCCCCAGAGCCCAGGTTCAAGGCCAGGACTCTAAGGTACAAGTGACTTAGGATACAGAGATCGGAGGCAGCTCAAACCTGGAGACCCCTGGGGGCCAAACAGGGCCATTCTCAGGTCAGACTGCCTGGGGTGAAAAGTCTCCAACATCATCTGACCAAGTAGTTCTCAATCTGGCTGCATTTACAAATTACCTGGAGAACTTAAAAAAAAAAAAAAAAAAGCCATTGTGTAGGTTCCACCCTAGTCCAATTGAATCTAAATCTTCAGGGGGTGAGGGCCTGATCATTTGTACTTTTTAAAGCTCTCCAGACAATTCTCCTATGCAGCCAGGGCTGAGCACCACTGAATTCATTCAAGGGCTGTATAAACAGGGGTGGAGAGGGGAGGGTCAAGGATCCCAGAGAGTGACAGGGACTTGCCCAAGGTCCCATAGTTAGTGAGGCACCATACTGAGAATGGAACACAGACATCCTAAAAACCAGCCCAGAGTTCTGCTCATTTGCCTGAGCTACAGCACCCCACATAAGTCTTAAATGTATCTCTCCTCTTGACTCACCATGAGTCCTGCTCTTTTCTACCAGGAACTGTAAAGTAGGGGTAGGAGGGGAGGGGATAAAATGGCTCCAAGGAGGTGCAAGGAAATGTAGTTTTAACAAAAATATGAGACCAGACATTCAAGAAATCACAACAACCGCACTAATTCCCAAGGTCTACTGTGGTCACAACAAAATATATCATGGCTAACCATGTGACCTTCACTCAGACACCCAAACCCCCAAATCTCTAAGCCCAAAACCCCCAAATCTCTAAGCCAGAAAACATCTTCAGCTCTTCCAGTTTCCTTGCCACCAAGCAATTTAGAATGACCTCATAAGGCCATAGCTTCCACTGTCCAACTCACTGGTTCTTGTCCAAGCTCATGCCACCTAAAATGTCCAAGAGCCTCCTAACCAGTCTCCCTAAATGCGTACACACTCTCCAATCCATCCTCTATAGAGCCACCAAAATATTCTCTTTAGAATGCATATCTGCCTATGGCCCTGCCAAAGCTTGACAAGAAAGTCCCTGCCTGTGGGTCCAGAGGTACCCAGGTGATATGTTCTTCACAGACTGACCATACGCTTTGCTAGGGAAAGACTCAGGTGAGAAAGAAGATAAACACAGTGCCTACTGATGTGCCACTTACAGTCTTAAGGAGGAAACAGATGTTGACTATCATGTGATCATTACTAGGAAGGAGTTAAGAGAAAAGCACTAAGAGAATATAAAGGAGGAGCAGCCTGATCCATTCTGGGAATGTCAGGAAGGGCATCTCCAAGCAAAGGACGGGATGTTTAACCTGATTATCTGATGGGTAAAGGGAGTTAAGCAAAAAAGGAGAAATGTTCTAATCACAGGGAACAAGGAAAGGTACACATGCTCCGAGTGGTGAAGGAATAGAGTCTGCAATCCCAAGACCCTCTTCAGGGGGGCAAAGAGGAGGCTGGTCAGGATCAGATGGCCCAGGGCCTTTTAAGTCATGATAGAGACTTTGTGTTTAGACTTTGGATTTTAGTAGAGTGACCAACCATCCCAGGGTACCTAGGACTGGTGGGTTTCCTGAGATGCAAGATTTACAACGCTAAATGGGGGGTGAGGAGGTAATGGAGAAGAGTAACCAAGGATGGCAGGCCTGTGACCTATACTGCCAGTCTGCAATTGAGCCACTGCCTGGAGGGGACCCGGATAAGGGGGAAGGTGACATATTCTGTTGTTGAGACTGGAAAGTTGGGGCCACATTCAAGTGGAGATGCTAGCTAGGCTCCTGGTTCTATGGTTTAAAGAGATCTCTACAGAAAGAGGTAGGTTTGGGAGCTATCACCAGAGATACGGTGATTGAATTATGGGAGCAGTTAAGCAACCAAGAGATGAAAAGAAAGCTGACAGAGGGACCTACATCCCAGCCTTGAGAAATTCCAATGTTTAAAAATTTGGTAGGAAGGGGTACCTGGTGGTTCAGTCAGTTAATTGTCTGACTCTTGATTTCGGCTCAGGTCATGATCCCATGGTTGTGGGATCGAGCACCGTGGGTTGGGCTCCACACTCAGCAGGGAGTCTGCTTGAGTTTCTCTCTCCTTCCTCCTCTACCCCTGCCTCTGCTTGTGTTCTCTCTCTCTCTCTCAAATAAATCTTTTTAAAACCTAGTAGGCAAGAGCAAAGCCCAACAAAAGAGGCTGAGAGAGAGCAGCCAAGGCTGTAGAAGGAAGGTATGGTGAGCAGGGCAGAATGGTCCACCATGTCCAATGCTGTGGGAAAATCAAATAAAACGCCTGGGCAATGCCTACTGAGGAATGCAGAGGTCACGATGACCTTCTGTGACACATTTGAGTGAAGCAAGGAGGTAGAGAGACACTCAGGAGTAAGTGGGAGGGAAGGAAATGCATCGCACAGAAAATTTATTTGGGGAATTTGGTTGGGAAGGAAAGTCATGCGGCAGGAGCTGGAGAGAGACATGAGGTAGAGGGAGGTTGTGCTCTCAGGGGAGAGAGCTGAACACTGGGATATGCTGATGGGGAGGATCCAGTAGAGAGGAAGATGGGAGAGACAGAAAAGAGAAAGTCTCATCACCACTCCCCACAGTCGACCTCCTCCTGGACCTCAGCCTGCGGCAGCCCCTGCACACCGCTGTGCCAAGCTTAGCCTGCTCTGAGCGGGCTCGCTGCTTTCCCTCTCTGTCCACAGTAACTCCTCCTGGGATCAAAGGACCACCACTGCACTCAAAGCTGACTGGTTTCCTTGTGGGCCCTCCCACTAAATGGGGAGCTCTACAAAGACAAGACAGTCCTCTCAATACTTGGCCCAAAGCATTAGCCGGCCCAGAGTCCATACGTGCTCAGGAAGCATTTGTGGAATGACTGAATGAAGGATGATTTCAAAGGTACACATGGGGAGGTGTGAGGACTGTCTGGGCATGAGGAGGGGTCTATGTTCTCCAGAAGTTCGGCCCTCAGAGAACTGGGCTTCTGCGGTTCCCATTAGGGGCAGGGAGGCAGGGTGGGGTAGACTCCTCACTGAGCCTGCATTCTTCCCTTCCATTGTTCCTGACAGCTACACATGGAAAGTACAACATCCACCAAGGCCCATGTGTTTCCCCTCCTCCCCTCCTCAGCAGGGAGGGAACAGATGGGCGTAATTTATGCCCAAACCCCTCCCTTGCAGCCCTGGCACTGGGGAGAGGAGATGCAGGGGCAGAGATCCACCCAGGTTCCACAAGCTTCTCTCAGCATCCAGGCAAGAGAGCCGCAGCAGGGGCCAGCCAGGGTCAGGAGCAGAAGAGGACAGCGGGTAGGGAGCGGGGCGAAGAAGGAACGTGCCGGTGGGGTGTGACTGTGGCATTCCAGCCCCTGTGCCATCAGGGCATATGCATTCTCTCAGCACAGTTCTGCAAGCAAGAGACTCTTGCACCTGTTTCAAACACAAGGAAACTGAGGCTCACGTGCTCCAAGATCACCCAGCTGGTGACTAGCTGCAGAAGCGGAATTCCAATCCAGATCTGTCCAACTCCAAAAACTGTGAGCTCTCCAGCAGACCCCACTGAAGGAGGAAGTTGTGTCTTCAGACCTCTCCCTACCCTCCCTCTTATGGGTCATCTAGGGTGACAGGCAAAGAAGCCTTGAAACCCAAGCACCTCTGCTACAGGGGACAGGGCACTAAGGCCAAAGCTGTAGGAAGTGAATAAATGAGAAGACTGTACGGGAGGGAAACACGAAGAGGCATCCTGGGGCGGGGGGGCAAGGACCTGAGTCCTGTCGGGTGGGCATTACTTTGACTGGCTTTTGAGGTCAGCCCTCTGTAAGGGCTGCCCCACAGACAGCCTTCAAAGCTGGGAGACAGGGTCAAGGTGAGATTCTGAGGGCTACTGATCTCCAACTCACCACAACCTGTCTCCCAAGCCACCCAAGCCTTTTCTACCAACTGTATTTGAGGCAACTGGCACAGAACCCACACCCAGTGGAACCTGAGTGTGAGCATGTGTGAGCCCCGCAGCCTCCACAGGCTAGCTGGGCACCTATGGGCAAGCCACTCTGCCTCCCGGGCCCTGGTCTCTTGACCCATAGAGTGGGCTTGTGTGAAGCGGGTGGATGAGCTCCCCCAGCAACTATGTCCACTCAGAGTCCATTCAGTGTCTTGGTTTGTCTTCTTTTTGCCCTATCAGATCTGTGGTTCCTTTTTAAAAACTGAGAGACTACACCTAAAAGTATAAATTTCCAATTTCTCTAAATAAGGTCTGCCACTTGGGCCTGCATGGCCTGTGGTTACAATTTCAAGGGACACTCAGGCTCCAGCTTTCCACTGTCCCCACCGCTCCCTCTCTCCCTCACAGATGCCCAGGAGATGTGGCATTTGCTACCCCTGCTATGAAAATGGCTTTATGGGGCTTCCATAGCCCTGAATCTCTGAGTCCTTTGAGAACAGTCAACCCATTCTAGTCCATCAGCACCTCCCCAGCACCCAGCACCAGGCTTCGCTTCCAGGGGTGCTCAGCCATTCACTTGTTTAACAAATCCATGTACATGCTGGGTCCCTACCCTCTACAGACACCTCGTAAGAGGCTAGAGACTGAGCAATAAACAAGCCCAATATTCACGGTATGCTCACAACAATCAATGAGATCTCTTCTGACATCATTTCCATGGAACAGATGAGAGGGAAACTGAGGCACAGAGAAAGGGAGGAACAGGCCCAGGATTCCAAAAGGAGAGGCAGAGGGAGGATCCAAACATGGCTCAGCGGACTTCCAACCAATCCGTGTTCTGAATCACCGGCCTGCAAACTGAGGCTAAATCCCAGACCATGGCCGTGTTTATGAATAGCTATACTGGAGCACAGCCATGCCCATTCACTTACCTTGTCTGTGGCTGCTTTTCCACACAATGGCAGAGCTGAGTGGCTACAGCAAAGAACATGTGGCCCCCCCAAAGCCTCAATATTTACTATCAAGCCCTTTACAAAACAAGTTCACTCGCCACTGCTCTGAGCCACTATTCTAAGCGTCCTGCCTTCACAAGAGGTCACTGCTCTCATAAAATTATCCTGGGGGGAGGGGCCAGGCAATACACACACACACACACACACACACACACACACACACACACACACACCATAAAAAAGGCACATCCTGAAGTAGAGAAGGCCTAGGTAGCTCCTATGCCAAGTGCCCAGGGAAGGCCATCCAGCTGAGATCTGACTGACAAGGGGCCAGTTACACAGAGACTGGAGAGAAGAGCATTCTGAGCAGGGAGACCAGCTGGGCAAAGGCCCGAGGACACCAGCAAGCACTGACAGCAACTGGAACAGAGAGAAAGCCAGCAAGCCTAGTGCCGCATAGACAAGGAGACGGGCACAAGGGTGGAAAAGGGTCTGGCTGGAAGGACGTCCTGAAAATGCTGAGCAGATGAGCTAAGCAGTGCCGGGAGGAGACTGGAAACCCCCGCCTGGCATGTGCTGGCCTTCTGGATCCAGACCTTTCCTTTACACTGGCAGGGCCTCCTCTCCCTGGGCTATAAAGTGAGTTCTCACTATGAACCGCCCTTCAGAGACCGGCGTGGGTCGGAGGCAATAAAAGACACGACATGACGGAAAAGCCCTTTGTAACCGTGTACGGCATTCCCCAGACTTGACGGCTGCCCCTGACGTGCATGCTGAAGTGCGCCGGGAGGTTCATCACCACCGGGGAGCTGGAGAACCCTGAGATCCAGCCTCATCCCGGCTCCCGCCTCATCAGGGAAGCCTGATGCATCCCTCCCAGCCAGGCTGACTCACGGTGCAGCTTCATATGTCCCTCAAGACTAGGGCTGTGTTCCCTTCATTCAGCCCTCAGCTAAGCGGGGAGGTCTGAAAAAAGAAAAGGTAGCTGGTAGAGGGAGGAGCCCCAAACAGGTCACCACATACACTGACCGAGCTTGCAAAACTGAGCAGGAGGCTGGGAAGCTGAACAGAAAGTGTGTGTGCATGCATGTGTGTGCGTGTGTGTGTGCTGGCATTGTGGGTAGGGGCCGAGGAAGGAGATGCCTGAATAATATGTGACCAAAGCAAACGGGTTTTCTGTCATGTGTCTTGGCTGCCCTGGGTACTGAGCACCTGTGTGAATGACTGACTTAAGGCTTACAGCTAGATCTGTGAATCTGTAAGGCTTTGAAAGGTGAGTACATGAAGACGAGTGAGGCACAGATGAAAGATTTTGGAGTCCCAACAAGCCAGGGCCAGCTTCCTAGGCCATATGACCTTTGGAAAATGACATTCCCATTCTGAGTCTTAGTTTCCTCACCTGTTAAGTGGGAGCAACACCTCCTTAAAAAAAGTTGGGTTGAGGGTTAGCAAAAGTAGGATAGTTACAAGCACTTAGCTCAGTGCACTGTTCATAGTAGCTCTCAAAAATATTAGTACCTTTCCCCTTAGAGTCTAGGTGTCTAGCAAGGCACATGGCCCAGCTAGGCTAATGGGATTCTGGACAGCAAGAGAGAGACTGGCTTTCTGAGCCTCTGTGTGCAGAATGCAGAATGGGCTAGCTCTTAGGACACATGGGCAAGAGTCTGGGAAAAACCCAGGGTGACAACTGGTCCTATGATTTACCTTCAGTAATTAATTAATTAGTTCACTCAACAAAACTTCATGGGTAGACCCTATGTGCTGGACCCCACAGGAAAGCAGGGCATACAGAGATGGGTAAGAGAAGAGGTGTTGGGAAGTTAACAGATTGCTAGATCAGAGATGGACAAGCACACAGTAGATCCGCAAATGGCTGAACAAGTACACAGCTGAATGGCCACTGTCATATGTTTGTGGGACACTGAGACAGCCCAAACAAACAGAAAAACATCACCTCAATCCAAAAGCAGGACAATGAACAACTCGGGTTTTATATTCCAGACAGGTCTGGATTCAAATTCCGACTCCTCTAATATCCAACTCTGTGATCTGGGCAAGTCATCCACTTCTCTGAGTCTCCAGGTCCTTAAAATTAAATTAGCAATAAAACCTACTCACTCTGGCCCAGAGGTTTGGAAGTTCACACTGTGGGGCTGACTTGAGTTTTCCCCCAATTCTAGTTCCCCACTTCTCTCTTGGTATTAGAAGCCCCTAGTATGTGCTGAGTACACAGCCACCCAAAATAAACCTCAGCCTCTCTTGACACTTTGGCCAAATGACTAAGTTCTGATCAATGGGGTGTGACTGGAAAAGGTATTGCAGTTTCCAAGGAGTGTGCTTGAAGTATGTTTGTCCTTATCTCTCTGCCTTTCTTTCTACCTGCTTTCTGCAATACAAATATAATGGCTGGAGCTCCAGCTTGGACCAGGAGGTGATTTTGGAAATAGCAGCAAGACAACAGCCTGAGCCCCTGACACTGTACCACATACCAATCCTGCACCAGATAACTCTGACTTCTTACATGAAAACAAGACAAAACAAACAGAAATCTCTTTTTTGCTAATGTTATACTTGCTAAGGGTTTGGAGGAAGGGTAATATTTTAAATGCCTCCAACTGAATCCCAATTCTTACCAACCAATTTTCACTAGTTTTAGCAAACCACATTCAGAGGCTAGGGAGATCTCTTGCAGCATGCATTACTCAGCAGGCTATGGTCTCTGTTTCCTCCTGACTGAGGACCCATCTTCCCTGAATGAAGTGCCTCCCACACACCAGCCCCTCCCTTGTGCCCAGTTCTCCTTCAGTGAGATCATAAGCCTTATAAGACACCTTCAGTGCACCAAGTTCATTCACATATAAGAACAGCTCTGTTGCAGGGATCAGGTGGCTGCAAGATCAAAAATATGGGAACGTGTTTATAAATGAACGAAGACGAGAACGCTTCCAAAAGCAGGGCTCAAATTTGTATACAGACCAAGTCCAGCTGGGTGATTCAGCACCAGCTGCCTAAAAAGAAATCCATGTATGCACTTGTTCAGTATGTACCCATGGAATGCCTTCTCCAGCCAAGGCACTGTGCCAAGCCCTGCAGAGCAGAGGAAAGGAGAAAGCCCCATCTCTGAGAAGCAGGAGCCAACGTCCAAATGAGGAACTAACATGTACACACAGTGCTGTCCATTCATTCATTCAATGGCTATTTACTGAGCACCTATTATGTACTAGGAACAGGGCCAAGGGGCAACGAAGTAAGGAAGGGAACCAGGAATTCAGCCTGGGGCTTGCAGCTGAACATGAAGATATCTTTCCTCACCCCCCTCAGTCCCAAAGAAGCCTCAGGTACCCCCAAACTGTTTCATTTTGAAGTCCAAATATTCCTAATAATGAAAGGAGGTACACAGCTTTAAATGGGATTTTAGAAGCTGATCATAGGCAGGCAGGGTCAATAGTACCGGGAAAAGACCTGCAGTTTCCTATGTAGTCATGGTGTTTCTGAGTCCAGGACCACTAGCTTCCTAAGGCCATACCTATGACTCTCTATCCTGCAACTCAGCGTGCTCATCTGTACAATGCTATCGGAATCACAAGAAAGCCCTGTCATCAGGCACACCTGAGGTGGAATCCTGACTTGGCCACCACATGGCCACTAGCCTGTTTCTGTTACAGGGAATTTGTTTAATGTTTCTGTAAGACAGGAGCGATAGGCCACTGACCTCATTTGGTACTGGAAGGATAAACACTATGGGGAGAAAGGGAACAGGTGGGAAGAAGAATCTAACTAATCTCCCATTCGGCATAAAGCCCTTGCCTATGCCTTATCTATTCAATTTTTAATCTTTTTTATTGTCATAAAATATACATCCTACAATGTGTGCCTTCCCCTCTCTGGGCCTCAGTCTCCACATTTGAAAAGTGAAGGGTTGGCCTGGAAGGTATTTGCTGCTTTGCCTCTATTCAAATGGAGTGGATCGTAACATTATAAAGGATTTTCTGGACTTCTCTGGAGACTGACTTAGCAGCATAGCTTTGTATTTGCAGAGCATTTCAGTCAGTCATCTCAGAGCAATATCCAGGCAAGCATTTCACCAGAGAAGTAAAAGGAGGGGTGTGCAGGCGACACAGGATGCGGCCAGGAGGGGACAGACCAGGCGTGGAGCACAGCGTGGCAGGAGCTTTGAAGGCTACATTCCAGCCTTGAGCACCAGAGAAGCCAATCACATGGCTCCCACTGTATCCAGAAGTCTTGTTAAGTTCATTTTATAAGACTTTTTTGACAAGTGAGGCCTTTAAAACATGCTTCCTCATTGTGCAGAGGTTGAAGTTCAATCCAAACATTTGTCTACAGAAGAAATTGGGCAGATCCACTCACACTCATACTCTGGGGCCCCAGGAAGGGGTGCTTCTCCAAGATATCCTGATGGTGACTCTGCTTAGAATAATGCACACACAAGGAATTAAATACCCAGCATTCAAACACCTTCTGGCTGCCTATGCTTTCTATGATTTGTAACTCTGCAAAAATCAGTATTTTTTTTTTAAGGTTTTTTTATTTATTTATTTGACAGAGAGAGAGAGAGACAGAGATCACAAGCAGGCAGAGAGGCAGGCAGAGGCAGAGAGACAAGCAGGCTCCCCGCCGAGCAAGGAGCCCAATGCGGGGCTCGATCCCAGGACCCTGATCATGACCCGAGCCGAAGGCAGCGGCCCAACCCACCGAGCCACCCAGGCGCCCCAAAAATCAGTATTTTTAATCCTAGCTTCTCTTCCAAAGCACACGGCTAGGCAGGGCTAAACCGCCATTCCCTTTCTGGTTCCTCCAGTGCCAAAGCCTTAAACTTTTTCTGTTCCACCAGCTACCTGCCAATGCAAAAGGGCAAGACAGTGGTGCTGGGAGCAAACTCCCCAACAGCCCAGCTTTCTGTGAAGCTACTTCAGGAGCTGACATGACCTACATTTTTTGTGGGTGGGGGGCCCAGGGAAGCCCAGAATCCTCTACAGCCTTGTCTTGGCATCGTGTGTAGTTGGAAAAGCTGAGTTGAGGTTGAATTCTCCATCAAGGATGAGGCAGCCCGGCCGGAAGCAGACTCACCTTGCAGCTATCAGCAACCAGATTTGAAAGGCCTTGCCTGGAAAGTATCTCAGGGACAGATCTGGTAAGACCGGCCACCTGGGGGCCACCTGGGTGACTACTGAGCCCTGCAATTATCACAACCATGCACTTATTCAGAGAAGGTCAAGGGGAAAGCCAGGCCCTGGGGGAAGCAGGGGGACAGGACAGGTCATGGGAAATTCCACTTCCCAACAGCCTCCCGAAGAGACTTCTCAAACCCACCTGAGTGAGTCCTCAATGCCCGTCGTCGAGGGCAAAGTCTGGCTGCTTTGAACAGGACACACACGTCCTTCAAGGACTGACCTGTGCTCCCAGATAGCCATCCTCCACCCACTCCCTCCAACCTACACAAAACCAATCCTTAGCCATAGAAAGGTGAGCACCTCCTGCTCGTCAGGCTCCCCCATTGTCACACAGCATGTGCTTCCGTCCTCCCTTCCCAGTGTCTGTTCTACCTCGAGCAATGTCAACCCATCCTTTGAGGTCTTTCTGAGTTCTCTGGTCCCTCATTCTGCTCGGTACTGTTTGTCCCTATGTAAACTCCTTAGCCAGCTGGTGGCTCTGTTCCCTTCTGCGTCAATTAGAGATAACAATAATAATAATAATAATAATAATAATAATAATACCTTTTTCATAGGGTTGATATGAGGATTCAATGAGACAAAACAAGTCAGTGCTTAAACAGGGGCTGGCCAGACTCTGCTTGACACATGTAGCCATTATCATCCTTCTTACCAGGCTTGGATTCCAAGGGAACTGGTAGGGAATTTGCTAGCAGGAGCTTTGACCACATGGCTCAGCCCTCACCTTCCAGGGGGGACATCCTTCTCCTTTCGGGGCTCAGCTCAAGCTTCTGTGCTGTGAAGACCTCCTTGGCTACCCCAGCAGAGAAGCCCCCCACAGCTAGAGCCCCCTTGTGTATGGGCCACCATTCAGGCCCCTGATGTCCTGTACAACAGTGGTCTGATTTGCATGCCTCTCTCCCACCAAACTGAGATAGGGCGGCTATTCCTTTTATTTTTATTTTTATTTTTATTTTATTATTATTATTATTATTATTATTATTATTATTTTGGAGGTTTCACTGAGACTTGAACATGGGGGACCATTTCTGAATACTGGCTGCCTCAGTGAGAAAAGAAAGCCAACAGGAAAATTGTTTTCCTCACAAATCCCTAATAATCTCTCTATTTGCCAAGTAAGACTCCAGTTAGAGAGGAGAGGGGTAACAGTCACAATAAATCCTGCGTTATTTGCCATGGGCTGTTGTCTATGGAAACAAAAAAAGCAAGGATTTTTCAACGTACATTTACTTCAGCTGATCTCAGACTCTCTGAGACTTACATCATCACATTATTGGGCAGAAACCTGAACCAACTGGATACTTGAATCACCATTCCAAGAACACACAACCAGTGACAGGGCACTTACTATGAAGATAATCTATTCCATTTTTAATCTCTGACTATTGTAGGGTTTCCCTTGTATTGATCTACAGCTTCTTCCATCAGTCATAATTCTGCTTCTTGAGCCCCATAAAATTCCATCCTCCTCCTATTATCTGGATAGACATTTCAAAATAGGACTCTTGTATCTCCAGGCTCCGTCCTCCAAAGTAACACCCCAGTTTCTCTGGCCAAGTCTTCAAGCCCCTCCCCATCTACTTCCATGTCAGTGGACATCCACCCAGTGGAAGTGGTCCCACTTTCAGCGCAGGACCCAGAGGTACGGACAGAACTGCTGGGTGCCTCCACCCAGCACAAAACAGCAACTGAGACTCTCAGAGTCAGAGGACCTCAGCGATCATCCCAGGAAGTTCAGCTCCCCCCACCCTTACAGATAAGACTGCCACAGACTCGTGCTGACTCCCAGTACAGGAGAATCACGTTGGTTGACAACAGTAAACAATATCATCATCGTTGTTATTGTTTTCACTGGCAGCCATATTACAGAATGAACTCATATTAGACCTAGGTCTTAGAATTTTGATATTCTCCACAACAACATCAACATTAATCTTGGAATTCCCCCTCGTAAACAACTCAGTAAAAAGAAAAAAAAAAAGAGATGATAGATGGATAGATAGAAAGATAAAGGAAATCCTTAGAAACAGAAAGTAGCTTCGTGGCTGCCAGAGAGGCTGTGGGGAGGAGAAAGAACGGAGAGTGATTGCTAATGGGTATGAAGTTTCTTTGGGGGGTGATAAAAATGTTCTGAAATTTGATAGTGGTGATGGTTGCACAACTCAGTGAACATATTAAAAGTCACTGAATTGTGTGCTCATAAAGGGTGAATCATATGGTATGTGAATTATATCTCAATAATGCTATAATTTTTGAAAAATGAAGGAACAGCTGACTCTCTCCAGCTTTCTTCACCTCAGCAGCCTTTCCTTCGTGCCCTTAGTGAACAGACTCTCAAAAGGATCCTAGGGATTTAAAGGATTGATGTCACTAGTCAGAACAAACCGTGGAAATTCTTTATTGGATGTTTTCTAAACTTCTTATTCCAAGTCAGCATTCCAAGAAATGGACTCCATCACAGTTTGTTTTGGTCTAAGATGTGAACTCCCAGGCTACAAGTTATGAACACTGTGTGTCAAATGCCTGAAGTAATAACCTTGCTTAGTCTTCCCAGAAATCTGTAAGCCAGCGGTTCTCAAACTTGAGTGAGCCCCAGCAACACCTGGAGGGCTTGCTGACACGCAGACTGCTGGACTCCTCCCTCGGGCTTTCTGATTCAGCAGGGCCGGGGTGGGACTCAGGTTTCCAGAGGATGCTGTTGCCGCTGGTGTGGGAACCACACGCGGCACTTATTCTTCTGTTTTACAAATGAGGAAACTGGAGCTCAGAAAAATTTACTAAATTGCCTGGGATCACATGATGTGGCAGATACGACTGTGCGCTGACCCAGTGGCATTTCTCAAATATCTTTTCTCTTCCTATGCTCAAGAATGAAGGTTGGAAATATTTGTAATCCTTTTCCAACATTCCTTGCAGCTAAGGATGGCTGGACAGCGTGATTCCAACCAGTGTCGCCTTCTTCCCACTTCAAATGCTGACAGGATGCTGGGAGATGTGTTCTCCCCATGAGAGCTCCATGCTATAGATGCGGAGCCAGAGGACAAAGTGATTGCAGATCCATGAGGACTGGTGGCTCACCCAAGGATCCCAATGCTACCCCCAAGACTTCTTGTTATGCATGAAAAATAAACCCTTATTGGTTTATGCCACTGTCAGTTACTCATTCTCTTATTTATAACCGACATTGTCCCTAATGATACACAGGAATGATCAACACTGGGGTCAGGATTTATATCCAAGTCTATCTAACCTCATGCTACTGAATCAGAATCTGCATATTGGGCGCCTGGGTGGCTCAGTGGGTTAAGCCGCTGCCTTCGGCTCAGGTCATGATCCCAGGATCCTGGGATCGAGTCCCGCATCGGGCTCTCTGCTCAGCAGGGAGCCTGCTTCCTCCTCTCTCTCTCTGCCTGCCTTTGCCTACTTGTGATCTCTCTCTGTCAAATAAATAAATAAGAAAAAAGATTTAAAAAAAAAAAAAAAAAGAATCTGCATATTATCAAGACCCCCAGGATCTCCATATGCACATGAGAGTTGGAAAAATAAAAGTTCTAGTTCAATGGTACCCAAGACTGACCATCAGAATCACCTGGAAATCTAAAACCAAATACACAAACCAAAAAAGAGAGTTCTGGGCCTCACCACAGACCTACTGAATCAAAACTCTGCTTAAGTAGGAACCAGAAACCACATCACTGGTTCTTTATATGATTTTGCTCCGGGAGCTTTCAAAGAAACTGATTAAACCCAGGGCCCTTTTTCCCAGAGACCTGCATATATACACAGATATGTGTTTTAAATCTAATTTCAGGGATTCCGGGAAGATCACCCAGAGTCCTCCCAGGACGTGTGAACTCCAGAAAAGGAGCCCTCTCTACGTGTCTGGGCAGTTACAGAAACACACTCAGGATCCTAATGAGAAGAGGCAGCCCAGCTCCTGTCAGCTGGGCCAGCCCTGGTTCGTTCTCACCTGAAGATGACTTATGTAACCAGCTAGAGCCCAAGGTCACAATTCAGTTAACAGCTTCTGCAGCAACTACAGCTTTGTGCTCCCTGGGCTTTCCCATCACCCCAGATTACAGAGCTTTTCATTTCATTTTCACCAAATTAACCTAATTCACATGGAGGATGACTTCCTGCTCAACCACTGCCCACAAGGATGCCACAGAGGCAGGTGCCTCATTCAATTAGGAGGAGATTTTGAAAAATACACGCAGAACACGCTCTTCAAAACAAGGCATTCAACAATCCAACACATGGGGCAGAGTATCACTGCCTCCCCCCAACCAACGGGGCAGATTAGTCTCCCTCCACCTACAGTTTCTGCTGTCATGCTTACTTCAGCCTTCTGTCAGGTAATTGCCTACTGGATTTTGCAGACCACAGGTTTCTGGAGGCAGATTGACAGGTTTTCATCACTATGGTACTACACCTAGACCTACCACAGGACCTGAGGAAAAGTCGGCACTAAAAAAGATGATGGTTAGATGAATGGGTACATGATAAAGGGATAGACAGATGGGTGGACAGATGGAAAGATGGGGGATTCTGTTCTTTAAATACAGTAACCTAAGTTAGAGTCTCGGAAATGTAAATGCAAGTTCCACCATGCACTAGATAGCTCTCAGGTCTCAGCAAGGCATTTAACCCTGAGTTTGGTTTAGCTCTTTAACATAGGGTCACTAAGGGACAAATGGGTGGCTCAGTTAGTTGGGCATCTGCCTTTGGCTGGGGTCATGATCCCAGGGTCCTGGGATCAAACCCCACATCAGGCTGAGGGGCACCTGGGTGATTCAGTTGGTTAAGTGTCTGCCATCAGCTCAGGTTATGGTCCTCGGGTCCTGGGATTGAGCCCTGCATCAGGCTCCCTGCTCAGCAAGAAGCCTGCTTCTCCCTCTCCTACTCCCCCTGCTTGTGTTCCCTCTTCTCTCCCTGTCTCTCTCTCTCTCTCTCTCTCTCTCTGTCAAATAAATAAATAAAATCTTTTAAAAATAAATAAATAAATACTAAAAAAAAAAACAAAGAACAGCATACCTGATCTAGATATTATGACAATTAGAGAATACATGTGTACACATTTCCATACAAAGCAGCCCTCAGACTAGAGCTGTGGAAAGGAATGGGTCCCCAAATCTGACAGAGCTGGGCTCTAAGTCTGACCTCACCATCACCAGCTGTTTGACCTTGGACAAGTGTCATAAACTCTCCGTACTTGCTTCCTCATTTGAGTAACCAGGATGGCAGTAACTGCCCTCCCAGGAGCCCTGAAGGAGACAGGAGACAACTGGCGGTGTGGGGGCTGGCCAAATGTGTATCCCCTTCCCTTAGCCTCTTGCCCCTCACTGCCAGATGGTGTATGTAAGTTTGTGGAACTGGTAAGTGGCTGAATAAGAAAAATTGCCATTTCAATAAATCTGATCAAATTGTGTGGGAAAGCATGACCCAACAACCAGATCTCTAATTAAAGGTTGGGGGAGTGGGTGTGCTATGAGATTTCTTGCTACACAGGCCTCATAGCTTAGAGCTCAATAGAACACAGAGCTTTCAAAGCCAAGTTTCACAATTTTCCACCACATGAGCAAACTCCATTTGCCTCGATGAAGCAATAACTGTGTGCATTGCTTTATGTATTTCCCCTTTCCTCTCCTCCCTGGCCCTCCTCACTAATCCATTCTGCCTTCTTCAGAGTCCCATGCTTCAGGGTTTTTCCCTCCTAGACTCCGAGGCGGCAAAGTTGTTCAGGGATTTGGGGCCAGAGTCTTGGGTTCAAATCCAAGCTGCTACATCTTGGCTACATGACCTTGTACGAGTCAGTTCACCTCCATGAACCTCAGTTCCCTTTGAATCTGGGGTTATCCACTCCAGCCTGTGGGCAGGGGCTGCTCTCCAGACGCAGTGAGATATCCCAGATAATACAGTAGGTCATAGTTTCTCTCTCCCTCTGTGCATGTCAGGGGATCCAGCCAGAAGCAGCTCAGATGGACCTGATTCATTTGTTCAGGAAGAAGGGGAAGTGAGAAATCCCCAGACCCAAACCAGTCTTGGATGGAAGTCAGGCAATGGGAAAAGCCCTTATGGCGAAGGCCTATAGAAACATCCTGGTATGTTTCTGGCGCCTTCCACCAGGGCTTCAAGGCTTATTTGGCTAGAAGGGCCAGCAGCTGTTCTCTTAATGGCCCTGATTCTCCCTGTCTCTCTGCTGGTCTGTCTATCTGGACATGCTTAGAAGTCAGCTGCAGAGAAAGAGATACCCTTTTCCCAGAAGATTCTCCTAGAAACCCCAACTCAATTCAACCCAAATTGTGGGAAAGACTGTAATTAGAAAGAGCTTTCACCTCAGATGAGCAGTGGGGAGGCCTGTGATGGGGCTCTTGTTAAACCACCAAAACCCAGCTCCCTGGATTAGTGTCCAGCCCCCCCCCATCCACACTGTCTGAGCTCTCCCACATTCCAGGGCAGCTCACACCATGCCCAGGCTCACTGGCACTGTGGCTTCTGCTCCCTCAGTTCTTCTCAGGACATGAGAGGAGGAAGAACAGCTATGTGGCCCTGAACAGCCTCCTGAGGGCCAGAGGATGGTCTGTGAAGCTCAGTTCTCGGCTTTCAACATGCTGGCTTCCTCACAGGCATTCTCTCATCACCTCTCCCCTATGAGATGAACTCTGCTGGACCCGTTTTACAGATGAAGACACTAAGCCTCAGGGAAATGCAAAGCGCCCAAGTAAACTCAGCTGGATCGTAGCAGACCCAGGTTGCAGATGTGTGTCTGACTGTCGTTCTGTGGAGTGGCCTTTCCACAGGAGCTGGAGCTGTCAGACACCCACCTCCGTGATCTGTAAGTTTCTAGTCTTTCTCCATCCAAGTTCCCAGTGTTGGGACACGCAGCTCGAATGGCAAACAAGAGAAAGGACAAGGTGCCAAGCAGCAGAATATACTCAAGGGTCAGGCTCTCCTTCTGCACAGTCATGAGGCAGGAGCACCATGCCTCTGCCTATGGCAGAACTAACCAGGGCTCCCAGAAGTCATCCCATAGCAGAACAGGGCACATAAGCATTCCCATTTACACCTGAAATACCTAGAAGCTCCACAGTTCACTAGCTGTCATTGAGGTAGCCTTAGATCTAGGAACTACCTATCATACAGCCAACTTGAGCCCAAAAGGTGCCTCTCAAAAGGCTGCACTTCCAGCAGAGAAAAAAAGACTCACTGGACCAATGTGGCTTGAGCCTCTAGGCCAAAATGCCAACATTAAATCATAGGCTAGGGGGAAAAAAAAGAAATCATTTATCAGTAGAATGATAGGAAGTCCGTGGGTAAAGTCAGAACTGCATTTTCTCACCAGGCAGAGTGAATGTGTAATTCCCCCCATTTCTCTGGAAATAAGGGGCTAGTGCTATCAGTGAAATAATTTACGAGCCAATGTGCTCCACTGTAAATGGCTGCTATGTTTACTGGCTATAAAAACATCTCTGAACACACTGACCTTCAGCAGGTGAGCCCTCAAGTTTATAGCACTGAGGAATTGTTTTACTGCTCAGCACAAGTAACAGGTATGCTGGACATCTGCTGGGGGTGAGGGGCGGGGGATGGAGCCCTCTGGAATGTCAGCTAAATGAAACCCTCAGGAGCACAAAGTGCCCCCAGTGGGAGCCAACCAGATGAAACAAACCACGGAGCAGCTCGCCAGAGCCTGGCCCACGGTAAGCATCCAAGTCTAGGATAAGCCAACAAAACAGGCCCAGGCTATGTACTGAGGCCTGAAGTTCAAGAAGATGGAGTCCAAGACAAGTGCTGAGGGAATGCCAAGAACTAAGCTGAAATAATCTAAATAAATTGATAAAATTATATGGGGCAGGGGCAAGAGAAAGATCCAATGGCGTTTAAGTCAGGGTCTCCACAGAAAGAGAACCAATAGGATGTACATGGATATATATAAGGGGAGCTCTACCAGGGAATTGGCTCGCACAGGTATGAAGGCAGAGAAATCCCTCCATCTGCCATCTGAAAACTAAATGACCAGGAAAGCTGATGGTATAATTTAGTCTGAGTCCAAAGGTCTGAAACTCAAAGTCATGTCTGAATCTAAACACCTGAGAACCAGAAGCACTGCTGTCTAAGGGCAGGGTAAGATGGATGTCATAGCTTAAGCAGAGAGAGAGAGAATTTGTCCTTCCTCCACCTTTTTGTTCTATTCAGGCCCCCAGAGGATTGGAAGGTGCCCACCAATACTAATGAGGACCAACTTTTACTCAGTCTACCCATTCAAATGCTCATCTCTCCTGCAGACACCCTCACAAATGCACCTAGAAATAATGTCTGACCAGCTGTCTGGACTTCCCTCAGCCCAGTCAAGTTGACACAGAAAATTAACCATCCCAGATGGGAGCTACAGAAAGACCCAATATTGAGCAGATCCAGGACGGAGACAAAGCAAGAAATATTCTGGAATGTGTTCATGAGTCAAAGCAGCAGAGGGTATGGCAGTCGCCATATGAAAGAAACAGGGTCAGTAAATAAAGATATGCTTTCCTCTTCACGCTTTAACTTTCTCTGAGGAGGTATTACTTTTCCATCAATGACTTAGAGTGGAGATTTCAGAGACGCCTCAGTGTAGAGCTCACCTTCCCAAAAGCCAGTTACCAAACTGTCCATGAGGATATCCGCAATGGCCTCAGCTAGACATATATTCTATGAGTCTTCACCAGAAAGCTAAGGTGACATCTGACAACAGCTCATGAGTTTTGAACCACATTACCAGTCCCAGACCCTTTGAGAACTGACAGACGTTTGCAAAAGAATAAAGAATGCCCAGCTAACACATACTTAGAGGTTCTGAGCCCTCAAAGGCAGTGATGAAATCAAGGACTGTGTACAAACTGTTCACATGAAAAGTCCTGAAAGAAGGCTTTACGTTCAGCCAGTGTCTTGGCCAAATGAGGAAGAGCCAAATGGGTTGGCCTACAGTTGCCCAATACCCTGGCCCTCTGGGGAGAAATAAGGAGGAAACAAGCTATTGTGTCCAGACCAAGTTAGAAACCTAGTGATTTCCATTCCTGGTGTTTTTAATTCTGCGCCTTTGAAGGTCATTTTCATTTTTTAATTGAAAATAATATTATGGTTGATGACCTGCCAGTTCTTCACACATAAAATTATCTTTGAAAGCCAGAAGCCCCCACCTTTTTGTAAATAAACAGGCAGAACAATCTCTGAGACAACCTGAAGCTTGGTGGGAGGTAAGGGGAGAAGTTTCATTCCTGTCCCTGCTCTCCCAGTATACACATCACATGCAAGCACACACACACATACACACACGTATGCACACAAACACACACACTTATGCATATACATACCTGTAGTTCTCAAGCAATGCTTGTCCACTATCATAACTCAACACCTAGCACTGTTCTATCCTAGCTAGGATAGAACTATTGACTATTTGGCAAATAAATTGATCCATAAATAAGGATATAAATGAGTGAAACCAGACACAGAAGGAAGAGAAGGAAGAAAAGGTTCAGAACAGGTGGGGCTTGGAACCCTGCACCCAGAGAGCTCAAAGATCTATTGACAATAACAAGCCCTGACATCTGCATAACACACTTCAGATTACAAAACCCCTCCACATTCTGTATCACTTTTAATTCTCACCTGCCCCTCTCCTCCAAGAGGTTAGGAAGGAACTTTGTGCTAAAGTTATAAAAGAAAAGACTAAAGCCTATAAAGGTCCACAGCCCTGTCTAAGGCAGAAAGAAGCAGAGCCAGGAACTGCAGCTTTTGAAA
The DNA here is from genome assembly GCF_009829155.1 of Mustela erminea. NCBI lineage: Eukaryota > Metazoa > Chordata > Mammalia > Carnivora > Mustelidae > Mustela > Mustela erminea. The sequence goes on from NC_045625.1 coordinate 24,674,485, forward strand.
TCAAAGCTTAAACTCTGGTGGATACCGGTCTATAGGTTTAGGACCACTGGTCTAAATGTACACTGTTTAAGCCAGTGACTCAATCACAATCCAGGAACAGTGGAGAAACTAACAACATCCATCCATTCATGTCTTTACTCAACACATGGGTAGTAGATACCTCTTACGTTCCGGGCTGCATTTGAGGAGCTAGAGACAGCAAAAAAGAATACAGACATAGTCCCTATCCCCGCCCAACTTTACATACTAGTGGGAGAGATCAAGACCAAGGGGTAAACAATAAGACAAACAAGATAATTAATTATAGACTGTGAGGAGTGCTATGCAAGAGAGAAATGAGGTGATGGACTAGAAAATAATTGGGGGAGTACACTTGGATGGATAGCCAGAGAGAGGCTTCAGAAAAAGGGTTATTGGAGCTAAGAGCTAAAGGATGAGGATGACCCAGTATGACTTCTGGAAGTGGTCCAGGCAGAGGAAGGGAACATGTGCCAAGTGCTGGAGACAGTAAAAAATTCAGGGGTTCCAGGCTGAGGAAGGAGGCCGATGCCACTGCAATATAATGAGTAAGGGAGAAGGACCTTCCCATGGATGCAAAAGTAAATGTATAAAGAGACACAAAGATGTAAATCATTTTGCTTTTGCCTGTCTGCCCAACATCTCACTTCCTCCTGGTGGCAGAGCATCATTTGCCTCTGAATAATTAATTACCCTTGCACTGTCTTCATCCCATGAGATTTGGGTGGTACTGACCCAACTTCCCAGTGCCAGAATTGGGTACATAAGCCACACTTAAGACAATCATTCCCTGCCTCAGTGTATCCTTCAGCATTCCAACCAACTCACCCACCCGCCCCCCACCCCCCCTTCCCGGCCTGCCACCTGGCCACCATGTAATTCAAACAGGCCAGTAAACAAAACTTTAGCCAGAAATGTTGGTAAAGATGTAAGTGTACCCTGCTGGTGGGGAACATCTTCCCATAACCAAGAGAAGAACATGCCTAAGAACAAAGCCAGCCCAGAGTAAAGCAGAACTGAGAACCAGTCCTGTGGCTATTGTTTGAGCCCCAGGATCCAGCTGAACCTAGACTTTGCATCTATGTGAGCCATTAAATGTTTTGGGGTTTTTTTGGCTCGACCACGTTTGAGATGGGAGTTTCTATAACTTGAAAGTCATACATAATCCATACTTAGAGTTATGCTAGCGGCTGAGTGGCAGACTGATTGAGGAGGAACAAAATCAGAAATAGAAATCCATTAGGAGGCTACTAGAGGAGTCAGAGAGTTGGACTAAAGAGTTTCCCCAAATAGGATCCAGATTTTTGGAGTAAGTCACTGCACTAAACGTGTGCTATCTATATACTGTATACTGCTCCCATGTCAAGCTCACCAGACCTGCAGAGGCACCCACACCTGCCTGTGCCCCATCCCTCTGCTTGGATCACTCTCTCTGGGTCTCAGCTCAAATGACCATTTCTCAGAGCAGTGTCCAGGAAATCTGTTCAAGCAGACTCCCCCCAATTTTCCTCCTCCCACCAACCAAGTCATCCCATCCCTTGGCTTATCACTTCATAGCACTGTCACTGTCACTGTCATAGTTATCTTGCTTATTTATTTACTTATTTCTTTGCTCTCCCCACTGCCAGTGGATATAAGCTTGGTGAGGATAGGAACTGTGTCTGTTCTAGTCATAGCTGTGTCTCTAGCCCCTAAGCACAGCCAGAACACAATAGTGCTCAATAAGCACACACTGACTACCCTTTGACCCCAATAACCCTTTGTTGATGATGCCATAAGGCAGCTCAAAAATTAACCTTTTAAATGATTTAGACACCAATAGTTGTTGCAAACTAGACTGTCCAAAAATTCACTTTCAGTCAATAACAACATAGCCATAAGGTGGTTACCAAAGGAAATCATAATTACAGAGATTTACAAAAATGTCCTCCAACAAGGTCAACTGATAATGGAAGGATAAAACATTGCATGGATTGCACCCATATTAGGAACAAATATGTACCTATAATCAAAATCTAAACACACATGTTTAGTACAGGAAGGGAGGGTGCAAAATAAATAGGTGATGTGGAAAGTGCACACATCCAGGTGTTTAGAGATTCTTTACAATGTGTTTTATTCCCTTACAAGTGGATTTAGCCATAAATAGGCAACACAGAGTTGTGCACAACGACCAGATTCAGAAAAAATTGTTATAGAATGTTGGACTATAGGAGTAATGCCAACCTCAGAGAGCTATTGTGAAATTTAAATGGTATCCTGGATTTCCAAGTGCCCAGCATAGGTCTGGCATAAATACTTGCTTCAACAAATGTAGTAATAATGACATAACTACTATCATAAAAGTGTAATGCTGGTAAATACCATATTCTGAGGATAGAAGGATGGACTCCACCACTACCAATGTGACCTTGGAGGAACTACTGAACATGCCTAAAGCCTCAGTTTCCCAATATGCAAAGGGAGAATATTAAAAGTATCTACCTTACACAGTTCTTATGAAGCTTCCTTGAATATAGCAAGCACTCAGAAGATACCACCACCACCACCACTACCATTATCCAGCAATAAGAATTGCAGGAAACAAGGTTTCAGTCAGTCCGCCTATTATTCTGTCCCATGATCTGGTTGGTGGTGACTATGTCTTTACTGTTGCTGAGTGCAAGGAAAAGGGCTTCAATGGGCAAAGAAGTACAGAAGGAAACCAATCACTGACCCTTCAACAGAGGAAGTTTTTTATTATTCCTATGCCAGATCAAGAGGGCACTTACTAGCTACAAAACATTTGCAACCACATATTGGCTACTTGCTGGTCACTGTGTCGGGGAAGCCTGAGTCATTATTCCCCTGTGAAGGTCGGCTGTGTTCCTGAGCTCTGGGATCGAGTGGAGTAGCCCACAAGAAGCTGCCTCTCAAGTTTCAGAGAAGAGTCAGGAACTGAAGGGCAGGAGTACATGAATGTCATGCAACAGAGAAGCAGAAAGCTCTGCTCGAACCCTTTGTGTTCCAGTGGCTCCTCCATCTCGGGGTGGCTTACGTCCGTCGATTGCCTTTCATCCCTTCGCCAATCATCCCAGAGTGGGCCCCGGACATCCCAGTGAGAGGAACAGGTTTATCCTCACACTGTATCTATATTCAAATTCTAGCTCTACCTCTTCTAGCTGTGTGACTTTGGGCAAGTTATTTAAACACTCTGAGGTTGCTTCCTGATGAGCCTATGTGAGGATTAAGAGAGATCTGGGGATGGTGCTTATTAGCACAAAGCCTGAAACATACATAGCATGTGTTCAGAAAGTGCTACTTATTATTATTACTACTACTATTACTACTACTAATTGGGCGGAGAGTATCATCAGGGGCCAGTTAGGAAGTTATTAAAAAAAAAAGAGAGAGAGAACAAAAGAAAGGAGGGAGAGCAGGAGGAATGTGACCAGGTGCATCCCCAGCCTAAAACCTGTCAATTGATTCCTTTCATTTATATTAATCCATCCTCTAGACACAACCAAGCAAGGTTCCCCATGGTGCAACCTGAGCTACTTTCCAGCCTCCCTCTAGCTACTCTTAGCACTTGGACACTCTGCTCCACTGACACTGAACGCCTAGCAGCTCCCCCAAACATCATGGCGTTTCGTGACTGAATGAGGGGCCCCATCTCTGTGCTCCAGGTACCTGGGGGTCTTGCTAGGGGACACTTCACTACTGAGCTTTCGGGATACATTTATCTTTCAGTGTCCTCGAGGAGTTCATGAGTCGATGCAGACTAGTGTCTGATTGGCTTCAGTGTCCCTTATATCTCTTGCTAATCCCAGCTCAATAAACAAATATTGTATTGAATGGAAATATAATAAACTGTTCATTATGCTATAGAAACTATACTGGTAAAAGGTACAAAGAAGGAGCTGAGCAATTGTCAAGGGGCCCGGAACATGAGCTCCATACTCACCAAGAAGCCCTGCTTATTACAACCAAGCCCAGCTCTACCTTGTAGGAAGGGTCAAGTCTCCTGCTTTCACTCCATGCCCCCACAATGGGCAAATTCACACCTCATGTTGTCACTCTACCTACCTGGTTTTCCTCACGGGGCTTTAAGGAAAGTCAAATGAACAGTGTATGTGCACGTGGCCAGAATTACCATGCCCCATGCCCCAAAAGCCTTTCTTGCTCCCTCCTGGCTCAACTTCTCTTTCTGAGGCTCAACGTGCAGGCATGGAGGTGAGGGATGGGAAGTAAGGACTAAACCCTAATGGCAGCTCCTCTCTGAGAGCAAAAACACAAGTTCCGGAGAGATGGAACTTGTCCTGGGATGCTATGCTTTCATGGTGATGCTAGTTGCTAGTTCACTATATAAAATCAGACTGATTCCCCCCCCAAACTCATCTTCATTTCCCCCTGGAGATCATGAGCTCGTCATCTCCCAAGCTCAAAGCCCTGGCGGTTTGACATGATACCCCTGTCCACCTGCAAAGACACTGCCCTTCAGGTTGGATTTATTTGTTCCCACCTACAATGCTGTGTAGAGAAGACGTAAGAGCCAGTACACTGGGACATGTACAGAATTGAGGATTAACCCCATCATCACTAGAATGGATCATAAAACTGAAAAGCTGCCCAGTTGAAGACCAATGATGCCCTAAAACCCAGATATATCATGTATGGTACTGCACTCCTCAAAGGGAGGATTCATAATTTCTTAAAAATGTAAAGAAAATGTGGCTATGACATTTCCCACTACGATGCACTTGCTGGCTAGGTTATTTACTGAAATCAGTGCATACACAAACCCAGATTTTCTAATGATAGCTGAAATGAATCTCTCTTTCCCTGATACATTCCAGATGAATTAAAAATCCAAAAGTGGCAGGAAAAACAATATTGAAGTGGCACACAGGTAGTCTCTGAGAGACTGAGAATCCTACAAGGGAGTGTGACGTGAGCACCCTAAGTGCCAGTCAGTTAAGACATGACTTCCTCAAAGACAGCCTCCCCTCTCCATTGTGTTCCCAGTGGCTGGCATATGGGTGGCTGAAGAGATTCAAATGAGTGAATGAGGAGGTAGACTGCATCATTTTTCAAATACAAGCTTGCTTATCTCTCAGATTCACTATGAAAACTTAGAGCCAAATTCGGAAATCACATACTTCTCTATGTTCCCAACCCTGGTGTTGTACCCCCGTGTCAAGCACTCAACAGTTATAAGTACATTAAAGTGTTTTCAACAGAAAAGAAGTCATCCGATTAAAAGTGGCTTAAAGAATTAAGAAATCTATTATCTCAAACACAGCAAGTAAAGGGGTTTCAGATGAGTTACACAGAAGGCCCTTCACACACCTACATACACACCCTTTATAGTAAGTCCCGAAAGAAGAAGAGAATCTTGTAGATCTCAGAGTGGCCATACAAGGCAGGTGCTGATTAGAACACGTGTCTTAACAAGGTTTCTCCAAAGCTTCTGATGACATTCAAAGGGCTATGTCACTGTCCTTTCTCACTCAGGGCTTATTACATCACTAAACTACAAGAATTTACCCTAACATCTAAGGCTTCTGTTTACAAGAGTATTTAAACATAGCAAGAGTGAGTACATCTCCTCACCTATAGGAAGAAAGCAGAGTCCATGCCCAGAAATCAAACATCACTCTGCTGTTTTAGCTTTGCAGGGTAGGAGAAAACTCATTTCCTCACATTTTACTTGAGAATTTCGATGCAGAATGCTAGCACAATAATTACAAATCCATTTTCCCTAATTCAGGTAACACAAAAGCTTGAGGTAGATGACTTCACAGTTGATTTGACAGCTTTGTCAAGTATCCAGATTTTTTCCATGTCTCAGTATATCGTCTTTGTTACCTTCATGGTCATGAGAGGGCTGCCACCATTTCAGGCATCCCAACTGGACAGGAAAACATCCACAAGCAAAAAAGAAACTGAATCTTCCAGTTTCCTCTTTTGAAGAGCTGAAGAAAACATTTCCACATGCCTCCCATCAGCTCCCCCTCTGCATCTCCTAGGCCATGGCAGAGGACACACGCACCCGAAGGTCCATTGCTGACAAGGGAAAACAGGATTACTACAGTTAACTACTCACACTTCACCTTTGAACTGGAAACGGAGACACCTTCCATGACCAAACTGGAGTTTTGTAAGCAGACAAGAAAGGAGGAGGGCAAAGGGCAGGCAACTAACAGCACCTGGACAAAGTAGCCTGCCATCAACAGGGACCCTTCGGGGTTCTACACTGTGTGGGTGCCAGGAGTCCCTTCAGGCAGAGAGGCCATGGAAGAGAAGGGCTTTGGCACTTGGGTCATCCATGGGTTGTTCTTCTGGCTCCTCTTGGGGCCTCAGCTAAGCATGTAGGGAATGTGCTGACATGGTGATTTGGGGCACTGCTGCCACCACTGGTGATCTGTCTGCCCATGCCACTTCTGGAGACTCACAAATCTCAGAGGATACAACAGGAAAAAAATAGAGTCAGGGTACAAGGACAAAGGAAACCACTTTATTGGATACCTACTAGACACAAGACTTTTTTTATATATACTAGATCATTTTGTTCTCATGATAACTGCCAGCTAAGTATCACTGGCATTCTGTCATAAACAAAGATGCTGAGCCATCATTAAACAATTTGCCCAACATCCCACAGCTAGAAAGTTGCTAGAAAGTGACAGAGCCAAGACCCAAACTCAAAGCTGTCTGACTCTAACACCATCAGCTCCTATCTGCAAACACGTTACCTTCCAGTGCAGAATAGAGTGCTAAGCTACAAGTAGCAAGAAAGGGACACTCCAGAAAACATTAAGTCAGTGTGGGAATGTGGTCAGAAAAGCTGAAGAAAAATAATATTCAGGAAGCCAGAAATCCACATTGCAGTTTGACCCCATAAATACAGATTCCACGCAAATCCCATAAATACACATCCCACAGATAAAGCATCCTCTGCTCCTGAAGTCCTACCCCTGGGTTGCTACGGTTTGATCTCATAAGACCCCTCAAAGTATGGTCCAAGGACCAATGCTTGTCTGCAAACAATTTCCAGTTCACAATAAACACAGACATGAAAGTGAGTGGCTGGAAACCCATTTAACACTTTGACATTAATGTGACATTCAAGCTTATAATTAGAGGACTTGTCTCAAGGAATAAGGTGTTGCTGAACTCAGGCTACATATGGCACTAGCTGCATTCTAGTATTGGTCTACAACAGATTGGAAGATTTTAAAGTTAAGATAAATTAATATATTTTTTTAACCTTGTAGTCACAGAAAGTTGGAAAGGACCACTCTGGAGTTTGGTTGGTTATATATAATCACTCCCATTTTACAGGTGAAAAGAATGAGACTCAAAGAGACTGAGGGTGCCTGGGTGGCTCGATGGGTTAAACTGCTGCCTTAGGCTCAGGTCATGATCTCAGCGTCCTGGGATCGAGTCTCGCATTGGGCTCTCTGCTCAGCAGGGAGCCTGCTTCCCTCTCTCTCTCTCTGCCTCCCTCTCTGTCTACTTGTGATCTCTTTCAAATAAATAAATAAAATCTTTAAAAAAAAAAAAAAAGAGAGAGACTGAGGCACTTGATCAAGGTCAACATCCTAGGTAAGAAATCTCTCAGTTCCTGGTAACAGAAAGAGTGTTAGCCAGAAGGGGCTCTAAAAGGGTACAGGCTTGTAAAAAGTAAAGTAAAACAAAACAAAACATAACATAACGTAACAAAATAAAATAGAAACATTTCCTCTGACTCTGCTGTTGCCAAAAGTTCAGCTGAGAAAAGATGTCTCATGTGAGAACAATCTACAAAGAGAAGCCAGGAATAAAAGTGAGATGGATGGATTCACTCCTGACAAAGGCCAGTTTTTCACAACCTGATTTACAGATTGACTTAGTAATTTTTATTGCCATTTCACCTCCCTCTTTTGAAAGCCTTCCCAGTCTGACTCTAGAACTCACCAGTCCCACCATTGACTCTAGGCCCAGCCACACTGAATGTCCCACCTCCTCAGAGCTTGACTCTTTCTAGAATGTTCTACTATGACCTCTCCCCCTTTCCCCAACTGGAAAATCCCTGTTCTGCCTGAAAATATTTTTGGAATACAATACTGTTATATAGCCAAGAATACGATTCAAGAACCAAAACGCATTCAAGCCCATTTTAAAAGGGAGGATACATAGTAGAACAGAACTGTTCAGTGGCCTCCCACAGACATCCCAAGACAGGAGACAGAGCGAAGGAACACATTAGGATCTGCAAAAACCACCGCCACCTGAGGAACCTCTTGCTTCCTCTCTCTGAGAAGCCACCGCTCTCTGTCATCCTCCTAACATCTCGGCTTCTTCTCTCTGCTGACCCACCCCTATTTACCTTCCCCGCTCCAACTTCTCCTGTTGCTTTACCACCTCTGTACCTTGACTCACACACACTCCTTGTAGCCTCCCAACCTCAACTCTCACCTTGCAACTTAGCACATGCAGCAACAGCACCAACTAGAACCACCTCCCCAATCCCAGGTCTGAGTTCCTGAAAAAGGAAAACTGATTAGCTAAGGTCATCTTTGTAAGCCAGCCACTAATCAGTCATCACCAGCCTACCTAAGAATCAGCTCTGCTCAGGTCCAAGGTCAATCTTTGATCTCAGCAGCTATTGCCAGAAAAGGCCAGGCATGCAATATGGTGAATGTCTGCTTTAATCAAGGAGACTGTAAACAGGCAGGCTGATACCATTAACATAGTCTGCCCAGCAATATAGGAAACAAATAAACTCCTCTATAATCTTCAGTTCCCAATTCTGGTGCCACCTTCTCTGGAAGGTCTTCCATGATTTCTCCAGGATGGCTTTTATTCCTGGTATTCTTGTAGTGCAGTGTGAATCCCTCTACAGGAATGTTCTCCTCCATGTTGACTTGAAACTGCTTGCTTGCATCTCTACCTCTCCATTAGACAGTGAGGACTTTGAAGACTAGGAACACACCACAGTCACCTCTGTATTTAAAATGTGTAGCATGGAGCCTGGTGTTGAGCACAGAGGAGCTCTATAAATGAGCAGGAAATGAACAACTGAATGAAAGGCTGAGCAGCACCTCATGCTATCCAATTTGACCAAGTTAAGTTCCTCTGCGTCCTCTCCAGATATACTAAGGAGAGTGCTGCGAGACAGGGAGAGGAGGAGGAACTGAAGCAAAAGGTTCCTACAAAGAAAAATAAAAAGAAAAAAAAATTAGCCCCCAAAAAGAAAAGATGAAGTAGGGAAAGTTCTGGCTTTGCTGTAGCATTATTTACTTCTAGGCATTTCTTTCGGTGTGTCTGGATTGCTTGCTAGAGCCCATGAGAATAAAGGATCAAAGCCTGGACTCAGTTTCCCCATCTTTAAAATGGAGATAGTACTTGCAGCTTTGCTGGGTGGCTGAGAAAACAAAAATAGGTAACCAGTGAAAGTGCCCATTGGAACATCCAGGGGCAGATGAAAGAAGCTCATGGAGTATGGGGAATCGTTTTAGAACTGCCCAGAGCATACCAGGCAGTCTGGCATGAAGGTGGGATGAACAGGGACTTTCACAGGGAAGCACTGAATCCATATGAAATTATTCTTCACCCAGGGGAAAGCCTGAGGTGGCCAACAGCAGAGAAGCCACTGACCACTGACATCAGGAGGCCTGTGCAGACCAGCAACAATGTTATGATGTTAATCATTAAAATACTGTGTCTGTTTTTGTCTAGAGACAAGACATTTGATCTTTGTTCTCCCTCTATAAAGATGAAAGGTAGGGTGCTACCAAAGGTAGCAACTCTAAGCCAAGAGGATGTCAGGCTTGCTTGGCCACCTAGACAGAAAGGCTTCCGCTCTCCCAGGACCCAGCCTGGCAGTCCCTGGAGGGCAAAGCCTGAGCAGATGCAGAAGGAAAGGGAACAAGGCAGATCACCTCCTCTAGGGAAGCCAGGCTCTCCCCGTTAAAGGGGGAGTCTTCTGTATCTGGCTGCCAAAAGAGAATTAAAAATCAAAGTTAAGGTCTATCCAAAAAGAAATAAAATTATATCTCCATATAGAAACTTTTACATGGGGTGCCTACGTGGCTCAGTTGGTTAAACATCTGCCTTTGGTTCCAGTCATGATCCCAGGATTCTAGGATCTAGCCCTATGTCAGGCTCTCTGCTCAGTGTGGAGCCTGCTTCTCCCTCTCCCCCTAACCTGCCTTTCTCTCTGTGACTGTCAAATAAAAAAAAAAAAAAAAAAAGAAAGAAAAAGAAAAGAAAAGAAAAGAAACATACATGAATATTCCAAGCAGCATTATTCATAACAGCCCAAAGGTGTACACAACCAAATGCCCATCAACTGATGATGGGATAAACCAAATGCACTATAGTCATACAATGGACAATTATTTGGCACAAAAAGGAACAAAGTACTGATATACCTAAGGATGGAGCTTGAAAAATGTTATATTAAGTGTAAGAAGGCTGTCACAGGGCACCTGGGTGGCTCAGTGGGTTAAGCCTCTGCCTTCAGCTCAGGTCCTGGTCTCAGGGTACTGGGATCGAGCCCCACATCAGGCTCTCTGCTGAGTGGGGAACCTGCTTCCCCCTCTCTCTTTGCCTGCCTCTCTGCCTACTTGTGATCTCTCTGTGTGTCAAAACAAACAAACAAAAAAAAGCCTGTCACAAAAGACCATGTATGATTCCATTTATATGACATGTCCAGAATGAGTAAATCCACAGAGAGAGAAAATAGACTAAGGTTGCCAGGGGCTGGGGACAACAGAATAGGGAGTGACTGCTAATGAATGGGGAGGGGGTTTCTTTTGAGGTGATGAAAACGTTCTACTCTGTAAATACACGAAAATCCATTGATTGGTACACTTTCAACAAATAAATTGTGTGGTGTAGGAATTATAGCTTAATAAAGATGTTATCATTTTTTAAAAAAATAGTGTGGAATAGCTGTTCATGCCCGAACTTTCAATCAGATCCTTAGTTCTTATATTTTCACTGAGAACACTCTGAGCACTTACTAAATGCCAAGCACTGTTCTAGGTGCTCAGTCCGCAACAAGGAATAAGACAAACAATGCCCCGCTCCCTTGGCACTTATGTTTTTACAGGAGAAATCTACCCAAAACAATTTTTAATTTAAAAAGGTAAATGAGGGGCGCCTGGGTGGCTCAGTGGGTTGGGCCTCTGCCTTCGGCTCAGGTTATGATCTCAGGGTCCTGGGATCGAGCCCCAAGTTGGGCTCTCTGCTCAGCAGGGAGCCTGCTTCCTCCTCTCTCTGTCTCTGCCTGCCTCTGGGCCTACTTGTGATCTCTGTCTGTCAAATAAATAAATAAAAATAAATAAATAAATAAATAAATAAAAAGGTAAATGAGCAGGCGCCTGGGTGGCTCAGTGGGTTAAAGCCTCTGCCTTCGGCTCAGGTCATGATCCCAGGGTCCTGGGATCAAGTCCCACATCCGGCTCTCTGCTCAGCAGGGAGCCTGTTTCCTCTTCTCTCTCTGCCTGCCTCTCTGCCTACTTGTGATCTCTGTCTGTCAATTAAAAAAAAAAAAAAAAAAAGGTAAATGAGCAAATAAATGCAAGTGGGCAAGTAAAGAGCTTATAGAAAGAATCCCTTAGAATGTGAAAGTATGCATAGGAAAAGCTCTGGGCAGAGAGGCTAGCACAAAGGGCATGGGGCAGAAAAGGAGTTGGTGTGTTAGAGGCACTGAAGAAGACCGGAAGGGCTCAGCCACATTCCCACTTCTTCATGCAGACCTTAGACCAGGCCCTTCCACTCTGAGTTCTTCTATGGTAGGTTCGAGAGAAAAACAGCACCTGTTCACACGTGGGGGCGCCAGGCTGTGTGCTGGGCAGAGAGAAGGCAGGACCCAAATATTTCTTTCCTCCAGCCCCAACTCAGGTGCTGGCTAGTCTATGCCTCCAGGCTGGATTTGGGTATTCTTCCTCTCTCCCCCTTTAGAAGCATAGACATTCACTGGAAGAGTCAACAAAACTAGCGCATGAGCTACCCATTCCTCTTGGAATGGTAGAGCCTGACATATTCCCTGCATGCCTGTACTACATGGGCCACAAGAATCAAGCTGTGATGGTTTGTGAACTCTTTATCCTTGAACAACATGAGCTGTTAGGTCCTTGTTGACCAGTATCCCTAGAGTGGCTGCTATGGTTGCCTTTGCCCCTCAACAGCCTGTTGGCAGGCTCTAGGGTTGGTCTGAAACTGCTCTGAGTCAGAAGCTCAGCAAAGGGAGAAAATGTGATGGTGTTGATAAGGGCAGATTCCAGACAAACTTAGTTCAACTTCTTCCTGGCTATGTGCCCTGAGGTAGGGGACTCCCCTCTCTGGTCATTCTTCTCCAGCAGTATCAACCTCTGCTACCATTACAACATTCAAGTATCTACTTGAATCCTCCCCATCACCCATGAAATTTAGCACTACTGTAATTCCCATTTCACAGAAGGGTATACTGACGCTCTGACAGCTGAAGTCAAGTACCCAAGGTCATACAATTAGTTGATGAAGTTACTGGATTTGAACCCAGGAAACCTGACTCCAGAATGTACGATCTGTACCACCACAGACTGTAACATCCCTCAGCTGTGAACGAGGACAGTAACACCTGCATGGTGAGGCTGTCCTGAGGAGGGACTGAGCTGATGAAAGATAAAGCACCTTGGTGCCTGGATCATAGACAGCATACAGTGAACTGTACCTAGCCTCCTGCCCTAATGCCCCTAGAGTTTAAGGGGGATTCTGCTGTTGGAAGGGATCAAACTTCCAGGTAAGGTGTAGCTGGAGAGAAATGACAATGCCGAATCCCTTCCGGGGAGCTCTCTACCAGTCACTGAGGTTTCCATGCAGACCCAGGAGAAGGGATTTGAGTTTACAAGGGAACCTGCTGGTGTCAGCGGCAGGGAAGCTGGAGACTGACTAAAGCTCTGAACAGGAGGTTTCAGTAGCTAACTGGACGAACTGGTAGGGTTACCGGAACATGGGCTGGGGGATCCAGTCTTCTTGACTCCGTCAGTGTCAAGGGCTATCAAAGTCAGCACCGAAGGACTCCAGACTCGCTGAGGCAGAAGGAGACTTTCAATGAGGAACTTTCAAAGGAGTCTGGGACCCCCAGTTTGGCAATGAATGAGAGCACACCACAGTAAATCACAAGGAAAGCTGCATTTTTCTCCACTACAGAGTCAAGAAAGTAGTGGAGCGAAGTGGAAGGAGCCTAATCTAATTTCTGACTTACTAAAAGGGAGTTTCTAACCTTTCCAAAGACTGTTTCTCCATCTGCAAGATGAAGCAAATAACACCTACCTTACAGAAGGTCATCAGAGAGAGAGAGAGAGAGAGAGAGAGAGTGTGTGTGTGTAGCAAGCATCTAGCAAAGTGGCTGGCACAATTTTTATTTAAAAATAATAATAGGGGTACCCGGGTGGCTCAGTCATTCAGCGTCTGCCTTCCGCTCCAGTCATGATCCCAGGGTCCTGGGTTTGAGCCCTGCATTAGGCTTCCAGCTCAATGAGAACCCTGCTTCTCCCTCTCTCACTGCCCCTGCTTGTGTTTCCTCTCTTGCTGTCTCTCTCTGTCAAATAAAATTTAAAATTATTTTAATTAAAAAAATAATAATAAAGGCTCTTTTTTACTGTGTTAACTTTATACATGCATTTGATATTCTCATTGAATCCCTGCAACCACCCTATGAGATAGATTTTATTAATAGTCCCATTTCCCAGATGAGAAAACTGAGGCCAAAGGGTTACAAGATCACATATCCAGGGTCATACAGCTTGTGAATGGGTCATATTGCTCACGGGTGGTCAGGCAAGGCTTTAAATCCAGGCAGTGAAACCTCAGAGACTCCACTAAGTTGGTTCCAGTCTCCACAGGCTTTCCCCTGCCCTTTCTCAGGAGTGCACACTGCCAACCCAACTCTGACCCATGTTTATGGGGCCATTCATGGTAACTGGGACAGTGTAGAGGAATGGCTAAGACCATGCATGGGCTTTACACAACACTAGCTCCTTCTTCACAGAGGTGGTGTGGCAGTATCTCCTTGAATCCTTACAACAGCCCCATGAGAGACAGAATAGATTAACTTCATCGTGAAGACAAGAAAACAGAGACAGAGATGGAGTGAATCATCCAAGGTTATGGTCAGGCAGTAAGAAGGAGAATTAGAGCCCACTTCAGCCCTAGGCTGGGTTCCAGGGAAATAGCTGCTGGATAATAAGTTATCTCACCTCTGTGAGGCCAGGCAGCCTTATGTCTACACAGGAAAACAAAGGTAGATAAATGCAGGAATTCACAGCCCTATAAAAAATGAATTAAGATAAAATACGTACCCTTACTACTTAATGAGGGAGGTTTATGAACACAAAGGCATGACAATGACTCAGAGGAGCACAATTATCTTATCATAAGTTAAAGGCAATAGATTTTCATTTCTAAGTAAATATCGTATTTCCTCGATCCTAAAACACACCTATTTTTGTTCGCATTTGGTCACTTCTGAAGTCCAGGTGTAACGTATCATGGATGTACATGACATATATTCAGTATGTCTTTCTTACCACCTCAAACCCCTAGAGGTTGGTATTGAATTGAGAACGTGTGAGAACAAGGGATTTTGCCTTAGAACTGAGGTCCCTGCTTCTTACTTCTGTCCTAGGTAAAGCCCCCACCCCTACCCCTGCACTCCTTTCCCTCTTTCAAGTCAGAAGAGGAAAAGCCTGCCCATCTTATTAGGAGATAAGAGATAGCCAGCGCTCTCTTATAGGACTTGGGGAAGAATTAAGTGATGGAGGGAAAAGGGATCTTCTCTCCCCCACCCCAGGACTACCTCTACTCTCTGATCTCTAATGCAAGGACATGGGAATAGGTGACTAAGCCTGGATCCCTGTGTCCAGGGTCAGCAGAGAGTATGTCTTTGTGCAGCAGGACATGTGAGTCCAGACAGGAAGAAGTTCAGGGCAGACGACTCAGCAACTCCATGGCAGAGCCTGGTTGCAAACCCAAAGCGCTGACTTCCTGGAAGGTATGGTTCTCACTCTGCTGCCTGCAGTTTGTTCTCCCAAACTCTCTGCCTGGAAGGAGCCCTCAGCTAGCTAACGAGAGGTGACACTGCCTTCTTGGAAGAAGCACAGGCTATGTGCCCCTGGGTAAGTCACTTCATCTCCCCTCCTGCAGCTCCAACTCCAACTCATTCTGTCCCAGACTCCTTCTCAGGATTAAAAATGGGCTTCCTTGGGGCGCCTGGGTGGCTCAGTGGTTAAGCCGCTGCCTTCGGCTCAGGTCATGATCTCGGGATCCTGGGATCGAGCCCCACATCGGGCTCTCTGCTCAGCAAGGAGCCTGTTTCCTCCTCTCTCTCTGCCTGCCTCTCTGCCTGCTTGTGATCTCTCTCTGTCAAATAAATAAATAAAATCTTTAAAAAAAAAAATGGGCTTCCTTTAAAGGCTTCCCTTCTTAAATGTAGGATTAACAGCCATCATAAGCCATCAAGGGCCTCCTTCTCTCTCCTGAAGTTTTAAAAATAGAGTTAAAATGTAAAAGGAACAAAAGAGTCAAGAGAAAAATGCCCAGTCAGGAATCATGAATGCTGGCTTCAGGCCCAGACCCTCACCCTTCCAGTCTGTGAAATGGGCACAACACTTTCCTATCTCTGAACTTACTTCCCAGTCCCCTCTCAGCCTGGCCCCGACTGCTCCTGGCAGGCTTATGGGAGAATCTTGCTAGTGAAGCCTCTGAGCTCTGAGCACTCTGGGAGGCAGCCTCTGGCCTGCCTTGTTACTGTCTGCTGTACTGAATCACTCAGAAGCCAATCTCTATCCTCCTTTAAAATGGCAGACAACAGGGGCACCTGGGTGGCTCAGTGGGTTAAAGCCTCTGCTTTCGGCTCAGGTCATGGTCCCAGGGTCCTGGGATCGAGCCCCGCATCGGGCTCTCTGCTCAGCAGGGAGCCTGCTTCCCTTCCTCTCTCTGCCTGCCTCTCTGCCTACTTGTGATCTGCCAAATAAATAAATAAAATCTTTAAAAAAATAATAATAAATAATATAAAATAAAATAAAATGGCAGACAACAAAGACAGATACAACTTCGGTTTAAGCCTCCTTAACAAATCTTTGGCCTAAGGTGCTCTGCCTCCACACCCAGGTGCAGAACAAGAAAACAGAGCCAGCTAGAGGTATAGGAGAAGGTGTGTGGAGGAAAAGGAAGGGAGAATAAGGGGGTGGATGAAGACCCCAAGATGGTCCAAGGATGAGTCTCATCGAGGCCAATGGCAAGCAGCTCCCAAATCAGCTGAGAACCTCTGAGTCCACCAGTTCACAGGAAACACACATCTTCCCAAAGTAGAGGGGTACTAGTTAAGAATCAGACTGCTGGCTTCATGACCCCAGCTCTGCTACCTAATGTCCTGTCTGACCTTGGGCCACAACTTAACCTACCTGTAAAATGGGAGTAAATAGTAGCAGTCTCCTAGGGTCACAGAATTCTCAGAACAATGCCTAGCACAGAGCTAATTCTAGGGTATTGTTCACTGCTATTACTGACCCAGAGGCTGACATACGTTATTATCTCACAGAATCCTCATAAGAAGCCTGGGAAAAAATAATTATTTTCCAGAAGAAAACCTGAGGCTCAAGTCACACTGCTGATTTATAACAGGGCTGGGATTAAAAGGCTCTCTCTATTCTTTCTAACCTCAAGTTCCACTGAAGCAGGTTCCCTCCCAGAGACAGGGGACAGAAAAGCATGACATCGTGGGGCCAGGGAAGAAAGGAAGACAGTGCCAGTGGGAAAGGCTCAAAGAAAAGAGGCTGACTGCTAGGGCAGACAGATGGGACATCTTTTCTGCCCATGACCTCTCTAAATGGTGTTTTACAGGGAAGATGCTAGCTGCAGCCTAAGGGCCTGTTGGGGGCTAAGGTATTTCCCAGCAGTGTTGCAATCTCTGAGCCTCAAGAGAAATCCTGCGTAGACCACAGCTCAGCAGCTATGAAGGAAGAAGGAGAAAGGGCAGGCCAAACTGGCATCTCTGGGTCAGAACTCTGCACAGACCATGGGGCTCTAGAAATGACCACAGGCTAGGAGAGCACAGTGACACCCATCATCCCCAGGCTGCTCAGGTTCCAGATGCCACATTCTGACAAAGAAAATGAGGAGGCTGGGCTCAAATGGGCAGAGCCACACTGGTGGGTGGGCAGGATCCATTCCAGCAGAGAGTAGGACAGGCCAGTGGAGAGGCAGGCAGGAGCCCAGAGGGCTGGCAGCTGTGACCACAGGACAGGCATCTCTCTGGCCACAAAGGCTGGCAAAGAGAGACCAGACTGCCTTCTCAGACTGGAAAAAGGAGTCCCTTTAGCTTTGAGAAATTCCTGACCAATGCCACTCTCCCATTCCCAGACTCGCCAAATGCTGGGGCAGGAAAGGGGCTTCCCAAGGTCAGCCAACAGGGCCTTCTTATTCTGTAGTTGGCAAAATAAGGTCACCCGAAGTTGAAAGATGCAAATGGGACAAGAAGGTGCGTGTCCCAACACCAACACCTGGTCCCATGGTCTTTTGGGGACACAGGAGGCTCAGATCGTGTCTCTATGGCTCTGCCTCTGGATCTCCCCCCACAGCAATCTGTACTATTCTAGGAGCTTCCTTCAGCTTGTGGACTCTACAGTGCTGAGATACAGAGTGGCACATATACATCATGTGTGTGTGCGAGTGTGTGTTTGTGTGTGTGTGTGTGTGTCTGTTCATTCAACAGCAAATATTTATCGAGTGCCTCGGGCCAGGCTCCATTTTAGGCCCTGGAGACAAAGCAGTTCCCAAAACAGATAAAGCCCCTCCTCTTGTAGGACTGACTTTCCAGTGGAGGGACCTACCTACGGCCTTGTGGGAGTCTATGTAAAAGGACGCTCGTGGATCATTCGTGCGGGGACTGTGACAGGTGGGGAACGTCCTGTCAAGGCCAGTTGAGAGCCACAATCCTGCTCCGGGCCTACCTGTGCTTCAAAGGGGGTTTTGGACAAATCTTGTGGAAGCATCTCCTGAGCCCACCCCCACATCCCAGCTCTTTGCTCCCACAGCACCCCAGGGCGGCATTCTGTGCCCTGCCTTACAATCACTGATCTTGTTCTCTGATTTCTGAGCAACCTAAATAGGGACAGCATCTCTGTCTCCTCTAATTGAATAAAGGGCTGATGGAACACAGCCATTGATTCTGAGCTCCGTTTGCTCATCTGTACAATGGAGGCGATAACTATCCGGGTGACTCCTGATGGTCCCACAGATCAGATGAGACTATGAGATGAAAGGGCCTTCCAACCAGCAAGCTGTTCTTCCAGCGATAGTCCTTATTATGCCCCATAAAAATGGCACCAGTTAAGTGCCTCTCTCTGGGAAAGGACTCAGCCATGGAGATCCCTGGTGTTAGCTGGGCTCCTATGCTTGTGCAGGAACACAGGGATGAGCGTGGGTGCACGTGCTGGCCTGCAGGGCCAGACTGGCCCTTCAAAGACACTCTGTATGTTCAAGGAGACTGCAGGGACACATGGCTGCCCAGGCCAGGAGGGTACCAGATCAGTCAGCCCATGGCAGAGGGCAAAAGGGAGGAAAGAAGAGAAGACACCCTGCAGTCCGCACGTCCATCCATCCGTCCATCTGTCTATCTGCTGCAGCCAGTGGCTCGCCAGGCAGGACGGAAGCACTGCCCGGCCATAAATGAATGCTGGCTCCAGGCTGGCCGCTGGCCCTGGCCGCCTGCACGGAAGGCCGGACTTTACCCAGCAAATCGGGAAGGAACTGGAACCTCTGAACTTGGGACTTGGGCTCCGTCGATAAGGCCCATGGACAAACAGAGGGCAGGGGCTGAGGCTCCCCTTTATACACACAGAAGCCTAACTCTGGGCTGATACTGCCGAGATCTTTGCCCTTTGGTTCAAACAGGAAATCTTAAAATGGAAAATGAGCTGCCTGAGGAAGGGGTGCGGCCACCAGCCTACAAGGAAGCAGGTTGCTCGCAGCAGAGCATTTGAGCTTCGTGCGGGAGGAACGCAGCCAGCCAGGGTTTTTGGGAGGGGGCAGGAGCCGCCTAGGGAAGGTAGAAGGCAGCCAAAGGGCCGGGGAGAATGAGAGGCCTGGCTCTGACCCACAGTTACACCATGTATTCGTTGTGTGGCTTGTGGGGAGTAAACTCACCCATAGGAACCTCGGTTTTCCCACCTGCAAATGGGGCTAACAGCACCATCCACATCCAAGAGTACTCAAGGGGATCCAAATGAAGTCATGAGTGTGAAAGTGGCCTGCAAATCACAAAGGGCCTGACTGGCCAACATGCATCCTGGCTGAGGCCCCCTCAGAAAGTATTTCACAATCGAGAGGGGAAATCCAAAATAACACCTCCTGTTCTACATGCCACCCCCATACACCCCCATGCCGACAGTTCAAAGAAGAGAAAATTGGGAGAAGATAAATAATTAGAGAACCCCAGCAGTCTCCCTGCTGAGGTTTCCAGGTAATTATTCACCTGACAATTACTCCTCTCACGTTAATTCTACCTCCAGATCCTTCTGACAAGGTTCATCTATGTACATCTCTAACTATCCTGCTTTGGTAAACATTCCAACAAGCTTGGATAGCCCATTAAAGAGAAAAAAAAATGAAAAAGTGAGGTAGGCAGGAGAGAGAGAAATTAACTCTTGGTCATTACTGGTACTTACAGAATTAACCTTCGAGGATAATTAATGAGGAATCAAAGCCAAGGCAAACCTCATCCCCAGCCAAAAGGGAGCCAGTCACAGCAGGGTGGGAATGGCAGGAGGCCCCTTTTCCACGGGGCTCACACCTCCCACCAGTAGGAGCTCAAAGGAGAATACTGGAAGGTTCCGGAACCTTCCCCAGGGGAGCAGTGGGGGCTACACTTTCACTTTTAGGAAGAACCCTCTTTGTCTGGTGAGGTCACTCTGGACTCTCCCTTCCCATATACAGACTCACAACCCTTCCAGGCCACTCCCCAACCAAGGCCTGGCCATTTCTGTGCCTAGCACATCTTAGGCATCAATCAATAGCTGCTCGAGGAATGAATCAATGCACTAATTCATTCAGGGTCTTAAGGCCTCTCCAATTTGTGAAACTCCATGGTAACCTCCTCCTCTGAGTAAGGCTGGTGCCATTTTTTGCCTAGACCAGAGCCTCCTATTGTTCTCTCTGTTTCTAATCCTCTCCCTCTCATCCTCTAAACAGACTTATCTTCCTAAAAAACAAACTGCAAAAAGGATCAAGGTAACACTTTAGCTCTGGCCACTGAGGAGAAAGTCATGGTTAAGACAGCGGCTGCTAGAATCAGACAGCCTGGGTCTGAAGTCTGGGTCAACCACAGACCACCTGTGTGGTTACTCACCATGTCTGAACTTTGGCTTCCTCATCTATAAAATGAGGCTAATAACAGAAGCTACAGATGCTGCATGTATTATGAGTTAGTGAAGAAGTGCCGGGCACTTAATAAACATGAGCTATTAGCAGCAGCACGGTTATCATTGTCAACATCATCATCATTGCTTAAAATACCTTCACTGACTTCCCACTGTCCTCGAATTCAAAGCCAGGCTCTCTACCATGGTGCAGGACACCTGGGCTTTACTTGCTCTCACCCCAACCCCCACCCCCAATCCAGCCACAAAGTCCTTGCAATTTCCCAAATGCTCCATTCCCTCTCCACCTCAGCTCTCTGCACAGGTGGCTTTCTCTGTCTTCCAGGACCCCAGCGTGCACACACAGTGACCCAGAGAAGCAAGGCCTATGCCGGTTTGGGCAGAGAACATGCCTGTATGCGGCTCAGAAGTGGATCCTCCAGCCAGCCTTTCTCAGTTTATGTGTCTTCTAAAAAGAGCACTCTGGTTGCTTTTAAACATCCAACAATCTTTTGAAAAGTGATGGTAGATCTGAGTCTCCTGGTTTTAGAATGAAAGAACTATGTCCACTGAAGACCAATGACTTTCCCATGGTTACCACTTAGCAGCAACAGGAGTGGGATCCTGCGCCTTCCCAGACCACAGAATGGGGTGAAAGGCCCAACATTTGGAAGTGCATCCCCAGCCAAGACCTGGGGCAAATTTTCACATCTCTAAGCTCCCAGCTTCTTCATCTATAAAGCAGAGATAAGAATGACTTTCTCACAAGGTAGTTTGGGAAGATGAGTTGAAACATCCACTGTATGAAGAAATGCCCAGCCACTGCCGGGAGAGCGGTGGGAGTGCGCTGCACTGAGGCAGGGCTGAGGCAGGGAGGAAGAATCTGAAGTGGCATGGCAAAGTGGAAGAAGGGACTCCTGCCTCCACCCTGGGCTCAGGGACCTTCACAGCCTTCATCCCCCAAGTCCAGGGGCAACTGGTGTCTTTGGCAGACAGGCACAGGTCAGTTAAGACAGGAAGCAGAGGCAAGTTTGGGGTGGGAGACACAGACCTGGGGGGAGTCTGAATTCATGAGGAAGTTGCAATGATGCGATTAAGAGAAATTTCCCAGGGAGAGAGCTTAGGATGGAAGCCAGACATGCACCCAAGACCAGAAAGCGAGGCAGGGTAGGGCAGGGGACGCCGGGATGGCTCAGTCCATCAATTATGCCACTCTTGATATCAGGGCCCTGAGTTACAATCCCCACACTGGGCATAGAACCCACTTAGAAAACAACAACAACAGGGGCGCCTGGGTGGCTCAGTGGGTTACGCCTCTGCCTTCAGCTCAGGTCATGATCTCAGGGTCCTGGGATCGAGCCCCGCATCGGGCTCTCTGCTCATCAGGGAGCCTGCTTCCCTCTCTCTCTGCCTGCCTCTCTGACTATTTGTGATCTCTCTCCCTCTCTCTGTCAAATAAATAAATAAAATCTTAAAAGAAAGAAAGAAAGAAAGAAAACAACAACAAAAGATCAGGAGGCAGAGAAGAGACTTGGAAAGGGCAGGTACCTAAAATACACAATGATTACAGAATCATCACCACAGCAATCAGCTCAGAAATAGCAACTCTATTTATTCAACATTTTCCTTCAAGTGTTCTCTAAGAGATATTTTTGTATTTCACTAAAAGAACAAATGATCCCACAATGCTAAGAATTACGTTAGGGGAAGACAACCCAAGTTTTCTTCACTTTCCAACGAGAATATGAAATTCTTAACAGCAAGATACGGACCCAGAACCCAGGCAAGATACAGAGCCTGCCCCAGGGTAGCCTCCACAGATTTGTGAATGGATAGAGAAATTAATAAAGAGCTAGCACTAAGATCAGAAGGGGAAATACCCAGATAGCCTTTAAATATGAAAACAATGAATCATGGAACACTACAGCAAAAACTAATAATGTTCTGTATGGGTGACTAACATAACATAATTAAATAAAAATAAATTCATATTTTCCTAATACAAGTAATATTATATCCATATAATAATAACCCAAATTTATTATTAATCTTATTTTCCAAATGAATGACTAAGCTATTATATGAGTAGAGAAAACTATTTTGAGTTAAACTAACCTGAATTAGCTCTTAACTCTTCCACTTACCTCTCTGAGCCTCAGTTCCCTCATTTGTAAAATAAATATTATCTTGTGTTGGAATCTCTGTTGGGAGAAGTCAAGATAACATATATACAGTGCCATCCCTGTGGCTTTCACTTAATCATACAAAGACCTCGTCTTTCAGACATAAAGCGAGTCCAGCAAGATTCAGAAGCAAAGCATTTATACAGCATTCTCTGACCACAAAGCAATTCAGTTGGAAATAAACAACAAAAAAGACAACAAAGAAAATCTTACAGTTTTGAAAATTTATGAGCCTACTTCTAAATAAGTCAGCAATCAAAGAAAGAACTAAAGTAGAAATTAAAATGTACATAGAGCTGAATGTCAGGGAAAATGCTATACATCAAAACTACTGAACACAGCCAAGTCAAAACTTGAGGAGAACAGATAGCTTTTTTCTTAAGATTTTATTTATTTTAGGGGCGCCTGGGTGGCTCAGTGGGTTAAGCCGCTGCCTTCGGCTCAGGTCATGATCTCAGGTTCCTGGGATCAAGTCCCGCATCGGGCTCTCTGCTCAGCAGGGAGCCTGCTTCCCTATCTCTCTCTCTCTGCCTGCCTCTCTGCCTACTTGTGATCTCTGTCTGTAAATAAATAAATAAAAATCTTTAAAAAAAAAAAAAAAAGAATTAAAAATAAGCAGAAATTAGGAAAACAGAAAATGGAAATATGGTATCTTTAAGAACATCAAAAGTTGGTTCTTTATGAAGACTAATAAAACTGATAAACTTACAGTGAAAATGATAAAAAAAAAATGGCAGAAGGCTCAAATACGTAATATAAGAAATAATAAAAGGGATGAACAGATATCTGGGTAGCTCAGTCGTTTGGGCATCTGACTCTTGATTTCAGTTTATGACATGATCTCAGGGTGGTAAATTGAGCCCCAACAGGGTTCCATGCTCAGTGTGGAGTCTATTCGAGATTCTTTCTCTCGCTCGCCCTCTGCCCCTCCCCCACATCATGTGAGCACACACAGGTAAAACATGCACCCTCTGTCTACATCTTCCTCAAATAAATAAGTAAATTTTTTAAATAAATAAATAAAAGGAATGAACAACTACAGATAGGTCAGAGACTAAAAAGAGTAAAAAATACCACGATCAGCTTTATGCCAATAAGTTTTAAAACCTAAATAAAATGGAAAAATTACTAGAAAAATATAATCTACCAAAACTGACTAAAAAAGAATTAGAAAAACTAGCTTTTTCTTTAATGGTTAAGAAAAATTAAATCTATAATTTAAAACCATCCCATAAAAAAATCTCACAGACCCAGTGGTTATAAAAGCAAGTTCTAACTAAATGTCAAGAACAGGTAATTATAGATAATTCCAACTCTTGCAGAGCACCAGAAGAGGAAAATGACTTCCCCACTTATTTGATGAGGAAAGTACACCTTTGATATCAAAATGAGGAAAATATAATATAAAAAAGGAAAATCACTAGCCAATAAAATCACTAGCCGCATGAACCTAGATGCAAAGTCCCCCGAACAAAAGTTAGCAAATCAAATCCAGAAATTATAAAGATATTACACATGACCAGAATTTGATTTATCCAAGAAATGCCATGTTGGCTTAAATTAGATATTTAATTTTGCTATTCATCATCATAACACATTAAGTGAGATGAATCACAAGATCCTGACTAGTCACACAAAAAGATCCTTAAAAATTCAACATTAATGGGGCACCTGGGTGGCTCAGTGGTTAAAGCCTCTGCCTTCAGCTCAAGTCAAGATCCCAGGATCCTGGGATCAAGCCCTGCATCGCATGGGTCTCTCTGCTCAGCAGGGAGCCTGCTCCCCCCTCCGTCTCTGCCTGCCTCTCTGCCTACTTGTGATCTCTGCCTGTCAAATAAATAAATAAAATCTTTAAAAAAAAATTAAAATTAAATTTAAATTTAAAAAATTCAACATTAATAAGTGATTTCTAAAAAGGCATAGCAAACGAAAAATAGAAAGAAATTTCCTTAACTTAAAAGACATTTATAGGGCGCCTGGGTGGCTCAGTGGGTTAAGCCGCTGCCTTTGGCTCAGGTCATGATCTCAGGGTCCTGGGATCAAGGCCCGCATCGGGCTCTCTGCTCAGCAGGGAGCCTGCTTCCCTCTCTCTCTCTGCCTGCCTCTCCATCTACTTGTGATTTCTCTCTGTCAAATAAATAAATAAAATCTTTAAAAAAAAAAAAAGACATTTATAAAAATCCAAAGTAAATATCATACTTAATGATGAATTATTAGAAGAATTTCCTTTATAGTCAGAAAAAAAGACTTGCTAGTTTAAATTTGACTTTTTTTTTAAGATTTTATTTATTTATCTGACAGACAGAGATGACAGTAGGCAGAGAGGCAGGCAGAGAAAGAGAGGAGGAAGCAGGCTCCCCACCGAGCAGAGAGCCTGATGTGGGGCTCGATCCCAGGACCCTGGGATCATGACCTGAGCTGAAGGCAGAGGCTTTAACCCACTGAGCCACCCAGGCGCCCCTAAATTTGACTTTTTATGGAGGTCCTACTTCATGCAATTAGACAATACAAATAAAAGAAAGGTATAAATATTATCTTTACTCCCAATAAAAACTATAAATTATTAGAAAGAATAATAAAATTAACAAAATCGTATCAATAAACAAAACTCAAGGGGCACCTGGGTGGCTCACATGTTAAGCATCTGTCTTCAGCTCAGGTCATGGTCTCAGGGTCCTGGGATGGTTTCCCCCCTTCCCCCTCCCCCCCACCCCCGCTTGTGCTCCCTCTCTCATTGTTTCTCTATCAAATAAAAAAATAAAATCTTTTTAAAAAACTGCATTTACAAAACATTACATTTTTAGGGCGCCTGGGTGGCTCAGTGGGTTAAGCCTCTGCCTTTGGCTCAGGTCATGATCTCAGGGTCCTGGGATTGAGGCCCGCATCCGGCTCTCTGCTCAACGGGGAGCCTGCTTTCTCCTCTCTTTCTCTATGCCTGCCTCTCTGCCTACTTGTGATCTCTCTCTCTATCTCTCTGCTTCAAATAAATAAAAATAAAAGCTTTAAAAAAAAATTACATTTTTATAACCCAACAACGATCAGTTTAAAATGCAAGTTTTAAAAATACAATTTACTCTGCTAACAAAAATAATTCTAATAAAAAATGTTCAGGACCTTTATGAAGAAAGCTATAAAAATTGCTAAATGATACTTTAAAATATTTAAATGGAAACAGAGAGTGGGACTATGTTCATGAATAGGAAGTTTCAATAAACACATGTCAACTTTCCCCAAATTGGTCTGCAGATCCAATACAACTGAAATCAAAACATCAGCAGGGTTATCCAAGAAACTGATAAACTTTCAGTGAAAATGATCAAGAAATGCAAATTTCTAATTTGAAATGCATAAGCAAGAGCCAAGGACCAACAGTAATTCAGACAATTTTGATGAATAACAAAGAACAAATGACAAAACTTGCCCTGCCAAATACCAGAACTTAGTATAAAATCATAAAAAATTAAGATACAGTTGTACCAATATATGAAGAGATATATACCAACTGGGAGAAGATTAAGCCTAGAAACCAACCTATGCACTTATAGATAACTAAAATAGGAAAGAGTTTCAGTGCAAGTCAATGGGTAGAGATGGACTATTCCATAAATACTTATGGAACAATCCCTTATGCATATGGAAGATATCATAATAATTTTGATCCCTATTTCTCCCATACAAAAAAAAAAAAAAAATCACTTTCAGGTATTGCAGTGACTGAAATGAAAAACAATCTTAAGGGGTGCCTGGGTGGCTCAGTGGGTTAAAGCCTCTGCCTTCAGCTCAGGTCATGATCCCAGGGTCCTGGGATCGAGCCCCACATCGGGCTCTCTGCTCAGCAGGGAGCCTGCTTCCTCCTCTCTCTCTCTCTGCCTCTCTGCATCCTTGTGATCTCTGTCTGTCAAATAAATAAATAAATCTTTAAAAAAAAAAAAAACTTAAAAAGTTTTTTTCCCCCTAAGATTTTATTTATTTATTTATTTGACAGACAGATAATAAATAAATAAATAAATCTTTTTAAAAAAAAACTTAAAAAGTTTTTTTTCCCCTAAGATTTTATTTATTTATTTATTTGACAGGTAGAGATCACAAGGAGACAGAGAGGCAGGCAGAGAGAGAGAGGGAAGCAGGCTCTCTGCTGAGCAGAGAACCCGATGCGGGGCTCGATCCCAGGTCCCCGAGGTCATGACCTGAGCCGAAGGCAGCGGCTTAACCCACTGAGCCACCCAGGGGCCCCAAACTTTAAAAAGTTCTTGAAAAAAATGTATCGAGGGATGCCCGGGTGGCTCTGTCAGTTAAGAGTCTGCCTTCAGGAAAAAAAAAAAAAAAAAAAAGAGTGTGCCTTCAGCTCAAGTCATGATCCCAGGCCTATGGGATCAAGTCCCCCATAGGGCTCTTTGCTCATTGGGGAGCCTGCTTCTCCCTCTCTCTGCCCCTCCCCCTGCTTGTGCTTATGTGCTTGCACGTGCTTGCTCTCTCTCTCTCTGACAAAGAAATAAATAAAATATTTATAAAGAAAAAATTTATGGAATATACTGATGATTTCAAGGTAGAGGAGTTAAGACACACCAAAAAAAAAAAATAAACCTTTATCAAATTGATAAGTTCAAAAACGTCTGTTCATCAAAAAAACAATACAAAAGTGAAAAGGCAAAAACTGGGGGAAAATATTTATAATACTGATCAAGGAATAACAGAGTATGTAAAGAATTCTCACAAAGAAAGGAAAGAAAGAAAGAAGCAAAGAAAAGAAAAGGAAAAGTGAGTCAAATATATTACTAGCCACCTCAAACAAGAAGAAAACTTTGAAGATAGTCAATCTAATTAGAAATCAAGAAAACCCAAATTAAAATCTGATCATTTTCACCTCCCAGGATGCCAAAAATAGAAGAGTCCAGCAATACCTAGCATTGCCAAGGATCTGGAATAGCAGGAACCCTTATAATACTTGCCACAGAGTTTAAATTAAATGTGTGATCATTTTAAAAAACAATTTGCCATTTTCTAGCACATTTGGGGATGCACATACCCTAATACCCAGCGTAGAAATAGGCTGCAAATTAAAAACTCTTACATATGCCTAAGAATGTTCATAAATGTTTTGTTTGAAATAGCCAGGTACCAGAAATGACCCAAATGTCTATCCACAGGATAATGGTTAAGTACTCTAACTTAGGATAAATTCATCCAATGAAACACTACACAGCAGTAAAAAATGAATAATTAGAAATAAGCACAGGGGCGCCTGGGTGTCTCAGTGGGTTAAGCCTCTGCCTTCAGCTCAGGTATGATCCCAGGGTCCTAGGATCGAGCCCAGCATCGGGCTCTCTGCTCAGGGGGGAGCCTGCTTCCCCCTCTCTCTCTCTGCCTGCTGTTCTGCCTACTTGTGATCTCTCTCTGTCAAATAAATAAATAAAATCTTTGAAAGAAAGAAAGAAAGAAAGAAAGAAAGAAAGAAAGAAAGAAAGAAAGAAAGAACGAACGGACATTGTCATTTCACAAGCATAGGAGGAATCAAAAATATCTTCCTAACCTTTCTTTATGTCTTGACTCAAACAGAAAGGTATAATACTTGTACTATCTACACCACACACCAGGTGATCCACCCAGAGTCACTAGGTAACCAGTCTCCATAAGATTTCTGGACACTGCTGAGCCCTAACATACACTATGCTGGCATTTACACAGATCAGAAACTTGTAAAATTAAACAACATATTGTTTAGTGACACCTAACTATGTGGAAAACAATGAAGAAAAGCAAGAGAACAATGAACAGACTTACCTCTGGGGAGAGAGGGCAAGAGACATGATGGGAAAGGAGCACGCACTGTATTCTGCCATGCGCTGAAACATCCCATTACAACTGTGAGATATGACACTGTATGGGTCATATGGACTTAGCTATTCAAAAGCACAGAAAAAGACCAGAAGAAAACATTATCAAAGCATTAATCATGGTTATCTTTGAATGACAGATGTCTTTTTTCCCTTTTTTTTTTTTTTTGGTAGTTTCTAATTTTCTACAATGAACACGTATTTTTTTTAATCAAGGAAAGCAAGAAAAAAATGCTTTGTTTCACAAGACAAACCCCCTAATTGTGAGGATAAACACCAGGCAGCTGAAAGGAGAAGAAAAAAAGAAAGAAAAAACCCACAAGGTATAAAAATAACTTTCCCTGGGTTGGATCTTCAGGCAACAAGCTACAATCTCAGGAATGCTTTCCCTTGAGCTTTTCTGGGTCCTACACAACAAAGTAAGGCAAAATAAGGCTGTTGACTTATATTGTTCCCTAGTCAGGTTTAAAAAAAAAGAAACCTTTTGTGCATTTAAGGAAAAACTTAAATGTACCCTGGTCCTCCCTGGGCCTTATTTTTAGATTTACTGTAACTGGGTTTCCTAAAGGCTCTGCAGCCAAGTGCACTCAGAAGATTTCTTTTTTCCTTCTTAAAGAGTCACTTGTTACTGTGTGTTGTGGCGGTGAGCACAGAGCAGTCATCCTACAGGCAAAGACTTCCCTTTGATTAGCTTGTTCCATGGCATTCGTCTGATTTGGCCTCAGCCCCTTGCTGGCCACAGTAGCTGCTAAGTGATGTCCAGGGAAGGGATCAGGAACATGGGGCAGTGACAGGGTAGTTAAGAACTATGATGGTCAGCCGGGATCATGGTCCCCCGAATGCAGATGTCAAAACTGAGCTGCCAGAAGGTGATGACCTGCCTTTGTCCGCAGTGGGAAACCAGGTAAGGGACTCAGTGCCCCCAGGCTGGCCAGTTCTGTCTTGTGCCTTGCCCTACCACCCTCAGACCCTGTCTTTTAGGTAGTAATGTCCTACCTGCCTGGATGCCAAGAGCCAGCTTGAGGGTTCCAGCCAGAAGCCCTTAAAAATCTTTCTGTGGGCAATTATCAAGAGAGAAGGAAAAAAGAAAGGTGAGACAAGAGGAAAAGGACCCTCACAGTAATAGCTAGCATGTCTGTGGTGCCCTGCCATCACCCCAGACAATTCATACTATATTACATCATTTGACCCTCAAAATAATACAATGAATTCAATGGGTTTTTCTGTTTGTTTTGCCTATTCTTCAGAGAATGAAACTGAGTTTCAAAGTGGTTAAGCAAATGGTCCACAGTCATGTGCTATTAAGAACTGGAACTAGGACTTGATCCCTATCATATGGCTCTGGCGCTTGAATCTCAATATGATTCCTCCTGTAGAGTCCCTCAAGCTCCCATCAGGACCCTGAGGAATTGAATTTTACCTCTAAAATTTAAAAATTAAAAAAGCTAGATGTGGCTCAACTGCCCACAAACATTCAGGGGTTCCCTATTTTCAGAATTCCACCTCTATCTCTGCAATCTCTTCTCATCAGGACCCCTCACACACCCACCCAAGTACCAAGTTTGTGCAGAATGCCCGGACACCCCCAGGTCTCCACCCCTCCAGGTTCAAGGTTGTCTCCGGTTTTAACTGCCAGGCTGCTCCACTCCTTGTGCCAGGGTCCCAGAATGTCTTCTTTTCACCCCTGTAAGTCAAGGTCCACTTCCTGCAAGAATCCTTCCCCAGTTTCATTAAATTCATTAATCTCATTCTTTCAAGCTATAAATGTTACTTAAAGTGACAGGCCTCATGAATTAAATAATAAATACACAATTGAAATCTGGCAAGGAGATCAAGAGAGGCTTTTCTAAAGAATCGGTGGTTGCTCGGGGATCTGCAAGATGAGTGAGAGACATTAATAAGAAAACTGGAGGAGGGGCGAGTGTTGCTAACAGGTGCAGACAGATGGAGCACCATGAACCAACAAACAGAACAGAAGCAAAGCACAGCCCCACCATAAACCAGCTGTGGGAATATAGGCAAATCATCCCACCATATTCACAAACCCCCTGGCACAAAGTATGTCACATAGTAGGTTTTCATTAAATCACATATCCTTTCTTACAGAAAACTTTCCTCGGCGAGTAGAAATAATCTTGGCTGTCAAAACATGGTCATTTTTATAGGTGTCAGAGTTTTCAGGCATGTTATGGTAGGACAACAACAACTCCAGATCCTGGAAGTCACCATCATCTGCTATTTGCGTCTATGCTTCAAGCTCCCCTGGAGAAGGAGACTTCACTTATCCTGCTCACAACTATCCCTAGTGCTAAAGCAGTCCCTGCCACAAAATGCTAAGCTTGAAATGTTTGTTGAATGAATGTCTGCAGCTTTCCTCACCCAGCAGACCAATGGTCCTCGAAGACTGATTCTCCAAGCAGCAGCAGCCCAGAGCGTGCTGGAAACACAAAGTCACAGGCCCACCCCAGGCCCACTAAATCAGAGACTCTGGGGCAGGGCAAGGAACTCGTGTTTTCGCAAGCCCTCCAGGGATGCTGATTTTAAAAGCACTGGTCTGGGGTGCCTGGGTGGCTCAGTTGGTTAAGTGTCTGCCTTCAGCTCAGGTCATGATCCAGGATCCTGGGATCGAGTCCTGCATAGGGGTCCTTACTCTGCAGGCAACCTGCTTCTCCCTCTCCCTCTGCCTGCCACTCCCCCTGCTTGTCCTCTTTGTCTCTGTCAAATAAATAAATACAATATTAAAAAAAAAAAAAAAAGCAGCAGCAGCAGCACTGGTCTAGAGATGAGCTCCTAAAGCACAGGGATTGGCTAACTTGGTTCTAGGCACACAGCCCTGAGCAAACTCATGAGGAATGAAATCTTCCTGCCCCTTCTAGAACTCAAGTCTGACTGCAAAACTCAAGCGAAACTGGAGAACAGCAGGACCAGGACCAACCTGGGTCAGGGTTAGGGCGTTCCCCTTTCACTAGCTCCAGGTAAGGGCCCCTACCTTTGCCAAGGATGCCCTTCTCTTCTAAGTACAGTCAAGTCTCAACTGAAAAATCCCCTCCTCTGGGAAGCCTTCAGAGCAATTCCAAATGAAATGCTTCCTCCTCAGAGTATAGGCTCTCCTTATGAACCACAGTCCATCTGTGGTGTACAAATTAATTTAGAAATATCTCCCCCTAGACACATACCATCAAATATAGTCACCACTAGCCACATGTGGCTACTGAGTAGTACCGACGAGGCTAGGAAAAATTAAGGTATGTTGTAAGCATAAAATCCACACTA
The DNA here is from genome assembly GCF_009829155.1 of Mustela erminea. Classification (NCBI taxonomy): domain Eukaryota; kingdom Metazoa; phylum Chordata; class Mammalia; order Carnivora; family Mustelidae; genus Mustela; species Mustela erminea. The sequence continues at coordinate 24,706,165 of NC_045625.1, forward strand.
GGTTCCGAAAAAAATGTAATATGCATAAAATAATGTAAAATATTTCATTACCAATATTCATAATGCTTAGACATTGAAATGATAACATTTGGGATATATTATATTAAATACATATATTATCAAATAAATTTCACTTGTTTCAAGCTTTCTGTTGTGGGTATTAGACTACTAGACAACTTAGAATTGCTTATGAGGCTTTCTCTCTCTCTCTCTCTCTCTCTCTTAAATAAATAACTAGAAGACTTTTTAAAAAATTGCACATGAGGGACGCCTGAGTGGCTCAGTTGGTTAAGCAGCTGCCTTCGGCTCAGGTCATGATCCCAGCGTCCTGGGATCGAGTCCCACATCGGGCTCCTTGCTCCGCAGGGAGCCTGCTTCTCCCTCTGCCTCTGCCTGCCATTCCGTCTGCCTGTGCTCACTCTCTCTCCCTCTCTCTCTCTCAGAAATAAATAAAAAAAAAAAAATAAAAAAATAAAAAATAAAAAAAAAAAAAAAAAAAAATTGCACATGAGGCTAACATTATAGTTCCACTGAGCAACACGCTCTAGACATTCAGAAACCCACTGGGGTAGAGGAGAGGACTCACTCACTTTTGGATCCTGACTGCATCCCCTCTTAATAGGTACTCAAGAAATAAGTGTGGAAAAGTAAGAAAATTCACAAATTCCTCAAGGCCTATAAAGAAGTGTTGATCTTCTTGGGGCGCCTGGGTGGCTCAGTGGGTTAAAGCCTCTGCCTTCCGCTCGGGTCATGATCCCAAGGTCCTGGGATCAAGCCTCATATCGGGCTCTCTGCTCAGCGGGGAGCCTGCTTCTCCCTCCCCCTCTGCCTGCCTCTCTGCCTACTTGTGCTCTCTCTCTGTCAAATAAATAAATAAAATCTTTTTTTAAAAAAGTGTTGATCTTCTTAAATATGGATGCATTAATATCAACATCAGGGACCAATTCAGCTTGTCCCAACTCAAAAGTCAAAGAAAGAGGACAAGTTTGGGGGAGGGAAGGTTTTAAAGTCCCCTGTTCTGATGCTGACCCCTCAACAGCCAGATGATTTCATGCCACTCAATCTCCTTCTCCAGTAATAGCTGCCATGCCCACCCCAGAGGCTCTGCTGGGAGCTGAATGAGAAAATAATAGGAGCCTATTGCTGAGACAATTAGCACTGGAAGGGGTGTGAGAAATGATCCTCCTTTCTCCCACTCCATCCCCTCCAGTTGTCTGGCTTAGATTTTCTAGAAAGCTATAGTGTGTGCAGACATTGTGTTCCCAGAATTTATAACTCATTTTCATAATGCTTTGGGTGAGGCCAGAAACTTTACCTGCACTATTGTTTCCCTTGTCTTTAAGCTAAATAGGATCTCCCTGAAAGAGCAGAATTGGGAGAAAAAAGAGAATGGAGGAGGTGACGAAGAGTAAGAAAGCTCTTCTCCTTTCCTCTTAGTTACCCAGATGATGCATCTCCATCGATGTTCAGGGAACTGGAAGTAAGTTATCTTCTTAGAGGTGGGTGTTTATCTTAGCCCAGCCTTGCAAGAATCAAAAATTCAACAGCCCACCAGCTACCATTGGTGCAATTATGGTCAACCCTCACTGTTCCCAAATTATTATGCCATATTTAGAATCACCTGCTTGCTTAAGTTTATTTATAATCCCAAATCAGTACAGTAGCCATCCCTTATCCAAGGACAATATTTTTCAAGACTCCCAGTGGATGCCTGAAACTTTCGACAGTACTGAACCCTACATACACTATGCTTTTTCCTACACATACATACCTATGATAAAGTTTAATTTATACATTAGGCACAGTCAGAAATGAACGATAAAAGTGATAATAAAACAATCATAAGACTGTATGGTAATAAAAGTTATGTGAATATATTCTCTCTCTGAAAATATCTAGTCACCCTTCTCATAGACATAATAAAATGCTTGTGTGACTGAGATGAAGTGAGGTGGGTGACTCAGGCGTTGTGACTAGTATGGGGCTACTATTGACCTTCCAAGGCTGTATCAGATGGGGGATCATCTGCTTCCAGACCAAAGATGACTGTGAATAACAAACTGTGAAAGTAAAACCGGGTAAATGAGAAATACTGTCTTCACGTTACCTTTAAGGTCATTTGTAGACATGCACAAAGCAGTAGACATTTGAATCCCCTGATACGTGCTGTTATGGGCTGAATGGTGTGGCCCCCAAAATTCACATGTTGAAGCCCTAAGTCCGAGTACCTCAGAATGCAACTAAATTTGGAAATTGGGTCTTCAAGGAGGTAATTATATTAAAATGAGTCCATAAGAATGGGCCCTAATCCAATCTGACTGATGTCCTTATAGGACGAGATGAGGACACACAGAGACACCAGGGAAGAACACATACAGACACACAGAGAAAGTGACCATCTACAAACCAAGAAGACAGGCCTTAGGAGTGACCAAACCTGCCGACAACCTCATCTCAGACTTCCAGGCTTCAGAACTGTGAGAAAACTAATTGCTATTGTTTAGGCCACACCATCTGTGGTGTTTCATTAGGGCACATGTTCCCTTGAGGGCTGAATAAGTCAATTCTGACTTCCTGTTTCAGCGTTCTTACTGCGAACAAGTATCCTCTTTGTGATCTATTCAGTGCCATGTTTTTCATATTTTTGTACTTTTTGTTGGTGATTTCCTATTAAAAATGGCTCCCAAGAGCAGTCCTGAAGAAGGCAGTGATATGCCTTATGGAGAAAATATGTGTCAGATAAGCTGAGTTACAGCTGCTGGCTGCAGGTTCAATGTTGATGAATCAAGATTACATATTAAATAAGATATCTCTAAACAGAAACACACCTACAACAAGGTTATGGGTTGATGAATTGATGAAAACACTGTGACCAAAGGCTTTCAGGAACCTAATCCTGTATTCCCCTAGGAACAATGGTGCAATATTCACTAATTCACTTTTCTTTTCTTTTAAGATTTATTTATTTGACAGACAGGTCACTTGTAGGCAGAGAAGCAGGCAGAGAGAGAGGAAGAGAAACAGGCTCCCCGCTGAGCAGGGAGCCCAATGCGGGACTCGATCCCAGAACCCTGGGATCATGATCTGAGCCGAGGGCAGAGGCTTTAGCCCACTGATCCACCCAGGCGTCCCACTAATTCACTTTTCATGGTGACTTTATAGACCATAACTGCAGCATATAATGAAAATCCACTGGGCCCAGCAATTCCACTTCTAGGTATTTGTACAAAGGAAATAAAATCACTATCTCAAAAAGTTATTTGCACTCCATGTTCGTTGCAGGACTATTTACAATAGCAAAGATGTGGAAACAACCTAAGTGTCCATCAATAGATGAATGGATAAAGAAAATGTCACACACACGCACGCACGTGCACACAAAATGGAATAGAGCCACAAAAAAGAAGGAAATCTTGGCATTTGTGACAACACAGATGAACCTTGAGGGCATTGCTAAGTAAAATAAGTCAGACAGAGAAAGACAAACCTATGATCTCATTTATATGTGGAATCTTAAAAAAAAAAAAAAAAAAAAAAAAAAAAACCTCATGAAAAAGAGAACAGACTGCTGTTTGCCAGAGGAGGCAGTGGTGGATGAAAGAAACCAGTGAAGTTAAAGGTATAAACTTCCATTTGTAAGATATAATGTACTACAAGATGACTACTGTTTAAAGAATTTTTTTAAGATTTACTTATTTATTTATTTGACAGTGAGAGAGGGAACACAAGCAGGTAGAGTGGGAGAGGGAGAAGCAGGCTTCCCTGCTGAGCAGGGAACCTAATGCAAGCTTGATCCCAGGATCGTGACCTGAGCCAAAGGCAGATGCTTAACCACTGAGCCACCAAGGCGTCCCAAGATGACTCCTGTTAGCAACACTGTATTGTACACTTGAAAGTTGCTAAGAGGAGATCTTAGAAGTTCCCATTACAAGAGAAAAAAACTGTAACCAAGTATGGTGATGGACATTAACTAGACTTTTGTGGTGATCCTTCTGCAATAAACATATGTCAAATCACTGTTGTGTTGTATACCTAAAACTAATACAATGTTATATGCCAATTACATGTCAATAATTTTTTAAAAAACATATTTTATAAGTCCACTGTAAATGTTTTTAAATAAATAAGTTGGGAGTTCTGCTCTTCGCTGCCTTGCTTTCCCCATGCACCAACCTCCCTGAGCCTGCTGCTCTTCTCATTTTTGAATTGGGAATTGCCAGCATACAGCCCAGTGAAGTTCAGCAGATATACTCAGGAAAGACCAGAGAAGGAAGAACTGGTCATTTCTTGATGTTCATTAGTAGGAAAGTATCCTGATTTGTTTCACATTATTCTAAAGAGGGGTTATGTTACTCAGGCACAGGCATCAGCATGTGGACTAAGAAAAAGAAATCAAACCCTTAATTGGACAGACAGGTTCCAAATCTCCTGTTATTAAAATTTTTTAATGCCACACCCTTCACCAGTTACTGGCACATGGAACCCAGCACAGAAGATACCCAGACAATAATAAATGAAATGGGCAGCCTTTATTAGCTACCTGGCATGAAAGCCTACCTGCCTCAGAAGAGGGAAACCTTTGACCCTAATTCCTGAGTCACTCATCTGGCGCCTCTCCTGCCCCATGGAAAGGTCAGGATTGTAGAGTCAAAGAGAAGGAGGTTAAAACTTCAGCCTCAGTTTCCTCATCTGTAAGTTGTAATTATTAGTACCTATTTCAGGGGCACATGGGTGGCTAAGTCATTAAGCATCTGCCTTTGGCTCAGGTCATGATCCCAGCGTTCTGGGATCAAGCCCCGCATCGAGCTCCCTGCTTAATGGGGAGCCTGCTTTTCCCTCTCCCTCTCCCCCTCCTCCTGCCTGCGTTCCCTCCCTCGTTGTCTCTCCCTGTCAAATAATTAAAATCTTTTTTTTTTTTAAATAGTACCCCCCCCAAAAAAAATAGTACCTACTTCAAGGATTATTGACAGGGTTGAGGGAAATGAAGTGCCAATCCCTGGCACATACTGGATTATTCAGGAAGGTTCTCTGATGTTAGTGTCTTATTTTGCTAGCACACGTTTATTTGTGAATATCATCTCTCAGCAACCACTTTTCCTGCCTTGTGTCATCCTTTCAGCCCTTTAACATTTTACTGTGCTTCTACTACTGACCAAGCCCAGTGTTACACATCTCATACAACCTTATTCTGAAGGAACTCTCCCTAGGGTCAATGATCATAACTTCATACCTTAAATAATAATGTCTAAGTACCGGGACGCCTGGGTGGCTCAGTTGGTTAAGCGGCTGCCTTCGGCTCAGGTCATGATCCCAGCGTCCTGGGATCGAGTCCCGCATCAGGCTCCTTGCTCGGCAGGGAGCCTGCTTCTCCCTCTGCCTCTGCCTGCCTCTCTGTCTGCCTGTGCTCACTCGCTCGCTCTCCCTCTATGCCTGACAAATAAATAAATAAAATCTTTAAAAAATAAAAAATAAAAATAAAAAAATAATGTCTAAGTACCTTATATATCCCTAGTGCAACAGAGTAAGAAGAGATTTAAGGAATCAAGTCTAGGACTGCATAAATTATGCTGAAGATACTATTTGCGTGTTGGTGGTGGTCAGAAAATCTGAGAAGACTTCCTGGAAGAAGTGATGCTCCATCTAGGCTTTGAGTAAAACCTAAATTCAGGTAAGTATAGATGAGGTAACAAAGGAGGTAGCTGGGAGAAAAAGTGAGCAGCTTGGCGTTCACAAAAGCGTATTTCTGAATTCTGAGGGCCTCCGTGGAAAATCAAGTTAAATTTCTTTCAACACCTCCCATGCAAAACCCAATCTTGCTTCTGCCCTCCTTTTTTTCTTTTATGAAGCTGGAGTTTTTTAATTTATTTTCTATATTATATAAATATTGAAAGTTCAATTAGCAAACTTAGAAAATTTAGACAAATGAGGCCATTCAAATCACCCATATTCATGTTCCCTAGCAATAACCACTATTAATATTTTGGTGAGTCCCCTTCTATATTATGTAAGAGTGTGTGTGTGTGTGTGTGTGTGTGATATACTGAACATGGTATTCACAAACTCGGATCATGGTGTCCAGGTTTTAGAGTTTACTTCTTATCACTTGGTTAACATGTTGCAGACATGTTTTCAATGTCAATAAATATGGAGCTCTATTGTTATCCACTGAATGTACATTCCATAATTTCCTTAATCCATCCTTCTTGAAGAGCTCATTATGTGTCTGTGTGGGGTTTTGGGGATTTTCCTGTTTTATTTTGTTTTTCTTTTTTTTTTTTTTTTAAGATTTTATTTATTTATTTGACAGAGAGAGATCACAAGTAGGCAGAGAGAGAGAGGAGGAAGCAGGCTCCCTGCTGAGCAGAGAGCCCGATGCGGGACTCGATCCCAGGACCCTGAGATCATGACCTGAGCCGAAAGCAGTGGCCCAACCCACTGAGCCACCCAGGCGCCCCTTATTTTGTTTTTCAAACATGATTTTTTTTTCATTGATATATTACAGGTGTACAATGTAATGATTCCATATTTGCATATACTGCAAAATGATCACCACAGGGGTGCCTGGGTGGCTCAGTGGGTTAAGCCGCTGCCTTCGGCTTGGGTCATGATCTCAGGGTCCTGGGATCGAGTCCCGCATCGGGCTCTCTGCTCAGCAGGGAGCCTGCTTCCTCCTCTATCTCTCTCTGCCTGCCTCTCTGCCTACTTGTGGTCTCTCTCTCTGTCAAATAAATAAATAAATAATCTTTAAAAAAAAAAAAATGATCACCACAATAAGCCCATATATGGTTACAAAAATTTCTCTTCTTGTGATGAGAATTTTCAAGATCCACTCTCTTGTCTACTTTCAAATATCCAGTACAGTATTATACACTATATACACCATGCTGTATATTACATCCCCACAACTTATTCATTTTATAATGTGCCTGTGTGTATGTGTGTGTGTGTTGTTGTTGTTGTTGTTGTTGTTGTTGTTGTTTTAAGTAGGCTCCACACTCAGCGGGGAGCCCAGCATGGGGCTTGAACTCACAACTCAGAGATCATGACTTGAACTGAAATCATGAGTCAGATGCTAAACTGACTGAACGACCCAGGCTCCCCTAATGTGCCTCTTGTTTTAAGCACTGTTCTGATTATTGTAAAATAAATATTTAGTCAGACAGAACATTTGAAAAATACAGAAATGTAGAGATTTTCTATTTTAACTTGCTCATAAAAAGTAATTTTAAGGGGAGCCTGGGTGGTTCAGTCAGTTAAGTGTCTGCCTTCGGCTCAGGTCATGATCCCAGGGTCCTGGGACAGAGCCCCACATTGGGCTTCCTGCAGGGAACCTGCTTCTCCATCTCCCTCTGACCCTCCCCATGCGTGTGCGCTCTCTCGCTCTCTCAAATAAATAAATAAAACGTTTTTAAAAAGTTTAAGTTGCTGGGGCACCTAGATGGCTCAGTCATTAAGTGTCTGTCTTCAGCTCAGGTCGTGATCCCAAGGTTGTAGAAGAGAGCCCTGTTCTGGGCTCCCTGCTCAGCGGGGAACCTGCTTCTCCCTCACCTGCTGCCCCTGCTCTTGTGCTCACTCTCTCTCTCAAATAAATAAATAAAATCTTTAAAATGATAATAATTTTGAATCAATATAAATTATCCAGGATAACAAATATTTACATCAATATAAATTATCTGTCAACAAACTGATTTCTCTCCACATCGAAGACATCCAAGAAATTCGAAACATGACAGCAATGTCTTTCTGATAATGTATGTAATCAGTGCTAAGTTTTCCTGATAGCTGACTTCATCCTCCTCTTTTTCTTTTTTTTAAAGATTTTATTTATTTATTTGACAGAGAGAGAGATCACAAGTAGGCACACAGGCAGAGAGAGGAGGGGAAGCAGGTTCCCCGCTGAGCAGAGAGCCCAATGCAGGGCTCGATCCCAGGACCCTGAGACCATGACCTGAGCCGAAGGCAGAGGCTTAACCACTGAGCCACCCAAGTGCCCCCTCTTTTTTCTTATAAAGAAAAATCCAGATACTATAATGCTGGTAATCCACAAATTGCATTATACAGAATTTAAACTATCTAAGGATATATGTTGTTTTGTTTTATTTTTTTTAGTAAAAAGCAAACAAATTCTACAAACAAAGAAAAATATGTACAACTGCTTCAAAAATCATTTGGTCTGACATTCTCACACTCAACTGATTTTGGAAATACATGTTTTATATATCTGCAAAGGGAACAATTAACAAAGGTGAACTTTCTACACGTATTTCTTTAATGCTTGCCATTTTATTCAATCAAGTACACTAATTTTTTATCAGAACAAGATTAACTTTTTTGAAGACATGAGAAATCAAAAGAAAAATGAAATCCCTTCTATTCCCACCAGCCACTGTTAACACCTTGGTATGTTTCCTTACAACCATTTTCTATGCATAGTTAGTAGGCTGTTTTTTACACAGCTGGGAACATAGCATAAATACAATTTTACATGCTGCTTATTTCAATCACAATGTAAGCATTTTCCACTTATGAACTCTTCATAAACATTTTTTTTTTAAAGATTTTATTTATTTATTTGTCAGAGAGAGGGAGAGCGAGAAAGCGAGCACAGGCAGGCAGAGGCAGAGGGAGAGGGAGGCTCCCTGCTGAGCAAGGAGCCCAATGTGGGACTCGATCCCAGAACGCTGGGATCATGACCTGAGCTGAAGGCAGCTGCTTAACCAACTGAGCCACCCAGGCGTCCCTCTTCATAAACATTTTTAATGTCTGTATAATATTCCATTGAGCAGCTATGTCATCTTTTACATAATACTTACCCTGTGTTTAAACATTTAGGTTGTTTCCATTTTTTCTCTATCATCCATAAAGTTAAATCCAGGTCTGCACTTTAGATTATTTCCTTAGGAGAGATTCCCAGAAGTAGAATGACTAGCTCTAAGGCAATGAACATTTTTCAGGCCTGTGATACATATTGCCAAAAAGCTTTCCCAAAAGGGTTGTACCATTTCACACTCCCACTAACAGTGTTGCTCATTCCATCTTTAATAGCATCATGTGACTGAAATGGCCAATAGCAAAGTCTGAATAAATGATCATACAACTCAACAGTGAATTATATGGCCCATGAACTTGATTATGAGACCTGCATAACAACATGGAAAAATAGTCATGCAGTAATGTCAAGCAGAAAACAGAATTGAACGTAATTGCCACTGCAAATAAAAAATAATAGTAAGTCCGCATAATGATGAGGAACTGAAAAAAAAAAAAAAGCAAGCATTGATATACATGCATGGTGAAGTGTGTCAGGGTGAGGACTCCAAGTTTATCAATGCCCTTCTGGTTTTAACCATTTTCATTCTCTCTGTTAATTTCACCTTCTCTCTCCACAGCATATTTTTAATTACAAAAACATTAAACGTGGGCAAAATTTTCAGGCTACAAAATTGCATACTAAAGGATTTTTCAAAAGCTGCTACTGCAGAATTCTAGCATTTCCAAGGCTGGCCCAAGCATTTTCGTGGCTAAAGGATCATGGTGGTCTTCTCTGAATTCCCAGAAATAATTAAGTCAATGAATGGAATTTTCTCAAATGTAAATTCTCCCATGATTTTTTTTTTTTTCCTCAAACCTCTGGCAACTGTCACCACTCTTCTGCAAGCAGATGACAAGAATGAAGACTTCACAAATAGTAACAGAAAACCACTGAAGCAGCTGGACACATTCTACAGATCTGCACTCATGGTTGTACTATTTTACCCAGCATGGACGAGAGTCATGCTTTCTGTTAGCAAGACTGTTCCAAGTCCTGTGCTTTAGGATGATCCCCCAAAAGCACCATGATGTCAACTGCTGAAATTCAACATCTGAAGAGACTTGGGTAAAACTGAATCCCTTTTTTTTTTTTTAATGATTTTACTTGTCAGAAAGAGAGAGAGCACAAGCAGAGGGAACAGCAAGCAGAGGGAGAAGCAGGCTCCCCGAAGAGCAAGAAGTCAGACACAGGACTCAATCCCAGGATCCTGGGATCATGACCTGGACTGAAGGCAGACCCTTAAGCCACCCAGGTGTCCTGGGAAAGCTGAATTCTGACCCCTCCTGTCTTTGCCCTGTTCTGGGTGAGATAAATGCAGAGGACAACATAACCCAGGACTTAGGGGGTCTCATCCTCAAAGCTGATGAGAAAAGCAACAGCCTCCTTGAGCAACACTGCCTCCTGCCCCATGCCTGTACTGGTGCTTTCCTCTCTCTGGTCTCTCCCCTTATTGGTACATGCCGATTTGAAGTACAGCTACTTAAACTCCAACTATATTCCAGGAAATAGTAGCAGCAGCATAGCCTTGGCAACTTGTTAGAAATACAGAATGCCAGGCCTCACCCCAGATATATGGAGTTAAAATCTGCATTTTAACATGACACCCAGGTGATTCACATGCACAGCACATCTGAGAAGCACTGGGTTAAAAATGTCGTTCTTCTGCCCAGACACCGGCAGTGGCTCCCTGCGACCTGAAGGAAACCATCCAAACTCATCAATCTCATCCCAGCCTAGCTACCTTGCCTCTCCTCAATTAATCCCCATGTATTTAACATTCTCTAAGTACACTAGGCTTTCTCAAGCTCAACAAAGCAGAGTTTTGCATGTGCAGCACCCTCTTCAAGAAGGCCCTTCTACATAAGGTGAAATCACACTCAACCTGCAAAACCTGGCCCAAGACCTCCTCCAGGAAGCCTGCCAGGACTCCTCCCAACACATTCCCCTCTACTTCTCCTTCTGATCACCAGAGCCCTCATACGTTAAGTAGTCCATGTGCATATATGTGTGTATACCTGACTCCTGTGGGTGCTTCTACAGATACTTAATCCATGTTTGCTAGAGGAAGATGAACGAACGAATGAACGAACGAATGAACGAACATATGAACAGCACTATCTTTGGTTCTGTTGCGGAATCGCAATTGTGATTTTTTTTCTTTTTATCTCATGGGGACATCATGAAAATCAGATAAGTTTTGCACTGGAAAAGTACTTGTAAACCACAAAGATCTGTGGGATTCAGATTAGCCCCAGCACTTCCCAAGGGCCATTCCTGGATCTGCCTGGGGATGGCCCTGTGATAATGACCTGAAGGGATACTGATGCACAACAGATTCCAAGGCCCCACCTGCAGACGTTCTGATTCTGGAGGAATTCTGCATTTTCAGGTGGCTTCAGTATGAAGCCTGATCTGGAAGCAGCTGGCCTGTGAGACTCACCTCACACTCCTTGACCCAGGGCCTAGACTAGGGTAAGGGAACAGAGGTACTGGGGCCCTCTCACTCTCATGGTTGTGCAAGTGCAGGGTCTGCCACCTGAGAGAGGGCCACCTTAAAAACCGTCCCCTCAGGTACCTCTCTTGGCATCCCTCAGTGCTGGTCCTGCCTTGACCACCCCAGCAAAGCAGGCCCGGGCCCAGCGTGTTCACTCATCTGCACCCGGCTGCTGCTGCACGGCCCTCGGTGCCAGCCATCCTGAGAACCTGGCTGGAGCCTGCTGCATGGGGGAGCTCCCAGACCTCAGCCACAGGCAGGCCCAGGTGAGCTGAGGACAGGGTGTCCTCAGGGCCTTGGAATTCCAGGCCCCACCACTACAGCCCCATTAACGTCTGTCTTCCCTTAAGTGGGGAAGAGGTGGACTGATCCTAACCTCATGCCCCACAAAGTCTGACCACCTCAGGGCAGCAGGGTCCTTTGAAGAACCTATTCCCTGGCACCCAAGCAAGCAAGATTTCCTCTCTTCTTCAGACCCTGAACGCTGGCCCTGAGCAATCCTGGTGGTCAGTGCCCTATCAGGCTTATGAGAACTGTCCCCAGGTTGCGCGTGCACGAGGGCAGGCAAAGGCCCACTTTTCAAGCTGCTAGCCAACCCCCCTACTTCCCAGAGGGCACAAAGCTGGCTCCCTGACCTCCCTCTTTTCATTTCTCACGGGCTGCCATGGCTGCATGCCTAGGGTGCATCAAGCTCAGTGGAAGGTACATTGTGTATATTACTTCTTTTTTATCACCATCATGACCCTGGCAAGGTAGTTTCTATCATCACTACTTCATAGGTCCGGAAACTGAAGCCCAGAGGTTGAGGGAATTTGCCCAGAATCATGGAGCAAGTCCGTGGTAGAGCTAGGATTTAAGCCCAAAGCCCTCCCTGCCCCTCCTCCTGCCTCTGAGTTTGTTTCTTCACACCTTATGCCCCCTGCTTTGCATTCCCAAGTCCCTCCTCTGTTTTCCTGGAGCTGCTGCAGACAACAGCCACCAGCAGCCTAGGGTTGTGGCTAGGTCCCCTGAGGGTACTTCCTGGAATCTGAGACTGGATTTTTTAGAGGCTGTGGGTTTTGTGTGTGTGTATCCGTGTGTGTATCTGCATGTGTGGGTGCACATTTGTACCAGGGACCTATTTAGCAGTCTCTGACATCTCAAAATAACGTACTTACATGCACACAATAAAATATATAGGATTACAACCCCAAAAAAGCAGTTATATAAAAATCCCAGTTATCAAAATATTAAAAAGCAAAATTGTGATAAAATAATATGGGCATCTTTATTAATGTATTAAATAAGATCTAATGACTCATATAATTTCTAAAAAGCAGTGAGCATAAATGATATTTGAGACATCAGTAACAACAATCATTTGATCTGAAAATACCTGTAGTTTCTAGACAGAACAGACAGACAGACAGACACACACCCACACACACACGATCATCACACATCAGCAAAGGTCAAATGGAGTGGAATCTACTGCCTTCAAGAAGGCTAATGGTGGGGGCGCCTGGGTGGCTCAGTGGGTTAAAGCCTCTGCCTTCGGCTCAGGTCATGGTCTCAGGGTCCTGGGATCGAGCCCCACATCGGGCCCTCTGCTCAGCGGGGAACCTGCTTCCTCCTCTCTCTCTGCCTGCCTCTGCCTACTTGTGATCTCTGTCTGCCAAATAAATAAATAAAATCTTTAAAAAAAAAAAAAAAAAAAAGAAGGCTAATGGTGGGCACCTGGGTGGCTCAGTTGGTTAGGTATCTGCCTTCCGCTCATGTCATGATCTCAGGGTCCTGGGATAGAGCTCCAAATTGGCTCCCCACTCAGTGGGGAGTCTGCTTGTCCCTCTCCCTCTGCCTCCCCCACTTTCCTGCACTCACTCATGTGCCCACACTCTCTTTGTATCTCAAATAATAAATAATCTTAAAAAAAAAAAAAAAAGGCTAATGGCATTGCAAATGAATGGCATAGACCCCACCTATGGACATTTCCTTAAGGTTTTTTCATTTACAGTGCTTACACAAAAATTTTCAATGGGTCCCCAGGATTGCCCAGAAAGATGGTGGTATGTCTTTTTTCTTAAAAGAAAACAAAGGTTCTCATTCAAGGTCACAGCCAGTGAAATAAAGAACCAGTAGATCCAGAGAACTCTCCTGCCATTTCTACCACCCCCTGCACTTTAGCAGCCCAGAGCTGGTAAATGTGTTTGGACGGAGAGGAAAATGCGTGTGTAAAGATCGTTGCGTTATAAATTCTAGTTCTTCCATGATTTTGTTGAGGCTGCTGGAGTTACTCAAGTAACACGAATCACATGAAATACACTTCTAAAAACAAACTGGAGTTAAACAACCCAAGGTATGGCAATGGGAGAAGGGAACACCAAACTCAGCAGGCTGCCCAGCATGGGTACTGGAAATCAGATAGATGAGACTGAGGGCAGGTGGAGGAGGCTGTCAGACAGCAAAGAAAGGGGTATGGAATATCTCTGATTCATGGAAAATGGGGAGGCACCCAAGGTTTTGTAAGAGAGCAGAACCCATCAAGAGCTGTGCTTCAAGGTTACAAGGCTCAGCTCAGGGCAACAAACACCTCCTGGTTTGCTTCCCACAGGTCCTGTGCTAGGCACTGGGTGTGGGGTGGGGAGATTCAGCTGGGGGTGGGGGTGGTAAGGAGAGAAAGACAACACAGTCCCAATATCCAGAGAAAAAAAAATCTCCCAGTACAGTACCAGTATCAAGAGACAGGGGCTCTGGAAGGCTTACTTGGGAAGATGAGACCTGAATAAAGGCTGGATGACAAACAGCAGTGATCCAGATAAGGGGGAGGGGCTACAAAAGCCTTTAAAGCAAGAAGAACAGCCTTGGAGCGGAGAGACAACAAAGGTAAATACGGCAGGTGTACTGAACACCTGCTATCTGACCTCAGACTCACACTGCACACTTCTTCACCTTGCTCTCTGCCCAGGAGGCTGACCTTTATGGAATCCATCAGTGATAATCTTGACCCTGACTTCTGGTCAGGTTTGGCATATGGGAGGCACTGGCAGGAGATGGGAGGAAGCGGGGAGAGAGGTTGATATATCGATCCTTTGCCTTTGTCCCCTTGACCCTGCAAGTCCCAGGGGAGTGGGCAAGATGCCCACTATTACTAGTCTCAGAGTACAGCGCTAATGCTTTTTGGTTTCCCCAAAACCCACCCAACCCTTGGTAAAAGTCATTTTATTAAATAACCTCAAGTGTACAATCTCTGTTCTGCTTAGCACCAAGACTTATTTGGTAGGCATGGAGATCTTCCATGATCTAGATAAAATATGACAATCCCCTAAACTATAGAAGCAGCAGGGCTACTACCTTCTGAAAATGCAGCACTCAACAGTTAGTAAGGACCTCAGAGGCATGGACTTACAGCGCACAACGAGCCTGAAAGCCCCCAGGCAAGTCAGAGTTACTGATCACATCTCACTGGTGCAGTAGCAGAGGCCGGAGGCATGGCTAGTCAGTGAGGCTGGTCAGTGAGATAGCCAGGGCCTGCAGCCTGATTTTTTTAATACTAATCCAGTTCCCTTCTACCAACACAACTCTAAGTAGGCCTAAAATGGAGAAAGAGATTCAAGAGGTCTTTCACGTTCAAATACACATGCCTTCATGAGGCATTAGTGATTCATTCAACAAACATTTACTGAGCTCTGACAGGGTTTGCAGACCTGTATTAAAAGCTGACAAATGAAGATTAGATACGGGGAGAAGGAGAATGAGTCAGAGGAGAAGAGGTGGCCCACAGGGCGGTGGACAGAGAGCCGTGGCCCTGGGATCAGGAGACCTGCCTACCAGACCGAGGCTATGAGTGGTGGCTCTGCTCTGGTTTTAAACAGAACAGTCAAGTCAATATCAGGTGCAACTGCAACGCTGCAATCCCTTTACCAGCTGTAGACATTTTAACATGCCATCCAAGACCCTTCATCACCCAGCCCTTGCTTATCTTTCCAGTGTCACTGCTGGAGGCTCTGTGCTTCCCACCCTGCTACCCTGGATTAGGGGATACCTATAGCTCCCCATAAGCTTCACTGCTTTTCCTACCTACAAAACTTTGCACTAGCTGTTCCCTGTGCCTGAATGGCTTTTCCCTGCTTCTCAACCCACTTTCTTTGCCTGGAATATGCTCACTCAATCTTCAAGATTCAATTCAGGCTCCTTACCACAACTTTAGTAGTAACTAGCTCAATGCCAGACACAGAGGAAGCCCCTAATGTTTTGGAATTAGTAATTCAATTAATTTAGTAATAATAATAAAATAATTAGTATACGGTGAGTATATCCTATCTCCATGGGATAATAACTGAAATACCAAATAAACTTTCTGGAGGCTAGAAACTTTATAGAGTAAAGGGAATGGACAGCTGGATAGGTGGGTGGGTGGGTGGATGGATGGATGGATGGAGCATAGGTGAGTCGGCGGTTGGGGGGTACTGGAGAGCTGAGTGGCTTCATGAATGGATAGCTGGATAGATGGTATGTCTTGCATGAACTTGACCAAAAGGAATCTGGGGTCCCAGCCTCGAAGCAGTGAGACAGGGCAGAAATCTAACTGGTGAGTTTGGGACTGTGGAGCTTGGAATTAAAAGAATATCAGGAGGGCGCCTGGGTGGCTCAGTGGGTTAAGCCGCTGCCTTCGGCTCAGGTCATGATCTCAGGGTCCTGGGATCGAGTCCCGCATCGGGCTCTCTGCTCAGCAGGGAGCCTGCTTCCCTCTCTCTCTCTCTCTGCCTGCCTCTCCATCTACTTGTGATTTCTCTCTGTCAAATAAATAAATAAAATCTTTAAAAAAAAAAAAAAAAAAAAAAAAAAAAAAGAATATCAGGAATTTCATTAGCAAATGTAAAGTGGACAAGTAACACTGCTTGTGGACAAGTGACCATTAGCACAAAGCTCTCTCAGTAGATCAGAATCCACTGCTCTGGGTGTCTTCCTGAGGATAATGTCAGCCATGAATGTCTGCTGACTGAAGGACAGGACCATATGTGACAGAAGCCCACAGAGGTTAGATCTTGATATACAAATCCAACCTTTCAGCTTATGGGAGCTGACAAAAACAATGGTGATTCCTGCGATAAGCTGACAACGAAGTAGACAGGTGATGATGGACGGGTGCACAAGCTGCTGTTGAAAAAGGTGGAAATTTGGGACGCCTGGGTGGCTCAGTTGGTTGGACGACTGCCTTCGGCTCAGGTCATGATCCCGGAGTTCCGAGATTGAGTCCCGCATCAGGCTCCCAGCTCCATGGGGAGTCTGCTTCTCTCTCTGACCTTCTCCTCACTCATGCTCTCTCTCACTGTCTCTCTCTCAAATAAATAAATAAAATCTTTGAAAAAAAAAAAAAGGTGGAAATTCTCTCCTAGCAGCCAGAGCTTTTACATGTAATTCTGTACACAGAGCACCAGGTCGCACACCAGCATGCCTCTCCCTCAGATTCTTCACCGGGCACCCCTTTCGTGGGTGTTCTTGAACCCCAAAGCGTTCTGACAGGCAAGCCTCACGCTGCACTGCTCTGTGGGAACCTGTACTCCACCACCTCAGTCACTGCCGTCTCCCGCACATAGAGGCTATCCAGTGCTTGTCAAATCTGTGCCCTCCCGGGCTGCCAGAGGGCTGGAGAGAGCCCCTGGAGACCAAACCAATGCTGCTGAGCCCAGAATTATTAGGGTGGGGCTGGGTGTGCTTCGGACACAAAGGTAGAACAGCCACAAGAGTCTGCTTCCTATGATGACCTGCACTGAATGGGATTTTTTTTAGTACATGACATACTTTTCTTTTAAAGTTAAAGAGACAGAATTCAGAGTTAGTGAAGAAAATAAATAGGTTTCAGAAGTACCTCAGCATTGACCAAGCCCTTCCACATCCTTTCCATTTTGATCTCCACAAGATGCTTCAGAGGACACGCTCTCCTTTGGCAGCACTACAGAATCATCTAGAGAGCTATTTAAAATCCTGATGCCTTGGTCCGATCCCCCAACATGTACCCTTAAGAATCTCAGGGATGGGGTGGCTCCAGACCATGATCTGTTAATTCCAGATTCAGCCCAGGTAAATACAAGTATTCTGGGTACTATCTCCATCTGCCAAGGCTTGGGAGCCTCCAGAGGAGGGAAGTAAGTTGATTCCAGGTCTCACAGCCCTAGAGGTGATTTTCAAAACCCAGTCTTCCGTTCACTCTCAGACCCATCATCCTCCATGTTTTCCCAGGTGTGGCTCCCACAGCCACGTAAGAAAAACAGTTCCTAACGTACTGATAACACCCTGGTATGTACTTTACATGCATTAACTCATTTCATCACCCACGTAACACTCGGGGAGCTGCAGCGTTCCTGACCATCGGAGAACTCGCTTTATACTGCTTTGCTTCTATGAAAGACCTACATTAATACCTGTTTTCCCTAAGAGAAAGAAACCCAAAGAGGATTTCTGCTGTTATGAAATGGTCTTGGCTTCTTTGCTCTATGTGTTTTGGCTTACAGGGGGTTTCACAGGAATGATGTGCTTTTAGATAGGGGAGAAACCTGTATCACAATTATCTCTCGTTTACACAGAAAGAAACAGGCCCTAAGACTTTAGGCCCTTGCCTAACATCTCACAGTTAAGAGGAGCTGCCATTTAAGGATCTTCTCTGGCCAGCAGGAAGTGTCCCTGTTCCCCTAGGACTTTGTCCTAGACCTGTTTCTCATACTCTGCCCTCCAAGAGACCTCCTGTCTTCCCATGTCCATCTTCCAACCAGGCATTCCCAAATGGTTGTTTTCAGCCCATATTTCTGAGTTCCAATCCTTTACATCCAACCACCATTGGGATATGTACTTTGAGCACTACAAAATTAACAGTTTTGAAAAACTGATCATGTTCCCCAAAATCCTTGCTCTTCACATGCCACCACTTTCAGAGAACTGGACCACTAACCACTTCTTTTTTCAAGCCAGAGATAACTTTCATCTTTGAAACTATCATTTCTTTCATTCCCCATAACCAACAAGCAATCTTTCCTATTCACTCCTTCCTCTTGAGCACTGTCCCACTCATGCCTTCATCCCCACACCACACATGGGAGTGTTTTCTCAAATAGCTACCATGCCTTAGTCTCTCCTCACCTGCTCTATGCTATGACCGACAACTCTAAAACACAATTCTGCTCATGACACTCCTACAGTTGTCTCCAGGGGCTTCCAAAAGGACAATTATCCAAACCCCTCATTTGGGTTTCAAGGTACGCTAAACCTTCCTGGGTACAAAGAACTTAAGTTCTTTGGCCAATAGCCAAGAAACGACCATTGGCCAAGAGTCAGAATATAAGAGGCAATCAGTCCTAGAAGGGGGACCCTCGGACAAGTGGAAATATTACCAACTTCCCATCTGCACCAGAGTTCTAAGGGCCACCTTCTCCATGAAATAGCAGCAACAGGTCCCATGAAACCTGTACATTTATAGATTGAGTTCCAGCCTCATTTTCTACCACCCGGTCCTTCTGCTCACACCATACAGCCCTCTTATTATTTCCTATTTGTGTCATACTATTTCATGTTGCAACACTCTGGTGTCTGCTATTCCTCTGGCTTAGAATGCCCTTCCTCCCTTCCCTTCCTGGGACACTTACTCAAGCTTCTCCCTCTCAATTCTAGGAACCCTTGCTGCTGCCTTGCACTACGTCATCTGGCACAAGGCTATGCATTTATCTCCCTGCATCTCCCACTAGACTTTGTATCCAGTACCACAACCACTCCCTACCCTGGGCCTGGTACATAGTTGATGCTAAATGTGTTGTAACACTTGCTTAATGACCATTTGCGGATAAAGGAAGAATTATTTCACTACAGAAAATCACTGTGGATCAGGCAGAAGGTTCTCAGGAACCATTTACTATCATCTTTTAGAATATTTTCCAGGCTTCCCTAACTAACTCAATCATTCCTGGAGTGTAGCAAGTCCATGAAAGTCCTACTGGAACTGGTAAAATCTGGGCTGTAGCATCGCACACAAGTCTGCATATAATATAGAACACTTCAGTCCTCTGATCTCCAAGTACAAGTCAGTGTTTCTGGGAGAATACGTGCCTACAGCTTCAACTTGATATTTTGAAGAACTGTCTTTTAGGATCAGAACAAAGCCTCAAAGAACCAAAAATAATCATAATAAAAATAAGCAGTATGAAAGTCTTTCCATTTTCTGGCTGCTATCAAACACCATAAAAGTCATGCAGTAGAGAAAAGGAAGCTTCGTCAACCAACAGATTCGTTGTTCATCTGATTTTTGTTTCTTAGTGTTTTTCTGCTACTACATTTTTGCCTATTTTAGCAGCATTAAGATACCTGATCCATAATCAGATGTACCATTTTCTGCTTGCTGCCCATCACCAAAAGCCCAGTTGAAACAATGGATACTTGAAAGAAAACAATCTAAGACAAAGCAAAAACTTCATTTCCCTGGAGTCTCCTCAAGCTGTCTATATGATCCAGAGCATCAGAAAGCCTCAGAATTTGACTGTGAAACTTTATTTCATCATTTAAATGCAACCATACATGTCATTTCTTGGTGTAGGAGACAGTCACAGGAAGAACGCTTCTATTTCTTCAGTAACAATTCTATTTTGGAGGTACTTTTCCTTTCAATGTACCTTCAAGTTTCTCTCATAACCTCATTTAGAGTTTACGATTGAAAGAAAAGGAAAGTGGGACACCTGGGTGGCTCAGTGGGTTAAGCCTCTGTCTTCAGCTCAGGTCATGATCTCAGGGTCCTAGGATCGAGCCCCATGTCGGGCTCTCTGCTCAACAGGGAGCCTGCTTCTCCCTCTCTCTATGCCTGCTGCTCTGACTACTTGTGATGTCTCTCTGTCTGTCAAATACATAAATAAAATCTTAAAAAAAAAAAAAAGGAAAGGAAAGTAACTACTGATGCGTTCACTTCTATTTACTGTCCAGTATGAACTGTAATCATCATATTCCATTTTCCCCTTGGCTGCCAGGAAGCTCAGTTTTTGCACTTTACTGCAACAGATATTCTTATACTATGTACCTGGATCAACTAACTCTCTCATTTCATGGCTCTTGATCTATCTTCCTTATTATGAATTTTTTTTTAATGCCACCTCAAATCTCTTTGGGGATAAAAAAAAAAAAAAAAGCAGAGTCTAATAATTTAGTGATGGGGTGCCTGGGTGGCTCATGGTGGGGCGACTGCCTTTGGCTCAAATCATGGTCCTGGGATCAAACACCACATCGGGCTCCCTGCTCAGTGGGGAGCCTGCTTCTCCCTCTCCCTCTGCTGTTCTGCCTACTTGTGCTCTCTCGCTCTGTCAAATGAATAAATAAAATCTTAAAAAATAATAATTTAATGATAAAGAAGATACCAGTACCCAACCCTTTTCTTGAAATGCAATCACATTTGTCTTCTGAATTTAACAGAGGATTCAGAATTAAATGCTAATTTTGAGCATCTGAAATGTGATAGAGGACTATGAGAACAGAGTAAGTGCTTTATTCACATTAGAGGTATGATCTACAAATACTCTCTCATTTGAAACTTTACAGAGAGTAGCCCAGTGCCTGACGCAGGGCAGAACTCCATCAATATTTGCAAAGTAAACGAAGGCAAGTGTCATTCATGGTCATTAAAGAAACTTCAGTTAATAGAAAACGTGAAACAATAAAAATCTTCCCCAAAAAGCTGATGATGATGATGACGATGATGATTAGCTTGCGTGCCTGGCAGTCTTCCAAGCACCACCCCGGTACAAAGCACTGTGCCAAACAGCATGTACTAGCAATCCAGGAAGCCTGCATTATTACACTCATTCTACACGTCAAGGAGTGGAGGCTCAGAGCAGCTAAGCACCACTAGAAGTGTCGGGTTTTGGACTCTGGTCTGCCTGCTGCTACAGTCCATGCTCTTCATCACCATGCTGCACTTCGACACGTTTTTGAATATTTGCTACCACCTTTACAACATGGTCATGTATTCAGGACATGAGACTTGTAAAAGTTCATTTAAATATGACCTTTTTTTCCCCAGCTGATTCCTTTGACAGCTTCTTCCATCCAAAGCCACAAATTAGGAGGAGATGTACTACAGAGGGGAGGATGTATATATATATATGTATATGTATGTAATTTATGATATATGTGAATACATATGTTACAGAAAGCGCTGAACTCCTCAATCACAAATGCCTCCTCCCTTCAAGTATACGAAGGGATTTTCCGCATCTGTTGTGTCGTTTGTTTAACTCTAAAAGCCTGTAAAGGGGATGAATGGGCTGGTGGGGGTGGTGTCAGTCAGTTAAGTGCCTGCCTTCGCCTCAGGTCATGATGCCAGGGTCCTGGGACTGAGCCCCTTGTCAGGCTCCCTGCTCAGTAGGGAGTCTGCTTCTCCCTCTCCCTCTGCCTGCAGCTCCCCGTGCTTCTGCTCTTTCTGTCACATAAATGAATAAAAATCTTTAAAATAAAGGAATAAAAGAAAGCCTGTAGAGTAGGTTGTAGTACTTCTGCCTTCCAGACAAGGAAACTCAGCCCCGGAGATCAAATGACACAACCATCTCTGGTGATGGCACGGGATGGCCAAAGCCCAGCTGGTTCCAGAGAATGTGCACTACGCCTTTGTCACTGCATACTGTGACCTCCTCACACCCTCAACCTGGTGCCACCTAATGAGATGGTGTTTTCACCATGAAAAATAATTATTTGAGCATATTCCAAATATTTGGGGTAAAAATAGAGGGTGTAGATATACAGAGGTTAAGAGTATTTTGGAAGAGATGAACCGGAAGGAGCCAAGCCTGTATGCCAGCTGATGTCAGTTGGATGCTGAGCCTAAAGACGTATAAAGAAGGAAGCTCCCGGGGCGCCTGGGTGGCTCAGTGAGTTAAAGCCTCTGCCTTTGGCCCAGGTCATGATCCCAGGGTCCTAGAATAGAGCCCCGCATCGGGCTCTCTGCTCGGCGGGGAGCCTGCTTCCTTCCTCCTCTCTCTGCCTGCCTCTCTGCCTACTTGTAATCTCTGTCTGTCAAATAAATAAATAAAATCTTAAAAAAAAAAAAAAAAGAAGGAAGCTCCTACACCAACTAACAATGGTGTTTAGATTCAACCAAAAGGACTACTTTTTTGTGTGTATGGTATTATCCCTTTAGCTAAACATGCAGTCAACTAAACTAAAAAGTTTTTTCACAGCAAATACAGCTGAGCCTCCTCTCCTCTCATTCATGTGTCTGGCCTTAGGCAACTGAGTTTGGGATCTGACATGTGCCTAGACCCACTTCCATTCTACCCAGGCTCCTGGTCTCTCTTTCAACACCTCAAGTTTCTCATCTCCCTGTCTCCTCTTAATCACCACCTTGAAAAGAGTGGAAAAGAACCAGACAGACGGGGCGCCTGGGTGGCTCAGTGGGTTAAGCCTCTGCCTTCGGCTCAGGTCATGATCTCAGGGTTCTGGGATCGAGCCCCACATCTGGCTCTCTGCTCAGCAGTGAGCCTGCTTCCCCCCCTCTCTGCCTGCCTCTCTGCCTACTTGTGATCTCTCTCTCTCTGTGTCAAATAAATAAATAAAATCTTTAAAAAAAAAAAAGAACCAGACAGACTCACAGCTCCCTGTCACACTTCAGGAGGTCATGTGGGGATATAGGCCACATCAGGCCCTGGCCTTATGGGTTTTCTTGCAAGGTCTCCCAACAGACTGCTGTTGAGTGCTCCTACGATGTTCTTCCCTCTGACTTGAAAGTGTCTCTTACCTCCTCAATCTGCAGTCCACCCTCTCAAAAGTCAGCTCGGTTCACACGGATCCTACTGCAAAACTAGAGCACATCTTCCTTCTGCCCACACAGTACTTACTGCATCCTACTGACATACCTGTTTCCCACACTCCTCACTATACTGGGCATTTTCCAGACCAGAGACTGATACCTTATTGTTTTTGTCTCCCAAATGCCTCGTGTGGAGCCTCTCACATACCGGGCAACATCAGAAGTCTGCAGAATAAAATGAATGCGGTCCACACTTCAATTCTTGCATTTTCTACCTATCCAAAGCCTCTGCTTATGAGAATTTATGCTTGTCATAGGTGCCAACATCTTTAGAGAACTTCAAATTACATTAACACCCCAGATCCTCAGAGCAGCTCTGAGATATGGGAATCATCATGACCCAGCTCAGATGGAGAAACTAAAGCTCAGAGGGTGACAACAGCCTAAAGCCACCCTGTGAGAAGTGGTAGGACCAGCATCTGGGCCTTCTGGGCCTTCCGGGCCTTCCCTCTGCAACCACACTGCTGGGCCTTAAGGGCCAATTGCCAAGGCTACAGCATGTGATTTTGTTTTTTTTTTAAGATTATTTATTTATTTATTTATTTGACAGAGAGAGAGGTCACAGGTAGACAGAGAGGCAGGCAGAGAGAGAGAGGGAAGCAGGCTCCCTGCTGAGCAGAGAGCCCAATGCGGGACTCGATCCCAGGACCCCGAGATCATGACCTGAGCCGAAGGCAGCGGCTTAACCCACTGAGCCACCCAGGCGCCCACAGCATGTGATTTTTCACGTGTCACCACCATGCACGCCAAAAGGCCAATCTACTGAATATGTACCATGTACTCGTACCAGAACAGCCTTGCCATCCCACTGCTATTTCTGATTTGCTGTCCCCAAGAGACTCCATTCCTGGAAGGTGCTCATCTCTCTTCAGAAACCAGGACTATCTCAGCACCTGCTCTCCTTCCACACAACCCCTGGGGAGGGGAAGTGCGAAAGCTGCCTGCTAGAGAAGGAAGACCCCGCTTCAGAAAAATGCCTTCCCTCACACCTCCAGGTGTAAGAACCCCTCCCCCCATCTTAGGCTGCCTCCCAAGGAAGTGGCTCATTAACATAGCCCATGTTCTTCCTGCCCAGGAGGTGTTCCTAGAATTATCTTGGCAGACACTACAATCCTACTGGGAATGCACTAGGAACCTTGGTATCTAAAGGAACCCTGTTGGCCATGATTAACCAAAGTGAAGAGGAAAGCTGATTCCAGAGTAACTCATCTCTACCTATTGGGTTTGCTTAAATCAGCACCTACCAGCTGCCACTTCCAAGACTGGAGTTCTTAGAAAATTGATCTTTCCAGATTTCCCACTGCGGGTACTAGAGCTTCACATGCTCACTCTGCTTCCCTTTGCTCCCAAATGGGTGCGTAGATATGAGGTCCTTGGCAAGTTGAGGAGGGGCCTTGACCCTCCCTGAGCCGCCCCCTTAGAGAAAAGACATAGGGCTGGCAAAGTCATGTGCTAGGTGATAAACAGGGAAGAAAAGATGTGTTAGGTTTCATAATGGCTCTGTTTCTTTCTTTTTTTTTTTTTTTAAGATTTTATTTATTTGACAGAGATCACAAATAGGCAAAGAGAGAGAGGAAGGGAAGCAGGCTCCCCGCTGAGCAGAGAGCCTGATGTAGGGCTCGATCCCAGGACCCTGAGATTATGACCCGAGCCGAAGGCAGAGTCTTTAACCCACTGAGCCATCCAGGCGCCCCATGGCTCTGCCTCTAATAGCACTTTCATTTTTACATCGCAGACAGGATTTGGTGACTCTCACCCACAGTTGCATCCCTGGGGACAGAAGAGAGATTGCATCCTTACCCTGACCCTCACCAGCTGTGTTGCTGGGCTTGGCAGGTCGCAGGGGTCTGAAACATTGACTCCTCCACCCCTGCTGAGGATGCCCCACGCCTTCTCTCAGTAGTTGGTTCCAAACCTCCATCTCCTCCTCAAAGAAGAGCTGTGCCCACCCCAAACTGGCTCACTCAGCCGCAGCAAGGAAGACTTGGATCCTGCATGCTCAGGTTCCCACCACCCTCCAGTGAAGCTTCTCTTCTCCCACCCGAGCCCCAGGGGCCCACTCTGTCCCTAGGCTCCTCTCCTCACAGGAATCCCCTCCATGAGCATTCAATCATGACCCCATCTCTCACACTGCAGGATGAACACTGTCCAGCTCCCCTCCAGCTACTGCCTGAGGACTCACTGCACCAGGCTTAAGCCTCTTACTCTGTGGACCTGCACAGCCCATGCTGGCATCAGGCCCATTCTGCTACTGAAACAGTCTCCCCAAGGTCACCTTGGCCTTTTGTTGGCCAAACCCATGGTTGGTCTGAGCGCCCATTGTCCTCCTCCCACTGCCAACTCCACCACCCTAACATTTCGTCCCCAACTCCCAAATGCTCCCATAGGTTCCTGGCCTCTGCAGCCACCCCGCCATCTACCCTCACCTTCACCCCACTGTCACCCACTCACCCCCAGACATAACCAGCACAAGTCCTCTTTACCAACAAACCTGCCCATGGAAAGGTACAGTAGAACCTGGGAGGGTCGAAGGTACAGTGACCTGAAAGGTTAGTAGGTTGAATTAACACATCCCAGAGCATCCATCTCTCCTCACCTTAAATCTCCCAGGTCTGGGGCCAAGAACCCATAGACCTCTGCAGTTCCTGTTTCCCAAGATTCCGGGAATAATCTAGTTGGTTTAGAATGACACAATCCTTCTTTAGATATGTTAAAATCCCAGATAGCTGAGCTCAGTCAGACATCCATCCCTTTTGGGATCTGCATATCTCTGATCCCATCTCTGCTTTGTTAGTTTATAGCTGGCCACTTAGAAGTCTCCCTCATTGACATGCAGCTAGCACACTAATGTGCTGCTATTCTGGCTATCACCAATAAAGATCCTGTGACTGGCATGAGATCAAGTTAGTGATCTTTCCCCCTTCTAGCTCCCTTTCTCCCTCACCCCTGGCTGAGGCCCCTCCTTGAGTTCTCCTCAGAGGTCTCCTGAACTCCCTCCCACCTTACAAGCTGAAGCCCCATCCTGTACAGACATAACCAATGGGCATCCCCCCACCGGGGTTCCCTCCCATAAACTTATGATACTGGAGTTCTGATTATTTTTGACATTCTGTCAAATAATGATGTCAAATAATGTAAAAAATGTCAAATAATGTCAAATATTTTTGACATTCTGTCAAAAATAAGCTTACTGTCACATTTATTTTTATTTCTAAGCAGAATGGTTTGGTTTTATTTTGTTTTGTTTTGTTTTGAGAGAGGAGCATACACGCAGAGGCAGAGGGAGAAGGAGCCTCCCGGATGAGCAAGGAGCCCAATGAAGGACTCGAGCCCAGGACCTTGGGATCATGACCTGATACGAAGGCAGCTGCCCAACTGATTGAGTCACCCAGGAGCCCCCATTTTTAAACAGAATGTTAAAAAGCAATTAGAACTTTGCCTGATACCTACACAAACACTGGGCACTATTATGTCAATAAGTTGGTAAATGTTTCACTTGGTGGTTTCCAGCTGCCATGGGAAGAGATCCTACCATTTGCCAGATGCTTAGATGCTGCCTAGAGAATGAATCGATAATGCACATTATCTCCATAGGATGTGAGGTAGGGGGAGAGTTGCAGTAAATAGTTTTAGAGCAGCTGAATGTTTCATATATATTTTTTTTAATGTAAAAACAAAGACGTATAATGCAAAAAACTTAGATTCATCTTGGACAAAATTGAACTCTAGTCCTGACAGCACCACTTACTAGCCTTGTATTCTCTGGGACTCAGTTTCATCACCTGTACAATGGGCACAAATGACAGTACTACTGCCTGCCTCTCCAGGGATGGTCAGGATAACAGATTTCTGAAAGCCCTTTGTGAGCTATAAACTATTACTCAAAGGGCAAGAGAGTAGTTTTGGCGGGCAGCACTGATGTTTTATGCTAGACAAAAGAAAGAGAAAAACTGGGACTGCAAAGAATCCAGCAGTCCACTTTTGCCCTGACCCAGCTGGGTCACTCTGGACGTAAGATGTCTGCATTACTTCACAGGATTCCCTGGGAGTTAGAGGTAGAGGAAATGGTAGTTTCCAAAAGTCGAGAGGCTGGGGTGAGTCTTGAGGCAGTCAATAGCATTAACATTAACATCCTCACCTCCTCTCTGGCAATAATATCTGCCACAGAAAGATTCACTGACAAGGGAAAAAGAAATTCCTATCTACCCATAACATGAGCCAATGGCCATTCCCCACACACCCTCATCCTCCTGGTCTGGCAGCTAAAGATGGCTCCGACTTGGACAACCTTGGGCTGGTCACCTCAGTTCCTTGTCTTCCCTCTCTCTCCATCTGTCAGCTGGGTACAATGAGAGAGCCCTTGCCACATGGTTACTGGATGAGCAGCAGCTGAGGTCATAGATTTGAAAGACACCAGTAAACATTTCACTGTTTACCAAGCTGTTTACCATGTTAATGATCAGCATTATTTACAGAAAGCACGTGAGATATATATGAAGGAAACCTAATGACAGTCCATTTCTCGCCCAACTAGGCAGAAGTTTCTTTTAAAAAAACGTGGTTTGGTGAAGTCTTCGTGTAATTAATGGAGCCACATGGAGAGGGTATCCATCAGGGTCAAGAGCATAGCAACTTTGGGATTTTTAGGTTTAAAGCCTGCCTGCTGTAACCAGAGATGAAATTTACATAATCTTAGGCAATTTATTTAATCTTTGTGAGCCTCCAGTTTTTCCTCCATAAAAAGAATAATAATAACACTTACCTCACAGTGTTGTTATGTTGATTATTCAAGATAATGTGCTCAAAACAATTCATGCAATGACCAGCTCCTTGCAATGGTTAACAATGTCAGTCTCAGTAGATAGGCTAGAGAAAGGAAGACAGAAGGCAGTAGAATGTATTAACAGGTGAATAATTTATATTTTGCTCCGTACCACAGGTCATTCTTATCATACGAAATACACAAAAAGTGCATATATTGGCAAGAACTGGACCATGAAAGATGAGAATTGTATTGCTAATGATGCTGGAGGGTTGGGAAGGTGACTGCTTCTCCTTTCTCCGGTTACCATGTTGCTTGCACAGAGGATACAGACAAACAAGCCTTGCCCTGAAGGGTAGTAGCAGCAAGCTCTGAGGATGCCTTCAAGCAACAAGTCTTAGGCAGACAGAGACAGAAGTCTGCAGCTTGATGGAAGAGAGGTCAAAAAGGTATTGAAGTGACAGATTCCCACAGAATTTGAAACAAAACCCATATTCCTTCTTGGAGCCTAAAAGCACCTCCCAGGATATAGGAGGTTTGCAAGGTCCACTCGGCTTTCTCCCCACACTAGCATCCCCTCTAGCACTAGGCTAGCCTGTCAATCCCCCACACCCCGGGGGTGGGGGCTAGGTGGGGGAGGAGTCCCTTCAGGAGCCAGATACTTGATCTGGTCAATTGTTATCTCCTTCCTGGGACCAGCCCATATTATTCCATTTCATTATCCTTTTTCTTTCCTCTTCCTCCTAATACTCACACAATATCGAAAATTACCTCATTTATTTACATGTTTATTATGTCTTTCTCTGGAAATATAAACACCATAACATCAGGGCCCCTCTCTGTCTCACTTGGGCCACTAGATTTCTAGCAACCAAACACTGTCAAGTGACTCAAGCATTTAAGGAAAAAGGAACAAGGGATTACACGTCAATTGCTAAGGAGGAGAGGATTTGTAAGGGGGCAAATCAGCAGTGCCCCACCTCCCAGCTGACTGATTTGTGCATGCACACGTATTTGGGCAGAATTTCAGGCATTTTAGCCAAAGAGTGGATGGCAGCCAAGACCGAAGAATAGGTCGCAATTGGCACAAGAGACTCCTACCACAGCAGAAACCTTTAAATTTGACTTCAGCAACACCAGCATTCTGCATCTTTGGGAGAAACCTGTTGATTAGACATGGCCAATTCGATGTCTGGGCTTCAGCGCAGCCATTAATATAAGGCCAAATAGTCCATGTCCTTTACAGTAAAAAAAAAAAAACCAAGACAAAATCTAGCTCTAGAGAAACAAACTCTTGGGAAAACGCACAGCTCACTTTGATTCAGCCCACATTTACCGGACCAGGTCCTACAGCAGGATGAACACGATTCAGAGCATGTCTCTCCTAAAACAGTACGACCCGAATAAGAAAAACACAAAGTTCAAAATTCTCCGGGAGCCCTGGAGGAGACACTCAGAAGCCCCTGCTAAAATAAAGGCAGGCGTTCTGTACCTGCAGAGGCGCCAAGTTTGACTCACAGAAAAATCCACAACAGAACAGCAAGTGAGACTCTCACCACCCCTCCCAGCTTCACCGCAAAGATGCCACATGCGCTCTGACATCCTCTTATCCTTTTCCCGGCTCTGCAAACAGGGGCAAGCCTGGGGCAGGCTGACAAACTGCTCTGTGAATTTGCAGAAAGCAGGACAAGATCTTGAGCTACTCAGTTCCTCGAGAACACAGTTCTTCTGACCCCAGCTTGGGCTGTTCTAGAGACTGCCTGGAAGCAGGTGAAGGCGGACCTCTGAGCTCCAGGAGAAGGTGACCTAGGGTCTCCTTTTAGCAGTGACTCTGCTCCAGAAAAGGCTGTACCTAAGAGTTTTGGAGCCTTTCATAATAATTAAAACGAAGAAGAAGGAGAAGGGGAAGACAGGGAAGATGGAGAAGGAAGAGGAGGAGGAGGAGAAAAGGAGAGGGAGGAAGTGGAGGAGAAGTAGTAGAAATGCCCCTTGCAGCTTA
The DNA here is from genome assembly GCF_009829155.1 of Mustela erminea. NCBI lineage: Eukaryota > Metazoa > Chordata > Mammalia > Carnivora > Mustelidae > Mustela > Mustela erminea. The sequence continues at coordinate 24,736,041 of NC_045625.1, forward strand.
CTATATTAGAAACGCGGCCGTTCGCACACCTGCAGTGCACTCTCATGCAGTGGCTTATGGAAATAGAGAGAGCTTTCAGGGTCCATGTTTGTGGCTTCAGTCCCGTACCACAAATCACCTTCCCCAGCAACTCCCTCTCCCCTCGCTGTGCCTCAGATCCCTCATCTTCAGTCTGAGGAACCCGATGACAACAGTCTCTTTCAAACAAGTAACAGAGATAGACCAACCAGTAAGTGAGTACTACTCCCTGCATAACTGGCAATTTCCCATTGTTTGCCTGAGGACGGAACCCTGCTCCAGGGGAACAGAGGATTAGGCTCATGAATATATTCAAGGAGAACAAATCCAAAGTGAAAGAGAATGCACCCAGAAGGCCTGCACCATGACCCCTCCTCCTCACAGACAAGACTTTCCTGACTTTTAACATCCTACACTAGCCTTGCTTGTTTTTTGAACTCTGCCTAATTGGAATCACGGTATGAACTCTGTGGACACAGTGACCTAGCAAAAGAGATGTTCAGTGCTGCATTTATTGTCCGGGATGACGTCAGCCAGAAAGCACTGCAAAAATAATAATATCATGATCATTGAGTGAAGTCCTGTTATGTATCAAACTCTGTGCTAAGCGATGGAAAAATATTTGAGTTCATTCCACAAGGTGTGTGTGATTCAAGGAGAAAGCATTATCCTCTTGTGTGATTCAAGGAAACTGAGGCAACAGAGATGTTGTGATAGGATATTTCAAGGTCACAGAACCTATGAACAGCCAAGGCAGAGCTGGAACCCTTATCTGCCTCCAGAGTCCTTTCCATTGCACACTTCCTCCACAGCGGCTGGCTGAGTTCCTCTGCAACAAAGTGGCTGTGAAATAGCAGTTGGTTCCATGTCTGCCCAACCAGGAGGCATCGTACAAGTACTGACGTCCTCCCTTGCCTGGCTTTCACCCACACTTGGTAGAACTGAGTTGGTTTACATTTCTCAGGAAGCAATCAAACAACCCTGGAGAAGCCAGAAGATTCCAGAAGGCCTGAATTACATTGAGAGGTCTAATTTATGGGGACACTCTTACTGCACAAAATTTCTTCCAGAACATTTGGTCCTCTGGGAGTTCCCCAAATTGCCAACAATTAGACAGAAAATTCCATCTCCCTCTGCCTGGTTCCTTCACAGTATTCAGCATTTTCCCCATAACTTACCTATGAATCTATCTCCTTCTTGGACTCCTTTGGCAACTCTTTACTATCCAGAGAAATTTGAGATCTCTTGTTTTTGTTAACTGTAACTACATTTAATTAAATATTAAATTATTAAAAATTAAAATCTATTAAATATAACTACATTTCACAACTTCATTGATGAAGCTGCACTTAACCAATGGCATTGGTCAGTAACTTGTTCAGTGTACCCAAGAATAAAGAGGTTAAAGGGATCCATGGATCAATTTCCTTCATATTAGAGATTTCAGAGCTTTTATATTCAAAATCCAGATTACAACATACCTACTAAACTAGAGTTCCAAGGAAATTAGTCAAGCCTTAAATTAAACTTTAACCTTGTTTCAAATTAAAAATACAATTTACCACATTAGTTTCATATGTTTCTATTTCCTGGCCTCAAAAACACTAACTGCTCCTTGACTACAGTAGTTGAAATCCTACTTAGCACTCTGTAACTGACAAAACTTCCCCAGCCCCCAGGCAAGACTGAGTGATCCTTCTGCCCCCACAATGCTTTGTAAAGTTTTACAGGCTTCTTCCTCCATCCCTTACCAGCCCCCCAAACCCTGAACTACCTCCAGGGCAGTATTGTATTCATTTATGTCCTGATACTTACCCCCAACTTGGGCAAGACAAACCTCCCTGCATACAGTAAGCCTTCAAAATTCATTGTTGCATTGAATTAATTTCTAAACAAGCTTTTTATTGAAGTATAATGTGCATATAAAAAGGGGCACAATCGTGTTTGCATGTTCACAAAGTGAAAGAGAATATATCCAGCACCCAAAAAGGCCTGCTCCATGATCCTTCCTCCCCAAATGACATGACTTTCCTGACTCCTAACACCATACATTAGCTTTGCTTGGTGTTGAAATTTGTATAAATGGAATCACATGAACTCTCTTGGTTTTGGCTTATTGTATTAAACACCATGCTGTTTTGTGTAGCACTGGTTCATTTGTTCACATTCACTACATAGCATTCCACTCTGTGCGGTTATTTATTTAACCATTCTACTGGTGACGGACATTTGGGTTCTTTCTAATTGGGAGCTCTTATGAACAGAGTCACAAGGAACATTCCTGGATACTTCTTTCTGTTAAGTATTTACCTAAGAGTATAATTGTTCAGCTTAGTGGATACTGCCAGTTTTCATGGTGGTTCAACTGATGCAAAAATTTACATGAAAATGTGAAAGGCCAAAAAATATCCAAGACAATCTTGAACAAAGCTGGAGGTCTCACACTACTATTATAAAACCACAGTAATTAAGACAGCGTAGTTTGAACACAAATAGACTAATGGACTGGAAGAGAGAATTCAGAAACAGATTCATAAATATAGGTTACTTGATGTATGAAATAGGTGACACTGCAGTGCAGAGGGGAAAGAATGATGTTTTCAAAAAAATGGTGCCAGATCAATTGGATAAACACATGAAAAAATAATTTAACCACACATTAAAATCAACTCCAGATGGATCATAGATCTAAATGTTAAAAGCAACAATAAGCCTTCGTTAAAAAAAAAAGAAGAAGAAGAAGAAGAAAAGAAAGAAAGAAAGACAGACAGACAAACACAAAACAATAGGACTTGGGGTAGGCAAAAATTTCTTATACACAGGACATAAAAAGCATTAATCATAGGGGCACCTGGGTGGCTCAATGGGTTAAAGCCTCTGCCTTCGGCTCCAGTCATGATCCCAGGGTCCTGGGATCGAGCCCCACATCGGGCTCTCTGCGTAGCAGGGAGCCTGCTTCCTCCTCTGTCTCTCTCTCTCTCTGCCTGCCTCTCTGCCTACCTGTGATCTCTCATAAATAAATAAAATCTTTAAAAAAAAAAAAAAAAGCATTAATCATAAAGGAAAAATGTAATAAATTAACTACTTTTTTCTAGTCTTTTCCTTTTTTTTTTTTAATTTTAAACTAAACTGCTTTGAAAATAAGAACTGCTCACTAGAAGACACCATTAAAAAGTTGAAAACACAGAGCACAAATTGAGTAAAGGTATTTGCAACAATATACCGAACAAAGGAATTTTAACAAAATGTATATAGAAATACCCATCAATTACAGAAAGACAGATAATCCAATAGAAAAAAAAATGTGCTGAAGGAGGAAGAGGAGGAGGAGAAACACACACAGACACACACACACACACCCCATATATATATATAGTATGTGTATTTGTGTGTCTGTGTATATATACATATGTGTATGTGTATGTATATATATATATATATATATATATATATATATATCTCCAAAGGGCCAATAAACATGAAAAGATGCCTAAGAAAAGCAAATTAAAACTACCAAGGATTCTCCAGAGAATGGCTAAAATGGAAAAGTCAGGTAACAGTGCTGACAAGAAGGGGGAGTCATAAGCTCCCATACACCGCTGCTGGTTGTAAATATTCATCTGCCCACTGAATTTTGTTTACCAGGATCCGTTCCAATTTTTCTCTCTCCCCAGTTCCCAGGGGAATGCGCTGGCGTTGGGGAGGAGGGGTGGCTGGGCAGCCTCCACAACTGTTAACACCAAGTACCTGCAAACCTATTCTTTCTCTTCTCTCCCATCAGTTCACTGTGGCATCAAGCACTCCCTGAGACTTAGAGTAGCCCCCGCCCCTTATCCACAAAGGATACGTTCCAAGACCCTCAGGAGATGCCTGCGACCCCGGATGGTACTGAACCCTCCATAAGGTTTTTCCTACAGGTACACACCTATGAAAGGTGAATGCGTAAATAAGGCTCAGCAAGAGACGGACGGCAATAATAAGGTAGAATAATAAGGTAGAGGGGCGCCTGGGTGGTTCAGTGGGTTAAAGCCTCTGCCTTCGGCTCAGGTCATGATCCCAGGCCCCGCATCGGGCTCTCTGCTCAGCAGGAAGCCTGCTTCCTCCTCTCTCTCTGCCTGCCTCTCTACCTACTTGTGATCTCTGTCTGTCAAATAAATAAATAAAATCTTTAAAAAAAAAAAAGAAGAAGAAGAAGGTAGAATGCCCGTAACAATACTGTAATGAAGATCATGGGAGTGTGACGTGTGTGTGTGTGTGTGTCTCCCTCTCAAGCTATCTTACTGTGTTGTACTCACCCTACTTCTTGGGATAAGGTGAAGCAATAAGATGCCCGTGCGGTGAGACAAGGGAAGAGGATGACACCGGCGTAGTGACGTCAGATCGTCGGAGGCTACTATCCCCCATCTGCTGATTCGTCGGAAGGATGGCTTCCGCTTCCGCTTCCGCTTCCGCTTCCGCTTCCGCTTCCGCTTCCGGACCAGGGATGATGTGGGCCCGGAAACTGCGGGAAGCGAAACCGCAGATAGAAGGGGAAGACTGTATTTTCTGTTTGGGAGAAATAAGGAACAGGATTGGGATTAAGATCCGTTTCTGACCGGGTTGCGCTCACAAGCTCCTGGAGGAACAAACAGGCGCACACTCTAAACAACACGTGATCCTTATCTCATCCGAAGACCCTAACTTTTTAACTATTCCTCCGTATGTTCCCAAAATAAAACCCTAGAATTCGAAGTCATACTCGTTTTTATTTCTCTACAGGTTCTGGTTGCAAAGTTGCCAACCTCCCTGGAAGGTTGGACCCACCACATATACTTCCACCAGAGGTGTATATACATGTTCTGTTTATCAACTTGCTGCTAAAAAAAAAAAAAAATAGTATCTTGTTTCACTAACCTCTTTGAACTCCAGTGAAACTACATTTTTAAAATGCATTTGTTGGTGATTTTTATCTCATTTTCTTTTTTTTTTTTTAAGATTTTATTTACTTATTTGACAGACAGAGATCACAAGTAGGCGGAGAGACAGGCAGAGAGAGGGGGGGAAAAGCAGGCTCCCTGCTGAGCAGAGAGCCTGATGTGGGGCTCGATCCCAGGACCCTGGGATCATGACCTGAGCTGAAGGCAGAGGCTTTAACCCACTGAGCCACCCAGGCACCCTTATCTCACTTTCTAATTGGCAGTTCACACATTTTCTCCACTTTTCCATGAGATTTTTCTTATAATTTTAAAAGAACGCTCTGGGTGGTGTAGCAAGGTTATTAGCTTTTCAGTTGGTATGTGCATTGCAAATATTTTCTTGAATATTTTTCCCCTTTTATTTTATTTGTGATAGGTTTTCCCCTACATATATGTTTTAAATGTTTTTTGGTAAAATCTGTCCATCTGTTGTAAGTTCTGTATTTTTTTTGTACGTTCTGTATTTTTACAAGATACTTTGAAAAGCTCAATAACGTTGAATTATCAAAACGGTTATATGTATTTTTTCCTAATATGGTTTCATTTGTTATCTTTATATATTCACATTGCTTTGGGGTTTATTCTACATGATGTGTGAGATAGCTCCAGTGGAGTGTGGGCTGTGTGTGTGTGTGTGTGTGTGTGTGTAAACTTTATTCTGAATGCTAGCCAGTTGTTCCAGCACCATTAACTGAAGAATGTGCACTTCCCTACCCAATTGTGCGTGTTCCGATGATGCAATTGAATAATAAAAATTGGTATCAAAAATATCTCCCTGGCCTGGGAGGACAGATTGACCTGGGGTGGCCAGGGTGGGGCTGTGGACCAGGTTCAGTTGTTGCAACAGTGTAGGAGAAAGGGTGAGTGCCTAAATTACAACAGGCTCATGAAGAGGTGAGGAGGGAAGACTGATAGCCATTCTCTTCCCCCTCTGCTCCCCATATCCCTCACCTGGCTGCCCTTCCCTACCTGTAAACTTCATCTACCATCAAGGGAAGGAATAAAGCCTGGGCGCTAATCTTGGAGAATCTGGAATCAGATTACTGCATTTAAATCCTGACTTTACCACTCACATTAGTCTTAAGATCTCAAGCAAGTGTTTTGGTATTTCTGGTGCTCGGTTTTCCCACCTGCACAGTGGAGATAACAGGAACACTGATTGCCAGGCCCATCAAGAAGGATGTAAGGAGTTAATGCCTGTGAGGCTCGTATCCTACTGCCTGGCACAGGCTAATCTCTACTGGTCCGTCATGTTAACAGTTTATTTTAAAAGAAATTATGATCATCTCTTTTTTCAATGGAACAAAACTTCAGTCCTACCTTTGGATGGGTTTGGAGGTCTGAGCATGAAACAGAGCAGTGACAGGAGCAAGTGGAAGTGGCAAGATGGCAGAAAGGATTCCAAGTCCAATGGTTGAAAGCATTGGTCTAGAAAATGCTTTCTTTGGGAGGTTTCTGTTCTTTAAGATATACTTACATAACAAAGCCTAAGAACTAAGGACTACCATAAGTAAAATAACTTAGCATATTAATTAATGATGGGCTATATTCCCTCCCCCCATCCTATTTTTAAACATAACCATTTATCTATGTAAAACTTCAGTCAGAAGGGGAGCCACAGGTATCTTTCTTCTCATATTTTTTAGAGAATAAGATAATAACTACAGTTGATTGACGCCATCAAAGGTACAGTAGTAAGCCTTTAAAAACTATCTCACATAATACGCCCTCTATAATAACTCTGAGCTTATTACCATCTGCAGTATACAGACCAGGAAAGGGAGTTTCCTCGAAATGAGGAAGTAATCTGCATGTAGCCACCATTACCAAGGACAAAGATTCAATCCCAGTGACTCCAACACCCAAGGCTCTAAAAGCCAACAAGGAACACATGACTGTTAAGATGGAATTTTGGAGAGTAGGAAGTCCAGCTTGACAGATGGGAGAAATTCCTTTCTGAAGGATTTAGTGCCTTCTATTTATATATAAACTGGTCAAGTCTGGAAGGACTTTGGAAGTCATTTAATTCAGTTTCCTCCTTGCACAGATAGAGAACCTAAAGCCCAGAACAAAGAGCTGTGGCCCAGCCAGCTATTCACTGACTGCTCCCCTAAAGCCCTGGGTCTCTTCACCCTGTGCAGTGCTTGTAATCTCCACATGGCCTCAAGATCAAAGGCCCAGAGATGGAGTGGAAACATGCTTCGTGCTTCACAGTGTGCACAGTGAAAAAGACCTGGTCCTGGCCCAAAGAATTTGGCAAATCAGCAAGGGAGAGGATTTGGGCCGACAGACAGCAAACACAATGAATGAAAAGCTGAAAAGCACGTGAAGTCCCCCTGCCTAGAATCTGGGAAAACTTCCTGGAGGAGGCTACAGGAGAGCTAGGTCTGTAGCACAAATGACAGGAAGGGCATTCCAGATCCAGAAGTCACACCTAGGAGGACTACTAATAATGAGAGCTAACATTTATTATTTGAACCATGCAGATTCTACCCTAAAGGCCTTATATGTATTAATTCCTCCAAACCCCACATCAACACTATAAGGTGGGACAAAAATTATCCCCATTTCAGAGAAAGGGCAATTGAGACAGAAAAGATAAGTGACTTGCCCAAGGGCACACACCTGGGAAATTACAGTTTCAGAATGAGAACCCCAGCGGGAGTGACTCCTGCATTCTCAACACCTGAGAGAAGACTCAGGGGTCAGCTACGGGGTCTAGGATCTAGGATGAGGGAGTAGAAGATAGAAGTTTTTCCCCCCCAGGACAGGTCAAGTTCCAGTTGTCCCCAGGCTCTTCCCTGCTATTGCAGACCTCCTGAGGTAGGCAAGGAATCCTCAGTTAGAGAGGGTCAGGACCCAGACTCACTGGCCTCTGAGCCTGCTATGAGACCTTCCAGAGGCCACCAGGACTGAGCTAAAGGTCTTGGATGAAGGGCCACAGAAGCTGTCTGGCTCACTCTGAAACCACAATGTCCAGGAACCCATCCTGACTGATCTTACACCAGGCCCCAGCGCCTCTATGGTGCCAGGCCTTGGAACTTAGTCCTAGATTCTGGCAAATATTTTCCAAATGCCAACCATAGCTGTGGCTTAGCCCACCTGGGGGCAGTGGATTTGGAGTTGAAAGCCCAGGGTGCCACAGCAGCCCAAGTCTGGCTCCAAGAGCCGTGGGGCCTGGAGCCAGCTCTGACTCCCTCTGGACTTTAGGGAACACCTGGAGGAATCATCCTAACCCTGTGGACTTAGGAATCTACAGAACCTCATGGATAGGGGCCAGCACAATGCCTGGAGCCCAAGGGTCCTTAATAAATGCTGAATTCCTGCACCTGATCTTGAAACTCCTCTTCTTTTTGGAGCGGGCTAAGAATAAATAGACCAGGCCCAGACCTTGGTTCGTAAAACAGATCCAAAGGCCCTCTGAGTGTTGCGAATGTCATTGCTAAGCAGGGCTAGAAACAGAAGACAAAAGGAACAACATGGGGAGTGATGAAGTTCTCAGAAAGGATACAAAGTCACTCATCTAGGGCGCCTGGCTAGCTCAGTCAAAAGAGCATGCAACTCTTGATCTTGGGGTCATGAGTTCAAGCCCTACACTGGGTATAGAAATTGCTTAAATAAATAAATAAACTTTAAAAAAAATTCTTAAAGAACTAAATTTGCTCATCAGCTTCTTCCCGCTCTGGAGATAGCAGCCTTCCTTGGACTGCACCCACTACTTCAAGGAAAGAAGTTTCCTTCTGCTCTCCTCCACCCCAGACTTTCTCGAGGTGCCATCATTGTTTATCCACTAACCACTCGCTGAATGCCTACCCAAAATGCTGGACACAAGATAACTCAAAGGCCAATGGGAAAACAGCGTAAGTATCCATTGACAAATAACAGATAAACACAATGGGTGTAGAAATACAACAAAATATTAGTCAGCCTTAGAAAGGAATGAAATTTTGACAGCTGCTACATCATGAATGAACCTTGATGACATTATACTAAGTATAATAAGCCTATCACAAGAGGACAAATATTGCATGAATCCACCTATGCAGGGTACACAGAGTAGCCAAATTTACACAGAAAGGAGAATAGAAGTCACCAGGGGAGGTTAGTGTTTAAGAGCTGTAGAGTTTCCATTTGGAAAAATAAAAAAGTTCTGGAGATGGAGGACAGTGACGGTTACACAACAGTGCAAATATACTTAATAACTCTGAACTGTACGATTAATAATGCTTAAGATGATGAATTTCATGTTGTGGGTATTTTACCACAATTTTTAAAAAATTTACAACCAAAATCTTAAAAAAAAAATTTATGTTCTGTAGTAGCTGATTGGATAAATAAACCATAGTACATTCAGACAATGGACTATAATTCAAGCAGTAAAAAGAAATGAAGCCATCTAGCCATGAAAAGACATGGAAGAATTGTAAATAGATATTAGTAAGCATAAGAAGCCAATGGGAAAAGGCTACATACTATATGATTCCAAGATTCCAACTACCTAACATTCTGGAAAAGGCAAAACCCAGGAGACGATGAAATGATCAGTGGTTGCCGGAGATGGGAGCAGGGAGGGATGCATAGGCTGAGCACACAGGATTTTTAGGGCAGTGAATACACTCTAGGATACGACAATGGAGGATACATGTCATTATACTTTTGTCCAAATCCGTGGGACGTACACCACCAAGGGTGAACCGTAATGTAAACTGTGGACTTTGGGTGATTGTGTGTCAATGTAGGACCAATGGTTACAATGGGGGAACATTGGGAATAGGGGAGGGAGGTTGTACATGTGTAGGGGCAGGGGTATATGAGAAATCTCTATACCCTCCTTTAATTTTACTGTGAGCCTAAAATTGCTTTAAAAAATGATTCTTGGGGCACCTGGGTGGCTCAGTGGTTAAATCCTCTGCCTTCGGCTCAGGTCATGATCTCAGGGTCCTGGGATCAAGCCCCACATCGGGCTCTCTGCTCGGCAGGGAACCTGCTTCCTCCTCTCTCTCTCCCTGCCTCTCTGCCTACTTGTGATCTCTGCCTGTCATATAAATAAATAAAATCTTTTAAAAAAAAATAAATAAATAAATAAAATTTAAAATGGTTCTTTAAAAGGGGGCGGGGGGATGCAAATGCGAGCTCTCCTGCTCCCAGAGACCTCCATCTAGTTGGCATAGACAGATAAGGCACCAGTTACAGTGCCCTGTGCTAAGTGATCTCAGTAACACAGGTGGCTGCAGGTGTCTCAAACTTGCCTTTCTCCAGCGAAGGTTTTCTGGAGGCAGGGAGTCCCAAGTGGGGAGGCCTGCAACCTGGGTGTGACCATCTCAGTGGGTCCCTGACCGTCACTGGAGAAGTTTCTTCTAACAGGACTGGTAGGCCTGTGGGTCCCAACCTTTCCCACTCTGATAGCTATCAACTCCTCAAGTGGAATTCACTTCTGTTCAGTGAGCTTTGACCTTAACAGACATAAATGTCATGAACTCAGCCCTCCCCGTATTCCTCAACAACCCACTACTGCCCCTGAATTTCTAACCCAGGCAAGGGCCCTGCTTCCTCTTTTTACCCACCCTCCCCCTACCTTCTTTCTAAAGCTCTCAAATCTATCTTGACCTTTTCTTACCCTCTTCCAGGGCCCTAGGCAGGGAGAGCTGCCTGGGTGTCAGCAGGACCTGATTCTAATAAGCCATTTAATTCACGCCGGCCAGTCACAGGGCTAGAGTCAGCAGGGAGAGTAAGGTGCCCTGAAGCTTGAGGGACAAGATATGCAAAAGTGAGAAGAGATAGGATGGCTCCTCCAGAGCAAAGTTAAATTTGATTCAGGATTAAGATAATCTAAGGAAGGAATGTGCCCATCAGAAGTGGCTGGGGGCAAAAACGAAAGGAGTGTCAGCCAGAGGCTATCAGAAAAAGCAGATTCATTCATTCAATTAACAAAATGTAACTAAACCGAGGACCAAGAGCTGTTTTAGGTGGGAGGACAAATAGTGAACCAGAGAGGAGTGCCGATGTTGTGTAGCTTCTATTCTAGAAATGGGGTCAGGAAATGAAAAGAAAAAAAAAAAACCCTAAGGAAAATAAATGATATGTCAGATAGTGACAAGTGATATGGAGAAAATATAGTCAGCAAAAGGAATGGGGATTTCCACGTCTAGGAAGTGGAGATTGCAAAAAAAAAATTTTTTTTTAATTTAACAAAGAGAGATTAAGTGCAAGCAGGTAGAATAGCAGGCAGAGGGAGAGGGAGAAGCAGGCTCCCCATTGACCAGGGAGCGGAATGTGGGACTTGATCCCAGGACCCTGGGATCATGACCTGAGCCAATGGCAGTCCTTAACCACTAAGCCACCCAGGTGCCCTGCAGTTATTTTTATTTTTAAGATTTTATTTGTTTATGTGACAAAGAGCACAAGCAGGTGGAATGGCAGATAGAGGGAGAAGCTGGCCCCTCACAGAGCAGAGAGCCTGATGTGGGGCTCGATCCCAAGACTCTGGGATCATGTCCTGAGCAGAAGGCAGATGCTTCAACGACTGAGCCATCTGGGCACCCTGGGATTGCACTATTTTAAAGGCCCATTATGTTAAGAAGTTGGTGCTTGAACAAAGACCTGAAATGGAGAGAATCTACCATTGGATGTCTGGGGAAGAGCGTCCTAGGGAAAGGAAGTTACAGACGCAAAAGACGCAAGGAGGTGGTACTAGAGGTGGTACTAGATCAGGGATCAGGAATCAGGGAGCTTGGTCGTCGAACACCTTGCAGACCATGGCAGACTTGGTAAGACTCAGGGGTTAGCACTCTTCAGGGAGAGGTCCACACCAACGTATTTTGAGTCTTCCCCTCCCAAAAGCCCACTGGATACACCAGGCTGTCTGGGGCTAATACCTTAGAAGAGTAAAGGCCCATAACGGACCTCCTGCTTGGTTTCCAGACCCACAAGGTAATCTTCTAGTCATACCCTGCCTGCCCACAGACAGGTGTTCTAGAAGGAGAGAATGCTAGCACCTAGGACATTGTCCTTACTATGACATTTCTACTTTTTATTGTAAATCAATCTGTAATACGGTATGATATAGCATGGTATGGTATGGCATAAACCAGTATGGCATAATATAACATAAGTATCCATATCCCATAACTTGGATAATGTGATTCTAGCCCCAAGAGTTGAAGCAGCCCTAAATGGATGGATTAATCCCATCTCTAAACCTGCCAGGACCCTGGACTAGTCCCCAAGGTCACAGTGTCCTCTCCACAATCAGGCCACTCTGTGAGGCCACTCACCAGTCACCCAGCTGGCCTTCCCTTAGTACTATTCTGATTTTACCATTCAACTTTTGATCTAAAACCCTGTGCCTCATCTGGCTTCAGTTTACTCAACTGTAAAATGGGCACAATACTTCCAGCCTCCAGGTGTGGCTGTGGGGTTCAAAAGCCAGCAAGACTCATGACTTCCCATCTCACTCTTCCTTTCCTCACATGGACCCTTGCCCGTCTTTGGTGGGACCACTCGCAGCAGCGCCTCCCCAGCCTCCCAGCTCTGGTCCTCATGCCCTTTTGGCACACAGCCAACAGACTCTATTCTAAAAGGAAGGCTTGATCATGCCTCTCCCCTGAATAAAACCAAACTCCTTTAGCGTGCTGCTCAGAGCCCTCACTCATCCTCTCCCCAGTGGCATGTGCATCCTTGCTGTGGCACGCGTCCCCCTGGTTAGAATGCCCTTCCTCTTCCTCTGCCTGATGATCTGCCAGGCATCCTTCAAGTTCTAGTTCCAAGGCTACCTTCCCTTGAAAACTACTTTCTGCCTGGTCACTTCTCACCTGCCTACCCACAGCACCCTGTGATTTCCTCTCTTGTAGCAGTTACTGCTATCCTGTTTTCCCCCTACCCAAACATGAGCTCCTAGAGCACAAAGAAGGATCATCTCATCTACCATATTTCATCAAATTTAGCCCACCAACAAATGTTTTAGGATTTTATGTCTTTTTAAAGTTTTCTTTATTTAAGGAATCTCTACACCCAACATGGGGCTTAAACTTCCGACCCTGAGACCAAGAGTTCCATGCTCTACCCACGAAGCCAGCCAGGCACCTCCAGCAAATTTTTAGTGTTGCCATCATTCCATGTACCACTCAGAAAGAAAAAAATGTTGTCAACTACACCATGACACATTTCCTTCTTCTCAGTGAGAATTTTTACTTTTGAACTTAATTAGAAATAGATTTTAGTATCACTTATCACTCACACATATCATACATATTTATATATAAAATCCATTGGTTAAGGCATTCACGCACCGTGACTGGCACCTGTCCTGTAGCAATCAAAGAGCCATGGACTGTAAGGCATATCCCAGTTTTAGAGATGTTGAAATATAAAAACAAAAACAAAACAAAAAAATTATAAACACCTGGGGCACCAGGGTGGCTCAGTGGGTTAAACCTCTGCCTTCAGCTCCGGTCATGATCCCAGGGTCCTGGGATCAAGCCCCACATCGGGCTCTCTGCTCCGCAGGGAGCCTGCTTCCTCCTTTCTCTCTCTGCCTGCCTCTCAGCCTACTTGTGATCTCTCTCTGTCATATAAATAAATAAAATCTTAAAAAAAAAAAAAAAAGATAAACACCTGCGTCCTAAACTCAAGAAAATACAAATCAGCCCTTTCTCATAGACTAGTGCCTGGCACAGAGTAGATGTTCAGGCAACGACGGTAGGCTTGCTTTTGGTTCATGGCATGCTCCTGGCTAGTCTAGAGGGAGACCGGTCGTTTCCATACTGCCCCGGACCTCTCGTGTGTGTTCAAGGCTTCCAGAGGACAGGTTGGTACCAGGGCCATGCTATAGAAGGTCATTCAGGAAAGGGCAGGAGGCAGGGGAAGAGGACCGGGGTTCTTGGAGGAGGTCCTGCTTTCCTGGTGAATAAAAGGCCCAGGAAGTAGGTGGTCCTGGGAAGATAGGAGGTGGATGTAAAGTTCTTTAAATCCCCAGATGCTTGCAGAGTCCAGCTGGGCTTCAGAACACAAAACCTGAGCCCTTAGAAGTATGTTTTTAGTCATGTGTAAATTGTGTACCCCGTGTCCAGAAACAGCAACAAGTACTGTGCTCCGTGCTCTGTCTCAGGCTGCCCCACTCTCCCTCAGTGACGTGTGAGCTGGAAAAGGGACTGTTTTTTGGGTAGTGAGACACAGGGAAACAGTTATAACCTAAGGAAAAGAATTACGCATTCAGGCCAGAAACGCCCCACTGTGCCTCCGTGTGAACGTAATTTTGTTTGAATGTGTTGAACTAAATTCACGCTGGCCAGTCTTGAATTTGCAACATGCACTTGGCTCTCCTGAGCCTTACTCTGTGCACTGAGGCATTTGCCAAAACTCAAGGGGGTTCTGCCAGCCCAGATACCTGCCATTACAGCGGAGGCAGGAGAAGGAGGCTTAACTGTGTCCTAGGGAGAGCCCTGGATTCCCAGGCAGGGGCATCATGAGTCCGCTGGGGCTTCCTGTGTAAAATGGGGCCTGGAAAACCTTCCCTCTGGGCAGCGGTGACAGCACACCATCATATAGTAATGCTTAGACCGGCCGGGGGTGGGGTGGGGTGGGGGGGTGTTGGTTGCCCACAGGGCCAGAGTTAACTCTTCCATTATTGAATCATAGGCATAGGGAGGACCATGGGATTCCAGGGGAAGGCCCAGTGTGATGAGAATCTCTCAGGACAGTGGCTATTTATTTACCAGCCTTGACGCTGATATTATATCATATGAATGGCACCCCCTCTGTGGACCTCCAGGACTGAATGTGATCCTGCCGATGAATGAACAAGTGTATGAATGAGTGACCGGGCATCTGGGGTTGTGCTCAGGAGCTAAGAATACTCTCATCCAGGAAATCTTTACTGAACATCGACAGTGGGCCGGTTTGGGGGGCCAGGTGCTGAAGATGAAAAGCAGATTCAAAACAAACCCTTCTTCCAAGAGTCCCCCTTGGGACGATAAGTGACTTGTGAGAAAGGGCATTCCCCAGTGCGGGGAACCTCGTTCAGCACAAAGACACAGAAGCAAAAACCAAAAGAAAGCAGAAGCAAGCAACTGAAAAAGCACAAGCAAGGAAATGAACGAAAAGCAGCTTACCTTGTCACGGAAGGTACAAACCGTCGTTGTGGTCAGCATAAAGCTTGAGGCTAGAAGTAGCAAGATGGGGAGCTCATGGAGACATGTGTGATGGCCAGTCTTGGCTGAGCCAAGCACTGCTCTGTGGGAAAGGGTAGTGTTTTCACACTGAAAGAGTCACTCCGTCAGCAGCGTGAGAAGGGTCCCAGGGACCCAGCGTGGAGGCACTGAGGCCATTTAGAGGAATTGCCATGGTGCAGGCAATGAGAGTATAGCCCAATAGAAACAGGTAGAGTAATTTTAAAAAGAAAGGAGTATTTTGGTTGTATTCTTTCTTTGAAGTGGGAGAGAGAGAGAGAGGGAAAAGGGGCCAAAACAGTGTCAGCAAACATAGGGCCGGAGAGAAAGTGACAATATTAAAGACAGCCTTGGAAGGAAGGTTAGTAGGTCAGGGAGACTCTTTAAGATGGGTAAGGGGGGGGGGGGCCTGGGTGGCTCAGTGGGTTGAGGCCTCTGGCTTCAGCGCAGGTCATGATCTCAGGGTCCTGGGATCGAGCCCCACATTGGGCTCTCTGCTCAGCAGGGAGCTTGCTTCCTCCTCTCTCTCTGCCTGCCTCTCTGCCTACTTGTGATCTTTCTCTGTCAAATAAATAAATAAGATCTTAAAAAAAAAAAAAAAAAGACGGGCAAGGGAGAGAGTAGTCAAGGGAAACTCCCAGGCTTCCGGACTGAGTGACCAGGAAGGGATAAGTCATCTCCACAAGCCCCCTGGTGTTCCCAAGATATGCTTTGGGCCACACTCCTTGAGCCATGCGCCAAGAAAGGTTAATAATATGGATTCCAATTTCTTTACCATGATCTTTGTTTTAATGAGCTCAGCTTGTAGTTTAAAAAGTTGATCAAGATTCCGCCCAACATGTCATTTTTCCCCCCTTTGTTGTTGAGGCGGAGTTTGCACACAGAAAAGTATGTGAATCCAAAAGGTACAGCACAGACAGCATGATGCTCTGAAGATATTAAGGACCTTCACAACACAGACCTGTGCACACACGCCTCACGCGAAAACAAAGTCCTCATTTCAGAAGGATGGACTTTGAGTGGGCATGGCGAGGTGGGAGTCAGAGGCCCGGGCGGGGGTCTGAACTCTTACAGCTCACCCACTGCAGATCACGGACAAAATCAGTTAGTTCTCTGAGCCCCAGATTCCTTCCATTTTTCAAACCTCCATGATCCTCAAGCCAAGAATTTAGAATCATAATAAATAGTATGTTAGAGATCTTAGTCTTCTCTCTCCACCGTCTCTCGTTTGGTCTCCACTCAAGTGAATAGAGCCTGATGCAAAACATATTTCTTTTCATTTCTTACACTCCGAAATGTGAAACGGACACACAGCCAGGGAGAGGAACAAGAGATGCTGAATTCTTCCTACACATGATACAATCGAGTTAAGTAATATGGGGTTTTAATTGTTCTGCATGAGAGCCGCGTCAATAGCTTGGTTAGTGTGTGACCATTGGCCGTCTCTCTTCCTCGACAAGGGCAGGAGCTGGAGACACCCTCGAGGGTAAACCAGCTAACCCACTCTGCATCACTCATTCTCTTTAACGAGGCGCCTCCATTCAGACCCCATTTTCTTGTCCACAATTCATTCTATTAACCGGCTGCAGCTGCAATTAGGAGTGGGAGAATCCAGGCATGTGTTTGGGTTCGAGATGTGTCTTGTGTGATTTTTCACATACTTTGGGTTTGGCAAAAGCCAAGACACATTTTGTCAAGTTCTTTTTCCCCTTCGTTTTTAAACCCGTGTGCATTCAAGAGAAATGTGGTCCATCTGATTCTTATTCGTTTTCGCTTAACTCAACAAAAAGTTGTCTCAGAAGAACTAGAAAATGTCCAAGCAGCAAACCCAGCCGCTTTCATGGAAGTCTGATTAGAATCCCTTTCTCCCAACTCCCCCGACTGTTTGACATTCTCCAAATGGGCCAAGCATTTTCATTTCTTTGTGCCATTGCGCCTGCTCCCTAAACTGGAATGTCCTTCCCTCTTGCCCCCTTCTCTGCCTTTTGACCCTACTCCTCCGAGCCCAATGCAACCTCTTTCTCCTCTGTGAAACCTTTCTCTCTTGCCTAACTTGCAAATAATACATGGTCCTCTGAGCTCCCGCTATGCTGGAATCCCTAACCAGTCCTTTATTTGTCCTGCTTTGTGTTATGGTCTCTTGCTAAATTAGATCAGCCAAGCCCTCACTGATGTCTGCTTCAGTATGAAGTCCTTGACCTTAATTAAAAGCCTTCACAAGAGATGGCAGACAAAAATTGGCATTTATGGCTAAAGCTGTTGCCAAAGGTCTTGTGTCTGACATCGTCCCCATGTGGGCTTCCAGGTAAGAAGTGAACTTGAGGCTTGGAGACCCGAAAACACAACAGGCTTCTTCCTCCATGATAATGAGAGCCATGGAGCTCAGCTTGTTCCCTTTTTGCTTTGGCTACCAGGAAGCTGAGAAGCAGATCTGATGTCCAGTCATAGTCGCTGCACTGCATGCTAGCTTCCTTCTTCTTTCACGGACCTGGTTTCCTATTTCTGTATTAATGTTATAAAGGAAAAGAAAGCACATCATTTACTGTGAGTTACTTCAAAGTCTTTGCAGAGTGGAAGAGAAATATAAAAAATAAACATAATGAGAAGCTATTCATGATGGTTTCATCCATAGAACAGAACTGGTATTTAGGAACAACGGGAAAAGGTTTTGCTTTCAATCTTAGATGTTTTTCATAAATTATTTGATTCTTTTACCATGTGCATGTTTTAGTTGATACAAATGTAATTTTTTAAACTTAAAAATTAATTAAATTTGATTGTTAAAAACATAATCGTTTCAATTCTAACCCGCCCCCGCCAAGAAAACAGCCTACGTCATTTATATTCTTCTCTGAATCTCCCTTTATTTAGCAGGGCATTTTGTGCAGAACTGACAGGATCAAATGTCTGTTAAGCGGATGAGGAACAAAGTTCACCCAAGCGAATTTAGAAGCCAAAGAGAGAGCCCCCAAGGCTCTGGATCTCCAGACAGTCCTGAATACAAAGCTTGGCTCCGGCTGGCCACATAGCCCTGAGGCCAGCCATTTACTCACATCCATCTCAACCCTAGTTTCCCCATCTGTAAAATGAAGCTTTAACTTACTACTGTTTCAGGGTTGTTTTGAGGATTGGTTCAAAGAGAAGATGCTTAATTAGGGCAAATTCCCTACTTATGAGTTTCATTTATTTACTTATTTATTGGATTTATGAGTATCCATGGGCAGAAAATACATTCTATATGTTTAAAGAGGCAACTGACTGCCAAAAGCATCATCTCTGGGGAGCACAGGAGGGGATACATGGGTGGACTGTGTCACCGAGTGAACAGGGCACACTCTTCAAAACCAGATCGATGGGAGAAAATGAAATTTTCCAAGAGAGAGAATCCAAGCCCAAAAGCGGAAGGATGAAATGGCCTTGAGCTGTTAATCATAGAAATGAGTTTCGATAGAAAAGATTCTGCTCAGTTGCTGAATGTAAATTGAGTGATGGAAGAAATAAGTAAGCTTCAGGTTTTTTGTGTTTTTTTTTCTTTTTTTTTTTAGATTTTATTTATTTATTTGACACAGACAGAGATCACAAGTAGGTAGAGAGAGAGGGAGAAGCAGGCTCCCCGCTGAGCAGAGAGCCCGATGCGGGGCTCGATCCCAGGACCCTGAGATCATGACCGGAGCTGAAGGCAGAGGCTTAACTCACTGAGCCACCCAGGCGCCCCTAAGCTTCAGTTTTTAACATCTAAATTGTCCTAGAGTTATGGCAGAATGGTTTTTTGTGAAAATGGAGTATAAATACCACTCCCAGGGCTCAAGAAGACTTTTTGTATTTCTTAAGATTTTATTTATTTATTTGACAGACAGAGATCACAAGTAGGCAGAGAAGCAGGCAGAGAGAGAGAGGAGGAAGCAAGCTTCCCACTGAGCAGAGAGCCGGACTCGGTGCTCGATCCCAGAACCCTGGGATCATGACCTGAGCCAAAGGCTGAGGCTTTAACCCACTGAGCCACCCAGGCACCCCTCAAGAAGACTTTTAATGGCACACAGAGAACACTGATTATTTCCATTTTTGTGCATTCATGGTAGGATATGTTATAAAACATTAAGCTAGTACATCCACATTGTATACTTATTATTACACTTATTACTTATTATCTATACTTATTATTATTAAATATGTTTTTAAAGTTTTTAAAACCAGTGGGTTTAAAGAAAATATTAATCATATTATGACTGGGAGAATAAATCTAGGACAAAAAATTTAACATAGCTCTAGGATCACTGAAAGCATACAAAGTACAACTTCAACATGTGGGTCTTGAGTAGCATCTGATTTAAGGGAAATCATGACACTGGGACCCTCAATTTTTTTTCCCCAAATGACTTTTCCAGAGATCACCAATCACACCTACTCATTCCACATTGGCCCGCCCTGGATTTCACACCATTCCACACCTACACTCTACGCTGCCCCACCACCATTCTTTGTGCTGCCTGAACCCCACTAGATGTGGGGCACCTCCCTGCCAGGGACACCCCAAGCAGAATCAATCCCTCTTCTGGGCTCCCGGGCAACCTTTTGCGTCCTGCTTGCTATTACATTTCACACCTTGTACGACAATTTCCTTAAGGGGGTTGTCTCCTAGGCGATGTCCTGCTCATCTCTGTGCCCTAAGTCCCTCACTGGGGGCATTTAATAACTTGAAAAATGAAATAATCTAAAAATACCATGGAAGCCATGCTAGCTCTAGAAATTTAAGGCTGAAATACTTGGTCTTAATCATTTATCGGGGATCATAGCTCACAAAGAGAACGTGACTTTCATCTACACTTCTTGGGACACCCCAACCAGACCAGCTGCCCCTCTTATAAGCTTTCCTACACTGTGCATCCTCCTTCATAACTGTTTGCTATTACCTTTGTGACTATGTGATGAATATATTTCTCCTGCCAATAGACGGGGAGCTCACTCTGGGGTAGGGTCACATCTCTCTTGGTTCACCACCAAAGTTCCCAGTGTCCAGCACTGAGGCAGACCCATAGCTTGAGCTCCCTAAAAATCAGCTGTATGAAAGAGTGAATGAATTTTTCTCCCTATACACAACACACAGACACAGACACACAGACACACACAGACAGACACACACACACACACAGTTGGTCTTCTAGCACTTACATTGTTGTAGAGATCATTGAGTGGGCAGATGGTTGACACAGAGATCAGTGTAAACTCTCCTGTTTGTTTTTCAGGCAGATTACAGCGGAAACATGATGCTTGCCAGCAAGAAGGGGGAGAAATTCAAAATGGTAAAAGGAGCAGTCTCTGCACAGGGCTCCGTGAGGGCTTGACAAACAACACAGAGCCAAAATAAATTTTTGAAAAGTATCCTCCAGCAGAAGAGTATTGACCGTGTGCTTTCAAGAATTTCCCCAGCTATCAAGAAGAAAAACTTTTAAGGTCTGGAACTTCAGGAGGACGAAGGCAACCAGGGAATCCAGTCCACACCCCCACAGCTTCGCGGAGCCTGGGCAGTGGGAGCGCAGAAAGAAAGGAGAGAAAAGTACTGGTGTTCTATGAAAATGAAGGTAGAGCCGCTCTAAGAACTGCTTTGGTCCAGGCAGACCGTACATGTTTTAAAGGATCAGAGTTTCTGCGGGGAAAGTGAGGACCAAATGTCTGGATCCTGAGAACTGGCAGTTTCCTTTTTTTCACTTCTTACCATTGTAAATATAGGTAAGGCTGAGGCCATCTGAAGTCAAGAGCAGAGCCAACCATCCAGGTTAATCCTGATGGTTTTGAGCCACAGGGGACGTGCTCCTTCCCTCTGTGGGGTTATAGTGGAAGAGCCAAGGTGCGGGTGAGTGAATGACTGACCCAAGGTCACGTGTGCGGTTGTGGAGCCCAGACCGGAGGCCTTCTGACCGCATGGTCCCTCCCAGCTTGCGTCCCTGCGCTCCCTGCTCTGTGACTACATGAGACCGAACATCAAGCCACCACCCTTCCTCAGCCGGAATGGGGACAAAGCTGACTGGCTTGGTTTCCGGGTCAGCCGTTTTAGCACCAAGCTTTAGCGCATCTATGGTCTCTTCTCTCTCCATGGGTTGAGGCATCTACAAATATAGCCAATTTGGAAAACATGCCGGGAATCTCTCGGTACCACCTTTTCTTAACTGTCCACTGGTTTCAGGCCACCTGAACGGGTCCTGCCAGGGACTTGATACCAGGGGGGGTCTTGATACCAGACCAGAGCGCTTTGGCTGGTCCTGGAGCTCTTTGATGGCAGGAACCACTTTTTATTTCTCTGTGGAGCCCCAGTGCCAAGACTACCGTCTGGCTTACAAAATGGGAGGCTGTCCGAAAAAAAGAAAAAAAAAAAAAAGGAAAAATATGCAGAGTCTGAAATCGAAGCCAGAAAAAACCGTGGTGGACCCCTCGGCCAAAAGCCGGTGAAGGGACCTAAGCCGGCGGGCCTCAGTATCCTTCCCCCACAAAAGAACACAGATACCAACGGCCCCCCATAAGGGTAGAACGAGACAGCGCTGTGTGCAGAGCACCAAGCCGGGGAAACACTCCATCAGTCACAGCCCTGCATCCGAGTGGAGGCAAGGAAAGGATGAAGTCAGTCAAATGCTACGTTGGTTCTTTTCTAGGAGACAAGGGAGAAATAAAGAAGGGGAACAACAGATGCGACGGCCCAGCCTCCGCGTGGTCAGACTTTCCTCGGCTGTTTATTGTCACAGCTTCGAGCCCTGTGTGAGAGCCCAGCCTCATCCCCAACTTCTGCTTCATCTCCCAGTGAAGTCATAAAGATGGTCTTACTCTCTGTCTATTGACACAGAGAGCCTGTGAGTCACAAATTCAACAGGATGACTTTGCTGCAGTGTGATTGACTGGAAAATGTTCCCTCATCTGAACTTTTTTTTTTTTTTTTTTTTCAAGCAAATGGATAGGCTTATTTTTGCAACATCGAGTGCGGGCCCTTTATTTATTTGACATTGGTCTCTGTGACATTCCAGCCGGCTCAGGGAGGGCTCGCACGCTCCTGATTTTGCCTTGTGAAGTGACATACATTTTCCTTCCTCCCTCTCCTTCTCCTTTCCTGCTGACTATTCTATCTAAAGCAAACAGTCCCAGCACCACAGTCAGATTGCACTTGAATTTGGTGTTTACTTGACATTTCCACACCGGCCATGCCGGACTGTTCCGTCATTCCAGCACACGGGCTCGGCCAGCAGGCATTGTGCTGGACTTGGGCTTAGCCCTGAGCAACAACAGGATCCTGAAACAGCAAGATGCCGCCTTAAGAGGCGCGGATGCTGCCTGTCTTTATTCTTAGCCTGAAGAAGCACTTGCTGCCGTGAGGAAGAAACAGAGGCTCTCCAAGCTTCCCGGGAAACGTCCCCCTTCCCCACACAGGGTCAACTGGCCTTGTTGATATCACTCTTCCTCCCTTTACATCCGACTCCCGTGCTGCTACAGCAGTCAGTCTGTAACGAATCTCATCTAGTCCCGGAGCTAAATCTCCTGGGACTAGGCAGATGACTAATTTGATTAGCTGAATCTCCAGTTCCTCCATTTCCTCCTGTGTACTGGAGCTAATAACACCAACCTCGTGGCATGATTGTGGCTATGACCTCTGCAAAGTACCTGGGGGCAGGTGGAGGCTTCGAAGATGCCCTGAAAATGCTATTTCTCATCCCTCTCCCAAGGTGCATACTTCTGCCTTCAGAAGGGAAGGGGCTCTGGGAAGGGCAGGTTATGGGGTTCCTTCATCCAAGCAATCCAATGCAGGGAACACTTGGACTTGGCTGGGATTTGGGACAAGGGTGGTATGGTCACAGCTCTGCCAGCATGTCACTCCCTAGGCCTCTGGTTCCATCTGTGTATAGCGGACGCCTCCAGCGACATTCTAACACGTTGGACAATTTGCCCAACTACAGAGTCTGAAGGAAGCAACTTACTGCCAAAAGAGGCTGACCAGCCCCAAAGCTGATATACGTCAGCACCAGTGTTTAAAAGGAGTAGCAAAGGGCACCTGGGTGGGTGGCTCAGTTGGTTAAGCCACTGCCTTAGGCTCAGTGACGATCCCGAATTCCTGAATGGAGTCCTGGATCAGGCTCCCAGCTCCATGGGGAGTCTGCTTCTCCCTCTAACCGTCTCCCCTCTCATACTCTCTCTCTCACTCTCTTTCTGTCTCAAATAAATAAATAAATAAATCTTTTTTTTTTTAAAGATTTTATTTATTTGACAGACAGAGATCACAAGCAGGCAGAGAGGCAGGCAGAGAGAGAGGAGGAAGCAGGCTCCCTGCTGAGCAGAGAGCCCCATGTGGGGCTCGATCCCAGGATCCTGAGATCATGACCTGAGCCGAAGGCAGAGGCTTTAACCCACTGAGCCACCCAGGCACCCCAATAAATAAATCTTTTTTTAAAAAAAAGTATAAGGTATATTTATACATTAATACGAATAGGTATCTATGGTATATTGCTAAGTGAAAATCAAAGCAAATTTACAAAGCTGTGTGCAGATGATAGCCCATGTTGGAAAAATGTCAGTATTTTTCAATAGGGATAAAAATTCTGAAAATGTATATGTCAAACTGTTAATCACAGCCTAAGCTGGATTGGTAGGATGTGGATTCTTTTTTTTTACTTGAAATATACATTTATTGAATTTTTAAATAGCAAGCATTAATTTTTGAAATCAGAAAAAAAAAATCTAACTTAATAAAGTAAAATAATAAGAGGCACCTGGCTAGCTCAGTCAGTGGAGCACACAACTCCTGATCTTGGGGTCATGAGTTCCAGCCCCAAATAGGGCCTAGAGCTTCCTTAAAAAAAAAAAAAGGTAAAATAATAAAAGGAGTAAGGGATTTTTGGTTTAACTATGGTGTACTAAACGTGTTTTCCAATGCTCCCTCCAAAACCCCATTTAAGATACAGTAAAATAATTGAAAAGGTAAAATCAACCAGGACAGAGGGTGGGTACTGGGAAGCGAATGGACAAATGACCACAAATATAGATCTCAGAAAGTAGAAAATAAAGCAGACTGATTTCAAGGTATAGGACCGTTGAAAGGCTCAGGAAGGAAAGACCCCAAGTTACTCAGAAAGTAAAGTGCATATGGGAATGAAAACAGAACTATTGCTTCGGAAAAAAAAAAAAAAAAGAGTAATTGTTTGAAACTCTCTATAAGCAGCGGTTGGAATAGCTATCCACCCCCGCCTCCCAGCCAGCCAGCCAGCCACCCACCCATTTATCCTAACAGTTAGGCCCTAAGATTCCTCCCTAACCCCGTGCTGCTTGTTAACTGCTTTTCCCCCAGCGTGGGCAGAAGATTAGAGCTCTAGTCTCTGGAGAACGTGATGTACGAATGGTGGATCCAGGGAAGCCCCATGCAGCTGAGGACAGGAACAAACAAGGATGACTAAGGGGTTAGGCTACGTACAGAGTCGTGATGCCATAGGCCTCCCTCCCCGTGTGGGCTCTGGGAACACTGTTGCCCTTCCTTAGCTGCATGACCCTGGGCTAGTCACCTAACCACTCTACACTGCACTAAAATTGTGAAAAGGGGTTCACTTGGTTTTTTTGGAGGGTTCACTTATTAAACAAATATGTATGGAGCACCTCTGATGCGTTTTAGAATTGTACTATGCTCTGAAATTAGAGTAAGTCAGGCTGGGTCCTCACCCCATACTAGAGCACTCAAACTAGAGCACCAGGGCATCAGCAACCTCACAGGGCATGAAGTGAGGGGGACAGAACTTACTGTATACACAGGCCTTGGTGCAGTACTGGCTACGGGGTCTCACAGCTGTGACGTTAATTATTAATTTGAAAATCGTTACTCCCTCTGAATCCTGAAGGGAGAACACAGAAGATCCTTCTAGGACTCTTCCAAGAAAGACCAGGTTAGAATTTTGCCAATATTATCAGCCAGTACATAATTCTTCAATTACGAACTTGACCCTGGAACTCTCCTCTGGCCAGCTGAGCTCTTGCATGGCCTATCAAGGGTCAACAGTCACGGTCTTCCTAGATTTGATGCAAAGAAGACCTCTGTAAGTTGTGACATGAACCCACGCAGATACATGACCTGATTTAATGACGTTGTTGCATCCGCAATGATGCTGGGATATTTGGGGGGGGTGGAGAATAAGATTCTGTGAAAAAGCATTTTTGTCTTCATTTTTAACTAATCTCTATGCCTAAGGTGGGGCTCAAACTTAGGACCCCAAGGTCAAGAGTCCCGAACTCCACTGACTGAGCCAGCCAGGTGTCCCAGCATTTTAGTTTTCAAAATCAAAGTACTACGTCATCACCTCCCCTCCCCACCCCCCGTGTTGGGTATTGCAAAACCCATTTCCAAGTTTATCAGACTGGGAGGACAGTGTCAGGTTTCACGGCCAGAGGGGAGAAACAAACATTCATGGTAGCTTTTTTTTTTTAAAAGATTTTATTTGACAGAGAGAGATTACAAGTAGGCAGAGAGGCAGGCAGAGAGAGGAAGGGAAGCAGGCCCCCTGCTGAGCAGAGAGCCCGCTTTGGGACTCGATCCCAGGACCCTGAGATCATGACCTGAGCCGAAGGCAGCGGCTTAACCCACTGAGCCACCCAGGCGCCCTCATGGTAGCTTTCATAACCATTTCATAATTCTCAGCTTTGTGAGGCAGGTATATTCACAGCCCCATGACACAGACCAGGAAAGTAGAGGGTAGCTGGGTGACATCACTTGCCCAAGGTCGTGCAACCAGTAAGAGGCGGTAAGAGGCCTGGAATTCAAATTCTTGGGTGGCAGCCCCAACCATCTCCCCCAGAGTAGCTGTGCTCACTACTTTCAGTGCAAGCCCTTCCTTCCTCTCCCATAACCCTGTGAATTCTGCCAAGACACCCAGCTACACTGGGTTATAGCAAGAAGGCACAGAGAATTCAACTCAGATACAGGCAGACACTGTAATCTGCATCCAGATAGCCCAAAGATACTGGCCAGTCCTTTAAAAGAATTCTGCCCAACAAGTCCTATTTGCATGGAAAACTGAGTTTGCTGAATGAAACAGAGAACATTGAAATTCAACAGTTCAGTGTTTCCCATAAACACTTGGCTCTGAGACCTTTGTTGGGTAAATGTGGCAACCAGAAAAATTCATCAGTTAACTGACAACATAGACTGAATGCAGTCTGAATAGATTACCTTCTTGAATCTCTATTAAAATGCTGGGAATTCCTCTCAGGTTAGGTAACTATTCTAGGGTTTCCTCTTTCAAAAAGCTTCTGGTCATCCCTTGATATAAGCATGTGTCTAGATTTGAGCTATCGATTTTGAAAAATGCATCGAGCACAATGAGATATTTAGTGCTGCCAGAAATTAATTTTGGCCTTTTTTTTTTTTTAATACATTGGCACGAACCATCCTCCTAGCACTATCCCCACTAGCCAGGCAGTATGTTAAAATTGATTAACAAACACAATGTTTGTGAAAAAGAGTCAACCGCAGGGTAATCAAATGCATTGTTATTTTTTTTTTTTTTAAATCATTTCCTTGGCTCAAAGTACATAATGTCAAATTGGCAAAAATAACCTATCCTCTTGTCCGGCCCACAAACTGAGAAGAAAATTAAACACAGAATTGTTTGTTTCTTGTTTGCATTTCTCAGGGTGTGAAGCATTCATTTTTGAACGCTCAAAACCCCTACACTTTCCATAATGCAAAATTTTTTACCTCCATTCTGATTTAAACCAGGGAACCATGTTTTTTTGTGGAGAAATAACGCGGTCCTATGCTAAGAATCTGAAGTACTAAGGCCTTTAAATTAAGAAAATATAACCTGAGAATATGCCTTAGTTCTCTCAATGCTAATTCTCTCCAGGAAAGAGTTTAACAAGCCAGGGAAATTTGGTCAACCAAGTCAAGGAGAAAATTCCAGCAATGGGTTTTTTTTTTCCTGCTGATTTGCCTTGTTTTCTAGTTCTTTTACTTTTAGGTGCTATTTGTATTTTCAAATACGTGTACTATCAGAAGATGCTTCTGGCGGCCTTAAAAACAATCACGGTTGATGAACAATGTAAATGTTAGACCCTAATTTTTTGTTCGGGCTAGAGAAATAGTACCACTATGTATCTTGCTCTTAAAAGATACTACTCCAGGGGCGCCTGGGTGGCTCAGTGGGTTAAAGCCTCTGCCTTCAGCTCAGGTCATGATCTCAGGGTCCTGGGATCAAGCCCTGCATGGGGCTCTCTGCTCAGTGGGGAGCCTGCTTCCTCCTCTCTCTCTGCCTGCCTCTCTGCCTACTTGTGATCTCTGTCTGTCAAATAAATAAATAAAATCTTAAAAAAAAAGATACTACTCTCCACTAAACAGAAACAACCTAAAAAAGATGGTTTGTTTTTGCATCTTCTTAACATCTCAGAACAAGATGAGCACACTGAAAACCTGTATTTAGCCCTCTGCTGCCAGTTCAAACAGCTTTAAGATAATCCTATTAACTTTAGAATTTCTTTTTGAATAGCTTAAAGAGGGTAGAGCTTAAAATTTGGGGGCTAAAAATGTAACTTAAGTGATCAAACCTAAAGGTTCACGAGAGAGATTTTAAATTTCTGAGAATCTTCAAATGTCTGTGACTCATTTTCTGCTCTAAAAACTTCAATACCCAATGTTTGGGTTTTGAAAGGCAATGGACTTGGCTACAGAAAAGAGTTGACTCTTTCTCCATTTGGTTTTGGTTTGGCTTTTGGTTATTTTTGTTTGTGTTTTCTAGTTTGTTTTATTACAATGCCTTGGCCAGGGTTGTTCTCTCCCTGCTTGTCTGTTTTGTGAGGGCAGAGTTATTATGAAGGACTTTATTTTCTGTCTCCTTCATAGCACTTTTCAAAGGAAGAAAAGAAGCGGGTGGAGGGGAGAGAGGGATTGGAAAACAGCAACCCAAGCCGGTGAACACTGCACCAGAGAGAAACGTTACTGACAAGATAGGAAAGAGCAGGGTTTCCAGATGAATCACTTCATACCAAGGCAGCTTTGCTCCTTTCATTCTGGAATGTGTCCTCACTGGGCATTTGTCCTAAAGATGCCATGGTGGAAAAGGAGCCATGAACAAGCCACGACCACGGGAGTCCACTAGGTAAACGGCAGAGCAGAGTCACCACCCAGCTTTATTGGAAGAGGACTCACCTAGATGGGGACTGAGAGACCAAGGGACAATTAGAAGGGGCTCCACAATTTGAGGATGATGAAGGCCCCCAGGGGAGAAGAGGCAATGAGATAGAAAAAGAGCCAATGGAGAAAAACACATCGTGTGTTCATACGTGAGAGAACATCCAGTTAAAGTTTAGGGAGGGTGGGGTCAGTCTCTAGAGATGAGTCTGCAAAGTTTGTTGAGGGCGCTAGTACGAAGAGTGTGGTACACCAGGCTAAGAAGGGATTTGTGATAAAAATGGATTAGATCTAGCTGGGAAGTTCCAGTGGGGTTACGGGGGAAGCAGTGGAGAAAAAGGAGGAGGATGACAATGGTTTGGGGAAGCCATAGTGATTAATTAAAAGCCATAAATGAGGAGAGCTTGAACCAAGGTCCCCAATGTTGTCAAAGGTAGCAGAGTAATTTAGGAATGAAAATGGTTGAGCTCTGGAGATGCCTAAATGCCCAGGCCAAAGGAAATGAGGGAGGAGTTGAGGAGAATCTAGGTTTCTAGTTTGGGAAGCTGGGAAAAGGTGATCAAACAATGGAGGGGTGGGCGTGGGGGTGAATTAGGGTTAAGACTTTGGGTGGATTGAAGCTCTTGACAAAAAAGGATTCATGAGCCTCCACGGGAGAGCTGAAAGGAGAGGCCAACTTCCTGCTGAAGTCCACTATTCATTCATTCATTCAACAAACACAGAGCATTACTATGTATCAGGCAGGCACTATACTAGGACTTGGGGATATGGCAGTGAACAACACAATAGCTCCTGCCCTTAGGAAGCCTACGGTGCCCTGGATTATTCTGGTGACAGGAATACCCATCATGCACTGAGCACCAGGGCCTACATTAAATACTTTACCTGGATAATTCCACTTATAATCCTTATCACTTTAAGAAGTAGGTACTGTAACTATCCCTATACAATAGGGTCAAATAACCTGAAAAGCTAAAAGCAACACAGCTGGAACACAAGCCGAGGCAACTCCGTGCTAAAGCCCACTTTCTTAACATCTCCCATGTAACCCAGGTGCAAGGAGAGGCTGGACTTTCCAAGGAATGAAAGGGGGGCTGAGAAAAGCTTTGCCACCTTCTGAAAAAACAAAACAACAATAAACCAGCCATTCCTGAGTCCTGTGCCAGTTCTCCAGATACCCCAGGCCAGGGTGCAGCTAGGCTCCCTGGGGAGTTCTATTTGCCCAAATCTGGTGCTCAGTCCTGGGTTCAGGGGGGTCCTTCACTGGAAGCATGTTGAGCCTCTTTTCAACCTCTCACACCCCTCCAAATCTCCATGCTAATTCCCTATCACTGACAGCTTCCATCACTTCTGCCAACGAATGCAGTTCGTGCTTGGAAAAAAAAATCTTTAACTCCATGGACATTAATAATTAACATCCATACCACAAAACTTGTAATATCAGTTTGCTGAAATAGTCACCAGTAAGTATGTAATTCTTCTTTAAAGGGTGTCTTCTATTATTATTATTTTAGAGTGCAATTTAGTCATCAAAGGTTTACTCAGCCTCATGTTTATAAATTATACAGGGCAGGGATTTAACTCTTCTGGACCTACCTGTTCTGAAAAGAGGGAGGGTCATAACCCTGTTGTCACACCAGGCACCTGCCTTGAAAAGGAGATGATTTGTGAACTTGAAGTTCCTTACCACTTCTAGAAATCCAGGGTAAATATAGAGATTTCATTTTATGATGCAATCAGAGGAATAACCAGATAGTTGCCTGCCACAAAGAGACATTGGCTTTAGTCCTCCTGAAGGCTGTTTGGAAACTACAAGTTCATCTTTTTAATCTTGTCTTTTTTTTTTTTTTAAGATTTTATTTATTACTTCACAGAGAGAGACACAGCGAGAGAGGGAGCACGAGCAGAAGGAGTGGGAGAGGGAGAAGCAGGCTTCCCGCTGAGCAGGATGCCAGACGCTGGGCTTGATCCCAGCACCCTGGGATCATGACCTGAGCTGAAGGCAGATGCTTAACGACTGAACCACCCAGGCGCCCCCAGAATCTTGTCTTGATTGTATGACATGAGAATAGTGTCTTTCTGATTCATCTGTATAATACTTTTTTTTTTAAAAGATTTTATTCATTTATTTGACAGAGATCACAAGTAGGCAGAGAGGCAGGCTGAGAGAGAGGGGGAAGCAGGCTCCCCATGAGCAGAGAGCCCGATGCGAGGCTCCATCCCAGGATCCTGGGATCCTGACCTGAGCTGAAGGCAGAGGCTTTAACCCACTAAGCCACCCAGGCGCCCTTGTAATACTGTTTTTTCATTGTGGTGGTTACTTTTGTTGAAAGGGAAGGGTTACTGCTTTAGATAAATAAGAGCAAAACAGAAACAAAACAAAACAAGACACCTCATGCAGTGGCTACAAACTCCAAGTCCTGATTTACGTTGTTTACATGCCTAGGGAAATGGCTACCAATCAAATTCATTGGGGATTAGGAACCCAGGCCTTGACGTAAAAGTGTATAACCTTTTCATGCAATCCTCAAGTTCTAGCATCCCAAGAAATTTCTGCCATCACAATGAAAGGAGTGGGGGAGGGGTAGCAGGTGTTTTCCTTTCTTGCCTTCTCCGTTTGAAAAGGGCAATGTTTTCAGGTGGGCTGCTCCTATGGAGTGAGGCCGAACCCGCCAGCCCGAGGGAGGGTCGGGTTTTCCCTGCTAAAGCAGCGCACACACACCCCTCCCCGCAGGCCCTGGCCAAAGGATGGAAGTCATATTCAAAGGCGTCCAACTCTCTGGACCTAGAAGGATTCCTGTCGTTGGCAGAGGGGGCACAGCGGATTCACTCGGGATGAGATGCATTCCAAGAATGCTGCTGTGGTCGGCAAGAAGTGGAAAACTAGGGGATAACAAATACTCTGAGTAAACCTAATAGGTACCAGAATCGCAGAACTCAAATAACAGGTGACAACGACTTAAAGTACGACGCAACAACTAGAGAGCTCTGTGAAAGTAAGCGAATACTCCGCCCCGTGTTGGGGCTTCGACCCTTTTCCTCCTCCCCTTGTCTTTCCCGGGATCGACAGCGTTTACTGGTGAGGCGGCTCCGTGGAGAGGGCGGGTGGAGCCCGGCTCTGCGCGCCTCAATCCAAACCAAACACTTCGCAAGCCTACGTTTAACAGGCGATACCGAACACCACACTCACGTTCGGGGGGGGGGGCAGTTTGCAGAGATGAGGGCGAAAACATTTCCCGGCTGGAAAATTACTGATCACTAACTAAGGCGACTGTGGGGGTGGGGAGGCAACGTTATAAGGCTGAAATAACGATCGCCGTTTCCTCTTCTCTTCCCGGTGGGCAGGAACGGCTGCCGCGAGCTCGTTGTGCCCTTTTCGGGAACCGGGGTCCCCCCGCACCGCTCCACTTCCTGACACGTGGCCACTTTCCAGCTAAGCGCCTCTCGGTGGGCTTGACCGTTCGGAACCTGAGCCAAGGGAGAGAACTCCCCGTCCGACCTTTACCTCGCCGTTTCACCTCTTTATGACTCAGTTTGCCCATCCATAAAGTGGAACGGAGGGTGCGGGCTTGCGCCCTTGAGATTCTCGGGTGGAAAGGTGTCTGCGCCTCACGGCCCCTATGCCTTCTCCACCCCACAATCAATATTAAGCCCTTTCACTCCCTTTCTGGCTCCCCGAAATATCAAAACCATAACTCCGCTTCCCGCTCCAACCTCTTTCCACCCTTTCAGGCCTTTTCTGGCTCCCAGTTCCGTCACAGTGCTGGGCACCCACCTTTCCTTGCCTCCCACCCCCATGCCACCCGGCCGGAGAACCTACGAAAAACCCCGCGAAGCCAAGCCAAGAGCCCGCACTGGCACTCCGAGACCAGCGCCCGGCTGCTGCGTGTGCCGGGGAGGGACGGAAAGCTCAGTGAGTCACGCGGATAATCGCGCTTTCCTCTAGCGCCCAGAGTGCGCCGCAAGCACGGACCCGAGCGGGGGTGGGGGAGCGGAACCGACCCCTCAACCCCTACCAGACTCCTCCGCCACGGGCTTCGAACCCCCGGAGCGGACCACCGCGACGCAGACGGCCCCGGTCGCAGAGCGACCGGACGTGCGCTCAGTACGCACCGCCCCGCACCGGGACAGCCGCCGCCGCCGCCGCCGGGGCCGCCACCGCCGGCGTCAGCGCGGCTCCTGCTCGCCAGCTGCCGGGCTGGCGTCACGGCTCGGCCGGGCCCCGCCCGCGCCCCTCCCTCCCCCCCGCCCCCACGTGCGCCGAGTTTGTTTATTTAGCTGCCATGGCAACGCGCGGGGGGGCCGTAGGAGGGAGGGGAGAAGAAAGGGAGGGGGCGGGGCCTGGCGGCGGGCCGCGGCGTACAGCGGGTAGGAGGCGGGGGTAGGGCGGGAGCCGAGAAGTTAAGTAAGGAGCGCGCGGCGGCCGCCGGCAGTTCCCCGGCCCGAGACAGCAAGCGCGGCTGCGGGCGCGCGGGGAGCAGAGGCGGTGGCGGGCGGCGGCGGCACCGGGAGCCGCCAAGTGCCCCTCCCCGCCCCTCCGGCCCCCCACCCACCCACCCGCCCGCGGCCAGCGCCCATGGCCGCGCGCGCCCCGCGCAGTCCCCCGGACTCCGCACACCGCGCCGCCGCCCAGTCCGCAGATCCGCGCCGCTGCGGCCAGTCTCACCTGGCGGCGCCGCCCGCCCGCCAACCCGGCCACAGCCCCAGCGCCCACGGCGACAGCCGCGGCGACCGCGACAGTGGTGGAGGACGCTGCTGAGTTGAAGAGCGCAGTTCGGCCACCGGACCTACTTACCGCCTTGCGCTTTGCTCATCGTCTGTTTTTACGAGTTTACAACTTTTAAGAACTCTCGTGTACAAAGGAACTTTTCTTAAAAAGGCATCTCCCGTTTATATTTAATCCAAAGAAGGATTTCGGGCAATTTTGGGCTTTTGGTTTTGGCTTCGTTTCTAAGTTTTTTTTTTTTTTTTCCTCCTAATTTTGGGGTTTGGGTACCCCCACTGCTTTGAACTCCCGAGGACCTTCTGGGCCCCCACATTAATGAGGTAGGTGTAGCGTGGGGCGCGGAGTGGGGGGTGGTGAAGTCCGGTGGGACGCGCCGGAGCGGCGGTCGAGAGTGGCCCCCTGACTCCTGCCTCTGCCCCGCCCGGCCCGCAGGCAGCCACCTGGCGAGTCTGACATGGCTGTCAGCGACGCACTGCTCCCGTCCTTCTCGACGTTCGCGTCCGGCCCCGCGGGAAGGGAGAAGACACTGCGTCCGGCAGGTGCCCCGAATAACGTGAGTACTGTCCGGAGAGGTCGGCAGCGTCCAGTGGCCTTATGTGGGTGGGGTAGGGACGGGCGGAGCCCAGGGGTCTTCGAGACCCATCCGGCGGAGGGAAGGAGTGGCCCCGCAGTCGTCTTACGATGGTTTCCGTGTCTGTAGCTCGGTTGTACATGCGTGTGGTCCGGACGCTGGGGAGCCGCCGGGGGCGCACACCCGGTGCACACGTCTTGTAACTCGCAGGCTGCAGGGCTGGCGCGGGGGCCACCCGGCGGGAGGTTGGATGGGTCCCTGGACACTGGCTTGGGCCGGAGTGAGCTTGGCGCGTAGGCGTACCCGTGGCGAGGGCGCATAGGGAGATCCTCGGTGTCCCAATTCCAAGGGTGGCTGGAGCGTCCCTGGGATCTGGCTGGGGAAGCACCGGAGCTGCCCAGCCGCGGCGCCTGCTCTCACGCAATCGGGCAGACACCGTATTCTCCAAACCGACGCACCGCGCCTCTCCGGCCCGGGGATGGGCCGAGATCGCAGCACTGGCACCTGGAGCCTGCCGGCGCTTCGTGTCTTTCTCGTCCCGGTGCCTGGGCGGTATAGGCGCGGGCAGGGTCGCCAGTACGTGGTATGGCAGCAGGAGACCAGTACCGACGGTTTCTCTCCCCCGTCCTATACCCGCAGCGCTGGCGGGAGGAGCTCTCCCACATGAAGCGACTTCCCCCCGTGCTTCCCGGCCGCCCCTACGACCTGGCGGCGGCGACCGTGGCCACCGACCTGGAAAGCGGCGGAGTCGGCGCGGCCTGTGGCGGCACCAATCCTGCTCTCCTACCTCGGAGGGAGACGGAGGAGTTCAACGATCTCTTGGACCTGGACTTTATCCTCTCCAATTCGCTGTCCCATCCGGAGTCAGTGGCCGCCACCGTGTCCTCGTCGGCGTCAGCGTCGTCATCGTCCTCCCCATCGAGCAGCGGTCCTGCCAGCGCGCCCTCCACCTGCAGCTTCAGTTATCCGATCCGGCCCGGAGGGGACCCGGGCGTGACGCCGGGCAGCACTGGCGGCGGCGGTCTCCTCTATGGCCGGGAGTCTGTGCCGCCTCCCACAGCTCCCTTCAACCTGGCGGACATCAACGACGTGAGCCCCTCGGGCGGCTTCGTAGCTGAGCTCCTTCGGCCCGAATTGGACCCAGTGTACATCCCGCCGCAGCAGCCGCAGCCGCCAGGTGGCGGGCTGATGGGCAAGTTTGTGTTGAAGGCGTCGCTGAGTGCCCCTGGCAGCGAGTACGGCAGCCCGTCGGTCATCAGTGTTAGCAAAGGCAGCCCGGATGGCAGCCACCCCGTCGTGGTGGCGCCCTACAGCGGCGGGCCTCCGCGCATGTGCCCCAAAATAAAGCAGGAGGCAGTCTCGTCGTGCACGGTCGGTCGGCCCCTAGAGGCCCACTTGGGCACTGGACCCCCTCTCAGTAATGGCCACCGACCACCAGGACACGACTTCCCTTTGGGGCGGCAGCTCCCCAACAGGACTACCCCCACCCTGGGTGCCGAGGAACTGCTGAGCAGCAGGGACTGTCATCCTGCCCTATCGCTCCCCCCGGGGTTTCATCCCCACCCGGGACCCAACTACCCACCCTTTTTGCCAGACCAGATGCAGCCACAGGTCCCACCGCTGCATTACCAAGGTCAGTCCTGGGGATTCATAGCTCGGGCTGGGGACGCCTGCCTGTGCCAGCCCTCCGGGGAGCAGGGGATGATGCTGACCCCACCTTCTTCACCCCTAGAGCTCATGCCTCCTGGTTCCTGCATGCCGGAAGAGCCGAAACCAAAGAGGGGGAGAAGATCGTGGCCCCGGAAAAGGACCGCCACTCACACATGTGATTACGCAGGCTGCGGTAAAACCTACACGAAGAGTTCTCATCTCAAGGCACACCTGCGAACCCACACAGGTAAGGAGAACAGAAACTGCGGGGGGAGGGGTTGGTCCTGCAGCCCCATTGGTTAACCGTGGACATTTCTCAGGGCCTCCCTTGGAGATGTGGGGCAGTCTATCTCCTCCATCTCTTGGATCAGAGGCGAGAACAGCAAACCAAACCCGGCGCCTCCTTTTTTGCCCAAGAGCCTTTTGCTTGATGGATGGTATCAGTGCTTGAATATGCAGTTCTGTTAGGTTTCTGAAAGGCAGGGAGATTCCAGGCTGTTTGTGGGCCTCTCCTTGTTTGAGCAAAGCATTGGCCTTGTAATCAAGAAATTATTACACTTCGGGGACGCCTGGCTGGCACAAATCTTGATCCCGAGGTTGTGGGGTCCTACCCCAGGTTGGGTGTAGAGATACTTAAAAATAAAATCTTACAAGAAATTACACTTTGCAGTTTAAAAGTAAGTTAGGTCTTGTTACTAGTTTTTAATTTTTAGGCAGTTTTCACTGGTTGTTCCCAAATTTCATACTGCTTTTTATTTTTGGTTGTAGCCTTGGTAAGTAGGTTTTACTTGAATTTCAAGAATTAAGCGGTTGTGATGGCTAAGATTGTGGTTTAAGATGGTCACTTGCAGAGAATTTTCTATGTCGTTTAAGTGTAGGTACATAAGGTCATTTTAGGGTAGACTGAGGAAAATAATAGAAATGCTGATGCAGAAAAAGTAGTTGCCGGTGGCGTTTTCAACCCAGTTGTAGTGGGCTATAGGATGTGAGTGAGTGGTTGGGTGGGGGGGAGAGACTAACGAGCAGACAATGTCTATTCCACCACCGTGATACTTGGCCTTAAGAGAATGAAAATGTTAGCAATATAGAAGTGTAGGTCTGTTCCTTAAACAAAAACACAGAAAAAACCCCAAAGAATATTTAGGTTTAATATTCCAATTTATGATCTGAAATTGAATGTGCCCTTGAATTGGTCTAAAAACTCCCCTGGCTTCTTTCAGAGTGGGATGTTTGCGGGGGAGTTGGTTTGACATTCAGGCTCCAGTTTGGTCATTTCTGTGTTAGGTATGGATGGCTTCACCGGGTTTCTTTTCCTCTGCCAGGTGAGAAACCCTACCACTGTGACTGGGACGGCTGTGGGTGGAAATTTGCCCGCTCTGATGAACTGACCAGGCACTATCGCAAACACACCGGGCACCGCCCCTTCCAGTGCCAGAAGTGCGACCGGGCCTTCTCCAGGTCGGACCACCTAGCCTTACACATGAAGAGGCACTTTTAAATCCCCAAACAGTGGATATGACCCACACTGCCAGAAGAGAGAATTCAGTATTTTTTTTTTAATCTTTCACACTGTCTCTCCCCCAACTCGGGGTGGGGAGGGAGGGGAGAATCCCAGCTGGAAAGCACTACAATCATGGTCAAGTTCCCAACAAGCCAACTTGTGAATGGATAATCAGGAGACACAAGGAAACCAGAAGACAAATCAAAGAACAGATAATGGGGTCTGTGACTGGATCTTCTATCATTCCATTGCTAAAGCCAACTTGAATATTCCTGGACTTACAAAAACACCAAGGGGGTGACTGGAAGGTGTGGATATCAGGGTATAAATTAGATCCATGAGTTGGGGGGGGAGGGAAGACCAGAATTCCCTTGAATTGTGTTCGAAGCAGTATAAGCATAAAGATCACCTTGTATTCTCTTTGCCT
Source organism: Mustela erminea (assembly GCF_009829155.1). Lineage (NCBI taxonomy): Eukaryota > Metazoa > Chordata > Mammalia > Carnivora > Mustelidae > Mustela > Mustela erminea. Next base: position 24,773,196 of record NC_045625.1, read on the forward strand.
TCTAAAAAGCCATTATTATGATATTTAGAAGAAGAGGAAGAAATTCAGGTACAGAAAATGTGTTTTTAATAACCTAAACGATGGTGCTTGGTGAGTCTTGGTTCTAAAGGTACCAAATGAGGAAGCCAAAGTTCTCAAACTGCTGCATACTTTGACAAGGAAAATCTATTTTTGTCTTCCGATCTACATTTATGACCTAAGTCAGGTAAATATGCCTGGTTTACTTCTTTAACATTTTTATGCAGACAGTCTGTTATGCACTGTGGTTTCAGATGTGCAATAATTTGTACAATGGTTTATTCCCAAGTATGCCTTAAGCAGAACAAATGTTTTTTTTCTATATAGTTCCTTGCCTTAATAAATATGTAATATAAATTTAAGCAAACTTCTATTTTGTATATTTGTAAACTACAAAGTAAAAAATGAACATTTTGTGGAGTTTGTATTTTGCATACTCAAGGTGAGAATTAAGTTTTAAATAAACCTATAATATTTTATCTGAATATTGCTTTTGTTCTGTTCCTCCTCTGGAAAAAGCATGTCCTAGCAATTTCAGTTTAAACACAGGCGGGCATGGGAAAGGCACACTGAAAGGCCAAACTTCATCTCCAGAGATTAAAGGTAAAGGAGGATGTTTTTAAGGCTAGTTTTACTATGAGAACTATTTAAGTTGTGAGGCTGGAACCTATTGGAAATCACAGAAGTAAACTTGACCTGGTTCAGGTTGCTCTTTGTGTAAAAAGTACACGAAAGCAATTTCCTTACCTGAACATGAATTTCCAGGTAGAAACCAACCACCCTGTCATTCTTCAATATGCTCAATTTTTAATAGGAAAGTATTCATAAAATTCGTTTCATATTTTAAAAGATCCTTATGGTTTCTCTTCAAAATTAAATGAAAATATAAAAACCTTTCAGGGACCCGGCCTTGCACTCAGAACAATTTGAGGAACAAAAGAAACTTCCCACTGCAGAGAACCCTAAGAACATAGTTCCACAGTGCCCTCCTGAGGATTAAAGGATTCATTTATGCTTCGTGTGTGTTACAGATAGAGTAGTTACAGTCCTCAAGAGATTAGAACAAAATTTTCTGGCAGAATGTTTTAAAATTTCATCTGTCCTCTCTGCAAACTCAGCGGACTGAAATGCATTAATTAGAAAGTACTCAGTCGCAAACTTACGGGCGTAAAGTTTAAGTACATCTTTAAGTGGTTTTGTAAGCTGGTCGCATATTTCTGATGTTACTCAGCTTTAAAACTGCACAGACCCTTTTTTGAGAGTACACAAGAGTTTGACTTCTGTTTGTGAAGGTTACAAAATGGAAGCATTTGTGACCCTTGTTGGCACTTGGATAAATTTTGTTACGGTGATGAGAGTGACCAACATCGTTAAGCAAACAAGCTGACACCTCCTTTAGGCTGCTTATCAACTATCCAGTATACGTTGTGTCCAAAATGTGGGTGCATCTTACAAATAGAAAATTAAGAGGCTTATGGTGGATCAACATGAAGTAGTACTTTCCTTGGCTTTTAAGAGTCCAGCAAGATTGGAAAAACACAGCACGTGTCTTAGCTTAAAAGAAAACAGGTGCATCGATAGGATGGAATTTTATGTGGCAAAGAACATACTCAAAGCATATTTAATGACAACGGAAAAATGCTCATGGTATGTTAAGTGGAAAAAGCAGGTCCTGGGAGTATAAACTATGATTCCTAATTGTATAAGTTAGTGTATGTGCATTGAAGGAGAGAGGGAAGCACCAGAAACTTTAAAGAGGAAGGACTGGAAGGAAATAGCAAATACTAACACTGGCTTTCTCCATTTTAGATTTTCTAGTTTCCTGTAGTTTCTACAGTTTCTCTTTAACCTGGGAAAACGTTTTAAGAATGCAGGTGCAAATAGTATGCTTGATTTTTAAAAGCAGTTAAAGGCATTTAATAAACAAGAAGCCTGGAACGCATTTCTCTGTTACATTGTGGTGGTTGCTTTTCTAATCCACTTTTCTCTTAACACACACACTTCTGGCACTTGGTTGTGTATGAAAAGTGTTTACTGAATGGCTGATAACCATCTTTGTGTTCACTAAGTGCTTATTACCTCAAATCGGAGAAACATCCCCAAATACCATAACATAATAAATTAAAATGTTTCTGATGTCCCTGGGAAACATCACTTGCGTTGACGTTTTCTAGCCTGAGAAAGCAAGCTTCAGTATCTAGATTTTCTGAAAATGGCGCAGGACAAAACTATTTAACATGCACACACACACACAAAAACAAAACTATTTACTCTCGTACCTATCAGTTCTGAGTGCCGAGATGTCCTGTCATTACCACATTACAGAGCCGTTTATACTGTATAATAAAGAGCACCTAACAATTGAGATGCCTGCTTATTACATTTTCTTATGACATTTAATTTTATATGTCCTAGATTTTAACTTGTGCGCACGCGCACACACACACAAAAGATGAACAATGGTGTTTCCAACACATCAACAGATCTTTTCAGTCTATCTCTTTTTTGTCCAGCGAAATGTCACTTCCGGCAAAATAACGCTCCCTGGAAACCTGCTTAACTCCCTATCATCAATTCTGTTTCAGTTTGTTAGAACAAGAACCTTCACCATCTCAAATAGGATGGTCAAAGGGAATAATTTTTTTTTCCAAACAAAGACTGTTCAATTTTTAGAAACATGTAACATTTCGTATTTGGAGATTAACAATTTTTTTTAAAGATTTTATTTATTTGACAGAAATCACGTAGACGGAGAGGCAGGCAGAGAGAGAGAGAGAAGCAGGCTCCCTGCTGAGCAGAGAGCCCGATGTTGGACTCGATCCCAGGACCCTGAGATCATGACCTGAGCCGAAGGCAGCGGCTTAACCCACCGAGCCACCCAGGCGCCCCTGGAGATTAACAATTTTTACATGTAATTTCTTTACATGGGAGAAAGCCCAGGTGAGGCACTCCTTTTGCCACAGAAGCAGATCCACAGGAAAACTATTAAAAGATAAGCAGGGATGGTACCTGTTTGATTTTGATATACGGGAGTATCTAAATTCAGCAGCCACCTGTTCTATTGTATGCTCCGGCTTCTGAGGCCCCATTCAATACGCCACCACACATACCTAAGTGAATTTGTAGTCCGTATTCTAGTTTCTGTCCCCCTTCCTCCTCTCTTAAACACACATAGACACCAACCTTTTCAGTTTATGTATTCCATTCTTCTCTCATTTTACTTTTTTTTTTAAAATATTTTATTTATTTATTTGACAGAGATCACAAGTAGGCAGAGAGGCAGGCAGAGAGAGGAGGAAGCAGGCTCCCCACTGAGCAGAGAGCCCGATGTGGGGCTCGATCCCAGGACCCTGAGATCATGACCTGAGCCGAAGGCGGAGGCCTTAACCCACTGAGCCACCCAGGTGCCCCTCATTTTACTTTTTATATACTTTATGTATTCCATTTCTTCATATAGTGCCTTCTAGAGGCTAGTGTATAGTGACATGTTTTTTGTTTTTTGTTTTAATATTTTATTTATTTGTCAGAGAACACAAGCAGGGAGAGCGGCAAAGGGAAAGGGAGAAGCACGCTCCGGGCTGAGCAGGGAGCCTGATGTGGGACTCAATCCCAGTCCTGGGATCATGACCTGAGCCGAAGGCAGAGGCTTCACTGACTAAGCCACCGAGGCGCCCATAGTGACATGTTTTTATAGCGCTAAACTGAATCTTTGGTTCCTAAAGTTTGTTTATGAAACCATCATTCGCTGTTCACATGCAGTCATTCAATCATTTTTCATATAAAACTACCAAGAGCTCTCTACCTGATGAATGCTGTGGAATGTATCACGGAATGTTCTGCCTGTGAAAATGCAAAGGAACTACTGTTACAATCAGAATGCTCTATGAAAATAAAGCCTTTTTTTTTTTTTCATATTAAGTGAAACTAAAACGAAAGTTGGAAACCAACACCCTTTGGAAGCCTTTACCTTAGAACAAAAAAGTAAATCTTGAGTAAATTTCTTACCATCTCCTGAAAAACAAATATTCTTAAACTCTGAGGAAGGTACCTAGAGCTTCAATGCCCTGGCTGTGGTCAAAACAAGGAGGAAACCAACCGCTGTCATATTAGCATAAACACAGAAACTCTTTCGGGCTAATATCTAGAAGGCTCCCAGAGCCAGTTAGCTTAGCTGGGCAGGAGGAGGGTGCCTAGGGTAGGAGCGTCAATCAGACTGCTTCTCTGGCATCACGTACGTGGGGAGTCCACCTTTTTTAATTGTTTTCCACGATACCATTGATGTAACACTTTCGAATCGCTTTGGTCTTCTCTGGCACCCTAGACAACTCAGCATGTTGCCACCTGCCCTCCTGAAAGTCCTCCACTTGTTCTTAAAGGAAAAGGAGGAAATAAATACAAACGCAACTTCATAACCGCGGAAAGTAACTTCCCATTTCCGGGATCCTTTTCACATCTGACTGCACCTAGCACAGCATTTTTCACTCCTACTGCACAATAATTATAATGATACCCTAAAGTGGGAGGACCATTTGTCATCCTTTTATGTTTCATGTCCATCGTATGCGATCCTCTAAACAGAGCAAAAGACGAGAATAGCTCTTTATGTAGACATAGGTAGGTAGGTAGATAGACTGATTGATGGATGGGCCCTCAGGTGGAGGTTTGGCAATGATCTAAAGTCACTGAGGGCAAGCAGTCAAACCTGTCCAGCCCAGGGGGGGTTGAGTAGGATTCTAAAACCCATGTCACCTATGCTATTTAGATTTGTACTCACTGGCATTGAATCAGCAGGTTACTGAACGGTGGCTGAACCCCTGAGACACTCAGATGCTGTATTCTGCATACCCACTTAGAAGCTAAAACGGGAAAAAAAACCCCAACTAAAATTGGTAAAGAAAACTTTACAGAGATACTGAAGGAACTCTAGATACACTCGCTGAAAGCTAGGGAGGAAAATGAATCTGTGTTAGCCAAGGGCAGAGTCCCTTAGACACGACAGATGGAAGGGACTATTTCAGGAAGCATGTGTCCTGTCTGATCAGGTCACTGTTCGCTGGTGTATAGTAACCCCTTCCTTCTGCATACCCCGGTGACCCCTCTGAAGCCTGTACACTCTCCTTACCTCAGTAGATCCTCACAACAAAGGAGGAGTGGGAGTTCCCTCTCCCACCTCCACTTTATGAAAGGGGAAACTGAGGTTCCCTTTACAAGTTAGTGTTTGATTTTTGTTTCTCATTCTCGTTGACATACTCAAAGCATTTTTCTCCTGATAGTTCCATCTTCAGTCTGCTGGGCAGGTAAGGTTACATGCAAAATGGATATACCCCAATTTAGAAGGATTTGCTGATATCCAGGTTCTTCCAATAAATCCTCTAAAAAGTCAAAAAAACCCAGACATTCTGTCTTCCAACCAATGTACTATTTCGAGGTAGTCTGACAGGGAAGCCCGAGTTTCCCGCAGATGTTTCTTAAGCTGGTCTCTACACCCAGAGCAAAATCTATACTTTGAGTTGGAGGTGGATGAAAAAGTTCCTGTTTTGATCCCCAGTCCTGGCCTAGCACATGGCTCTCCTGTTCAAACAGATCTGGCCACCCTGTCCCCTACTCCTTAATGTCCTATGGTCCCCAGTTCCTGGTGGATAAAGATTTAACATGGTCAGCCTTCCAACTGTGGCCACTACCTAGTGTCCAGTATTTTCTTCTTAAATATCCAATCACTCCTTCATTGTACCGGCTGTGCTAACCTACTCTTGACCCCCAATGCAGATGTGGGTCTTTGCTTGCAGATGTGGGTCTCCAATGCTTCTGGAAAAACCCATAGTCCCCTGACAAGCTCCTATTTAACCTTCAAAGCCCAGCTTTTATTAAAAATCTCCTTCATTTCAATCGATCTAGATCTTTCATTAAACTCTTACCCTCACATATTACAAGGTTTTATGAGTCTGGCTCCTCCAACAGAAATGAGTTTCCTGGAGGGCACTGGAAGCTTCCCTTATTTGCCCTTGAATACCCAGAATTACTGGATTTAATTGAAAAAAAAAAAAATCAATCGGTTATGGAATAGTTAGCCCCCAGACCTGGCATCTCTTTTCAGAGGACTCCTTCTTGCCAGGTGAATTTCTGCTTTGATTCTGGAAAGAATTTTGTTCATTTAGGGTTTTTTTTGTGATTTGGGGGAGGCAGATGGGTGTCAGGAGACCCACAGGAAACAAGGGATCACTGGACATGATGGCCTTCAGGAAGCCAGAATTTGGAAACAGTTCCCAAAAAGGCAATGTTTTATCCTTACCCTTGGAGGTCTACTGTGCCTCTTTTCAAGAACAAAATTCTAAGTGTCCTGTATACCTATGACAATGAAGTATTCTTTGTGTGTGTGTTTTTTGTTCGTTTGTTTGTTTTAAATCACACTTTCAAAGCCTAACAAAGGGATGCCTGGGTGCCTCAGTAGGTTAAGCATCTGCCTTGGTCTCATGATCTCAGGCTCCTGGGATGAATCCCACATCAGCCTCCTTGCTCAGCAGGGAGCCTGCTTCTTCCTCTGCCTGCCGCTCCCCCTGCCTGTTCCCTACCCCTTCCTCCCCCAACCTTGCACTCTCTCTGGCAAATGAATAAAATCTTTAAAAATAAATATAAAGAAAGAAAAAGAAAGAAAGAAAGAAAAAGAAAGACAGACAGACAGACAGGCTTAACAAAGACACTTTACAGGATCTTGGGTGAGCCTGTCCATCCGAATAAGGGAGGGTCAACCTCTGGTGGCTGTGAAACCACCACCCACCTGGTTTGCAGCTCTTCAAGCTTGAACTCTCCTTCCTGCTTGCATGACAGCAGTTTTCTGACTTTTGAACATGTCTAAGTAAACTGAATCTAAAAAATCCTGCAGGAAGTTGTCAAAGTGCCTCCTCTCAGCCTCACAGAGGAATGGGGAACAGACTGCAAACTCTTAACACTAGAAACTAACATAGATTTTGAAATAAATAAATATATAAATAAAATTCCATGGACTTTCTGAGCTGGAAAGTGTCTTCAAGACCATTCCACTCCAGGAGAAAATGGAGGACCATCTAAAAAGCTAGGCTTGCCCAAGGTCACATCAAGTTCAGATCAGAACACCAAGCACTAATGACCTCATTTGGGGTTAACAGGCCAGCAGCTGAAGGCTGTATCCTGAGGACCCAAGGGAAACTTAGAGGGGCATAAAGAATTTTTAAAACACCATGCAAAAAGGATGGTTTTATTTTATTTTTTTTATTATCTTTTTAAAGATTTTTATTTATTTATTTGACAGATCACAAGTAGGCAGAGAGGCGGGGGTGGGGGGGAGCAGGCTCCCCACTGAGCAGAGAGCCCCATGCGGGGGCTTGATCCCAGGACCCCGGGATCATGACCTGAGCTGAAGGCAGAGGCTTTAACCCACTGAGTCACCCAGGGGCCCCAAAAAGGATGGTTTAAAAGGAAAGTTCTGGTGCTCGCTTTGGCAGCCCATATATTAGAACTGGAACAACACAGGGAAGATTAGCAGGGCCCCCTTGTGTGAGGAGGACATACAAATTTTCGAAGTGTTCCATATAATAAGGGGGGGGGGGAGACAGGAAGAAAGGGAAAATAACCCAGAGGGAATAAAAAACAACATTCTCAGTGTCACATTGTGAGCTGAGGTCCAAATAAGTATTTGATTGCTCTCTCTAGTACTTCTGTTAGTGTTGTGCTGTCAGCCCGCTGAGTCAGGTACTATAATACTAACCCCTGTTTCCTTCTACAGAGGAACATAGGAGCCATTCCACAGAAGTGTTAATATATACTTCTGGCTTTGTTCTGCTTCTTTCTTTTCTCCTGCAATTCCGTTCAAACATATATAATCTGCTCAGAGACCTACTTGACCAGCCACTGGTGCAAAGGGCAGGGGAGCCAAAGGTGAATAAGAAAATAAAAATACGCAAGTCTGCAGATATTTTTCCTCCTGGTAGAACTGCCCCACAGGGGGTATAAAATGTGACTGCAGTGAAAAACCAGCCTCCTAGCCAGTAAAAATTGTTTACCTCTCTTAGAAAGTGATTGGATAGTTCTTTGACAGATTCAACCACATGAACTACAATGACATACACCATTTCCCCCCCCCACAATTTTCTTGATTGCTTATTGTTCTGGATACATCCAACTTGTTTATCAGGTGCATGCTAAAGCATGTTAAAACGTGTTATTCAGGTTTAGCATGAACGTCTCAGCCTTATTCAACAAAATATTTCGATCTTCTGTTGGAATTAATGATACAGACAAAATGAAACTTAATCTGCAAACCAAGACACCTTTCCATGGTTTTGGAGATTGTATATCTAGACGGGGGGGACAACCTGATTTTGTATTAGGCACAATTAACTTTATAGCTAGGGAGTGTAACTGACATCTAAGGCTCTTTTGGTGCCAAAGCTTGTAGAAACAGAGGAGTCTTTGCCTAAGGGATTCTTTGCATTAAAGACTTTGTTAGGCAAAGCCACTCTGGCACGGGAGTCTGATTTGCAATTTGTGCCTTTGTAAAAGGATTAGAAGATCCCTATTGTTTAATTTTTGGATCTCAATTTGCATTTGGAAATGTGTGACCTCTTCAGAGTTCTTCATTTTCATTTTCTTGTCCTGATACACAATCGATACTGTATGTTAAAAAAATCGATAAAACTGCTTAGCCAAAGTTTGCACTGATTAAGGGAGTGTAATAGATTGATTTTCTCTCTGAATGGTGGAGTCTACTTGGGCTCCAGCAATACTGATGGAGTAATCAATCTATTTAGGAACTGACAAGTAATTCATAGGGTATAGGTACACACATATTTCACTTATTTCCTTAATCAGAATGCACGGGCACTTTGTTTAAAAACAACCAACCAAAAAAGAAAGCACTACGGTGGTCCAATCGGACACTGGGTCTACAAAAGGAAATAACAAGAAAAAAAAAATCCTCTGACCGCCTCAGGACACATTTGAACACTTCTGTCCAATGTCTCCCTTTATAAATAAAGGTTAGAGAAAAATTATTTTAGGTTTGTGATAACAATACTCTCTGCTGTACACACTATTTAATTACCTGTCCCTTGGTAAACAACTTTTAACTAATATTTGCTTTGACAATATTCCCAGATTGGCAACATAAAACCTAGAATAGAAACTGCGTGAGGAGGGACGATTTCTTGGACTGTGGGTTTAGGACGCGTGGTTTATTTGTTTGTTTTCTTTTTAACTCTTTAGTTTCTTGCTCCTTTATCATCACTGACCGCAGGAGAACATTTCTTGTGTGTCAGGATGAATGTGCTTGGCACCGGGACTTGGAATTGTTGACTGTATGAGCTGGAGGTTGATGAAAAGTATTCACATTCATAGAGCACCGATGATATGTCCAGAATTTTGCTAGATGTTTAAGAATTTGTTATCACATCCATTTTGTAGTGGGCAAGACTGAGGCCCACGGGAGTCAAGTGACTTGCCCAAGGTCATACCCTCCCCTGTGATCAGAACCCAGGTCAACCTGGCTCCTAGTCCCAGGCTCTTTCTGCCACATCACAACTGTCTCCCAGATAAAGTAAAGCTAATTTCATTTGAAGGATTATCTGCTCCTCACCTCCTTGGAATGTGCTTATTTTTTAATCTAAACAGGGGATATGTTTGGTGCACAGGAATCTACATGGACAAGACTGACCTAACCCATCCCTCTTGCTAATAGAAACAAGTAATCTTATTTGTCATTCTATTAAAAATACACCGCATTCCTCTATGATCCAGTTTGGAGAATGACTCAAGAAAGGACAATCTGTTTCTGCATCACAGCACCCCCACAGTCTCTATAAAATCAAGAGTAAATAAGCCATTGCTTTTCCTCTCAAATATTTCATTCAACGATTCCAGAGCGCTTTATACATGTAACCAATTAGAATAAAGACCTGGAGCCCTCTTGATAGCGTGGCCACTTGGAAGTAAGCCAAAGAAAGTCTCTGTTGCTGAAGAGCTCGCACTCTGTAGCCCCCCTCAATGGAGAATACCGCCGGACGGTGACGTTAGCCCAGGGGAGTGGCCTGTCGGCATGCAGTGCCTTGAGCCCACGTTCTCAGTCTCGTCCCATGGGAGACACTCCCGCTTTGCCACCTTCCAGAACGCTCTGCCAACAAACATTCTGCTGCTGCTCCCAATATCTAAAGATAATCCTCTTTCCCCTAAACGGGATCTCAACCTAAAATAGATCTGAGTATGTGCTACAGGGCATGAACAAATGACTCAGAGGGCCATTTCAGATCTCAGAGGCAGGGAAGACGCTTCACAGCACAGGGGCGAAGCCTGGAAGCTAGCTCGTACTCAAGGAACAAACGAAAGACAGCTGGAAAGAAGTTCCGAAGAACTTGTGTCACCTGAAGGCTCCTTCGCTCAAGGGAGAGGGCAGCGGCTTAAGTACCCCACAGTTATGTCACTGCAGGACCTCATTCTGGCCTGACTTCTCCAGGTCTTCATTCTCAGCCTGCACATAAGGCCATAAAGTAACAGACAAGCACAGGGGTCCCTAGGTCCCTAACCTAGGCGTAGGTGGCAAATGGACAGATAAAAAAAATTCACATTTAAATTCAATTAATTAACATATAATGTATTCTTGGTTTCAGAGGTACAGGCCAGTGATTCATCAGTCTTATATAATACCCAGGGCTCCTAGGGCACCTGGGTGGCTTGGTGAATTAAGCCTCTGCCTTCGGCTCAGGTCATGATCTCAGGGTCCTGGGATTCAGCCCTGCACTGGGCTCTCTGCTCAGCAGAGAGCCTGCTTCTCACTCTGCCTGCTGCTCTGCCTACTTGTGATCTCTCTCTCTCTCTCTGCTAAATAAATAAATAAAATCCTTAAAAAAAAAATACCCAGTGCTCCTTACATCACATGCCCTCCTTAATGCCCATCACCCAGTTACCCCATTCCTCAAGCAGACAAGTTTTTAATGTGTGGATGTGATTCAGCATCAAGGATGTCAGAAGGGAAATGAGTCTCTCCTAGAAAATGTGTTGATTTGGCACATTTTCTATATTCGGGTTTTGTTCTGTTGCTGTTTTATGTTTCTCCTTTTGTTCATTCGTATCATCTGCCTTTGGTTTGTATTCAGTTCTCAGTGTTCAACAGTAGGGCAATGGTTAAGTAAATCCTAACACATCCTTAGAACGGACTACCATGCTCTATTAAAATGATCTGGTAAACGATAATAAATAAGAGCTAACATTTATTGAGATTTACTGCATGCTGCTCCTATACTCAACATTTTACATACATTTTTTTTCATTGAGTTCCCACAATGACCCTGTGAGATAGGCTTATCATTCCCCTCATTTTAAGGCTGAGGAAGCTAAGGCAACAAGAGCCTAGAATCCCCAAACCATTGAGCAGCGAGGCTGGCATTTAAACCTGATGCTACAGAGATCCATATTTTTTGTTATGTTTTGTTTTTTAAGGTTCTATTTATTTATTTGTCAGAGAGAGAGAGAGGGAATACACAAACAGGGAGAGCTGCAGGCAGAGGGAAAAGCAGGATCCCCACTGAGCAGGGAGCCTGAGGTGACTTCAATCCCAGGACCTGGGGATCATCACCTGAGCCCAAGGTACTTAACCAACTGAGCCACCCAGGCATCCTGAGTCCCAGGGTCTTGAGCCATATATTTTCCTACACACAAAGAAGAATGTTCTGAAGTTAATGAGACGGGGAAACGATATATCGTAAGATCCAACTTGGTAAAATAGATTCACATGGACGTGTTTTGGGGTATATTCCCCATTGAGAAAACTCTAGAAGGACCACTCAAAGATCAATTCCTTGGGGCAGCCTTCCCTGACCATATTAAAGCCATCACACCCTGCCTGTTATTCTCTATCTCATTCACACGCTCGATCTCTCCTCATGGCACTTCTCGTTACTTGAGATGAAACATATGCTGCATCCGTGTGTTGTCTAGCTCCCCTTTAGAATGAAGGATAGGACAATTTCTACTAAAATGCCTGCCATGTTGCAGGTACTCAATAAATATTTGTTGAGTTGAATAAGTGCACCAAACCCTAATGTTGGTGGTTCCCCCCACCCCCCACTGTCAAAGAGGAACAATTTAGATTCTCTTTTCTTTTTAAGTAGGCTCAGCACCCAGTGTGAGGCTTGAACTCATGACCCTGAGATCAGGAGTCCCACGTTCCTGCCAACTGACCTAGCCAGGAGCCCCAGAACAATTTCTAGGTTCCTGATACTTAAATGGATTAGGCTTTTTTTTTTTTTTTCCGTTTAATGTTTCATTTAAATCCTTTGAGTTAAAAAGAAAAAAAATTCATTCCACTTAAAGATCGAGAAGCTAAAACGGTCTCCTTCAAAATGTAAAAAGTTGATCTCCGCATAGTGGAAGGTTCTTTCAATGGCAGGAGGCCACTGGAAATCTCTTCAGATAAACTTGCTTCGAGTCAAAAGAGACTCATTAATGTTTCAACTGCTAATCCATTTAGTGTCCTATTTACCTAGAAGGCTTTTCTGAGCACCCCCCTGGTGGTTTTAGAAAGATAAACCTTCCAGTCTCCAGGCTCATTTGGGTGAAAGCAAAGGACAACTGATGGCCGCTGAAGGGACTAACTCAGTTTTTGAGATGAATGGATAGCCGCCTATCTGGCCAATGTGAAAATGAAAGGAACACTTGGAATGAACAGATACCAGTGCGTTACGTGTTATCCCAATTATAAGCTCTCCTTTCTCTTCTAAAAAGGATTAGGCCTCCTATGAATGGGAATGTTGTCTTCAATGTCTTCAAGTCCTACGGCCTTGACCTTCCTTTGGATGGTCCTACTAGTTGAAACTATGCTTGGCAGGTTTGGTTTTTTTTTTTTTAGATTTTGCATTCTCAGCCGCATCCTTCTGGAAGGCTAGTCTTGCCCCATCGGCAGCCCCACAAACTATCTCAAAGTCAGAAGCAAAGCATCCTTGCATTCCATGCTGAGGAGGGGGTGCCTTGGCAGGCTTACTTCTCCTTTCCCAAACAGAACCAAGCTCCTATATAAAATTCATAAATTCTTGGCAGGAAAGGAATCCTCCCATTGGAAGGAACAGATGTTCTACGAGTAACTTTTGCCATTATACTCTGTTCCTAATACCGTAGTTTTAAAGTGTGGGGGGATGTTAGCTTTTTTTTAAAATGTCAACATGTTCTGGGCAGCTTTTCCATCTCCATCTGTGGCATACACATCACCAATCCTCCTGCCGCCCCTTTTTAAATTTCCAGAGACTAGTTGGGAATTGGAAAGATATTTCAAAAGTTGAAAGCGGAAAATTCACTTGAATAAGTATGCTAATGTATAACCTAATGCAGAAAGTAATGTGATGTTTCCCTCCCAGTTGTAAATCTCAGAAACTTTCCTTCCCTTGTCCTCTTAGCTCTTGGAGGGGTCCACCAGACTTTTAACAAGGTAATTATGACCAATTAACATTCAGGGGTTATTACTGGTAACAGAGTTCCGTGGGAGTGACCTATTCATAAACCTTCCTTTCTAAAGAAAGCCTCAGTCAGGCTTCAAATTCAAGAGGCTACTAGACCGTTTTCACTTCGTTATCACCTCGTTAAATTGCCCACCTTAAATGCCAGGGTCCCACGTGACCCCGGGTAGGGTCAAGGTCAGTGGATTGAGGCCTCCTAACTCGCCTGGGAGTAACTTCAGAAAGCGTGACCTCACCTTGGCCGGCCTCAGGTGGGGTCCCCTCCCCAGCGACAGCGATGACCGCTGGCAGGGATTTTTAGTGAGGCCCAGAGCGCCTCGCCTGCTGGCTGTGGCCCAAACCAAACACTCGGGACCGCGTTTGGGTTCAAAGTCAGAATTCGGTGAGGCGACTGCTTGGGGTGTGGACTCCGCAGCATAGAAGGAGAGTAGGTGACCGCATGCGCGGGGTGGGGTGAAGAGGCAGCAGACAGACATCCTCGCGGAGTCGCGGGCTCTCTGGCCGGGTTCCCCTCCTCTGGTCGGGTTCCCCTCCTCCGCCCGGCGGGAGCCAGAGGCGTCTAAATCCCCAGATGCCCCGCAAGGCCCAGTGCCCGGAGCACCACGTCCACCTCGGAAGACCCTGTTCCTGGAGGCTTCCCGTGCCCAAGTGGAGGTCGAGCGCCAGCACACGCTGGGCCGGGCGCGGGGCGCACGGCGCTTGGGGTCCCGGGCTGGTGGGGGCGGGGTGGGGGCGCGAATCGCGCACGCGGACGCAGTGGCCCGGGGCGCCGGGAGCTGGAGGCGGGCGCAGAGGCGAGTGCGGTCTGCAGTGCCCCCAGCCGGACGGCCGGGCGCAGGGCGGCTGCGGACCGCCGCTCCCCGCGCCGCGCCTCTGCATGGGAGACCCGTGCTCCTCTGCTTCTGCCTCCGCGGAGGCTGACCCAGGGTTAAGAAATTTAAAGTCAAGTCCAAGTGGATTGTCACGAAGTCCAAGAGACTTTGTCACTTACTGGCTTCCTGCTCGCGGGAACTCGGGAATGCTGCATCCCTTTGGCTAACGTGAATAATACCGGACAAAAAATAAATTTGAGACCATGCACTCAAGTACCTGGGTATATAGTAAGTGGTCAGTGAATAGCCATCATCATCTTCATCACCACCATCAGCTGGGTAGGTCTTGGATGGGAGTCTCACCGAAGTCCACTCTTCTGTGGTGGGTTTGGGCAAGGACAAGGCAGGATGGTTTCTCCTGGGAAATGGAGGAAGAACCTGAGCACCCAGCTGGGATCCTTTCTGGGCCACCAACTCCGCTTATAGCTGTGGACTTAGCGTCCCCTCTTCGAACCTAATATCCTCATTGCAAAATAGGAATAATCATATCCAACTCCCAGAGTTGCGGGGAGATAAGAAAGGCAGAACTCCTGGCACGTAGTGCATGCTCAGGGCAAACCTCACTTCCAGCTGGCAGCCAGCAGGTGCCACAATGCCTGTCCCTGTAGCACATGCTGGGTACGGCGCAAAACTTGTGTCCCCGTATACACAGGCAGTCAATATACCCAGCTTCTCTTCTTTTACAGCATATAGTAGGTGCTCAGGGCAAGCTGCCCGCCCCTGGTCAGCCTGTACTCATTTACTGAGTACTTAGTATGTACCTGTCTGACTCAGCCAGCTTGGACTGCAGGAGACTTTAACTGCTGGGGTCCCTCTATATCATTGCCCCTGGAAAACCCCTTCCAGAGATGCCTCATATCCTTTCTGGAAATTAGTAGTGTGAAAAATAAGAATGCATGCTCCTGACCATGGAGGAATAAAATGTACAGTGGGAGGACCTGGCTGTCAAGGGGCTGCCCTACCAGCCCCTGGCTGTCTTGATCCTGCAACCTCCCTGAGTCTCAGTTACCTTGTCTTTAAAAACTGAGGCAACAGCACCTTCTGGAATGGACCAGTGTGAGGATGAACACATACGTGTGTATTGTGGGTATAATAGGTGTTCAGCAAATACTGATTTATCATTATTTGTTTCAAGCATCAAGCAGGTGCCCAATGGATATTTGTTGGATTGAACGGGGCTGCCCTCTTTGCAGAGTTCTGTCCCTGGAAAATCTACACTTTAGGTGTCCTCCCTGTCCTCCACTTTGTCAAATGTCTTGCCCTGTGACCTGCCTTTTCCACCTGCTTTCTAGAGTTTGGTGCCTTGTGTATACGAAGAGTGACGGATCCTTCCAGAGTTCAAAGTCTGGTATCTTTTTTTTAAAAAAGATTTTATTTATTTATTTATTTGACAGAGAGAGATCACAAGTAGGCAGAGAGGCAGGCAGAGAGCGAAGGAAGCAGGCCCCCCTGCTGAGCAGAGAGCCCAATGCGGGACTCGATCCCAGGACCCTGAGATCATGACCTGAGCCGAAGGCAGCGGCTTAACCCACTGATCCACCCAGGCACCCCTCAAAGCCTGGTATCACCTCTCTCAGCCTGTTCTGAAACTGATCGTGTCCCATTTTCTAAATGGGGGGAAAATACAGTGTCCAGTCATTTCCAGGGTCTTGGCAGTCTCATTGCACTACTGTGTCTGTTGTATCATTTAATCTTTAGCACAGTTCATTCTCCAGATGGACCCTATGGAGACAGAGGGACTGACACAGCACTCATTTCCACAACACGGAGCTGCCTCTTGGTCCTGCCGCATTTCTGCACTGCTCTCCTAGGCTATGACATGGGGCTGCTCATCTGGCCATCTGAGTAAGCATTCTTAGAGGCTCTTTAGAAATGGGCAATAGAGTGCCTGGCTGGCTCCGTCAGTAGCGCATGTGACTCTTGATCTTAGGGTTGTGAGTGCAAGCCCTATACTGAGTGCGGAGCTTACTTTAAAAAGAAAGAGAAATGACAGGACATGCACTTGACTAATACATAGCACTAAGCAAATTAGAGTTTTCCCATATTGTGACAAGGTGTGTGAAAGCTGTTACTTTACCAAAACTATTCATTATGGGGCCCTTTGTTTAAAGGCTGTCCTGGTGGCTTGGGGACAGTGTCTTTGGCTCTCTGACTCACAGGAAACAAAAATAAATTACTATCAGGTGATGGTCATACTTAGAAGCCAAACTAAAAATGAGAAGGTTTGTCATCCTCCAGAGGAGGGCAACTGGCTGCACTTTCAAACTAGGAAGTGCCAGGCTGCTCAAAATTTAAGCTTTTCTTCGTGTTATGCATTTTTTAAAAATCTGGTTTTTGTTTTTTTTTTTTAAGATTTTATTTATTTATTTGACAGAGAGAGAGAGAGCACAAGCAGGGAGAGAGGCAGAGGGAGAAGCTGGCTTCCTGCCGAGCAGGGTGCCCAATATAGGGCTTGATCCCAGGACCCAGGGATTAAGACCTGAGCCAAAGGCAGGCGCTTAACCGACTGAGCCAACCAGCACCCCCCCTACAAATCTATTTACTAAGCATTTGTTAAATAATTACGGTGTGCCAGTTTCTCTGCTGGGTAACACACAAAGGGATATTATGTCAGCCAGTCTTTCAATGTGGTAGAAGGGATGTGTTATACTAAGTGATCCAGCAGTCACGTCTCTGCAAAGTGGGGATAAGCCCAGCAACCACTTGACGAGGGCTTGTGAGATCAGGTCACGGAAGGCATGGGTGAGAAGCCGTTGGTGAGGGCCTACCCGCAGGCAGGCGTTCACAGGTTTTAGCAGCCTCATTTTCAGACAGAGAAGCTGAAGGCTCTGAGAGCAGAGGAGATTTGCTGTTTGGCTGTACAGTCGGGATTCAGATTCAGGGATCCAATTCAAAGCAATTTTGTATGTCTTCTTCCAGCCCAGGGCAAGTTATTGGCACTTTGAGAAAGCCTTGTCTGTAACCGGTCTCTGTGTACAGAGTGGGAATTAACGTTTGTCTGGGTGTATGCTAGCTCTTTGGCTTGTTAGGTTTCTAAACCATGCCCAGTGCAACCCCATCCTCTCCTGTGTTTTGGTTTTCCATAGAGTTCTTTTGGAAGAGATGTCTAACCTGCAGTCTCTGTTTTTATGCTGGATATTGAATGAAACAATTTCTCTCACTCATTCCCCAAATGACTGATTTTTATTTAGCAAGCCAATACATCAGGTGTCTCAAGCTCTTTGGGGACGAAACAAGTTTTTGATTGTTGTTGTTTCTTGTTCTGTTTTATGGAGATACCCTTGTGCACCAAAACCTGCACATATTTAATGTATAAAATCTGATGAGTTTGAACATATGCATACATCTGTGACTCTATCACAACAGTCTAGATAATAAACATTATCATCACCATCAAAAGTTTCCTTATGCTTCTTTGTGTGTGTGTGTTGTCGCTTTTTATGACAAGAAGAGTTAACATGAGGTCTACCCTGTTGACAAATTTTGAAGTACACAACACCATATTGTTAACTCCAGGCACTATGCTGGAGAGCAGATTTCTGGAACTTATTCATCTTGCATTAACTGAAACTTGATGCCCCCTGAGCAACAACTCCCCCTTTCCTCCCCTCCCAACCCTTAGCAGCCACCATTCTATCTTCTACTTCTACGTTTGACTAATGTAGATACCTCATGTATGTGGAATTGTGCAGTCTTCATCCTTCTGTGACGGGCTTATTTCACTTAGTATGATGTCCTCCAAATTCATCCATATTGTCCCAACTGTTAGAATTTCCTTCTTTCTTTCAAGGCTGAATGATATCCCATTGTATGCATATCACACGTTTTCTTGGATAGATACTGGGTTCTTTCCATATCTTCGCTATTGGGAATAATGCTGCAATGAACATGGAAAGGTGGATGCCTCCTAGAGATCCTGACATCAAATATTTTGGATATATACCCAAAGGTGGGATTACTGGACTATTTGGTAGTTCTATTTTTTAATTTTCTGTGGAATCTCTACACTGGTTTCCATAATGGCTGCACCATTTTACATTCCTATCAACAATATACAAGGGTTTCAATTTCTCTGCATCCTTGCCAACACTCTCTGTCTTTCATTTTGTTCAGTTTAGTTTTGTTTTTGGTAATAACTGTCCTAATAGTTGTGAGGCTATATTTCCTTGTGATTTTGACTTTATTTCTCCAGTGATCAGTGATCTTTACCCAGTGGACGTATATATAGTTTTGGAGAAATGTCTGTTCCAGTCCTTTGCCCATTTTGAAAATTGGGCTATTTGGTTTCTTTGCTATTGAGTTGTATGAACTCCTGGTGTGTTTTGGATATTAACCTCTTACCAGATAAAAGGTTTGCAAGTGGTTTCTCCTTTTTCACCCTGTTGAATGTTTCCTTTACTGTGCAGAAACTTTTTATGATGTTGTCATGATGAAATCTCATGTGTCTATTTTATTGCCTGAGCTTGTGGTGTCATATCTAGGAAATCAGTGCCAAGATCAATGTCAAGAAGTTCTTCTTCTATGTTTTCTTCCAGAAATTTATAGCTGCAGGTCTCATGCCCAAGTCTTTAATCCATTTTGAGTTAGTTTTTGTGCATGTTGTTACATAGGGGACTCGTTTCATTCTTTTGCATATGGATATCCAATTTTCCAAACATCATCTGTTTGGAAAGAATGGTCCTTTCTACAGTATGTACTGCTGGCACCCTTATTGAAGACCGGTGAACTGTATACATATGGATTTATTTCTGGGCTCTTTATTCCATTCTATTGGTTTATATGTCTGCCTTAATGGCAGTACCATACTGTTTTAATTACTATAGCTTTCCAATATCTTTTAAAATCAGAAAGTGCAATGACTCCAGCTTTGTTCTTTTTTCTCAAGATCACCTTGGCTATTCTGAGTCTTCTCCACAAGAATTTTAGGAATTTGTATCTATTTCTATAAACAAACAAACAACAACAACAACAGCAACAAAAACAGCTTCCTTTGGGCCTTTGATGGCAGTTTGAATCTGTAGATCACTGAGAATAATGGGCATTTTAACAATATTAAATCTTTCAGTCCATTGACATGGGATATCATATATTTTTGTTTTCTTTGGGTTCTTTCATTAATGTTTTGTAGTTTTCAGTGTATAAGTCTTTCACCTTCTTGGTTAAGTTAGATTCTAAGTATTTTTTTCTTTGTTGTACCTATATAGAATACAATTAATTTCTATATGTTGATTTTGTGTCTTGCAACTTTACTGAATTCATTTATTAGTTATATTAGCTTTCTGGTGGAATTTTTAGGAATTTCTTCTAAGATCATATCATCCACCAACAGATATTTATCTGACTTCTTCCTTTGGATTTGGATTTGGATGCTTTTAATTCCTTTTACTTACTTTTACTTGCCTCATTGCTCTGGCTAGGACTTACAGTATTTTCTTTTTTTTTTTTTTTAAAGATTTTATTTATTTATTTGAGAGAGAGACAGTGAGAGAGAACATGAGAGGTGAGAAGGTCAGAGGGAGAAGCAGACCCCCCATGGAGCTGGGAGCCCGATGCGGGACTCGATCCCGGGACTCCAGGACTGTGACCTGAGCCGAAGGCAGTTGCTCAAACAACTGAGCCATCCAGGTACCCCAGTATTTTCTTGAATAGAAATGATAAGAGTGGGTATTCTTTTTTTTTTTTTTTTAAGATTTTATTTATTTATTTGAGAGAGAGACAGTGAGAGAGAACATGAGTGAGGAGAAGGTCAGAGGGAGAAGCAGACTTCCCATGGAGCTGGGAGCCTGATGTGGGACTCGATCCTGGGACTCCAGGATCATGACCTGAGCTGAAGGCAGTCGTCCAACCAACTGAGCCACCCAGGAGCCCAAGAGTGGGTATTCTTGTTCTGTTCCTGATCTTAGAAGAAAAGTTTTTAGTTTTCCACGGTTGAATATGATGTTAGCTATAGGTTTGCCATATACGGCCTTTTTGACGTCAAGGTGCATTCCTTCTACACCTAGTTTATTGTGTGTTTTGTTTTTTTTTTAAATCATGAAAGAGTGTTGAGTTTTGTTAAATACTTCTGCATTTTTTAAGATGAATCTATTCTTTTTACCCCTCATTCTGCTAGTGTGGTGTCTCACATTTATTGGTTTGCATATACTGAACAGTTCTTGCATCCCACTTAAGCATCATGAATGATCCTTTTTTTTTTTTTAAAGATTTTATTTATTTATTTGACAGAGAGATAGATCACAAGTAGGCAGAGAGGCAGGCAGAGAGAGAGGGAGAAGTAGGCTCCCCGCTGAGCAGAGAGCCCGACATGGGGCTCGATCCCAGGACCCCGAGATCATGACCTGAGCCAAAGGCAGAGGCTTTAACCCACTGAGCCACCCAGGCATCTGACATGAATAATCCTTTTAATAAGCTGTCGAATTTGATTTGCTAGTATTTTGTTGTGGATTTTGGCTTCTTTGTTCATCAGGGATATTGGCCTATGATTTTCTTTTCTTGTAGTGCCCTTGACTGGCTCTGGTATCAGGGTAATACTGGTGAGATGAGTTTAGAAGTACTCCCTTCTTTTCAGATTTTTGGAAATGTTTGAGAAGGATGGCATTAATTCTATCAGTGTTTTGTAGAATTCACCAATGAAGCTATTTGGTCCTGAGCTTTTCTTTGGTAGGGGATTTTTGATTAATGCTTCAATCTCCTTATTTGTTATTGATCTGTTCAGGTTTTCAATTTTTTCCTGATTTAGTCTGGGTAGATTGTACGTTTTTTGGGGTTTATCCATTTCTTCAAAGTTATCCAATTCACTGGCGTATAGTGTTCATAATAGTCTCTTATGGTCCTTTATATTTGTGTGTCATCCCTTTTAATATCTTCTATTTTATTTCCACTATTTTTATTTGTTTTCTCTTTTTTCTTATTCTAGCTAAAAGTATTTCTTATTGTAGCTGAAAGGCAATTTTATTTATCTTTTCAGAAAAGCAACGCTTAGATTCATTGATCTTTTCTGTCATTTTTCTACTCTCTATTTCCTGTATTTCGACTCTATTATTTATTATTTCCTTACTACTGATCATTTGGGGCTATATTTGTTTTTCTTTTTATAGTTCCTTGAGGTATAAAGTTAGGTTGTTTATTTGAAATCTTGCTTCTTTCTTAATATAGGCATTTGTTGCTATAAACTTCCCTCCCAGTGCTGATTTTGCTTTATCCTGTAAGTTTGTGTATGTTGTGTTTTCATTTGTATTTATGTCAAGATAAGTTTTTATTTCCCCTTTGATTTCTTCCATGACCCATTTGTTGTTAGGTGTCTGTTTGATTTCCACATATTTTGGAATTTTTCTATTTTCATCCTGTTATTAATTTCCAGTTTCATATCATTGTGGCTGGAAAGATGATTTCAGTCTTCTTACATTTTTAAGACTTATGTGGCCTAACATGTGTGATCTGTCCTAGAGAGTCGTACATGTGCACTTGAGAAGAGTGTGTATTGTGCTGCGGATGGGTGGAATGTTCTGTACGTGTCTTATGTCACTCTTTTTTAAAAAGACTTTATTTATTTATTTATTTGACAGAGAGAGCACAGACAGGCGGGAGTGGCAAGTAGAGGAAGAGGGATGCGGGGCTCTATCCCGGGACCCCAGAATCATGACCTGAGAGGAAAGCAGATGCTTAACTGACTGAGCCACCCAGGTGCCCCTGTCTTATGTCACTCTTTTTTTTTTTTAAATATTTTATTTATTTTTTCTACAGAGAGACATCACAAGTAGGCAGAGAGGCAGGCAGAGAGAGAGAGGAGGAAGCAGGCTCCCCGCCAAGGAGAGAGCCTGATGTGGGGCTCAATCCCAGGACCTTGGGATCATAACCTGAGCCAAAGGCAGAGGCTTTAACCCAGGAGCCCCTTATGTCACTCTTAACAAACAAATGCATGTGTATATAAAGAGAAGATGGCCTACTAATTCCTAGTCTTTAAAAGCACAGGCTCAAAAAGTATTCTCGGAGATAAACACTAATAAAGAAGCTAATATAAATTGAAGGTCTTTTTAAAAAAAGATTTTAATTATTTCTTAGAGACAGAACACAAACAGGGGAGGGGCAGAGGAAGAAGTAGACTCCTGGCTGAGCAGGGAGCCCAGCACAGGACCCCACTGTCATGACCTGAGCTGAAAGCAGCTGTTCAATCGACTGAGCCACCCAGGCGCCCCATAAATTAAAGGTCTGTTATCATTTAGTTCTCACAAGTCCTTGGATAGGAGATATTATCTCTCCTAGAACTCGGGCAACTAAAGCTTAGGTGGCAGGACAAGCCTGAGATTCCAATCTTTGCTCTGTATCAGAACTACGAGGGGATTCTAAACAGATATGGACCCCAAGGCTGCCTGGTGACCTGCAGCATGAGCTTTCTGGGGAGGGGGGAGGGGGCCTGTGTTCTGTCGTTCTGCCGGCAGACCTCTACCGGTCCCTTGCAGTCATTGAGGTTCAGGCTCTACACCCCTACCCTCCAGTTATTAATGTCATGAATAGAGGAGATAAAAGATAAAAAAAAATTAGTGGCATTACTACTCTTACCTCTATTTTTTTTTCTTTTTGCAGTTGTGTTTGGCATTTCATAAACTCAAGCATAAGGGAGTTATGTATCATTACTTCGGTTCATTACTCTATCAGCATCCAGAACAGTGCCCGGCATGCAATAGATGCTTAACAGGTATCTGGGAGGAGTGGGTGAATGACTAAGGACACCAGTTTGGGAGAACTGGGTGTCTCATCAGGTTCTAGTTTTGACTGAGCTCAGCCCTCTTGGGAGTGTGCCCCAGCCAAGCCCACCACGAGAAAGCTGTTTCTCCCAAATATTGGCCTCAGCGGCTGACGGTTGCTGATGGTGGCAGCTAGTACATGAAGAAGTGATTTGTTAAAGATGAAATAATCTGAAAACTTCAGGACTGGGAGACTTAATGACCACTGTCCTATTCTGGCATACAGGAAGTAGCATTATTTATTTATTTATTTATTTATTTATTTATAAAATATTTTATTTATTTATTTGACAGACAGAGATCACAAGTTGGCAGAGAGGCAGGCAGAGAGAGAGAGGGAAGCAGGCTCCCTGCCGAGCAGAGAGCCCGATGCAGGACTTGATCCTAGGACCCTGAGATCATGACCTGAGCCGAAGGCAGTGGCTTAACCCACTGAGCCACCCAGGCGCCCAAAGTAGCATTTTTTAAAATGGACTTTCCCCCCCCCCCCTTTATTTGAGAAAGAGAGAACATGCATTCGAGAACATAAACAGGGGAAGGGGCAGAAACAGACTCCCCGCTGAACAGGGACCCCGATGCGGGGCTCCATCCCAGGACCGTGGGATCATGACCTGAGCCAAAGGCAAAGGCTTAATAGACTGTGCCACCCAGGCATCCCCAGGAAGCAGCATTTAGATCAGCAGGTGGCTTTCAAGTTTGTCCAGGTAACATAGCTCTTCTGACTTTCTTTACAAAACACCATCCATTCTAAAATTCCTAAATATATCATTCTATGCTTGCTCACATCTCATCTGCCTGCTTGGGTAGCAGAATTGTAAAATGACAGGCCAAGGTCAAATCTCCACTCCATCAGGGTGTGGGGCCTGCTTAGGATTCTCTGTCTCCTTTTCCCTCTGCCCCGCCCACTCCTTCTCTAAGGGGGGAAAAATGAAAGTCTCCACTCAGTCAGAATAGCCATGGGAGGGGCGCCTGGGTGGCTCAGTGGGTTAAAGCCTCTGCCTTTGGCTCAGGTCATGATCTCAGGGTCCTGGAATCGAGTCCCACATCTGGCTCTCTGCTCAGCAGGGAGCCTGCTTCCTTCCTCTTTCTCTCTGCCTGCCTCTCTGCCTACTTGTGATCTCTGCCTGTCAAATAAATAAATAAAATCTTAAAAAAAAAAATAGCCATGGGACCCTGTAGAATTCATGGAACGACCTTGAACCTTATGTTCATCTTTTTTCAAATGAGTAGAGGGAGGGACAAAAGGAAACAACCAATGAGAAGTGTCTGCAAACACCCGGTTGTGAGGAACAGGAATTCTGGAACATATTTGAGGAGCCCTACCCGACCTCCTCCAACTCCTCCAAAACCCAGACCCCCAAAGGCCCCGGTGCTCACTCCTTTCCTCCTGGAGCTGTGGTTAAAGAACCTCAACACTGGAAGCCTTGAATCAAGTGCTGACGTAACTGCTTTCTAAGGGCGGGAACTTGGTTAGGTTACTTAACCTGCTTAAGCCTCAGTTGCATCACCTGTAAAATGGGGAAGACAATAGGGTTTGTTAACAGTAAGATGGTTAGTAAGAATTAAATGGGACACTGCATAAAGGTGTTGAATATCGTGTCTGCCTCATAGCAAGCATGCCCTAAGTGTCACCTGTTTTTATCAGTATTATTATTAACTGGGTCAAATTTCTCGGGTGTTAGGAAGAGGAATGCAAGCTGAGGTTCAGTCACGAACGCTGACAATGCCATCTCTTAGAAGAGCTCTTAGGAATGAAGCTTTTCGGGCCCCAGATATTTGGTGGTTTCTGGCTCTGGTTCCTCCCCCGATTTGCTCCCTGCCCTTAGGGTCTAAGACATCCAAAAATTCATTTTTCTTTTATCCAATTCCAATAACTTACCCTGCAAGCAGAAAAGAATCCAAATTAATTGTACTCACCATGGCTGCGAGTTGTGGCACCCTAAGGACCAAATCTGGTGCCTTGAGACAAGACTCCATACAGTCAAAACCTCTTACACATTGACTGACACCACTTGGAATATGGATGGTACAGAAGACAAAAGTCCTGTATCAGTGGAAATCTATGGAGTCAGTCACTGAGGTTGAATGGAGCTGAGTGTCCGTAGAGGAACAAAACCATGATGCATGTAACTCACTCTTAAATAGTCACATCTTAACAGTAGGTGAATCTGGGTAAAGGGTGAATGAGGTGATTTGTACTTTTTTTTTTTTTTTTGCAACTTTCTGTAAGTTGGAAATGATTTCCAAGTAAAAATTTAAAAATAGAGAACCCAGTAAAGGACACGAACCTCCTGACTATTTTGTTAATCTTTTCCCAGCTAACGGGAGTGCTCTAAAGCAAACAGATGAGGTTCTGGAATAAAGGTTTGCAAGCAAATACTCCATTGTAAAGTCCTGACTTTGCAGGAGTATGCAGCTCCTCTGCAAGCCGGTCACCGGATGGGCTTCTATGCAGTGTCTTCTAGTTCTGCTATGAACAGCTGCCAGGTATGACCGAATTAACTGGTCACACAGCCAGCATGTGGTCGAGCCTGCCTTTGGTCCAGAGACATCTGTCTTCGAAGTCCGGTGTCACTGACACCATTTCTCCACCACACGCCAACGTGGGCCCTGCGCTTCGTGGAGTTTACTAAGCTTCCAGGGTCAGTACATACGTACCTAAAAACTAAAAAAGGAACCAGATCTTGCATATAAATCCTATATGTGATTGTAGAAACAGCTGTAAAAATAATGGGATCACTACAGAAGGATTAAAATGGAGCTCATTTCAGTCCTAGGAAAGGCTTTGGGAGCTCTTAGCAGGAACTCTGCAGACTGAACCTGCAATGAAAAGGAAACCCCTGGATGTGTTATAAGCAATATGTTTCAAAACCAGATACATGGGCGCCTGGGTGGCTCAGTGGGTTAAGCTGCTGCCTTCGGCTCAGGTCATGATCTCAGGGTCCTGGGATCGAGTCCCACATCGGGCTCTCTGCTCAGCAGGGAACCTGCTTCCTCCTCTCTCTCTGCCTGCCTCTCTGCCTACTTCTGATCTCTCTCTGTCAAATAAATAAATAAAAAAAAATCTTAAAAAAAAAAAAAACAGATACACGTGAGGAAAGAAATATGTCGGCATTCGTTACCACATTTACCATTCTGTATCTTTTTTTTTTTTTTTTAAAGATTTTATTTATTTATTTGACAGAGAGAGATCACAAGTAGGCAGAGAGGCAGGCAGAGAGAGAGAGAGGAGGAAGCAGGCTCCCCGCTGAGCAGAGAGCCGGATGTGGGACTCGATCCCAGGACCCTGAGATCATGACCTGAGCCAAAGGCAGCGGCTTAACCCACTGAGCCACCCAGGCGCCCTACCATTCTGTATCTTATCTTCCCAAACACTTACATTTTTACATCATTGTTCTGCCTGTTTCTTCATTTCCAACAAACTCGCTGGGCATTTTCACGATCGGTACAAGTGTTGGCTGACAATTCATTCCAAGTTTCCTCTTCCTGGGAATTCAGACCTCCTCTGGACAAATAACAGATGGACCATCTTAATCCCGTTTGGCTCAGAAAGAACCATCCCTCGCTGAAGAGAGGATGGAGCTGATTTCTAGAGACTGACAGAAATGATGCTGTCCATTCAGGTCCCCTCACCAGAAGCTTTTATTTATTTATTTATTTGTTATTATTAGTATGAGTATTATTTACCAGAAGTTTTTAAATGGGATCATCCACATTTCATAAGATCTGGCAGGGGCACCTGGGTGGCTCAGTCGCTAAGCATCTGCCTTTGGCTCAGGTCATGATCTCAGGGTCCTGGGATTGAGCCCCACGTCGGGCTCCCTGCTCAGTGGAGAGCCTGCTTCTCCCTCTCCCATTCTCCCTGCTTCTGTACCCTTTCTCACTGTGTCTCTCTCTGTCAAATAAATACAATAAAAAAATATATACATATTTTTAAAAAGAATAAATCTCTGGCACAAAAGCAGATGAGAAGTCTTCCAAGGAAGCTCTTATGAGCAAATTTTCTGATCCTCACTTTCCTTCCCATAAGTCAGGGTTAATGATATGCCCTTGGCCAGTTTCCTGCAAAGACTCCATGAGGTAATGGGTATGGAAGGAGCTGCACCGGAATACAGCAAGCACCTGACAATAGGACCTGTAGGAAGAGTAGTAAGAGTACGAGCAACAATAACCTTTTCTTGAACGCTGACTCCGACCCAAGTATGGTGCAGAGCATCCAAGACGGCCTGTTAGGGAGACACTACAGAAGAGCATGGCTGAATGTGGCTTCTAGAGTTAGCCTGGATCTCAGTACTGGATCTGTCACGTACCAGCTGTGGCCTGGAGCAAAGAAGTCAACCCCCCTCTCCCTTGGTTTCCTGTTTGTAAAATGGGGAGCAGTGTGGATGGGAAAGCCATGTAAAGTACTTTGTACAGTGTCAGGGGCCCTATAGGTGTTACTGGCTGCTGTGAGCTCATTTGAGTACCCCAGCAACCCTTGGAGATCAGGACTGCTACTACTTTCATTTACAGAGAAGGGAGCTGAGGGCCTGGGGGTCATGGCTAGTCCTCCCTAGAACTCCAGTCCGACCTCAACACTGGCCAACTGCAAATTCCATGCGTGTTCTTGACCACCTCGCCCGCCCCGGCATTGCAGAACGCCAGCGCCATTATCCCTGCATTCTGTGTACCTCTACAGGACCAGCTCTGCCATGAGCTGAACGAGTAACAGGCATCTTCGTGAAAACAGCATGCACACGGTGATGACTACAGCCCAAAGCCTCAATCTCCTTCCTCTTCTCATTGTTCCCCAACAGGTGCAAGTGTTAATGCCCCCTCCCCATTACATACCCAAACTTGCATTTACATTGGAAGCCCCTATGTGCATTCATACATAGTCAAGGGTACACGGGGCCATAGGTGTAGTACACGCCCATAGGGTATTTGTAAACTGTATCCATGAGCTGTTGTACTAACACAGCACGTACATTATAAAATGCATGGGTATTATTAAAGAATGACATGATAGTAGGCAGAAATTAGAGTTCAAGTGGTTATTTTTCAGCCCCACAGCGGGTCAGGCAAAACTTCTGGATCACTGTTCCAAAGCAGCAAGGTGCAGCATGGCAGGATGGCCAGGATCAGATCACAGAGGGGGCTTGTTACAAATGTCCATTCAGGACCACTGCCCCCCATCAGGATCTCTGCAGAGGGACTAGGAACTAGCATGTAAAAGGTGCCCCCAGGTGATTCTTAAGTTTAGGAAGTTGGAGAAGATTTCCAAGGCTTTTGGTCTAAAACATGCATATAAATCTGAGATCATGTATCTTCTGGAAGCTTCAATCGGTTCATTTCTAAATGAGGATATCAATCCCCATTCTCCAGGGAGACGTGGTAAAGGGGCCTAACAAGGCATGCACCGTTTTTCAAACTCTAAAAAAAGGTGGCCTGTGGTAGGGAATACACTTTGCATCACAACCAGCGCACACATCCAGAAACGTGTGTCTGTGCAGCAGACACTATGAAACACTCCTTGGATCCTTCCTTCAGGCAGTGTCTTTGGAGTTGATTCCGATTTTGTTAAAGAAAACATGCTGGTAGAGATCCTGGGTGGCTTTTTTGAATAATATATGTCCCTTAAAAAGTTCTCCTGCGTGAATGATTTCACCATCCTTTGGATATTCTCAATAACCCTGTGAGATTAAGAATAAGTTGGTAGCCCAGGAAGCAGAAGACAGGACTAACAGTCTGGGTCTAGGGCCTTCCCTTCAGCTCACGTGACTCCATGCTCTCCCCACGGTCACCTCACCTAAGCCTCCCAGATGGTCCCCACAGGGCTTTTTGGAGACCAGGGCTGAGGTCATTCTCATTTTTGAGGTCCTAGTTTATTTAAAAAAATGGAGAAGTTGGGGCACCTAGGTGGCTCAGTGGGTTAAGGTCTCTGCCTTCAGCTCAGGTCATGATCCCAGGGTCCTGGGATCGAGCCCCTCATCAGGCTCTCTGCTCAGCAGGGAGCCTGCTTCCTCCTCTCTCCCTCTCTGCCTGCCGCTCTGCCTACTTGTGATCTCTTTCTCTCTCAAATAAATTAAAAAAAAAAAAAAAGAAGAAGAAGAAGTAGTGCCAAAAGAGGAGGAGAACGATCATAGTTAGCAGATCAATGCCCTGAACATACAAACACATCAACAGCAATGCCTGCACATTATTATCCTTATTTGGAGATTATATCAGAAACCTATGTTTGAGACCACTCGTGATGCAGGACCCTATTCAAATAACCTTCCTGTGCCCCTCCCCCTTGACAGGGGAGAGGTCCTCATGGCCAAACACATTTTGCATGAATTTCCCTTGACAGAGGTTGTTGGTACCTTGCTGGGACAGGTTCCCTGCAGGCTGGGGCTGGAAGCCGGCCACCAGCGAGCCAAGGAATCAGAGGAGCTGAAGTCATGGATAAAGTGAGTAAAAATGCCTTCCCACAGCACGGCTGTAAAAGTCAGGAGTGAACCAGGATAGCAGCTGTAGCCCAGGCTGCTTGAAGGATATTGATATGAGAGGAGACAGATTGAGCACATAGAAAATGATAGGAGGATTTAGCTAATGGACAGGTTGAACTTGAAGTCACAACAGAAGAAATTAAAGTGTGGGAAGATGGGGAAATATACAGGCAGGCTGGGCAAAATCAGCCTGTTATACAAAAAGGTACCTACTTCCCCTCCAGAATCAGATGTGCTGGGTAAACCACATCACCGTGCAACCAAATACCAGATGAAGAAAACTGTCTCCTTATAAGATTTTCCAAATAAAGGGCACCTGGGTGGCTCAGTGGGCTAAAGCCTCTGCTTTTGGCTCAGATCATAATCTTGGGGTCCTGGGATTGAGGCCCGAGTCGGGCTCCCTGCTCAGCAGGGAGCTTGCTTCCCCCCGACCCTCCCTGCCTCTCTGCCTACTTGTGACCTCTTTAAATAAAATCTTTTTTAAAGAAGATTTTCCAAATAAAGTATGAAAATGAAATGCTAGAATTAGAATATCACTATTTGCAACCCGTGGTGGGTTAATAGACATGGGCATTGAGCATCAGTGGCTGCTAACATCAAAAAAGACATGAAAACCAGACATTATGTGTTCCCTGATGAAAGAATGCAGTGTCCTCTATAAGATTGCCAAAGAGATCACTTCTGTGTCTGACAAAGACTTTGGGGCCAGCTACCAATTTGCAAGGAATACAGGGGATGGAGGGAGATGTTGAGCTGCACCAAGAGTGTGTAATGCAACCAGAAAATTCAGAGTGTGAGAAACCACAGCTCATTCTCTCGAGTTCTTCAAAATATAAAGTGCAGGGAAAGGAAAAGGATGAAGGGGAAACCCACAGAGGGAAATAAACCTAAGAGATATATCAAGTTTTTTAAAAAAGAAAAATTATTATAGTGTTTAAATATGCCTAATTAGATGATAAATTCAAGCAAGTGGCTATTTTTAGAGGGAAGGTCAGGGCTGTGACTAGGATAAGGCATGTAGAGAGCTTCTGGGGGATAGCAAAGGTCTTTTTTTTTTTTTCTTTTAAAGATTTATTAGAGAGAGAGAGAGAGGGAGAGCATGTGCATGGGGAAGGGAAGTTGGGGGAGAAGGACAGAGGGACAGAATCTTTCAAGCAGTCTCCTCGCTGAGCCCAAAGGAGCAGAACTTGGGGCTCTCTCCCATGACCTGAGATCATGACCTGAGTCAAAACCAAGAGCTGGATGCTTAACCGACTGAGCCACCCAGGCACCCCTCAAAGTTCTGTTTCTTGACTGGTGGAATTTAAGAAGGTGTGTGCCTCATTAGAGCCTTGATAAAAATGAAATACAATTTCTAAGGCCTCGCGTACCAGCAACACAGATGGCAGAGGGATTGTGCTTATCAGGAGAGAATGATGTCTGGGATTTGTCTTACAATAACACAGGAGAGCGGTCAGAAGATGGTGGTATGGCAGGGACGTGACTGGCCATAGGGTAGTGATTCTTGGGGTTGCTTGATAGGTCCATGAGTGTTCGTTACGATCCCACTCCATCTACTTCTGCGAAGGTTTTAAGTTCTCTTAAATAAAAAATATTAAAATAAAAAAAAGATGTGTGCCTTATAATCATTCACCAAGCTGTCTCTCTGTGTGGTTTTCTGGACCTGCGCTTAATTTTACAAGGTTGAAAATATCAGAGGCAGCTTCTTCCGGTTTTATGTGCATGTGGCTTTAAGCTCTGGCACCCAACTCAACAGTTAGGATGTCAATGACAGCGGTTCTTCAAAACCCTCACAATTTCACAGCTGTCTTCCTTCTCACGGCACCACTAAGAAGGAGAACTTGTAGCCCAACACAAGAGAGATAACAGAGGGTTTGGAATTAGATAGAGCTGGACTTAACCCTCCTATCTACACGGTTCACTTGCTGTCTTCTATCTAATAGTTGAGCAATGTCATGTAAATTTCCAGATCCCATGGAGCTTCAAGTTCCTCATGTATCAAGCAGGAATAATGTATTATTGTGAGGCTTAGGTAAGTGTGTACAAGGGTATACAGTAGATGCTCAAGTGATGTTATTACTGTAATTATTTTTATGAGTCAAAGAACAGGCTGGCCAGGTTCTGGGACCTGGAGTGTGTGTAAGTCCTCTGCCTTGTTGGGTAGTTATTCTGATCATTCCCATAGTTGCTCTAAGCCCAGTGGTCGTTTCTCTTCCTGTCTTCTGCTTTCTCATGAGGACAGGCCCAAGCAAGGAAGCATAGAGTCATACCTTTGAGTGATTGGAGCCCGTGATGCTCTCTGGGGTGTCTTTCCCTGAGGACATTATATAAGGAATCAATGAGTCACCCTTTCAGTAAGAAAGTCAATGACAAAACAACACCTTCACTGACTATTCGTTTCCATCTGGGGTTCTGGACTTGGGAGATATGGGCCCATCTGTGAGAAACCCCTACTTACTCTCCTGGGCCCATCCCGAGCCACACTGCTGAGGCTGCCAGGACCTGTCTGACAGTCCACCTCTTCAAAGATAAGTCTGGTTAACACTGTGCTCCTCCATGGGGCAGAAATTTGGCAATTTCTGGAGACTTTTGGTTGTCATAACTGGGAAGATGCTCCTGCCATCTACTCGGCAGAGACGAGGGATGCTGCTAAACGTTCCACATCACTAAAGACAGATCCTTACCACAAAGAATTATCAGGCCCAAATTGTCAATAATGCCAAGGTTGAGAAAACTGATCTGGAGGGAACTGGGCAAGGAGGCCGGTGGCCTGCAACCTGCAGGTCCTGCCCCAGGCACGTAGGCCTGTGCCCAGTTTATAGACAGAATGCTTGAGGTTTTGAGAGGTTCTATGGCCTGCCCAAAGTCACTGAACTGTTGGGGAGGTGGCCTGACTCTAAGCCTCCTTCTCTGTTAGAGATCACCTCCTCAAGGTTTCCTGATCGTTGAGATTTATGGAACTCCTTTAAAAATATGACCTTCAAAGGACAACCTGAACCCCAAGAAGGAAGTGGAACCTTCCTTAGGAGTTGCTCATAAAACACTCACTGTTTTCCCATTCCTGACTCGGGGATGATCCAGCCCAGCTTCTGAGTTGGGGCATACAAGCCCTTTCAAGTCGGGCTGCCATTCAGCGCTCCAGCCTCCTGTCACAATTTTCTCAGCTCCACAAGGCTTTCTCCACTGCCCTCCCCGCTCGGTCTCAGAGCCATGCCTTTGTTCCCTGTTGGCCAAATCCGTACCTGTTCTACCTGAAGACACTGGATGATTTTAGAGGGATAAAGAGATCACTGTTTTTCACTTGAATATAGGTATTTGTTTTAATGGGTATTAGGAGAAAAGAAACCGGCAAGCAACCCCATGATACAGTGTGTGGTTTTTAAAAAGATTTAATTTACTTATTTGAGAGAGAGTGATAGAGAGCACGATGGGGTGGGGAGTGAGGGGCTGAGGGAGAGGGAAAGTAGACTCTCCGTTGAGCACGGAGTCTGACACGGGACTCGATGCTCGGAATCTTGACTTGAGCTGAAGGCAGATGCTTATCTGACTGAGCCACCCAAGAACTCCCAGTGTGTGGTTTTTAAAAGAATGGATCTAAGTTTAGAAATTGTCAATTAAAAATGTCACCTGAATACTGTACAGGTAGTGGTAAAAATTGTGAAGGTGGTGCGAAAGGCTCAAAGTGTATCTTTTTTTTTTTTTTAAAGATTTTATTTATTTATTTGACAGACAGAGATCACAAGTAGGCAGAGAGGCAGGCAGAGAGAGAGAGAGAGAGAGAGGGAAGCAGGCTTCCTGCGGAGCAGGGAGCCCGATGCGGGGCTCGATCCCAGGACCCTGAGATCATGACCCGAGCCGAAGGCAGCAGCCCAAACCACTGAGCCACCCAGGCACCCCTCGAAGTGTATCTTTACACAAGCTCTTTTTCTGTCCCAATGCCTTTCCCCTGCCTGCTCCCCAGCTCACCTCTCTGCCTCTGAACCCGCCCCACCGCGTGTCCCGCTCCTGCCTCTTCAGGCTTGAAGACCCAGCCGAGGCTTTCATTCCTCCAGAAGCCTTTCTTTTTCTTTTTATTTTTTTTTTAAGATTTTATTTATTTATTTGACAGAGAGAGAGATTACAAGTAGGCAGGGAGGCAAGCAGAGAGAGAGGGGGAAGCAGGCTCCCTGCTGAGCAGAGATCCTGATGTGGGACTCCATCCCAGGACCCTGGGCTCATGACCTGAGCCGAAGGCAGCGGCTTAACCCACTGAGCCACCCAGGCGCCCCTCCAGAAGCCTTTCTGATTCCCATCCAGCTTCTGGCCCCAGCTCGGTCCAGGGTTTCCTGGAGGAGGACCAGGAGGTGATTTCCAGGAGGCAAGACACACAGCCACCTAATGCAGCCTGAAACTGAGTGGCGGGGGCTCTGAGCCATTCCAGAAGAGCAGGCACAAGGCGAGGCTTTTTACTGTGACGTTCTCATCTCCAGTTCATGCAGGAAAGAGCTTCTGACCTAAACAGAACCTTAATGACAAGCCAGGGCTCCAGAACATTTCAAGGTCATGTCTGCATTTATCCTGACAGGAACCAAGCATCAGGTAGCACTGGACTCCAGCTGAGTCTACACAGCCTGTCGCCGTGTGCCAAAGAGTCTCTGAACTCGGGTCTGGGAGACCTTGTTCTGTCTGCGTTTGGCCAGATCCCTTTTTCCCCTCTGAGTCCAAGTGTTCCCATCCATAAAATGGGACCAGGGAGGGATCCCCACTTACCTCCCATGGTTGCCATGAGTTCTGACCTGAGTGAATGGCTGTGGGAGCGTTTTGGAAACCGTAAACACTTCTCAATGAATGGAAGGGGTTGTTATTTTTAAACTCCTAAATGAGGACAGCCTGGTGCTCTGGGGTTTTCAGTGTGATGCTGTGTAACTAGAATAACCGGATTGCATGTTCGTGCATCTATGCGTGTGTGCACACACCCTGCTTACAGAATGCGGTTTTGAGGCCTCTTTGAGATCCAGCAAATACAAGCAGCTCAGAAAAGACAATTAGGACACACACTCACCAGTTCTTGCTTGAGTTGCACTGCTGAGCTGGGCCCTGGTGACATGGAGAGGAAGGACGTGTCTCGGGCCTGGACAAGCATCTATTTCAGCAGGCAGAACCCAAGCGTGACGAAGGACTTCCATGCTGAGCTAGGAGGACCACGACTCACGACACGTAGGGTACTGCAGGAATTCCCCGATGTAGCCCCGAATCCTGGGAAGCCTGCAAACCGATGAGAAAGACATTGTTTTAAGATGAAAGAAATGGAATGCTACTTTATTACTCATCGTAGACACGATTCCCCAGAAAAATGTAATGTCTTTATTTTTCAGAGGTGTTTTTAAATTGCATTTGGGGAGAGGATCAGATGGGCGCTGAGAGGCTCAGCTTTGTCCTGAGCTGTCCTGAGGCCTAGAGTCCGGGTTCTGGCCCCAGTGGCAAGCAGAATATTTGACGCCAACCCTCAAAGCTGTACATAAATGCACAGTCAACATCAGCTCACGATGACGGCCAGCCACCACTGCCTGGCCGAGTCCTGTGTGGGGTCTGGGGGCTGGAGGAGGACCAGGGTGTGTGTGCTGGCCATGCGTCAGCAAGTCAGACCACCGAGGGGGAACAACGTGACGATACCTGATGCCGAGAGGGACCAAGGAGGCCTGCCCAGAGGATGACATCCAGGCCAGTAATGAAAGCTGCTCCCTGCCCGCCAGTCGTGGCTTTCCTCCGAAGCATGCCCTGGGGGCCACCCTCTGGGGGCCAGACGAGCCAGCCCTGGCGCCACAACTCTGTGGGTCCCTACCATTCACATCCTCCCAACTCTGGGCTCCTCCAGATCAAGGGCGGACGCTTTATCTCCAAATCCCTGGCACAGTGTAGGGACTCTGAGAATGGTTGTTGAGTGAATGCAAGATTGGAAAGGCATTACAATAGATAGAAGAGCTTTGAGGGAGAACACCACTGCCCTGAAGCTTGCATTCTCAAGGGTTACAAATGGCTCTGATTTAGAGTTCCCTCATTTAATTTATCTCAGCATTTCCATTAGGCCTTTCTGCCTTTTCTTGTTAAAAGTACTAATAGTATTAAGAGGCAAGATCTATATACTACGTATGTAAATTATGAAATGTAATTTGAAGAAATGAATACCCTTGGGGCTCCTGGGTGGCTCAGTGGGTTAGGCATCTGCCTTCAGCTCAGGTCATAGTCTTAGAGTCCTGGGATCGAGTCCCACATTGAGCTCTCTGCTCAGCAGGGAGCCTGTTCCCCTCCCCCACCCCCCACCACTGCCTGCCTCTCTGCCTGCTTGTGATCTCTGTCAAATAAATAAATAAAATCTTTAAAAAATGAATATCCTTAAGCCACAAATCAGCTCAAGAACTGGACCATTCCTAGTACTAATGCGTCTACCTCTCTCAACTCCTCCCCTTGAAGACCCTCACAGACCATCTCTATGGCCACTTTCCTCAACTTTCCATTGGTTATTCCATTTATGACTTAATGGCTTTGCTCCAAATGTATGTAGAATGGAACAAATCTATTATTGGGTTTATTTTAAATAATTTTTAAAAATTTTTAAAGGTTTTATTTTTATTTGACACAGAGATAGAGAGAACAAGTAGGCAGAGCAGCAGGCAGAGGGAGAGGGAGAAGCAGGCTCTCCACTGAGCAGAGAGCCCAATGTGGGGCTTGATCCCAGGACCCTAGGAAAACGACCTGAGCCAAAGGCAGCAGCTTAATCAACTGAGCCTCCCAGACACCCTATTGGGTTTATTTTGTTTTACTTGTTTTGAGCTTCATAAAAAGGAATACTCTGTGAAATCTTATGCATCTTGCTTTCTTTACTCATTAGTTCCATGTAATTGAACGTGGCCATAATTCACTCATGCTCACTTCTGAATTGTATAACATTGTGTAAATATACATTCATTGGTTCATTCATTCATCCATTCACCCACTGATGCACATTATGCTTGTTTCCAGTTGTTTGCCATTATTTCCAATGCTATCGTGAACATTCTCTGTGTATTTTCTGGTACATATGATTAGGGCTTCATCTCAAGTATATACCACGAAGGAGATCGCTCGAATGTTTCAGAACGTTTGGGAGCTGGTGAAGTGTATTCATGGCCTGACATTCAGAGCTGGCTGAGACCTGGCCCAGAATCTCTCCAGCCTTGCTCCCGCCACCCCTGCCATGGCCACCCTCCCTGTGCCCTTCCCAGAATGCGGATTTGCCCTGCACGTCGTGGGCTCCAGGACTTTGACCATGCCCAGAGCGCCTTCCCAGCCCCTCCTCCACCTCCTTTCTTCTCTCAAAGTACAGCTCAAAGCCTCACTTCCCTGCTTCATGGCCAGTCTCCTCTGCACCACTGCACTTTGCTTGGGTTCAGGGAGGAAATATCCACTGCCAAGCCCCAGCTCTACCCCATCTCATGGTGGTGTGATTTTAGAAAGTTTTTTCATCTCTGAACTACTGGTCCACACCCCTAAGACAGAGGGATCATGCCATGATCACTGAATATTTACTGAGGCCAGGCTTACTTTTTTTTACATGCATTCCACAATTAACACAATGTGGTATCATGTTGTCGTTAGGGTCATACGCTCTGGAATTAGATCATCCTGGGCTTGAGGATTAAGTGAGTCAACGTATATAAAAGACTTAGCACAATCCCTGGCACATAGAAAATGTGCAGTAATTTCTAGCTGTGGCTAGTATTCACACCCTCATAAAGGAGTCACTTATGAAGGCGTCACTATTTTTATTCCCAGTTTACAGAATAGGAAACTGAGGCACGTAGAGATTCTATAGCTTGCCTGAGGGATACAGTTGAGTTAGGATCTGAACCTTAACAACAAGCCTAAGCCCCTAATGATTTTCCATAACTACAGTTTGAAGATGAGAGGCAAAAAAGAAAGTATTAAAATCAAAAGTATTTTCTTCTTTTCTGTCTGCTGAATATTTGGCCAAACTCCTCTGGCCGGTGCTCAAGTCCATATTTTCTCTTTAAAAATGAATACTTTCAGACAGAAAAGCCTCGTTATTTTTTACATCTAATGCCTTCCTGGTATAGCCAGGGCAGGCCAAAAGGATGCATTTAAACAGTCACAATGGTTCATTCAGGGGGAACCTCCTTGCTAAGAGTCACTGCTGTTTTCTGTCTTTCTCTCACCTTAAAAAAAAAAAAAAAAAGTTTATGAAGCAATAAGGCAGCACTATAAACATGTTTTCCAATTCACTACCAGCTGTCTGGTGAATCATAAAGCTCCCTGAAATGAGTGTGAATGAGGACCATCCCAACAGTGAAAAGATTAGGAGGCTTTAGGGGAGCCTAGCTGGCTCTGTCAGTAGAGAGTACAAGTCTTGATCTCAGGATCATGAGCTCAAGCCCCAAATTAGGACATTCGTGATTTTAAAGCGGTATATAAACTAGTAACCAGAAGACTTCAGACCATTTAGGTCTTTTAAAGAATAAGCGCTCTGCTTGAGGCTTCCCAGAACTTTTCATCTGGGTCTTCTAAGCACTTTTCAGCGGGATTTGGTGTTTGGGTGTTTCTGCCCATAGACGGGTGTGGGGGAATCTTTAAAGGGCCTCCCTGTAGGGTGAGGTTAGGCTGAAGGAGTAGTGGGGGACACAGCTTGGAAGGAGAGCAGAGTTGTCCCCAGGGCTGCCGAGGAATGGACCCAGGACTGAGGATGCACCCTTAAGCTCCACATTCAGCAGAACTCTCTAGCAAGCCGCAGTGTTCAATGGTGCTGGCGGGGGGAGGGGGGAGGCAGCTGCTAGAGGAGTGTGGGCAGTCATTTGAGAGGACTCAGGGGGCGGGGGGAGGGTCTAGTAGCCTGGCAGTCACATTTCCTGAAGCCTGTGTCCACCAGGAGCTGAGACTCTCTGAACCTATAACTTGATCAGAGCCGGGGTTCCCTGACGTCAAGCTCAGGGCTCTCTGTACTCAACTTTGCCGCCCCTTATCTCCCAACTTCCATCTTGCACTCTCAAAGGGGTAAGGATTTTTTTGTTCTTTATCTTTAATTGTGATGAAATACACACAACATAAAATGTCCCATCTGAACCATGTTGACGTGTCCAGTTCAGAGGCATTAAGGGACATTCACGCTGTCATGCAGTCACCACAACTCACCATCTCCAGAACATCTTTGTATTCTCATTCCGACACTCTATACCTATCAGACATGAACTCCCCGTTTCCCCCTCCCTCCCAGCCCCTTGTAACCACCATTTCACTTTCTGTTCCCAGGACTTTCATTACTTTCACTACCCCAAACAAGTGGAATCACACAGTCTTTTTCTTTTTTGTGGCTGGCTGATTTTACTTAGCATAATGTCCCCAGATTCACCCATGTTGTCCATATGTCACAATTCCCTTCCCTTTTTAAGGCTGAATAATATTCCAATACATATATTCCATATTTTGCTTATCCACTCATCTGTTGTTAGGCACTTAGGTTGTGCCCATCTTTTGGCTACCATGATTAGTAATGCCATGAACGTGGATGCACAGTATCTATTTGAAATCTGATTTCAGTTCTTTTTTTTTTAAGATTTTATGTATTTATTTGACAGAGAGAAATCACAAGTATATGGAGAGGCAGGCAGAGAGAGAGAGGGAAGCAGGCTCCCTGCTGAGCAGAGAGCCTGATGCGGGACTCGATCCCAGGACCCTGAGATCATGACCTGAGCCGAAGGCTCCCACTGAGCCACCCAGGCGCCCCAGATTTCAGTTCTTTTAAGTATATATCCAGAGCCGGTATTTTTGGGTCATATGGTAAATAATTTTTTGAAGAACCGCCATACTGTTTGCCATAATGGCTACACCGATTTTACATTCTTACTAACAGTGCGAAAAGGTTCTAATTGCTTCAGAACCCCCTGAGCCCTTGTTATTTTCTATTTTTGTTTTTTATGTCAGCCATTTGGATGGCTGTGAGATAGTATGTCATTGTGGTTTTGAAGACACGAACTCTTAGTCATCTCTCGTGTTAGTCCAGGTCCTCACCAGTGGAAGATGGGATTAAACATGGAGGGATTTTCTTAAGAGAAACAGCCGGGAGGGAAAACCTACAGGGAGCCAGGGAAGGCTGGGGAGCTCGAGGGGTTGGAAGGGGAACAGAGTGGTCTGTGGAGTCATCTCAAGAGGCAGAACAAGGGTGGCTGCAAGTATGGCCCCAAGTGAAGGGGACAAGGGAGAAAGTTGGGCTGAAGCATCCTAGACTGCCATGCAGTCTCAGGTAGGTTCAGCAAGGTCTTTGGGGAGACCTTGCGCCAGTGACACCTCGCAGTGGAGCCCAGTGTCTCCCAGGATCAGGGCTTCCTTGGTATGCCTGCCACACTCTGTCAATGGCTAGGAGCAGCCCATGGAAAGTGCGGCCAGTACCAACACCATGAAGGATTTCAGAGCAGCTCGGGGTCAGTTACAGCGAATGACTCTTTCCATCATTGGAAGCTTAAGTTAAATTAGGTCCTACTAGAGTAGGATGGGCCCCAATCCAACATGGCTGTCATTTTCCTAAAATGGGAGAATTTAGACACAGACTCACATCCAGGGACAGTGTCATAGAAACATGAAGGCAGCGATGGGTGATGCTTCCACAAGCCAAAGAATGTCAAAGATTGCTAGCAAGACACCAGAAACAAGGCAAGAGACATGGAACACATTCTCCCCAAGGCCCTCAGAAGGAACCAGCCTCGCCAACACTTGGATTTCAGACTTCTAGTCTCCAGAACTATGAGAAAAGCCGTCTCTGTTGTGTAAGCCACTCAGTCCGCAGTATTTTATGGGGCGACCCTAGCATATTGAAAGAGAAGACGAGGAAGAAACCAGGTTATCATGGTAATCACATTGGATATTTACTTTTTAAGGAGCTCTACCCTACCGTATGATGACATTAAAGAAAATTATATTACTAGAAAAAAATAATTGCTTATCAGGAGATTATTCTGATGTGGCAATACACAAATGTTTTCAAACAGCTGGTACCTTGTAAAAGAAGGCTCTTGTAAACAGGATATTCCTGTTGGCATGGGACTGCATATTTGCTTAAAAAAACAGTGCCCTGTTTCTGCAACAGTCAACCAATGCAAACAAGGAAATATAGCTGGAGAAATTAGAAAATGCATACATCGTAGAAAAATCCCCTGGACATGAAGGTAGGCAAGACCAGCTCAAGAGTGACAAAGGATGTCTGGCAAACACAGAAGCTTGCCCTTTGAAATGTCTGACATTTTCCTGGAAAAGTCACACTTGGGTATATTGAAAAGAAAAAGCATACAGTGTCAAGGCGGGAAGGGAGCTTAGAGTTAATCTCATCTCTCTACAAAGTTTTACTGGTTGAAAGAACTGAAGCCCAGAGAGGGGAAGGGACTTGCCCAAGGTCACACAGCCAGCAGCAAGGGGCAGCTGGGACTCCTGAACCCAGCTTTTCTTTTTTTTTTTTTTTAGAGAGAGATCACAAGTAGGCAGAGAGGCAGGCAGAGAGAGAGAGAGAGGAGGAAGCAGGCTCGCTGCTGAGCAGAGAGCCCGATGTGGGACTCGATCCCAGGACCCTGAGATCATGACCTGAGCCGAAGGCAGCGGCTCAACCCACTGAGCCACCCAGGCGCCCCTGAACCCAGCTTTTCTAACTCCAGGTCATCCTTTCCTCTTTGATTCTTCTGCCTCTCCCTCTGGGCCTGGTTCCTAACTAAGTTAAATCCATGGGGGAAACAAATCCACTTTCTACCTGACAAGTGAGCTCTTCTCATTGTTCTCATTGTCCCTGAGTCGCTGGCAGGTCTGGCTCAGCGCTTTCACCCACTGACCTGGGACCTTCGGAGACTTCTTCCAAGTTATGTCAGTGGAGCGGGAGGGCAGGGCGACAGCCTTCTCCCCCAGTGCCTGACTTACTGCTCCGGGGGATAAACCCAATGCCCAGCAGAGTTCTCCCTCCCTCGCTCCCTCCAATCCCAGAAGGAATTGCAAGAAGACCCTTTACCTTTTTGCAACCGGGACAGGAGGGTTTGGCAGGCAACTCCATCACCGCATCCAGCACTTACAACACAACACCCTCCCAACACACACAGCCACCAAGCCCCTGGAGGAATGAGGCAAGCTCCTAAGGAGCCTGGACATGGGGAAATGTGCAGTGGCAGAAAGAGAATGGGCTTCACCTTTGCATTTGCTTCTGGCTGTCCTACCCCTGAGGCAGGTTCCAGAACTCTGAGCTGCCACGGTGGCATCTAACCACAGGCCGTCAGGAGGACTGGAGGCGAGGATGCTTACTGCAGACGGCCAGCTGAGTGCTTGTTCCTGTGGCTATTTTTATAGGGACTGCGGCTCGTCGAGACTTCTGATGACTTCCCACTGCCGGGACCCTGGTTCCCAGTAAGTCCAAGGCCAGTGGGATCCGGCAGGCTGACTGTGACAGCGTCCTAACTCATCCCTCCGCCTCCCCCTCCTCCCTGCTCCACCTGCCCTCCGAAGCGATCTTGCTGAAGTGCCAATCTGCTCGTGTTCTTCCCTCCTCAAGAAAACCTCCTTTGGCTGCCCTTCACTTCCGGGATCAAGTCCAAACTCGAGGCTTGGCACTTGAGCCCATCATCATCTGCACCTGGCAACCCACCGTGCTCGAGCCTCACAGATTTGCTCTTCACTCTCTCAAGCATCTGTTGCTTATCACCCCTCCGGTCCCTGCTCTGCTTCCCCTGCCGCCTGGCATGTCCTTGCTGTTCTTCTTGATCTAGCTCAGTGGTTCTCAAAGTGCCACAGCAGCTGCAGCACCGGGGAGCCTGCTGGGTATACCAATGCTTGGGCCTTACCCTTGACCTGCTCAATCAAAAACACTGGACAAGGAAACCAGCAGTCTGAATTTTACCAAGTCCTCCAGGGCACTCGGATGCATGAGTAAGTTAGAGAACCACTATCTAGTGAAAATGTCCTCACTCAGATGTTGCTTTAAAAAAAAACTTTTAAAAAATTTATTTGAGAGAGAGAAAGAGAGGGAGAGAGCATGAGCAGTGGGAGGGGTAGAGGGAGAGGGAGAAGTAAACCCCCGCTGAGCAGGGAGCCCAAGGCGGGGCTCAATCCCAAGACCCTGGGATCATGACCTGAGCTGAAGGCAGACGCTTAACCCACTGAGCCACCCATGGGCCTGCCAGTTTTCTTTTAATTTTATTTTTTGATTTTCGTGAAATACATAGAGCATAAAATTGACCATCTCAACCATTTTCAAGGGTCCAGTGGTGTCAAATAGTCTCATTCTATGACAGTTTTCATGGGAACAAAAGGATGATTCAAATTGCTTGAAAACAAGCAAAATTGGCAATCCAAAAATGATTAATCACATCCACACTGAGCTTTGGAACTCTCCAGAAGGCATGCTTGCCCCTCTTTGAGAACAAGAGTAACAGTTAACATTTGCTGAGTGCTTACTAGGTCCCAGGGAACCAGGCTAAGTTCTTTCAAACATATTTTTTTTTTTAAGATTTTATTTATTTATTTGTCAGAGAGCGAGCAAGCGCGAGCAAGCACAGGCAGACAGAGTGGAAGGCAGAGTCAGAGGGAGAAGCAGGCTCCCTGCGGAGCAAGGAGCCCGATGCGGGACTCGATCCCAGGACGCTGGGATCATGACCTGAGCCGAAGGCAGCTGCTTAACCAACTGAGCCACCCAGGCGTCCCATCAAACATATTTTATTCAATGTATGCACCCAACTCTAGGAAGCAGATATTACTACTATCTCCATATCACCAAAGAAGAAACTAATGCACAGAGAAACAGAATAGCTTACTAAGGAGCCATGGATCCCTGGATTCAGATCTCAGAGCTGCCCCCAAGCTTAGGTCCTAGCTTTCTACAGACAGCACCGCTCAGGGGAATAGTGGTTCTTTCTGCCTCCCAGGGCTATTCTCCATGAGTTGGCCTTTTCATCAGTGCCGTAAATGACCCACACAGTCTTCTCTTCCATTAGGCCATCTCACTGTCATCCAGGCTCAGCCTCTGCTCAGTGTCATGAAGTCACAGTCCCTTACTGGAGACCAGACCAGGGCTGGAGTCCTCCACTTTGCTTTGGCACCTCTGGGGTCCAAGACAATTTGCTTCTCTTGCTCAGTTGCAGTTTTCTCACTTGGAAAATGGGAATAATCCAGGATCACCTTCTCCTACCTCAAAACCATCCGAACCACGTGTCTCAGAATTCAGCCTTTTTCAGGTTTTATTTTATTTTATTTTTATTTTTTTAAATTTAATTTTATTTATTTGACAGACAGAGATCACAAGTAGGCAGAGAGGCAGGCAGAGAGAGGCAGAGAGGCAGGCTCCCCAACAAGCAGAGAGCCTGATGTGGGGCTCAATCCCAGGACCCTGGGATCATGACCTGAGCTGAAGGCAGAGGCTTTAACCTACTGAGCCACCCAGGCGCCCCCTTTTCCAGGTTTTAGACAGACAACACGCAGCCCATATTGTGTATTATATAACACCCCACAGGAGTCTGAAAGGCACTCCCCAAATTGAACAGGTGATGATTTTTGCAGCAAAAGGATAAATATTCACACGGAGTTGGATGAAGACACGGTTGTTTCAGATTAACTTTTACCATCAAATATGCTAAAAAAGTATTTT
The DNA here is from genome assembly GCF_009829155.1 of Mustela erminea. Taxonomy (NCBI): domain Eukaryota; kingdom Metazoa; phylum Chordata; class Mammalia; order Carnivora; family Mustelidae; genus Mustela; species Mustela erminea. The sequence continues at coordinate 24,817,407 of NC_045625.1, forward strand.
TGTTTGTGGGGGAGCTCTCTGGAATTTGGACTTGAGATTATAGATTTGTACCTGCCCCGGGGGCTTACTGCGAGGAAGACACACCCTGAAAGTACATACGAGTGAGGGCTCGGGCTCCGGAGGAACCGAGGTACGTAGATGAGGCAGGTATCCTGTCCAAACCCTCCACTCACGCAGGCCCCTTCCAGATTGACTTCTTTGACTTTCCTGTTTATTGACCCACCCCTCCGTGGGCTCGTCTCATCCCCAGACTGGCTTTTTCATCTTCCTAACTGGAATCTCTCCAGACCATGTACGACTAGTCATTGGGCCTCATCCTCCTCCTTGGAAATGTCAGGTTGTGAGGACCTCTGAGAGCCAGCCTTGTTCTCTGTACGAGGGCCATTTGACGTAAGCTCCTCCTAAAGCTGACTGCTTTCCTACAAGAGCATGGTCACAAGCAACCCAGGTCTTTCTAGAAATATGAACATGACTGCCCCACCCTACCAGGAAGCCCACCCCAAACATCCTCTCTCTGCCTGACACTCGTCCGAGGGAAGGTCCCCCGGACGTGATGAAGTAGTTGGGCTAGTCTCTTGTCTTGTAGGGTCAGCCAGGTCCCCGTAGGGTCTCGCACCCAGTCATCAAGGCGTTACCACACTGTGTTTCAGGAACACCCCGGGGTGCCCAGAAATGTGGGAAGGGCAGAGGCAAGGCCTTCATGGGTGCATTTCCAGCAGCTCGTAGAAGCCATTGTTGCCATGACGAGGATGTTGCACCACAGAATGGGAAAGGCCCTTCCCCAATCTAAGCCATGATTATTGCGGGTCCTATTCTGGCCACAGACACCACGTGGGGAGTCAGGCCTCTGCTGTTATTTCAGCCCCAGGGGTGAAAACATCTGAACAGTGGGATCTTTTTTGTACCTGGCTCCAGCTTGGAATGCACAGACTTTGGATTCACCATTGTTTGTCTCCACCTATCACCACGCCAAACATAAGGACCTTCTGACGCACATCTACGCTCCCTCTTCCTAAGGCAGGCCTGTTCCCAGCGGCACCCTAGCCACCACCTTGGCAAGGGCCCGAGACCTGGAAAATTAAGGGACCTAGGTCACCCCTGCAGACACGGACTGGCTAGGTTAGGGGTGAGACTGGTGGGAGGAACAGCGGGGTGGGAAGTGGGGTATCCGCTGGGCTAGCCAGCTTGGGGTCCAGGTAGGGACAGAGGGGAGGCCTTGCGCTTTGGGGGCTGGGGAGCTGCTGGTACCGGCCTTATCAGCTCGTGCCCCTGGTGGCGGTCGCAGGAACTGCAGGCCGATGTCCTGGCTCACGGTTCTTGTTGATTTCGCCGGCTTTGATGAGGCCTGGAGGGAGAAGCCTTCTTCAGAGGAATGTAGACCTGTCTGTACCCGAAAACCAAAACCGAGTCCAAGGGGCGTGGCTGGGCGGCTGGAGGACAAGCCCCACCTTACCTGGGCGGACCCTGGCATCTGGAATGAAGCCTGGCCCAGTGGGCCTCGGGAGGTGGCTGCAGGCCCGGGGCCAGCCACGCTGCTTTCCCATGTGTCCAGGTGTTGGCTTCCTCCAAACCAGACTGGGGTGGGGGGTGGGGGGCAGAGAAGGAGCCTCCCAGGAGAGGAGAGCTGGGGGCTTTCCCCTTTGTGTGCACCGACCTGTGCCAGGAGGCAACTGCCGCAAAGAGGCCAACCGGGCCTTTGGCAGGGATTCTCAGGACCCCTCAGTTCGGATCCCGGGCTTGAAGCGCTCCCTAAGCTCCTGTTACCGCCCACTGACCTGTCCAATACTAGCTACTAGGTACCCATGTCACTGAGCACCTGAGCTGTGCTCCTAATCTGCCCCAGATTTCAGAGACTTAGTATGAACAAGAGAATGTAAATACCTTATTAATAATCTTTTTGGCAGGGGCACCTGGGTGGCTCAGTCGGCTGAGCTCCTGACTCTTGATTTCAGCTCAGGTCATGATCTCAGGGTCTTGGGCTCTAGACCTCAGTTGGGTCCTTGCTCAGCAGGGAGTCTGCTTGGTAATTCCCTCTTCCTCTCCATCTGCCCCTCCCCCCACTTGCATTTTTTTTCTCTCTCTCAAATAAGTAACAAATCTTTTTTAAAAAGAGTTTATTTATCTGAGAGAGAGAGAGAGAGAATGAGAGGGGGGAGGTTCAGAGGAAGAAGCTGATTCCTGTCAAGCAGGAAGCCCGTTGTGGGACTCGAACCCAGATCATGGTCTGAGCCGAAGGCAGACTCAACAGACTGAGCCACTCAGATGCCCCAATAAATAAATCTTTAAAAAAAAAAACACCTCTTGGGGCGCCTGGGTGGCTCAGTGGGTTAAGGCCTCTGCCTTTGGCTCAGGTCATGATCTCAGGGTCCTGGGATCGAGCCCCGCATCGGGCTCTCTGCTTGGCCGGGAGCCTGCTTCCCTCTCTCTCTCTCTCTGCCTGCCTCTCTGCCTGCTTGTGATCTCTCTCTCTGTGTCAAATAAATAAAATCTTTAAAAAAAAAACACAACCTATTTTGGCTATTGAGTTAAATAGCATATATTAAAATTAATTTTACCTGTTTCTTTTCATGTTTTAAGAATGCAGCTGCCAGGACATTTACACACGTGGCTCGCATTTAATTTGTTGGGAGCGCAGCATGCCAAGCTTCCTTCTGGCCCCAGGGTCTCTGTACTTGTCTTTCTCTCTGCCTGGAGCGCTTTCCTCTCAGCATGACTTTCTTTTTTTCTTTATTCCGATCTCTATTCCAGTTTCCCAGCTCTGACTCCTAAAGAGTCCCCTCCACCTCCCTTTCATCAGATGAAGACGATGCAGTTCAAATGTCTTCACAGCACTCAACACTCTTTTCTATATCCTGTTCACCACCCCCCATCCCCCAGCCCCAAGTCGCTCTCGTTCTTAGAAAGTCAACTCGGGAGCTGAGACCTTGAACATCCTGGTCACTGTGGTCTTCCTGGTGCCCACAGTTTCAGTATTTGCTGAATTAATGCTGAGGGGCCCCTCTGATGTGGACCCATGGATCCTTCAATTGCCTTCAAAATTCGAAGTCAACAAAGTCAAAATTCTAGTCTGTGTGCTTGACTTGGCCATTCTCCTAGATCTTTTGTTTTGCCTTTTCTGATCACTTGTCCTGGGAAGTGGGAAAGCAAATGTGGATTTGCATGACTGTAACAGTCCTTTCTTTTACTAGTTTGCAACCTAGCCTGAAGGTGAAGAGTCTGGTCTTCAGACATCAAAGGTTCTGGTGTCCGTTTTGTCAATCAGTCCATGCCTCCGGCCTGGTCAGAGCCTTCTCGGAGCTCTGGTGCCGTTGAAGTGCTGATCTCTAGGGGTTCCTCTTGCCCAAAGGTGAGAATTTAGGTGTTAGGACTTGGGCAACTGCCAAGGGCACTTCACCCTGTTTTGAACTCCGAAGTCACTTGGCTAGCATGGCAAGGTCTCCATTAACCACGGAGCTGGAGTGCTTGGGGGCAAGAGATGTCCTTAACTTCCTTGCTAAGTATCAATTAACTAGAACATCCCTACTGAAAATTTGGATAGCATATGAATCCATTTTCCATCTCTAGTACATCATGGCGTTGAATACGGTGACATCTTCTTAGAAAGGACAGTAAAGTGGCATTGCTGTTTTCCTCTCAAACCTACAACTGAGTGCTGCGGATGAGTCACAGAGAGGCTTCGGGGGTCCCTGGTTCTGTTAAGTGCAGCTCTGTGACTCTAGGCAAGGCAAGGCCTTAGCCTTCAGGTTATCCGTGTCCCTGTGGGGAAAATGGGGGTGATATGACCCAGCTTGCAGGGAAGACACGAGAGGAAAGTGGGTAACACACAGGAAATGCTTAGCACAGTGTTATACGTATTGGCCTTGTTGGCAATGTCTCTGGCCGCTGTAAGGCACTGAGCCACGTATGTAACCAAAGGAGGGCAATCGCCAGGCCAGAGAGGGCCTCCAGTCCAGGTCGGTCTGTAAGACCTGCCTGGGCCCTGGGTGGCCTCTACCACTCCCTGGCCTCGGCTTCCTCTCAGGTAAGATGAGGCTGGGGCTTAGCCTCTGATTTTCACTCCGGTCCTGAGAAGCTGCCAGTCTCGGGATGCCTTAGGGTCTTTTCTTCTGTCAAGCTTGTGTCTCGGCCTGGCTCCAGAAGGCTGAGCCCTCCTTCTCTCTTGGCTGGACTGGGACCTCCCCAGGTTCTGGCTTCCAGCCCAGCCTAACTGCTGTTCTCAGCCCCTGTCTGCTTGCAGCCCTGGCAAGGGCATCGGGCCCCAACCCTGGAAAAGTGGTCCTGCGACGCCCTCTAGAGGACTCAGGGCTTCCCTCGGCTGCCAGGTGCTCAACCTTGAATCCTGGGGCCCCAGGCATCTGACCTAGGACCCGGCTGGAGAAGGGGGTGGGGAGATCGTCAGGCATGCAGATGAATGCCAGCTGGGAGCAGAGGTACGGTATTCTTGGTAATCTGTGTCTCTCTCTAATCTTGTCCCCTGCAGGGCCTCCTCTCTGGGCTCACTGCCTCCAGACCCCCCCACTAATGCCCTCCTGGTGTGCCCACCAGCCCCTGCTTAAAACCCTTAAGGCTTCTCGGGCCAGCCTCCCTGAAGAACAGCCAAGACCCACTTGGATGGCAGCTTCCTGGTGTTTCTAGGCTCCTTTCTCTCAGGAACCCACTTGGCGGGACTGATGTATCAATTAGGTATTCGAGATGTAGCTACAGAAAGATTTCTCTCTTTCTAGATAGGTATACATTCTCCCCAAATTCTAAAACAAAAAAGCTGCCAAGTTTAATACATGCGAAATGAAATGTCTGCAAAATGTAACATTCTGGGGCGCCTGGGTGGCTCAGTTGGTTCAGCGACTGCCTTAGGCTCAGGTCATGATCCTGGAATCCCGGGATCAAGTCCCGCCTCGCCTCGGGCTGCCTGCTCGGTGGGGAGTCTGCTGCTCCCTCTGACCCTTCCCCTTCTCATACTTTCTCTCTCTCTCAAATAAATAAATAAAATCTTTTTAAAAAAATGTAACATTCTGTCAACTGTCTTTGCAGCTGGCCTCAACTGTTACCCGCTGCATATTGCTCATATTAAACATGCAGTGTGGGTGACTTTTCATAGCCCCGATGGGAGGTGGGGTGGGGCCATGGAGGGTAACAGCGCCTTGGGGCCTCCAAGGTCTAAAGCCATCCCTGCCCTTCTCACCCTCTGCCGCAGCCATTCGGGGACACTTGCTGCTCCTCCCACACTCTCGCTCTCCCTGGATTCCAGGCCTGAGCTCCTGCAGTGGCCCTGCTCCGATGCTCTCTCTTCCTCTTCCCCACCCTTCACCTTCTCCACCTCGCCTGGCTAATTCTGATGAGTCTCTCACTAGGCCTCTCAGGAGCCGCTGCTCAGCCCCTAGGTTATAGTGTCCTCTCGTTGGATGGCTGGTGGATGGTCCAGGAAAAGTGGGTGGATGGATGGAAACTTCTGGCATCGGGACAGCGTAAGAAGGGAGTTCCACGGTCTGGTATCTGAATTTCCTCTTGGATGCCTCTGTCAACCTGCGGTTTAGGCCCTGCTGGAATGTCTTCAGAGGGCAGAAAACTTCTGGTTCCGCCCCTCAGTTTGTGAGACTGGCCATGCTGCTCTCCTTCTCTAAGCTTGTCTTTTTCTCTGTAAAAGATTTCATAATCCCTAGGCCATAGGATCCCAGGGGGTTGAATAAGACAACTTCCTTGAACTGTAAAGTCATTCTGACATCTGAATTTTTATTATTGCCTGGTTCAAATTCTATTCGGCCGCTATAAGAAGCTTCTTCCTTAACTTGATTTAAAACTTTCTTCCCATACTCCACCTGGTCACTAGCCACTCTGTTCTCTAGAGTCCCACATGCTGAGAATGGCCCGCCGGCTTTGGTGGCAAGCCTGGTCAGGACGCTGATGCAGAGAGGGGCAGAAGAAACAAGCGCCCTGCCCGTGTCCTCAAACCAGTGACCCTCTCCTATCAGAGCACTCAATGTCCCTGCTGGACCACAGGCCCCAAAGAACCAGCCACGGAGTTTATGACATCCTGAAGTTGCAATCCGCAAACGCCAGAATGTGGCTAACGCTAGATAATAGGACCAGACTTGCAAGGGAAAAACAAACAAATTGCAGAAGGAAGAAAAAGGTGAAGAAGGAAAGTTTGTTATTTCTTTATTTTAATGATTTATTTATTTATTTTAAAGATTTGTTTATTTGAGAGAGAGAGAGGGAGAGCACACACAAGCACATACATGTGGGGGAAGGAGCAAGAGGCGGGAAAGGCGAGAGAAAATCTCAAGCAGACTCTGCCTTTTATGGAGTCAGCCACGGGGTTCAGTCTCACAACCATGAGATCATGATCTGAGCCGAAATCAAGAGTCAGATGCTGAGCCGATGGAGCCACCCAGGTGCCCCTGGAGAGCGAAACTTTAGACTGAAAAGACATAGCAACCAAGTGCTACATGTGGATTTGGTTTGTATCCAGACTGGAACAAACCAACTATTTAAGATGATATAATCAGGAAACGGTGAACGTTATCAATAAAAAAATAATAAAATTATTTTTAATTTTTAGGTGTGATTATGGTATTGTGCATATATGTGGGCTTATTATCTTTTGGAGATATCCACTGAACTATTTATTCAATGAAATGATTTGTGGTTGGTTTGAAATGATCCTACAGTTATGGAGAGTGGTAGGTAGGGAATGCATGGAGGTAGAGATGACATAAATTTGTCCCTGAAGTGATACCAGCCAGAGTTGGGTCCTTGAAGGTTGTTTTTTTTTTTTTTTTTTTTAAGATTTTATTTATTTATTTGTCAGAGAGAGAGAGAGAGCAGGTGAGTACAGGCAGGCAAAGTGGCAGCAGAGGCAGAGGGAGAAGCAGGCTCCCTGCCGAGCAAGAAGCCCGATGTGGGACTTGATCCCAGGGCGCTGGGATCATGACCTGAGCTGAAGGCAGCAGCTTAACCCACTGAGCCACCCAGGCATCCCTCCTTGAAGGTTTATTATGCCATTCCTTCTAGTTTTGTGTATGTTCGAGAAATTCCATAATAAATGCTTTTTTTTTAAAAAAGATTTTATTTACTTGTTTGACAGACAGAAATCACAAGTAGGCAGAGAGGCAGGCAGAGAGAGAGGGGGAAGCAGGCTCCCCATTGAGTAGAAAGCTTGCGCAGGGCTCGATCCCAGGACCCAGAGACCATGACCTGAGCCTAAGGCAGAGGCTTAACCCTCTGAGCCACCCAGGCACCCTAAATGCACCCCCCCTTTTTTTAAACTTCGGGAACTGTTTTGATTCCTGGAGACACCTTGAATGCATTCACACCAGAAAGACTAGAGAATCCTTTGAGTGTACTGGATGGAAAGCGTCCCTGTCCTGAGGAGGTGCAGGCCTGGGGGTGGGGGCAGAAAGGAGGACCTGTGCTTGAGCACCGTGTTAGTCCACCTCAGTGTTCAGCCCTGGGCGGGCTGTTACTTTTGAGTTCCTGCCATGTGCCAGCCACAGTCCTAGGCACCCTCCATCTCCTTGGAGAGAAGACGTTTCCCTCACAGATGAGAAATCTGAGGGTCAGTGAGTTCACATAACTTGCCCCGATTCACAAAATTCAAAAGTGTCCAAATTCTACTAAAACAGCCAGAGATGGATGGGGGACAAAAAGGAAATGGGATAGCAAAAGGGAGGAAAAAACAAAAACAAAAAAAGACCTGGGCATCCATGAATAGTGCAATCAACCCAGGAAACAATGAAGAAAGTCCCAGATAATGATGGGTTTGAAGACATAAGACCAGATTGGTGCAGACTGAAAAATTCCCAAAGAGAGGTTTCTGGAAACACCTGAAGGAACACATGATTTCATACAGAGGTTGGAAACACTTTATGTCATACTTCTTGCAAAGAGTGTAAGACATAATGAATTTAAAAGTTAGGGGGGAAAACCCTGTAATGTTCTAGAATAAAATAGAGAGATATAAAATAGAATAAAGTAGAGATAACATATTTTATAAATCTCAGAGTTAGAAAGTTACATGTTCACAAAACCAAAATATCATTTTTTTAAAAAGGGGGGTTGATAGATTCAGTTACATGAAAACTAATTTCTCCAACATTAATACAACAAAATCAGAACCCAAGTTGTACACTGGAAAAATTATTTGAACACATAAATCAATAAATGGCTAATTTTAGTAACATATATAATATAAACGTTTTTAAAATTAATAAGAAGACCAACAATCCAATAGAAAAGTGAGCAAAGAACTTGGATAGACAATTCACAGAAAAGGAAAATTTGCTTAGTATATGAACAGGTGCTCGCCCTTACCCATAAGAGAAATGCTAATTTAAACTACTGTGAGACGTTCTGAGACTCACACAAAGCATTTCATAATACCCCTGTTGGGAATGCTATGGGGCAAGAGACACTGTTATGCATTGTTATGGGGAGTGCCATTTGTCCCAAACTCCATAGATGCTCCTTTGACAGCATCTGTCAAAATTAAAAGTGCATATGTCCTTTTTTAAAAAAAAAAAAAGATTTTATTTATTTGTTTATTTGACAAAGAGAGAGATAGATCACAAGTAGGCAGAGAGGCAGGCAGAGAGAGAGGGGTAATCAGGCTCCCTGCTGAGCAGAGAGGCTGATGCGGGACTCGATCGCAGGACCCTGAGATCATGACCTGAGCCGAAGGCAGATGCCTAACCCACTGAGCCACCCAGGTACCCCTATATGTCCTTTAACCTAAAAACTCCACTTGTAGGAATTTACCCCACAGATACACTCAAACATGTACAAAACGATTATGTAAATAAGTATTCATCACAACCAGGTTATAACAGTAAAAGTTTGGAAATCTCTATAGAGAAAACTTGCTAAATAGAGGACGGTCATTTGTACACTGGAATAAAATGCAGCTGTTAACAAACAAAGGAAGGAGTTAAATATGCTGATAGAAGATTACCGTCAAGATTAAAAGAATTTTTTTTTTAAAGATTTTATTTATTTATTTGACAGACAGAGATCACAAGTAGGCAGAGAGGCAGGCAGAGAGTGAGAGAGGGAAGCAGGCTCCCTGCTGAGCAGAGAGCCCGATGCGGGACTCGATCCCAGCACCCTGAGATCATGACCTGAGCTGAAGGCAGCGGCTTAACCCACTGAGCCACCCAGACGCCCTAAAAGAATGTTTTAAAACAAGAGGAAGAGGTACAGAAAGGAGGCCAGTGTAGGTGCTCTGCAAAGGTGAAACGTACATCATATCATCTTCACTATTGGCCTTTTTGTACTTTACAGGTTTTATTCCATGTGTAACAGTTACCTTTTATAAAACTTATAATTTATAAATTAGAAAATTAACTAATTAAATCGAAAAGACAGCCTGAAGCCATAGGAAAAATTTTTAAAACTCTAGAAGATGGGAAATGACATCAAAGAGAAAGGGCAGGAGCTCTTTCTGCCCACGGGTCCTGTCTCTGAGCTTTAATAAAACCACATTTTTGCCCCCAGAAAAAACAAATAAACAAACAAACAAACCAAAAAACCCAAAGATATCACTAACTTAGCATCAGGCAATATTTATATAGCCACTATACTGTAAATGCTCCTTACTGATTTTTTAAAATATATTCTTAACTTTATTCTTAAAAATGAGATTAATTCACTTATCATAAAAGTTACCCCCTTTTAAGCATCCAGTTCAGTGGTTTTTAGTATATTCACAGTGTTATGCAACTATCACCACTATCTAATTCCAGAATATTTTCATCAGCTCCGAAAGAAACCCTGCACTAATTAGTAGTCACTCCCCATCCCCCTTTCTTCAGCTTCTGGTAACCACTCATCTCTTTTCTGTTCCTGGCAATTTGGTAAGTGGAATCATACAAAATGTGCTTGGAGTCTCTGATGTCAGGGAAGGTCTGGGCCCCTTTTAAAGGGCTCATCTAATGGATAAAGAAGATATGGTCCATATATACAATGGAATATTACGCAGCCATCAGAAAGGACCAAATTTTGTGTCAACATGAACAGGACTGGGGGAGATTATCCTGAGTGAAATAAGTCAAGCAGAGAAAGTCAACTATCATATGGTTTCACTAGTTACTTGTGGAGCATAAGGAATAACATGGAGGACATTGGGAGAAGGAAGGGAAAAGTGAACTGGGGGACATCAGAGGGGGAGACAGAGACTGTGGACTCTGAGAAACAAAGTGAGAGTCTTAGAGTGGAGGGGGATGGGAGGATTAGGTGAGTCTGGTGGTGGGTATTAAGGAGGGCACATATTGCATGGAGCACTGGGTGTGGTACATAAACAATGAATCTCGGAACACTGAAAAAATAAAATAATAAATAAATGAATAATAATAAAAAACAAACAAACAAACAAACAAATAAAATAAAGAGCTCATCTGATTCGGCCAAGCCCATCTTGGAAATTATCCTTTTTGACTAATTCAAAGTCAACTGATTAGGGACCTTAATGATATCTGCCAGCTCCTGTTGCATTTGCCACACAATATGAAGTATTTAAGGAGGGCTACCCTCTATCAGCTCTACTGTATTCTATAGGCTGGATGCAGGTCACAGGTCCTATCCATACACAAGGAGTGGAGATTCTATAGGCAGAACTCCAGAGGGAGGAGATAGCATGGTGGGTCTTAGAATTCCCAGCTACACTCTTCCTTTCAAGGATAATGCTGTGGAGGTTCCTCAAAAAGTTGAAAATAGGGACGCCTGGGTGGCTCAGTTGGTTAAGCAGCTGCCTTCGGCTCAGGTCATGATCCCAGCGTCCTAGGATCGAGTCCCGCGTCGGGCTCCTTGCTCAGCAGGGAGCCTGCTTCTCCCTCTGCCTCTGCCTGCCATTCTGTCTGCCTGTGCTCGCTCTCTCCCCCTCTCTCTCTCTGATAAATAAATAAAATCTTTAAAAAAAAAAAAACAACTCATTTAAAAAAAAAAAAAAAAAAGTTGAAAATAGAGCTACCTTACAACCCAGCAATTGCACTACTGGGTATTTACTCTAAAGGTACAAATGTAGTGATCTGAAGGGGCACGTGCACCCGAATGTTTACAGCAGTAATGTCCACAATAGCCGAACTATGGAAAGAACCTAGATGTCCATCAACAGATGAATGGATCAAGAAGATGTGGTATATATATACAATGGAATACTATGTAGCCATCAAAAGAAATGAAATCTTGTCATTTGCAACGACCTGGATGGAACTAGAGGGTATTATGCTTAGCGAAATAAGTCAGTTGGAGAAAGGCAACTATCATATGATCTCCCTGATATGAGGAAGTGGAGATGCAACCTTGGGGGCTTGGGGGGTAGGAAAAGAATAAATGAAACAAGACGGGATTGGGAGGGAGACAAACCATAAGTGACTCTTAATCTCACAAAACAAACTGAGGGTTGCTGAGGGGAGGGGGCTCGGGAGAGGGGGGTGAGGTTATGGAATTGGGGAGGGTATGGACTATGGTGAGTGCTGTGAAGTGTGTAAACCTGGCGATTCACAGACCTGTACCCATGGGGCTAATAATACATTATATGTTTATAAAAAATAAAAAATAAATAAATAAAAATAAAAATAAAGGATATTGCTGGCTATGGTCAGAATATCTAGACTGACTTGCAGATTTACAATCTAACATGTCCGTGATGATCAATAAGCTACTTGGAACCCTCTGTTCTTATATACTTAAGAAGAGATACATAATACCTTGGACCTGAGCCGAGGAAACCGTGGTTCTGATCCCTAGTTCACCACGAGCTCACAGCAGCAATTTAGATGAATTCTTTTCTCTCTCTGAGTTGACTTTCTTATCTGAGTTGTGGGGATGGTTGAAAGTCATGCCTACCTCTCAGAGCTAGTGTGAGGATTTCAGGTGAGAACTCACAGGAACTCTCCACCCCTCCCCCACCACACCGGCACTCACACCCACCCTCTTAACCATATAGTGGCCTCAGCCCACATGCGCCTCTCTCAGAGCCACAGGACAGGCCTCTGCGGTCCTACTCCTCGCTCAAAAAACAACTTAAGGGCCTGGGATCCCATGTCCCTGCCACCCAGTCAGCCTCCCTATCCCCGGGCAGCGGACATGCATGTGGATTTAACATATGGCTGTCTCCTAAGAAGGGGGGAGAAAAAGCAAAAAAGAAAAGCATGACCTTCTGCGGGAAAATGAGCACAGTGCACACCTGTCACATTGAATACGAATGCCTACCCTCCTGACAGCCGCCAGAGCAAGAACCAAGAGCTGTACTCAGCCCCACCAAAGGTGTCATTAGCTTCTATTCCCTCTGCATTTATGATGACAGTGGGTTCAGAGTGGCACGGAACCAGCTTTAATGCCTGCGATAAAACTTTGTTCACGTGAGCCCATCCATTAAAACGCGGCTGGAGCACCAGATGAAAGCCCAGGGCCTTTGGGGGTGATTCTGGCTTCCTCTGTCACACCCCTGGGCCACCACAGCAGCCTTCTGTGCCCCCTGGTGATACCCTCCTTCCTTTTTTTCCTTTTTAAAAAATTACAGTAAAACATTACAAAAATTACATAAAAATTTTTTTTTCTTTTCAAAAAAATATCACAGTAAAACATTACAAAAATTATAAAACACTTACCATTTTAACCATTGTTAAATGTGCAGTCCGGGGGTGGTAAGTACATTCACAGGTTGTGCAACTGTTGTAAATATCCATCTCCAGAACATTTTCATCTTCCCAAACTGAAACTTGGTACCCATCAAACAGTAAGTCCCCCTTCCACCGTCCCTCTAATCCCTGGTGCTCACTATTCGACTTTTTGTCTCTGAATTTGACTATTCGAGGTACATTGTATAAGTAGGATCATACACTATTTGTCGTCTGTCTGGTGAATTTCACTTAACACAATGTCTTCCAGGTTCATTTACTTCACAGCAGGTTCCAAATTACTTTTCTTTTTAAGGCTACAGAATATTCCATTGCATGTATAGACCACATTTTGTCGATCCATTATCTGTTGATTGACATCTGTGTTCCTTCTATCTTTGGGCCATTGCTATGAACCTGGTATACCAAACACTGGGGTACAGTTATCTGTCCGAGTCTCTGCTTTCAATTCCTTTGGAAATATGCACAGAGGTGGAATTTCTGGTTCAGGTGGTAATTCTATGTTTAATTTTTTGAGGAGCCACCTATGCTTTTCCCCAGATGCTGCCCCGTCTTACGTTCCCACCAGCAAGGCAGAAGGGTTCCCGTTTCCCCCCATCCTTGCCAACACTTACTATTTTCTGCTTTTGTTTGCTTGTTTTTGTTGATCAGAGCCATCCTCATGGTTATGAAGTCATAGCTCATTGTAGTCTGCATTTGGGTTTCTGACACCCCTTTTGACCCAATCAAAATTTCGTTCCTCTGCTCTGATTGAGCCGCTTCTCAAGGGGCAGCACGCCCACTAGGTTTGTCCTGCGAGGGACCCGGGCCATCCCTGAGATACCAGGTCACCACTTGCCCAGAGAGTCTGTGCATCTATGAATAGCACTTCTCTCCTTGGCCAGTTCACCACAGACATCCCGAGTCCCGCTCTTGTCTTGGACTGCATGGCTCAGAGGCTCCTGCCAGATGTGGGAATGCCACAGCTAGCACGTTCCTGGGCCTGCCTCACTTGGAGCCAGGCATCGTCTAGAGGCGGAGGGGCTGGCAGCAGCCAGGGCTTCAGGGCTCAGCCTCGGAGGAAATACGAAGGCCGGCAGACAGCGCAGCCCTACAGAGTGATGTCCTCGGAGTGCTATTTTCATCGGGCTGTCATTACACCATTCGGAGCTGAGATGGAACACTTGGATGAATTTCCCTCATGCTCTGAGCCCACAAGAATTTATGCTGGTCAGATGTGATACATTATGGAGCCCTGTTTGGGGACAGGAAAGCTTCTAGAGGATATTTTTGGTAAATTTGATGTATCCCTGATACACGGTTGCTTCGAAACAGCCATTTGTATAAGGTATACAGTGACTGTATTTTCCGAACCTGAAATCAGAAAGACTAAGTTCTGGCAAGAATGAGTGCATTTATGGGAATACAGCACATTTAAAATGGGAACTTTACCACCAAAACCCAGAGGTATGGAGTCGTGGAAAAGCATGACATGCTAATGAAGCTTGCAAACAGAATATGATTCAGGGTGATGGTGTCCCCCCACTCACAGTCTTGATCTCCAGAAACGTGCTTCTGCACAGAGTGGGAACTGGGTTTTTCATTTGATTTCAAGAACCCAAACAATACATAAGTAAACTCTCACTAGGAAAAAAAAAAAAGAAAATAATACTAATAAGGCTGGTATCTTCTTTGACTATTATTCCTAATGCCTGTCTCGTTTCAGCAGTAATTACTGCTGTAAGTTTGATGGATTGCCTTCTTGAGCCTTTTCTATCAATTTACAGACAGGTATCTATTTATAAATACGTTATTTTATATTTTAAACATAAATTGTGCCTTATTTCTATTAGTTTGCAATTTAACTATTTTCACTTAATATATGTTAGAGATTTCTAAAAGCCTGAGCATACAGTGGTATTCAAAAATGAAGGAATTTAGGGGGCGCCTGGGTGGCTCAGTGGCTTAAGCCGCTGCCTTTGGCTCGGGTCATGATCTCAGGGTCCTGGGATCGGGTCCTGCATCGGGCTCTCTGCTCGGCAGGGAGCCTGCTTCCCTCTCTCTCTCTCTGCCTGCCTCTCCATCTACTTGTGATTTCTCTCTGTCAAATAAATAAATAAAATCTTAAAAAAAAAAAATGAAGGAATTTTCTAGAAAGTCAACTTGCCTGTTGGGAGTGTGTTGCACCTTGATCCTGGGTGAAAATGAACCGTTTACACACAAGAGAGACCCCTCCAAATGCAGCACTGGAGGCGAGACTTAATGCTCAGGTATCAAATATAAATGAGGTAAGCCAAATGCGTGGAAGACAGTCCAGAGAGGGGAGGAACGTGGCGAACAGCAGACCGCTACACCCCCATGTCTGGGGGAGCCTCTACGCAACTCTTGGCATATGGGAATGAAGACTTGGTACTGATAGAGACCGCTTAAGAACCTGGATTTTTAAAAAATTATTATTTATTTATTTTTTAAGATATTTATTTATGTATTTCTCTATCGAGAGAGTGCACTCACAAGCAGGGGGAGCGGCAGACAGAGGGAAAAAGCAGACTCCTCGGTGAGCCAGGATCATGACCAGAGCTGAAGGCAGATGCTTCACAGACTGAGCTGTCCAGGCGCCCCTGCATATTTGCTGTCGTGATGTTCCCAGTCAACTCCGTTGAGAGCCTCAGAATCACCTGCCTGCATCTCTGTTATCCAGAAACGTTTCCTCCCTACCCTCAGCCTGCAAAATGAGGAGCCCTACCTGCCAACACAGGTGCCATTTCTTCTTCTGGGCCAGAGCAAAGATCATCTCAGAGTTGGTTCTCAGATGACCTGACCGTAGAGAGGTGACAATTGTGCTTTCAGCTTTTAGTTTTCAGGGCAATCCTGGCTTTGACATCGTGAGCCCTCTGTTGTTGCAGATCGAAGCCCTAAATTCTTCAGGAGGCTGTTGGCTGCAAGTAACAGAAATCCAGTCACAAAGGTTTAACAACCACGGGCGTTCACTTTTCTCACGTCTCGGGAAGTCTCGCAGCAGCCAGGGATGAGCCGTGGTTCTGTGGGGCCCCAAGGAACTAGACACATCCATGATCCTGCTCTGCTGCCCTCAGCACACAACTGTCTCTTGCAAGCTCAGAGCCACAGCACCTCCCGGCCATACTGCTCTTTTCTGGGGGGATGTGGAGGAAGGACAGAGGTAAAAACCATAAGCGGGTTAAGCCAATTATTATTTCTTTTTTTTATTTTTTTATTTTTTTTATTTATTTTATTTTTTTTTAAAGATTTTATTTTTATTTATTTGACAGGAAGAAATCACAAGTAGATGGAGAGGCAGGCAGAGAGAGAGAGAGAGAGGGAAGCAGGCTCCCTGCCGAGCAGAGAGCCCGATGTGG
The DNA here is from genome assembly GCF_009829155.1 of Mustela erminea. Lineage (NCBI taxonomy): Eukaryota > Metazoa > Chordata > Mammalia > Carnivora > Mustelidae > Mustela > Mustela erminea. The sequence goes on from NC_045625.1 coordinate 24,833,395, forward strand.
GACTCGATCCCAGGACCCTGAGATCATGACCTGAGCCGAAGGCAGCGGCTTAATCCACTGAGCCACCCAGGCGCCCCAGCCAATTATTATTTCAAAAAACATTTCTTTAAGATTTTATTTATTTATTCAACAGAGGGAGAGACAATGAGAGAGGGAACACAAGCAGGGGGAGTGGGGGAGGGAGAAGCAGGCTTCCCACAGAGCAGGGAGGCCGACAGGGGACTTGATCCCAGGACCCTGAGATCACGATGGGAGCAGAAGGCTGACAGACACTTATCGACTGAGCCACCCAGGTGCCCTAAGCCAATTATTTTTATCAGGAAAACCAACAGCCCATTCTCTGGAAGCCCCACCCACTGGCTCTCACTTGGGACAGCCTGGGACATGGAGTTTGTTTAGCTGACATATTGCTACCCCAATAGGGGATTGTTAGAGAGGAAATGGGGAAACCCAATGGATACTGGGTAGGCTCCTGCGGTGTCTACCATATTAGACACTTTCTTTGTTTACAAAATACATTTTGGACTTCAGCTGTCATCCAGGGTCATGCCGGCTTGAAAATGAAGCAATCCATGGGTCTAACCCCACCACGGAATCCACAGACTCTAAAGGGCGACAGGGTTCGCCAGGCTGGGGCATTACTACAGAGGTGATGGACGCGGTCACAGAGCAGGGCTTTGTCAGAGACAGTGAGAGTCATTTCCACCTGGGACTCTCATTCTGGTGCCGCATCGCCACCTGCTGGGGTCCCCTCTTGGAAACAAGGTCCTGCTCTCCTTTCTGACTTTTTATTTTTCAAAAATATTTTTATCTAACGAAGAACACAAGTATTTGTTACAAATATTATAGCAAAGAGCACACATGGAGTTCAGTCGAGTTCACTTTAAACATTTGACGTGTCTTTTCGATATGTTCTTACCTAGATGTGTCTCCTCCAGCTCCTTCATATCATTGTAGCTCATGAGGGGATGAACCAGGCTTTTTGGCCCCTAGTTTCCATGGTCAGTTTTGCTGACTGCACATTCTTGGTGTACTTCTTCTTCTGTATTTCCTGGAAATTTACAGCTGGGTCCAGACACGGGATCAAGCTTAATCCTTTTGGCAGAATTATCAGTGGTATTTGTTAAGACTATAGGAGGCACGCCATATCTGGTTTCTCTTTTTGTGATCTTAGCAGCCAGTGATAGCCACGTTTTCTTTCAGTGTTAGAGGAGGAATGCAGCATCTGTAGGGACTAAAGCTTTCTCCCCAGGGATGCTGGGCTCCTAACCCTTCCATCTGGAAATGTCTTTATGCAAAAGGATGGGCTCCCATACTTCTTCTGGAGCTTTCTGAGGCCCCAGTGCAGGTGAGGTGGGCTTAGGATGGATGCCCACCTCTCAGGTCTACTTAGGTCTTAGCGAGTGAGGGAGGAATACACCAGTTTCTGTCACGACACACGTGAGGTGTCAGGAGTCATGCAATGCTGGACAATGGAACATACTTGGGGGATGGGGGGGGCTGCAAACGGTGGGTGGTGTCAAAGATGGATGCAGCTGCTTGTATAGCTGTGCCCAGACACACTGGAGTCTTCTGACGCTGAGCACTCGTGAAGAAAACCACACTTGCCCCCTACACCAAGGCCATTTCCCCAGCAAAGTCCTTGGATACTGGGTTAAACTGATGAAGATGAAGGGCTCACTCCTCCCCTTGTCCTGACATCACCCAGCCATCCATGACAGAGCCATGAAGCATCACCACCTGGGGAAGGACAGAGGGATGACAATGGAAATGGGAGCCAGACAGGCCAGTCAGACCCTCTTCCCTTCCACAGGCTCTACTCTCCATGACTAGGAAGGGATGAGAATAAGGCCCTCCAGGGCACTGAATCAGAGGGGGGCAGGAAACAATCTGGAGAGAGAATATGCAGAGTCAGCTACACTGGATCTGCACACAGGGCACTGGATCTGCACACAGGGCTTGAGCTGTTGTTCCTGCAGTCGGATGAAACGCTTACCAGCCTTCCTGGTCATGAGAGAGGTAGCAGCTTTCTTGGAGCCCAGTTCTGTTCTGTCGTATCGTTCTAGGAACCATTTCCAAAGCTCAGTCCAGAGGCTGTCCTTTAACCCTATTAATTATTTCTTTCAGCACTGAATTCCCTGTTTTGCTTTTTCTTTTTTCTTTTTTTTTAAGATTTTAAAATTTATTTTTGAGAGAGAGGCAGCGTGCAAGCATGAGTCGGAGGGGCAGAAGGAGAGGGAGAGGGAATCTCAAGCAGACTCTACGTTGCGTGTGCTCTATGACTCAAAGGATTCATGAAACCATAAAGAAGCTACATTTTCTTTAGGAAAGAAAAAAAATTCTATCTTTCTTGATCCTGAAATTCTACTTTGAATTGTGCACATATTCCAAGGAATCATAATCTCTTCAGCCAAGCACATAGAACAGAAATATCAAATCCATGTTGTGCTTGCCATTTACCCATTCTGCACTCATGATAGACATTACTAATCAATCATGTGCTCTTTCTCCCCCAAGGCCAGATGTGGCTTTATCCATCTCCACACAATATTTGAAGGAACCACTTCTAATCATTTAGATAGAGAAGCAAGACTAATGCTGTTTGGTCATGTCTGCCCTAGAACAAAGATGAGTTCAAAAGTGCCACAATATTTTTAAAGTCTCTCTTTCCTTCTACAATTTTTTTACTGAATGCCTGTTATGTGCAAGGCTCTGAGGTATATGCATTAGAAGAATGTAAGTATTATTTTATCTCATTTTTTTTTAAGATTTTATTTTTAAGTAATCTCTACACCCAAGTGGGGCTCAAACTTAACAACCTTGAGATCAGGAGTCACATGCTTCACCAACTGAACCAGCCAGGAACGCCACAGAGGAATACAATTATTTTAATATGGATTCAGTCTCAGGAAACCTCTAGAACACTAGAAGGCAAGTCAGGTATAACATTAGATCACAAGCTATGCAAGGATAATATGGTGATGCACCCAATGTATTATGAGGGATGAATGTTTCCTGCCAGGAGCTGGTAGGACAAAGTCTTGTAGAATATATGAGCTTTTATTTATTATTTTTTTTTAAGATTTTATTTATGTGTTTGACAGACAGAAATCACAAGTAGGCAGAGAAGCAGGCAGAGAGAGAGGAGGAAGCAGGCTCCCCGCTGAGCAAGGAGCCCGATGCGGGGCTGGATCCCAGGACCCTGGGATCATGACCTGAGCTGAAGGCAGAGGCTTTAATCCACTGAGCCACCCAGGCGCCCCGAATATATGAGCTTTTAATACATGGCAGTAGAGGGACAGAGGAGCAGTGGAAGGGATTCTAGAGGGAAGGAACTACATGAGCAAGTGCAGAGAAGTCAAAGTCAGCATGAACAGAGCAGAGAGCAGGGGGCACCATCTGGCTGAGTAAATGAGACAATGTGATAGGGAGTGGCAGTGGCTGACGTTTGCAAGGAAGGATGGCATTCGACTGCCAAGGCCTTGAATGTCTAGCTCAGGAGGTAGGGCCTGATTCACGCAACAGGGGGAAGCCAAGAAGTGGTTCAGGGTGGAAGAGCAGTAGACCGGGGCTTTGTTAGGAATGTGGATCTTGCTGCCAAATAAATGAGGCATCAAAATGGGAGGCCAGGGGCGCCTGGGTGGCTCAGTGGGTTGAGCCGCTGCCTTCGGCTCAGGTCATGATCTCAGGGTCCTGGGATCGAGTCCCGCATCGGGCTCTCTGCTCAGTGGGGAGACTGCTTCCCTTCCTCTCTCTCTGCCTGCCTCTCTGCCTACTTGTGATCTCTCTCTGTCAAATAAATAAATAAAAATCTTTAAAAAAATAAAAATTAAAAAAGAAAATGGGAGGCCAGAAGGAGGAGAAGCCACTGGAAGGCTGCTACCATTCCCCTGAGTATCAGTCAGCCATGGTCCAACCAAGAGAGAAACCACACCTATAATTCGGGAATGGAATATAAAAACTTTTTTTTTTAAATTGTGGTGAAATATATGCAACATAAAATTTGCTGGTTTAACCATGTATTTGAGTATACAGCTCAGCGGCATGAAGCAGTAGCACCGCTGTACGACCCTCACCACCATCCCTCTCCAGAACACCTTCATCTTCCCAAACTGGAGCTGTCCCCACTAACTATTGCTCCCCTCTCCTGACCCCCTGCCCTCTCCCCCCCCAGCTCCTGGCAACCACTATTTCACTTCCTGTCTCTGTGGGTTGACTACTTTGGGTATCTATATAAGTATAAAGGACTTTGAACTAGGGCAGTATGGTTAATTAGTAAACAGGACAAAAGATACAGAAGCTGCAATAGCAGAGAGCAGCTCCGAGCTCTGGAGCACAGTGGACGTAGAAGGATACCCCTTCACCCTTCTGTCTTCCTTCCAGGGCTGGGACTCAAGTCCTTTTGGGGAGCATGTGGCTGCCACAAGATTATGAAACCTACCAGTGGCAGAGAAACATGTCACAAGCTAGGCAAAGGACTAGACTTCCAGGTGGCCAAAAAGGTTACCAGACGCATAGGCAGGCTTGAGTCAGTCAGTAGGAGCAGGCTCATGTGGAAGACATCGTGGATTCTTTCACAGTAGTACCACCCACGTGTGCACCTCAAGGTTGAGTTTAGTCTAGCTCATTTTCGAAACTCGATGTGATGATCTGATATCCGTATGTATTGTGAAAGGATTACCACATAAGATGAGTTAACACATCCGGGATCTCACATAGTTACTTTCTTTTATTCTTTTTGGTTCCATGTATAAATGAGATCATACATTCGTCTTTCTGTGACTAATTCCACCCAGCATAATGTCCTCGAGGTCCATCCATGGTATTGCAAATGGTAGGATTTTCTTTCTTTTTGTGACTGAACTAGGTTCCTGTGTGTGTGTGTGTGTATACACTGATTAGTTCATCCATTGGCCGACACTTAGGTTGTTTCTGTCTTGGCTATTGTAAATGCTCTCACAAATATAGGGGTAGAGGTATCTCTTTCAGGTCCTTGAGATCTTTGAGTTCAGCTACATCCCTAGAAGGGGATGCTGGATCACACAGTGGCTCTATTTATAATTTTTTGAAGAACATTCCATACTGTTTTCCAATTTACACCGATTTACATTCCCACCAACAGGCCAGGAAGGTTTCCTTCCCACATACCCTTGCCAGCATTTGTTATCTCATCTTTTTGGTAATAGCCATTCTAACAGGTATAAGGTGATACCTCATTTTGGTCTTTTTTTGCATTTCCCTGGTGATAAGTGATGTTGAGCATCTTTTCATGTACATTTTGGTCATCTGTATATATTTTTGGGAAAATGTCTTTTTTTTTTTTTTGGAAAATGTCTTTTTTTTAAAAAGATTATTTATTTATTTGACACACAGAGAGAGATGACAAGTAGGCAGAGAGGCAGGCAGAGAGGGGGGGGGAAGCAGGCTCCCTGCCGAGCAGAGAGCCCGATGAGGGGCTCGATCCCAGGACCCTGAGATTATGACCCAAGCAGCAGGCTGAGGTTCATTCAACCCACTGAGCCACCAGGTGCCTCAATTTTTGGGAAAACGTCTGTCCAGGTCCTCTACTCATTTTAATCAGATTATGTGTGGGTGGTTTTTGTCTTTGTTTGCTTTGTTATTGAATTTGAACATTTCTCATGTATTTAAGTTATAACCCCTTACTAGTAGAATACATAATTTGCAAATATGTTCTTTTGTTTTGAGGGTTACTTTTTCATTTTATTGGGGGGTTTTTTGGTATAAGTTCTTTACTTTGATGTAGTCCTACTTGTTTATTTTTGTTGTTTTTGCTTTTGGTGTTATATCCAGAAAATCATTGCCAAGACCCATCCATGTCAAGGAACATTTTCTGTATGTCTTCTTCGAGGAGTTTCATGGGCTCAGATCTTATCTTTAAGCCTTTAAGTCACACTTTGTGTGAGTGGTGTAAGGTAGAATTCCAGTTTCATTCTTCTGTATGTGGCTATCCAGTTTTCTAAATATTATTTATTAAAGAGACTATCCTTTCTTCCATCAAGTATTCTTGGCTCTCTTGTTGAATAATAGGTGACTGTATATGTGTGGGGATTTTTCTGGGTTTCTGATCCGTCCCCTTGGTCTGTGTATCTATTTTTATGCCAGTACCATAGTATTGTGATGACTACAGCTTCCCAGTATAGTCTGAAATCAGGAGAGATAATGCCTCCATTTTGTTGTTCTTTCTCAAGATGGCTTTGGCTATTTAGGGTCTTTTGTGGTTCCATTCGAGTTTTAGGATTGTTTGTTCTATTTCTATGGAAGGTGTCGTTAGATTTTTGATAGGGATTGCTTTGAATCTGTAGATTTTGGGTAGTATGCAATCCTAACATTAATTATTCTGATCCATGAACATGAAATATTTTTACATTTATTTGTGTCTTCGTCAGTTTCTTTCATCGATGTCAGTTTTCAGGATGAAGACTAGATTTTTATTTTTAAAGACTGTATTTATTTATTTGTCAGAGAGCGAGAGATAGTGGACAAGCAGGGGGAGCAGCAGGCAGAGGGAGAAGCTCCCTACTGATCAAGAAGCTAGATGTGGAACTCGATCCTAGGACCCTGAGATCATGACCTGAGCCAAAGGCAGACAATTAACCAACTGAGCCACCCAGGCGCCCCAAGACTAGATTTGAAGTAACAAGGCTCATAAACACTAGTTCTCAAACTTGGTTGAAAACTGGAATCACCTGGCCAGCTTTAGCTTATACACATATTTAAGACTCACCCTCAAAAATTCTCATTTCATTGGTTCAGGGTAAGTTCTGAGCAGTGCGATTTCTAAAGCCCAACAAGGTAGTTGTAATGGGTAGTCAGCTGGCCCAGAGCAGAAGTCATAGGTGGGTGGCCTGAGGGCCAAGCCCAATCAGCTCATCTATTTGGTTTGGCCCACCTAGTATTTTAAATTTGTTCCACTGACAACATTTAAAAATGGAAATTTCATAGACAGGCACAAACAAAGCCTACAATTCCAGCTTTTCCTGAAAAATCAGAAAATCCGGTGCACTCAGTCGGATCCCGACAAGGCCATAGTGGGCAGATATGGAGTAGCTGTTGCCCCTGTAACTGTCCTTCAGAAGCTCGGCCTACTCATTCCTCACCATTATCTCACCGTGTGGACATTTAGCTTTGCTAACCCAGATTAGACTCTAGAAGTACGTTGGAACTTCTCCCTTGGATTCTGTCTTTGTCTGCTTGGCTGGGAGAGAAACATTTCTTCCCAAAATTTGGTTTTTGATTTTCAAATTGCAAAACAGCCAGTGTGTTGTATATCTGGGTATTGTGCCCATACATCTTCTTCTTCAATAGGTTACATCCTGCCCAGTATTGTTTTATAGGAGTTTTTTGAATGTCCTAAGATGAATTATGATCCCTTGTTGGAAACCCATACGAACCACTTGCTGAATCTGACACCTGGTTGGATTTGCCTTTTCAAATTGGAGCATTTATTCCACAATTCACTTGCAGACATCAGTTGTTTGCATTTGCACGGAGAATAACAATGCCTTACGTATTCAGAATTCTGCATAGCTTCAAAAGCACTTCCTCAGACTTTCTTTTATAGGATCTTCACAGCAAACCGAACAAAAGCAACTATATTATTTTCAGTTACTGACAAGAAAAATGAGAGTAAGTGACTTTCTCAAGCAGACCTGGCCTGTTATTCAAGACTCTTGCTGTTTACCTGACTCCTGCCCCTGCCCTTTCTACTTTCCCTGCTACCTCCAAAGAACGCTCTTCTAGGAAATCCCATGAGAAGTGTGACACCCTCATTGGCAAACGTTAATCTAGAAAACACAAGGCTTTGGAAAGGCTCACTCCTGAGGTCACATCTGCTTTCTGGCCTCATACTGTTCAGATTAGATTGCTCTTGGAAAAGCTTTGATTTATCAAGAAAAGAAAAAAGTTATGACAGGATGCTTGGTACAGTGGCAAGGACATGGACTATGGAGTCCCTAAACCACCCCTCCATCAGCTCATTCAAAGGGAGACCAGATGCACCCAACTGGCTGAGGGTGACTCAAAGTAAAGAAGAAGAGAAGCAGAACCTGAGTTGGGGGGTGGGACTAGAGGGCAGGCAAAGACAAAAAAAGTGAAGAGGACTATTTTTTTTTTTTAAAGATTTTATTTATTCATTTGACACAGAGAGATCACAAGTAGGCAGAGAGGCAGGCAGAGAGAGAGAGAGGAGGAAGCAGGCTCCCCGCAGAGCAGAGAACCCGATGCGGGACTTGATCCCAGGACCCTGAGATCACGACCCGAGCCGAAGGCAGCGGCTTAACCCACTGAGCCACCCAGGCGCCCTGAAGAGGACTATTTGATGTAAAGGAAAGATGGGGCGACAGAGAGGCAAACTTTGATGTCTAGCTTAGGTGGGTTTGGAAGGCTTACCCCAAGGGAAAGCCAAGAACTGTTTTACACAATCTTTGGGACTTAGCTTGTATGCACAATAGTTTGCTAGGGGCCTCTCTGGTCTCAGGCAGCCCGTTCCCACCCTCCCTTCCAATAGGATAATAGTTTCGCTGTTTGCTTGCTTAGCCAAACTCACTTTTGTGCTGGAAGGATGTACAATGGAGAGGAACTAGGGAAAGGTGTAACAGATTTTGTATCCAAGAATATTTTTACTAATTATGCATCTGGGCTTGAGGGAAGACAAAAAGGGTCAGTGGAGTTCACCATCTCCATCCTGTTCTCATTTTTGCTCATCATTTTTTTCCCGGACCTTTGCATCCATGCTACAGCTACGAGAAGTAGTGTCATTCTTGCTCATATACTGGAATCACCCGGGGGAGATAAGGCAATAGATGAGGGAGGTTGGGGTCCGGTTGGGAATGGGTGGGTAATGCAGTTGTAGGATTTAGACTTCACCCTGTTAAGCAGTTTCAGAAAATTATTTTAGCCCAGTAGCCCTCAGCCTTGACTTGACTTTAGAATTAACTGAGGAACATTTAGGTCTGGGTCACACCCAGGCCAATTACATCCGAGTTTCTGGGGGTAAAACCCAGGCAGCAGTGGTTTAAATCATCCCAGGTGATCCCAGTTACATCAAGGATGAATACTACTGCTCATGGATGCCATGTGGAGGACAGACGGGAGGAAGAGGTGCTCATGAAAAAGCAAGAAGGCAGGTTCCGAGGCTGATACAGTGGTCCAGGTGAGCGATGATAAGGCAGGAACCGAAGCAAAAGTGCTGGAAATAGGAAAAGAAGGATATGCGCTAGCTTAGGGAAGGAGTTGGCTGGGGTAGGCAGGACAGGGGAGACATCAGGATGATTTACAGGGCTCTGCTTGGTGAGCTGGTCGAGTATGCCACCATGGCCTAGGAAGGGAAGACTGAGAGAGAAGAAGGAGGGGGAGGGGAGGAGGAGATGTTGAAAGTGGTAGGACCGTGGGTCGCTCAGGAGGACATACTGAATGTGTTGTCTAGAGTTTATGGGTGATGCCCACAGGGAAGAGTATATGGTCCTGCCCTGGATCAAAAGGATAGTTTGAGACTCCTTGGCATCTAAGTGGTAGTTGAAACTATAGGAGTTGGTGCGATGGCCAGGGGAGAAGGTGGGAACAGAGTCAAGAATCAGCTCAAAGGGGGAAATAATTAATAAGAAAGCAATGGTAAACAAACAAAAAATTTATGACTGTGCCTAAGGTCAAGGATTCTTTTTTTTTTTTAATTTTACTTATTTATTCGACAGAGAGAGATCACAAGTAGGCAGAGAGGCAGGCAGAGAGAGAGAACGGGGGAAGCAGGCTCCCTGCTGAGCAGAGAGACCAATGCAGAGCTGGATCCCAGGACCCTGGGATCATGACCTGAGCCGGCAGAGGCTTAATCCATTGAGCCACCCAGGCGCTCCAAGGCCAAGGATTCTTATCTCTCAGTATCCTAGAGAGCAAAACACAGAAAAGAGAATGGCTAGGCAGACTTGGCTCCCAGCTAAAGCTGAAACTTTGCCTAATATACTACTCAAATATTTGGAAGAACACAGTCTCTGACCCCCCACCCTACTATGTGCCCCTAGCCTAGTGAGGGATAACATCTGAGTTAAAAACAAATAAATCAGAATGCAACATCCTATTCTTACCAAGTGGGCATCAAGAATCCCTGTTCATCTCATAGATCCAAAATCAGGAAGGAATTCAGCCTTATTCCATGGAGTTGAATATGGAGGTTCAGAGGATGGAAATGCCTTGTACAAGTGCCACAGCAAGGTGGTGGCGGGGTCAGGGAGTGGGAATCCAGGTGCTTGGAGACCAGACCATAGTGCCCCTCATTGTGGTTTTGGACCCCATGTCTCACTGTCACGAAGACCAGCATAGTCCTCAGCATCTACTTAGGCACTCCACACTTAAAGGCATATTAAAAAGATAAATGTTTCAATACTCTGTGAGCCCTGACAAAATGGAGATTATTAGGGAGAAGACAGGGGGTGTCAAGGATCATCAACTTGAAAGCATTTGTTTGGGCACAGTATTTGCTGTGAAAAATATGAAGTCTCCTGTGAAGAGTATTTTCTTTGATCATTAATGTTGTTCACAGGCTGGTGTAACAACCATCAACAGACTGGCTGAGAAGTTTCATCCCAGGCTGGGCTCAGCAGAATCAGCTATGTAGGAGAAAAAGCAAGGGAGGCCATGCCCAGTTCTGCCAATTCCCAGCATCTTAGGGTGATCATGTCCCCTCTCTGGGTTGCCTGTAAAACGATGAGGTCAGACTAAATAAGCTTTGAGATCCTTCAAAACCAATGACTTGGTTTATCCATTGCCTTTCTCCAGATCGCCATGAGATAGCTACTGTAAATTCTTTCCCAAACATGGAATAAGAACTCTTCCTTCTCCAATGCCGGATGCTCTCCTCCAGGTGGAATTAATTAGTAATCAAGGCTTGATGTGGGGAAAAAGAATTCCATTCTCATGTTATATTTGTTAAAAACACATTTCCATATAAGCACATCCATCTGTCTTTGTACTTGCCCTAAAAGATACTTCTGCTGACAGTTTCTTGGAGGGTTCGGAGACTAGAGGCCTCTTTTCCAGCACTCACCTCACTTGGGAGTGAGGGCTTTGAAGCCCAATTAATGTAATAGACTTCATGGTGTTGGAGTGCTGGTATCTTCCTTTCTAGCTTACAAGGTCTTTCTTATACTTTATGTTGGGCCCTCACTGCAGCCCTATGAGGTAGGTGGTGTGGGTGTTATTATTACCGTCTTATTAGTGAGGCATTGGAGGTTAGGTGAGGTCAAGTGACTTGACCAAGATCACACAGTGATCTTGTGGTACTCCCAGCAGTGCTGGGGTACCAATCAAGGTGTCCTGATCCCACAGCCAGTGGTCTTACCATTATCCATCCATCCATCCATCCATCCATCCATCCATCCGACCTACATTTACTAAGAACCTCACATGAGCCAAAGATGGTGACAGGCTCTGGAGATACAAAGCTGTGTAAGACAAGGTCCCTTTCTTGAGATGCTATCAGACGAGTTGGGAAGCAAATCTCTACAGCACTGATGGAAATACAACTGTTGTGCCTTGGGAGGAGAGAAGAAAAGGAAATTAACTCTGCCCGGGGAGACCCTCTCAGGCAGCGGATGCGGAGGAGGAGTGTTCACAGCTATAAAGAAGGGAGACAGCACTGCAAGGACAAGGAACAGCATGGGTAAAGAAAGGCATGGAGGCATGAATAGTCAGCATGTTCAGGGGACACTGCAAAGGGTGACTCAAGACGAGGGTGTATGGTGGGTGTGGACAGAGATGAGGCTGAGGGCAAGGGACCTGGTGTGAAGGCTCTCTAGTTTTCTGAGAGGAGCTAGCCTTGACCCAGTAAGTGAGGGGTCATTGGATAGTCAGCACATAGGTGTTCCAGATTTTCCTGTTTATCTAATAGTGTGTCTGCCTAATCCACAGTCACCTACACAGTCTTCTCCTCCCCATACATGGCTGACTTGACCCAACTGTTCCAGAGTATTGCTCAATTTCAATATAGCTCCCATAAGAGAGAGAGAGACAGAGAGACAGACAGAGAGAGAGGGAGAGAGAGAAGAAGAAGGAAGTAGAGAGATGTTTGAGCAATGCAGATGGCCCAGCTGGGCTCTGGTCTCTTGGAGCCCATGTGGGTTTCACATTCTCAGGAAAATATTTGCCACCCTCACTGGCAGAGGGAAAGTGGAGATTCTTCACGAACTGTTTGAGCACAGGTCTAGGCCTGAATGGGAATGACTCATTGGCCTTGGCTGGAGCTGGAAGGGAGCCTGGAGGCTGATGGTGGGTACCAGTGGAGGGGGGCTAGGAGGGTCCCCTCCTGGCCAGGGAGATTTTCCTGCTCCTGAGGCTCTGTCCAATCCTCAAAACTCTTTGGGTTTACTCTTGTCCCTCCTCCCACACCAAAGACAAGGGTAGGAACAAGGGGGCCAGGTCAAATGAGGAAGGTAGAAAGAACCATTTCAACTCCTGTGTTTCCAGTTCTACTGCACTAGTTTTCTGAGAGGAGCTAGCCTTGACCCAGTAAGTGAGGGGTCATTGGATAGTCAGCACGTAGGTGTTCCAGATTTTCCTGTTTATCTAATAGTGTGTTAATAGTTAATTTCCAACTACAATACAATGTACTTCCAACTACATATACACATATGTATATAACTTCTAACTCTAAATACAATGTACAAGTATTTGTACAAGCCTAGTATTTGCACTGCCCCTTAGAGTTTCTACTTCATCACTCAAACTGGGATCCTTGAGGGGCACCTGGGTGGCTCAGTGGGTTAAGCCTCTGCCTTCGCTCAGGTCGTGATCCCAGGGTCCTGGGACTGAGCCTCGCATTGGGCTCCCTGCTCAGCAGGGAGCCTGCTTCCCCCTCTGTCTCTGCCTGCCTCTCTGCCTACTTGTGATCTCTCTCTCTGTGTCAAATAAATAAATAAAACCTTAAAACAAACAAACAAACAAACAAACAACTGGGACCCTTGAGGGGGTCATACTGCTAAAAAGGACAGGACATCACGTATATACTGGAACTATTCTGGAGGTACCATGATGTATGGTCACTCTCGATATTTCCAAATCTAGTGGTTCATAAAACCCTCACGTTTTCATTTTACATTGGAAGAGAAGCACGTGTTTCCTGGGGGCTTGCTGCCAAAAGGATGGAAGAGGAAGACGAGCCAGCAGAGACTGGGCAGGGTCAGCAGCTCCCCTGCCCAGCCACTCCCAGGCAGAAGAGGAGCCAGGAAGGGACCCCCCCGTGTGAGTGTTTGAGATGAGGCAGGTCTTGCCTTCAGCACGTACCCATTCATTGCCTCACTTAATCCTGACATTCTGCAAGGAGCTAATAATTTGCCAGTGAGGAAAACAATGTTCAGAGAAATCAAGTTACCCGTCCAACACCCAGAGGCTTTAAGTGAGGAGTTGAGATTCGAGTTCAAACCAGTACCTTTCCCATCATGCTAGGCGGCCCAGTGGGGCACCTGGGCGTACTTAGTATTGAAGTTCTCAAGAAGAACTAGGTCTGGGGGTGAGAGCCACTCCCCAGCATTCTGTGACTGCCTCTCCTAACCAACTAGGTTTCAGCAGTCACTTATCTGAATGTGCCTTGAGTCAGGCCAACCTTGTACCCAACAGGAGATACGTGCATTGAAAAAGCCAATAAACCATCTTAACTGGGCTCCCTTGTGGCAGGAAGGCTGCTTCAACAAGCATCCCCTGCTGAAACGGAGGGAGAAGGTGCAGAAGGGAGCCACAGAAGTGACCTCTGGTTGGTGGCTTATGCTCCAGGACTACCTCTGGCCCTGAAAAAGCTACAGCTACCAATGCCAAGGGCAGCGTCCCTGGCCACTCACTCTGCTCCTGGGAGACTTTCCTCTACACCCGGCCTGATCCTGGCTAACTGCAAGAAGTCTCCTGGCAGCCTGCTGACTGCCTCTCTGCCCAAGTGGCAAGGCAAGGTGCCCAGCAGCCATCACCTTCTCCACTCATGAGCAGCCACCTGCATACAAGGCGACAGGCATTTGTTGAGTCTTCAAGCCACTCACGCATTTCATAAGATGAGAGCGCATGGCCGAGTTACCTCATCCTACCTCATCCTGGATTGCTTCTCCAGGTGGCTGCATGATCTTGCCAAGTTTTCTCTAGAACACTGTGAGCCCTATTAGGTTCCTGTTTGTCTGAGATTTTCCTCTCCTCTCTGGTGAGTCATTGCCTAACACAGTCGATTTCCTCGTTACTCAAAGTGTAGACCGTAGTTCATTCAGCTGCATTGGTGCCACCTGGGAGCACCATCTCAGCTCCCGCTCTAGACTCACCACACAGCCTGCCTTTACCATGATCGTAACACTTGAAAAGAGATGCTCTCAGACACCCATGACCGTTCAGTTCCAAAACCCCATCATCTCAAATCAGTTTCATATAATGAAAGATGGCAGATGATGGTCAAGTACAAGATACTCTTAAAACATGACCAAACACTCCTCTCCTCAGACTAGAGAGAGTTATTTGGGCACCAGCTCAACTGGCAAAATTGTCCTAGCTCAAGAATATTTGCTGTCTGTCTTGTAGGCCAAGGCCAAAATACAGGTTGTGGCAACGTGGGGCTCTATGCTGAGAATGTGTTTAGGTCTGGGTTAGATTAGAGGCTAAATTTAGGTTAAGTAGGAGTGAGTGGTGATGGATTAGCAGTGTCTGCCATGGATCCAGGGCTACAGAGTGGCTGCATGTGTGCCACTCATTGCCCTCCCTATCCTAGGCACTACCTGCTTTCCTGGCACTCATTCTCATTTACAACTCTACTCAGCTCCTGGCATTTCCCTGTAACTCCTGGGAATAATAATAGGATGACTTCAAACCTGACCATTTAGGATAAGCACTAAATCCAGCACCTGTTCACTACCATGTAGACAGTGACCACTCATTCTGGCCATTTTCTACCCTATTGTCCCAGCTACATTTCTACAGGAAGAAAGCACAAATATGGCCCCAAAATGGGCTCCCCTGCTATGTTTGATCCATTCGTCCCCATGCAAAGGCTGGAGGGACCATGGTCTTCTTACCACAGGGACTAGAACTTCTTATATACCCAGAAACTTTTCCAAGTGACAGGAGTATTATCCCCAATAGCAATTTTGCTCAGAACATACCCTTCAAGGTTTTAGGCAGCAAGTCAGTCACCTTTAGCCTCAATCCATCCTGCTCAGTCCAGAACTCAATAGGAGTGAGGATAGTGACCAATTGGTATGAAAACATATGACCTTGAACTTCATTAGGGAAGATCCCTGATGACACACCAAAAGGCTAAATGTTCAGCCTGAGCTGCAAGGGGAAATCTGCCCTCATTTTCCTCTTGGACAGAGTCAGCTGCCCCAATTTTCTGGCTTCTGGGTCAATAACCCTTTCTTTTTCTTTGAAAATGAGCACTGTGGAGGTTTCCAAACCAGAACCTGAACACACCAAGACGTCTTCCCTAGGACTATCTCAAGTTCCCTGCCTTTCTACAGCTGCCTGAAAAATGGGAACCAAAATGAACTGGATGCTATGTAATTTCGTGTACTTGATCGTGTACTTGATGGACACTTTACAACAATCCCATCAGGGAAACATCATTATCCAAATTTACAGACAAGAGAAATAACATGTCCAAAGTCACACAGCTAGTAAGTGGTGGAACAAAAATTCAAACCCAGTACGACTAGGCTCCCAAATTGGCATGCCCTCCATGTTCATGACATCTGCAGAAAGTCAATGACGTCCCTGTTGCCAGAACCTTGTGTTTACTTCTTTGTTTCCATCTTACTTGATGTTTTAGCCACATTTGACACAGTTGACTTGTACCCTTCTTCTTGGAACATTTTCTTCTCCTGTCTTTTGCATAATCTTACTTGGTGATGTTCCTCCTACCTCAGTGACTGTTCCTTCTCACGTGACCTTTTCAGATTCTCCATTTTTTGCTTAACTTCTCAACTTCAGAAAACTCAGAACTCAATCCTGAGCTTTATCATTCTTTTTTTTTAAGTTTTTATTTTTAAGTAATCTCTACACCCCACATGGGGCTCGAACTCACAACCCCCAGATCAAGAGTCACACACTCAGAGAACAAGACGGCAGAGGAGTAGGAGATCAAAATATCATCAGGTCCCAGGAATTCAGCTAGATAATTACCAAACTGTTCTAAACACCTACAAACTCAACAGGAGATAGAAGAGAAGAGCAGCAATTCTAGGAACAGAAAACTGACCACTTTCTGAAAGGTAAGACGTATGGAGAAGTGAATCCAAGATGGTATATGGGAAGAGAGACCGCAGCGGGGAGGGGCTGGCTCCCAGCAAGTGGTGGAGCAGCAGAGAACAAAATCAGAACTTAGAAGTCTGCTCCACTGAGGAACATCACTCCAGAGGCTACATGGATGTGGAGCCCTCGTAGGGACAGTGTGGTCTCAGGTCCCACAGGGTCACAGAAAGATTGGGGGTGTCTGCGTGTGGCAGAGCTGCCAGGTATTGGAGCGGGAAAGCAGGCAACAGAGACGGAGCCAAGGAGTGTGCTCTCAGCTCGGGCTTACCTTAAACCGTGATCTGAGGCACAGCTGGGCCACTGCTCTTTGGGCAGAGATGCCACAAGTGGCAGATCCAGGGAGACAGCCCACTTCCTCCTCCAGGAGAACCAGCACAGTCAGGAATCTGCTGGGTTTGGGGACTCCAAACAGGGCTGTGTGCCAGAGATAGAAACTCTTGGTCACAAGCCGGGTGAGCACAGAGCATGGCCGGAGACCAGGGAGGGACTGACTGCTTTTCTCTGAAGGTGCACTGAAGAGCGGGGCCTGAGCTCTCGGCTTCTCCAGGCTGGAAACTGGGAGGCCACCATTTTCATTCCCGCCCTCCAAAACAGTACGGAAAGCATTCAGGGAACAAAAGCTCCCAGAGCGAACCTGAACATATTTCCTAGCCTGGCCCCTGGCTAGGGCGGTGCAATTCTACCTCCGGCAAAGACATTTGAGAATCACTACAACAGGTCCCTCCCCCAGAAGATCAGCAAGAACATCCAGCCGAGACCAAGTTCACTGAGCTAGGAGAACAGCGGAATTCTAGAGGAGGGGAAAGCAAAGCATGGAATTCATGGCTTTTCTCTCATGATCCTTTAGTCTTTCAAAGTTAAATTTTTTCAATTTCATTTTTTTCTTATTCTATTTTTAAAATTTTTCCTCTTTCCTATTTTAATATTTTTTTAACTATTTAATCTTATCAATACCTTTTAAAAATCTTTAAAAATTTTCATTGTTATACTCGTATTTTATCCTTCATTGTATTTAACCTTATTTTTTTGTATACATATAGGTGTTTTTTTTCTTTCTTTAAAATTTTGGGATATAATTTCTTCTAATAGATCAAAATATACCCTAATTCTAGTGCATGGCTTTGCTCTAGTCTCCAGCGTGATCACATTCTTTCCTCTTTTTTTTTCCTTTTTTCAACCAACTTCTTATCTTATTAACTCCTTTTTCAGAGTCTTTTTAATTTTCATGTTTACAGTCATATTCCATTCCTTCATCATGTTTATCCTTATTTTTATGTATATTTATAAGTTTTTCTTTCTTTAAAATTCTGGGATGTAGTTTCTCCTAACAGACCAAAATATACCCCAAAATCAAGTGTGTGACTCTGTTCTATTTACCAGTCCCAATCTTTTATATATACATACATATATATATGTGTGTGTGTGTGTGTGTGTGTGTGTGTGTATTTTTTTAACTGTTTTTCCTGCTTTCTTCTCCCCCTCGTTTTGGGTCACTTCTGACTTGGTTAGTGTATATTTTTCTTGGGTTGTTGCTACCGTTTTAGTATTTTGTTCTCACATTCATCTATTTTTATCTAGATAAAATGACAAGGCAGAAAAACTCAACACATAAAAAAGAATAAGAGGCAGTACTGACAGCTAGGACATTAGTAATATGTCAGAATTACAGTTTACAATGATGATTATCAAGGTGCTAGCTGGGATCCAAAAAAGCATGGGATATATTACAGAATCCCTTTCTGGAGAAATAAAATCCCTTTTTGGAGAAATAAAAGTACTAAAATCTAACCAAGTTGAAATAAAAAAAGCTATTAATGAGATGCAATCAAACACAGAGGCTCTTACTGTTAGGATAAATGAGGCAGGAGACAGAATTAGCAATACAGAAGACCAAATGACAGAGAATAAAGAAGCTGAGCAAAAGAGAGACAAATTACAAGACTATGAGGGGAGAATCTGAGAGATAAGTGATACCATAAGATGAAACAATATTAGAATAATTGGGATCCCAGAAGAAGAAGAAAGAGAGAGAGGAGCAGAAGGTAGATTGGAACAAATTATCGTAGAGAATTTCCCTAACATGACAAAGGGAACAAGCATCAAAATCCAGGAGGCACAGAGAATCCCCCCTCAAAATCAATAAAAAGAGGTCCACACCCCATCATTTGATAGTAAAACTTACAAGTCTTAGTGACAAAGAGAAAATCCTTAAAGCAGCTGAGGACAAAAGGTCTGTAACACACAACAGTAGAAGTATTAGATTGGCAGCAGACCAATTCAAAAAGACCTGGCAGGCCAGAAAGGACTGGATTGATATATTCAGAGCACTAAACGAGAAAAATATGCAGCCAAGAATACTACCTGCAGCTAGGCTGTCATTGAAAATACAAGGAGAGATAAAAAGCTTCCAGGACAAACAAAAACCAAAAGAATTTGCAAATACCAAACCAGCCCTACAGGAAATATTGAAAGGAGTCCTCTAAGCAAACAGAGAGCCTAAAAGTAACTGACCAGAAAGGAACAGAGACAATATACAGTAACAGTCTCCTTACAGACAATACAATGCCACTAAACATATCTTTCAATAGTTACCCCTGAAAGTAAGTGAGCTAAATGCCCCAATCAAAAGACACAGGGTATCAGAATGGATAAAACAACAACAACAACAACAACAAGATCCATTGATATACTGTCTACAAGAAACTCATTTTAGACCCAAAAACACCTCCAGATTTAAAATGAGGGGGTGGAAAACAATTTACCATACTAATGGACATCAAAAGAAAGCTAGGGTGGCAATCCTTATGTCAGATAAATCAGATTTTAACCAAAGACTATAATAAGAGATGAGGAAGGACACTGTATCATACTCAAAGGTGCTGACCAACAAGAAGATCTAACAATTTTAAATATCTATGCCCATAACATGGGAGAAACCAATTATATAAACCAATTAATAACAAAAAAAAATACATAAAAAATAATACAATAATCATAGGGGACTTTACCACCCCCCCCCCCCACTGAAATGGACAGATCATCTAAGCAAATGATCAATAAGGAAACAAAGGCTTTAAATGACACACTGGACATCACAGATATATTCAGAAAATTCCATCCCAAAGCAATGGAGTACACATTCTTCTCTAGTGCGCATGGAACCTTCTCCAGAATAGATCGCATCCTGGGTCACAAATCAGGTCTCAACCAGTACCAAATGACTGGGATCATACCCTGCATATTTTCAGACCACAGTGCCCTGAAATTAGAACTCAGTCACAAGAGGAAAGTTGGAAAGAACTCAAATCCATGAAGGCTAAAGTGCATCCTACTAAAGAATGAATGGGTCAACCAGAAAGTTAAAGAAGAATTTTAAACATTCATGGAAACAAATGAAAATGAAAACACAAATGTCCAAAATCTTTGGGACACAGCAAAGGCAGTCCTGAGAGGAAAGTATATAGCAATACAAGCCTTTCTCAAGAAACAAGAAAGGTCTCAAATACATAACCTAACCTATACCTAAAGGAGTTGGAGAAAGAACAGCAAAGAAAGCCTAAATCAGCAAGACAAGAAAAATAATAAAGATCGGAGCAGAAATCAACTAAATGGAAACCAAAAGAACAGTGGAATAAATCAATGAAACTAGGAGCTGGTTCTTTGAAAGAATTAATAAGATTGATAAACTCCTGGCAAGACTTACCAAAAAGAAAAGAGAAAGGACACAAATTAATAAAATCATGAATGAAAGAGGAGAGATCACAACCAATACCAAAGAAATACAAACAGTTGTAAGAATATATTATGAGTAACAATACACAAGCAAATTTGACAATTTGAAGAAATGGATGCACTCTTAGAGATATATAAACTACCAAAACTGAACCAGGAAGATATAAAAAACATAAACAGACCCATAACCAGTAAGGAAATTGAGGGAGTCATCAAAAATCTCCCAACAGGTGTGACTGGGTGGTTTAGTCATTAAGCGTCTGCCTTCAGCTCAGCTCATGATCCTGGGGTCCTGGGATTGAGCCCTGTAGCGGGGAGCCTGCTTCTCCCTTTCCCATTCCCTCTGCTGTGTTTCCCCTCTTACTGTGTCTCTCTGTCAAATAAATAAATAAAATCATCAAAGAAAAAAAAAAGATCTCCCAACAAACAAGAGTCCAGGGCCAGAGGGCTTCTCAGGTGAATTCTGCCAAACATTTAAAGAATAATTAATACCTCTTCTCCTGAAACTGTTTTAAAAAATAGAAATGGGTGCTCACTTTGGCAGCACATATACTAAAAAAAAATGGAACGATACAGAGGAGATTAGCATGGCCCCTGCACAAGGATGACATGCAAATTCGTGAAGCGTTCCATATATATATATTTTTTTAAAGATTTTATTTATTTATTTGAGAGAGAGACAGTGAGAGAGAGCATGAGCGAGGAGAAGGTCAGAGTGAGAAACAGACTCTCCATGGAGCTGGGAGCCCAATGCGGGACTCGATCCCAGGACTCCGGGATCATGACCTGAGCCGAAGGCAGTTGTCCAACCAACTGAGCCACCCAGGCGTCCCAAGCATTCCATATTTTTAGCCCATCAGAATAATGGCAGACCTGTCCACAGAAACCTGGCAAGCCAGAAACGGCTGGCAAGATATATTCAGGGCACTGAATGAGAAAACATGCAGCCGAGAATACCTCATCCAGCAAGACTGACATTCAAAATGGATGGAGAGATAAAGAGTTTCCAAGATCGGCAAGGCTTAAAAGACTATGCAACCACCAAGCCAATACTGCAGCAAAATATTAAGGGGGGTCCTATAAAGGAGGAAAAATCCTACGAATATCATTGAACAGAAATATGGAGACAATCTACAGAAAGAAAGACTTCAAAGGTAACACGATGTCAATAAAAACGTATCTATCAATAATCACTCTCAATGTGAATGGCCTAAATGTGCCCATAAAATGACATAGGGTTGCAGATTGGATAAGAAGACAGGACCCATCCATATGTTGTCTACAAGAGACCCATTTCAAACCTGAGGATACACCCAGACTGAAAGTGAAGGGATGGAGAAGCATCTTTCATGCCAATGGGCCTCAAAAGAAAGCTGAGGTAGCGATTCTCATATCAGATAAATTAGATTTTAAACTAAAGACTGTAGTCAGAGATACAGAAGGACACTACATAATTCTTTTTTTTTTTTTAAGATTTTTTTTTTTGGTCAGAGAGAGAGAGAGAGCGTGAACACAGGCAGACAGAATGGCAGGCAGAGGCAGAGGGAGAAGCAGACTCCCTGCCGAGCAAGGAGCCCGATGTGGGACTCGATCCCAGGACGCTGGGATCATGACCTGAGCCGAAGGCAGCTGCTTAACCAACTGAGCCACCCAGGCGTCCCGACTACATAATTCTTAAAGGGACTATCCACCAAGATGATCTAACAATTGTAAATATCTATGCCCCCAATATGGGAGCAGCTAATTACATAAGAAAACTATTAATCAAGATAAAGAGTCATATTGATATGAATACATTAATAGTAGGAGATCGTAACACGCCTCTTTCAGTAATAGATCATCCAAACAGAAAATCAATAAAAAAAAGAGCATTGAATGACATATTGGACCAGATGGACCTCATAGATATATACAGAACATTCCATCCTAAAACAACAGAATACTCATTCTTCTCAAGTGCACATGGAACCTTCTCCAGAATAGACCACATACTGGGTCACAAATCAGGGCTCAATGGATACCCAAAGACTGAGACTATTCCCTGCATATTCTCAGATCACAATGCTTTGAAACTGGAGCTCAGTCATAAGGAAAAGTTTGGAAGGAACTCAAACACCTGGAAGCTAAAGACCACCTTGCTTAAGAATGCTTGGATCAACCAGGAGATCAAAGAAGAACTTGAAACAATTCATGGAAACCAATGAGAATGAAGACACTTCAGTCCAAAACCTATGGGATACAGCAAAGCGGTCCTAATGGGGAAATACATAGCCATCCAAGCCTCCCTCAAAAATATTGAAAAATCCAGAATACACCAACTGTCTCTACACCTTAAAGAACTGGAGAATCAACAACAAATTAAACCAACTCCACACACAAGTAGGGAAATAATCAAGATTAGAGCAGAGATCAATGAGATAGAGATACCGTAGAACGTATCAATGAAACTAGAAGCTGGTTTTTTGAAAGAATCAATAAGATCGATAAACCATTGGCCACACTAATCCAAAAGAAAAGAGAGAAAGCTCAAATTAATAAAATTATGAATGAAAAGGGAGAGATCACAACTAACACCAAGGAAATAGAAACAATCATCAGAAGTTATTATCAACAGTTATATGCCAATAAGTTAAGCAACCTAGATGAAATGGATGCATTCCTGGAAAACTATAAACTCCCAAAATTGAACCAGGAAGAAACTGACAACCTGAATAGACCAATACCTAGTAATGAGATTGAAGCAGTGATCAAAAACCCTCCCAAGAAACAAGAGCCCAGGACCTGATGGATTCCCTGGGGAATTCTACCAAACTTTCAAAGAAGAAATAACACCTATTCTCCTGAAGCTGTTTCAAAAAATTGAAGCAGAAAGAAAACTTCCAGACTCTTTATGAAGCCAGCATTACCCTGATCCCCAAACCAGGCAAAGACCAGACCAAAAAGGAGAATTTCAGACCAATATCACTGATGAATATGGATTCTAAGATTCTCAAGATCCTAGCAAATAGTATCCAACAGCACATTAAAAAGATCATCCACCATGACCAGGTGGGATTCATCTTTGAGTTACAAGGATGGTTTAACATTCGCAAATCAATTAATGTGATAGAACAAATCAATAAGAGAAGAGAGAAGAACTACATGGTCCTCTCAATTGATGCAGAAAAAGCATTTGACGAAATCCAGCATCCGTTCCTGATTAAAACGCTTCAAAGTATAGGGACAGAAGGAACATTCCTTAACTTCATAAAATCAATCTATGAAAGACCCACAACAAATATCATCTTCAATGGGAAAAAGCTCACAGCCTTCCCATTGAGATCAGGAACACAACAGGGATGCCCACTCTCACCACTCTTGTTCAACATAGTATTAGAAGTCCTAGCAACAGCAATCAGACAACAAAGAGAAATAAAAGGTATCCAAATTGGCAATGAAGAAGTCAAACTCTCTCTCTTCGCAGATGACATGTTACTTTATATGGAAAACCCAAAAGACCCCACCCCCAAACTACTAGAACTCATACAGCAATTCAGTAATGTGGCAGGATACAAAGTCAATGTACAGAAGTCACTAAAAATGAAAATACAAAAATGGAAATTAGAGCATCAATTCCATTTACTATAGCACCAAGAACCATAAGATACCTGGGAATAAACCTAACCAAAGAGGTAAGGGATCTGTACTCAAGGAACTACAGAACACTCATGAAAGAAATTGAAGAAGACACAAAAAGATGGAAAACCATTCCATACTCTTGGATCGGAAGAATAAACATTGTTAAAATGTCTATACTTACCAGAGCAATCTATACTTTTAATGCCATTCCAATCAAAATTCCACCGGTATTTTTCAAAGAGCTGGAGCAAATAATCCTGAAATTTGTATGGAATCAGAAGAGACCCTGAATTGCTAAGGAAATGTTGAAAAAGAAAAACAAAACTGGGGGCATCACGTTACCTGATTTCAAGCTTTACTACAAAGCTGGGATCACCAAGACAGCATGGTACTAGCATAAAAACAGACAGATAGACCAGTGGAACAGAGTAGAGAGCCCAGATATGGACACTCAACTCTATCGTCAAATAATCTTCAACAAAGCAGTGGGAAAAAGACAGTCTCTTCAATAAATGGTGCTGGGAAAATTGGACAGCTCTGTATAGAAGAATGAAACTTGGCCATTCTCTTACACCATACACAAATATAAACTCGAAATGGATAAAAAACTTCAACATGAGACAGGAATCCATCAGAATCCTAGAGAAGAACATAGGCAGTAACCTCTTTGATATCAGGCACAGCAACTTCTTTCAAGATATGTTTCCAAAGGCAAAGGAAACAAAAGCAAAAATGAACTTTTGGGACTTCATCAAGATCAAAATCTTTTGCACAGCAAAGGAAACAGTCAACAAAACAAAGAGGCAACCCACGGAATGGGAGAAGATATTTCCAAATGACAGTACAGACAAAGGTTGATATCCAGGATCTATAAAGAATTTCTCAAACTCAACACACACAAAAGAGATAATTATGTCAAAAAATGGGCAGAAGACATGAACAGATACTTCTCCAATGAAGACATACAAATGGCTATCAGACACATGAAAAAATGTTCATCATCACTAGCCATCAGGGAAATTCAAATTAAAACCACAATGAGATACCACCTTACACCAGTTAGAATGGCCAAACTCAGCAAGACAGGAAACAATGTGTGTTGGAGAGGATGTGGAGAAAGGGGAACCCTCTTACACTGTTGGTGGGAATGTAAGTTGGTGCAGCCACTTTGGAGAACAGTGTGGAGATTCCTTAAGAAATTAAAAACAGAGCTTCCCTATGACCCTGCAATTGCACTACTGGGTATTTACCCCAAAGATACAGATGTAGTGAAAAGAAGGGCCATCTGTACCCCAATGCTTATAGCAGCAATGGCCCACGGTCGCCAAACTGTGGAAAGAACCAAGATGCCCTTCAACGGACGAATGGATAAGGAAGATGTGGTCCATATACACTATGGAGTATTATGCCTCCATCAGAAAGGATGAATACCCAACTTTTGTATCAACATGGACGGGACTGGAAGAGATTATGCTGAGCGAAATAAGTCAAGCAGAGAGAGTCAATTATCATATGGTTTCACTTATTTGTGGAGCATAACAAATAACATGGAGAACAAAGGAAGATGGAGAGGAGAAGGGAGTTGAGGGAAATTGGAAGGGGAGATGAACCATGAGAGACTATAGACTCTGAAAAACAATCTGAGGGTTTTGGGAGGAGGGTGGGAGGTTGGGGGAGCCAAATGGTGGGTATTATGGAGGGTACATATTGCATGGAGCACTGGGTGTGGTGCATAAACAATGAATTCTGTTACGCTGAAAAGAAATAAATAAAAATAAATAAAAATATGAATGGCAAAATTAAAAAAAATAGAAATGGAAGGAAAACTTCCAAACTCATTTTATGAGGCCAGCATTACCTTGATCTCAAAACCAAAGACCCCATCAAAAAGGAGAATTACAGACCAATATCCTTGATGAGCGCAGATGCAAAAATTCTCACCAAAATACTAACCAAAAGGATCCAACAGTACATTAAAAGGATTATTCACCACAATCAAGTGGGATTTATTCAAGCTGCAAGTTTGGTTCAACATCTGCAAGTCAATCAATGTGATACAATATATTAATAAAAGAAAGAACAAGAACGATATGATACTCTCAGTAGATGCTGAAAAGCATTTGACAAATTACAGCATCCTTTCTTGATCAAAACTCTTCACAGTGTAGGGATAGATGGTACATACCTCAATATCATCAAAGCCATCTATGAAAAACCCATAGTGAATATCATTCTCAATGGAGAAAAACTGATAGCTTTTCCCCTAAGGTAAGAAACATGGCAGTGATGTTCAGTATCACTATTGCTATTCAACATAGTACTGGAAGTCCTAGCCTCAGCAATCAGACAACAAAAAGAAAGAAAAGTCATCTGAATCAGCAAAAAAGAAGTCAAACTCTCACTCTTTGCAGATAATATAATATTTTATGTCAAAAACCCAAAAGACTCCACTCCAAAACTGCTAGAACTCATACAGAAATTCAGTAAAGTGTCAGGATATAAAATCAATGCACAGAAATCAGTTGCATTTCTCTACACCAACAACAAGACAGAAGAAAGAGAAAGTAAGGAGTCGATCCCATTTACATCTGCACCCCAAACCATAAGATACCTAGGAATAAACCAAACCAAAGAGGCAAAGAATCTGTACTCAGAAAACTATAAAGTACTCATGAAAGAAATGGAAGAAGACACAAAGAAATGGAAAAACATTCCATGCTCATGGATTGGAAGAACAACTATTTGAAAATGTCTATGCTACCTAAAGCAATCTACACATTTAATTCAATCTCTATCAAAATACCATCAATTTTTCCCAAAGAAATGGAACAAATAATCCTACAATGCATATGGAACCAGAAAAGACCCCAAATAGCCAGAGGAATGTTGAAAAAGAAAATTAAAGTTAGTGGCATCACGATTCCAGACTTCAAGCTCTATTACAAAGCTGTCATCATCAAGACAGTATGGTACTGGCACAAAAACGGACACATAGATCAATGGAACAAATAGAGAGCCCAGAAATGGACCCTCAACTTTATGGTCAACTAATCTCCAACAAAACAGGAAAGAATAGCCAATGGAAAAAGGCAGTCTCTTCAACAAATGATGTTGGTAAAATTGGACAGCCACATGCAGAAGAATGAAACTGGACCATTTCCTTATACCACACACAAAAGTAGACTCAAAATGGATGAAAGACCTCAGTGTGAGACAGGAATTCATCAGAATCCTTGAGGAGAACACAGGCAGCAACTTCTTCAACCTCAGCCGCAGCAACTTCTTCCTAGAAACATTGCCAACGGCAAGGGAAGCAAGGGCAAAAATGAACTCTTGGGACTTCATCAAGATCAAAAGCCTTTGCACAGCAAAGGAAACAGTCAACAAAACCAAAAGGCAACCTATAAAATGGGAGAAGATATCACAAATGATGTATCAGATGATGGACTAGTATCCAAAATCTATAAAGAACTTACCAAACTCTACACCCAAAGAACAAATAATCCAATCAAGAAATGTGCAGATGCGTGAACAGATATTTCTGCAAAGAAGACATCCAAATGGCCAACAGATGCACGAAAACAACACTCCACATCACTCAGTGATGCTCCACATCACTCAGCATCAAGGAAATACCATCAAAACTGCATTGAGGTACCAACTCACACCAGTCAGAATGGCTAAAATTAACAAGTCAGGAAATGACAGATGTTGGCAAGGATGCAGAGAAAGGGGAACCCTCCTGCACTGTTGGTGGGAATGAAAGCTGGTGCAGCCACTCTGGAAAACAGCATGGAGGTTCCTCAAAAACTTAAAAATAGTTACCCTATGACCCAGCAATCACACTAGTGGGTATATATATATATATATATATATATATATATATATATATATGCACACACACACACACACACACACACACACACACAATGGAATACTATGCAGCCATCAAAAGAAATGAAATCTTGCCATTTGCAATGACATGCATGGAACTAGAGGGTATTATACTGAGCCAAATAAGTCAATTAGAGAAAGACAATTATCATATATGATCTCTTTGATATGAGGAACTTGAGAGTCAGGGCAGGGGGTCATGAAGGATAGGGAGGGAAAAAATGAAACAAGATGGGATTGGGAGGGAGAGAAACCGTAAGAGACTCTTAATCTCAGGAAACAAATTTTGGGTTGCTGGGGTGTGATGGGGGTAAGAATAGGGTGGCTGGGTGATGGACATTGGGGAGGTTAATGTGCTATGGTGAGTGCTGTGAAATGTGTAAGCCTGATGATTCACAGACCTATACCCCTGGGGCAAATAATACATTATATGTTTAAAAAAAAACATAAAATGAGAAAATAAAAATAGAGTCACACACTCCACCAACTGAGCCAGCCAGGCACTCCTCCTGGACTTTTTCTCTTCTCTCATCTATGCTCTTCCCAGGTGATCCCATTGATCTTCTGGTTTATTTTATTTTTTTAAAAAATTTTATTTATTTATTTGACAGAGAGAGATCACAAGTAGGCAGAGAGGCAGGCAGAGAGAGAGAGGAGGAAGCAGGCTCCCCGCCGAGCAGAGAGCCCGATGCGGGACTCCGTCCCAGGACCCCTGAGCCGAAGGCAGCGGCTCAACCCACTGAGCCACCCAGGCACCCTGATCTTCTGGTTTAAATACCAACCATGTATGGAGGTTTCCAAACCTGTGATTCTTGCCCAGACATCTCTCTGAAGATCCAGTTGCATAAACAAAGTTTGTTGCATAACAACTTTGATATTTCTAGTTATATAATTAATGAGATTATTAGGTTTTTTTCCTGAAAAATTTGATTCTCCTTCAATTTCCCCCTTCAAAGTAAATGGTACCTAATTACCCAAGCCAAAAATCCAGTTGTCTTCGATTCCTACAATTATAAAAGAATTGCATCAATCTATATAAACTAGAATGGAATTGATGTCATTAAGTAAAAAGAGTAAGATTCAGAATATTACATCATTGTGTTCCCATTACATTTTTTTTAATTTAAAAGTTATATGTGAATGGATAAGCAAAATGTGGTATAGAAATACAATGCATTATTAAGCAGTCTTAAAAAGGAAAGAAATTCTGGTATATGCTAGAAAAACCTCCAAGACATTATTCTAAGTAAAATAAACCAGTCACAAAGACAAATATTATAGAATTCCACTTATATGATGCTATAGACCAGTGTTTGTGTCTCTCCTACATTCACATGTTGAAACCTAATCCCCAGTGTGATTGAAGGTGTTTGAAGGTTGGGTCTTTGGGAGGTGATTAGGTCATGAGGGTGGAGTCCTCGTGAATGGGATTAGTGTCCTTATAAAAAAGGCCCCTGAGAGTTGCCTTGACCTTTCCACTCTGTGAGGGCACAGAGATAAGACCGCCATCTATAAACCAGGAATCAGGGCCTCTCTAGATATCTAGTCTGCTGGAGTCTTGGTCTTAGACTACTAGCCTCAAGAATGATGAGGAATATATCATCTTCCCAGTCCATGGTGTTCCATTATAGTTGTTGAAATGAACAGAGACATATGAGGTACTTGGAGCAGTTGAAATAATAGAGACAGAAAGCTGAGCAGTGCTTTCCAGAGACTGGGAGAGGGAGGAATGAGGAGGTACCTTTTAATGGCTATAAAATTTCAATTTGCAGGATGGGAAGAGTTCTGGAAATGGATCAGCACCACCGTGCTGATCCACTGAATTGTACACTTAAATATGGTTAAGATAGAAAATTTGATGTTACAGACATTTTTGCAAAGAAGACATCCAAATGGCCAACAGACACATGAAAACGTGCTCCACATCACTTAGGTTCAGAGAAATACAAATCAAATCCACAGTGAGATACCACCTCACACCAGTCAGAACGGCTAAAATTAACAAGTCAGGAAAATGACAGATGCTGGCAAGGCTGCGGAGAAAGGGGAACCCTCGTACACTGTTGGTGGGAATGCAAGCTGGTGCAACCACTCTGGAAAACAGTGTGAAAGCTCCTCAAAAAGTTGAAAATAGAGCTACCCTACGACCCAGCAATCACACTACTAAATATTTACCCAAAAGATACAAATGTAGTGATCTGAAGGGGCACATGCACCCGAATGTTTATAACAGCAATATCCACAATAGCCAACTAAGGAAAGAGCCTAGATGTCCATCAACAGATGAATGGATAAAGAACATGTGGTACAGATACACAATGGGATACTATGCAGCCATCAAAAGAAACGAAATCTTGCCATTTGTGATGACGTGGATGGAACTAGAGGGTATTATGCTGAGTGAAATAAGTCAGTTAGAGAAAGACAACTACCATACGATCTCACTGACATGAGGAATTTGAGAAATAAGACATAGGGTCATAGGGTAAGGGAGAGAAAAATGAATGGATGATTTCACAAGGTGAAATCAGAGACGGAGACAATCCATAAGAGACTCTAAATCTCAGGAAACAAACTGAGGTTTGCTGTGGGAGGGTGGTGGTGCGGTGGGAGGGATAGGTTGGCTGGGTTATAGACATTGGGGGAGGGTATGTGCTATGGTGGGTGCTGTGAATTGTGTAAGTCAGATGAACCACAGACCTGTATCCCCGAAACAAATAATACATTTTATGTTAATAAATATAAATAAATAAAAGAAAGAAAAAAAAAGAAAATTTCATGTTATACATTATAAAAATCAGATGTAAGATATGTGTGTGTGTGTGTGTGTGTGTGTGTGTGTGTGTGTGTGTATACACATATACACGCATGCATACGACTTTCCATGTAAAGAGGGAGGGCTAGGAGAATGTACCCGGAACTATTGCCATTGGTGGAGGACAGAAGAAATTGGGGAAGTGTCGTGTGAACGGGGAAATTCATTTCCATTCTATTTTTTACCTTGAGAAGGTACTGGAAATGGGTATTCAAACTTGGAGTTCTTCTGTCTTCCACGATGTCAAGTGATTCACTTCATGGTTTTCGTACTGCCCTTCCACACTGGTGCCAAGGAGAGGGCATAGTTGTCTCCAGATTCCAATGTGGAAATTCATGGTAAGGTTTTACATTCGTACTGCAAGATAAATTGCTACTTTTCAAACTGTGAGCTCGCCACAGGAGACAAGGGGGTTTGACTTCGAATTTGCTTTGAAAAGTGGGTAGGGAGAGGAGTGTGAAACACTGTGGAGGGCCACTCCTTCCTTCCTGCTCATTCCAGGCCTTTCTCTGTTGGGTTCCTTTATTTTGAAGGATCGTTAGGGCGTAATAAGTTCTCGGTGGGTACGTTAGAGAGGGAACACTCCATCTGTCACATAGTAACTAACAATAAATGGTTGTTGACTGAACGGCAGAGAGCAATAAGACAAACGGAAGGAATCACTTCAAAGGAACCATGAGCTACACCGATCTCTGGTAATGGCAATCGTACAGTGCCATCCCGTGGGGATTGAGGATGAGGCCACTACCTTGGTTGCTAGGGTGGAGCTGGGCCATTCCTTTCTATGTCAGGACGGCGGTAGATGGTGTGGATAACTATCATCCCCCTTGTTCTGAGGAGGAATATCAAGCAAATCAGGCTGAGGAGCTCTCGTCTTGGCGATGCTGGCTGCTTTGAGGTGTTTTCTGCCTGGTGGTCCACAAATGGCATTAATACCAACACATCAAACATCAACCCGAAGGAGTAGTGAGCGAGTAGTAGTGAAGGAGTAGTGATGAGCCCAATCAACTTGTTTGGGTTCTTAGAAACCTTCTCACGAGATTGGCCACGTCGTCTGCAGGTCCCAGGGCAAAACGTTCATAAAATATGAGGCATTCTGGGGTTCCTGGCTCAGTGGGTGAAGCGGCTGACTCTTGATTTCGGCTCGGGTCATGACCTCAGGATCCTGGGATCGAGCCCTGCGCCGGGCTCTGTGCTCAGCGGGGAGTCTGTTTGAGGATTCTCTCTCCCTCGGCCCCTCCCCTCACTTGCACGTACTCTCTCTCTTTCCCCCTTTCTCTCTTTCTCTCTCTCAAAGAAATAAACCTTTAAAAAACCGAAAAAGCAAAACACGAAACAAAATATGAAGCATTTTAAGAAGGTGACAGAGGAGGAGTTAGCCAAGCCCAGGGCCCTGCTAGGCAGGAAGCTGTGTGTGACTGCTCGGCCCAGGAAGCCGCCCTGCCCTCCACATCAACACCCCCGCCCCCCACACCACCACCACCACCTTTCTCTGACTCCTCAGTCTCTCATTGTCTGATTCCTCCCACACACTCTCCTCAAGCCACTCCCTCAACCCAGTGCCCCCACCTCCCTAACTTGGGTCAATCACCCCCTCCACATCCTCCTGTGGGAGAGTTCTGACTCAGTTTTTGCATTTTGCAAATTCTGGAACCCTGTTCCACCAGTTGTTATGGGAAATGCTGCCCTACCTGTTTTCTGAATCAGCCCCTCGGATTGGGATGAGGAGGGGTTGTGGAGGCTCCGGGCACTCTAGCTGCAGTTTGATCTCTATGACGAAGGAAGATTTCGCCCATTTCATCGGAACTACCTGCAGACAACACCCTTTACCACTGAAACCATTCGCTTTCTCCCAAAGGGAACAGTCTCATCTCAGAGAATGAATACACATTTTTTTCTCTGAAAAACAAATTCACCCTTTTCCTAGTAACACCATGGCCCTGGCCTTGTTGTGCTCAAAGAAACTTCTTTGTCCTCTTTTTACTACAGAGAGCCCCACATTCGCTGAATTCCTTTCTGACTGAGCTGTCTGGAACTATTCTAAAGAACTCCTCTCTGATTCTCCAGTTTTTTCTTTGACAAGAGAGGAAATTGAGTTTCTGTCATCCCACCACATGGCAACAGGCCAGGGACAGCAAGGACGGTTAAGCCTGATTCTTAGAGGTTATCACAGCGGGGGAAGAGTGCCTCCATGACACTTCACAGGATCCTTATGGTGTTGAGTCTTCCTGATCTGGGGATGTCACATTATTACGCTTTCTCCTTCGGTCACATTTAGTTGCCTCCTCTCTGGGTGAGCAGGGAACATCACCAGGCTCTAAACTCATGCTGGTCGCATCAGTGGGCCCGTGATGTGGCTCCAAAATCCTTTCGCCCAGCTCTTACCTCTTTGCTGATCCAGCCTTTCAAAAATGTCTTGCCTCATTTTGCATTTCCCAGAGTCCCTCATCCTGTAGAACTCTGTCTCCTTCTGTACCAGCTGGACACCAATTGAATATCCAACTTCTCCTTCTCAACCCCTGTCTGTATTTTCACTTATCTTCTTTCCTCTCCTTTACCTGCACTAGGAAGACCTTCCATCCCTTTCGAAACCCTTTTCCATGGACTTCCTTTCTCCCATGGGTTCCCCCCCCGCCCCGCCCCCGCAAACCCTCCAAGTATCTCCCAGCCTGAAATAACTTTCCCTTCACCCCAGCTTGCCCTTAGGTGATCATCACGTCTCTTGCCTTACACTTCACAGCACATAAATTGAGCAAATATCTCTCACACTTGGTCTCCATTTCCTCACCTCCACACATCCTAAACCCACAGCCATCTGGTTGCTTCCCACCCTCTCCATGGCAACTGGTTTGCCAAACGCAGTGGGTGCATTTCAGTCCTTATCTCACTCGACTCACCTCTCTGTGAGGCTCATGTTAATCACCCCATTCTTCATGAAGCTCACTTCTCTGGGGCTCCACACCTTTCCCTCAAGTTTCTCCTCCTACCTTCTTGGCATCTTATTCCTTTTCCTGGTTATATCTTCCTCAGTCTTGATGACAGCAGGGAGAACAGACCGGTAATTAGAAGTGGGACATGAAAGCTGGGGTCCTAGTGAGGTTGCTTCCTGGGAGCTAGACAGAATCCCGACTAACTGTTAACGGAGAGCTTGGAAACCCCAGGACAGAAGGTGCCTGAGGAGCTGAAGATGGTGTGTCAGGTGCTCAAGCAAGCACTACGGAAAATTTGCATTGTCTCTCATCTCTTCAAACTGACTTCCAAGCTCCCCGAATCCTTCCTCCTTCCTATCAGGGTGGAGATATCCACAAAACAGCCATACAGCTCCACGACGCTGAATAAATCAGGACAATCCAACCGTACCACGCTGACGATCAAGGGTGAGGAATGATTGACGTTCAGTCTCCCCCTTCATGCGCTACAGGAATATTTTTCTAACAATTCTTCCCTTCTCTGCTCTCCGGAATCATTCCCATCAGCATACAAAGATGCTGTTACTCTTCCAGTCTTTGAAAAAGTAGTCTCCTATCGCATTTGCCTTTCTATGTCAGACTTATCTCTGTCTTACCATAAAGCCCTCAAGATCCATTCATGTTATAAAAAAAAAAAAGGCAGGATAGCCTTCTTTCTCATGGCTGAATAATATTCTGGGATGTGTGTGTGTGTGTGTGTGTGTGTGTGTATCACATCTCCTTTATCTGTTCATCCATTAATAGACACCTAGGTTATTTCCATATCTTGGTATATATAGATACAGAAATATATATATATTTCTATGTCTACCTATATATTTATATATATCCATATGCATATATAAATATATGTTTCTATATCTATACAATCTATACAATATCTATACATATACTATACAATATATACTATATATAAATATATATTTCTATATCTATACAATGCAACTTTGTATTATAAATAATGTTACAATAAAAATGAGAGCTCAGATAAGTTTTTGTTACCTTGTTTTCATTCTCTTTGATGATAGACCCAGCAGTGGAATTGCTGGATCGTATGGTGGTTCTGTTTTTAATTTCTTGAGGACCCTCCATACTATTTTCTACAGCGGCTGCACCAAATTCATATCCCCATCAACAGTGTATGAGGGGGTTCCCTTTTCTCCACAGCCTTGACAATGCTTCTTATCTCTTGTTTTTTTGATAATTGCCATTCTAACATGTGGGAGGGATATCTTATGGTGGTTTTGACTTGCTACAATTTCTAGAGGAAACAATGGAACAAAGGAAACATGCTCTAAGTATTAAAACTTAAAAACTTAAGGGACACCTGGGTGGCTCAGTCAGTTAAGCATCTGCCTTCTGCTCAGGTCATAATCCTGTGGTCCTGGGGTTGAGTCCCATGTCAGCCTCCCTTTCTGTGGACAGCCTGTTTCTCCCTCTGCCTGCCCCTCCCTCTGCTTGGGCACTCTCTTTCTTACAAATAAATAAATAAATAAAATCTTAAAAAAAAACAAAACCCAAATCTTAAAAAGTTAGAAGAGGAACCCCATGGAGCTGAAGCTCAGACCTCAGAGTCTTTCACTGACTGGGCCAGTGACCCTGTGTCTGAGGTGGTTCAGAGAGCCTTGGGCTAATTCTGCTTGTTACCAAAGCTGTATTACCCCTCAGACTCCGTTCCGTCACTTGTATCAGAGAACTAATGATGCTGACTCCATAGGGCTGCTTAAAGGATAAATCAGGCAGCATAAGCCAGGCACCCCGTTCCTGAAAAGTGCAGGACAACCAGTGGACCAAGATCAATTTAGTTGCTCAATCTATAAGAATAGGACTAAATCAACAGCTTGGGGAATGTCGACTGTCACACTCTTATTTCCTTCACTGTCTGGGGGGCCGTAGTGGCAAAGCAGCAGGTTTCCCAGCTGCCACCTCTCCAGGGGCCAACGATGGGGTGGCCGTGGGGACCAGACAAGGCAGGCACTCCCTCCAGGGAAGCTGACGGTGAGGCGTGGGGCAGCCGTGAAGTTGGCTCTCGGGTGAAGTGTGGGTCCTGACTGGTGGTGCCGGGACGTTCTGGCTAATTAATCACACGGCTTTGTTCCCTGAGAGCCCCTCTGATGGTACGGGATGGTACTGGTTGGGAGCCCTGGCCCCGAGCCACCGCAGGGTGTCAGCGGGAAGTAGCCGTATGCATGTGTATGTGTGTATGTGTGTATGTGTGTATGTGTGTGTGGACTGGAGGAGTCTGGTCACTAGAACACTGTCCCTGGCACTCATTTCTGCCATGGGCCTGGCTCACCCAGGGTGACATCGAAGGGAGAACAGTCCCCCATCCTGAGGAATAGCTTGGGGGACGAGTATCAGTAGTGGCCATCAGAGGACACCACATCTCAACCAGAGAATTTTGAGGTGGGGCTGGGATCCGGAGAGGGAGAGCCATGGGAGGGGTAGCACTGGGAGTGGGCACAGTGGGCACCATCAGCAGCCAGCCATCCCTGCAGCCGGCCACAGAGAGGCCGGCACCATGGCCTTGCTCCCCACATGTGCAGCCACGATGTCCCAGGACAGACCTCTGAGGTCTGAGCCACCCCTCCGGAACTTTTGGATTCACCAGAGTAGGGGCAAATACAGAAGCAGAAAAAGGCCTCATTGTAAACAGTCTGGAATCATTCCATTTGTATTTTTTGAAGAAATCTGACCTTATTTGTAATTCCAGCTGTTAACGTGGTACAGTATCAGTTACTTAGTTTGTCTTGGTTTTCTTTCACATAGAAATTCGATTTTTTTCTGATTGCATACATAAATAATACATAATAATTCTTTTTTTTAAAGATTTTATTTATTTATTTGATACAGAGAGAGAGATCACAAGTAAGCAGAGAGGCAGGCAGAGCGAGAAGGGGAAGCAGGTTCCCTGTTGAGCAGAGAGCCTGATGTGGGCCTTGATCCCAGGATCCTGGAATCATGACCTGAGGTGAAGGCAGAGGCTTAACCCACTGAGCCATTATTAAGAATTAAGAATTATAGAAAAAAGAAAAGAAAAGAAAAGAAAAAAAAAGAATTAAGAATTATTATTATTATTAAGAATTTAATTAAGAATTTAATTCATTATTAAGAATTAAGGATTATAATTCTTTTTTTTAAAAGATTTTATTTATTTATTCGACAGAGAGAGACACAGTGAGAGAGGGAACACAGCAGGGGGAGTGGGTGAGGGCGAAGCAGGCTTCCCTTGGAGCAGAAAGCCTGATGCGGGGCTCAATCCCAGAACCCTGGGATCATGACTTGAGCCAAAGGCAGACACTTAACCACTGAGCCACCCCGGTGCCCCTAAGGATTATAATTCTTAATAATGAGAACTGCAGTTGACCCTCCAACCATGCAGGTTGGAACCTCAAGGGTCTGCTGACATGTGGATTTTTTTTGTAAATACAGTAGAGTACTGTAAATGTATTTTCTCTTCCTTGTTATTTTCTTAAGATTTGCTTCCCTCTAGCTTACTTTATAGTAAAAATACCATGTACAATAATACATGTAATATACAGAACATGTATTAATCAACTATTTATATTATTGGTAAGGCTTCTGATCAATAGTAGGTTATTAGTACTTAGTTTGGGGGGAGTCAAAAGTCGTATGTATGTGGATTTTGACTGTGCTATTCTGTGTTGTTCAAGGGCTAACTGTGTTCATATACAGATCCAAACAAAAAATGTCACCTAGAATGGTAGCACCCTGAGATAATCACCATTAACACTGTTTTTCACCTTTCCTTGTACTTCCTTTTGCACTTACGTACATGCGCATATATACATCTGCCTAAATGAGAAGGCATTATTAATTTTCTAAATCATCTACACCTTGTCCTCCCATCCCCCCTGACTCCGCCCACAACCCGCAGGCAGTCCGTGTTCACAGTCTGGTCCGTGTCCTTCCTTTACTCCGGACCCGGACCGTACAAATGTCTACTTTGTTGTTTGTAGCAGCCTGCTATTGGTCTTTGCTTTATAAAATGAGGTCACCTGTCTCCTTGCATCTGATTTGTCTCTGTCAGCAGCATGCCTGGAAATCCATCCAGGGTCACCTGAAAGGGCCTCGGCTCCTCCTAAGTGACTACTGTACATTCTGTGGCCAATGACATGAAGGGGAAATTTCTCCACCCACTTTCCCCAAGGAGTCTGATCCTTGCCGTTGCGGAAGAAATCGCGGTCTGCTGGGAAGGCAGTGAGGTGCGGTGGGAGACCAGGAATCGTGCAAACTGAGAACCCAGTTTTCTCAGTGCCTGGTATGCATAAACTAGGACAGTTATGGGAAATATTTGCATGTATTGGTTTTAACTTTCTTGCAGACTTTGTTTTTTTCCTAAGTTTTCCTTTCCAATAAATAATGCCTTCCCATGGTTCAAATTCCCCAAACGTACAAAGGGTGCACAGGGAAAAGATTTCTTCCCACTCCGGTCTCCCAGCCGCCCAGCTCCCCAACCCATGGAAGTACCACTAGTGGCTACTTTCTAAATTAGAAATAATTCTGATTTTCTTTCTTCCCTTTACTCATCCTATCAGAGTAAAGTAGGTGGTGGAACAGTTGTCACTCCGTGTTACAAACGAGGAAGCTGAGACTCCGAGAGTCTCTGATGGCAACAGATTCAAGACCGACATGGATGGGGCCCCCCAATCGGTCAGACCCCAGGCGCACTTGGCCGGGCTTTCTACTCACCTAATGAGCTCACTGTGTGGTTCAACGAAAGGAAGCCAGTCATAAATCCTCATCCAGAGTGAGTGCTTCTCCCCCCAACTCCCACCCCCGATTGAGCACTTTAGCAAGCCTGGATTTTTTGCCCCAGAGGCT
The DNA here is from genome assembly GCF_009829155.1 of Mustela erminea. Lineage (NCBI taxonomy): Eukaryota > Metazoa > Chordata > Mammalia > Carnivora > Mustelidae > Mustela > Mustela erminea. The sequence goes on from NC_045625.1 coordinate 24,871,549, forward strand.
TTTTATTTTTATTTTTTCCTACTGCAGAGCAGAGCTGATTCCCTGAGCAGTGGGAGGTGACCAAGCCAAGAACTGTCCCACCTACATGCTAGCAGCATCTGGAGCTTCTAGAGAAAGCCGGTGCTTGTGCAGCTGGGCCCCTTGTGCCTTCTCTTTATCTGCCCAGTGTCTGCCCTGAGGGCCCCAGGACAGAAGCTGTCTGTTGCTGCCTCTGTTTTGCTACCTCTGCCAAGAAGCCTTTCCCAATACCCCTTGATAATCCCCTGACGCTCAGTTGAGAAACCTCCCTTAGGCTTTCATGGGCTCCATCCTGATCCTCGCGACAGTGAGAAAGGCACGAGGAATCCGAGACTCTGAGAGACCAAGCGACCCACCCAGGACTCCACAGCAGGCAAGAGTCCCCTCGAGGATGGACACCAAAGTTTTCTCAGGCCTGTTCCCAGGCTTGGTCTCCGGCTCCAGGCCACCTGCAAGGACTGCCTGTGCCCTTTGCTTCTGCCTCTGGTGTGCGAGGCGGTGCTCTACGGGGGCTAAGGTCGTAGTTTGGGGGATTAGCAGAGGGCTGGGTTCGGCACTTGCCAGCTCTGTAATTTGGGACAGGTTCTCTATTTCTCTAAACTTTGGCCAGCCAAAAAGTGGAGATGGTGAGCTCTGTCTCCTAAGTCCCAGAAAGGAAATGAGATCACGTACAGAGCATACTTGTCACAGGGTTTGGTTGGATGTCAGCAGTGGAGACTTTCTATGAGGATTTTATTTTTTTTAAGATTTTATTTATTTATTTGACAGACAGAGATCACAAGTAGGCAGAGACACAGACAGAGAGAGAGAGGAAGCAGGCTCCATGCCGAGCAGAGAGCCCGATGCGGGGCTCGATCCCAGGACCCTGAGACCATGACCCGAGCCGAAGGCAGAGGCTTAACCCACTGAGCACTGAGCCACCCAGGCACCCCTCTATGAGGATTTTAAAAACTGGCTCATAAGCTCTGGTTCTCCTCCCTTGCTCCCAGCAGACAGAGGCTTAGGCCCACCAGTCTTGGACTGTGTGGCACTATTTTGCACGAGTGGCTGACATTTTGATCTGGGGTTCAAAAGGTGACAAGTTGAACAAACAAGGGAAAGGTTGCCAAGGCCAGCAGGTGTGGGGGTGCCGGCATTTTCTCCGAATGAAGGCTCTTGCATGTCCTTGGACCTCACAGGTGGCTGGAGGAGGTGTGGAGAGAGATAAGCCTGGAGAAGTGAAGAGGAACCAGATTCATACCAGGAGTGGGTAAAACAGAGAACAAAATTAGCCTGTAGCCTAGCAGGTCCATGACGGGGATCAAACCAGACTCCCATGTCTGAGACTATTTTAGGCAAGTTGGAAAAGAAATGGAACTTCCTGGGTGCCTCCAGCTACCCCACAACTGATTGGCAGCCAGAAAGAACTTTTGTTGTTGGAAGAATCCATCTTTTTCTCTGCCCGGTCGCGAGTTTTCCTTCTGGATCCCTCTGATATCCCCTAGATTTACCAATCTACCCTTCCCACTGCTAGGATAATTCCAGATAAAGATGATCTCTTATGAATTTGGGAGCTGGAACCCTTGGGAACGTTCAGTTATAAAATCAGAATGGTTTTGATTATTGAAGGGAAAGGTCACACTAAAACAACCAGAAACAAAGTAACAAACAAAAAGCTGCATCAGCTTCATTTGTTTGCAACAGAGCAACACAAGCATTTAGGTTTCTTCCTAAGGCCACCAGAGGGAAATTCTCTAAAGTTTATAGTGAGGGAGAGGTCGTACTTAGAAAATGACAACAGGGTGCCCATAATTTCTAATCTCACATAGAAACCAGGTCACCAGCACTTACTTGCTTTGCTGAACATGCCATGTTCATCAGACTATTCTCAGGAAGGTAAAAATGTTCCTAAGCATGACCTAATTTGCCCAGACCTTGTCAACCTGCAGGTAGTCTGAGGATTGCCCTGAACACCAATAACTTAGTTTCTTTAGTCTATGCCTAACACAGATAGAATATCGGTCCCCAACAGAGGTCTGCACCCTGATCCCCAGTTCCTATGACTATGTCAGAGTACACGGCAAGGGGTAATCAAGGTTGAGGATGGAAATAAGATCACTGATTGGCTGACCTGAACATAAGGGGACAGTCCACGTAGGCCCAGTGTAATCACAACGGTCTTGATGGGAGGGAGATGGGAGTCAGAGCGGAAGGGCATGTAACAATGGCATCAGAGGCCTGAAGAGTGTGGCCGCAAGCCAAGGGATGTGGGTGGCTTCTAGGAGATGGGAAAAGGCAAGGAAAAAAGGATTATCCCCAAACGCTCTTGAGAAAGGAGCACAGCTCTGCTGATACCTTGATTTTAATCCCATGAGACACTCTGACGTCCAGATCTGTGCGATAATGAATTTGTGTGTGTGTTTTTTTTAATATTTTATTTATTTATTTGACAGAGATCACAAGTAGGCAGAGAGGCAGGCAGAGAGACAGAGGGAAGCAGGCTCCCTGCTGAGCAGAGAGCCTGATGTGGGGCTCGATTCCAGGACCCTGAGATCATGACCCAAACCGAAGGTAGATGCTTAACCCACTGAGCCACCCACGTGCCCCACGTGTTATTTTTAAGCTGCTCCTTTTCCAGTGATGGTTGCAGCAGAAATGGGAAACAAATACAATGCCCTTCCTTGCTGACGGAGGAGCGAGCCCTTTCTACCCACTGCAAGTCTCCGGCTTCTTCTGGACAGACATCCCTGGGCTGACTCACATAGCTCCCGAACACACCTCCCGCATTCTTCCGTTCCAGCTCCTGCGGTGAGGTGTGATGCCCACGTCGCCCTTGGCCATGCTTTGTCACCGTGGCAGGGATCCCCTGGGAGCACCCAGGCCCATCCTCAGGGGATCACCTTACAGGAGACCCAGAGCAGCACTTGCTGGGGTTTTCCAAAGTGACACTGTCCCTGCCGCCATCACTTCAAGCCCCACCATTGTCTATGAAGGAACTGGAAGAAGATTGCTTCTCCCACTCCATGCTTCGCTCGGGCCTCTGGTCTCAAGGGGCTGCTCCGTGTGTTCCCGGGCAACACAGGCCGCTGGGATCCCATGTCCTCCAGGACAGGAGAGGGATCTGCCCGTCTCGGCTCTCCCAGAGGCTCTTGCTGTGACCGCCCTGCTCCTTCAGCCTGATAGTGTCACGTCCACCAACTCCCTTTCCCCCTAAGTGCATTCTCACCAGACATGCCAGATGCGTTTTCATCCCTGCTAAGCCACAAGGAGGCCCTTCCACAGCCACAAAAGCGTTTTACAGTTTGACTTGCCCCACGCTGCTCCCCAACCCATGTTTCTAGACTCTTCGTTTTCTCCACAGTGAACTCGGCCATTGTGGAGGTTGTAGAACCTTGACTAGCCAGTAGGAAAGAGCCACTGAGATGCTTTCCTCTGGAGAAGGGGGATCCCATCACCCCACTTCTCATCTGCGGCTGGGTGTGCTGAACAGTGAGCTCAGCACCTGCTCCCCACCGCCCCCCCAACCATGTGCCCTCAAAGACTTCTTTACAAAGAAGCCTCTTTTGGGGAGAGGTGAGGATGTGGCAGGAACTCAATGCCATCCCCCTCCCCCATCCCATTACACCTCTTCCCCACTAACCTTACTTGCAAAGCTGTTCAATCCTCCTTCCTGATGGGCCTCAGGAGCCGGCCAGGGTGACCCCAGACCCCAATCCAGTCCCAGACGCTGACGGGCCCCCGGTGGCTGTCTTGGCTGATAGAGCGGTCTGGGGGGGAAGAGGAGGGGTCTCCTGCAAGCTGGGCCCACCAATCAGCCCCCGTCTCTGCAGCTGAGTCTCTTGTGGAGCTCTTTTGCATAATTTGGTTCAATATTTACTGAGCCAACCTCATTTTCTGGGCTGTCTCCATGGCCGACAGCTGCGAAGGCTGCAATTATGGCATTACTGGCGCGCAGGGAAGCCACTGAGAGAGCACGCTGCGCGGAGGCTTCCAAACACATGCAGCCCTCGGGGAGCCCCCGCCGTGAGCGACCCCATCCCCGCAGCTGGAACTCTGCCTGGGCCCCAGCTGCAAGCCAGCCTGCTCCCAGACGCAGCTGACAGTAACAGCAACGGCAGCAGTAACAGTAAGCCTCATAGCCGGCTTCTGCTGGGTGCTTCAGGGTGGGCACTGAAGGGGGGATGTTGCTTCTCCAGGGCCACTCCTCTGGGACACACAAGGGAGCAAGGGAACGCAGGGAAGGATCTGAGAGCAGGCAGGCAAATGCGGGTTCCCGCATCCTCTGACTCTGTCGCTGGAATGCAGGGTCATTTAAAGCAGGGGCCAATTACGGTTACTCCCCAGCACCTAAAAATGTCTGAACATGGGAGCCTTTCAGATAAATAGGCTGATTCCTGCTTCTTGAGGGATGGAACACATTTGAGGCTTAGTTTAGACAGCCATTAAATGTGTAAAAACAGCTATCCCCAGGGCACCTGGGTGGCTCGGTTAAGCCTCTTACTCTCGATTTCGGTTCAGGTCATGGTTTCAGGGTCATGGAATTGAGCACTCCCTGGGCGTGGAGCCTGCTTCAATTTCTCTCTCCCTCTCCCTCTGCCCCTCCCCCCACCTCTCCCTCCGTCTTAAACCAAGGAGGGGGAGGGGGAGGGAAAGGGGGAGGAAAGGGGGACAAAGAGGGAAGGGAGGGGGAAGAGGAAGAGGAGAAGGAGGAAGAAATAGCCATCAGTTTGGTGATGATTACATGAGAACATTTAAGTACACATGCCTAAAATTCTAGGTAACACACCATTAAGGACTGTAGACTTCATGAACTCATCCCTTTTCTAGCTGTACTGACCATGGGAATCGACCCAGACAGGTAAGAGTTTCCTAGGGATGGCTTGCGTCCCCTGATATAATAAAGTGGTTTTTAAAGGCAATAACACTAACCACCTTTCAGCATGTTTTGCCCATTACAATGCACCTTTCGATTAACGATCTCATTTGATTCTCTCTAAACTTCCATGTCAATTACCGGAGAGCTAATATTCATTGACAGTGTGTCCATGCCAGACACAACTCTAGATGCCTTATCTTCAAAGATGATTCCCCTCATCTTCACAAGAGCCTTAAAAAGTAGGTACAGATGAGGGAGCTGAGGGCTAGGACGTTAAGCAACATGTGACAGTGGTCGTACAGCAAACAGCAGAGTCCCAGGTTGTCACCTCGGTGAGCCCTCTTTAACCATGAAGCGAGATGCTGTTCTCATTGGTTCCGTGAGAAAACTGGACAGGGAATCATACAAAGGTCTCCCAAGTAAGTGGTAATTGGCAGAGGTGGGAGTGGAAGGCAATAATTCAGATCTTCTCCGATTCTGAGCCAGCAAAGCTCGGTCTCTCTCTGTCATTCCAGAGCAGAAAGGTCATGTGCTTTCAGTGGGCAGCTGCCCCTGGGACTCAGGACCCAGAGCAGACACACGACACATGACAGGGGGCTATGTGGTCTGTGAGGTGGCTGGCTGCCTGGCGTGGGGGCAAGAACAGGGGGCCCCTGTTTCACTCTTTTTCACACCAAACCTGCAGGGCCAGGGAGCCCGGGTGGGGGGCAGGTCAGAGAGGAGGGGGGGCAGCGAGCCGGGAACTGCTGGGCGGCAGAGCCAAGCTAGAGGAAGCTCCGGGTGCCCCAAGACGGCACCCGCCTCCAGACACACAGGAGAGCACCAGGAAATGTCTGATGGGTGAAATCAAAACAAGCACATGACTGAGCGGAGGCGGGAGTTTTCTCCACACGCCAGCAGAGAGGAGACACACGGAGAACAGTGAGCCAGTCAGTAGGTCACATTCTGGCGCTGCCCACACACACCTGGGGCGGTGAGCGGCCCCTGAGGGATTTATCTCCACAGAGCCTTTGTGGGAACAGCAGGCAGTGAGGTGGACAGGTCAAAAGTTTACACCGGAGAGTCCAAATCTGTGGGACACTACATGCAACATAGTATCTTGGTTTGATTTCGAAACAGTAAAAGGATATTAGTGGAAAGCCACATAAAGCCTGTGGTTTAGTTAATGGCAATATACCAGTGTTAATTTCTCAACTGTGACAAGCGTAGAACATCTGTGCAAGATGTTCCCATCAGGGGACCCTGGGTGAGGGTATGCAGGAGATCTCTGTATTACCTATTCCTGAAAATTTTAAATTCCAAAAGAATTTTATGAAACTGGGACGCCTGGGTGGCTCAGTCAGTTAAGCGTCTGCCTTCAGCTCAGGTCATGATCTCAGGGTCCTGGGATCGAGTCCTGCATCCAGCAACTTGATCAGCAGGGAGCCGCTTCTCCCTCTCCCTCTGCCACTTCCCCTGCTTGTGTGCTTGCTCTCTCTCTCTCTGACAAATAAATAAAAATTTTTTAAAGTTACATATATATGTTTTTTAAAGATTTTATTTATTTATTTGACAGACAGAGTTTACAAGTAGGCAGAGAGGCAGGCAGAAAGAGAGAGGAGAAAGCAGGCTCCCCAAGGAGAGGAGAGCCTGATGCGGGGCTCAATTCCAGGACCCTGAGATCACGACCTGAGCCGAAGGCAGAGGCTTTAACCCACTGAGCCACCCAGGCGCCCCTGACAAATAAATAAAATCTTTTAAAAAAAGTTTAAAAAATAATTATATTAAACTTTTTTTTTTTTTTTTTTTTTTTTTTTTTACATCTCCGGACGGAATCTCAATTCTGTCCCATGCCATGCAATCTTGACTGAGTCATTGAAGCACTCTGTGCCTCAGTTTCTTCATTGGTGCACACAAGCCTGGGGATGATAACAGTCCCTGCCTTCGAGGATCCATGACACTGAGCCTCATCCGGCCCTAGAAATGAGTGTTAACTATTATTATTATCAGTAAGGTCTGCTTTCAAATGTAACTGCATTCCTGGGTTGTGGTTGACATGGGGATGGCTCCCTGTGCCCCCTGCATGGAAGGACTTGCTGCCTAGCTTCAGTGAGTATTCCTTCCCAAGGTCATGTCCTCCCCGAGGCAGAGGGATGGGAGGAGGGGTGGTGTAAAGGCTCCATCACTTAGGCCAGACTGGGGGACAGCTCTGCCCAGCGAGCCTTGCTCCAGGCCTCCCAGGGGACAAGCCGAGGTTTTGTCAGGCCTGCATGGCAGGGGACATCCCTAGCCCAGTTCCTCACAGTCATTGATCCCTGATCCAATCTTGCCCCCACCTCCATCCAAACCCCATTTCATTGTTTTCTTGCCAAGAGCCTTACCTGCTGCAGCTGGTGCCAGGAGTGGTCCAAGAAAGCAGGTGGTTAGAATGGGGGCTTGGGAGCTGTACTATCCCCCCTCAGCTGGCAGGGAGGACCCACCACTGGGTTGTGGGGAGAAGCGCAGGCACGCCCTAGGGAAAGGTGCTTTTCAATTGTTAGAAAATGTAGCGGTGTTGAGGCACCTAGATGGCACAGTCAGTTAAGCATCTGACTTGGTTTCGGCTCAGGTCATGATCTCAGGGTCCTGGGATCGAGCCCCACATCGGGCTCTCTGCTCAGTGGGCAGCCTGCTTCCTCCCTCTCCCTGCCAGCTTCTCTGACTACTTGTGATCGCTCTCTCTCTCTCTTTCTCTGTCAAATAAATAAACAAAATCTTTAAAAATTTTTTCTTTAAAAAAACCCAGAAATATAGATACCATCCCAAACTTTTCTGATATCCTTGTTTTTAACTGCTATGTCTTGCTGAATCAAAGCAGCTGATTCTGATATAAGTTCAATGTAATTTCCTTCCAGAACTAACTCATCTTTCTGGGCTTGAGATGCTGAACAAGCAACACCTGGCCTCATCTGAGCCCTGTGGACATATTTCAACAGGAGAACCATTTTCCTGAATAACAGCGTTGATGGAGAAGTGAGCATTCCCAGACCTCATCTGGTAAGGGAAGCCCAGTAGAACACGCCTTTGATCATGTCCTGTACGTGACTGCAGATAGTGTGAACAGTAGCCAGTTCTTTTCTTTTTCCCACCGTTTGTCAGCTAGGAGCCTCTTCCTTTTCTTTCCAAGGAGACTTTTTTCCGATGACTTCTACATTGATAGGACTGAAGCCCTTTTTCAGGAGGCTTCCCAGGAACGTGCATCTCTTCAGAGTGATGTTGACATTTTCTGGAATGTAGACAGTCTGATTGCTGAGAATGGTCTTCATTCTTGCAGGAGATTTGGCAAAGAGAGCTGTTTATATTCCTCTTATCAGTTTATTTTTTTTCCCAGCATCCAAAATCTTTTTAATAACAAAGCAGGATCTGAGCTTAGTTTTTGTAGCCACAATGGGCCATTTGGTCTCTGGTGCACTTGGACTTCTGGTCCTTGGAGCACTCACAGGGGCTGGTGGGGTTGTGTAGGGTTCACAGGGCCTTGCTGAAATGCCTGTACACCTCTGGGCCCTTTCGAGGATCAGAGAACAGGAGGGTGGCACAGCCCTTGTGGGAGTCCGGGGCGAACTGGTTGAAGGTGGCAATCTTGTTCCTGGCCTTGATGTGGCTCATGTGTGTGGCATATACACCTTTAGTTTGGGGACCTCTGGGACGCGCACATCCCCCACTGCAGATCCTACAAGCACAGTTGTTTTGTCTTCCTGGCAGCAAGCTTCATCTTCTTGGGCATCTAGGAAAGGAACAGAGGCCATCAGTTAGTGCAACTCATGAACAACCTCTTCAGCACAAACCGGTTGAAGGCAGAGCTGGTTTGTTCTGCCAGAGATGTGTGCAGATTTACCAACAGCCTCAGTAGATGTCCTGGCTCTTGGGCTCTTGGGCCAAACCTTTTGGTCCCCATTGTGGTGGATGTCCTCTCCCAGGATGGTGCCTCCTGCTCAATCAGGTCCGTAAAGCCCTTCTATTATTTCTATAGTTTTATGTTTCTCATTTAGGTCGTTAGTCAGCCAAAGAGAACTGAAGACACACACATGATTAGGAACCTTTATTTTTGTCTGGAGAGAAGCTAGCTTCCCAACACCATTTACTACAGATTCCATCCTTTGTCCGTCCGTTCTTGATGTCACTTTTTTCCTACAACAAGCTCTCGTAGATTGTGAAATCTGTTTCACAATGTCATGTTTTCTTCCATTTTCTGCTTTGTCGCCTGCCTGCTTCCTTGGCTCTGGCTTTGTAATATGTCTTAAAAGCTGGCGAGGGAGGTGAGTGAGTGATCATTATTATCACTGCAGATGAGGACACTCAAGCTCAGACAATCTAAGTGACTTGACCAAGGATCACATGACTAGTAAGTGCCCAAACCAGGATTTGAACCCACATCTGCTTTATTTATTTATTTATTTATAAAGATTTTATTTATTTATTTGACAGAGAGAGATCACAAGTAGACAGGGAGGCGGGGGGCAGGGGTGGGAGGCAGGCTCCCTGCTGAGCAGAGAGCCCAATGCGGGGCTCCATCCCAGGACCCTGAGATCATGACCTGAGCCAAAGGCAGAGGCTTAATCCACTGAGCCATCCAGGTGCCCCATCACATCTGCATTATTTAAAAGACTGGGCTCTTTCCACTCCTCCAGGCTGTCCTCAGAGCTGTTTTTTCACCCTGGGTAGGAGAAGAGGTTGGGTGAGTATTTTGATTACATTGGCTTCATGCTTCTGGCCTCAAAGGAGGTCACGTTTCTTCCCAGAAGGAATGAACATTTCTTTTTGGCTCCGGGAACCAAAGGATAAGAAGGCTTATCCGAGAGCACCCAGTAGAGTAGAGAGAAGCAGCCTAGATCTCGGGGCCCAGAGAAACAGCCCTTCAGAGAGTGGGCTTCATGCTTCCTCTCCTGTGGCTGCAAGCAAGGGCTGAGAAACCACAGAATTATCTTTATCTTTTTGAAAATAGATCTGACCATATCTATCTCCCCTGCTGAAAACAAAATAAAGAAACTACATACCCGCCTACCACCACCCACAGAGAAAAAACAAAACCCGCCATGGCTCCTCAATGAAGCAATAGGCTGCAGACTTTTTTTTTTTTTAAAGATTTTATTTATTTATTTGACAGACAGAGATCACAAGTAGGCAGAGGCAGGCGGTGGCGTGGGGGAGGGGGGAAGCAGGCTACCTGCAGAGCAGAGAGCCCAATACAGGGTTCCATCCCAGGACCCTGGGATCATGACCTGAGCCAAAGGCAGAGGCTTTAACCCACTGAGTCACCCAGGAGCCCCAGTTGTAGACTCTTTAGTGTTTGTGTTTCTTTTTAGTCAATAAATCTTTTTTTTCCATAATAGAATTGCATGCAGGAGCCCCAAATGTAAAACAATAAAGTGTGGCTTTATTAAGTGTAGATTTTCTTTTCTTTTCTTCTCTTTTTTCTTTCCTTTATTTTCTTTTCTCTTCTTTCTTTTTCTTTCTTTGCAAAAAGTTGGTTTTATTAAAGCATGCATGGGCAGAAAGAGCTGCCTAAAATTGTAGCTTTTTTTTTTTTTTTTTTAAAGATTTCATTTATTTATTTGACAGAGAGAGATCACAAGTAGGCAGAGAGGCAGGCAGAGAGAGGAGGGAAGCAGGCTTCCTGCTGAGCAGAGAGCCCGATGCGGGGCTCGATCCCAGGACCCTGAGATCATGACCTGAGCCGAAGGCAGAGCCACCCAGGCACCCAAAGTGTAGCTGTTTCAAGCCTAAAGTGTGGATCTGCTTAGCTCCCTCCTGGGCCTGGCACCCAGTAGGTGCTCAGTAAATATGTGTGGATTTGACAAGTAGGCTTGAGGACCTGTCCATGGAACCCATTTGGCATCCACCGTCCTTGAAGTCAAGCATGAACCTCCACGACGGCATGTAAATGCCTAACTTTGGCCTGGTCCTGATTTAACCTCCCATCTCCTAGACCGACACAGGAGCCATGCTAATCGGCTCACCATGCCCAAACGTGCCCGGTCCTTTCTTGTACCTGTGTCTTTGCAAAAGCGGTTTTCTCAGCCTGGAGTGTCTTTTCCTCCCATGTCTCCTGCTTTGTGAACCACCAAATCTTCGTAACCCAGCTCACACATCCCCTGCTCCACGAAGCCTTCCTTGATTTCTTGCCAGCTACCTGGAAGCCCCATCTTTGTGCTGATTGTGCACCTGCTGTCATACTTGTCATGGCTGCCAGAACTCTGTCCCACAACCCCTCAGGGCAGGGTTCGGGACCTTTGTCCCCATCTGCAGTCTAGCATTCGGTCTCTTGGTGCTCAAAAAATGCATGTGAATCAATGAAGGAAGGAGTGAATTGATCCATGAATATGGAGACACCAGTCAACCCACTGGAGGTCTGCCATGGGAAGATCCAGCCCAGGACATCCCTCGCAGAAGGACCAGCGGGGGTCAACACCCAGCAATGTGTGGCAAGCCCCAAGAAGGTGGCTGTAGCTATGTCACAGGCCGGGAGGGGTAGGAATCTATGAGGCTAGGTTCCTATCAACTACAGCTGTGAAGTGGCAGCCAATCAAGGGTCGGTTCTTGCAGGGGTAGGGGCCTCTTCCTGCCTGAAGGCTCCTCTCTTCCAGCACCCACACGCCCCTCTCTGTTCATCCCAGACCTGGGCCATAGAGCAATCACTTCTACCTTCATAGCCTCTGGATCGTCCTGGGGAAGAGCCCCTTCCTCATTCTAAGTCCCGAGTTTCCTTGGGCATCTCGGAGTTGGCTGTTCATGGGCAGATACCAACAGCTCCTTTCATCCAGGAGAACTTGCCTGAGGCTCCTTCCCAGACAGTGATCCTTCTGGAGGTCTTGGGTCCTGCCTTATTAATCATTCTCTCTGCTGGTCCATGGGAGGCCTTGTGCTGGGCTTTGTCTTAGAGGCTCAATGAATATCAACAAAGCAACAGATCTGTGGGAACACAGAAAGGTCACCAAAACCAACAATAAGCTCTGGCCAGCCCTGGGGCAGGGACAGAATCATGAGGAGCTCCACTCCAAGGGGACACAATAGTAAATGGCGACACTGTGGTCTCTGTATACATGGGTATGCTTTCAGTAAGCACTAGCCTGATGTCAGACACTAGCTGCTGTGGTACGTGGTAATGTCTGGCTCATCAGACTGTTGAAGAGCAAGTATAAAGATTCCCATTTTTTGGATGAGGAAACTAAGGCTTACAGAAGAAAGATGACTTGCCCAAAGTTTCACAGTTCAGTGAATATCAGAACTGCTATCAGAACCCACATCCCTCTGCTGTAGGAACCTTGAAAATAAGGCCATTCCCTGGTTGGTTGGTTGTTTGGTTGGCTTTTTTCTTGGCGGAGAGAAGCATCAGAGAAGCCTTCATGGGTGTGATCCTTAACTGAGCCGTTATGAAACTCCTTAACATTGGTTCATTTATTCAACCACAATGTATTGAGCACCTATTGGATGTCAGGCACTAAGAGTACTTAGAATAAGATACAGACCTTCTCTGAAGGAGCACAGGGTCTAGTGATGGGAAAAAAAAAAAAATCAGACAAAGGCAAAGCTTGTATCAGTGGCAAGTGTGACAGGACAGTCCCCAGGAGGCTCTCCATTCCCATGGGGGATCATGGGAAGCTCCTACGGCAGTTTGGGGGCATCATGGGAAACTCTTTGTCCAGGGTGGAGGGTGTGGGAGACTCTCCAGCCAGTGAGGGCATCATGAGAAATTCCTGGGCTAGTGCAGGAGATCTGGTGAGGCTTGTGGGGGAGGGGATATCTGGGCTGAATCTAGAAGGCTGAATGGGAAAGCAAGGGAAGAAGTGCGAGGAAGACCCTAGAGCAGTATGAGCTAAGGTCTGGAGGCCAGGCCTCTTCTGTAGGCCCCGAGAACAGGTGGACAGACAGCTATCGGTGTATGTGTATATGTTCCAAGCCCACAGTGGATAATTTATGAGGCCTCAGTCAATTCCTGGGGTTTGTGCAAGCCCAACGTTGCTCAGAATTGCATTGTATAACTTGAGATGATTAGTTTTGTGAAGTTGTAAAGAAAGGGACACCAAGGGGCGCCTGGGTGGCTCAGTGGGTTGAGCCTCTGCCTTCGGCTCAGGTCATGATCTCAGGGTCCTGGGATCGAGCCCCGCATCAGGCTCTCTGCTCAGCGGAGAGCCTGCTTCCCCCTTTCTCTCTGCCTGCCTCTCTGCCTACTTGTGATCTCTCTCTCTCTCTCTCTGTCAAATAAATAAATAAAATATTAAAAAAAAAGAAAGAAAGAAAAGAAAGGGACACTAAAAGGTTGTAAAAGCATTCCAGGCCATAGGAAAAGAATGGCCCTTTGGAAATGTTGTCTGTTCACTTCTTTCAGGCACCCTTCTCTACCTCTACCTGGGGGCTGTAGGGGCATCTTCTTGGAGAAGCCACATGGTCATGTGAGGGTCACTCCACTTCCAGTTGGAAGGTGGCTCTTGGACCAGGTCAGGGACAGACACAAGGAGCAGGGAGTTTCGGGTGATTCATAGCCCCTGGGAGGGGCCAGCTGTTTGTTTGGTTGGGTTCTGAAGGTGAACAGCCTGATTTTTCTTCTTTTTTAAAAAAGATTTTATTTATTTGACAAAGAGAGAGAGGGAGAGCTCGAGCAGGGGGAGCGTCAGGCAGAGGGAGAAGCATGTTCCCCACTGAGCAAGGACCTCAGCTATGTTCTAATGGGAACTTGGCAGATGGCTCATTTGGAGACTGACTTCCTCATCTGCCCGGCAGCTCTCCATGGGGACTCAATGAATCAGTGCGGTAAGGCTTGTGCCCACGGTCCTGCCAGTAGGTCTGGTTCCCTTCCCTCTGTTCCCCTGCATGGCGTGGGCACCAGAAGTCCAGAAGGGCTGGGTTTTCTAGCCTGGCATCTTCCCCTCCTCTCTCTGGATGGGTTCCCCACAGCTCGTTTCGACTTTTCCATGACCCAGAGGTGCCAGTTCCTCCTCACCTGCCTGGCAAGCCCCACTTTGCCCTCCTACCTGAAACACAGGATGGTTCTCCCTCACCACAAGGGGGCATGTGAGGGCAGAGTGGAGGGTGGTCACCTTTCCAGCCTGTTCTCTGTCAGGTCCTGGCATTCTCCCATCCCTTACCTGGGCTTTTCATTTTACTTTTCCTTTACGATGTCGGACCCTCCCTCCTCCCACCCCAGCCCCATAGCCAAGCCTTCAATGCACGATTTCTAACAGTTCCTTTGTTAGTGTTGGAGGCTGAGCTCCTACAGCCACTGATTAGTATGGCAAGTTTTGGGTTTTTGGCTTTGACACAGTGTCCAAAAAGCAAAATGTTCAAATAAGTAATAATTATGCTCAGAGAGGCACCTTCTGTATGCTACATGCTCAGAAAGTAGAACAAGGAGGCAATCCTCTGCTGGTTCCTGGGCAGGAAAGCCTTCGTAGAGCATGTAAAGTGAAGTGGGTTTTGCAGGTTGGACAGGAGTTCCCACAAGGAGGGAGGAACCCTTCTAAGCAGAGAGAGAGCCCAGCATATGTAAACATGTAGAAGGGTGGGAAGGCATGGGTGCTGAGGTCCGGCTGTATTGTGGTAGAGAAGGAAGGAGACAAGGTGAAGGTATAAACTGGAGCAAGCTGGACTGAAAAAGGTGTGGGAAGTCAAGCAGAAGAGTCTCATGTTTGTTTTTCTGAAATTAGGAATGGAGGGCAGTATGGCAGAGGGGTCTCAGAAAGTTCCAGAAGTCTGATAGCCCAACCATGTCTCCAGCAGACAAGAGACAACACTTCACTGGTGCCCCAGGCACCTTCCCAGCGGTTTCTGGGTCACTTAACTGGTGAAAAGTGGAAAAACCACCACCTAGAGCAGTCCTCAAACTTCCTGCTCTTAGGACCTCTTTTCCTTCTTAAAAATTGTTGAGAAGCCCAGGACTTTTTGTTCATGTGTGTTCTATCTATCAGTATGTACTTGATCAGAAATTGAAGTTGAGAAATCTAAAAAATATTAATTTACTTAAGAGAAACCCACATGTCAAAATTTTAAGAAAGTCTTCATGAAAAATAATTATTTTTAAACCATGAGTGAGAAGAATGGTGTTGTGTTTGGTTTTTGCAAACCTTGTTGTCTGGCTCAGTGGAGGCCTGTTGGATGGCTGCTTCTGCTCCTTCGATCTGTGGTACTATCGCAGGTCACAGAGCCTCTGGCAAGCTCCACTATGTGCCTCTGAGAGTGGGAGTGCAAGCAGCAAGCAGAGTCGTAGGGTTATTCTAGAAGTACTGCCAACCTCACAGATGCCCCCTGTGATTGGCCCACAAGTTACCCGTGAAGAACTGCTAGTCCAGCGAAGCCAGGCAGGTCACCAGAGGAGCAAAGAGCTGTCTGAACAGCTAGGAGGAATCAAAACAAAACAAAATAAAGCAACATCACAGGAGGAACAGACCTAAGTCTTGGACACAAAGAAGAGATGAATGTGAGGCAGTGTTACCTTGGGTGATTTGGGAGCTAATTGACATCAGTATGCCTCTTGGCTCTGCCACATTGGCCTGGCTGACCTCAGTTGGCCCATCTGTAAAATGGCAAGTAGTACAAATAAAGCACTTAGCACAGGGCAACGCACCTGGTTTTGTTAACTCTTTCCTTTCGGGCCAGAATAGGACTTTGTAAAAACAGCATTTGTTCAGGAGCTAGGAAATACATGTGAGTTTGTGGTGGGCTACTTTTACTTCTGTAACACAGATCAGATGTGGACTCTAAATGTAAAGAAAACCTTGAAAACTCTGGTATATCAGCATAGCTGCTATGGTGTGATGTGGCTGTTAAACCTATCAATCTCAAATTCAGGGTGCATTAATAGAGGTATCAGGCACAGAACAAGGGAGGTGAGAACTCCTCCTACAGTTCATACTGCCCCTCCCTGAAGTATTTCCCTCAACAGTGGGGGGAAGGGACTTGCCATAATACATTAGGTGAAGGATTTTTTTTCAGCATCTACAAGACTTGACTAGAGGGTGAGAGGTGGTCCGGGAGAGATGATCACGCTTGAAAGGTTGACAGAGCGACCCCACAGAAGTGACTAGAGCCTGAGTCTGACCTATGCTGGGAAGCAGAGGGGTTTGACAACCACTAGAGTGTCTAAAATTTAAGGAGTCTGAGCCTGCAGTAAGGTCACATCACTAGAAGTATTCAAGTGGAGGTTAGAGGTCAGGCGTGAATGAGGCACTGCGCTTGATCACTGGAGGGCACCCACAGACCCCTTCCAAATCCGAGTTCCTGTGCTGCTGGCAGGCTGGAAAGACTGTTAGAGGAAATGGAAAGAAAATATGGAGGAGAGAGTCCCTAGGGATGGGTGAGAGGAATAGTTTTGTCAGGCAGGTTGGCTGCATTCTCTGCCAAATTTTATCTGGAGATGAGATGTACCTGCTAGTTGCTTGGCCTGGAACCTGATAGGAGAAAATTCAGCATTGCTCAGAAACAGTTCATGGAAATTCAATCTTTCCGTGCCTGAAATGCCCAATGTTTGAGCTATGCTGCCCAGCTGAGTGGGAAGCCCACCAGCCTTGTGCAAATACAGTGAGAACACTAAAGCAGGGAGGAAAAAGGCGCTGTATCAGACACTCAGCGCTATTGGAAACAACTCAGCCACACTCAGTCCTCTCGTGGCAACCTTCAAATCATTGGAGAAAGGTGGAGAGCTTCTTCCAGATTGCAGGTGGGCAGTCGGCATCCGCCTCAGAGTACAGGCCTGGCCTTGGTAGGGTGCCCTCCCATCCAGCATCTCACTCGAGAAAGGTTCCATGTGCTGGTTGAGGAAATCAGACACAGACGGAGAGAGGCATGGTTGATGTCACACAGCTGGTGTGGGGTGTGAAAGCAGAAATCCAGGCTGGATTAGTCCAGGTCTTGACCCCCACGTCTCTCTGACCTGGCCTTGGCCTGGGATTCTCAGGAGAGCAGCTGTTGGTCCGCTCTCCACCTGAATCTCAGATGGAGCCCCATCTGGAACATGTCACCAACGCTGCTGTGTCTACAACCAGCTCATGGATTGCATCAGGTCTTCTAGAATCTGCTGCAAGAGTCCCTAGGGTGAGGACACAAAAACAGAGCAGCCTTCAGGATATTGTTCACTGTCCCTCAACTTTTTAGCTTTTTAGAACAGAAGGGGTAGCTGAAGGCACAGGAGAGCCCAGAGCCCCAGGAGAGAGGACAGACATCCCAACGAGGTGTTCATGGCCCATGTGTATCCAGTATTGACTGGGCATCTCCTCTGCACTAGCCCTTCACCAGGTTCTGGGGATACAGAGGTGAGAGGCACGGGTTTCCAGAAGAGGTGCCTTGTCTAGTTTTGGATGTGTATTTGCTGTATATATGGATCAGGGAAGCATCTCTGTCAAGACAGAGATGTGACTAATTCTTGGGGATGGGGAGACTGGAGACCACTGAGAGCCCAGCATGGGGGCTGTACACCTCTACGCCCGCCCACCCCTCCTACCACCTCCCTGACCATTGCCAGCACCTAGAACGCACACTGGTCCCAAGGAGAAGACACTGGAAAAACTCACACATTTGAACTCCATGTGCTAACATGTGCTAAGACATCCCAGGGCATTTAGCGATTGATTTGGTGGCCCAATAATGGCAACGAATAAGGCCTTCTTCTCCAGTGCAGACAGGCGCTATTACTGGAGTGCTGAACTCAGAACTTCTCTAAATACGCTATCACCTCCATTTAAGTCCAGTGAAAAATAACATTTAAAATATTCATGTTCCAGCTGTGGAAAGAAGTGGCTACACAGCCAACGGCTTGGCACTCAACCAAGAAAGGAGCCCGAATGCCTAAGGGGACGGGTTATGGGCTGAGCACGACGAGAGCCAAGCTGCTCACTGACCAAGGAAAGAATTAGAACTTGGGCAGTGAGAAGCTAGACTGGGCCCTGTGGTGCTGGACTAGCATGAAAAGTACCAGCCTGAACTTATCAATATTTATATGCAGATATGGAAACAGACACAACTGTGTGTGCACGCCATGTGTGCTTAATCCCTACGTTGAGACTCAGGTAGCAAAGAGCACACCTAGCACCCCGTGGCGGTTTCTAAATACAATTCCCACTGAAGGAACTTGGTCTCCTTGAAGAAATGGCGAATTCCAGGGCTGTGGCACAGGGAGGACAAGAGCCTGTGGACAGAAGGACACAGTGTTGTGCCACAGAGTAAGGAGGGACTCGAAAGAGTGATAAGAGCAGGCCAAGCACAGAAGGCAGCCCTCAGAAGGCACACAATGACAGAAGCTAGGACAGTGTGCGCATCAACCCTGCTACAGTAACGGATCGAATACCCCTGGGTAAGACAGAGATCCGAGCCCATACTCACGCAGATTCCGAATGGGGGAAAAGAGAACGCCAGGATGCAGGAGACTGCTAACTGATAAACGTAGAAATTATGCAATCTGAAAATCACTTGGCAAGAAACATCAATGGATACTAAAATGAATGGGCCAAATTTTCAGGAGAAATAGGATATTCTGCCTCAGAATACCTTATCATAAAACTCTTACTAAATACAAAGGAACAACGAGTAACTGTTCAGTAGAGAAGCTGGGCAGACATCACCTTCCTTGAACAACCAGAGTGAACCAAAGTGGAACAAGCTGACACTCTGTGCCCCCCTCATGGGATGCAGTGAAAAAAAGCACAGCATTTGTTGTTGTTGTTTTGTTTTGTTTTTCCAAAACCACAGAACTGGAATCTAGTCATGGGGAAACAACTAAACATAAATTGAGGGCCATTCTAGAAGGCAACAGTCCCGTGATGTTAAAATAAAACAAAATATTAAGATCATGAAGACCAATTAAGGACTGAGGAAGGTATAAAAGTGGTTTGTTACCCTGGATTAGGTCCCTTTACTACAAAGACGTTTACTAGGACTCCCGCACACTGAAAAAGGTTCAGGGGTGGGGTGGGGGTGAATGGGAGCACTTTGTACTGTCCCTGGGACTTTCTGTAATACATGTGAAATTATTTGCAGGTGAAAAGTTAATGCTCCTTGCAAAAATGCAAACATGGTCTAAAAATTTTAACACCAAAGTTAAAGACATGAAAATATTGAACTTTCCTTTAGTTTTGTTAGAACTGGAGACAAAATAAAAATTAGCAAAACAGCTATCAAACCAGCACAGGCAGGCCTAATTGACCAAAAATAAGTCTGAACCCTCTCTACCTGAAGACCTCCTAAAAGTTGCAAAACCACTCCAGGGTTCCTAACATTGTTCAAGACCTCCAGTTGAGCTGTTCTAAGGCATAGCACCTCCAGCCCCAATCATTCCATCCAGTTTTTGTCCATCACTTTTGAGTAATTTACCAAGTATCCTTCTAATCCACTATTGCAGGGAAATTAAAACCCAGATTGGCTTCTACAATTTACAGCCAAACTTTTAGGAGCATTTTTTTTTTTTAAGGATTTTATTTATTTGACAGAGAGAGAGATCACAAGTAGGCAGAGGCAGGCAGAGAGGCGGAAGCAGGTTCCCTGCTGAACAGAGAGCCTGTTGCAGGGCTCAGTCCCTGAGATTATGACCTGAGCCAAAGGCAGAGGCTTAACCCACTGAGCCACCCAGGCGCCCCTAGGAGCAGTTTTGAGACAACTGGGGACTTTGTTAAAGAGATCGAAGTTGTCAGTTCCACAGGCTTCCATGTAGAAGGCCCATCTGGAGAGCTCGCTCACAGGATAAAGCCTCCCAACGTTCCCGTCACAGCAAATGTAGTTGTCCAAAACATGGGGTGGGGGGAACACGACGTTGCTTGAGAGGCAGCCAGAGTTGAGAACAGCTTTCCCAGGAGCTCTGAAGACCACCTCACTGCCTGGAGAGGATTACGTGCCTTCAACATCAATAACTCATGGCAAACCGGCTGGGAAAGGATGAGGGCCCAGGTTACGAAGAATGGAAAACAAAGTTTAAGTGCAACATGAGCCAGAAGTCTGCAATGGCTATCTTTCTCATCTGTACTCCTAGCAGACAAATTCCGCCGTATCTGGTAAAAGAATTCATTCCTAGTTAAATGTTCTGTCAAAGAATTTAAAACTCAATGGCAGAGTCCTGGTCTCCATTCATTCTATCAGCAGCACCAGGCACATGAAGCGAACTTGTCACCACTGTTTCTTCAGTCATCCCAGACTCCTCTCCACTAAATACCCTCCCTGGGGAACGACTGCCATCCCTACTGAACATCCGGAGAAAGCCTTTTACAGCCAATTTGTCTCCACCACCGTCCCTGTGCTTCCCCAGGCACTGCTACGGTGCTTGAGCTCTTCCCTAGCAAGCCCAGGACTTCTCTCCCTGTCTCCTTGTCACCGCCCCTCCCAGGCTCCCATTCCCAAACTCCATACACTGCACTGGAAACTCGTCTGCCACCCAGACAGGTCCAGCAGCTACACTCCCCCTCTAGGGTTCTACCCACTCTTTTTCAGCCATGGTTAAGTTGCTTCCTTCAACTGTCTCAACTCTTACCCTAGGGCCCAAAGATTCCCAGATGTATTCATCTGATTGCTTTGTTCTGACCAATTCAGCACCATATCAGGTGCTTCTGAGTGTTTAATGCTGAATGGCATTATCTGAGTGTAAGAGCAAGGAACAGCTCAACAGAATGAGTCATTCCAAGGTGGGTACCCTAGGGCATCACATATGTTAGGAGAGCATATAAGGCACACACTGCTTAATACCACTCCTCTGGAAAGAACCTGTGATGGTCACAAGTAAACCACACTGAAGCTAAGACCCAAAGTCAAGAGGCCAAGATGCCAAAAAGCAACAGAAAGCATCATATACTTTGATATGGGATGGGCTAGTCACAGTTTAGAACAGTAGTGGCCAACTTTCTCTGGAAAGGGCCAGATAATAATTACTTGGGCTCTGTAGGCCTCAGTCTCAGCTCCTATTTGACAGCAAGCCTCTGTAGCACAAAAGTAACTATAGGCAATATGTAAATAAATGAGCATGGTTGTGTTTCAATAAAGTTATAGACACTAAAATTTCAATCATCTTCACATCGTGGAATCCTTTCTTGAAAACAAACCCTTAAAAATGTAAAGACCATTCCTAGTTCATGGGACTGAAGTTTGCCAGCCCCTGGCTTAGAAGACCAAATTAGAACAAAATGGACATGGAAGGTCAACTAATGGGCCATGTTGTACTCAAGCCTCATGGCCAGGGAAATCACCAGAACAGACTTTGTCAGGAAGTACTGATAACCTGAAATTGCTTAATATTGGTTGAATATTTTGTAGCAGTCTTATTAGGCTGGCTACTATAACACAAGAGCATGGGAAAAATAGGAATTGAACCAAAATTTCTAAAAGCCCTTATGAATCTTGATTTAGGGTCCATCCAGTATTCCATCTCTGTGTTGATGTTTTGATTGCAAAAAACAAAAACAAAAACAAAAACAGGAGAACCAATAAAATTGATCTAGCACCTGGCCCCCCACATGCCAATCACTGAAGAAAACAGAACTATGGGTGACAGAGGCATTGTCAACTCTCAATCTAAGACTCTATATGGCAAAAGGGTCATTTTAAAAAATGAGAAATGCAATGGTGGATATATTGAAAATATTTTATAATTAATTCTCTAGAATCCTAGCCACGTAGTACAGGAAAAAATTATATGGTGGAACACTTCAGTATTTTGTAAACAATGTAAAGACATATTTGACTAGAGGATGGCAAGAAGAATTAACAAATATAAACTTAAGCTTCCTCACATTTTCCATAGAGCAACTAAACAATAATATTTCAAGAAATAGATGACAGAATACCTCAAACACAAAATTCCAAAGTCAAAGAGCCACTTACATTAAGAGATTTACCAAAACGGTTTGCAAATTAAAAGATAACAGCAAAAGGGTCATAAAAAGCCTGTTCCCCCCACCCCCACAGCATCTTGGCTAATTCTTTAAGCGGATAAAACATGGTAAAGAATGGTCAAAACTTGGCCTCAACTGTCTTCTCGTAATGATTAATCCCACTATTTGTGGTTTGGTTGTCCGAGGACAAAAATTCCAGGCCATCAACTTCTGATGTCACTTTCCAGAGAAAAGAGGCTGCTGCTGGGGTTTTGTTTTTGTGTTGTTTTTTCCTCTTTTCCAGTTTTCGCTATGCTGAGCAATTAGGCAGCAGACAGAATGACGTAAAATAAATGAAAATATTCCATTATTCGACCAAAAATGCCACCCTCCTCCCAACTCATTGCTCTGCCCTGAAGGATGAACATATTTACAAATCCTCATTTTATTCTCCTGAGACATTTTGCATGATCCATTATAAAACATACAGGTAATACAAAATCCAAAGGTGTGCTGTGTTTTAAGGGGTACACACATGAAGATTAAACTACATGATAACACTGTGGGGAAAAATCATGGTTTCATTTATTTTCATGAGTGACAGGTACGAGTGCATGATGTAAAAGATTAAAAGTCATCCCCAAACTTTGCTATGAATTACTGTAAGAGATTACGCAGGGAGAAATCTGTGCAAATTCATTTTCTTTACTCAGTATCAGATGGTAGGGGGAAAAAGTCTTCCTTAAACAGTCTTGTTTATATGTAGGAAAAAAGATCTGAAAAACTGAACAAGTAGACATATTCCCCCTCTTTTATGATCAAATAATAATGCCAATGAAGGAGTTTAATAAAAAAAAAAAGTTGAAAAAAAATCCAAATAAAAGCCAACACTGCTATTAAGATTTTTCTTTTAATATGCCATGAGATATTCTTGATTGTATATTTTCCAAAGTACTTTTCCAGCTGCATCTCCCAACCCTTCCAGAAGATTCCACCAGTCTTTCCAATTCAGTAAAAGATGCTGGATTATACTTTTGTCCACCTTCTCTTTTTGAAAGTAATATAGTCCTAATGACTTTAATGGTCATACATTCTTATCTAATAAGGAAAACACTTACAAATATCAGAAACCCAGTTTTGAAACATTTGCATTAATTTTGAACTGAATCAGCATTTTGTGGGTTTAAAAAAAGGCAGCAATTTGAACTCACGACTTACTGACAAACACATTTCTGCAGAGGGATGGGGAAGAGAGGGATAGTGAATGCTGCATTTCTCCATTGGCCCCAAAGTGCTAATTTCACAAAGGGATACATCAAAAGCAAACATGCAATGGTGGTTTTAAAACTTTTACTGCAATATAACAATGAAGTAAACAGTAATTAGACACCTACCAATTTTTTTCCCAAAACAAACTGGAAAAAAAAAATGTAAACAGGAAAATAACTGCCTATACTTGTACAGCTTCTCAAATCATGTTAGAAGGGTCTCACATTCGATCATCAAGAAATTTTAAAATAGCAGTAATTATTTTCATTTTAAGAAAAGGTTCCCCTTCTCCCTCCCCCACCCTAAGTACTTAACATGAAAGAAAGGGCTTCCTTACACATTAATTCAATCTGATTTGAAGCAGCAACAATAACCATCAATAATTTGGCATTTCTGTTTATGGTTGCTGCAAAATTTTTTCAATTTCACAAAGCCATTATCCAGTGTTGCCATGAAATAGACTGTAAATTCTAGGTAGCAAAGATTCTTTCTGAAACCAATGTTAAGTCAAAGAAATATAAAGCAGGGCATTACACTAAATTTCTGGATCTAGTACACTAAAAAGAGTGAAACCTAGGAAAAGTTACCTACTGTTTTATAGAAGAAATAAAGACCTGCAAAAGCTGATTTTTGGTTGTATAATATTTTACACACTGTGTGGATTTGCGGCATCTGCTAATTGAAGCAGACATGCACTGTATTTATCCCTGCCCTATATCCTAGATCCCTCCCTCCCCACCCCCAACAATCTACTACCTTATACCAAGTATTGTGGATATGAGCCCAAGTCATCCCAGACAATCCAGTGAACAAAGTTAGTGTAATGCACTGGTGTGAAGTGTGAGATTAAAAAAAAAGTCCCTTTCAATCTTCATCAAAGTTTTGCTGTAGAAGAAAATTGGCAGCCAAGTTCTCATTCTTCTCACAAGCAAAATATGCCTGTATCACAAGTCCTTCAGGAAATCCTAGTGCCTTTAACTGGAAGAAAAGAGAAAACACACATGGGTTCCAGCATAGCAACAGGGGCAGATCAGCACTAGAAAACATGAAAGGCACAAAAAACCTCTTGAAGACATTATGTGAACACGTGCCTACCTAAGTATGGATTCACTGTCCAACCTGAGCAGCGAGATGGAGCCTAGACCCTTTCCTGTATCAACCACCCAGTGTTCCTAGTTGAAGCTTTTAGATGAACAGTTCCTTTGCTAATACTCACTGGCATTAATATTAAAAATTAGTTGCTGACTGTGATGGTTTAAAAATAAGTGACCCTACAGCCTACAGAAATGTGTAAGTCAAACAGCTTTTAGTATGGAAGTGGGGGGAGATACAGATGAGAGCAACAGGAGAAGAGTTTAACTACTTCATCCAGTTATTTGTAATGAAGGTCAGTCAGATCAAGTATCACTCTCCATCTCTTTGGCTTATGAAAAACTTCATAATAGAAAAATAGGTGATCAATTATTAATATTACACGATATATTTTGAGATCAGACATATGGTGTTTTACTTATATCTGCTTAACTTTTAGAATTTTAAATGGTGGTATCAGCCACTCAATTTTGTTTTCCTAGTCTGCTAAAAATCCCTGTGATTGGAATGCCTTGGTGGCTCAGTGGGTTGACCTCTGCCTTCCGCTCGGGTCATGATCCCAGGTCCTGGGATCGAGCCCTGCATCAGGCTCTCTGCTCAGTGGGGAGCCTGCTTCCCTGCCCCTCCCCCACCTACTTGTGATCGCCCTCTGTCAAATAAATAAATGAAATCTTTAAAAATAAATAAATAAATAAATAAATAAATAAATAAATAACCCCGTGACTCAAAAATCTGCTTTTAAAAGTGTTTTTAAGCACCCAGGTCAATTATCTAGTTCACTAGGTACTGTATATTTGTTAACCAAGTATTTTTTATGAACCCTCTGTTCAACTGTCTAAATCACCTTGCATTGACTATTATCAAGAAATGACCTTAAAAAACATGAGCAGAAGCCTCAATTCAGCATGATTAACTATTCATCCATGAAATAAGACAAGAATGATTTTGTTACCAAGTCTTGTCCAGATTAAAGCTTGCCTAGCTGAAAAGGTAGGGCACTATCCAACTGTATGCTTCTATAAGATACACACTTAAGATTCAAAGACACAAATACACTGAAAGTAAAAGAATGGAAAAAAGATACATACTATGCAAACAGTTACAAAAAGAAAGCTGGAGTAGATACATTAGTATCAGACAAAATACACATTAAGATTAAAAACTGTTACTAAAAACAAAAGACATTTTATGATGACAAACCATCAGGAAGACCTTGTTATAAAGACACATAACAAGAAAACCTGAAACACACGAAACAAAAACTGACAGAACTGAAGAAAGAAAGGGTGATTCAACAATAGTTGGAGACTTTGCTATCCCCACGTTCAATGCTGGATACAACAACCAGGCAGAAGACTGACAAGGAAGCCAATCTTTTTTTTTTTTTTTTTTTTTAAAGATTTTATTCATTTATTTGACAGATCACAAGTAGGCAGAGAGGCAGGCAGAGAGAGAGAGAGAGAGAGGGAAGCAGGCTCCCTGCCGAGCAGAGAGCCCGATGTAGGGCTCGATCCCAGGACCCTGAGATCATGACCTGAGCCGAAGGCAGTGGCTTAACCCACTGAGCCACCCAGGCGCCCCCAAGGAAGCCAATCTTAACCACATTATGAACCAACCTGACCTAACAGACATTTACAGAACACTTAACAACAGAAGATCACATGTCCTTTTCAAGTATGTATCAAACATTCTCCATAAAGACAATGTTAAGCTACGGAACTAGCCTCAATATATTTAAGAGGATTATAAGTGTGCAAAGTACATTCTCTGACCACAACACAATGAACTCTGAAATCAGCAACAGAGGGAAATTTGGGAAATTTAAAATATGTGGAAGTTAACATAATCCTTAACCAATGATGAAAGAAGGAATCACAAAGGAAATTAGAAAACACTTGAGAGATGCATGAAAACACCATCAAACACACTAAAACTGATAGGGTGCTGCTGTAGCAGTGCCTCAGGGACGGTTACAGCTTTATCTGCAGTAAGAAAGATCTTAAATACATAAATCTAAGGTTCTAGCTTAAGAAACTAGAAAATAGAGAAAACGAAATCCAAAGCAAATGGAAGGAGAAAAAAAGTAAGGGTTAAAAAGAAAACAAGTAAAACTACAGACTAGAAAAATATAATCAATAAAACCAGAAGTTGGTTCTTTTTTAATTCAGAGTAACAACACTGATAAACGTTTTAGTTAAACTAATGGGGGGAAAAATCGCATTCAAATTACTAACATCAGAAATGTGGGAACACTACTTTTTAGAGAAATAATACTATAGAATACTATACTACAGAATTTCTGAAAGTATAAAAAAATCTAATTTTAGGGAAATACTGTGAACAACTGTAGCCATCAAGTTAGATAATGCTGATAAAATGCACAAATTCCTAAAAAGACAAAATCACCAAAACTAACTCAGGAAACAGAAAATCTGAATAATCCTACAACAAATGAAGAGACTGAATTAGTAACCACAAAATTTTCCAAGAAGAGAAGCCAGGCCCAGATAATTTTACTGGTGAATTCTACCAACTGTTGAATGAATTAAAACTTTTCTTCATAAACTCTTCTAACGAACAGGAAAGGAGGGAGTACTTCCTCACTCATTCTCTAATGAGGCCAATCTTACCAATACCCAACCAGACTAAATCATCACACACACCCAAATCCACAGACCACTACTCCTTATGAATACAGATGCAGAAATCTTCAACAAAATACTGGCAGACAAAATCCAGCAACATATAAAAAGGACTATTCGACTATTCACCACAATCAAGTGGGATTTATCCTAGGAATGCAAGGCTAGTCCAATATACAAAAATCAATGTTATTAATAAAGCATATAAAAAAGGGAACAAAACCACATTATCTCAGCACACAAAAACCATCTGACAAAAATCCAAGACCCTTTTGTGATAAAACCACTCAATAAACTAGAACAGAAAGAAACTCTCAACCTGAGAATCTAAATCTAGTAAAATAGCTAACATCATACTTAATGGTGAAAGACTGTCTTCTTCTAAGATCAGGGACAAGACAAAGATCTTGGCTCTCACCACTTCTATTCAAAAATACACATACACAGAAGGCCACAGAAAGGATTAGGTGAGAGAGAGAAAGAGATACATCTGGGTGGCTCAGGTCATGATCCCAGAGTCCTGGGATCGAGTCTCGCACTGGGCTCTTGGGGCCTGCTTCTCCCTCTGCTTGTGCACATTCTCTCTCTGACAAATAAATAAATAAAATCTTAAAAAAAAAAAAAAAAAGAGGGCGCCTGGGTGACTCAGTTGGTTAAGCAACCGCCTCTGGCTCAGATCATGATCCTGGAGTCCCAGGATCAAGTCCCACATTGGGCACCCTGCTTTGCAGGGAGTCTGCTTCTCCCGCTGACCTCTCTCCTCTCATGCTTACGCGCGCTCTCTCTCTCTCTCTCAAATAAATAAATAAATAAATAAATCTTAAAAAAAAAAAAAAAAAAAGATACAAGGGGAGAAAGATAAGAGAAGGGAAGTAAGGAAAGAAAGGGGAAGGGGGAAGAGAAGAGAAAGCATCCATACTGGAAAAGAATTAAAACTACTTGCAAATAATATTCTACAATTAGGAAATCCTAAGAAACACACATGAATTATCAGAATTAATAAATGAGTTCAGGAAGATTTCACGATGTAGGAGGAACACACAAAATTAAGTTGTATTTGTATATAGCTAGCAATGAACAATCCAAAAATTAAATTAAGAAAATATTTCCACTGATAACAGCATCAAAAATAAAAATACACTTAAGAATAAATTTAACAAAAGCATAAACCAAAGACTATAGAATTTCTGAAAGTATAAAAAAATCTAATAAATGGAAAAGCATCTCATGTTCATGGCTTGGTGAGACTTAATATTGCTAACATGCCAATAGTCTCCAAACTGATCTGCAGGAAAAAAACACAGTATTAAAACCCCAGTTTTTTCTCTTTTCTTACAGAAATCAGACAAGTGGCTCCTAAAATCGATACAGAAATGCAAGGGATCCAGAACAGCCAAAACAATCTTAAGAAAAGAAAATTGGAGATTTCAAAATTTACTACAAAAAAGCCACAGTAATCAAGACCATGAGATAGTGGCATAAGACAAACATACAGATCAATGGAACAGAACTGAAAGCCCAGTAAACCTTCAAAATCATGGCCAGTTGATTTTCAAAAGGATGCCAAGACAATTCAATGGATAAAGAGAAGAATTTTCAGTAAATGGTGCTGGATATCCACAAGCAAAATATTAGGAAGCTAGACTCCTACACCTCACACTATAAACAAAAAGTAACTCAAAATAGATCATAGACCTAAATGTAACAAGAGCTATGAAACTCCCCAGAGGAAAAACAGGAGTAAATCTTTTGGTCGTGGATTAGGCAGCTTCTCTACTTCTTCTTCTTTTTTTTTAAGTATGACATTAAAAGTACAAATAACAAAAGAAGAAATTTCTTCTCCAAAACAGAAATCAAGAACTGATACCCCTAACCATTTAAAACAAAACAAAACAAAACAAAAACGACAACAACAACAACAACAACAACAACAACAAAACACTATAGAACAACTGAGGCAAGTGTCATTCATTCACCCACTTGCCTTATTTAAGGGGGAGAAATAGTAGCATGATACATAAAAGATCTTTTAAGAAATACGTAATTATAAAAGCTGAACACTTGAAAAAATGTTTATCGTAAATATGGACAAATTATCTTACAGATGATTTTCTAAGTACTAAGTTAAAATGAACTTTTATCAGATTTCCACCTCAAAATACTTTGTAAGATAAGACAGGTTAAGTATAGTGATTTCTAATTTATAAATATTAACAATGGAGCCTAGAGAAAAATGAATGACCTGTCATAATATCATACAAACTAAGTCACTGCAGTGCCTCACATGAACTGGCTGACCTAGTAAGGATGAATCACGGTATCAGCTTCTGATGGTGTTTTTTTTTTTTTTTTTTTTTAATTTGACAGAGAGAAAGATCACAAGTAGGCAGAGAGGCAGGCAGAGAGAGGAGAGGAGGAAGCTGGCTCCCTGCTGAGCAGAGAGCCCGATGCGGGACTCGATCCCAGGACCCTGAGATCATGACCTGAGCCGAAGGCAGAGGCTTAACCCACTGAGCCACCCAGGCGCCCAGCTTCTGATGTTTAATGTACACATTTTTTATATATAATTCATATACATATCTATTTTACATTTTAGTGACAGTACGAAAGTGAAATTTTTAAAAGTGGATAATCTTGAGTTAGGCATTTACTTTATTATCATTTTCTTTCTTTTAAAGATTTTATTAATTTATCTGAGAGAGAGAAAAAGAGAGCACAAGCAGGGGGAGCAGCAGAGGAAGAGGAAGAAACAGACTCCCCTCCCCACTGAGCAAGGAGCCTGACGCAGGACTCAATCATGACCTGAGTTGACAGCAGATGCTTAACCGACTGAGCCACCCAGGTGGTTTCCCTAAGATCATTGTCCTCATAAATTTTCAGACATAAAAAGAAATTTTTAATTTTTAAAATATGTTTATAACTATTTTATAAAGCTGCCATTCACTTAGCAGTTCCTTGGCTAGCACAAAGGCCAAGATGTGAGAGCGGGGATGAAAATACACGGTCTTTATTGCAATCCTTAGGACAATGCTGTATTTGGCTGTGTCCAACCGAACTATCTCCAGTGGCAGAAATATTCTCTATCTGTGCTACCCCACACAGCAGCCTCCAGCCCCATGTGACTACTGAGCCTCTGAAATGGGGCTAGTGACACTAAGGAACTAAATTTTCAGTTTTACTTCAACTCACCCTTTCTATAGCTTCTTTCTCCTGAGGCGTTACTTGAATGTAGTTCATATGACCACTTCCGGCTTCTGCAATTCCTCCACTGCCACCTCCACCCCCTCCTCCTTGACCACCAGCTTCTTGAACTGGTTCATTTAACATCTGAATAAAATGCTCCTGGTGCTGGCTAATTTGCTGTGGTAATTTGAAGGACAGAAAAAACAACAACAACAAAAAACAACAAGAAAACAATACAATGATATAAAGTATCTTCAGGAAACTAAGAATTCTAAATTCAAACAGCAGAGAAAGCTAGAATTTTGTAACTGCTTTATTTTTAGAATGATTCTGAATTATTTCATCTTTGGAAGGATGTGATTTCTTATATACTATTAAAAAAACTTGGCACTTTTCAGTGAGGTAAATAGTGAAGAATTAAGAGAATTCAAATTCTCTTTCATAAATGGGTCCCATTTCCCCAAATCAATGTTAAAAAAAACTATTTGGGGATTATAAAAAGAAAGAGAACTTCTGTATCTTCCATACTAGTACGCAGTACAATGCTGAGGTTCATAACTTGAGGTTTAAATAAGCCCATGGGTATTAAGAGGCAGTGCTCCACTAACAGTAAGTTTGGGGAAAAAAGATTTTATAAATGATTTCTTTCACAAAGAGCTTCTCAGATTTTTTAATCAATAATTTTAATAATTTTAATCAATAATTTGATTATTTTATAATAATCAAATTATTTGACCAACTTAAATTAACCTACCTCCACCCTCCAACTCTTTTTTTAGTACATCTAATCTATAGCACACATACCATTGATTGCAACTCAAGAGAAAAGTTTATAGAGCTTATGGAGGGGAAGGGGAGTCACATGGACTTTAAAAAAAATAGGATATATTCCATAAACCCACTTTTGAAATTAACTTTGATTAAATAGTTACCTGCAGTAACTGAGGATTTTCTCGACCTATCTGTTGTAGCAATGCTGGAAGCAGGGAAGGATTCTGTTGAATAATCTGTCTCATCTGTTGAAACTGAGGCTGATTCCGTAAAAATTCAAGTGGATGTCCTAAAAATCACATAACATTATAAACAAAAGCAGTAATTATGTATACAATATATATACATATACGTGGTTCAATCATAATTTTAGACAGCAAACACTGACAAGCAAAAAATTTGATGAGTTCTCAGATGTATATAAAAATGGGAGTAAATAATGACAGAAATCTTTCAACTATACCAACGTGCAAATCTTATACTATAGAAATTACTCCTACCGGTATAGGTAGAGTACAGAACACTGAAAGAAGGAAGTTTTCCTACAACTGTTAGAGGTAGTTAGTATCATCAAACAACGAGAAATTATGATCTGCATGCACTCTATCAAAATAAAAAGTACTAACACTGTTCCTAAGAAAAATATTTATCTAGGATTAACAAAACCAAATATTCCACTTTCTAATACAACCCAAACCTTTAAGAAAACAAAACAAAACAAAACAATCTGAGCTCGAATTCCTGGGAAATTCTAAACCAAAGAAGTGAAAGATAATACTTAAAAGTTAAGAGTTGAGATATGCAGATCAGAAGTTTTATTAATACAAACTTAAATTATAATTAGGAAGACAATTTTGGTTATTACAATTAAGCTTCAAACATTTCTAATTTATAAAAGCTCGAGATAAATAAGCTACAAGTAGGGGCACTGGGGTGGCTCAGTCATTAAGCATCTGCCTTTGGCTCAGGTCATGATTCCAGGGTCCTGGGATAGAGTCCCACATCAGGCTTCCTGCTGAGAGAAGCCTGCTTCTCCCTCTGCCTCTGTCCTTCCCTCTGCTTGTGTGTGCTTGCTGTCAAATAAATAATCTTTAGAGAATAAAATAAGCTACAGGTCAATCTAGTCCTAATACATTTAGAACTCTTTAGTCCAAAATTCCATGGCAATCATAAATATTAAGGATGCCAAATAAGACAGAACTTGCCAATTTTGGGGGGTAGTGGTTGTGCTCTGATCATACTACAGGAAACCAAGAATTGCATGTAACTATGTTTTTGACGTTACTAATGAATTATGGGCATTTTTTGGATGTTATTTCCTTAATTATTCAAGAAAATCATTCAAATTAAAATGGCCAAATGAGTATGAGAAGTAACCTTCCTTCTGTGACACCGGTTTTACAGATGAAGAAAATGAGACTCAGGAACTAAATTAACTAAGGACTGCTAAATGGGACAGCAGTCCCTACCTGAACCAAAGCTGTGGCCTCTTCTTTCCATTCTTATGCCAACTCTGCATAAATGAAAGCCTGTCCTCTGGGAGACTGTACACAAAAAGGAAAGCCTGTTCTCTGGGAGACCGTACACAAAATACTCATGGCTTTTTGTCAACCAGAGCAGTCATTACATAGAGCTAGGAAAAGCATCAAGAAGGGCCTCTTCAAAATGAAGTTTAAATTACTTTATCACTACTGTGTACAGAACGGAGCCTGAAGGAGAACAAAGTAACTTGAGCCCACCACAGGCTCTAGGGCCTCCTCTGTAGTCACACCTTCATCAATGGAAGGGTGGAAGCTGACCAGTAAACAGAGGTGAATTCAAGATTGGCTTTCAGCTCTAGATACATGTCTTCAAAGTTCTCAGTGCTTTATTTCTTTGGTGGTAATAACAGCGACTAAGATTGTCCCAGCTTTGAAATTACACATAGTTTATGATATGCATAGGGGAAGAGAAGAGACAAGGTGAGCAAACATTCTGAATGACTTCAGAATGTTAACACAAAATGCAAACTGGGAAGCCTCTCTTCCTCGGAACAGGCTAAACAGAATGTGCCCTTTGCCAAAACTACAGCACTGAGGTCTCAGCAAGAAGTTAATGCAATTGCCACTTGGGAGAATTGTTTTGGGCCCTTTTTTAACATTAATGGATAGAGAACTTGTATGAAGAGTCCTCCAGATGCTCCAGGAACAAGCCTCACCTCACACTAGAAACTCAGGACTGTGCCCCCACACCCCCACCAGCCCATGCTAACCTCCAGGGCTCGCTGTGGTTGTCGATGCCGTCGTAGTCGCCGCAGCGGCCGCCACCGAAGATGGAGGAGCCCCAGTGCTGACCGCAGGAGGGGTGTCCACCACAGCCTGACTCTCTCTATCTCCAGGGATCCCCTACAATACAATTTCCCAGCTTTAAAATATCTTGTCATTCAAAGATAGTTCAATACTATACAAAGAAAAAGATTTATTGACCTATTTAATGTGCTTGTCTAATTTCCAAAAGCATCAAACAGATATCTGCTTCTATTAAAAGTAAAAGATTAAGACTTATCTAAAAGCTGTGTATATTTGGATTAGATTAGAAACGACCTAAGCATGATACAGAAGAACCCATAGTGCAGTAACGTAAGGCAGCACCATGTCCAGCAGAATTTTCCATGATGACAAAAATGTTCTGTATCTATGCTAATAAAATATTCATTGATCACACAAAGCTACTGAGAACTTGAAATGTGGCTAATGTTACTAAAGAAACTAATTTTTAATATACTTTTAATTTTATTCAATTCAAATAACTATTTGTACTTAACACTACTTAATAGCTATTTTACTAGACAGTGCAGATCTAAGATATAAAGAGATTTGTAATTTAAAACATAAGTCATAAAATGATGTTTACATACAGCAACATATTACATCTAACATCAAAGATCCTAAATCTGTATATAATATCAATAAATATTAAAAATATCAATACAAACCTTATCAAAACTGGACATTTGTTTTTTATGCTATGCATTACTCTATTTTTTGAATTTCACAGAAACTTTCACCAGCTGTATGGTAGCAAGGTTTGCATTTGTAAAGCTAGCCTGAGGGCGCCTGGGTGGCTCAGTGGGTTAAGCCGCTGCCTTCGGCTCAGGTCATGATCTCAGGGTCCTGGGATCGAGTCCCGCGTCGGGCTCTCTGCTCAGCAGGGAGCCTGCTTCCCTCTCTCTCTCTGCCTGCCTCTCTGACTACTTGTGATCTCTCTCTGTCAAATAAATAGAATCTTTAAAAAAAAAAAAAAAAAAAAAAAAAAGCTAGCCTGAAAATTATCCAAAGAAACAGGTTTTGACACGTGCAGTTCTGAAATGAATCCTGAGGCAGGTAAAAATCTAATGGAGACAGAGCAGGTGGCAACAGTGGCCAAGCAAGGAGGAGCTCCTCTACTGAACCACGGTTCTGAGAAAGCATTCTCCAGGAAGTATCACATACAAAAAATTAAATTATTCAAAATTTACAAAAGTAGATGTAAGAACCTTAAATATTTCAATATTTTCTAAGTTATAGTATTTGTCTTTTGAACTTATTATAATTTAAACTGCATTGAGACTTCTGGAGCACTATTTTGATGCATGATTTACAAGACTTTTCATATACAACATATCAAAAAAGTCTTTATGAAATCCACATAGATTGTGAAGGAGAAGAATTAAGAAGGAAGTATTACATTTGGGTAAAAGAGGATAATGGTTAATGCTTCCATTTCCCAATAAATCAGAAGCTGAAACCATAAACTTATAAAGAATTATGCATAATGAACCACATGAAGGGTAATGGCTGCTAGCATGAGATGTCACTCTGGGCATTAGAAACAAATGTTTTTGAGACTCCCTTGACTATTACTGACAATAAATAAGCTAACAATTCAAACGTGAATGGAACCAGGTAAATAACATCATACATTGAATTAAATGCACGCTATTATATCAGGAACCAGGGAATGGATGGGAAGATAATGAATTAAAGAGTCTATGATCTAAAACTTTTCCTAAAACTTTTCCTAAACCCTTACAAAAATCCAGAATCCAAGTTGTCCAGACAAACCAGCTCTCTGAATTAATTAATCAATCTACCTATCTATCTTCTAAGTCTTTTATTTATTTTTTTTTAACCTAGGCTTCATGCCCAGCTCGGAGCCAAACTCAGAGCCTGAATTCATGATCAAGACTGAGATCTGAGCTGAGCTCAAGAGTCAGATGCTTAACTAACTAAGCCACATGGTCACCCCTTTCAAGTTTTTATTTAGGATGTCAGTTTTTTTTTCTTTTTCTTAGCTATCTAAATTTGTAAGTGAAATCTCTTCATTTTTAAAAGTTGGCAACTAATTATAAAAATGTACACAGTATAAGACAAATAAAATTGGGTGCGGGCTTCCAACTTGTTACTTTTGCCCTCTATCGTAGAGGAGGAGCACCTAGAAGGGGTGCCTGGGTGGCTCAATTGGTTAAGCGTTTGCCTTCGGCTCAGGTCATGATCCCCAAGTCCTGGGATCAAGTCCTGCTTCGGGCTTCCCGCTTCGGGCTTCCCGCTTCGGGCTTCCCGCTTCGGGCTCCCCGCTCAGTAGGAAGCCTGCTTCTCACTCTCCCTGATGCTCCCCTGCTTGTGTTCTTTCTTTCTGTCGAATAAAATAAAAGTAAAATCTTAAAAAAAAAAAGTATACCCAGGAGTATGCTGGCCATCAAAAAAGCCACTAAAACGGTAG
Source organism: Mustela erminea (assembly GCF_009829155.1). Lineage (NCBI taxonomy): Eukaryota > Metazoa > Chordata > Mammalia > Carnivora > Mustelidae > Mustela > Mustela erminea. The sequence continues at coordinate 24,906,912 of NC_045625.1, forward strand.
ATTAGATTTTAAAAAATTATCCCACACTCCAAACAAACTGTCATCCTTTGAGGATAACATGAATGGGGTAGAAGTTACTACTCTAAGTGGAGAGCCAATTTTACAACTCATTTAGCCATGGTGTTTCCTAAATAAAAATCACATCAAAATCTTTTAGAAGAGGTTACATTTTACCAACACAAAATGTTAGCAAATTAAGAAAAATACAAACATTACATAAATTACTAGCATATATTCTCATTCTCCTGTGAATTATTACTGTTCCTTAAAAGTCTCTGAGACTTTGGCATTAAACTACAATAAATAAAGTGAAATATTTCTCACCATTAAAAGGTACTCCACTGCTCTGTCAGGGTTGTTGAAACTGGCTCTCAGGGCTGCAATCACTTGCTCTCGTTCATATCCCATTGACATGATCTCAGTTACCATATTCTCGTAAGACTGACCTGTCACTAAGAAAAGGTGTGTGGCATGGGAGGAAGGAAAAGAAAGAAAACATTTAATAAATATGCATTTCCCGTGTATTTCTTGAATGTATATACAATATTTCAGGCACTACAGGACTAGGGGTACAAAAATGAGTAACAGAACAAACTACAACATATATGTGTATGGGTAGAATAATGCCCCCCTGCCCATCCCTGGAACCTATAAATGTGTTAGGTTATGAGGCAAAGTGGAATTATGGTTGTTAATCAGCTGACTTTAAGAAAGAGAAATTATCCCAGATTATCTGTGTAGGCCTGATGTAATCACAAGGGTCCTTAAAAGCAGAAGGAAAACAGAGGGGAGGGTCAGAAAAACAGATCTAAAGTCAAGAGCAAAGCAGCAAGGTTGCAGATGCTATGCTCCTGCCTGATGACAGGAAAAAGGGGCTATAAGCCAAGGAATGCGGGCAGCTTCCAGAAGCACTGAAAGGACATAGAACAGATCCCCCCCTGAAATGTACAGAAAGGACTGCTGCCTTGATGGTAGCCCAGTGATTCAGCCCCTTGATTTTAGTCCAGTGAGGACTATGTTAGATTTCTAACCTACTGTGCACCTTAAGATAGGTGCTCATCTGTTGTTTCCTACCAAGAAGTCTGTGGAAACTTATCACATCAGCAACAGAAAACTAGCACAGTATGCTTAGTAAGTACAATAAAAACATCAGATACAAATATACGAGAGAATTAGCAGGTCAGAGAAGGCAACCTGGAAGAGACTGATGAACTAATTTTTTGAAAACACAAAGGAGGGATATTTCAAGCAATCAATTCTACTGTAACAACTTCAGTTTTCCTTCGACATCTTTTATTACCAAAGCTGAAGAAAAAAGGAGGTTAGAAGCAGGAAAGTTAGGCTTTCATATACAGATCTTGTGTAATGCCCCAAGCGCTGCTATCCCAGGAAGTCACATCCCACAGGCTACCGCCAACCCAAACTTGCTTTTCATGGAAATGTCAGACCACAGACAACAGTCTGAAAAGAAAGCCAGCTCTACACCAAACTTACTTCACTTAAGCCATCTTGTCTTTCACTTCTCTTCTGGGTACCATTCCCTTTCTTGTCTCCTTAAAGAACTGGACCCTTTGGTTATCCTCTCTTGTCTACCTCCCATCTTTCACTCTCCATTTAATCATCCTGATCAGCAGCTGACTATATCCAATGTCATCCTAAAAGCAGAAGCCAACCCCCTTGGTCGGATCCCAATTCCTCTTTCAGAAACTGGTCCATCTGTCTGCTGCCTTCCCTTTCCAGCCATAGCTAACGGCACAGGCTGTGTCCACTTTTCACCTTCCACTCACTCCTTAGCCAATATTGATCTGTGACTTTGAATCTGTAAGATTTCCCCCTCAGATGTGTCCCACAATTATCTGCTTTCTCCATTTCAATAACCAGCACCTCTATCCACCCAAGCCCAAGAACCAGGAACCCTGGTGACTGCAAGTTCCCTCTCCCTTCCCTTCCATCACTTATCTACCAGTGTTATCTGCTAGGTCCTACATCTGAAATACAGCGCAAAACTGCCTACTTCCCACTTTCTTCACTGCCTTCACTCAAGACCAGGCCACAACAATCTCTCATCTGGATAACACCCTGCTTCCTCTCCTGCCCCCAAGCCTATAATCTATTCTTCGGCCGACTGGAAAAGCAAGCTTTTTAAAAAAGAAACCTCATCTCATTTTGGGTTCCCAACACTCAACAATCTCCACACACCACACTCCAACCACGCTGTTGTTTTCCAGCTTACTTCACAAGTCATACCTTTTAGAATCAGTCCTAGAACCTTTACACACACACACCCCTCTTCTCTGAGGGGTCAGTTCCTTCACAGCTCCAGTTCTCAATTTAAATTGAGAATACATCCCAGAGATGTACTGCCTAACTATCCCAAGTAAAGTACCTTCTATTTTCTTAATGGGAGCCATTAGTTTCCTTAAAATCATTAATCGTGATTTGCAATTTACTTTGTTTCACCACTTCTTTCCCCCATCTGAACAAAAAGTTCAGCTGTGCAAGGGACCCTGTCGTTTTACACTGCCATTTCCCTGGCACAGGTGACACTCATCAGTTGAGTGCTTTTTTGTTTTGTTTTGTTTTTTTGCAAAATTTTCAATAAAGGCATTTAATAGCTATGAAAGTATAGTTTAAAAAAATTAAATATCCTTGAGCAAATGTAGCATTCATGATCTTGCTTAGAATAATGACTTTTCCTTTCCCCTTCCATAAAGGACTTGTTAATATATTTGTTCTTAATTATCCATTCAAATGACTCTAGCACAAAGCCACTTAAGTGTCAATATCCCTTCAGTAATCAAGTTCCCAGGTACAGAAATTAGCATCAATATAAACAAAATTAAGAACTGTGGAGTAGCTGAACTACACTATTATGACATGGCGTTTCTCATTTAATCCTCACAATAACTCCATGAGAAAGGTTTACTATGATCATGGTTTAACAATGGCTGGTAAGTCATGGTACAGATACTAACACAAGCTGTTAAGAGTCCAGAGTCCCACACCTAGGCATCAAGCTACACCTCCTAAAATTATGCCTCCTAATTAATCAAGTTATAGAACTCAGAAAGAGATGCCTATAAGCAGTGTGATACTTTCCAGATAGTAATAGTACAAGGGCAAATGACTCACAGAAAAACTAGAGACAATGGACAACACAATAGAGAGCTAATGAGGTTACAGTGTAGTAGTGATGAAGAACCTTATTGTGTCACTAAGAGTGAGCTGTGGTCTTATCTTCCAGGTCACACAGAGCTGTGAAAGGAACTAACAGCGACCTCATTAGATCTGCCTTTTATGAAGTCCACTATGACACGGCACTGACCAGTTACGAATAATGCAGGAGTTATCCGTAAGATAAGGCTGTGAACTACAGTAGTCAAGTGGCAGCGAAAACAAATTATTCCAGGAACCTCAGGAAGGAGGGTTGTCAGGACCCTGACCTAAATGGCCCATGAGAAGCGGGGAGGTCAAGAACGATGCCAACATATGGTAGAGATGATGATGCAAGCAACGAGGAACAAAGAAGAATCAGATGGGAGGATAAAATAGGATTCCATTTGGAACCTGAGGAGTTTATGGAGGTTGTAGGCTTCCCACATGGTGGCTTAAAGAATAAGTCTGGGGACTCAGAGGGAGATGTGTACTGGAATTATAATTTTGGGGATCTTTACAGTATATGGGTGATATTTGCCAGTCCCATAGTTTGAACTTTGAACTATGATCTCTAGCAGAACCACAGAAGATCCATTCACTTAAGGGTCAGATAAAATGAAGAGTTAACTAGAAAGCCTGCAAAGGAATACTCAAGAGGCATGGATCAAGAAAAGAGCAGTGTCATAGCCACAGAAGGAAAGTTTAAAGCAGCAGGGTATCAATGTAAAGACTGGGAGGATTAACGAGTAAAGGGGTCTTATGACCTAAGTTGTGTAGCGAGCCAGAGACATAAAGGTACAACATTGCCTTCAGAGGACTAGGCGTCTAACAGCGGCAGCTAGAATTCGGCAACACCGTGCTTTCCAACGGAGGTGGCAGTGGTGTCAGCCAGACAGTTCAGGAGCACCAGGGGCAAGTGCCAGGTGGTTCCAGCTCTGTAGGCAGACGGCACCTGACTGATTTCTGGGTCACCTCTTATAGTCTTTCCAGTATCTCACTAATAATTTCCTAGGATTAAGCCTTTCCCCGTCTGAAAGGGATTTCTGTTTTGCTGACTGGACACTAACTCAGACTCATTTGACAGCAGACTAGTCCCAGAACACAGTAAATGTAAAAGAGTAAATGTGGGTATGGTACATCCAGGTGACCTTACGTTGATTACTTACAACCATTCTGACCCTACATGATATGGACAACCAAGATGCCATTTCCATGGCAATGAAAGGATCATGGAGTTCAAGTCATCAGGTCAGAGGCCAACTCCCCAGATCATATGAGGTACTATTGCTGTTGGAACCCTGCTGCTGCAGCAACTAAGAAGCTAGAAGCCCATACCACTGAAGCTGCTGTTCCTAGTCTTCCTCCTCCCTACCATTTCCAGTAATAGAGAACAGAAGGAGAGGGATGGAGTTGCCAGCCAACAGACCAACAATTAGCAGGAAAGTAGGAAACGTACTAGAAGTGTCACAATGGGAAAATGAGGGAGGGGGGACTGATTTTGACAGACTAAGTGTGAAGGGGAGATGAAAAAGCATTATTCAATAGTTAAAGCTGGGACAAAAAGGTACATTCACTGCAGTACCATAAAAGCAACAAGACAGAGATGGGACATGACAGGGCTCCAAACTGGAATAAAGATGTGCAAGGAAGATTTAGTAACATTTTATACCCGTTTTATAAATATTTTTAAATAAAACTGTCAACAGTTCAAACTCTGTTAAGACTTCATTTAAAATTCACATTTGAAAAATAGAAAATAACCTGCTTTAACCAAAAGAATATGCTTGACTCTAATAATACTTTAAATAGTACAATTTAAAGAATTCAATACGTAACACACAAACTTACAGTCTTTAGTAATATATTAATCAAATAATTATCTAAATCATTTAATAGCTTGATAATAAGCAACCATGAAAATGAACATTTTCATGATCTAGAAAAATGAAATTAGAACCTCCTCCCTTCCTTTTGTAAGGTTATTTATAAGGTAGATACTTACCCAGTGCACTGGTTGCATCTTCAAAAAGGTTTGACCGAGAAGAATCTCCTGATGTACTGCAAAAGGTTTTCAGAAAATTGTACATCAGAAAGTACATAAAACTTACACTGAAGTTTAGTAATGGTCCAAACTGTAAAGATACTGTTTGATTTTAATCAAATGTATAAGTCTGGCTACAGTTTTTAAACCATCTTCTACATTAAACCCCAAAGCTTTATCCATAACATTTATGGTTTGGGAAGAATTTTCAATCTTAATATTCATACTGTTCTACAAATGCCTCATTTTAAATGTCCAAAGATAGAAAATAACAACTGAACAGAATGTTTACCATTTAAGGAATACAAAAAAAGATAATGCACAACTATTTCCCTAAAAGAATTTATAAGTTAAATAACCTGTAAGTCAAGTCACAATAGAAGAAATACCAGACAACACAAGTATCCTCCAGTTTTCCAAAGTCCATATTCCACCACATTTTGCTTTTACCAAAGACCTACATTAGTATCCATTTTCACTAACCAGAAGAAATCTGAAGAGAATTTTCTCTAAAGAGGATTTCTGCTTATACAAGAAAAGTGAAAATAGTGTTTTGTTTGTTTTGCAGCAAGCCTTTACAGAGGAACACACCCTGAGAAGCCAGCGCGGCCCCGAAGCTCCTTCCCCAGAACCATACTAAGCATCTCAGCATCAAGCTGCCATAACTGTGTCTGTGAGCATCTGCGCTTCATCTAAATTTATTCTGTGCCTCCATTACCAAGGTGTGTGTGTGTGTTCAGAAAAGTCTGAGAGGTTATTTTATAGGTCTGGAAATGTTCAAAACTTTTCCACATAAATTTATGGTAACTGCTTCTTTGCAATTATTTCTTTGCTTATGCCACTTTGGCTTACAAAAGGTTTCATAGGAATACTCTATTTTCAAACAGTGGGGGAAACCTGTACAGAATAAAGAGGTAACGTAGGAACCACATTATGCTGGAAGGCCTGGGAAATCTTTACATAACAGAATTTCGGTTAGGTCTTATAGGTCAGTTTTTCACGCAGGAGCTGATAAGGCATTCAAGTCAAGGAACATAGCAAAAAAACAAAAAATGGAGAGGTGTGTTAAAATCCAAGTTGTAACCAAAAGCAAACCAGGTTAAAAGGACTAAGTTTCTGCTGGGTAATTGCAGAAGGTGAGTCTAGAAAACAAAGCAGACGAAAACAAGATTATGAAAGACCATGAAGAGTAGGCCAAAGAAAAATAAGTTGAAGTTTACAAACTAGTAAAGGTAGCAGTTGGCAGTTTAGATTTAAACATACATACAACAAAACACACACTTACACCTCTCTCAATTAAAAAAAATAAATAAAACACAGTATGGGCAGCTGGGTGGCTCAATCAGTAAAGCGTCCAAATCTTGATTTAGACTCAGGTTATGATTTCAGGGTCATGAGATCGAGCCCCATGTCAGGCTCTGCACTGAGCATGGAGCTGCTTAAGATTCTCTCTCCCCCTCTTCGTCTGCCCTCCTCCCCCTACCTATGCACAGCAAGAACAAGGGAAATACGCTAAGTCTGAATTCATAAATTATTTTTTAATCCTCAGTTTATTCATCAATACAATGAAGTCCATAATAATATCCATGTATCCCAAAGTGGTGTATGTAGGGTTCTACTGGTAAAGTATTTCGCAAAGTGCCTGGCATCATAACATCTGATATGATTAAACTAATTTTCTGGTGTAACTTTTTAAATGATCTTCATTTAACTAGATAGCAAAGCTAACTTACATAGAAGGCAAAACTTTGAAAAGAATTATATACAGTTATATATAGAACAAATAATTCTCCTGCCCAAGTCCCCTACCCAGGGAATAATCACTACTACCAGTTTCTATATAATAATGACTTGTGTCTTGCCTTTGGGAGTGTTTTATTTAACTTAATTATCTCATGTCAGCAAAACCACAATGACCTCATATTTTCCCCAGACATACAGTACTCCATTTAATTGACCAAACCAAGCTCTTCAAAGGCAATTTTCAGTTTGGTTCTCAACTTTTAAATTCCTTCTGTAGTCAAATTTACCAACTGTTCCTTCTATGACTTCTTTGATTAAGATTATTTTTATTTTTATTATGTTCTATAGTTTAGTTTCCTTTTATGTTGATTCTTTATCTAGCTAGAATTTATTTTTAGAAGTATAAGGTATATGACCCATCTTCCCCCTTCCATTTGGCTAGACATTAATCCCAACAGCATCTTCGCACAGTGGTTTCAAATTACATCTTTATCTTATGTTAAGTCCCTGGTATGTGTTCTGGTCTGTTTCTAGAGTACCATCTATTTACTTAAGCACTCTTTTTAGTAAGAGCCATTGTAAATTACTGAAATCATTACCACCATGTATAATATATTTTACTACCTGACAGGATTAATCTCCTTCATTCCAGTTCACTTACAGAACAATCTGTGCTGTTCTGCACAATGCTTTAAAATTTCCTTTTATATATCTCAGATAAGAGTGAGGGACGGCTGAACCACCATTATTCAACCTTGATTCTACCTCACCACTTCTCCTTGCCCACCTGCAGAGGAAACCACTTATGAGTTAGTGTGCCGTCTCGTTGCTACTGTTCTTCTGCACATTGCTATACACAGCCACAGAAGAGAAAATATATGATGTTGTTTTGTAGCTTTTGTTTGGTTTATGATTATTGCCCATTGTTTTGTAATGTTTTTCTCACTTGATAACAAAGCCTTAAAAACACATTCACTCAATATGATATATACTACATACTTTAATTCGCCGGTGGCACTTCAGGAAGCCCAAGAATACAGATTTCTGGGATCCACCCCCAGATAATTCTGATTTAGGTGAGGGTTTAACTTCAAACAAACTCCCAGTGATGCTGATGCTGCCCACTATCACTCTGACTAGCACTGCTCTCTAATATGAATAAATTACAGGTCGAGTCATTCCCTTACTAATGTATTTAAGTTGGTTCCTATTTGCCTTGGACTATGAATAACGTAGTCTTGTGCACATGCGCAACTTCTCTAAGGTAGAGATAAACAAGGAGAATATGCATTTTAATTGGTGGTTTCTCAAGAACAAAACTGGCCTAAAGACACAAACACCTATAATGAAATGTCATGCCAGTGGTGTCCCTCAAATTCATACCAACATTTCTCCTGATAATTTTAAGTTTTGTACTTTACAGGACACTCCATGTTTTACAATACAGATGAAAGGACTAAGGCACATTTAAGTAGTTTTCTGAGCTTCTCTCATCCTACCTTTCCTGTGTTATCCTTCTCTAAGGTGATCATTTGGAGAAATAAGAATAAACAGTTGCGGGGGGGGGCACCTGTGTGGCTCAGCTGTTAAGCAGCTGCCTTTGGCTCAGGCCATGATCCCAGGATCCTGGGATGGAGCCTCATATTGAGCTCCTCGCTCAGCAGGAAGTCTGCTTCACCCTCTCCTCCTGCTTGTGGTTCCCTTGCTGACAAACAAACAAACAAACAAACAAATAGCTGGTGTATAAGGCCCAATCAAGTAACTCTAGCATCTGCTCTCTGTATCACTGATCATCTACTGACTCATGCAACTTCTGTACCTCTGAAAACATAGTAATACTGACTCTTGAGAATGGGAAATCAAATTGTAGCCCCGGGAAGAAATTTTAAAAAGTTAACAATAAAGAAATTTGGATAAATGCTCTTAGCACATTAAAATGTATCAATCGATTCTGAAATTCTCACAAAGAGCTTTTCTTTTTTTTTTTTTTTTTAAAGATTTTATTTATTTATTTGACAGAGGGAAATCACAAGTAGTTGGAGAGGCAGGCAGAGAGAGAGAGGGGGAGGCAGGTAGAGAGAGAGAGAGGGAAGCAGGCTCCCTGCTGAGCAGAGCCCGATGCGGGACTCGATCCCAGCACCCCGAGATCATGACCTGAGCCGAAGGCAGCGGCTTAACCCACTGAGCCACCCAGGCGCCCCATAAAGAGCTTTTCAAAGAGCTGAAAACATATCAGAAAATAAAGTATACTACACTGAATGAAGACATATTTACAGTTACAATGTTTAAAATGATCTGGGAAATCAATGTGTTAAATTTGTTCAGTTCTCTCCCAAAGACAGAACTGATTTACAACTTTTGACAGAACAGCTTAACCTGAGTCTGGGTTGTCTCCCACCAGGTAAGAGTTTGAATGCATTTCTAAATATACACAGGAGAAGCATCAAGTTAGGCAACAGTGTCTCAGAATGCCTAAAGCAAAGTTCAGCAAGCAGGCATAGGGGAAATATTTTATTACCTTAGCCTATGCTCTCCTGGTAGGGAATGAATTCCCTGGAAAGAAGCCCTAAGTGAGCAATTAATCAGGATGACTCAAACCCCTTTAAACACCATGGACTGGGTCAGACACAGTAAACAGACATAAAAGCAAAACACTAAAATAAAGGATCATAATTAAATTTTTTCTAACCATTACTATATTTATCACAAATATGCTTTCCTATCAGTAAGTGTTTCCATATCCTGTATAGATCTCTGTTCCATCTGGTTCTGATTCCAAGAACTACTGCCACTGAGGTCCCAAGTTGTACTAAAGTCACAAAATACAAACAGCTTCAGTGCCGTTGCACACTGGACTAAATATAACCCATGTTCTCAGGTAAAAGAGAAATTCCCTATACAAGTCCACCCAAGAGAACCAAAGCACATGGTTGTTTATTTATCCTTGGGAGGAAAAAAACTTTTGTCATAAACTATTCAATAATCTGCCAACTTTTGCACAAGAAATTATTTCTTGTTCCTCAAATATCCTGCACCTTTTCTTTTGTTTTAAAGATCTACACTTATAAGACTTAAATTTCTACAAAAGTTCACAAGAAATATGGATTAAACTATACAATTCAAACAATTCATATGTTCAACAAAAGGTCGTAGGTTAACTATGCGCAATAGCTGGTATTTAACTCTGCTGTGAATATGTGCTATTTCACAGCTTTTACACCCATTATTTCATTTAATACTTATAACAACTCTAGGATATAGGTCCTATTGTCATCCACATTTTACAGATAAGGAAAGTACCCAAAGATGTTACTTTTCTAAGGTTAAGTGCCAACAAATGTCAGATCTAAACACAATGCTATGCGGCAACTGGAAATATTTAGTGGCATGGAAGGATATTTATAATATAAATGACAATGATCAGAGAAGAATATAGAGCAAATATAAACAATGATTAGGGAACAAAGTCAAGTTATTTATGTCAAACTATAATAAAATAGCAAGTTATAGTTTTATAATTTCTACAGGTCATTTACAGTTCAGTGTTTAGAAAAAGTTTAATGTAGCAGAAACAAAGTTTGAGCCAAACAATCATCAAGATAAATACATGGATGAAGTTCTTGTCATGAACTTGTGTTGAAATACGATTTCCTAGACTGCAGGTCTCACCTGTCAGTTGCTGTTGGACTCGTAGCTACTGGTGTCTCTGCTGGTTTTTCTGCAGGCTTCTCTGGTTGCGTCGCACTAGCAGGTGCAGGTTCAGAAGATGCTGTCGTTGGTGCTGGAGTGATGGATGCAGGGGAAGGAGTAGGAGCCAGAGTGGGAGCCGGGGTTGGGGCCTGAGCCACAGCTGGAGCTGTGGAGGAGCTAACTGTGGTAGTGGTGGCAGGACTTGACTGTTGGGTTGTAGCTGGTGCTGGTGTTGTCACTGCTTTGGGCTAAGCACATTAAAAGAGTAAAACAATGAATTATGATAAAATACCCAATTTCTAAGTAGACAGTACTGTTACAGGAGGCTACAAACATAACACCAATAAAAACTTGCAACCTGAAAATTTCATAAAGCAACATAACAAGTGATCAATATTAGCCATCTGAATCACTACTTATGTACTCTCTCAAATAATTAGCTTTAGCTAATAGTTTCAGTCTTTGTTATCAAGTTAGTATGAAGAAGAACCAGAAGCAGCCACTACTCAGAAATATACACAATGTATACTGACAAACAAACAAACACCATGTAATTATTGTCCCACCACTCCCAAACATTACACTTTAAGTTCCTTGGTTATAACTTTCAAGTATCTATTGTCATTTAAAACATCACCAAAATAACTTTTTTGTTTGATCTGGCTAATATAAAGCACACTGGAGAAAGAGTGGCTGTGCAAGGTAGGGCAGGGGACTTAAAAAAAAAAAAATACTAGCAGTGTTCATTCTCTTCTTTCTTTAATTCTAAGAGTCCTGTGTTTAGCCCTGTAACTTTTTAAACTGCCAATACCCTACAAATTATTAATGTCATAAAACTCCAATCTAAATGAAGTGAAATTTAAATGTACTACTATGCTCACTTATTATTTCCCTTAAGATTACTTGTGGTCAGTATCATATAGTCACATTCCATGCCCTCAAGGTCTCTGTTGCCACAGAGCTATTTAAGCCTCATTCTAAATGGAATCAAACCCATCTGCTTTTTGAAGTTTTTCTGCTCACTTCTGTTCTAAACATCTTTTTCCTGTCTCTTTATAATAAAGTCATTTCTCATTGCTTCCATAATGCCTACTTTTTTTCCCTTCTAATAGGGGGCTTCTCTTATTAACTTGAAAATAAAGTAACTGCAAATACCAGTAGAAGCCTATGTAAAATAAGAAAAGGCCTGGCTTAAGTAGCTATTCTATAAATGTATGGATCTATTCTGAGACCTATCCTGCTTAATTCTTAGTAATGTTCTAAATAATCAAGGTTATTCTAATACAAATGAAATAAGATCAGTAACATAGACATCCAAATATATGGCTACCACATTTTCCACTATATACTATCTGTGATAAAACTAGATGAGACAATGCAGTATTATTCAGCCCTAAAAGGACACAAATTCTGGCATATAGCTACATGGATGAACCTGGAAGACATATTATGCTAAGAGAAATAAGCCAGTCACACAAGGAAAACACACTGATTCCACTTAATATGAAGTATGTAGAGTAGCTAAACTCATAGAAAGCAGAATGGTGGTTACCAGTGACTGGGGGATGGGGGAAATAGGAGTCACTATTTAGGGGGTGCCGAGTTATAAAAACGGATGGTGGTGATGGTTGCATAATGTGAATGTACTTAATGCCACTGAACTGTACAATTAAAAATGGTTAAACTAATAAATTCTGTGTTATGTATATTTTATTACAATTAACAATACTGGACTGAGTACACGATTCTGTTCCTGTATTTAACACTCAGTGAATATAAGTGCTTTGATATAACAAAATCACTATGGTTCTTAATGTATTAAAAACTTTTAAATCTAACACCTATAAACTGTTTAGCTGCTTTTTCTCAGAACAAAATATTCAGTTAATAACAATTTACTTGCTTAACTGTTTTCTACTGCATATATTACCTTAAACTTCGGAAAAAAAAATCCTCTCATTTATTCTTTCAGTCTTTGATAAACTGGCTTCCAATTACTTATTTAAACTTATTTTCAATGTCACAAGTATCACTGATCTTCTCAGATTACAACTCAATCCAAAAGATTCCTGTCACAAGTACCACCACATCTCTATTTGTTTTAACTCTCCACTGCATGCTCATGTATCTTTAAACAAAAATGTAACAGTATCTCTGAAAGAACCCAAATTCATTCTTCACTTAAGAGGAAAACTTTGACTTTTATAAATGCCCCAAATACGTTTCACTCTAGTAAGTTCCAAAAAATTCCCTTTAAAAAACTCAAGGGGAGCCCAGGCAGCTCAACTTGGTTAAGTGTCTGAATCCTCATTTGTCAGGATTCCAAGGTCCTGAGATTGAGCCCCATGCCCAGCTCTGCACTGGGCATGGAGCCTGCTTAAAATTTTCTCTCTCCTTCTGCCCCACCATCTAAAAAACACCCCTCCAAACCAAAACCTTTCTCATAACAATCATTTTACCATTTCTTAAGCTGCCTATTCCCTTTCCAGTGTCTAAAAATCTACCCCCTCAACTAAGGAGCATCACTGAAATTAGGAGTTTACATGCCTTTTCTGCCGGAGGAGTTGGTCAGATCTAGTACATAATTTACCAAGTCCCTTTAAGGCACCCCTATTAAAACCACAAAATAACTATTTACTCAATTACTAAGAATCACACTGTTAATTACATAATTACTGATTTTACTGCTCCAGCAAAACTTAACAATTTTCACATGACATTTTTTAACTGTTTCATTTAAAACCATGTTTAAGCTATATAGGGGCGCCTGGGTCGCTCAGTGGGTTAAAGCCTCTGCTTTCGGTCATGGTCTCAGGGTCCTGGGATCGAGCCCCGCATTGGGCTCTCTGCTCAGTGGGGAGCCAGCTTCCCCCGACCCCGCCACCGCCTCTCTGCCTACTTGTGATCTCTGTCAAATAAATAAATAAATAATCTAAAAAAAAAAAAAAAAGAAAATCATGTTTAAGCTATATATATGTATGAAATAATTAATTTTATGGCTGACTCAAAGTACAGTGTTTTAACAACAGTTAAGTACTTGCCATATGGATGTGCATAAACTGTATTCACTTAAAGTATAACGGCTTAGGACCATTATTTTAAAAACAAAACAAAACAAAACAAAAACTCTCACATGCATAAAGATATACAGAACAAGGCTCAAACTTACTTTTGTCACCATAACCACCACGAAGTTTTTTTCGTCAATTTTATATTCTTTTAGAGCAGTATCATCATTGAGGATTTTGCCTAGTACATTAAGAAAAAAAGAACACATTATTTGAAGCCCCATAACCTTTGTCTTACACACAACTGAAGATCAAACAATCACCAACGTCAATTCTATCAATAAGAAAAACATTAACTAATCAGCCAAGATAAATATAAACAGAAATGTACTTGGGTAAAAAGGCACTAACATCTGACTAAAAGATATCAAACACCAAAAACCACCTATGTTTCTGACAGACTCAATTTGTATACACAATTTATAAGATGACAATTTCTAAAACCAAAGAATGTCACTGTAAACAAGATAGCATATTACTTTTAATATTTAATTCATACCTGCATAAATTAATTTTTGACCTGCTACAGGAAAGGCATCTTTCCCCTTTTCAGATTCAATTTTCTCTTTCAGTGCTTTTACCTATAGGAAAAATAAAGATTTTTTTCTAAAAAGTCTAAACAACAAATGACAATCCAAAATTTGAATAAACAATGCAAGGTAAGGTTTTATGCATATTAATTATCAATAATTCCAAAAACTTAGAGATGTCTTTACAATATTGTTTCAAAAAAGACTCATTCTTAATGCATATCATTAGGCATAATAGGTATGAAGTTTGTTTTACCACAGTTGCTACACAAAGATAAAAAAAAAACTTTACCAGTTGACTTAATAAATCCATTCAAAATATTCAACATCAGAAAGTTTTGATTCTCATTATAGTTTATGAGCTTATTTCCCAGAGTAAAAAAGTAAACAAAAACTTTCTAACCTAAAAGTTCTAAGAAATAAAATAGTCATATCTATAACAATAATAGAAGTTAAATATGAATGTTGAATGCAAATGATTCACTTTAAAAGTGGGATACGTTTCATTACAATCATACCCAAGGGGGCTTCATAAAGACCAATTAGTAAAACATAATTTCTGGGGATGGGTGTGAACATCTGTGTTTTCTTTAAAGCTTTACAGGTGGTTCCAAAGTTCAGCCTTGGCTGAGGACCACTGTACCACTTAAATGATCTTAAAAAGTAGCTTAGTTTCTCTCATCATTCTCATCTACAAAGAGGGACTGAAATAGATAATCTTTACGGTCTCTTTAATTCCTAAAATTACTGACAACAGGCTCATTATAAAATATTTTGAAAATGAGTCCAATCAATTTCTGAAACTGACCAGAAAGCAGGGTGGCAGAGGAATAAAAGAGGCAAGAAGACATAATGGAACTAGTTTCATTACTTTAAAGGTACAAGAATCAAGATGGAAAATTCTATTCCTTTTATTTCCCAGAATACTTCTAAAAATTGTCTAAGTTGATAGTTCTGAGCTTTAGGTGAAAGACTGCCAGATAGGGATACAAAGAGAGAGTACTAGTTTCATTAAAGACACAAGAATCAAAGGGGAAAATTCCATTTCCTTCAATTTCCCACAATACTTCTGAAAATTGTCTAAGTTGAATAGTTCTGAGCTTTAGATGAAAAACCGTCTGTCTGAGATATAAAGAGAAGGTCCCTCTGTACAATTAAAAAGCAACAGTGTATCTTCCAAAAGGAAAAAAAGACAATAATGCTTATACAGCTTTAAGTACATTGACGTACACAATTTCACGTAATGCTCAAAACTCTGGGACAAATGGGAATATCATCCACTCAATGTTACAGATGAGAAGAGAGTTTAAATCTTCTCCCCACGTCACACAGCTACTACTTAGTAGCTGAAACCCAAAACACCTTTCTGACTTCAAGCTTTAAAGTAGAGTATTTTGCACACACCATAAAAATTACCCTTGCTGTACTGATCTTCCTGAAATGAGTCATCAGCATCACCAGAGCAGAAATCCATCACAATATAAGCCTAGTACTTTTATTGTTCTGAATTTCAAAGGTTAAATGAACACAAATAACAACTTAAAAAAAAAAAAAACACTCAGAGAATCTGATTTTAACATCAGTAAACTCAGGCTATAAAATTCCATGGCCTTATTCAATTTCATATACTGTTCTTTATCAGATGATAAACACTGCTATGTGTGCTTCAGAATAAAAAAGTACAAAGACTTTACAACTTCAATAACTCTACAGTTGGTCCTTGCTTTAAATTAATGATTATAGTTCTGGTTTTACCTATACATTCAGCTAGCACTTCATGATAAGAGCAGGAAATAAAATATACTATCCAAATTTCTAAAATAAAGTATGTTTTTAAAAAAGACTTTATTTATTTATTTGACAGAGAGACACAGAGAGAGAGAGAGAACACAAACAGGGAGAGTGGGAAAGGGAGAAGCAGGCTTCCTGGTGAACGGGGAGCCTAACGTATGGCTAGATCCCAGGACACTGTGATCATGACCTGAGCCAAAGGCAGACAGTGAAGACTGAGTTACCCAGGGAAAGATCATTTGGTTAAAATCCCTGCACTGATATGGATGCTAAGGCCTAGAGAATTCTAGGTGTGTGGTCAGGGAGCCAAAAAGGTTTGTAAGACCTTATCAGGTGGTCTGTAGGGTCAAAAGACATCATTTGCCTTTTTCCATTCTAGTTTTCTCACAAGTATATACTTGAGTTTTCCAGAAGTTACAAAGCATGTAATACCAAAAAGACTGAATGCAGAAGCAGATGAAAAGCCATCTACCTTCTATTAAGCCAAACATTAACAGAGTTTTGGGAGTGCCTGGCTGGTTCATTTGGTAGAGTATATGACTCTTGATCTTAGAGCTGTGAGTTCAAGCCCCACACTGAGTGTGGAGCCTACTTTAAAAAGAAATAGAAATGACAGGAAATGAACTTTAATACACAGCACTAAGCAAATTAGTGTTTTCCCATATTGTGGTGAGTTTGAGACCCACGCTGGGAGTGAAGCCTACTTTAAAAAAAAAAAAAGTTTTGTAAAACAATGTCTTCTCATTACTTTTTTTTTGTTATTGTTTTGGAAAAAACTTTTCACATAAAAATATAACATTTATTGCATTATCTTTAAATGAAAATTTAAAACATTTCTCAGTTTAATTTCTAATATGGTAAACACAAGCACAACGACAAAAGTTATTTTGGAGTCCTCAAGAAATTGAGTGTAAAGGGTCTTGGAAAAAAAAAAACTTTGAGAACTGCTATCTTACATGCTAAATGACTTGCCCAAAGTCAACTGAGTGATGGCAGAGCTCAGTTAGAGCACTCTGTGGTGAATAAATTTCCTTCCACACACCTGTTTCTTCAAAGAAGAGATCAACTGTGGTTGCTCGGTTTAAAAAAAAAAAAAATTTAAAAAATCACGAATTACAGACCACATATGTTACTAGGAGTGAATCTAGTTCTCAGAATAGCACATAATGGTATAGCACACAGCAGTTGCTCAATTAATACTTACTGAATGAATAAATTAATATAGCACAGAAATATGCGAAGAAAAAGGAAATAAAAAATATATGAAGCAAAAAACAAAAGAAAAATAAGCAGGAATTTCATTTCTGACAGGTCAGGATGTGGGTAATTAAGATAGACTTAATTGATATATATATATATATATATATATAGTTTCTATCCAATAAAAATTGTACTTTTATTTCCAGCACCCATAGAATATATATACTTTAAAAACTTAGGCCACAAAGACTATTTCACTATTTCCATAAGCCTAAGTAAATAATGGACTGACTCACTCTCTAGTTTCCTAGCTCAAAAAGAAGGAGGAGGGGCCAAAAACCCTTAGAAGTTAAAAAAACAGAACAACAACAACAACAAACACCTCCAATTGTTTAGCTCCAAAGAAACCAAACAAGTGATTAAAGCATTTTAAGAACATAACAATGAGAACTCCTTATACACTCTATAGACACTACCTGTAAAATTTGCTAAAAAAGTAATCACACAGACTAACACTAAAGGTGTTTAGGGATACCCGGGTGGCTCAGTAAGTACCCACCTTCTGCTCAGGTCATGATTCCAGGACTCTGGGATCAAGCCCCATAGCAAGGCTCCTTGCTCAGCAGGGAGTCTGCTTCTCCCCCTCACCCCTGCCAGTGCTCTCTCTCATGTGCTCTCTGTCTCCCCCAAATAAATAAAATCTTTTTATTTTTTAAAGATTTTATTTATTTATTTGACAGAGATCACAAGTAGGCAGAGAGGCAGGCACAGAGAGCAGAGAGTCCAATGCAGGGCTTGATCCCAGTATCCTGGGATCATGACCTGAGCTGAAGGCAGAGGCTTTAACCCACTTAGCCACCCAGGTACCCCATAAATAAAATCTTAAAAAAAAAAAAAAAAAACCCACAAAACCCAATACTAAAATAAAAGTCTATTATTGGGGCACCTGGGTGTCTAGTCAGTTAAGCATCCAACTTGATTTCGGCTCAGGTCATGATCTTGGGGTGCTGAGATCAAGTGCCATGCTGAGCTGTGCTGGGCGTGGAGCCTGCCTGGAATTCTCCCTCCCTCTGCCCCTCCTCCCCGTCATGTGCACTCTCTCTTTAAAAAAAAAAAATTGTTGGGGCACCTGGGTGGCTCAGTGGGTTAAGCCTCTGCCTTCTGCTCAGGTCATGATCAGGGTCCTGCGATCGAGGGTCCTGCGATCGAGCCTCATGATCGAGCCTCATGTCGGGCTCTCTGCTCAGCAGGGAGCCTGCTTCCTCCTCTCTCTGCCTGCCTCTATGTGTACTTGTGATCTCTCTCTCTCTGTCGAATAAAAAAAAATCTTAAAAAAAACTTTATTATTATTAAAGAAGGAAAATTAATAAACTAAGCATGCAAGTTAAATACAAATAAGACAAAAACAAGGAAAAATGAAAATAAATTAAGAAAAGAGAAATGGAAGGAAATAGTCTTTTGCCAACAGAAAAATGAGACAACAGGGCTGCAATTCACAAGTAGTCAATAAAAAGGTCAACGTCATTACTAACCAAAACACAATTTTTAGTCAGATATAATTAGCCCACTGTGCCATGATGCTAGAAAAGACAGCCTTGAACAATTCCCGGTGTTAAGTGTGAGGAGATACACTCTCAGAAAGAGTATCAAACAATGAAGTATTTAAGGGCAATACACCAAAGGTCAACATTTTTCAGGGGTTGGCCACTCACTCCAGCATTACCACTTCTGGTTAAGTATCACAGAAAACAACTGAACTAGACTTTAGAACCAGGTGCACTGACCTGTCCAAAATTTTGGCATTGTTCCTAACCTTAACACAATGATCTTTACATACTTAAAAAATGAAACCAAACAGAACATGATCTTTACCTTCAATCTACTTAAGTCATTACCTACAGGAGACAAGCTGAATTTTGTCATTCCAAAACTGTCCCCATCTTTGAAATTATAAGCACCAAATCACCTTTTCCTATCAGCTCTCAATAACCGTTCACTACACCTGGTCTTGCATCTCATTAAGACTCTGGTCTTCAGAGCCCCTATTTTCATCGTGATCTTTACTGCCAGCACTATTCAGCACATACAAGCAATGCCACTGTTTCTATCGCTTTTCTTCCTATTGTCAGACCTTCTTGTCTTTCTGCTGCTTCTGCCAGGCAAAGCTCTTTATCTGGACCAACACAACTGATTTCATTTCTATCAGTACTTAATGTAAGATTTAGTTCAACCACTCTGTGGTATCTCCTACCTTACTTAGCTAATAAATTTTACTTTTAACTATCCAACCCCTACCTTTCCATTTATATCCAGTCTTCTAAATGCTATAGAAAATGAAAGATAACTAAATCCTCTGTTCTTCTGGTTCTCCTCCATTCTCCCAAGAGGTATTTCAAACCTGCAGTCTTCTCTAAATTTGATTCCCAACACTACCCTCCTCCCCACAGATGACCATCTTCTACTTCATTCAAAACATAGCAGATGTCAGAGGAAATCACCTTCCACTTTCTGCCACCAAAGGGATATACTTTTTTCTTTTTATTTTTTTTGCATCCAGATCCACCTAATTTCCTTCTCACTTATCAAGTGAAAGAGGCATCCCTCTCTTTCAAACCTAATTCTTTCCACCTCTCCCCTGTTCTCCTTCCAGTGTTCTTCAGTACCTTGCTAGATTTATTGTTTCCTATCCTCCCCCAGCTGTATTTTCAACCTCTCCCTCAAAGCCAGTTCATTTCCATTCAAACAGACCCAATTTTCTATCCTCTTAAAAACAAAACAAAAACTTCCCAACTCCTCATATCTCTTGGTAGCTACACTCTCCTCCCCTTAGTCTCAGGCATTTTTCAAAAATTTAACCACATACACTGTAGTACTTACTCTTAACACGACACCTATTATTCAACCATATAGTGCTGACAGAAAAATGGACTTTATTCTCCTTCTGCTGCATATCTTCTCCCTATCCCCACAATTCCATAAAACTCTTCTTTCCAGTATCACTAAATTCAGCAAAAATCATAACCAGTCATTTCTTAGTCCTTCCCTACCTTACTTGACTTCTCACATTAAACAATACTGACCTGTCCCTCCTGTTCACACTGCCCTCCTGCTGCACCCATAAAGCTATACCTTCTGGATTTCCTCCTTTCTGTTCACTGCTTTGTGAAATCATCTCCCTTGGCTAGCCCTTTAAGTGCAGCTCAGTGTTATAAAAGGCTGCCTTTTTGTTCTATATAAAGTTCCCAGATAATCCATCTCCTTTAGTTTTAATAACCATCCAGGTGTCACTTAGCCCTCTCCTTAACTTTAGCCATGCATACCTAAGTCTCTACTCAACACCTGTACTGGAATGCCGCAAGCATTTCAACCTTAATACATTTGCTGAAAGATAGTCTATATACTAATTAGTCTAAATCCTAACCTGATCAAATTGAACACACTTTAAAACAGCTTATAAAGAAAGGTCTTCTTTCTGGATGTGGCAAAAAAAGAAGAGGTAGCACCTCTGCACATGGCTTTTCTTGGGAAAGATATGACCAGCAACGGATGCAGCTATGACTCCTTTAACTGTGCTGAGCCCCATGCCAGTGCTACTTCATTAAGTAGTAAATAGGATGGATCAAGAATTGATCACCACAGTCCCAGTAAATAACCAAGGCTATCCTTTCATTTTGCTGTTTATTCCCCCCTAAGAATGAGTTTATCATCAACCCAACCATCAATAAAGCACTGTTAACAATCAAGAATCAAACATTTTTCCTACATTTTTCCTAGTCGCATACTTCTCTTATGAAAGAAGTGCATTTTAAAAGAAAAACATACTCTTGGGAACCTGGGTGGCTCAGTTGGTTAAGCAACTGCCTTCGGCTCAGGTCATGGTCTTGGAATCCCAGGGCCACATCAGGCTCCCTTGCTTGGTGCGGAATCTGCTCCTCCCTCTGATCCTCCCCCGCTCATGCTCTCTTTCTCTGTCTGTCTCATTCTCTCTCAAATAAATAAATAAAATCTTAAAAAAAAAAAAAAAAAGAAAGAAAAACATACTCTTTATCTAACATTAAACATGGTTGACATGGCTTCCCCCCGACAAAAGGGAGACAATCACAGTAATAGTAATAGTGTATTAAAAGCTGCCAACACAAAAGCTGATCAGTTATCCTTTTTCATCCCATTCCCATGAGATGCTTGTCTCTTCCACATTCCTCACCCCAAATCATTCATCCAGTGGTTCCAAATTACATCTAATTATTTCCCAATGTGAGTATTACATTGCATTCCCTGGCACTACCCTAGTTCAGGCCCATAACCATTAACAGTCTTTTCCATTCGACAAACTTAAGATATCAAAATAATGTCTTACAAATTATATCCCCACCATAGTAACATAATGTTTTGCACCTCAGCCTTCTTACATAGCACTTCCACACGAGATTTCTAGGACTACAGCTTGTTGATTTGGTTAGCAACCGAATATCATATGATAAGCCAGCTTCCTAACTGTTACAGTGTATTTTCCTTATTTCTGCTATAATTGTGTTGTTACTTACTACTGTTGTAAGTAGTAAAAAAAAAAAAAAAAAATTATGCAAGCTTTAATGGGTAGCCCTGAAATACAGAGGCTGAATGAGTAACAGCTCATGGGTGCTATGTACTTACCACATGTCTGGCAGTATATGAAGAGCTTCACAAAACGTAACTCATTTAATCTGTGCTACATCTCTTATTTGAATCCTGGCTAGTTACTCATGTGGAAGTTGATATTTGTGAGCACTGATGCAGGCAATTCTGAAGCAAACTGACGCCTTTGATACAGTAATTCTACATCTAGAAATCAATGCTAAAGACATGTTCACACAAATACTTCAAAGATACATGAACAAAATATGTGTACCACACTACTGTTTGTAATACTGAAAGCCCTAAACATTCAATGGTAAAATAGATTATTGTACACGCATTCATTTCAATACAATGCAATACAAGTACCATCACCACACATGCAAGATATTCACTGAATGCGTGTACATAAGAATAAATGACACATTTATAATTATCTTTCAGGGGCAAAAGCTGGTTGATTTTTAAAAAAACATAGTGTAGTTATGTTTATGTGTTACATGTACATAAAAAAATGTCTAGCAGCATATGGAGTCCATAGTGGTTATTTGGACCAGGAACATAAAAGCCTTCCACTCTTCTAAACACTTACTAACTATAATAAGCCTGGATTATTTTAGTAATTTACAAGAAAATTTAAAAAGTTTAAAAGCAAAGAAAAAAAAAAATCACTGCATCCTCCCTCCAACCATTGCTTACTAACACTTGTACTTACTTATACAAGAGTGCATTACAATTCTGAGAGGAATCTTCATTAGAAAAGAAAAGTCTGAGGTGCCTGGCTGGCTCAGTTGGTAGAGCATGCAACCTCTGATCTCAGGGTCCTGAGTTTGAGCCCCACGCTGGGCACAGAGGTTATTTAAAAAAGAAAAGAGAAAGTCTAATACCTAGCTAAATTTTGAAAAACAAAAGAGCAACCAAAGTTTGGCAATTAACCATTAGCAAAAGGGGAGTCCTAAGCAAAAGGATTTCACAGATTTACACTGTGGGCAATGCTTTTTTTTTTTTTTAAAAGATTTTATGTATGTATTTGTCAGAGAGAGCGCTGGAGCACAGGCAGAGTGGCAGGCAGAGTGGCAGGCAGATGCAGAGGGAGAAGCAGGCTCCCTGCCAAGCGAGGAGTCCCATGTGGGACTTGATCCCAAAACGCTGGGATCATGACCCAGCCAAGCCACCCAGGCGTCCCCCCCACTTTTTTTTTTTTTTTTTTTTAATTCTTTGGGTGGTATCCTTCCATATGAGAAAGTTGCAGGCACCAAGGAGTATTTCCTGGATTCCTCCTACTCCTCATGATGAGCCTACTCCTCAACTAGGCTCCTGCTAATTCTAAAAATAGAACTGACTATAAAGAATCAGCTGATTTTAGTGAAACAGGAAAAACCTTCCCACTAGAAACAAGGAATAAAAGAATGTAGCAGAAGAGATTTTTTTTATTACCGAGAGTACAGTATTAATAATGTGAATAGACAAGTAAATAAAAGCCATCAATTCTCAAATTATGATTATGATCTAAAAGGCTATGATTTTAAATATAATTTGGGGGATGTGTGGGTGGCTCCGCTGGGGTCATGATTCCTGCCTCAGTGTCTCTGAAGCAGGGAGCTTGCTTCTCCAGCACCCTCTGTGCCAACCCCCACCACTGATGTTTCTCTCTGTTCTAATAAATAAATAATCTTTGAAAAAATGTAATTTGAAATCCAGAATCTATCTATCCCACAGAAACTATGATATTTAGGCTCCTAAGCTGAACTATTCATGCCAATTTAATTAATATATATTAAAATATATTCTTAACAGTATGATTTCAACAAGATTAAAACAGACACAGATTTTGAAAACTAAGTAGAAAAGTAGGTATCTCAAGATACCTATAACTTTTAAAGTTTCTATATAGGCAGAGAAAGGATCTTACACACTACAAAAAAGCCACCCACCTAGTTCAACCAACTAGGTTCAACCAACTCCCAAGAGGGAGTGACACATAATTTTTATCTACTTGTTGAAGTATTTAGGATCTGCTCATATATATTAGTCATTTGTAGCCAGTCTACTTCCCCTGCTAGACAAGGTTTATATAATGTTTAAAGGGTTTATAAAGTTCACTGTTACAAAATTAGCTCTTGGAGACACTACATAAGGATTTACACAAACTTACAGGAACAGATGGTGTGATGTCCTTCAGCAGCATTCTGTGCTGTGACAGGTTCAAATTTAGCACATTTCTTTCCAAAAGTAACAGAAATTTTATACATTACCTATCAAATATCTCATAATTTCTAAAAAAAAAAAAAAAAGTAGAACACCACTCTTAAAAACTGAAATTGCTGATTATATCAAGTTGACACAATGAGAGAATACCACATCCATATAATCCTTTTTAAGAAAAGATAGTGAAAGCATTGATCAAAATAACAGAAAATCGACGAAAGAGCGGGATTTGTTTTAAAAAAATTGGCATACATTTATTTTTATTCACTAAAAAGTTTCAGATCCATGATCTCATTTGATTTTCGTATCAATTCTAAAAGGCAGGCAAGTTATTATTACTTCTATTTTACTACCAAGAAAAGAGATTTAAGAGCTCAAGGACATAGGACAAATCCAAAATGGGCAAAAAAACTCAGCCCTCAGCAGTAGTACAATGTATCTGAAAGAGAGCAAGATGTAAAAACAAGAGTCAACAGCTACCCTTAAGTTGCTATGAAGAGCAGCAGGGAATGGGATATGGAGCAGCCAAAAGGGATATGGAGACAAGTGAGAATTTTTTAAGATGGAGAAAATGTCTGAATATTCTAGAATGGAAAAATGAATGAGGCAAAAGAGAAAAGAAGAGATGGATTGAGGTCCTTCACAGATGACCACATACAAGGTACAGTGGCAAAGGAGAGGGACCAGCCTTAGTACCACCCAAATAGATACCAAACCCCAACTAAAGGAGAATAGAGGAAGTAGGTAGTTGTGGTAGGACTCTGCAAAAGTTCTGTCCCAACTGCTTCTATATTCTCAATAAAATCTAAAATCTCAATAAAATCTAAAAGCTAGGGTTATCGGCTGAAAATAAGGACAGTGGAAGAGTGAATGGACTGACTAGTGTACTAGTGAAGTACACCTAACAGGCAATACAAAGTGCCCAATTAATGTTCAGGAGTTTTTTTGGGGTTTTTTTGTTTCTTTTTTTATTAAAGATTTTATTTATTTATTTGACAGACAGAGATCACAAGTAGGCAGAGAGGCAGGCAGGGAGAGAGAGGAGGAAGCAGGCTCTCCAAGGAGCAGAGAGCCTGATGTGGGGCTCCATCCCAGGACCCTGGGATCATGACCTGAGCCGAAGGCAGAGGCTTTAACCCACTGAGCCACCCAGGTGCCCCTAATGTTCAGGAGTTTTAAGTGAGACAAATCAATGTGGGTATGTGTTTGTCTTCTAGCTACATAGTGCGTGCACGAACAAAACTGAATTTAGTCACATTTGGGGTTTTCCAAGCTAAAACAATGAAGTGAGAGTGGGACCACATTGTCAAGCGTGGTCACGGTTTTATGTGTATGCTCTGAAACTCATAAAACCTTCCAAACAACCATATGAGGTTGGTAGTTCCAGTGGCAATATCCTCATTTTTGGATGAGCAGACAGGCACATTATTGGGTAACTTGCTCAAGGTGACAGAACAAGTGCTATAGCCAGAACTGAAAACTCAGAAAGCCTGCTATGCTGACCCTTGTAAGAGAGTAATTATCATCACTGAGCCTGTTTTAGCTGTGTAAGAGTGGAAGCAATAACATAAAGGGAGGGCCAGCAAAAAAAAAAAAAAAAAAAAAAAAGGGTGGATCAAATGAACTATAGGTCTCAATACAATTGGAACCAGAAGGTAAAGCAGGATACTAATAACAGATTACTGGGAACGGGGGAATAGCTACAGTTACTGGTAATAAGATCTAGTTACCAGTCACGGAGTAAGTAACTGAGGTAGCACAGAAGGAAGAATACTGGATGAGAGATTAAGGAACGCAAGGCCTGGTGTCTGAGCAAGACCATCTTTCATAGATAATGAAACTACCAAAGCCACTAACTGGGTGATGGCAGCAAGTTACTAGTCACATTGGCATTCATTTCTTCTTTTGAAAATATACACTACTACATTATTTTCCACAATTCTGGTGTGGATGTCTTTTTTAAACAATGTCTATCACATGCTGTGAAGCTCAGAATTGTGATCATTTTCACATGTTTTTAACATAGAGATAAAAACAGCTACATCAGGGGAAATGACAATGTCAAGATAACATAAATACAAGTTCATAATTCTATCTGCATTTCCTCATCTCCCATTCATTCCTCAGTCCATTCAAACACAAATTTTGGCTCCAACATCCCATGGAGATTACTTGTCAGGGTAACCAATGATCTCCAAGCTGTCAAAACCAAAGGGTATGTCTCTTGAATTCTCAAGCAGCAGACACATTTGATCCTCTCCTTCTCCTTGAAACGTTTTCTTTTCTTGGATTCTTCCGACCTCAAAGATTGTTCCTTGACTGACCTCTTTTACTCAATCTCCACATGAAATCTCCAAATCCAGGCTTCAACCCGAGGCCCCATCCTATTACCTAGGTACATCCTCAGCATGATTCTTCAATTCTAGTAGAATACAATTACATATAGTGGGTAATTTAGGGTTCAAATTACACAAGCAATGGACACTGAAAAAGACTGCTAAATGATCTCATCCCAACCCATGGATTGAAGTCAACCACAAATGCTGCCTATTGTCAGGGCTCTATCTCCAACCCAAACTTCTCTCTGGAATAGAGATTCGTAAGAAATCTACTTGCTATCTTTACTTCAAAGTTCAGTAGGCATTTTAGACTTAAGTCTCGGGTTCCCACTGCAACCCCAAACCTGCTCCCTTCCCAGCTGCCTACATCTCAGGAAAGACCACAAGTATTCACGTAATTTATACAATCAAAATCCAGGCTTAATCTTCAATTTCTCAATTTTCCCCACTCCAACCCAACAAAAATTCTCTCAACCCTACCTTCCCAAACACATCTCAAATCCATCCATTTTTCTTCCTATCTGTCTGTGGCTCCTACTTCCCTCGTTAGGCCCTGAATGTTTACGACTACTACGCAAGCCTAACTTGTCTCCCTACTATCCCTCTTGCTCATCCTACTACCCCATTTCCCAACCAGCAAAGTAACCTTTAAAATCATAAAAAAAAAAAATTTCTCTTCTGCTTAAAATTCCCAAAGGCTTCCTATTTTACCTTGAAAACCCCCCAGCTTACTATAAAGTCCTTATAGGCTCTGGCCCCTTGCCTAACTCTGATCTATTACTTCTCTATTACTTCCACACTCTTAAAGGTCTTTCCCTACAGAAAACTCATCCCCATCTGAGTACTTATTATTATTCAGATATCAGTTTAAATGTCACTGTATTCAAAGAGCCCTTCAATGACTAGTCAATTTAAAAGTAGCCACCCAGTCATACACTATCACATTACCTCACCCTATTTCAATTCTCTACATAGCTCTTAGCATTACCTGGTTATTAAAATTTGTTTTTTTTAACGGGTTTATTCCACTGTAATATATGCACTATGACAGTAGGACTGAATGTTTAGTAAGTACTCAACAAACATTAAATAAATGAATCAACATGCAAATACTGAGGATCACTAAAAGAATGTATTAAATTAATTCAGAAGGTGTTTATTAAATGCCACTATGTGCTAGGTATAGGAAGAAAAAAAGTCTGGAAGAAACCATACCTGATCTCCCAGGTACTTCCTGTGTTATGTTTTACCAATATGCCAAGAAACCTTAATTTCATGTATGTGATACAGTTTTTCAGATTTACTTTTTTATTTTAAAGAGAGAGCATCTCGGGGCACCTGGGTGGCTCAGAGAGTTAAGCCTCTGCCTTCGGCTCAGGTCATGATCTTAGGGTCCTGGGATTGAGCCCCGCATCAGGCTCTCTGCTCAGCGGGGAGCCTGTTCCCCCTACCCCCGCTGCCTCTCTGCCTACTTGTGATCTCTCTCTATGTCAAATAAATAAATAAAATCTTAAAAAAAATAGAGCATCTCAAGCAGACACCCTGCTGAGCACAGTGCCCAACATGGGGCTCCATCCCGGATCCTGAGATCATGACCTGAGCCAAAACCAAGAGTCAGACCCTCAACTGACTGGGCCACCCAGGAGCTCCCTCCCCTGTGATACAGTATTTTTATACATTTGTTACTGTTAATATATTAACAATCTAGGAAACTTCTATAATAAAGTATTATCTCCAGCACAACTATATTAATATACAATAAACCACAACAGGAACAAACTGCTAATAAATGATGGCTAATAAATACCATATACAGAAAAGTACTAAACAATATTTTGCAGCATAAACACCAATACTATATAAATAAATCAAAAAACAAGGTAATTCTTTACACAATACTGTGTGGTACATTAAACATGCTATCAATAATAATTAAAACTATATCTCTACAGTTCTTTTATCCAAAACTTCCAACATATACATACAACAGCTTTGATGTCATTTATGTACTATTATAACTGCATTTCAGCTTGTTCATTTAAAATCTAATCTCAAACTTACTTTTTTTTCCACTTAATGAAAGCACACAACAGTGACAAGGGTTAGCATATTGAAGAATTAAATCTTAATGTCACACTTTTTCTTGTCACTATTACTAGTGATACAATAAAATCTGCAATGTATTACAATCATGTCAGTTTTTGTTAATATACCTGTTCTTTTTTTTTTTTTTTTTAAAGATTTTATTTATTTATTTGACAGACAGAGATCACAAGTAGGCTGAGAGGCAGGCAGAGAGAGAGAGAGGAGGAAGCAGGCTCCCCGCTGAGCAGAGAGCCCGATGCGGGGCTCGATCCCAGGACTCTGGGATCATGACCTGAGCCGAAGGCAGAGGCTTTAACCCACTGAGCCACCCAGGCACCCCAATATACCTGTTCTTAACTAATGGTTGAAGTAACCACAAAACAAAACAAAATGACTTTTGATTTGAGCTTTAAGAAAAACTATGAACTCCATTTTCCTCTGTATGTCCATCCATCACATCATCAACTTTCAAATTTTTAAAAATTGTATACATGTAGCAGTCTATTAGATATCAGAATGCTTTATATAGATTAAATCTGTTTCTTTTACAGTAAATATCTTTAAAATAAAACTTCACACAATTAAGAATATTCTCTTTTAGCAATGGTCTTCCCATCCAAACTTCTCATTTTGTTTCTGTACTGTTTGACTATAAGAGGAGGCAGATTACTTACTATAGTAAAAACTTGCAATGATTACACTAAAGACAGTGCACGGGAATGGTCAAGTTAATAACCCAGTTCAAAAACTAAGGCTAATACAAACAATATAAAAACAAATTCCATTGCTTTCCTCACTTTGTACATCTACTCTATAGCTTTTGAGCTACTAGGTCATGAAGGCTCCAGGCTCCCAAAAGACCCACCACAGTCCACATGTGCCTGTACTCCAGTGCTGACACTCAAACCACCAAACATATACATGTTCAACAAATGACTCACTCCCATGATTCCTCTTATCTCAGTCTTGTCTTGCATTCATTTTTGTTCTGCTCATCTCAAGTTCAGAGTTTCCGTACTGGCAACTTCAAGCTTACTTAATTTTCTTACTTCTAGGTAAAAATCAAACAAGGACAAATCTTTGAGTAGCCAAAATCAAGGTCTCTGAGAACAAAAACTGTTCATTTTATGTGGATCTCCCTACCAGTCTCACTAAAATCCTATTTTCTCCTCCTTTATTTTAGACCTATTTCTAATAACCTTGGTTACCTAGTTTTCAAAACAAATTAGAAACAGGACACTTAGAGCTTCCTTATATTATTACAACTTTCACTGTTTCTTTTCTTACAGGAATTTTACCTAAATAATGTATCAAAAATAGGTATTAAAAAAAAAACCCACTATAAACATTTCTGAAATTTAAGTTCATTAAAATGAAATCTTACAAAGGGGGCCTGGCTAACTCAGCGAGTGGAGCACCGATTCTTGGTCTCAGAGTTTTATGTTTGAGCTTCACATTGTGTGTAGACATTACTTAAAAATAAAGCTTTAAAAGAAAAAAAGAAAGAAATCCTACACGTCATTTAATGTAAATGTTCTACACACCACTGATTAAATGTATTCATTTCTTGCTCCAGATTAACAATGTTAGTTTTTATGTTTATATAAACAAAACAAAGATATATTTAAACAAATAGGAACAAAAAGCTGAAGCCACTCTCTGTAACAATGGTCCTTCTGAAAATACACTTTTAGAACAATACTTATAAATCATATAACTCAAGCCATATCTTGGAAGTAAACTGGTAAATAGTTAATATAGTGAGGAGCATATACAAAAACAATATTGGCTCTAAGATGCACAAAGTGCAGAAAGAGCTATTCAAATATCAAAGAACATTCAGTGGAGCTGTAGAAAAGTTACTGCATAACTTCAATACACCCACAGGTATTTACAAAAACCTCCTTTAGGTTTCAATAATTCTGGAGTTAATTCTGAATATTGTAAGCTGGTAAAGTTCCTGCTGCACCAATATTACTGCAAAGAACCAAAATCAAATAGACGTTTTATAAAAAGTTTTGTCTGAAAACATTATACAGCTGCACTTTAAACTTTCATCCTTTAACTTATTAGTACACACTCAGCAATAAAGAAAAATTCAAGAAAAATTTGACTTCTATTACTCACATCAATCCACAGGGCGTCAGTTTCTAATCTATAATTGCTATCTCCTGTACCTTTAAGAATTTAATCACAAAGTATACTTTTACATATTCTTGCAATAAAATTATTTTGTGCCACAGTTCTAAAAAGATTGGGAACTATGTTTCTTAAATAATTGAAGAGGTGCAAAACTTCAGATTAAATGAGACAGGTAAAACATATAACTATATCCTCACCCAAAGGTATCCGTTACAGATTTCATTTACTGACCACCAATTAAACGCCATTTAATAACCTCACATCTCCGAAAGGCAGGTACGTAGCAAATAAGACAGAAAGCACAAATGGGACTGATCTAACAGCCAGACCCTGACCTTCACCAAAACCAGAGTCAACTATTTTTTAAAATACAGATGGGCAGAAAACAGCTGGTTTAAACTAAACATGACAGTCTTAATGATGTACAGAAGCACAATTCCAAAACAACAGCAAATTCACACCGGAGGCATATTTAGATTCTTCGCATAAAGCTGTACTGACTTCAACACTGTGGCTCTTTTTGCAGTCACAAATACAGAAGATGGCACGAGAATCTACCACGTGGACTTCTGCAGTGTTCGAGGGTTCAACTGCAGAAAGATCCAAAGTTTTTATTTTCTTCCTCTTCTTTTTTTTTTTTCCTACCTTGATATGCTATTATTTGAGAGCTGGGAGAAGAGTGCAAGGTTTCCAGTACCTACATTACAAGACTTCTAACGCAAGAGGAGTCAATCTGGAAGTGAGTTTGAGCCTGGATGTGAAACAAAAAAATCACCACCAAAGAGGCCTGGAAGTGCAATCTACGTATGGGTGTGGGCTCGGTGGCGGGAGAACTGAGGCTACAGGACTCAAGATAGTATATGCCAATAAAAGGGTCGCCAATTCTGGGGAGGAGGGGGCAAATGATTCATTTTCAACACTCCTCTCCACTCACCTTTCACGGGGCGGCTGACGGAACCTGATATCTTTTTTTAAAGCTCATTCTCTCCAGTTACCACCTCCCAGACTTCAGCGCCTAACCGGGTCCACGCAGGAGTAGTGACGACGCCTACATCTCCCTCCCGCACCTAAGGACCCAGAGAGGCCGACTCCATCACCGAGGAAGCCTTGACCTCCCCCTCCCCCTCCGGTCCCACTACTGAGAGCTTCCCAGGCCCAAGCCTGCCGTGCCCCGCGGCCGTGTGCTCCACGCCATATGCCACCAGGGCTTCGGCGTCCAGCCACTGCTTCCCCTTACTCCTGCCACAAAGCCTGCGGCCAACTCCGAAAGCTCGGGTGGGCCGTACACGGCCGGGGCCGGGACCCCGGGCCCTGCCCAGGGCTAGCAGGCCTTATCCAGCGCCCGGGGCCCGAGCCCCACGCTCGCCGCACACTCCCGGGTGTGCTGAGAGGGCTTTCCCCGCTCGGCTGCGCTGCGGGGCCCCGCTCCGGGTTGAGGCCCCTGCCGGGCGCACAGAAGCGCCGCGCCGCCCCCCGCCCAGGCCCGACGGGCTCCTCGCGCTCCCCGCGGCCCGCGCGCGGCCGCCCCCGCCCTGCCCGGGCACGCTCC
The DNA here is from genome assembly GCF_009829155.1 of Mustela erminea. Classification (NCBI taxonomy): domain Eukaryota; kingdom Metazoa; phylum Chordata; class Mammalia; order Carnivora; family Mustelidae; genus Mustela; species Mustela erminea. The sequence continues at coordinate 24,939,068 of NC_045625.1, forward strand.
CCGCGGCTCGCACCGTCTCGTCGGGGTCGATGTCGATCTTGAAGGTCTGCTGCTGGAGGGTCTTCAGGGTGACCAGCATGGTGCCGGCGCGCAGCTCCGCTGCCGGGCCTGCTCCGGGTGCTGGCCGCTGGGCGGGGTCTGTGGCCTGGCGGGGCCCCGGGGTCGCCCGCGCTCCTCGCGCACTCGGGAGGAAGGCGGTGGGGGTGGGGGCTTGTCACATTCGCCCTGCGGAGCGGCCTGTCCCCCAGCCCTGGGCCCGGGCCGCGCCGCTACCTCCGCGACTGCGGCCTTCCTCACGAGTTCTGGCCGCCGTGCTTCCTCACGCTCCCGGCGCCGGCTACTGAGTCTGCAGGAGGCACGAGGGGCTCTGCGAGACAAGCAGAGAATCCGCTAGCTCACCACAGGCTGGTGGCCGCCATCAACGTGACTCGCCGAGACGCGCCCCCTCCCCCACCTGAAAAAATCTGGGGGATGGGGCCGGGCCGACGAAGCGCGCAGGCGTAGGGTGCGGCGAGGCTGTGCGCAGGCGCGGTCAAGAACTCCGCCCCGGAATTGGGGCGGGGCGGATTGCGGCTCTGGAATGCCGGCGGCCTGGATCGGGCGTGCGCAGGCGCAGTCAGTGGGCGTCTGGAGGGCTCTCGGGGCTTCCTTGTGGCGTCTGCAACCGGGGCGTTCTGCCGCCCGCTGCTGCTCCGCCTACGTCCAGACTCCTCCCGGCTGCCTGAGTTGCGCAACCCGTAGCCGGGGAAGCGCTACGTGGAGACCGCGCTAAGTGGAAGCCGAAGTCTGGAGCTGGGGAGCTGGAGGGCGGTAGGTTGGGGCGGGGTTTGAGAGAAAGGCTCGTGGTAACCAAGGTACGGGGCCGGCGCTTACCGGACGCTTTCGGTGTGGATGAGCCTTTGTGGTGGCGACTCGAATTCCTCACTCCTGAGAGTGCAGACCCCAGTGCCGGATGCCTAGGTGGACCTTGGGCCTGAGTAAGACAGAGGAGGTCAAGCTCTCCAACGCCTCCGTGGATAGAACGGTCCAGTGGCTCCTGTCACCGAGAAGTAAAAGTCCGAGTTCTTGGAATTGGATTCATAGCTCCTGCCTCTCACCTCATCCCCCTCCCCTCCCTGGTTCTTGGGGTTGTTGGTGGGTACTAGGCTCCCGCCTAAAGGCCCGCCTTCGCCTTGGCTGCGCCCCTGTACGAGCCCTCTTTACCCAGATAGCTGGGTGGCTCACTTGTCTCCCCTCCTTCAGATCTTTGCTCGATGTCACCTTCTCCGTGAAGTCGACCCTAATCCTCGGCTTAGAGCAGCAACTTCCCAACTGCAGTAGCCTACTCTGTTACCTCCATAGCATTTATCATCTTCCAGTTGCTGCATAACAGAGATAATATCTTTGTCGTCTTTTCCTCCAAGCCCCAGACTGAAGCGGCACAAAGGCGAGGGTTTTGTTGTGTTAACCGACGTGTCTCTAGCGTGGAGAAACGTGCCTGGCCGCAGGCACACAATAAGTATTAGTGGAATGGGTGAATGTGCTCCCAGTTCCTCAGCAGTAGGGAAGGAAAAATAGCACTCAACTCCATTGATTATTGGAGGGGGGGTATTGAATAATGTACGTAAAGACAAGGAATGTAGGTGAGAATCCCATAAGGAGTTAGCTATTTGTAGCATGCCCATTGACAGATAAGAAAAGTGAATACAGAGATGCTGAGTAATGTGCCTGGTGTCACTCACCTAGGAAGGGACAGATCCAGCATTTTAACCGGAACAGAATGACTCTAGAGCATGTGCTCCTAGGTGCCAGGCTATTCTGCCTCTTACTAAGGTACCATGTGGCAAATTTGACATAAGCTCGTTTGAGTATAAAGGAAAGTTAGAGTTAGACCACTAACCATGTGGCCAATTGCAGATTACATCTCTGTGCCATCATCCTGACGGATACAGTGTCGCTGCTTGGTTTTTCCTGTATTTAAGAGCTCAGATACAATTCTTCCATGGAACTTTTCCCTCACCAACTTCCCTCTCCACTAACCTGGCATTTCCCCTTGCACAGCCCGTTTGTCCCTGTATTGTAATTCAATATCTAATCCTCTGCCCTCTGTATTTCTGTATATCTACTGTTAGTCACCAGGTGATCTCATCTTGTACGTGGTTTTGAAATACCTCCAGCCAGGACCTGTCCCCTTAGCTGTAGATAGAGTTAGCCAGTTGCCTACACAATACCTTCAGTTAGAATATAACAAGGGTCTGAAGCCTATTATGGCTAAGCAGAACCATTGATTTTCCTCTGGACCTCTCTTCCGGGTGAAACCTGCCTCTTTACCAGTTTTCCCCCACCTATAATTGATGGCAGCACCACCATCTACCCAGGTGCTCAGACCAAAAATCTAGTCATCATCCCTGGTAAATCTCTCCTCTGTTCCTATTTCCTCACCCACCACATGTAATCCATTATTGAGTCCTATCAATTTTATTCTCCAAATTATATCCCAAATTCAGCCATTTTCACCATTTCTGATTTCTCCAACCCTAAGCTAATCATGATGCTTCACCTGCTTCCCAACTGGTCTCTCCGCTTCTCTTTCCCCCCCACCAGCCTCCCTAGCAGTCAGAGTAATCTTTTTCAGCCATAATTCACATCAGGTCACATCTATTCTTAATACCTAATTACACTTCAGAATACAGTTCAAAGTCTGTACCTGGCTTTGAAGCGTTCATATGATCTGACTCCTGCCAAATGGTCTGGCTTCACCTCTTTTCTTCTGTCTGCCTCTCATTCACTGGCATCGATTCTTTCATACCTCAAACAGGCTGAACTGGTTCTAACCTGTGGAACTTTGCAGATGAGGTCACTTCAGCTTGAAACCCTCTCTTCCTACATCTTCGAATGTCTAACTCCTTCTCCTCTTTCAAATTCCAGGTCGTGGTATACTTCCCTTAGAGAGGACTTCTTCAACAACTGCAATGATAAATGATAAATGTTAACTCTTTAGGTGAGACACTACCTACTTTATGTGGATAATCTCATTTGAGCCCCAACAAAACTCCATGAGATAGGTACGACATTACCCTGGCTTCAATTTTTTTCATGGATCTACCTGAAATTACTATTTTTCAACTTGTTTATAGTCGTCCACATTACTACTCAGTTCCCACCTCTGCTTTTTGGGGAGAGGAACTCACGTGCCTTACTCACGGCTCTTTCCCAAGCATCTAGGTCAGTGCCTGGAACACAGGTGCTCAGTAGCTTATATTGACTGAATCCCAACCCACTTGCAAGCTGCATGAGGCCAGGTGCTATGTCGGTCTTGTTCAGAATGGTATCTTAGAGTCTAGCACAATGTGAATGCTTAATATACATTGACTGAAAAAATGGTGAAGTCACTTTAATTAAAATGAGTTGATTTAGTTGAAATTTTAACAGTTGTAAGAAATTATTTGAAGCCATTTTATAATTTGTTATAAATTTAATTCATTCATTATAATTAGAATTTATTTTTATAACATTAAGTGTATTCATTATAATTATATTTATTTGTTATAATACTAAAACCTTTTTCTGTTACAGCTGCTCTTATCCATCTGCAGAAAAAAGGAGGTGAGAGATGCCTCTCCATATATTAGTGTATGTTTTAAAGAAAATCTTTTGCTCATGGCAAAATAAATAAACAATATAGGAAGGGATTGATTGGAAATACATCCCCCTCCCCAGCCCCTAGAAATAATAATTGTTTTGAGAGTCTTTAGACATATTTTAAATATATACAAGAATATATCCCCCCCCCAAATAGATGTGGCAACAGTAGATTTTAAATGCCAATTGAAAGATTCACCTGATACATTTTCTAAAGTACAGTGTTCGAATAAAAAGTTGTTTTTGTTTTCTTTTAATTTCTAGAAAAACTGTAGGCCAGACGTAATCACTCTGGGCCCAATATCTCAGGTTGGACAGGCTGTATGCCTCCTTGTTAGATATAGTTGCCATTACCTAGAGTCCCATGGTTCATATAACAGATGATAGGACCCCATCCCTGGCCCTCCCAACACAGGTTGAGGACATGAGGATGCTTGTAGGATAGGCCTTGGGCTTCTCCATGAGCTATTGGGCCAAGATGCTTGTGAGCAAGGCCTTGTAGGATAGGCCTTGGGCTTCTCCATGAGCTGTTGGGCCAAGATGAAAAGATGGATGGGAGTAATTGATTCCAAATACTTAGGAACAAACCAGGTAATTTTGCTTGCATTTTTGGAAATCAGTCAAATGATTTCAGGGAAGAAGATGAGCAAGCTGAGATACAGCAACTGCTGACTTAGAAAATGTTAGGGCAAAAATGCCAGACTTCAAGCCATTCATTCAGCAAATAGTTATTGAGACTCTCCATGCTGGGAACTCCTCTGGGTGTTGGGAATACAATAGGGAAAAAAACAAAGTCCCTGTCCTCATGGAGTTTATATTCTTGTGGGATAGTAGATACATAGATAATGAACTAAAAATAAAAAAAATATTTATAATCTGTCAGGTGATAAGTGCTATTTTTTAAAAAGCACATGAAGAGGATCAGTAGTGCTCAGAAGAAATAGGGTTGCTACAGAGAATGGTGCCAGACATCTTTCATTCTTTTCCCCATCATTCTTTTTCCCCTCTTCTTTGCCCAGCAGTGGGTTCCAAGAAGGCTGACCTATGGGGGCGCCTGGGTGGCTCAGTGGGTTAAACCTCTGCCTTTGGCTCAGGTCATGATCTCAGGGTCTTGGGATCGAGCCTTGTGCATCAGGCTCTCTGCTCAGCCGGGAGCCTGATTCCCCCTCTTTCTCTGCCTGCCTCTCTGCCTAATTGTGATCTCTGTCTGTCAAATTAAAAAAAAAAAAAAAAAAAAAAAAGAAGGCTGACCTGTATGGACTACCACAACTGGCTTCCTGGGGAGTCCTGGCAGGAGATAGGAGTGAACAAAAAGAATGAAGTTAGGGAATTTATTCTTTTTTGTACCCTTGATACAAGGTCATTGCTTCTGTAGGGTATCCTTCCAAGGGGGCAGAAAGGTACCCAGTGAGTCAGTGGGAGTGGTAAATGGAATCATTCCTGCTTCCTTGGCTTGCTTCATAGATCCAACTGGTCTTCCTACTGGCAACAGAGTGCCCTATAGGGTTTTCTGATTCAGCGTGTAGATTGTATCCTAGAGAATGAAACCCTCCTGTATAGTATTGCCTCTGAGGTGGTACTTCAGCTGTACTATCAGCAAGCCATTCCATTGCTCTCTCAGATTGGCTCTTCTGGAGAGAGCGGTATCTGAAAAGACTAACAGATCCTATGATCATGGGATCACTCCCAAACCTCCATTGTGAAGTGGATCCCCTGATTGGATGCTACAATGGGTGGGGTTCCATGTCTGTGGATCAGGTACTCTGTAAACTCCTGTACAGTGATATAGACTAAAACTCCCCTGGCAGGAAATGTAAACCTATACCAAGAATAAATGTCTTTTCTTGTGAGAACAAATTGGCCCTACAGTATGCAGATTGCCCAATGTAGTCAACTTCCCGCTAAGTGGCTGGTTGATCATTCAAGGAATAGTACTATACTGATAACTCAATACTGGTCTCTCTGGCAGTTTGGAAATTCAGAGGTGATGGTAGCTAGATCAGTCTTACTGAGAGTTCCTGCCAAGAGACTATGCCTAGTCTCCATCTCTGCCACTGTGGTCTCTCCACTCGTGGCCATCATATTTCTACTCTTGCATCCTTAAAGTCTGTTCTGAATACAGTAGTCAGATCAATTCATTTACATGCAAAACCCTGTAATGGTTCCCCACTTCAATGAGTAAAATCCCAAGTCTTTACAATGCCCTTCCTCCTTCCTCCTGTTCATTATTTTCCTGACTGGTTTAGCTACACATTTCCACAAGTTCACGGTGTTCCAGTTGCACTGGCCTCCTTACTGTCCCTTGAACTGGCCAGGTCCACTCCCACCCTGGTCTTTTGTTGTCTCCCTGAAACACTCTTCTGCGGACAGATAAACCCTTTCCTTCACCTCCTCCAGTCTTTGTTTGAACTTCACCTTCTCAGTGAAACCTGCCCTGAGCCCTTTCTCATCCCACTTAATATGACAAAATGCCTGACACTTCTCTGCCCAGCATTCTTACGCTCCTTACCCTGCTTTCCTTTTTCCCCTATTAAACTTACTGTCTTCTAACATGCTACTTTATTTATCTGTTGTGTTGCTTGTGTAGTGTCTGTCTTCCCTGCCAGAAGAGAGGGCTCTTTGTCTGTTTTGCCCCCTCACATACTTTAAGCACCAGGAAAAGTGCCTGGAAACAGAAACAGAACTCAATTAATAATGAAAGGAAAATTGAGCCACCCATGGATAAAAGCGAATTAAAACAAGGTGATACTTTTGTGTTAAAATTAATGATTAAGACTCTGTAACCTCCCCAAATACCCACAGTGTGTGGGAAAGATGTTTCCATAGTTTGCTAGTGAGTTTACAACCTTTTGGAAAGCAATTTAGCAATATAGCTGGTTCTTAACTTCTCGAATTTCAGTTCTCATACACTCTACATGAATACCTCCGAAACTACTTTCCTCAGCATAGTTATCTAACTATGACTTGAAAAGTTGATTTAATGGTGTAGTCATCCAGCCAGTGGGGCAAAGGCCTGGCATTCACATGTTTTATGTTTAAACAGTATCATTTACACAACCCCAACATTCCTTTTTCTCATTTGAACTGATTTTCTCATTAGTTTTGCAAGACTAGGAAAACTGTTAGCAATAAATTATGAAATAGATCTTTTGCTAAAGTTCAATATGTTTAACAGTTTTGGTTCTTTTGTTTTCTCGTTTTTCCCAGCTCAACATTCTGTTTCTAATTTGACAGCCTTTTTCATTTCCAGCTAAAGTTGATTTTAATTCATGATTTATTTCAAGTATACCTGACTTATCTTTGGAGCTAAAAATCATAGCTGTTTTTTTTTGTTGGAATCATGTTTATTAATTACTTTATTATCATTTATCCTCCAGTATTCATTGGGAAGCAGTGATATGCCAGGCCCTACATAGGTTGGGCTTCCTCTGCCCTCAAGAGATTAGTAGGAGAAACAAACAAATAGCTGTGTGGTGTGCTGGGATTGGGGCAGGCTCCAGGAAAACAGTGAGGCTTGATTAACTCTGGGTGGGGTGGGAGATGGACACAGGGACTCAGCATCTTTTCAGCTCTATCTCTCTTCCACAGCTGGTCATCTAATCTATGTATTGGCCAAATGTTCTGCAAATTGTAATAGAATTAAAATGCTATCTTGTCATAAAGGAAACTAAGAATAAATTAATACAATTCTATGAGCTTCTCTGAAGAAACTCTATTTAGAGCATTTAAAAAACATCTTTTTTAAACTTTAAATGGAAAGTGTGTGTTCCTTTTCCATGGACCCATGTTGATTATTTCTGGTTTTGCAATATCTGCCTGCCTGTGTTTTTCAGAGTGGTTACACTATGTATAAATTAAGAAGAACCCCAGGACCCAAAGTGTTTGAAGTTTAGATAGCAATTGCCCCCGATACATATTTTCTTGTGTATTTATTGTTATATGAAATTGTTTTTATACTTTCTAGTTTATATATAAACTAGTTATATATATAATTATATGTAGACATATATATAATTACATATAATTAATAGAATTGACTACATCAGGATTTCATGACCTCATCATGTAATAACAATGTAAACAGAATAACAAGCATGCAACCAACTGGAAAATATTTCCAACATGTGACAAATTTAATATCCTTAATATATAAATTACTCAGAAATTGGAAAGAAAAGCATTGTGATCCAATTAAGCAAAAGCATAAGAGGTTTGTACAGAAAATTCATGGAAAAAATACAATTAGTAGTGCTTATTATGTACCCAGGTGTTTTTCTAAATGCCTAATAGATTGACTTTTAGCCCTCATGTCAATTATGAGATGACTCTGATCAAGTTACTTAACTTCCTGTGCTTCAGTTTCCCTCCTCTGTGCACACGTCTAAGAATTTTTCTATGAAAAATGCAAAGAAGTTAAGTTGCTGGGCTGTAGAGATTGTTTATTTTTAATAGGTCTTACCAAAATTCTATCCACATTGCCATGTCAATGTACATTCCCATCAACACGGTTTGAGATGATCACTTTCCCCCAACCCAAGCCAACACTCTGTAATTCCCCTTTTTTGCCAACGTGGCAAATCTCTTCTGCCTCTCAAGAATTCAAATCCTGCTGAGCATCTTTTTATGAGCTTCATGACAATTTGTGTGTCTTTTTTGGAGAAAGGTCTATTCAATTCTTTTGCCCATTTTTGAGTTGGGTATTTTTTGATGTTGAATTTTAGGTGTTTTCTACATATTCTGGTTGTTCATCCTTAGTCAGATATGTGATCTGGAAATATTTTCTCCTGTGAGTTACCTTTAATTCTATTAATATTATCTGTCTTAGTCTACTCAGGCCATGATAACAAAATACTGTAAACTGTGTAGTTTATAAACAAAAGACATCTATTTCCCATAGCTCTGGAAGCTAGGGAGTCCAAGATCAAGGTACTGGAAGATTTAGTTCATGGTTAGAGTCTACTTCCTGGTTTATAGATGGCAGTCTTTTCACTATGCCCTCACGTGGTGGAAGGGCTGCGAGCTCTCTCCAGAGTCCCTTTTATAAGGGTAGTAATCTCATTCTTGAGGACTCTGCCCTGATGCCCCAGTCACCACTCAGAGGCCCCGTCTCCTCATGCCATCATCTTTGGGGTTTGGATTTCAACATACGGATTTTGATGGGACACAAATATTCAGACCATAGTAGTGTACTTTGATGCACGAAGCTCTTTAATTTTCATGAAATACAATCTTTTTGTTTTTGTAACCTGCGCTTTTGGTGTCATGTCCAAGAAATTGTTGTCACTTCCAATGTCATGAAGTTTTCCCCTATGTTCTCTTCCAAAAGTTTTATAGTTTTAGATCTTATGTTTAGGTCTTTGATCCATTTTGAGTCAAATTTGTTTATGGTGTTATGGAGGGGCCAATTTCCTTCTTTTGCCTGTGGATACTAGACGTTAATTTTTATTACATTTGATAATTTTCTGTATTGCAAAGCCCCTTGAAGAGCACTGTGTCTTATAATCCTTTATATCCCTTGCAATACCATGCATTTAATAAGAGCTCAGTGCACTTTAAAAAAATACTTATTTTTTTAAATACAAATAACTACTTATTTGTAGTTACTGATTACTGCATTGAAAATATTACTCTGTACCTTAATTGTAGGACCAGCTCATAATAGGCAATTAAAAATGTTTATTGAATTATGGGATTGAATATACTTATTCTGAGGAATTTCATTGTCAAAGAAAAAATATTTTTTCAATTAAGTGATATTGACAGGATTGGAGAATGGGGATTATTGTAAACATTGTAATACATGATACATATATATTAAAGGAGAATGATATAAATACTCTAAATAATACTGTACATAGCCATTTTCAAAGCACATACTTCTCCTTTGAAGATGGTGAATTAAAATGAAGAATTCACTATTTTTTTCCTCTCTTCCAAATCTTTTTGAAATAATCCAATGAAAAGAAAAGCCATAAGAACTCCGGAAAACCAAAAAGGGTGATGTGATGGTTGCATAAAAATGTTCCCAATGAACAAAGCTTGCTGGCACTACATCCTTGTATAGTCCCCTCCCGCAAGGAAGCTGGAACATAGCCAGTAGATAAGTGACAGTGATGCTGCACCATTTGAATCTAAGCCTTTAAAAGTCCTGGTGGTTTCCTCTTTTACACTTATTGTGGAGGAAAATAGCTTTTTTCCTCTATCCATCTTAGGTTCATTGGTTAGGGCCCTGCAGATTAGACCAACTAAAGACAGATTAACAAGAGAAAAACAGAAGAATTTAATAATAACTGGGCATTGCTATATACATAGGAGAACTCAGTGATGTGTAACTCAAAAAGGTGGTTAGAACTTGGGCATAGATAGTATCTTAGCCAAGCACAATGAATTCCAAGACAAGTGACAAGACAGAGGAAAAGGGTTATAGACTTCTCAGGGAGGCAAACTATGGGAAGGTAAACATTTGGGGGAAACTAATGGAGTAGGTTGGTTTGTGCAGGTCCATTTCAGTGTTGGCTTTCTGTCTTTTTTCATGGCTATAAAAATTCCCTGCGAGAGAGGAGTTATGGCAGTCCTCATTTCTCAGAAGTTCCTGCTTTTGGTCAGATATGGAAGTTCTAGGTAGATTTCTTTCTGCATCTGTCAATTCTCTTTTGCCTCCAGCTCAAAATAATCCTTATGACAAAGTGGCATATTTTGGGGTGACATATTCTGGTCCCCTACACACTCTTAGAAGCTAGCAATATGTGAAAAGGTCTTTAAGATTTTTTATAATTTTTTACATAATAACTCTATTTCTAGGTATTATTCCTAAGGGAGCATTCAGAAATATGAACTCCCTTTTACAAATAATAGTTACATATCATTGTGAATTATAATAATAAGAATTGGAAGGTGGACATAGGCCTACTGTTGAATGCTAGAAGAATGGTTCAACAAATTATGTTGTATACATTTGTTAAAATTGCTTAGTCATTGGAAGTAATGATTTTGGAGCATATTTACTGACAATGAAATGCCACTCATTCATTTATTCATTCATTCTGCAAATAATGTGTAAATAGTGTGTGTCAGGCCTTATTTTAGGTACTGGGTTTTCATAGTGAACAGAACTCTCTTATGGAACAATTACTCCCCTGGAACAGTCATTCAGGAGACAACAGAAAAAAAAAATAAATAAACAGGCAAACAAATATATTATGTATGGTGGTGAAAAATGCTAAGAAGAAAAATAAAATCACAGGAGAGTTACTACTGTTAAAATATGATATCATGATATAATGTTAGGAGATGTTTATATAGTGTAATCCTAATTTTATAAAGAAATAAACAAAAACCCTTACCACCACAATAAGTACATGTACCATAAGGACAGAATAGTGACTTGGAAAAAAATTAAAATATTCACAGTGCTTAGCCCAGAGTAGGAGAATACTTGGTAATTTTTTTTTATATGTTCCCACTTTCCAAATTGTCAATAATGAACATTTATTAGAATCAGAAAGCCACAACACACACAAATCATTGAAAAATCCATAGAATTAAGTTTAAAATGAAAACACTAATTTATACATGTTTATTACTAAGTTCATTATTATGAACTTAATACAAGTTTATTATTAATTGCTTAAAGGAACATGACATTTGTCAGAACCCATAAAATGTACAACATGGAGTGGACCCTAATTTATACTATGAATTCTGAGTGATAATAATGTGTCAGTGTAGTATCATGGCACATAATAAAGGTATAACCGTGGTATAGAATGTCCATAGTGGGAAAGATGGTGTTAGGGTGGAGGATAGGAGATATTTGAATTCTCAGTACTTCCTACTTAATTTTGCTGTGAACCAAAAATTACTCTAAAAAATAAAGTTTTTCTTTTTAAAGATTTATTTATTTACTTGAGGAGAGAGAGTGCACGTGTGCACATGTATGAGTTGGAGGAGGGACAGAGGGAGAGGTAGACTCCCCACTGGGCACAGAGCCTGATGTGGGGCTCTGTCTCATGACCCACAAGATCATGAGCCAAAATCACGAGTCAGACGCTTAATAGACTGAGGCACCAGGTGCCCCCAAAATAAAGTTTATTAATTAAAAAAGCAGAGAGTTAATACAACAGCCATAATGACGTCAAGCATAGAATTTCTTTAAAGAGGAAATTTTGGAAATATGCTTTATCTCAGTAAATTTGGCACAAATCACAGTTCTCTTTCTCACAATTCCGGAAGCACAGTTTTTTTAGTATCCCATGGTAAACACATCCATTTATAAGGGACAAACCAATATTTACCAAACTCCTCAAACTGCAATACAAAACCAATGTCTGTTTATTACTTAAAGAGTGCTGTCATGTCAGCTGGAATACATGTGTTGGTGTAAGCAACATTTTTTTCTGTGAAGTCATGGAAAAATGCTTTATTATCAGAAGATTGCCTGGAGAGCCTGAAATTAAAGGAAGTGGTAGCTTGTTTTATGATTTGATTATCAAATGAAGTATTTCTCAAAGTGTAGGTCCATGGACTTCCTACGTCAAACTCACCAAGGGTGTTTATGAAGTACAGATTCCCAAACACTAACCTAGATTTACCTTATCAGAATCTCCAGGTATGGACCCCAGAACTGCATTTTTAACAAGTACCCAAGGTGTTATTTATGTGCATGGAAGTTTGTAAACCACTGGTACTTGGTTAAAAGGTGGTGATGCACTTTCTCCACAATGGGAAATTAACAACTCAAGGGTGTTGGTAAGACATACTTTTCTCTAAATCTGCTTTGAGAACACTGCTAATTTCAAGCTCTGAGCCTCTGCTTTTCTCTTGATTCCTTGACTATGTTAGCTTTCTTTAATTACTGTCAAGTCATCATAGAAAATCATTCCTTTTTCTCTTCATATCACTGCCCAGAGTTATTAAATTCTTTTTTATGTATTCTATAGAGGGATAATTGTATACAGTGACAGTCTGATGAATTTTGACAAATGCATATATCCATGTAACCAACATTCCAGTTGAAAAATAGAATATGCCATCATCCTATCCTAGGAAGTACACTAGCAACCACTATTATGATTTACATCCCCACAGATCAGTTTTGCCTAATCTTGAACTTCATAAAATGGTATATTGATTAAGAGCTAACCCCATAGTTGTTATAAAAGATGACACTCATTTTTCCAAGTTATTTTAAGAGAAACTACTCCAGACAACTCTTAAGAAACTCCAACATATTTCAGTTTTCATTGGTAAAGGTGAAATTCCTTAATTAAGAGTTCTTTGCATAGAGGTATAAACAGGATTCTGCTGAGGACTTTACAAACTATCCTTCTGTAGCCAGTTAAGCCTTCAATTAAAAGCAGCTTTAATGTATCCAAGTTGTAATACTCTGATAGGAAAAGAGAGAATGCAATTGGAAGAAATTTTTCTGACTCTAAAGAATGATATCGTGTAGCTTCTGCAAGAATTTTCAGATCAACTTTTTGAAATACAATTAATAATACTTTGTAGGAAGAAAGTTTGGAGATAGGCAAATATATGCCATTTGATTCACAGACTGTGGAATACCAAGTCTGGTCCTAGATTAGATTCCAAAAAGGATTGGGTAACGTCTTCCCCAAACTTGGATTTCACCATAGTCTTACACACTTTTGCGTTTTCAGCCCCACAGTAGCAGTCCTTTTCGAAGCCTAGAGGAATGTGACATCATTTGAGAAATAGTACATCCTTTCTACTATCCATTATCGTAATTCCCTGGGTCCATAACACTTCCTCTGGTCCTTACCATTTGTGCATGTTTTCATTCTTCCAGGAATTAAACATTTCTGCTACTATTTGTGTGGTTCCATGTCACTCTCGTAGCATTGTCATTTACCTCCATCTTTCTCATTGTTCATTCTGTATCCTAACTTAAAGAGCTCTATGTCAACACTTAAATTTCTTTTTAAGAATCTCCCCACCTTTTTCTCCTCACTGGAGTTGTCCAAGGTCATATTTCCAAGACTTCTTGGTTCTGTCTTCTTTTGGAAACTTGTGAAATTATGCCTGTATTTTAAAAAATATGTTGAGGTCTAGCTTCCTAAAAAGTCTTCTGTACATAAGCTTGCCCTACTTTGAAGATGATGTGGCCATGTTCTTCCAGGTTCCCATCCCTTCCACTCTGAAGAATGGCTTCTTCCCATTGGTTGGAAGCAGAGCACAATTATTTCTATTACTTCCTTTACCCTCTAGGACATGGAATTGTTAGGAAGACAAGTGAAAAACTGCTTTTATCTGAATGAAGTATCCAAATGTTATCTGCATTGTGTATGCTCTGCCAATTTTGTGGCTTTCCTCCATGTGGCTCAGCTCTGCTTCCATGAAAACATTGCTTCTGTTCTTCTCCTCTTTCATCTTCATCCAAGCGTTCAGAGACTCCTCTGAATCTATTGTTATCACAGCCTACAGTGCTGCTCTGTCTCCTTCCAACAGGTCTTTGTGCACACACACCCTTCTATTACTGTGTTCCCATGGATCTCTTCCATTTCACCAGCTCTCAGTGGTATCTGTGAGGTCTTATTTGTCACCCTATGCTAAATATCAAAGTTGCTGTGTTGCTTATGTTCTGTGCATGATATCTGGACATCTGCTGCCTACGTTTTCTTTCTGATGTCCTTCCTGGTTGTTTTCTTATTGAATCACTCAGCACCTCCCTTACTGTTGAAATTCTTCCCAGCCCCTCCTTAATGTCATTCATGGAAACCCATTTCAGTTTAATCTAGGTGTTTTTTTCTCCCTTTCCATCTGTTTTCCATTTACAGCCCCTTTGGCCAGATGAGTTGGTATCTGACTAAACACATTCTTTTCAGTCTTTGAAAAATTCTCTTCATTCCTGGTCAAATATCCATCATTCCTACATTTGAAGCTATGGCTCTGAAATAAAAATTTTTACCAAGTGTGTACCTAGTGGTTCACTTTTCATATCATATTTTTATTCTAAACAGTTGCCTTTAAGTCTTTTATGTCCCAAATTTCACATCATCTTGAGATATTTTCATAGTCTATTTTGATGGGCTTTCATTTCTCTGAACTTGGCAAGTGATACCTTTGACCAACCTCAGCAGGCTCTGACATGTGCTAGATTTATACTCATGAAGATAACACCCGTTCTTGCGTGACTTGATTGTGTCAATTCACAGACATTACCATATTCCTCACAAGGGGGTCAGTCCCAGTGCTTGGCTTTTCCTCCATAACTTTATCATTTCATGTGTCTTCTTCCTCTGTAAGAGAGCATTATTACAAGTGGTATAGTACAGTAGAAAGGAATTTTGTTCCTTTTGTTCCAAGCTACTTGTTACTTGGTAGCTAAGGAGGACAAATAAGTGAATTCTACAAGACTCAGCTTCTTTATCCTCCAAGTGGGGGATAGAATACTTACCTTATAGAGTTATTGTGATGATCTAATAAAATATTACAAATGAAACCACTTTATAAACTAAAAGTAGCACAAACATAGGTTTTAAAAGTAATCATTGGATTATTTAGTATTCCTCCACTCTGAAGAGCACATGAAGCATTCATGAGAAGTCTCTCAACATTGGCTCCAACCCCATATTAACTCATTTATTGAGTGCCTCCTGGAAGCTAGGTCCTCTATAAGGAGAAACAAGGCATGTGCACAAAACTTGGTGGTGAATACTCGGCCAGGAAGAAACTGAATTCGGGAAGGTTTCCTTTCCCCAGAAGATTCAAGTGGGCATTGTGCTGGCCTGTATGCTTCCTACAGTTATCTGTGCCATGTTCTTTGTTCTTTGGGTTTTAACACTTCATCAAGTACTTCTGGGCACCTGGAAGTCAGCCCAGTGGTGTGCAGGAATCTGTTCATTTTTAGAACGCTGGACCTCTGGCTTGTGCTGGATCCAACTTAAGCTAACTTCATCTGGGAATATGCCATAGTACCCCCTTCTCCACCCTAACCATGATGGGATGGCATGGTTCTCTAGCGAGTTTGTAGGACCAACATAATAGCAACCAACTGTGATAGTACCAACTAAAGTCACATGCATTGAATCCCTGCCATGTGTCCATACTTTGTTAGGCTCTTTCTATACATCAGTGCTTTTCAACCATTAAAAATTACTGCTCTCCTAAGAATTGCTCCCCATTCTTAGACATGTTTTTCTTAATAGCCCTTCTATGACATTTTAATACCACAGATAACACTGTGTGCTTATTTAGGAACTGTATATATGTAGGTAATTTGTGTGATTTATATGGGAAGAGAGTGAGATCTTTTTACCTTCTCCCCCAAGAACCAATTTTCACCCCCCTGAGGGTGATATTACCCCCACTGAGAATATGTGTGTGTGTGTGTGTGTGTGTGTGTGTGTGTGTGTATTCCTCCCCTTCCCTCAGTCATTCCCCAAGCAATCTGCAAACTGTGTCAAATCCTGAACCTACTACACAACTATTGACCCCAGGGAAAGAAACCTTAATTCAGAACACTCCATTTAAGGAAAGGCTGCATTTTCTCCATAGAGCCCAACCCTCAGGTCAAGCCTGGACAGACCCCAGCTTGATGAAATCCTGTGGTCTTTCTCACATACTGTTTTCTTTGTGACTTCCTCCCCCAGGACCTTGAAAGGATGCTGAACATTCCTCATCAGAAACCTGAGGAGGACACTGAAAAGACAGCCACAATTTTCCTTCTGCTTGCTGCCAAGTTTCTTGAGGGCTCAGCTGTTGGGGTAAGATTTGTAGGAGTTCATATATACATACGAAATCTATCTATATATGTATATATAAAATAAAAGCACACACATACTGCAACCTGAGGTTTCAAATGCTGTCTTAGTTTTCTGTGTCAAGGGGCTAGAAAATATGGAAATGAGGGAACGTCATGGAAGGATAGGGGAAAGAGGAGAGAGAGAGGAGAGGCCAGAAGACTAGAGGGATGAGGACGGGAGGAAGAAAGAAAAGGAAGAGAAAGTGTAAAGAAAGGAGCAAGGGCCTTGCAATCGGACGACTAGTCTGGTCCCTTTGTGACCTTGGGAAAGTTATTTAAACACTCTAGGTCATTAAAAGACTTGTTCGACAGGGTCTATCTTTATATTTACAGTATCTGGCATACAAAAGGTGCCCAGTTGTGTCAGTATTATTATCATCATCACATATTGGTAATAAAAGGAATTAGAATCAAGTAAGTTTGCCATCCAAGTTTTCTAATCTTAGAAAAGGCTTATGCATACCAGTAGATATGGGCAGAACCACAAGGGCATTCCAGCACTCTGCTGATGGCAGAGGAAGACGTGTCTGGAGTTTCTAAGGGACCCAAAAAGTAGCCCTCCTGTTTCCCATTCAATATATGAACCATGTGAGATCTAAGACAAAGGAGTCATCAGTGGAGGCCAATATATGGCCCTCATTACTGGTCAATGCTACGTCACAGAACTTGACTGCTATCTTGGAGCAAGTGGAGTTCTCAGCCTCAAACTTGGGCATTTGACCAACTTACTCATCAACCTCAGGCAACATTAGAACACGGCAACCTCCCCCACATGCAGAAAGATGCCTTTCTGTGGGTATTCCTGAAGAAAAGGAAAGGAAGCAAGAGCTAGGCCATGCATGACTTCTTCTCCTAAACTCACCAACCAGGTAATTCAGTTCACTTCCCCGGGAAGGGGTGCTGGGGTGGAAGAATGTGTAAGGGAACAGAAGAGGCCAGGTGTGTTCCGCCAGTGGATGTCCTTTGACCTGGACAAGATAAAACGAGAGGGGGTTGGTTGTGAGAGTCTCAGCCTCCAGCTGTCTCGTAGGTAGTGACAGAACTCAGAGAATTTCACCAGTCTATAGAACTGGCCCTAAGTGGGAGGAAGGGATACTACAGTGTGCTTCAAACTTGTTAACAATGAGTTCTCTAGGGTTAAAAATAAAGATACCCATTTATCAATTTTACTGGTATAAAGGGTGTGTAGCACACAATTTATAAATGATAATAAAACGCACACTACTCTCTTCTAAATTCCATGTAGCCAATTGATTCTCACTGAATATTTTCACTGGTTTTTGCTCTAATGTTTTATCCATAGCCAACCTGTGGATGCAATTCAATCATGATTTGATAAATGGAGTCATTTCCACCATCCAGATAACAATAGATGTGAATAACTTACAGGCATAGACAATAGCAAAATGTAGTAAGATTATTTAGAAGTGATGAGTTTGCATATTCATGACCTTTGTTTTTAATGTAAATTAATTGTAGGTTTGTATAATATACATTTTAATAATAGCTGTGTTTAACAGTCCAACTTATAAAAAGCCCAAAAATGTATCAGTCAGCACATCATCGAGGAGTGTCCCACAGTCCGAATTGTGTTCAGCCCCCACCTTAGGAGATACTGGGGTGCCAGAGGTGGAGCAAGGGGCAGGCGGGCTGTAGGGATTGCCAGGCAGGAAGAACAGCATCCACGAGGGGGCAGTGTGGGTCCAGGTGGTCCCTTATGTAGGGAGCCAGACCTCAGCCTGTGGTTACTGGTTGAATAATGACAAGCACCACCACTGGAGGGACTTGGGGCTTCTCTCTTGGTGCTGACCAGGGGAGCAATCTGGAAACCAAAACACATGACCTGAGCTGCTATTGGAGAAGGGATCAGGAGAGAATCCTCCTGTTCCCAGCACCCATCTGGCTTCAGGACAGGACGGGACGAGGGCCGATTGCAGTGAGGTGAAGACTCACTCTGGACAGAAGATGTACTTGGGGCTCAGGAGCTTGAGTGAGACAGAAGTTAATTAAATGAAATGGAGTTTGGGGCCTGTGGTTGAGAAGACCAGGGAGGGGAGACCAACACTAGAAGTCAAGCAGGATTTTCTAGTCTGCTAAAACACTTGGAGCCATGAGGGACACAAGCAGAATCACAGAAATCCATTTCCAAACTGCATTCTTTCCTGCACTTAGGAGCTGTGGCTGAGTTTTTAAGCAGGGGCAAGTTCTGTAGCACAACACATCCATCAGCAGATACTGTGATATGATAAAATACTGGATATTTAATCCTAATTCCATTTCATATGCTTAACAGTCATTTTCTAAAAGCCCCACTTAAGGCTTAAATGCCTCTTTTAGGAGTTTGAAGATGTAGTTTCTTGGTGACTTACTTTTTCCCCTCTCCAAAATAAATCTAGCCAACTGAACAGAGCAAAAGCAAAACTAGTACCTGGAAAAATCACATTTTCTTGCTAATTTAGGCAAAATGGTCTTTAGAATTGTATAAACTGTACAAATCATTTATAAAAAGTTTTTCTCTACATTCCCCTGTTAGATTATTTCCTTGTTTTGTTTATGAAGGTCTAGCTTTGTCCTAAAACCTGAAAGCCCAGGATTTCAAAAGAGTTGTATTTATCTCTTCGCTTGCTTCGGGCATGAATTGCTCCTAGGCCATGGAAGACAAGTCAGTTCATATTGACGTGTAGGCCTTAGGTTAACAGAAGATCAGCAATTTTAGTTTGAGATAATACATCTTACCTTATTATTTTTTTATAAGATTTTATTTATTTATTTGAGAGAGAGACAGTGAGAGAGAGCATGAGAGAGGAGAAGGTCAGAGGGAGAAGCAGACTCCCTGGTGCAGGCCTTGATCCCGGGACTCCAGGATCATCACCTGAGCCAAAGGCAGTCACTTAACCAACTGAGCCAGCCAGGAGCCCTTACCTTGTTTTTTTTTTTTAAAGATTTTATTATTTATTTGACAGAGAGAGATCACAAGTAGGCAGAGAGGCAGGCAGAGAGAGAGAGAGAGAGGAGGAAGCAGGCTCCCTGCTGAGCAGAGAGCCCGATGCGGGACTCCATCCCAGGACCCTGAGATCATGACCTGAGCCGAAGGCAGCGGCTTAACCCACTGAGCCACCCAGGCGCCCCCTTACCTTGTTATTTTTAACAGTTTATGAACTGTTAAGTTCAGTGATATATTAGAAATAATGGGAAAACAGCAAATTGTGGGTGATTAATGTCTAACATAAATTAGTTCAAGTTCCTAAATAATTTATTTTTTACAAACAGTATATTATGTCTATGTTAAAAAACTAAGTCATCTTTTATAGGGAAGAATAAGAGAAAAGATATCTAAACTAAATGAATAAATAGGATCACAGTACACATACTGTTTTATAACTCAAAAATATTTTTGACAGTACATAATTTTAAACATGTAGAGAATAGAGTATAATGAACCCTCAGACTCTGAATCTTGTTTCATCCATCGCTTTACAACACCATCAATATGACATTTCATTTCTAAATATAGAACTTAATAAATAATAATACACCATGATCACATTTAAAAAATCATTATAAAAATGCCATAGTATCATTCAATATACAGTCATCGTTCAAATGTTCTCAACTTTCATGTGTGTGTGCACCAACATGTGTGCATACTTGGACTTATAAAGGTGATACAGTGTATTGCAGTTGGTTAATATGTCAATTAAGTGTCTTAATCTGTAGGTTCTCCTATCATTACTTTTGTTTTTGTAATTTATTTATTAAAGATAACTTTTTTTTTGGTAACTTACTAAATCACAAGTATTTCCCCATCATTCTTTAAGGCTTCATAATATTCTGTCATGCGGGCATTCCATGATTTATATTCACAACCTTCTATTGTTAGATAATTAATTGTGCCCAATATTTGGACACCAATAGTTACTCAGTAACTGTCACCAGTATCATTCAATTTATTGTGAACAATACCCTAACACATACATCTATGGGGATTTGCTTAATTGTTTAAGAAAGATTGATACATGCAGAATTCCTGGTTGAAAGAATCAGTGTGTGTATCTCTCTCTCTCTCCCCCTGTGCTTTTTCCAATGGTTTGCTTTACTTCTCATGTAACGTATGGACTTGCTTTTGAATTTGATTTAAATTCAAACTCTCGAAAAATTGAGGATTCCTGCAGTAAATATTGAAACCATTTCTTTCTATACTGCTAAGGTTCAGGATTTGGTAAACAATCTTTCAATATGGAAGGGTCAGGAAGAGATTTATGGCAAGGTAACTCTACAGGTGTTGACAGTCAAAGAGCAGGTTACACTGGAAGGTGTCATGTGTCCTCAATGACCCACCCCTTTGGCTTGATGAGTCACTTTAGTTTGAACTGAAAATGTCACTCTCTTTCATATGATTGATGAAAAACCCTGAACATGTAGACGGAATGCCTTGGAAAATATGTTCGCTCTTTCTTTGATTGGCTATGCTCAAGAAAGTCTAGTCTCCTGGAGGGAAGGTGAGTAGTTGTTACTGCCGCAGGGTAAAATTCCATAACTTCCTTTGAAAGCTCTCAGGAATTCATTGTGGGGTTGGATGAATAGAAGGGGGTAGGGGTAATGATAAAATAAGATCAGCCATGAATGGGTAATTATTGAAGCTAGTACACAGTAATTCATTCTATTTTCCCTTATTTGGAGAATGTGTGAAAATTCATGTCCATAATAAAAATTTAGAAGATCTCCCAGAGCAGTATGGCCAGTCCATGGCCTGTGCCCCTGGGTGGCTCTTTGGTGCTCCCAAGTACAGCCCTTGAGGCAAACATGAATAAGATTTCACAATATATTACTGTAATGGGTTTTTTTTAAAGTAATAACAAGTCCTTGGAGAGATTTCAAATGATATTCCACACAAGCTTGTGCTACCATTCACTTTTATTTCATGCAATAAATGAATCATACAGGAATATTTTACAAGGGAAATTATTGTAGCCCCTTGTCAGTGACACCAGAGGATTCTGCCTTATATCCTCTGTCAAGGAGAGCACTCTTACAGTGTAGTCTTTAAGAAAAAAACCTTCACAATCAGGAAATTCTACTTTCTGTGTAATCTGGTTTATAAAAGGTACTGAAAACACCTATGGTATACCAAGCTGGGATTCATGAGTTAATACTGAATTTTTTTCTTTTAAACTTATTTTGAAAGTCAGGGATGCTTAAAGACCTCATACATTGTAGGCCATCACCTAGAATGGCTCCAAAAGTTGGTGTCTAAAATTTTAATTGTAGATCAATCCCATGTTCTGGGATGTTCATGGAATATATTATAGATATAAAGGATGATTATATTATTTATACAGATCCTTGATCTATTAGATGCTTCCTCTTAGTTGGCTAAGAACTAGGTGTTGAAAATGCTGAGTCAATCACTCGACTCTTGTTAAATCACTTAACCAACCTCAGTGGTAATTCTCTGACATACAAAGAAGAGGGGATATTTCAGTTTGAGTCAGCAACCACCAGCAAGCAGATGGCTGATTTTTTTTCTTCTCCCACACCCTGACAATGAAACTAGAAAGCTATAACCCTTAATGAACATAAATTAGATCTCAATTATAAAAGACCTCATTTCATGAAATAATAAAGATTCCATTGCTTCAAGGGATTCTTCATTTTATGCATAAGGAAACAAAGGGTGAATGAGGCTTATAAACTCAAGGTTAGATTGAAATCATGGTTTGTTCTGATTTAATGACATCAAGTGGCAAAATCTAAAATTCGTCTGGCCACTTCCTTCATAAAATAAGAGCACATTTTATAATATTTGTGAAAAGATGGATTATGTTCTGTCTGCCACCACCAACTGCTTGTTTCTCACTAATACCAATGTACACAATATCATTGCTATTTCTAGTTTGTCTAGGATTGAGATATAATACAATGGTGAACAGAAGCCAGTGCCTCTGTCAACACATCAGACACACAGAGCCTGTCTACACATCTCTTCCCAACTCTGTGTTCTGTAACATCATGTGGATGGCTTGAAATCAGGCATGGTGGGAGTGTTTACACTGCAGAAATTGGCACACGCGCAACAAGGACTTTTTTTTTCTTTTAATTGGGAGAACCAGTTTGCCTGTACACCACTTGATATACAATAGATGCTTAATAGCTGAGGCTTTAATATTTGTAGTTTCAGTCCATTTACAAATGACCATGAAGATGCATTACATTCCGCTAAGGTACTGATCAAGCCCAGAATCCTCAGTCTGATCTGACCCTTGTCCATGTCTGGAACTTCATCTTTTTTTCTTTTTTTTTTTCTTTTCTTTTTTTTTTTTGGTGCAAAATGGTGGTTTTATTAAAACACTGGGTCAGGACCTGTGGGCAGAAAGAGCAGCTGCATGGGGGTCTTGAGGAGTGGCTGATGATATACTCTGGAGTTGGGAGGAAGTAAGGAAAAGGGAGGTTTCAAAGGGTTTTCATATGCTAAAGAGGACCTACAAGATAATGCTAGAGAGGAACCACAAAATACCATGAGGCCTTGCCATGGTCAATGTTGTTTTCCCCTCTAGCAAGGTATTAACGTTAAGATAGTTGGGAGAAGGGCACCTGGGTGGCTCAGTGGGTTAAAACTTCTGCCTCTGGCTCCAGTCATGATCCTGGGGTCCTGGGATCAAGCCCCATATCAGGCTCTCTGCTCCATGGGGAGCCTGCTTCCTCCTCTCTCTCCCTGCCTGCCTCTCTGCCTACTTGTGATCTCTGTCAAATAAATAAATAAAATCTTAAAAAAAAATAGTTGGGAGATTCCTAGAAGAATGTCATATTTGTCCCACCCAGCAGTGTCACCTTGTGCTTTGTTTTCAGCTAGCCTTCTGCTCCCTCATTTGCCACCTGAACAATTTTGACCCTTTAATCTTTAAGGTTGTTGAAAGTGGAAGGTCTCATCTTCTGTAAAATCTTACTGCTGAATAGGGGAGTAGAGCTATCATTACCTCTAGGTCACCTTTGGTCAGTTGGGGAACATATGGAGAAGTTACAAAATGGGGAGGCAGCTGAATCCAACACAGTCAACCAAGATGAACCTCCTTTAGTAGAAGGGATCGTCTGTCAACTGGAAGTTATGGCAGTGAAGGAGTCTTGGCACTAGTCAGGGAGACACTGGAAATGACAACAAAATAAGGTTAATAGTGTAATGAGAAAGAGAAGTCTGAGTAAAAGACCTTTGATAGTTGACCTTTGATAATTTTCCTCTAGTCCAAGAGTTTAAAGCAATCACTAAAGGAAAGAGAGATAATTTAAAGCACCAGTTTGAGAATTCATGTTGGTTAGAAACTCTGGATCTCCAACTTAGGTCATCCTTTTCCCTGCTCACTGTTCTTCAGACCCACAGGCACCCCTTCATTCCTTTGAAAACTTCTTGCTCCTTCCCCACACTTGGGCTCTCTAGGTTGCAACCCATCTGCTCCTCACGTGCATGTCCTTCAGTTTGTAGCTGAATTTCAACTTCGTCAGGGTAACCTTCCTAGACTCCAAGACTAGGTCACGTACAAAAGTTAAAAGCCTTCCTTACACGCTCACCCTTGGCCTTGTAAGGCAGATCGTAGTCTGTAAGTCTGTGCCGATTATGATTGTTTGACTCAGGGTCACCTCCTTATCCCAGGAAAGGGACTCCCATGGGAGGCGGAGCTCTGTCTGGTTTTCCTCCATGTGCTTTCCTAACTAGAAAACATAGGGCCTTTTAAATTATGTATTGAGAGAATAGTCCACAGATTCAGGAAAATGCGGAGAAGAAGGTAATAAGCATCTGTATACTTTATCAACCAGCTTTAACCTCAACATATCGCCAGAATTGTTTCACATTTTTAAAGAAGAAAAACAGTGGTATTCTGAGTAAACCCCTTGTGAATTCTTCTCAGTCCGGTAGCCATGTTCTCCTCTCTGGAGAAAACTCTAAACACAAAGGTGGTGTGTATTCCTCCATGTAAGAAGCCGTAATTTGCCTGGGAAGGTCCGTCTATGTGTATATTTAGAAGAGATACTACTCATCTTTGCCAGCATAGATGCTGGCTGGAAGTGAGCAAAAGACCCTCCCTAATGAGGATTTATGAATGGCCTGCTTCTTAGAAACGGAACTGATGCTCTGCTTGGGTTGGGATTTCCCAATATGTAGTGTGAACCAACTGTGTTATATTGTTTTTTAAAATTCTTTTATAATTTGTTTGAAGTTGTCTAAGTTCTGACAGTAGCTTGATTTGTAGACACTTTAAGCTCCATTAACATAAGAAGACTAAGAGGGAGGGCTGAGTTGTGGTAAAGAGCATGAACCACTGGGGTGACGTCTTTATTAATTGTATGATCTCGAGCAGGGTGATCCCTGAGCAGCATCGCGGGGATCACTGGGGAGCTTGTTAGAAACGCACATTCCTGGCTCCCACCTCAGATCCCCTAAAGCTGAAGCTCGGTGGTGGTACCCAGCAATCCGCTTCAGTCAGTCCTGTGGCTAACTCTGGTGCCCACTAGCATTTGAGAACAACCGATCTAAAGCAACGAATCGGAGCCCTCCAAGCTTCAGTTTATTTATCTGTAAAACAGAAATGATAATCATCAAGACACAAAATCTTTGTGAGGATGAAATATTAGTTAACATTTATGGAACACATCTCCCAGTGCCAGGCACTGTTCTTGGCACTTTACATTTTATCTCATGTAATCCTGAAATTAACTTCCTCACAAATAAAGATTAGGAAAGTTGGGGCGCTTGGGTGGCTCAGTTGGTTAAGCGGCTGCCTTTGGCTCGGGTCATGATCCCAGGGTCCTGGGATGGAGCCCTTCATTGGGTTCCCTGCTCAGTGGGAAGCCTGCATCTCCCTCTCCCTCTGCCTGCTGCTCCGCCTACTTGTGCTATCTCTCTGTCAAATAAATAAATAAAATATTTAAAAAAAAAAGTACCTAGCACATAGGGAGCACTCAATAATTGTTACAATTATATTACTACCTTTTAGAGATGTAAAGATAAAATGAGATGATATAAATACTGAGCACAGCATCTAATACGTGGCATGTGTGAAACAGGTATTAATTGTTTGCACATAAAGGTATTTGTCTGAAGAATAAACATTATTCACATGGGTCTTTATGGGAAGTGGGATCGAGTCTAACATTTTTTTTTTTATTTTTTTTTTTTTTATTTTTTTTTTTTTATTTTTTTTTTTTAAAGATTTTTTTTATTTATTTACTTGACAGAGAGAAATCACAAGTAGACAGAGAGGCAGGCAGAGAGAGAGAGAGAGGGAAGCAGGCTCCCTGCTGAGCAGAGAGCCCGATACGGGACTCGATCCCAGGACCCTGAGATCATGACCTGAGCCGAAGGCAGCGGCTTAACCCACTGAGCCACCCAGGCGCCCCGAGTCTAACATTTTAGACTAGACTAGACTAACTGACAGGGAATCTCCCACTGGAAAAAAAAAAAGGCCATTACAGAAAACATTTTATAGATCCCATTTCAATCTTTCTTTTTGTGATTTGTCAAAAGTCAAGGAAGCCAAAGAGAGTTCTTTGAACTAATTGGGAGGGCCAAGAAGGTATTAACTACTCTCTAATTAAGCTGGTAATAGCTGCCCTCTATTGGTGAGATCAAAGGCCAGAGAAACACTGCCTGGGAGAACTTTTGAAGACAGGCTTCTCTCTATGACAGCCTTGGAGTTTTGGACCCTCCGAAGTAGTTCAGACAGTGTTGCTCTGTCTGGGGGGGTCCAAGAGAAAGAGGGAGAAGGTCCAGGTGGATGGAGAACAGTTAAAGGGTTAGTTAGGCAAGCGTTCATTTGTATTGGTTTCAGAATCTAACTCTGAATTGTGTCTTCTAAAATAAAGAAGTCAAAAAATGCAAATGAAATGAAAAAGTCACTAGCTATTGCTTTGCAGCATTATATAGAGAATCCCTGAATATTGGAAAAGGACTGCTGGAGAAGCATGCTCTCCCTCTGTCTGCTGTGAATGGGAAGCCTGTCCTGTCCACCCTCTCTTGCCCAGCAAAGCTGACCTCTCCCTCTTTGTGCTCCAACTTCACTGGCTTCTCCTCTCGTGACACCCAGTACGAATGGAAGCGCTTGGCTTTTTCTTGGTTTAGACCAGAACTGCCCAATCGTGCAAGTTACATTTGTTACTTAAAAAAAATTTTTTTTTTTTAAAGTAGACACTTAAAAAAGTGAAAAGGGAACAGGTGAAAGTGATTTTAACAATGTAGTTTATTGAGACCACAATATCCTGAATATTGTGACTTTGATAGATAACTAAAGTATAAGTATTAAGGAGATATTTTACAGTTTGGGGAGGGTACCCATTCTTTGAAATCCAGTATGCACATCACAATTTGGCTTAGCCCTATTTTGAGTGCTCAATAGACACATGTGGCTGAGGGCTCCTGTGTGGGACACAGTGCTTTGTTCAATGCCTGAAACCAGTGTTGTTCCATAGGAAAATGTGGCATGTAGAATTCTAAGATCATGTCCAGCAATCCCTGCCTTTGTATAATCTTTTCCTCTTTGAGTGTGGGTGGAGCATATAACCGTGATGAGATATTAGTCGATTGATTAGGATATGTTATATGACAAAAGGGAGACTATATGGGTGGGCCTGCTCTAATCAGGTGAATCTTTTAAAAGAGAAACATCCTGGCCAGCCTAGAAGAAAGCATATATACACCTGTGTAGTGAACTGCCAATGGAGAGGAGCAGCCTCTAGAAACTGAGACAGGTCCCCAGCAAACGAACTAGAGAGAAAACAGGGACCTCAGTCCTGAAACCACAAAGAACTGAATTCTACCAACAGCTAGTGAGCTTTTAAGAACCCTGAGCCCCAGATGAGAACTGTAGCTGACCCTTTGATTTCAGCCTTTTGAGCCTCCTCCCAGCCCAGAATCTAGCCATTCTGTGGCCAGATTTCAGACCCATGGAACTGTGAGCTAATACAGGCATATTGTTTGAAGCCACTAAATTTGTTATAATTTGTTACACAGCAGTAGAAGACTAATACAGTAAATAAATGACATAATTAAGCAACATCATCCCGCTGGTGGCAATGTCTCTCTACTGTAGGCATAGTCTGTCAGAGGAATTAGTAGCCTTTGAACCTTAGGCTTAAAAATCAAACCAGTGTCATGATGACAACATATTTATTTAACCGTGCCAGAGTATTAGCAGTCTCAGCACGTTTGAGTTAGTCTCTTCTTCCCAGTGCCGTTCGCATTGGAGGGAAGAGCTAAGTGAGAGGCAAAAAAACAAACAAAAGACAAAGCCTCTGGAAATAAGTTTGGTGTACTTACCTTGTAAAGGAGTGACTTTGATTAGAGGCAAGTACACAAAATAACAACAATCACAAGGACAGCTCACACTTGTTGGGTGTGCACTCTGTACCCCGCATGTCACCCACAGCCCTAAAAGGCAGATACAATTATTACCTTCCTTTTATGGATGTGGAAACCAAGTTTAAGAGGTAGGAGGAGATTTAGCTGCATAACCAGGCAATAAAGGCAATTAGGAATTAGGAAGGAAGAGGAAGAAGAGGTATTTTTGGATAAAGTACTCTTCAGAACAGATTAGCTTAGCTCTCAAATGCAGCTCTTTCTCTTAGCTGGAAGAGAGCTCTGCTTCCTTTCTGTTAACAGGTTCTTTTTTATACCCCTTCTTTCTAACAAAGTGCATTTCCCAAGTGGTCCTCAGCCTCTGCATTCTGCCTTTTACTTTCTCCTTTAGAGAAGTCAATGAGTCTTGTCACTGCCAATAATACCTCTGGTTCTGGGCTCTCAAAGGCCTCTCTTGAACCGTATTGTTCTGAGTTCCAGCCCTCCAGGGCCATTTCCAGTTGGATGTCTCCCTGTTCTCTCAAGTTCAGCTCGGTCAAGGTGGAGTTCAGCACTATGCCCTGAAAAGCAGCTCTCGTCTGTGATGCTCTGCACCTGCCAACGATTCTGTCACCAGCAGCTAGTGTGCCAGGCTGCAAACTCCAAAGACTTTTCAACCCTTTCTCATCTCTATTCCCTTTAGCCAGTCAGCTGCTAACAGTATCTTTCCAGAATGTTTGCTCAACATTCTTCTACAGTCCCCAACCTCCTGGGTCCTTTAGCCCACTGCTCTTCTTTACTATCTTCCTTACCCAGCTTTGGTTCCATGGTGTATCAATTCCGTCCCTCTCACCAGGGCCCAAATCCCCTTGCCACTCTGTTTTCATCATTCCTCCTTGACATGACTTGAAGCCAACCATCTTCTTGCCCTTCACCTGGGAGGCTGAGTGGTACTGAAAAAAATTGCACAGAGGAAGGATAAAGTAGAAGCCTCTCTTCCAGTATTCACGGAAGTCCCAAGACTAGGGATGCCAAATCTCTCACATTCCAGAGCAAATTATTGGCCCCTCCCTATGCATGACTCCTAAAGAAGGTGGATGAAACAGCCTTTATGATCTTTATCTTTCATTTACCTTGAGCTGTGAATTTTTCCTATCTGGTACTCCCTCCTCCTTACCCCCCTAGCCATCTTTGATAGGTAGCTTTTGAAGCTTGGAGGATACAGACAGACTTTAGACTCATGCCTAGGGAAAAAAGTCTTTAATGAGAGGTTGGCTAAAGTGAACTGTGTGTCAGCATAGCAGAGGCTGCATTTAGGAAATAACCACATTCTGGCCTCTGCCAGGTCAAAGCTGCATTTTTTTTTTTTTTTCAGGGACCAAATGTCAAACCAACGGTGGGAATATGAGTCTGCCTTGTTTAGAAAGGAATCTTGACCCAGAGGCCTTCCTGCAATCGATAAGGTGTACTTGGCAAAAAGAGTTCCGGGGTTCCCCTGGGTAGAGAGGCTGAAGGGAATCATAGGTGGCTCATTTGAGAAGAGGACCGCCTGAGACAAAGGAGTTCCAGATGGAAGAGTCCAGCAGGGGAGCATCTGAGGAGGGTATGGATGCTCCCATGAGAGAAACCTCCATTAAGGGAAACTACACCAGCTTATACCTGCCAGTCAAATAAGGCCCTCCCTCTTCTTACCATTCGGTTCCTCTACTCCCATCCTGGAGGGTCCATTAGAAGTCAAGTGGTGGAGGAACAGAGCAGGGGGTCAGGGAGAAGTAGCATTAACAGGGAAATAGAGATGAACAGCACATTCCCCACTGCAGGCTCTTGGGCGATGAAGTGACCAGAGGACATTTTGTTATCTGAGATGATCACAGTCAGAAGACCTTCCTAATGTTTCATCTGAAGGACGGAGAAGAGTAGGTGCAAAAGAGAGGCTTCAAATGGGCATTTGAGGGTGAAGAATAAAATTGTTTCTCTTTGCAGCCTGTGAGTCCAGTTTGCTCAGTGAGACCTTTCAATTTATATCACTGAAGTAATCTCAGAGGCCATGGCAGTATAACACTTCTGGTGGACGTACTGTCTTATTCTTTGCAAAGTTATGCTTTGCACTTATGCTTCTCTGTCTTCCTTGATCCCTGAACTTCACACCTGCCCCTTATTCTCAGATGATCTTGCCTTACTCTGTGCAGAGAAGAGAGAATCCGTCAGGTGGGAGGAAATTCTCTCCATTTCTTCTGCATCACTAAATGGAGCTAAACTGCAGTTAGAGTGTTAATTGTTAACTGACACATATATTGTAAATATATAAAGGATGGTTCCACTATTTAACAATAGTGTATTCTCTTAAGCAGATGGACTGTTTCCTCCATAATCTTACTCTCAATATCAACTTGCCTATCTTCTCATTTTCGTATAATGTAAAAATAAACTTTTAGCTCAATTTGAAATTTGAAAACTTTTTCCATTTATATTAAAATACGCGAGAAGATCTAAAAGTCAAGTTTTAATTTATTTGTATTGCATTCTGCAAAATATGTCCACAAGATTACCATTTGTATGGTAAGTATTTTGCAATATTTGAAATAGGGCATTTCATGCCTTTGCCTTCACCCTCAGAGAGCTTTTCCAGTCTCAATTCTCTTATTCCATCTAATTACAATTTCATTTTAAAAGCAGTTGGGAGCACATATACCCCAAGCATTTAAAAATGTTACATTTAATGTATGTAATGACTTTTTAATTCCAATATAACTAACAAAAATAATTGAAAAACAGAATTGCTAATGGAAGCACGTTTCTCTATAAAAGTAATTTACATTATTTGAAAGAATTCTAAGTTCATTACAGAAATTTTTGGAAAATCACAGGAAAGTAGAAAGAATAAAATAAAAATCAGCCACAAAAACACCCCCACTCTCACATTCATTTTTGAGATCTTCAGTCTTTTCTAGTTTTTAAAGTTGGTATAATAATGAATACACATTTTGTTATTTATTTTGTTTTATTTTAATTACAGCATCGTTTACATACAGTATTGTATTAGTTTCAGGAGTACAATATAGTGATTCAACAGTTCTCTACATGACTCAGTGCTCATGATGATAAGTGTACTCTTCATCTCCATCACCTGTTTCCCCCATCCCCCCACCCATCTCTGCTCAGGTAACCAACTGTTTGTTCTCTATAATTAGTCTGCTTTTTGGTTTGTTCCCCCTTTTTTTAACCCTTTGTTTTGTTTCTTAAATTCTACATATGCGTGAAATCCTGTGGTATTTGTCTTTCTCTGACTGACTTACTTCACTTAGCATTGTACTCTCTAGATCCATCCATACTGTTGCAAAGGGCAAGATTGCATTCTTTTTGATGGTTGAGTAATATTCCATTGTATATGTAAACCAGATCTTCTTTATCCATTCATCTATTGATGGACACTTATATTGCTTCCATAATTTGGCCATTGTGAACAATGTTGAAATAAACATAGGAGAATGCCAACATATTTTAAAACCCTACTGTTTTTCATTGGAACATTATATTGAGGCCATCCTTTTTCTGTGCTCTTGAGTATTCTAACAACCTGGTTTGGGT
Source organism: Mustela erminea (assembly GCF_009829155.1). Lineage (NCBI taxonomy): Eukaryota > Metazoa > Chordata > Mammalia > Carnivora > Mustelidae > Mustela > Mustela erminea. The sequence continues at coordinate 24,970,360 of NC_045625.1, forward strand.
GACTGAATCATATTCTATCACATTATAATGTTATAATTTATTATATTATTGTCATCTAATATGTAATCTGGTCCTATTATAATTTCTTTTAACAATCCCCAACATGCTTATTTTTATTTATTTAATTTATTTATTTTAAAGGTTTTATTAATTTATTTGAGAGAGAGTGAGAAAGAGAGAAAGAGAGTGCATGAGCCAGGAGAGGTGTGGAGAAGCAGACTCCCCACTGAACAGGGAGCTCCATACAGGACTCAATTCCAGGACTCTGGGATCATGACCTGAGCCAAAGGCAGCTGCTTAACCAACTGAACCACCCAGGTGCCCTACTTATTTTTAGAAATAGAAAAATCTACATCCTTGGCTTCTAGCATATATTCAGTTTTGGTATTTTCATTCCACCATCAATAACCTTAATTTAGATTTTTGCCAGATTGCACACTTCCTAGTCTAGTAAACAATGGTAGTCTTGTTAAATTCAGCCAAAGTAGGAAAGCCATCAAGATCTTTCGGTTTCTGAAATTGTGGCCTCTCTTCATGGTATCTCTTTCCTCCTTTCTGTTACTTCCTAATACTTTATTATCCAGCTTCCCCCCACCCACTGAATTATTTTTACTCCTTCCTCTGTCTCTCTTTAAGATGGAACTTATTTCTGTTGGATTTTTCCTTCTGAAGGTTCAAGGTAGAAAAAAATTAGATACTGCACATAAGGCTGGTAGGCCTTACGTTTGTATATTTACATTTGCAAGTATATATTTACCTGCATATCAAAGGTGGAACCATCTGGTGAGAGATTCATATATACCAAATTCATCCCACTGATGTATAAAACCAGAATGCTTTTTTTTTTTTTTTAATAATGTTTATTTATTTATTTTAGAAAGAGAGAGAGAGCATGAACGGGCAGGAACAGATAGAGCGGGAGAAAGAGAATCTTAAGCAGGCTTCATGCCCAGCATGGAGACTGACACAAGCCTTGATCTCACGACCCTGAGATCATGACCTGAGCTGAAATCAAGAGTCAGATGCTGGGGCGCTAGGGTGGCGCAGTGGCTTAAAGTCTCTGCCTTCGGCTCAGGTCATGGGATCCATGGAATCCAGCCCTGCACTGGGCTCTCTGCTCAGCAGGGAGACTGCTTCCCGCTCTCTCTCTGCCTGCCTCTCTGCCTGCTTGTGATCTCTGTCTGTCAAATAAATGAATAAAATCTTAAAAAAAAAAAAAAAAGAGTCAGATAGCCACCCAGGTGCCCCAGAATACTGGTTTTTGAGTTTACCTATTAAGAAATGGAGTTGACATGTGGTCTGAAATGCTCTAATATGACTAACACATTCCCTTACTGAAGGAAGACCTTCAAGCAAAGCCCAATCATAAGAAGTTTGCTTAATAGGAACGAAATCAGAGGAAGGGTTTTGGGATTAGACATTTAGAATGTTCAGTGGCAACAGGCTAAGGGAGCCTTATGTATGCATTATTATAATTAAGGCTAGATGTGGGATTAGGGTTAGGATGAGGGACAGAAATTGTGACAGAGAAATTCATCAAGGGAATGAATGCTTTCTTGAAGTGCCTCTTGCATTAAACCGCTCTGCCTCCCCATGCACGGTGCACCCTGCTATCAGAAACTTCTGCCCTGATCACTTTCTTCCTTCTTCTCTCTCTCTCCTTCCTCCTGGTCATCCTTGACTGCTGCTTTCTTGGCCCTCCTTCTGTATCTCATTGTTTCTTCTCTGTCTTCTTTCCATGCTGACTCTTAGTTCTTAAATCTCTGGAGCACCACGTATACAGATTCTGTCCTGGGCCTTCGGAGAATCATTCACGTGGCTTAGGAGTGTTAATTTAACACTCAGCTGTTCCAGACACACAGTTGAACGACACATCCTGCCTTCCTTGCTGTTGGGTGGAACCGTATGATGAGTTCTGGCCTTTGAATTATGAGCAGGAGCAATATCTGTCACTTCTGGGCCAGAGCATTTAATTATGACTTTAACTTTATCCTCTAATTAAGCGAATTCCAAATCTACCAAACTAAACTTAATTGATCACCTGAGCTCAGGTCCCAGTTTCCTAGTTACCTTGCAATCGGTTGTTCATTTTCAAACCCACTCAGCATTTCTGCCCTTGGATGCACCTGGCATCCTCAATTCCCGTGGCTCTGGGGATTCTGAGACATGAATTGGTTTGCTTCTCGTTGGCTCCTCCTCCTGCACCCCCTTTCTTTCCCCTCCTTGGATTTCCATTCCCAAAGTACTGTGACTGTTTAATAATCTGCTGCCATCTCCTTTTTTCTTTTCTTGTGGGTTCATGTTCTATTTTTTTTTCTTTTAAGTGTTACTGTCATTTTAGAGGAGTTTGGGAAAGGAAGGGCAAATTTGTATGTATAATCTTTCATGTTTACTAGAAATCTGTTCACTTACTCTTTTTTCCAATTTTTATTACCTCCCTCAGAGCACTCCTAAATGTGTCTTGAACCCCACAGGGACTTGAAACACGTCAAAGTAGTTGTAACACGGTAAGGGTGGCTTCCCTGACCCAAAGGGAAAAAAGAGCAGAGATTAAAATTACCCTGCATGAAAATTTCTGAAAACTTAGCCCAGTTTTCTTTTCCTGCATTCATTCAAAACTTGGTGAGCACTCAGATTTAGGTGCTGGGATATGGATAAAATGACTAGAAATCTTAGAGTCGCTCCTGGTGAATTTCTTTTGTGTTTCTTCATATGCTGTGTGGTAGTTCAGTCACTAACATACGTTGACCTTTGTTCGAGGCTGGAGGTTCAGAGAGGAGTGACTGTCTTTTTATAGAGAGAAAACAGCTGCCATCATCCCATTTGCCAGGAAGGAGGAAAAATTGTCACGGGTTCCTGCGTGTCATTGGCCAGAACAGCGAGATGCTGGGACAACACAAATTAATCCAGAGGTACAGACTCCTCTGTCAATTTCCAAGACTTAGCTTTATCCACAAAGACCCTGATGAAGGGCCTGAAATTCCTCTTTGGACCAGCCAAAGCATGACCTTTTACACAGAACACTCTGCGTTGCCAACAGATAGTTTCCAGAGAGGAATTGGGAATTAAGTTGAGCTCTGGTTGCGGATGATTCTTTTTCATGCCTAGCTACCCAAACAAAGAGAGTGAGCCAGAAGCCAGATTTGCAAGTGAACACACAGAATGGAATTGGTGCATGGGAATGCACGGGGCTCTGCCTGATTAAACTGCTGCCAGAGCGCCAGGGGGCGATTTCTCTCCGCCTCCCCGGCTCGCTAGGGTTTGGGTTTTGGCAGCTCTCTCTTCCCTACCCCCACAGTCCCCTTCCCCATGTCCTCAGATCCATTTGCACTGTTGTTTGGAAGGGGCCCAACTCACACAGATTGGCAGCGCTGTATTTGGTGTTTTACTTACCTCTGCTTCTTTTCTCTCCACGTTTGATCATTCTCATAATGACAGCTTATTTTCTCTCTCCGTTTACCGTCGGAAAACAAAAAGGAAACTCTTGAAAGAGTTGTGGAGTTATAGTTGAATTTTCTGATGTACTGCTATGGGAAGTTAAATTCATATTCTGAAATGTTTTTTCTACTTCCGTTTCCCCCCCAACCCCCGTTCCTCCACTCACCTCCCCCCCAACTGCAAACAGTCAGCCCTGATGGGAAACATTCATGTTGAGAATTGATTTTCCCCTCAGAAGGTGTTGTGACTACAGTGGCGACATCCTCGAGAGTTGGCATGTCAAAATGTTGATGTTCTCATTGAAGACCTTCATCATCGTCATCATCGTTGATGCCTTCATTTGCTAGACTCTGTTTATGTGCATCTTATCTCAAGTGATATTTCTTGGGATAATATTCACAAGGGTTTAGGGCTCCTGGAATGAAAAGTGTTATATAAACAGAAATGCTTACCCCTGGCAAAAGGTAATCTCCATTGCATACACCACCTGGTTATAAAAACTCCCATTTGCACAGTGTTTCTAATTCAGAAAGAATTTTCACGTCTGTTGTTTCATGAAATCCCATTTAACATTTCCATTAAGGATACATATAATCATGGAGGGCACATCAGGGGTGGTCCAGCTCCGGGAATCACCCCACCTTGTCATTGCCACCAGGCACATGAGCTTCCGTACCAGGAGCCCCTGCTAACTTTTCACAGGTGTGACGATGCGGCTCTCAAAAAGCTATGTCCCAGGGTTTTGTCTTGGAGAAGAGTCAGGTTTACAGAGGCACAAATAAGCACAACATAATTAAGAGGGATTCTTTTATTTTCTCAGGTCTCCTAAGGAAGAAAACTGGGCAGGCAATTAATTACAGGATCTCTTTGGCAGAATGGGGGGAGAGGGGAAATCTGTGAACACTATAAAATTAATAAAACGGACTCCATCACAGCTACCTAAACATTTCCGTTAAGGATACAGATAATGAGGGCAATAGTTATAACACAAAATGAGTATATCACGTGATTGACCAGAGATCAGGATGCTACTTTTCATGACGGTAAGGCACTGGTAAGCCAGTGGCAAAAAAAATAAAGGTGTATGTTTACTGGGACATACACAGCCTTTGAACTGAGATTTAGTAAGGCAGCATTTCAAGGGAGTAAATGAACAGTTCCTCTAGAAGAGCGTTTTAGAAGAGAAAACCAAGCAGTACTGCAATAATTGTAGATGTGGTTTGATTCCTTTGGAACTCTTGCGTGGATTTCTCGTTTTTGAAAGAATGACTTAATGAGATGCCTGGGTGGCTCAGTGGGTTAAGCCGCTGCTTTCAGCTCAGGTTATGATCCCAGGGTCTTGGGATCGAGTCCCGCATCGGGCTCCTGGCTCGGCAGGGAGCCTGCTTCTCTCTCCTCCTCTGCCTGCCTCTCTGCCTGCTTATGTGCTCTTTCTCTCTGACAAATAAATAAAATCTTAAAAAAAAAAAAAAAGAATGACTTAAATACAAAACTGTTGGGATGCCTGGGTGGCTCAGTCAGTTGGGCATCTGACTTGATTTCAGTTCAGGTTATGACCTCAGGGTTGTGAGATGGAGCCATGGATTTTCTCTCTCCTTCTCCCTCTGTCCCCCACCTGCCCCTCTTTCTCTTCCCTCTTCTCTAAAATAAATAAATACAAAGGTGTTAATGAACACAACCGTGGCTGGCCATATAACGGTGTGGGAAAAACACAGTCTTTCGAGCCACGCACAGGCCTTGGACAAGCTAGAACTGAGCTTGACTTGTGGATCCTCTGTGTGCTTTCATGCAACCGTGGGCAAACCTTGATTTCTGTGAGCCTCAGTGTCTCCGCATGAGTGTCTCTGGATTACAAATACCTCCTTCACAGCATCCTTGTAGGGATCAAGTGAGATAAAACGGGCAGCGCGGCTGGCCTGCGGAAGCGGCTCCACAAATGGCCCCCATTCTTCCCGTGGCTTGATGTTACTCCCCTTCTCCGCGGAACCTAAACACCTGAGAGTCAGAGACTCAGTTCTGCTTCTTTTTCCGTTCCCTTGAAGCCCCAAGTTACAAAGGCTCTCAGAAAGTTGGCTGCGGTTGGCCTTTATTCATCACAGCCTTGCCTCCAACTCACATCCTGACTGATAAATGGCTCTACTGGTTGAGGCTTAGAAAGGACTGTTGAAAAAGCCCTGTGTTTTGACTGATCACACCCCGGCCGACACTTGGTCCAGAACCTGGTTTGCATGAATGATTGTTAAGTAGGAATCAACTTTTCATGTCTCATGCTACAAAGGAAAAAGGATTCTAGCTTTATCTGTTACACACTGTAAATCACCTAAATGTCTCTCCCCTGTGTGCCCTGGAATCATACGTAAGGAACATGGGAGTGATGAAAGTACTTCCCAGAATCTGAAGTGAGAATCACACTCACCCTGCATTCCTTTGTCTGTCCATTACATTCACCATAGGATCTCTGATGAGAGGGGACCCATCTCTCGAGGAGTCAACTGGCCATCTTCCTTTTGCACACAAGGCATCTCGTATAAACAGACTCAGAAGAAGGATCTCCAATAAGCTTGAGAGTGAGCTCACATATTGGTTAAAAACTTCTTGTTGGAAAAGTGGAAATCTGAGCAATTCAGCTCAGGCAAAGTAGGAAATGTATTGGCTCACATGACTTAGAAATTCAGGGATGCTGCTGGCTTCAGTTGCCCGGTTATCCACCCTAATAGAAAAGATGTATTCTGATTATTCTAGAAGCCGAGTCCTAGGGAGGACTGCACTTAGACTAGCATTGTTGGACTAGGGAAAGAGCGTGCACTATTGCACGTCATATTCTCTTATTCACTGCGAAAGTCACGTGGTGATGGATACGGCTTCTATTTTATTTTCTGCTTTTCTCTTTCTTGCCTTCCTTTTTGTGATCTGGGTATGGATCTGTATATACACTTAAATATATGTTTTCTATTTCTATTTGACTCATCATGCCTCTGCTTATATCCCTTGTCCATCTTGGAGCCATTCACCATGACCAGAGAAATGAGTGCATTGTTTAGTCATTGGTCAACCTGACTACTGTTGAGTGGGGAGAAAGGTGGCATCATTATTCATAGTTCCACTGGGACCACATGAACTGGGAAGGATGAGGGTAAACAAACAACATACCCATCTACCACACTCGACAGGTGTAATTGTAACTAAGTAGATTACCTTTGGCTCTAGTTCAATCCCTTTCCTCTTCTGTCAACTGGTCAACTGAATCTTTTTATGATTTTCCCTCAATAAAAGGCAGTAGGTAAACCCATAAAACTTCTTGAGAAGTTGCAGTATTTCATTGCCTTTGTAGACTTAACAATTAGAAGGTTTCTTTCCTGTACAGGCCAGCAAAAACAAACAAACAAAAACAAAAAAATACCACACACAAAAAATTTTTTAAAACCTTAGCTTTAAGAAAAAGAATTCCCATTTCCTGTAAGTTTTCCCAGGTAGAGTTTCTAACCTTTTGTCATCTTCATGGATCTGATAGATGTGTTCTTTGTCTTTCTTGCTTTTTTCTAGTTCAGGATTCCAAATGAAGCCAATAAGAAGTATATAAGGTATTAATAAAATAATATGAATATGAATTTCTGGGTTGGCTGACTTGTGTTCAAATCTCATTTCATCCACTAGACCAGCAGCAGTTAGGGAAATGCAAATAAAAAATATTTTTTTTTCATTTCTCATATTGGCAAACATTTAAAAATATTGATGAAATACACACCTGTTTCCCCCCACTGCCCTGCGTCAGTTCCTTCTGTTCCATGGCAACAATACCACAAGCATTTTGCCTCAAGCCCCATCTGAATCCATCTCTACTCTCAGACTACTCAGTTATATGAGCCAATAAGTGCCTTTTTCAGTTTAAACCATTTGGGGTCAGTTGTCTGGTACTTGAAATTGAATTGCAACTCCCATAATTAATAATTTCCCTTCCTAATGAAGGTATGGGGAAGGTATCAGCCAGACACCTGGTAGCAGATGGACTCAGATACCTTCCTGCGATGCCAGTTACAGCGGTAGGGTCTGTAGCTTTGTCTGGGAAAACTCCCATATGAAGTCTTTTATAGAGACTGCTGCAGTCCACGACACAGAAGGCTGACTGCTGAATGGGACTTCACACAGGGCAGCATGGACGTGAGCAGTGCGAGAGATGGACTTTATCAGACACTTGGGTCTGTACCACTTTATAGCCTCGCATCTTCTCAGCCCACATTTTACGCCAGTCACCGCTGTAGCAGTGAGCTTTGCGAAAAACCTATTCTGACAGTGCCTCGCTTCATCTGCGTCATGTCCTCCTGCCCTGGGACTTGTCTAATGCTGTGCTGTGAAATGGCTGTGGGAATCCACTCAGGCACACACAACCTAAAAGGTCAAGGGAGTTAAAGCCCAGTGGGGCATCCCTGTTCTAATGGGGGATGAGAGCTAGTGAGTAAATGAGGCATGTTATATATGGCTCCTCGGAAGGTCCTAGTGGGGCAAGCCTTGGTAACACAGTGGTGACCAGCTGGATAATATACTCCTGTGTTGCCATTTCTTCTTGGCCTCACTTTCCTGGATCATTTCCCAAGTAAACTGCTTGTACACAGTTCCTCGTCTCAGGCTCTGTTTTTGAAGGAAAATCTATAATCACTACAATCCTAATGAGATCCCCAAATTTATTTCAAGTTTCCTCAAGTCTTGGATAAGTAAGTATCACGGAGCTCAGCATGGGTGGTAACCGAATGTTTTTGGCTCTTGTCCCAAACTGCTTGAGTCTATGAACACTGATTCATTCTTTCTGGCTTATACAGTCGCTGTCCACCAACTGGAAAGCTCCTCAGTGGTCATGCCTTGGGACTGTCGCTGATGCCAGCGCCTTGGAGGACAACACTGTTGTCTGTGTTCTCCAAGTGATACCCAAGATGCAGACCCTGACTCTCTAACTTGCAATTGGCTCTGCACTCCCTTGCATCTTCTCTGTGTTGGATCCATACAGCAATGAAGAGAAGATCCCTCTTCCTGGCTGGGTTACACTTAATTCCCCTGGTCCAGGGCACTGGGAGCAATATCTTCATGAATCCTTTTAATTCTTCCTGCAGCCCAGGGAGCTCGGACCTAGTTCATGAGCTGGGCCAAGGAGCAATGTACAAGGCAGATCCCAAATCCTTCATTTCATCTTTATCTCTCTCAAACACTTTCCAAACTTTTTCCACTATCTTCCTTCCAGATTCTCCCGTAATTCAGAAAGCCCTTTCCTCCGCGGTTACTCAGTTATGGCTTAGCCTTTGTTTGATTTGTCAGGAAGGTCTGAAACTCGGCATGGTCTAAGTCCTGCTGCTGCTGCTCCCACAATATTATCCTGAGAAAGGGAGCTTGGTAACTAAAACACCAATGTTTAAGGGGAGTTGAATGTCAAAAAATCCTTCTTATATACTGAGATTTCAAATGTGGCTTATGGATTTCCAGGCCTCCCCAGCCTGATAACCAAATAAGGCCATATTTCCTTTTCTGATCTAAATGATACAATCATAAGTCCCCATCCTGTGAAGACCCTTCCTCTGCTGAGTCTTCCTCACCAACTGAATTCTGGAAGTCAAGAGAACAGTCACATGGTCTGCAGATCTGTTCTGCTGGTCGTGTTTATCAGACATTCTCACCCAAAGTAACCTGTTTCTCCAGGATTCCTCATGCTCCACAGAGATTTGAAAGTAGGGAAGGGGCCTAGGAACTGGATGGATTTCATCAATTTGGTTATCACAGCTCTTAGGGCTTTAAAAAAAAAAAAAGGTAATTGTAGTCAGTGAAAGAAGTTTGAGGTGGGTAATAGTTTGCCATTCCCACATAACCTTGCTACTATGTTATAATGAGAGCAAGTCTCAGACCGAATTCTGCCACCCAAGCAGACCCTTGCTAAACACATATTCACTAGCAAGCAGGCGCAGAACAGGTCATGGCTGTCTATTCTGGAAGCTTGATGAAGTCACAGCCTCTGTCTGGCCTTTTGGGTGGTCTGATGAACACCTTGCATGAACTTCTGTTCACTGCAGGCAAAAGCCAAGATGGCAGAGGTAGTGTTCTGTCACCCTTTCAGTCAGTATCAGACAACAATGATATTCCACATCAAGGGGCATACACCGGGATGCATGGAGGCCTTTTAGCAATCAGATGTCCCTGGGGTTGTCAGTTCCTGGGCTGTCTGGATTCTGATACCCTGGTTGTGCTAGGGTCGAGATAGTTTTTCCAGTCTACATATTAAGAATACTTCCCCCGCCACATTCTTAGAAATATCTTTATTACAAGTGTTCTTTTTAAAAACTTTTAAAAACCTTTCTTTAATTGAAATAGATTAGACAAAAATGCTTTTCATTAATAAGAGCCCATTTCTGACATTTGTAGTGCTGATCAACAAGACACCATTTTGCACAATAAAGAACCATATTTGACATTCCGCGTGCGAATGAGCAAGTTTTGACCACTGATTGAGATACAGACAGCAAAAGCATTGGTGGATTGACTCCACATCAGAGTGCCAGATGGCCACCCCAGCTACCCCTAGCATTAAAAACAAAACTAGATGGTGTGTGTAATACCTCACTGGCTGTGTTGACATGTTTTAAAGTAAATTACTGCCATCTCTGTAGGTCCCTGAACTTGAAAGTCTAAGGCCCTAAATCTCTGGGATTCTGCAGATTGATCACTGGATCTAAATGAAGCAATCACGGTAGCTGAACGTTTTTCAAACTGCAGATTATGACCCATTTAAAAATCATAATATGAATTCAGTGGGACATAGGCAACGTTAAAAACAATGACATAGAATATATAGAAATATCAGTGTTAAGTATAATAAAGGTCAGGATTGTTTCTGAAACTTTATGTTAAGTATTTGTGACATGTGTTTACTGGTACACTCTGTAAAATATAAAATGTCATTTAAAATGTCTTGTTTGAGGGTCCCTGAGTGGCTCAGTCAATTAAGTGGCCAAGTCTTGATTTTGGCTCAGGTCATGATCTCAGGGTGGGGAGATTGAGCCCCACATGGGCTCTGGGCTGGGCATGGAGCCTGCTTAAGATTCTCTCTCTCTCTGTCTGCCCCTCCCCCTCCCTGCTGTCCCCTGTGCACCACCCCCCTACTCTCTCTCTTTTAAAAAAAAATACTTCAAAAAATATAAATAATTTAAAATGTCTTTTTTTTTAACTGTATAAAAAATGTTGATAACAACCAAATAGTTGAAAATACATTTCACAAAATTGGTGTTATTTACCCTTTAGGGGTAAATAGATTCATTTTCTACTTATCTATAAAGAGATTTATAAATTTCTATAAAGATTTATAAATCTATAAATAGATTCATTCCTACTCTAGATTCATATTTAGGCAAAACATTTCTCACCTTCTTCAAGGGCATGGTTCTGGCTGAAGGTACCCCACTTACATCACTGGACAGGCAGCTTCCTCTGCTGTGGCAGCAGTCAGATGTATGGTGACGTCACTGCTTTTGCCAAGGTCAATGGGTGGGTACTTTCTTTATATTTATATAACTTCAGGGCCAAGCCTGGAAATTTTCCAAAGACAAAAAGAATCTGTTCCAAAGACTCTGAAAGCTTTCTCAACCTCCCCAAACTAAAAGTTGCCAGAAACCTCCCATTGGCAGTTCCAGGAAAAAAAAAGAAAAAGAAATTCTGCCTTTCGCAGGTATCAACATCACACCTGCTTTGCAAATTACTTGTATCTAGACACATACCCTAAGCCGGATGTTTTCTTTAATATCAAATAAATTGAAAAGAATGGTTGAAGTTTTTCTGAGGATCGCATTGCCTCTTTGGCTCTTATACGGTGACTTGTATAGAGGGAAAAATCTGTCATATGCAACCAAGTTCTGTCAAATGTTTTTAAGAACTCTCTTACTGGAAGGTAGCACTACCCCAGAAGCAATTTTTAACTTCCGACAGTATTTTTATTAGCTAGGTCATCAATGCTCCAGGATCCTGCTTAAAAATTGAAAATGGAGTTTGCGGAGATGAATAATGTCTACATGATTCTTTGAACTTAAACCCAAACCCAGTTTTTGTTTAATAATATGATAGAAATGTACGGTTTGGGCTTAGAGGATTAAAATAGAAACGTATGTTATACGTATGTGTATGTGTCCGTTAAAAAACAGTTGAAGGGGCACCTGGGTAGCTCAGTGGATTAAAGCCTCTGCCTTCGGCTCAGGTCATGATCCCAGAGTCCTGGCATCGAGCCCCGCATCAGGCTTTCTGCTCGGCAGGGAGCCTGCCTCTTTCTGTCTGCCTACTTGTGATTTCTGTCTAATAAATAAATAAAATCTTAAAACAAAACAAAATAAAACAAAAAACAAACAAAAAAACCAGTTGAAGAATATCTTGTGTTAAAAGCGATGAGTGGGGGCACCTCGGTGGCTCAGTGGGTTAAAGCCTCTGCCTTCAGCTCAGGTCATGATCTCAGGGTCCTGGGATCGAGCCCCGCATCGGGCTTTCTGCTCAGCAAGGAGCCTGATTCCCTTCCTCTGTCTCTGCCTGCCTCTCTGCCTACTTGAGATCTCTGTCAAATAAATAAATAAATAAAATCTTAAATAAATAAAAAAATTTATTTATTTATTCTACCAGTGGGATAGTCCAACGGAAGGGCACACGGATGGTTTGCCTGAGAGAAAAACATACAGGATAATGAGTAGAAACCACTGAAAGCAGCTCATCAAGGAAGGTGAGATGTTATACAGTCAGTTCGCCCCTGGATACTGAAGGAAAGAACTTTGTGTTGCCTGGGCCACAAGTCTGAGGGTAAAATGATCTGGAGACCTGGGTTCAGGCGTACGCAAAGGCACTTGTCGGAGAGACGCAGAATTGACACCGTTTGTGAGGGAACCTGTGACAAGCGACCCAGGAAGTGACTCAGAGGGTAGTGGGGATGAGTCATGGCTGTGGTTCCAGAACCAAGGAGAGAGCTTGAAGGCACAAGTGAACAAAGGAAGCACGTCATGCTTAGGGCAGCGGGAGGATAATGGGAGGCCGCCTTCAGCTCCTCCGTGCGGCTGACAAATCACCTGTTGAAACCCTCTGTCTCCTATTTCCGCGAACAAAATAGTCAGATTCTTTTAAATGACCTCACAACCAATGGCTTCTTTTTTCGGAATTGGGAAAATGTGACAAATATCTCTTTTATAATTTGCATTTTTTTTTCTTGTGTACCCTCTTAAAAAATGAAAGGGAAGTTCCCATTTTAGTTTCTTCTACATGTAATGCATAAGGAATAATGTAACATATTGTCAGCTTGTCAAGTTTATCCTTAGGCAGATGTGGTCCACCAGGCGTGTGTGGATGCCCAGTGAGGGTGAGTAGGGCAGAGGGCAGAGAGTTAGAGAACTGAAGGTATGCAAGACGTGGAAATACAGAGGCCAAGGGCAGCCTTGAGCATTGGACCATCTGTCTTCCTGTCCTTGTTTTGCACTTTCAACCTGGGCCTTACCTTCATCTGCTAGAAATCTAGAGCTGGGTCACCTGGAGTTTAATTATTTAAGTGGGTTGGCCTGTGCAAGCCCCAAATCTCTGTATGATTTTTCAGATCTCTGTTGGTTCTAAGATGTATTGAGATTAAGCGTACAGGCTCTGAGCCTGTGCCAAATCCTGGCTCTGCCATTTCCAAGCCTGTAGACCTTGGGGTAATTCAGCGACCTCACTGCGTCTCATTCTCCTCAGTCGCAAAACTGAGATAATGGCAGTGCCTTTCTCATTAGGGTTTTTGTGAGTATAAAAATTACTCATGAGGATACACTAAGTCCTCATTAGCTATTGGTATTATAGTAAGGAGAGGCAGTATAGCACAGGGGTTCAAGCAAGGAGTCAGAGCCAGACTGTTTGGGTTTGAATCCTGGCTGTGTGACTGTAGGAAAGTTCCTTACCTTCTCTGTTGCCTCAGTTTTCTCACTTGTAAAACAGGGATAATAAGAGCACCTACTTCATAAGATCTGAGTAAGGGTCAAATGATTTAATATGTTCAAGTTCCTAGAACAGTGCCTAGCATTTAATATGTAAGTGCTTGCCACTATAAAAGCTGTGCATATTTTACATGTTTTTGTTTTTGTTTTAAATCTCACACTGGCCCTGGCCCATACTAGGTTCTCACTAAGAGGCTGTCAAACACCCGAATGAATGAATACACGCAGTCAAATTCAATGGCTTGTAGTATCCATGTTGGCCATCCATAGCATTCCAAATTTGCCAAATACACTTGGACTTGTCTGCATCACAGTTGACTTTAGATGAAATGTAGACATTGTTCCCAGCTCCCTTTCCATCGTGGTACTCGGTGCTAAAAGCAGGAGCCTAGAGGACATGGGGCTGTGACAGCCTGGGGAAACATCTCTCCATTTCTCCATCAGTACACCAGAGAGTCATCAAAACATTCTCAAAGTCTGGAAATCCAAGGACACAAATTAATTAAAGACACAAGTCAATTTGCCCTCCATCCCTTTCTCTGTGAATGTTTCTGGGGAGACCAATCACCACTGTCGTTTGAATACTCAGGCAGCACTGCTGGGGAAGAGAGCAGGCCCCCCAAAACAGGCAGGCTCCCTGTTAACCCAGAGCCTGCCTCTCTGCTGCCTGGGTGGCAGCAGGACTTCTGCCCCTTCATAAACATCAAGACACAAAATAATGCAATGTTTAGTCTGAGTAATACATTAAGGAAATCAATTAAGCCCACATGCAACTTTCTAAGATTTTAATTACAGTACTTAGGGTACCACACTAGAGCAGTTTGTCAGGAACATAATTTGTTAATGAATAACAACTGACAGTGAATTAGTCGGGATTGTAATTAGCTCTTGCTAGCCATCCATTGGAACCCTGATCAAAAGCCAGTGAGCGAGAGAAGGCTAAATCAGCTGTGAATGATAACCTCGACGGCTCTATCTGGGCCATCCCCTTGATGCCCGTGTACGCGGAGGAGCCCGGCGGAGACCCTGTGCAGTCTTTGACTCGAGAATCAGAAGGGCAGACTCTCAAACCCCACCCCAGACCTGGTAAACCTGCATTTTAAGATGCCTTGTGATTTAGGAGCCTAGGAAAGTTTGCCAGACACCATGGGAGTAGGAAGAGCACAGGTTCAAAATCAAACAGATCTTTCTGCAACTCCTGATACACTCACCTGCTCACTAGAGATGTGTCCTGAGGCAACTGCTAAGTCATTTTGAGGCTTGGTGTCCTTGTCCGTAAGTTGCATCCACTCCTGTACTGTAGGATCCTTGCAGTGACTGGCAAAAGCATGTGAATGTGCCTAACACAAATGTGAGTGATGACAGTGTAGGAGGAGCTCAGCCTGGCTTCCTGAGAACTGGGCCTGACTATAAACAAATGCTGCATGAAATGTCTGAGTACCTTCATCCGTCCAGTCTTCCCCTTCCATGACCGCTTAAGACTAGGAGGAAGAAGAAAATACAACTAAGTTAAAGGAGTGGAGAGAATTTTTTAAAAAATAAAATAAGGAAAATAATGGAATTAGCCAAAGAATATACTAAAATTAGATTACATTTTTAAATAAGATTTTATTTATTTATTTGACAGAGATCACAAGTAGGCAGAGAGCAGGCAGAGAGAGAGGGAGAAGCAGACTCCCTGTTGAGCAGAGAGCCCGATGCGGGGCTCGATCCCAGGACCCCGAGATCATGACCTGAGCTGAAGGCAGAGGCTTTAACCCACTGAGCCACCCAGGTGCCCCAGATTACATTTTTTTTTTTTAAGTGGCCAAATGACCAAAGAAGAAGATGTGGCTTGCTAATATCAAACAACTGGGAGAGTGCAGGGCGCAGATTATTCTGTATCTTCCCAGAGAAGGGAGGATCCTGAGGAATGAGGTAGCCACAAGCAATCCTCCCAAGATGGGATTCATGTAAGAATCTCGAGAACTGAGATCCATAGTTGAAGATCAAATTTTTTAAAAAACATTCTTGACCTACTACACAATAAATATGCTTTTGATGGAACATGAAAACTTAAAAATCTGTACATCAAAGCAATTTTCTCATAAGAAAGTTTCCCTCAAAGCTTCCTCACTTAACTCAAGACAGTGTTGGAAAAAGACCTTACCTAAGCTGACTATGAGATCAGGTGCTCAGGCACAAGGGGTTACTGTTGCATCGTGGCACATACAGAAAATGGTCATATTTTTATAGCACATTGTGGGTAGAATGAGAGTTCGGGGGTATCCATGGAAGACAAGGTGAACAAAATCATTTTTTACGTCATGAAATTATAAGGAAAACTAAATGTTGAGGAAGATGACAGTAAGTTTGCATAAAATATTCAAATTGAGTGTTGTCAACTTTTTACATGAGAAGAAGATTTGCTTCTCGAAATTTTTTATATCAGGTTTGATGCCTAAAATGGCTATATTCAATTCCCGATGAAAAATCTTTAATAATGATTTCTTCAAATTTTGGATATTCGCTATCAATAAAGATGATCGGTGTTTGCATGAGAAGATCATAAAAAATTATTTAAACTGTTTTACAACTGTTCCCAAATTCATTGTTGTTAAAACTATAGTTAACGACTGCAACATTCCATCCTTTTATCAACAAAGTTAATGTTGCAATTCTTAGTGAAAATGCAAATATTCTTCAAATCTAATTGAACTTTTTCATATCTGTTACTTCAAAATGATAATAATGTGGCTCTGGTTTGCAGAACTCTCATGTATCAGCCCTCACTGAAAGGACACATCAATTACAAATAGGCAGACATTCCACACCTAGGGAAGGCCACCACCAGAAGTTCAACCTTCTTGCTCCTCCTTCTCTCAACATAGACAGGTGGCACCTAGGGCTATGCACTGTGCTCCTTGGGCACTGGGAACACAAGCTCCTCTGGAAGCTCTGTGGCCATGTGTCTACAGCAGGCAGTCTGGGTCCATCGTTAGCTGCTAGTATGGTGGTAAGGCTCCTCCTTAGCTCTGCTCAGCCTGCTGAGGCTCAACCGGTAGTGCCCAGTGGTATTCATTACACTTCTGTCTGCAGGGACTGTGGGGTATACAGAATGTCACTCATCTGGGGCCATCCTCTGCAGAGCCCCAAATAAGGCTGCTCTTGGGCACAGATGACCCGTACAAGATCTTTGGCAGCCCAAAGACTTGGGGATTTAAGCTCTTGTGGCACACCTGTAACTCATTCATGGCACATGATTTGACCAGGTGGGAAGCTTTGGACTACTCGGGCAGGAACCAAGCCATGCTCTTCCTCTGTTACTTATTGAATCTATGCATGGTGGGCTCTCCTACCTCCTTCCTCTTTTACTTCCTGCTGAAAGGATTGGTTAAGAGCATTGGTTATCTCCATGTGGCTTTCATTTCTCCCAGATGGTAATCTGACCTTGTCCACTATTCTCCTTTCACACTAAGATGCCTGGGATACTCAGGGCGCCCGGGTGCCTCAGTCAGTTAAGCGTCTGACTCTTGATTTCAGCTCAGGTCATGATCGTCAGGGTCCTGAGATTGAGCCCCCCATTAGTTTCAGTGCTGGGAGTGGAGCCTGCTTAAGATTCTTTCTCTCCTTCTGCCTCTCCCCGCCTGTGCTCTTTCTCTTAAAAAAAAATAAATAAATAAAAATATGCCTGGAATACTCAGCCCAAGGCTTGGGATCAAGTGTGGTCTTTTTAGTGGTTTGATTTGCTCTGCTTCCTTTGGTAGTTGGTGCTGCTTCACACTGGTTTTCCTTTCACATCAGTGATAACATCTCACCCTTGGGTTTGGGGAATGGAAGACGCCGAGATTCAATGAGTGGGAAGCAAGAGGATTTAGACCTCATCTTCATTCTTTCTTCTCTTACAAGGGCTTTGCATTGGAGCATGCACCCACTTGACTCACCTTATCAAGCTCTTAACTAGCTATTAATAAATTCTATAGATTTCCCCCACTTGGTCACTGAAAATTAAATGGCTGTTGTATTGGAGGTTCCTACTGGTACAACATCAGACAGTCTAAAGACCATATTAAGCCATATGCAGGGATTACAGAGAAGGTAAATTGAAAACCACAGCTCACCAAACCCACAGCCATATCAAGAATATAAAATGGTTGAAAAAGTGGAGATTTAGACAAAATTGATGAGGATTTCTTTAGAGAGAATTGTGGCTGTGCTGTGAGTCCTCATTCCCCATTCAAAAGAGCTTCCCCTTTCACTTTGTTGAGGGAAAGGAGTTCTAATGGGACCAGAGAACAGTTAGGGGAACACGCAGGCCTGTAGCCTGACCCCACACCACTTCCCCACCCAGGATATTACAGTACGACTCCTGAACTATCTCGCTGCTGTGGCAGCAAAGCAAAGGAGAATTATTCTTTCTTGGGCTACTGACCTTCACTCCCATATTCTGTCAGGTCAAAGACCGTGTGTTTACCTGGCAACTTGGGCCGGGCCATCTTGTAGTATCCGTCCTGTCCAATAGAGTTATCAAAGTGGAAGAAATGGCCTCCATAGAGGCTATGCCTCAAATTTTTCTGGATTCTTAGGGGCAGAGGAGTGAGCAATGCTAGACCAATGGACCTTTTGCCTGGGTCAAGGGAATGACCTGTGACTGCTTCCTGGCAAATTGTCCCTGAACGTGACTTTAACATCTTCCCATCCCCAGGGCCCAACCCGTTTATGATAGTCAGGTTAAGCATTTTCTGCCACTCTTACCTTTCTTTCCCACCACCTATACCCACCTGATCCTGCCTTACCCCAACCCCGAGGGGATCAGAAACTGCAGGTGACAAGCTGGGAGAAGGGAGAATTGGCAGGTGGAAGAAGCTACTACACTTGTTCCCCTTCCTCCAGCCCCGCCCTCCCAGTGAGGCCCTCGCTGGGAAGGCGGGCAAAATCATACCTTCAAATGAATTGGCAGCTTTTATTATTATCACAAGAGCCTCACCTTTTTAATCACCAGGTTTATACTCTATCTACAACCTAAAGTGACTGTCAGACTTGATCCGAAAAGGATCCCAAAATCATGAGATTGCCGGAGTTTTCACCCCACTGAATACAATTTGAAGGGGAGGTGGGAGACAAAAATAAAAAGCCACTATCTGGTTTCATTCCATGAAATCTGTTTGTTCACGGTGTTGCTTACCACTTCTTAACATACAGTCCGTCGGCTTGGAGCTCTGCAGGGATGGGAGCCTTGGAGCAAACCTTACGTGGAGCTCCAGCGTAGAGTCATAGAATGTCAGGTTTGGAAAGAAGCCCGATGTCGTCTATTCCAAGTGACCCCCTCCTGCTATTTTGAGCCCCTCTGCCACATGCCTCCCGATGCTTAGCATACCTGTGTTTGATATCTGCAGAAATAAGACGACTCACATCTTCCCAAGATAGTTCACTCCCTTTTGAACAAGGCCTTTCATTTAGCTGATCGTTTCTTTTGTTATGCAAAAGCTTTTTAGTCTGATGTCATCGTATGGTTATTTTTGCTTTTTGTTACCTTTGCTTTTGGAGTCAGGTCCAACAAATCATTGCCAAGAACAACGTCAGGGAGGTTTTCCCCATTATTTTTTTCTGGGCGATTTACAGTTTCAGCTCTTCTGTGAAAGTCTTGAATCCATTTCAAGTTAATTTTGTGACCGATCTAAGATGGGGAGCCAGTGTCCTCCATCTTCGTGTGATTATTCGGTTTCCCCAGCACCATTTATTGAAGATGCTGTCCTTTCCCCATTTAGTATTCTTGACTCCCTTGTCAAATATTAGTGATCATACAAGTGAAGGTTTATTTCTGGGCTCTTGAATCTGTTCTGTGGGTCTGTGTGTCTATAAGCAAGTACCATACTGTTCAGATTCCTATACCTTTGTAGTGTAGTTTGAAACCAGGAAGTATAATGTGGAGGTTTAGGAGACATTGGTTTAGGGCTGATGGACTCTTCCTTGGATGGTGCCTGTTTATTCAGGTCTCTGGAAACTTCACCCGCTCCCTGAACCTCTACTTCCCATATTGTTGTTTCCACCACAACGTATGGGAATTTCTCTCTATATCTGTGAGCACCATGAGGTCAGTGGTTGTCTTGTTAATTTTTAGTTCCACAACACGAAACTCAGTATTGGAAAAGTAACAGGTGCCAGTGAGTCCGCTTTCCTCCCCATCACTGCATAAGCCAGAATCTTCACTGGGTGTGCTTCTAGCTGTTCCTGTTCAGTCTTCTGAGAAGAACTCTGATTCCTGGAACAGACGGATTATCCTTTCTTTGCTGGTAAGCCCCATTCCTAGGTTTGTCTATCCAATTCTAAAGACACTTCAGTTTTTAAAATTGTACTGCCAAGAGGATGAAAATATCTTTCCAAGGTCAGTGAGTCAGGCTGTTGGGTCAACCGGGAAAGAAATAGGTGAGTTATGATATATCCTATGAAACTCTGTCTGTAAAATCAAGCCATCCTATTCTTGATATTTCCCCCTCATTCAATGGCATTGTTTTCTTTGGAGAAATAGAAAATTGATCATTCAGACTCTGGGCAGAAGAGTGAAATGGCCTGGCTTTGGAGATAAGAGGCAGTTTGCTGCCAGCCAGCTGCCGGGCCTTGCTATCTAACAAACCTGGGTTTAAGTGAAAACATCGTAGGCCTGTGGCTGTCTCTGTTTCCAAAGAGAGCTATTTATTCTGAGCCGTAGCTTTTCCTGTTGTCAGTGTTGTTTTTGAAAAATGGTGTGTATGTCCTTCTTACTTTGTGCTTCTTCCCTTTCTGCAGCTCCAGCCTCTGCCCCAGGAGAGCCTCATAACCACTCATGAGGTTCTCTCAACCCTGAACTCTCCTGCCATCTTTTTCTTTCTTTCTTTCTTTCTTTTTTGGATTTTATTTATTTATTTGACAGACAGAGATCACAAGTAGGCAGAGAGAGAGGAAGGGAAGCAGGCTCCCCCGTGCCCCCCCGCCCCGAGCAGAGAGAGAGCCCGATGTGGGGCTCAATCCCAGGACCCCAGGATCATGACCTGAGCCAAAGGCAGAGGCCTTAACCCACTGAGCCACCCAGGCACCCCTCCTGCCATCCTTTTCAATCCACCCCTCACACCACATACTTACCAAAGGCCGGTTCTGGCCTACTTGTCAAGAGCCCCCATGGCTCACTGAGTAAGGGCCAGGTGCTTGAGCATGCCCTTGTAGGCCCTCTACCTTTTGTTCTTTTCTTTTGTGTTCTTCCTGCTCAGCCAGTTTCACCACCAGCTGCTCTGTGATCACGTCCTCCCTTTTCGTAGAGTATCCAGTTTCCTCCCTTAGAATGTGTCTTCTTTCTGGTTCCCCGTGCTCTGCTGTCATCCTTCAATGTACAGAGCTGGCATTACCTTTTCCTTGAAGACTTTTTCACTCTCTTTCTGAGAGTGGGATGTCTCTCATCACAGGGTTGTTGAAAGGATTGAATAAGATTAATGCATAAAAGCAGAGAGTGATTGCCAAAGGCTGAGGGGAGGGGGAAATGGGGAGTTAATGTTCAATGGGTAAAAAGTTCAGTTATGAAAGATGGGCAAGTTCTAGAGATCTGATGTACAACGCTGTGCCTCTAGTCAACAATACTGTACTGTGTATTTAAAGATTTATTTAGAGGGTAGATCTTGTGTTAAATATTGTTGCCATAATACAATGAAAAGGTTATGTATGTGGATATGCAAAGGCAAGTGTCTAGCACGTACCAGGCACAATATTCCTTTTCCTTTCTATTTTTAATTCTTTGATCTCCAAGAGCATTTACCCATTTACTTTGTACCATAGTTATTTGTGTGCATGTCTTAATTGTTGTATACATTCAATAGTTGTGTTGTCTTGAGTAAGTTGCTAAGTTTCTTTAAGAATCAGTTTTATCATCGAGCCTGGGTGGCTCAGTGGGTTAGAGAATCAGTTTTATCATGTGTTAGGGGAAAAAAAAAAGAAAAAGAAAAAGAATTACTATCTATCTGGTCCTAGGGATGGATTAAATGTGACAAAACATGGGAAAAGGTCTAGCATGCTGCCAGATACATGGTAGGGGCTCCGAGTCCTACAATGGTTTTATTTCTCTATTGAGGGTGGTGACTGCAGTGTCTACATGTTTGTGACTCTATGGCACAGAGCATGTAGCCTGGTGCACAGTCAGGCTAAGTAAATATTTCCTGAATGAACGAATGAGTGGAAGGAAGGAAGGTAGGAAGGTTAAAGACAAAACAGAAGGACTAGCCCTCTTAGTTTCCTCTCTAATACAAAAGGTTGAGGGGTTTCAACTCAAAGACAAGCATCTCCAAAGAGAATAGGAATATCTCTTTTTTTCCTAAGCCTGTGCAACATTTTCAACAGCAGCTGCAACCTTGCAATTTGAAAGGGAGGGCCGTTTAAAGCTCCTAACTTCTACAAGTCAGTAGTTGATACACCAGCAATGCCATCTCTGTTAGAGAAAAAATTGTTTTGATACTTGCAAAAGTGGTAAGGAAGACTTTTTTCCAGATTATTATGGTATGGGTCAGCTCTATTGCAACAGAGGAGGGAGATCAAGCTGAACTCTGGCTACAGCAAGGACAAAGGGATTTCTAGCCAAGGAACAGAATGAAGGGGTCAGGAGATAAAAAAAAATTACTAAGGACAGACATCAAGGGTAGGGGAATTCTTGCCAAACTAACCCAACAGGATTTTTGCTAAAGGAAGGTCAAGGATTGAGGCATCAAAGGTGGGGAATGAGGAATTTGATCAGATATCAAGGGTAGATCTTGTGTTAAATATTGTTGCCATAATACAATGAAAAGATTATGTATGTGGATATGTAAAGGCAAGTGTCTAGCATGTACCAGGCACAATATTCCTCTTCCTTTCTATTTTTAATTCTTTGATCTCCAAGAGCATTTACCCATTTACTTTGTACCATAGTTACAAAGGCGTGGGGGGGGGGGGCGGATTCTCACTAGATCTAACAGCAGGACTCATGATAAAACTGGGCTAGGCAGACTGAGGACAGGATGGTGGCCAGGACAGGATGGAAGGTCCAGTTGAGAAAAGGGCCCTGAGGAGCCCAGCTATGATTTGGTCAAGGAGAGAGTTTTTGCCACCTCTCTCTTCTCACATAGGACGGAGCCTCTGAAAGACGGCTGCTGGAAGCCATTGGTGTACTCCAGCTGGAAAAGCAGGCGTGGAGCATGTGTCTGCCCTAGAAGTTCGGAAGCGTTTGGCAAAATGTAAACATTCCTGTCTTGGGGTTTTCATTTTTAAGAGGGAGAGAACACCTCTTTTCCTTCCAACCACCTTGGTGGGCATATGAGTTTCCTGTGACCTTTGCAACAAAGTACCAGAACATTGTTTTGAAACAGCAGAAATATTCTCTCACAGTTCTGGCGGCCAGAAGTCTGAGATCTCTACAGCTCCTTCAAAATCAAAGCCTCAGTGGGGCTGGACTCCTTTTGAAGGTCCTTGGGAAGAGTACCCTCCCTGCCTCTCCTGATGCCTGGTGACTGCTGGCATTCCTTGTTTTTGGCTGCATTGCTCCGCTCTCTGACTTTAGATGAATGTCTTCTGTTTCTAATTTCCTTCTGCATCCCTCTTATATGAGTACAATATGTGTTAGCTGGCGGGGGCTGCCCTCACAAAATACCACAGAGTGGGTGGCTTAAACAACAGAAGGGGTATTCCTCACAATTATGGAGGCTGGGAAAGTGAAGAGAAGGTATTGGCCGATTTGATTTCAGGTTCGAGTTCCCTTCCTGGCTGGCAGACAGCTGCCTTGTCCCTGGGTC
This sequence comes from Mustela erminea, assembly GCF_009829155.1. Lineage (NCBI taxonomy): Eukaryota > Metazoa > Chordata > Mammalia > Carnivora > Mustelidae > Mustela > Mustela erminea. The sequence goes on from NC_045625.1 coordinate 24,993,524, forward strand.
CTCACATAGGGTGTGTGTGTGGGAGGTGCAGGGAGAGACAGAGAGAGAGAGAAGGAAAGAAGTCCACTAGTCCTCTCACACTGGGACTGCATCCTCATGACCTCATTTAAACTTAATTACTTCTTACAAGCCTTATCTCTCAGTACAGTCCCACTGGGGATTACAGCTTCAGTGTCTGAATTTGAGGGGTACACAATTCAGTTTGTAACACGTGTGATTGCATTTTTGATCAGTTGGATAATGCAAGATAATACACCCATCACAAGAATCTTAACCTAATCACATCTTCAGATCTTCAGATCTTCAGATGTGATTACCTTTTTTATTACCTTTTTCAGAAAAAGGTAATATTTACAGGTACCAGGACTGGGACCTCGTATCTTTGGGTGGCCATTATTCAGCCTACTTCTAGCCAGCCAAATGCATCATAAGAGCCTGGATTTATAAAGCAATTGGATGCCTTCATGGAATCAATCAAATCCCAAACATTATAGATTTATTTATAGATTTATTGACATTAATTCACAATTATGGTCCTCAGGGTTATTTCCAAGTTCCATCATTCTAGAGTTTTGTTGCTTTGAACTTTGCTGGCATGGGTAATGACCGGGTACCTTTACTTAGTTTATTGGTCCTGACCACCTAGATGTTTAATAAGTATCGAATTTAACATAATTATTTTCCTCCCATCAGACTTATTCCTTCCGTGTTCCTTCATGTCTGTAAACGACAAGGCATCCATCCAACAGCTCAAGCCAAAAGCCTAGGAGCACTCAATTCCTCTATTTTCCCTGCCCTTTAAATCCCATGGTGATCTTTACTCGGCATCAAGGAAATACCAATCAAAGCCACAATGAGATACCACCTCACACCGATCAGAATGACCAAAATTAACAAGTCAGGAAACAACATTTGTTGGTGAGGATGCAGAGAAAGGGAAACCTCTTACACTGTTGGTGGGAATGCAAACTGGTGCGGTCACTCTGGAAAACAGCATGGAGGTTTCTCAAAAAGTTAAAAATAGAGCTACCCTATGACCCAGCAATTGAACTACTAGGTGTTTATCTAAAGGATACAAACATAGTGTTTGTTTCAAAGGGACACATACACCTCAATGTTTATAGCCACAATGTCCACAATAGTCAAACTATGGAAAGAGCCCAGATGTCTATTGGCAGATGAATGGATAAAAAAGAGGCTATACACACACACACACACACACACACACAATGGAATATTACTCAGCCATCAAAAAGAATGAAATCTTGCCATTTACAATGATGTGGATGGAACAGAGGGTATTATGCTAAGTGAAATAAGTTAGTCAGAGAAAGACAAATACCATATGATTTCACTCATATGTAGAATTTAAGAAACAAAACAGACGAACATGGGGAAGGGAAAATAAAATAAGATGAAAACAGAGAGGGAGGCAAACTAGAAGAGACTCTTAACTATAGGAAATGAACTGAGGGTTGCTGGAGGGGAGGTGGGTTAGGGGATGGGGTAGCTGGGTGATGGGCATTAAGGAGGGCACTTGATGGAATAAGTACTGGGTGTTGCATGCAACTGATGAATCACTAACTTCTACCCCTGAAACTAATAATACAGTCTATGTTAATTAAATTGAATTCAAACTTAAAAAATTTTAAATACCATTGTGATCTTTAGCAAACAGTGCAGCATGGGAACCACCAATCAGAACAAATTCAGACTGTAGAGTTGTCTAGTGGGGTCCCTACCATGCCAAGCATTGATATTTTACTTCTTGGTTCTAGAGGAAGTCTGGGTGTATTGGGGTGTTGGGTTGGGGGCACCACTTGGGAGCTCTCTGCTGTGACTGTTTACCAACTGGTATAGAAATATTTCGATATTTTGGCCACTGGGAAGACTCTCCAAAGACTTGTGTGAGCTAAATAGCTGTCCTGCCCACATCCACTTACCAATTTCTGTTGCCTTTACATCCCAAAGTATCTCACATCTGGCTACCTTCCATCTACCTCAGTGGCTGCTGCCCCAGAACCGGCCACCATTGTCTCTTGCCTGACCTACTGCACTAGGCTCTAGGGTTTCCCTGCTCCCAAGCACACACCTCTACACTCTGTTCTCCAAGCAATAGCCAGAGCAGTGTTTGGATAATTCAAGTTGTAGGATGTAATCCTGCTGCAATGAATCCTGTAATACATAGTATAGAATGCAAATTTCTTATCCTTACCTGCAAATGGCCTCTTCGTTCGGTGTTTCTTTATCTCTCTGCTCTAACCTCATGTTCTCTGTTGTCTTTCATTCTACCCAGTAGCCTTCTTTCTATGTATTCTTCCCTCCCCACCCCTTGGCACCAGCAGTTCTCTCTGGAATGCTGTTCCTGACTAGATCTTTGCATGGCCATCTCCTTATACGGAGCCCAAGCCAAGAGTCAAGTGTCATCCTATTGCATTGGTTATAATAAGATGAGATTTGTACAATACTTTTTGTTTATTTACTCAAACTTGTATTGAGGTTTATTACTATGAACCTGGCCCTCTGCCAGGGACCAAAGTGCACGGATGAATAAAACTATGTTGTTCTTCTCAAGGGCCTCAGTTGAGTAAGAGAGCCAGAAAAGTAATTTCAAAGACTTCAAGATATTTATGGTACAGTGCAAAAATTAGTTATAATAGTAGTCTTGTGGGAAAATAAGGAAGGACGTAGCTATTAATAACTGTGCCTGGGGGAATCCAGGAAGGGTTTAGAGTAACTGACTTTTTACCTGGATAATTACAGTGGAAAATCCTTATTTTAGAATGAATGAAACTGAACTAAATTATACCATTCTATTTAAGACCCAAGACTTATCTGTGTTTGGTAAATATTTAAACATGAGATATTCCTGGTTTTCATACACAGTTTTAATGGGCATTAAATATATTCAGAATAGGTGTCTTTATATTTTTAATCCATTAGCGGGATAAGCACTTCTCACTTAGCTGACTTGACAACAAAGATTGATGGAGCAAGTAGTATCAGGAGTGGAGACCTTTCAGTTGAAGAGTGGGTGTTCTAGTTTTTCCAGTTGAAATGAGGTGAGTAGAAGGTCATGGTCACACAGTTGACCTGTTCCATTCCTGAAATAAACTTGATGAAGTTGATCCCTTATTCCTTGGACAGGTAGGCACATTCCTAATTGTCTTTCACATTTCCAAGAGTGGATGTCTTTTGCTTTTTCCCCTAGCTTTCTTGGGATATAATAGACATATTGGATTGTGTTATGTGGAAGGTATACAATGTAATGATTTGATACATGTGTATATTGCAAAATGATTACCACAGTGAGTTTACCTAACACATCCATCACTTCACATAATTATACTGTGTGTGTGTGGTGAGAGGATTTAAAATCTCTTCTTTTAGCTATTTTTAATTAGCAATAATCGCACCTTGGATAAACATCATTGGCTATGATACTGCCACTGCACAACGCTTTTAGCTATTTTCAAATATATAATACAGTGTTGTTAACTATAGTCACCACGCTGTGCATTATATTCCCAGAACTTACTCAGCTTGTAACCGGAACCTTGTACTCTCTGACCAACATCCCTCCTTATTGACCCCCCCCACCCCGCAACCCCTGGCAACCACCACCAGTCTCTTTTGTTTCCATGAGTTCAGCCCTTTAAAATTCTACATAAAAGCGAGGTCGTATAATATTTGTCTGTCTCTAACTTATTTCACTTAGAATGATGCCCTTGTTTTCATTCCATATTCATATTGTCACAAATGGCAGGATGTCCTTTTTCCCCCTTTTTTTCTCATGATGTTCTTTTTTATGGCTGAGCAATATTCCAGTGTGCGTGTCTGTGTACCACATTTTCTTTATTCATATATCTATTGAAGGGCACTTAGGTTATTTCCATGTCTTGGCAAGTGTGAATGATGCTGCAGTGAACGTTCTTTGAAATAGTGATTTCCTTTTCTTGGGCGTCTCTCTCTAATCAGTCTTTGTAGAGAAAAGAGAAATGAGAACATGTCCAAACTTGATTTTACTACATATTTACTATAGCACAACCACATGGTCTTATTTTTCTCTTACACTTCTCTTTCCCAGTAGTCATCAGAATTTGTAATTGTGTGTGATAATTTTTGGATTTTTGTTATTGTTGCTGCTGAATATTTGTTGAATATCTGTGTCTCTGCTACATTGGAAACTCCATGAAGGAGGACATTTCTTTTTTTAAATTTTTTTATTTTTTATAAACATATAATATATTTTTATCCCCAGGGGTACAGGTCTGTGAATCACCAGGTTTACACACTTCACAGCACTCACCATAGCACATACCCTCCCCAGTGTCCATAACCCCACCCCCCTTCTCCCAACACCCCTCCCCCCAGCAACCCTCAGTTTTTTGTGAGATTAAGAGTCACTTATAGTTTGTCGAGGAGGACATTTCTGTGGTCTGCTGCTGTATCTCCATATTGAGCACCTAACATATAGTTGGTGCTCAGGTTAGATTTATTCAACAAATGAATATATGACTAATCCTGATAGTTGAGTAAAAGAGGGTAATTGGAGGATTCACTAAACTAAAATATAATGGGGGTTGTGAGGACGCCTCTTTAGAGGGTTAATCAGCCTGTTGTAATTCATAGAGATATTTCAACTGGATGTGAATTCCAGGTGCCCACCCATTCTGGTATTTTCTTCCATAGGGATCATTTAAATTGGACTTCTAGGGTAGGAGGTACTAAAAATTATAGATCGTGGATATACCATTTGTTTACTCATTAAGCAAGTATTATTTGCTCCTAACAGAAGGGAAGCATTGCTAGTCATTCCTGTATCTAACGGTATATAAGATGGTTCCCCCTTTACCATAGTTTTGCTTTCAGTGGTGTCAGGTACTTGAGGTCAATTGTGATTTGGGAGCAGAGGATGTTCCTTCTGACATATTGTCAGAAGGTGAGTAGTGGCCTGATGCTAGGCACAATGCCTATACCGTTCACCTCACTTTATCTCAAGTAAGCATTTTATCATTTCACATCAGGACAAGAAGAAGGGTGAGTAGGGTAAATAAGGTATTTTGAGAGACTACATTTACGTAACTCTTATTGTAATATATTGTTAGAAGTGCTCTCTTTTGTTACGTCATTGTTGTTAGTCTCTTATTCTGCCTAATTTATCATAGATATGTACGTATAGGAAAAAACAGCATACAAAGGGTTTGGTACTACCTGTGGTTTCAGGTATCCACTAGGGGTCTTGGAACAAATTCCCCACATAAAAGGGGGTGCGTGTATTATTATTTATTGACTATACTCAGGAATATTCATCAGGATACATTTTAGTAAATGTATCCTGAAATAGATTGTGATCGTGATAGATTGTGATAGATTGTGAAATAGATCATTTCACAAGCATTTCAAATTTGGCAAATAGATCATTGAACAAATAGGCTTCTTTTTACTCCTCTGGGTATCAGCTCTACGTGCCTTTTGGTGGAGAAGCTTACAGTGTCTTTGCCAATGAAAAAGGGTTGTGATTCACCCAGATGGTTTGGATGGGGCTCAGTAAAGTCTCCTGGGAAGTCTGCGCCTTGGTATCCCATCCTGTCATTAGGAATTGATTGGATGTAGTCTGATCATGGACATGTTTTAGGCTCATTTTAGTAGAAAATGATAGCTGGAAAGTGTTGGTACCTTTCAGCCAAAGATCATCAGGAACACATTTACATTTGTAGTTGAAGTTAGGTTTCTTGGTGTAGCAGGCAGATGCTCCCCCAAGATTCCTGCCCCCTGGTGGACAAGCCTTATACAGTCCGCTGCACCCCAGTCTAAGTGAGACCTGTGAAAATGTTGGAATGTCACTCCTACAATTAAGTTACTAATCAGTCAAAAGGCAGATTATCCTGGGTGAGCCTGACCTAATCAAGTGAGCCCCCGAAGGAAAGTGAAACATTGGGGAGATGATCCAATTGGGCTGGGAAAGAAACCCAACCATGTTGTGAACTGCTTATGGAAGGGAACCATGTAGCTAAGATGTGAAAATGGCCTCTCAGAGTTGAAAATGACCCCCGGTCAATAGCTAACAGATAAAAGCCAATAAGGAAATGGAACTTCAGTCCTACCACTACAAGGAAACAAATTCTGTTGACAACCTGGGTGAGCTTAGAAGGACCCCAACCTGCAGAGGAGAACACAGGCCCAGCTGACCCCTGATTTTAGTCTTGTGAGAGACTTAGAAGACCCAGCTAGCCTATGCCCAGACTCTTGTCTCAGAGGAACTCTGAAATAATACATTTCTACTGTCTTTAAGCCTCTAAATTTATGGCAACATGTTATACGGTAACACGTAATAGAAAACTAATGCAACTGGTTCGTTGCAACAAGGGAGACAAAACAAAATGGAGACACTTAGAGCATCTCAGTTATTTTTTATTAAGATTGGATGTAGAACATGGAGTACCTCCCACCTGAAGAATGAGTATCTAGAAGATCTTGAAGAATGAGTATCTAGATTAGAATGACATTTGGCCACCCCTGAATTTTGTATACTTCAGGATACTATCAGTTTCTGGGCTAGAACTTGATCCAGTAGCTCTCATTCTTGACCATCTATTGGAGTCACCTAAAGGAACTTTTTTTTTTTTTTTTTAAGATTTTATTTATTTATTTGAGAGAGAGAGAGAGAGAGAGGTCACAGGTAGGCAGAGAGGCAGGCAGAGAGAGAGGGGGAAACAGGCTCTCCACTGAGCAGAGAGCCTGATGCGGGCCTCGATCCCAGACCCTGAGATCATGACCTGAGCTGAAGGCAGAGGCTTAACCCACTGAGCCACCCAGGCGCCCCTAAAGGAACTTTTTAAGCCATCTGTGCTGCTGCTCCTCCTACAGACCAAATATATCAGACTCTCTGGAGGTGGCATCTGGGCAGTGGTGTTTTTAAAAATTTCCCCCAGGTGACTTCAGCCTGAAGCCCAGGTCAAGAACCATTGTCTTAATCCAAAGATGTCATAACATCACATTGTCTGTGGTGATGTCAAGTAAATTATGAATGTCTTTAAATGGCTGCCCACAAGAATTACCTGGGGAGCATTAAAAAAGAAAAAAGATGCTTTGATCTAACCGCAGACCAGTGAAGTTAGAGTTAAGGGGTGAGGGCCTGAACACTAGCACCTGAAGTAGTTTCTAGTGGCTCTAATATGCAGCCTGTGTGGGTCTGTTGTATGGGCTAAGTATGGATGACTGTAGGCTTCAGGAAAGGAAGAACCTCAAGAGAAAAGTAGCTTGCTCCCACTTGTGTGATTTGAGGGACATCTCCTGTGGTTGGCAGGGTCTGACTTAGCTCCCTGCAGGCTCCCAGACTCTAGATGCTGGGGTATCTTGCCAGTATCCCAGTGCCAACTCTCCTCTCCCTAAACCGGTTAGTTCCTCATTATGCTCTCATCCCAGACCTCCGTTAGAGTAGATGTCTCCACATGACCTGGAACATGGGGTAGGAAGCATAAAGATCCCCATCTCCAGTCCTTCTCCCTTTACATGCCGTGTACCTTGGCCCTTCAAATGGACCCCGTCTGGCTATGCAGTCTACACAAGGATGGTTAAGTGTAGCACCCTGGGCACCAACACCACGTCCAAAACTGCCCCAGCCTCCTCTTGTTTGCTTCCCTCTGCTTTATTTTATTTTATTTTTGATACTTTATTTATTTATTTGACAGACAGAGATCACAAGAAGGCAGAGAGGCAGGCAGAGAGAGAGAAAGGGAAGCAGGCTCCCTGCTGAGCAGAGATCAATCCCAGGACCCTGGGATCATGACCTGAGCCAAGGCAGAGGCTTTAACCCACTGAGCCACCCAGGCGCACCCCCACCCCACCCCGCTTTAAATACTTCGTGTAGCTCTGGCTCCTCCCTACCCCTTTAAAGGGGTGACAGGAGGGAGTATCACAGGGTTGTTAAGAAACAGACTTTGGAGTCACATCCTCCTGGGTTTGAATTCACCACTTGTTTCCTAAGTGATCTTGGCCAGCCACTTGACCTCTCTGAGCCCGAGTTTCATCTGTTTAAAATAAAAAGGTCAAAAATACTAATTTCATAGGTTTTTGTGCAGATTAACTCATGGTTCCATGTAGGAGGTCTAGAACAGAAACTGGCGTACAGTCAGACTTAATAAACTACATTTTTGTTATTGTTACTGCTATTATTATCCAGCTTGGGAATTCCAGCTTGACTCTGGTCTCCTTCTGGAAGCACGGTTCTCAACATTGGCTTTACTTTGGAATATTTATTCTAAGGAGTATCAAAAAAATTCTGGGAGGGCACCTGAGTGGCTTAGTGGGTTAAAGCCTCTGCCTTCGGCTCAGGTCATGATCCCAGGGTCCTGGGATCGAGCCCCGCATCAGGCTCTCTGCTCAGTGGGGAGCCTGCTTCCTCCTCTCTCTCTCTGCCTGCCTCTCTGCCTACTTATGATCTGTCAAATAAATAAATAAAAATCTTTAAAAAAAAAATTCTGGGGCCTGGGCCCCACTCCAGAGATTCTGACACAATCATTCTGGGGTGTGGCCTGAGTCTTGATTGTTTTAAATCTCACCGGTGATTCTAGTGAGCAGCCCAGGTTGAGAACCAGGGCAGTGGTTCCTAAAAGGTAGTCATATGACCAGAATCATCCACAGTACAGTGGAGCTTGTTAGAAATGCAGGTTCTCAGGCCTCATGCCAATCCTCCTGAATCAGAATTTTGAGAGGCAGGGCCCAGTGATGTCTTTTCATTCCTCCAGGGGATTCTGGTGCTCAGTCAAGTTTGAGATCTGCTATGAGTTTGAGATCTGCTACTGTGGAGAACCTGCCCTCTACCACACAAGCCTCTGCTGGCTCTCTGGCTATGGGGAGACCTCTCTTTTTGGGGGGGAGGACCTTTTTCCTTTCAGTAATGGTGTTGCTCCTGAGTTTCAGCCTGCGTATTGGAGGATCAAGTTTAAAGCTGGTCCATCACAATGGGGCATCTGAGTGACTCAGTGAGTTAAGTGACTGCTTTAGGCTCAGTGTCTGCATTCGTCTCAGGTCATGATCCTGGGGTCCTGGGGTCCTGGGATGGAGCTCTGCTCAGCGCAGAGTCTGCTTCTCTCTCTCCCTCTGACTCCTTCACCCTGCTCACGCTCACACTCATGCGTGCTTTCTCTCAAACAAATAAATAAGAAAAATTTTTTAAAAAGCTGGTCCATTACTTAAAGAAAATGGACACACGCATAACTGGATTAACCAAGAAGAATGCACATTTACATGTGTTCACTTTCATCTGGCATAGTTTTCAGCAAACAGTAGCATCAGACAATTTTGCCTTATGCTTTGTTTTAAATCAAACAGAGGAATTTACCAGCTTTATTTTCTTTGCTTTTCATTTTTCTTGGTATTTAATAGCAAGCACTAAAAGGGATCTTGACATAATTAAGCAAACATTAAAGTTATCCATTGTTGTGAGCTGACCTAGGCTCATTTGCCTGTCAAAATGATTAGCTTCTTTTTGTTGAATGCTCCTGGTTTCCAATGGTTAGAGGTGTGTGAGGGCAGTAGGTCTCCTTGCCCAAAACCTTGCTTCTGGCTGATGTGTTATGAAGCAAGCAAGTCTTGAGCTAAATTAAGCCACAACAAAAAAATAAACAATCAAAACCAGAACAGAAAATAGATACAAAGATCAGTCTGTTTGGTGAGCCCACTGAAGTGTGGTCTCTCTGGCCTTGGGGTTCTACAACCTGAAAGGCTTGCTTTGAGGCAAAAATGCCGCAAGGTTCTGATCATTGGCTAGACTTTTCCAGCATCCCTGGTATTTTGGGTGCTGGACTTCCCTGGGTATTATAGGATATTTTGCAACCTGGGATTCACGTTCTCTTAGCAATCCTCCCCACAACTACTATCCCATAGTCATTGTGATGATCCCGGAATGTCCTTGCCCCCACAATTCCACATCTCTGTAATCTGATAAATATAGGGATAATGGGATCAAATGGGGTTCTTTACAGAAAGTCTCACTCCAAAGGTGTTAGGTTGCAGGATTTTGAGACCAGATTTGTCAAAATATTCCGTTAATGCAAGGCAGAATGCTTCTTGAATAGCTCACATTTTGCCACTGAAACATTATTTCTAATATCCGTCATGCTAATTAACAAGCTCAATGTGCTGCTTCAGATAGTGGTATTTAAAGCAAGCACTTGTCACGGTGCTTGTAGCTGGAGTTGGAGCGGGGGCTCCTGATTAGGGTCTTTCAAATGCTAACCAGACACCTCTGGAATGTGGATTCTTGATTAGGGTACTTCACATATTAATTAACTGTTTCTAGGGTATAGATTACTTTTAATTTACACCTCATATTTGTCAGTATCTATGCTGAGGCATGTGGATGTCAATGACAGATAAGGTACTATACTTCAGAAGGGAAAGCACTGGTGTGCTGGGGGTGGAAATTAGCACACGTCTGGTGGGTGGTCCAGCAGCATGTGTAGGAAGGCCGTGGAACGCGTATTACCTTTGACCGGGGCATACTGTGACCAACTATCTCGATTTACCGGAACTGAGGGCTTCCCGGGATTTGACGTTTCCATTGCAAAACCCAGGATGGTCCAGGGCAAACCAGGACAGTGGACTATACCTACCAGTGACTCCGCCTCTCGATATCTGTCCCCAGGTTAAACAAGTCTGGAAAGGTTTTGGATAGGAGGTGTTCATCCTGAAAGTGCAGACTTGGAAACAAGTTACAGAGTTAGCAATGGGGAATCTGTTGAGCAAATTTTGGTGTATGCATCAGATGGAGTATTTTAGTCCTAAAAACTCATGTTCCCTGTATTTGTCACCTTGGGCTGCCCTACTGAAATACCACAGATTGGGTGGCTTAGACAATACAAATTCATTTTCTTCTTTAGTGGTCCTAGAGGCTGGAAGTCTCAGATCTAGGAAGACCTGGCAGAATTGATTTCTGGGGAGGGTCTCTTCCTCAGTTGTAGCTAGCTGCCTTCTTGCTGTGTCCTTAGGAAGCAGAGAGTGTGAGCCAGCTCTCCTGTGTCTCTTATAAGGACACTAATCCCATTGGACTAGGGTCTCCCTTTATGATCATATTTAGCCTTATACCAAACCCAGTCACATTGGGGGTTTAAGGCTTCAACATACGGATGTTGGGAGGATAGGATTCAGCCCATAGCATTCTTGAAGACCGCTTGTGGAGAAGAAGGATGTACACAATATATTGGTAACTGAAGCCACCACCAGTGTGTATGGTATGATTCAGATGTTGTCTAGAAAGCAAGTGAGAAGAAAACATATGCATCTACAGGAAGACCTGAAGACTAGACAGCATGTTTAAAAAATAGAAATTAAGGTGATTTTAATTCTTTATACTTTTTGTAGTTTTCAGTAATCTTTTGTATTCCAAAATTTTAAAAGGTTAACATGTGGTATTTTTAATTAATTAATTAATTAATTCATTTTTTGAGAGAGAGAGAGAGAGAGAGAGAGACATGCGCGCATGCCAGAACAGGCAGGGGGAGGGACAGAGGGACAGGTAGTGACAGAATCTTAAGCAGACTCCCTTCTGAGTGTGAGCCCATCGTGGAGCTCTATCTCATGACCTGAGCTGAAATCAAGAGTTGGAAGCTTAACTTACTGAGCCACGCAGGTGCCCCTGCAGTACTTTTTAAATAAGAAAATTGTATTTTAAAAATATAAACCCTGGGGCACCTGGGTGGTTCAGTCAGCTGAGCTTCTGCCTTTGGCTCAGGTCACAGACCCAACATCCTGGGATCAAGTCCCATGTCGGGCTCCCTGCTCAGCCGGGATTCTGCTTCTCCTTCTCCCTGTGTCCCTCCCCCCGACTCATTTTCTCTAAAAAAAAAAAAAAAAGTAAATAAAAATCTTAAAAAACAAAACAAAACAAGCTCTGGTTACATTGCTATCAGACCAGGGGAGAACGGGTATGGTATCTTTTAGGGAGGAAAACGGGGCCTAAATTGGTGGTAATTGGAAACAAACAAATGAAGAGGAAATCTAGGATGTTTATGTAGCCCTTAATCAAATATTCTCTGTATAATTTGGCAAACTGAGCCTTGCTGTCTATGACAATGGGTGGTGGTTTAACTTGTGGTGTTGGAAACTGACCATGATGGCTGGAATCCCACTGAGCAAGTTTCTGTCTGTCCTGGTTGTCTGTCAATGGGAAGAACTCTAGTGCCTATGCCACTGGCTTGTTGTGAGTTCAGAGTGAGTTATTTCATGAAAGTAAGGCAGCTGCCAAGGAGAAAGGTATTCAACAAAATAACTATTGCTTCCATTATTATCCTTCTCCTAAGAATGGCTGACTCTGCATCTTAGAAAACGCTTAGAAATTCTTCTTACCCCATAGCTTTCGACAGCATTCTCCCTGTCTCTTTAGTACGGGTTTGTTCATTGTTGTTAGACTTGTTAGATTTGACAGATAAACATGGGACCCCCAGGTAAATCTGAACTTCAGATAAACAACAAATAATTTTTTAGTCTAAGTGTGTTCAAATATTGCCTGGGGCATACTTACACTAAAGAAATTATTCATCGTTTATCTGAAATTCAAATATAACTGGGTGTTCTCTATTTTACCTGGCAATCTTAATTATTATAGATGTGACAACAGCATCGAAAAGAAAGTCAACAATTAAAAAAAAAAAATAAAAAGAAAGAAAAAAAGTCAACAATAAACCTTTCCTGAGATCCTTCTAAGCCTGCCCCTACTGAAATCCTGGTGCTGGCATTGCCTTTATAGTGGGGAGCGTGTGAAATAACCGACGTGTAGGTCTTGGCTTGGCACGTGACATGTAGTACATGCACAATAAATCAGGCAGCAGAACCTGCCCATTATTACCCATGTAGCATGACATGGGTAACATGTCATCTCTCTCTCTTTTTTTAAAGATTTTATTTATTTATTTGACAGACAGAGATCACAAGTCGGCAGAGAGGCAGGCAGAGAGAGAGGGGGGGAAGCAGGCTCCCTGCCGAGCAGAGAGCCCGATACGGGGCTCGATCCCAGGACCCTGGGATCATGACCTGAGCTGAAGGCAGAGGCCTTAACCCACTGAGCCACCCAGAGGCCCCCATGACATAATCTCTTGAAGCTACAATATCCTCAGATATGAAATGGGGCTAATGATAAGAACTGCTTCACTGTGAGAATTAAATAAAATGAGATACGGGCTGCCTGGGTGGTGTGGTCGGTTGAGCATGGAGTCTTGGTGTTGACTCAGGTTGTGATCTCGGGGTCGTGAGATAGAGGTACTGGAAGGCCCCAAGCTCAGCAGGGAGTCTGCTTGAGGTTCTCTCTCCCTCTTCTCTGCCCCTCCCCCAGTTCACGCAGGTGCACGTTCCCTCTAAAATAAATAAAATCTCTCTATATCAATGAATCAATGAATCAATCAAAGGAGATCATTCTCAGCCTGTGGGAAGCCTGGCCTCCGGGTGTGATGTGAAGGTGGACTGCAGAGCCCAGTAGCAGGGAGCTAGGTCATTCCCAGACTTTGCAGTGGAGAAGTGAGAGTCACGTTCTCCTGGCTTCCCCAGTCCTCTACGTTCATGATCTTTCTTGTCTGGAGAGAGAGTAAATACAGCAGGAAAATGGTCTTCACTTCACTTCCTCCACTCACACCTGGCTGTGGGTGTCTAATTGGCAGAACCTAATTTGTAGGCAAACCCTAACGGCAAGCGAGCCATGGAGTGGAAATGTTGATTTCCAGCCTCTTTTGAAGGGAAAGTGTACTAGGAGTGGGAAATGATGCTGAGAGCATTGGCTGTGGTTCAGCCCAACAAAATGTCATGACAGTGAAGGTTGCTGTAGGAGTAGCTATGTAGCTATGTAGATCAAGAACGAGAGATCCTGCTCCCTTCCTGTAGCATTCGACATTAGCCCTCTTGCTGCTAGGGGACTCTTTGTATCTGAACCCCAGCCTTCATTCTCCTCTTCCACCCCCTTCCTCCTTAGGGACCAGTCTCAATCCCAACCCCCATTCTAGGGTGAGACTTGATTTTTGGTGCCGGATTTCTCAGGGCTGCCAACCTGAATTTCTATGCATTGCCTTTCCTGGCTCTCTTGTCTTTGCATCCTGCTGCCAAAGAACTTTCCTCTACTCTTTGAAGTGTGCCCTTTACCTCCAGATTGTACTTTTTCCTATCACCCGGAGCTCATCTGCTCTGGTCTATCCTGCCTGTGACATTCCCCATGAGCCTAGTTCAATTTGCCAGACCCATGGTTGTCCCCTCTTACTATGTTAAGGGTTATGAGAGAGAAAAAGTCCTCATGGACCAAACCCAGGCAATGAGAATGTCAAGCTATCCTGAGCGTAGCTATATCCTGAATGTTCCTGGAGAGGGGGAGTGATAATAGCTCTCGGCTCCAGTCCACACTGTCAGCCAATCACTCTGCGCATGAAACCGATGCTGAATGCTTAAGGAACAGCAAACCACACCGTTTGTTAAAATCACAGTGCATCCCTTCTGCTGCCAAAGACGGAACTGTAATTTCCCTCTCCTCTCAAAATAAATACTTCGCGTGGTTCTGAAAAATTTTAGCAATTAGCTTGTACCATCACCTTTAATTAGCCACTGGCAAACACAATTAAGATAATAAAGCTTACCGAGGGGGAAGCATGAATAAGCACCAGATTCTAAATCTACTGGGGAAGTGACCCTGATGAATCATTTAATAGCCACCATAATGTAATTTTGCAAGTTTGTTGTACACACACCACAGAGAACATATTAAGTGGGTCTGAGCCATAAGAGAGTCTTAATGATTAATTTGCCATATGCTCCTGAAAATCTCATTTTTTTGACAAACAATACACATCTACCCTTTTTCTTATTAATAAAACCATCAGGAAAATCCACTTTTCTTTCCATCTCACTAATGCTTCCCTCTAACTTGCATGGATATCTAGGGATTGGTCTTTTTTTTTTTTTAATTATATCTAAATTCCCATGGAAGTTAGTAGAACACAGCTATTTACTCTCTTATGTATTTGATTTCAATTGTTGGCAATTGCTTTTTAATCATTTTTTATTGGCTATTCCACAGTGACATCATGGGGAAGATAATTGTTATTCCTTTTTATTTACAGAGTAAATGGTGCCACAGGGTTAAGTGGCAGTCCCCAAGACCTCTGCAAGGGAGAGTCTAGATTAGAACCTAGCTTTAAGATTCTCAGCATTTCTGACACAGAAGGAGTGGGAATGGAAAATCACTACCCTGAATGACAAAAGTAGGGAGTCTGGCCTCTGAGCAAGACTATCACCTCTCTGAGCCTCATTTTCCAAATCTGTAAAATGGGCTTATCAGTAGGACATTGTTGGGAGGATCCAGTGAATTGTGGCTATAGACGGCTGTGGGGTAGGGCGCCTGGGTGGCTCAGTCAGTGAAGCGTCTGCCTTCGGCTCAGGTCATGATCTCGGGGTCCTGGGATCGAGCCCCGAATCCAGCTCCCTGCTCAGCAGGGAGTCTGCATCCCCATTTCCCTCTGCCCCTTCCCCCTGCTCATGCTCTCTCTCTCTCTCTCTCTCTCTCTGTCTCAAATAAATAAGTAAAATCTTGAAATTAAAAAAAAAAGGAAGGCTTTGGAGTTGTACACATTAAGGGATGGCAGTGTCACTGGAAGGAGAAGCTCCTTTTTTCCTGTCCCCTTCTACCGGATGGGTGTCTGACTGGTCTCTGGGCAGACCGAGGTGGCGATGGGTCTTGCTCTTCTTCCAGGAGGTCCATTGCCTGTGGGAATCTGCTGCTAGACGCACAGTCAGCCACGATGAGGACATCACTGCTCTTCTCTGTCAGGCTCAGATCCCACAGTGCTCAGCTGTCTTCAAAGCAAAGTGCGTGGGTTCCCAATGAATGTTCAAGCAGGTCTTTACTGCAGGGTGTCCTGGTGATTACTTCAGAATTTTACAGAACATGGGGCAGGCAGAGGTGGGTTTGGGGAACAGATCTCAACCTCGCTACAGTGCCCCTTGCTATCACAGAGGGGATGAGGCCTCGCTGCTTAGGGGCAATGGGTGAGGATAAGAATATCCTTATATGGAGTCTGTTCTGGCCTGGAAAGCTCCCCAGATCACCCATCCCCTTCCTGTGCTGCTTATGACTGTCTCCCTTTAACTCACAACCTGTGGCAGTTTCTCCATTGTTTCAAATCCTCTGTGATGCTGCTTCTGAAAAAAATGACCAGTTTCTTTTCAATCTTTCTTAATGTCTGGCAGATTTCACATTGTCCTGAAAGATTCTAGTTAATTAGATGGTACCATCACTTCTAATTGGCCATTGGCAAACATAGTTGAAGTAATGCTTATCAATGGCCAGGTTCTTCTCTGGCCTATACAGTACCTATTTTCAAATTAGAAAAAGTAGCCCCCTTGAGTGGGCACAATGCTTAGGACCTGAGCAGTATCTTTGTGGGAGAGAGAAAGGTGTTCCTTACTCCCCGTGGGTGAAGTGCTGACAAGGCATATGGTTTGGACTGCAGAGAGCATGCTGTATTTCCCTATCCCCCACTCAAGGGTTTTTGTGCAGTTCACAAACTGGACAACCATACATAGAGGTCCTATCATTGGCTTTTATTCTCACATACAGCTTGGGCCGAGGAAGGGTGGGCTCTTTGTCAGGATTGGGGGGCTCTCCCTGTCCCTCCCAGCACACAGGTGGGGACAGTGGGCTTGGATTATATTAATGAGGGTGGAAGAGGGTGTTGTGGGTTGAATTGTGGCCCCCCAAAAGATATGTCCAAGTTCTAATCCTGGGAACCTGTGAATGTGACCTTTTGTGGAAAAAGCATTCTTGCAATGGAGTTATAACTTAAGAATCTTGAGGTGAAATCATCTGGATTGCCTGGGTGGGCCCTAAACCCAATGACAGCTGTCCTTGTAAAAGTAAGGCAGAGGGGTGGCAGAAGAGTAAGACTCAGAAAGGAACACAGGGAGAAAGCCATGTCAGTATGGAGGCAGAGACCTATACACCTGCAAACCAAGGACCCCCAAATGATTCACCAAGAACCACCAGATACGAGAAGAGGCAAGGAATAGACTCTCACCCCTGCCCCACCAGGACCAGAAGCAGTGTAGCTCTACTGACCCCCGATTTGGAGCTCATGGCCTCCAGAACTGGGAAAGAATGACTTCCTGCTGTTTTCAGTCACCTGGGTCATGGTCATTTGCTGTAGCAGCAACAGGAAGCTAATGTAGGGGACTGAAGGCAAGATTTGACAGTTTTCCTTTCCGAATTGTCACTGGTCCTCTCCTGGAGTACCTAAAACCAAGCACATTTCATCCTGTGTGGACTTCTTCCCTTCCTTCTGACCCTGGCTGTGCCCAGCTTGGGAAGAGAAGTTCCTCCTCATTTTAATGTAGTTATTATCTTGAAAACCCACACTGCTTTTATTGGATTAAAAACACAGAATCAGCATAATTTCTGTCCTCCTCAAGTTTATTCAAGAAATTAATATTTCTCCTATTAACATACTTTCTTATGAACTCACCTCATAGCCTTATTTTGCCAAGAATATTTTTTTATCTCTGGACTAAGTTCTTTTCAAACCACCTTTCTTGAACTTGCCCTTGGCAGTATGAGAGAAGAATCTCAACCTACCCTTGGACAGATTTTTTTCTTTAAAGATTTTATTTATTTGACAGAGATCACAAATAGGCAGAGAGGCCAGCAGAGAAAGAGAGAGGAGGAAGCAGGCTCCCTGCTGAGCAGAGAGCCCAATGTGGGGCTCGATCCCAGGACCCTGAGGTCATGACCTGAGCTGAAGGCAGAGGCTTAACCCACTGAGTCACCCAGGTGCCCCCTTGGACAGATTTTAAGTACTTCTTCTTCTTTCTTTGAGAGAGAGAGAGAGAGAGAGTATGCATGTGTGCGAGCGTGCAGGCAAGCAGGGGAGGGGGTGTAGGGGTGGGGGGGGCAGGCAGAGGGAGAGAGAGAAAATCTCAAGCAGGCTGCATGCCCATTGCTGAGCCCAGTACAGGGCTCAATCGCACAACCCTGAGATCATAACCTGAGCAGAAATAAGAGTCCAATAGTTAACTGACTGAGCCACCCAGATGCCCCCGATTTTAAGCTCTTCTAAACCATTATTTCCCCTCCAGGCTGTGGGGCAAGGAAACACCTGCTCCCAGGGTTAGTAACCTCTATACCATCCAGTGCAGTATGAGGCATGTGGCAGATGCATAGGAAATGTTTGTTAACTAGGGTGGCCCACCATCCTGGTTTTCCCGGGACAGAAGGGTTTTTGGGATGTAGGTGTTTAGTGTTAAAACTGGAACAGTCCTGGGCAAACCAGGTCACCTTAGTGAACTAACCAAATGAATGAATTTCCCTGATGCAGCTGTTCTTGGGGACACCAAGACTTGGCCAAGTCTCCCAACATGAAGCTCTTCAGTCCTAGTGTGCACTGCACCCTCCCACCTGGGTTTCCAAACCTCCCAGCATCCTTTCTTCCCCAGGGCCTCCCCTCAGCGAGTCCTGCCCGGCAACACCAGCTCCAGCTGGGTCCCAGGGGCCCTCTGCTTGATGCTCCCCAAGTGTGGTTCTGGCTTTTTCCTGTCACTCGACTATTTTATTCTCTGAATCCTTTCCTAGCTGGGTTTCTTCTTCCGCTCCTTAAATGTGGAAGTTTTCCAGGATTCAGCCCTTGATCCATTCCCAAATAGTTTGTGGACGACCTCAAGAACCAAAAGGAAAACAAAACAAAAAACCCAAACAGAACACCTTGGGATGCCATTGCCAACTCCATCTTTTTTACAACCAACACTCCATTGATCAGCAAGTTCTGCCAATTTCCTCTTCTGAATAAATATTAAACCAGTTCTCTCTCTCTCTCTCTCTTTTTTTAAAGATTGTATTTATTTATTTGACAGAGATCACAAGTAGGCAGAGAGGCAGGCAGAGAGAGAGGAGGAAGCAGGCTCCCTGCTGAGCAGAGAGCCCGATGCGGGGCTCGATCCCAGGACCCTGGGATCATGACCTCAGCTGAAGGCAGAGGCTTTAACCCACTGAGCCACCCAGGCGCCCCTAAATCAGTTCTCTTTTCTCCACATCCCCACAGTTGCTGCCAGAGGCAGAACCTGGTCATTTCTTTTGTCGAATTCCCATTTCCTATCTTAACCTTTCCAGTGTATCCCTTTCCTTGCCTCAGCGTGATTGCTCTAATGTGCAAGTGTGACTGCGTTTCTCCCTCGCTTAAGAGAGGCCGCTGGCTTCCTGAGCTACGGAGGATGCGAATCCAGCGGTCTCATACTGGCCTGTGAGGCCCTTCCTGACCTGCCCCTGCCCAACAGTCTGGCTTCGTTGGGCCCCTCTCGCCTGTGTCAGAACCCACATTCCTGTCTCCAGGAACGAGTCCTCCTGCCTCTACAACCAGACCTTTGGGCTCCACGTCCCTCCCGTGGCCGGTGCCGCCCCCCCCCCCCAGCCTCCTCCATCCGGCCTCCTCCCGCCAGGCCTTCAGCGGTCACCTCCCTCACCCTGCGAAGCCGGGGACGATGCCTCCTTCATGTCCCACCAGCTGCATGTGTTTACTGCTCTGAGAGCCCTCAGCCACCTGCCGTTCGCCCTCCCTGGAGGGCGAGCCACGCACGTGCGGGGTGGTTTTACTCACCGTTGTCTTATCTCAGCACTTGGCATGATGTAGTTGCCTGAGCTGAGCTGAATAGTGTCCCCACCCCCCCCAAGATGTGTCCACCTAGAACCTCAGAATAGGACCTCATTGGAAAATGAGGCCTTGGCGGAGGTAATTAGTTAAGTGGAGGTCACGTTGCAGTAGGGTGGGTTTCTAATTCCCCATGATGGGTGTCCTAAGAAGAAGAAGAAAGGACACACAGAGAGAAGACCGTCGTTTGACCTCAGAAACAGAGATGGCAGTGATGCAGCTACAAGCCTGGGAATGCCGAAGGTTGCTGGCATCTACCAGATGTTATGAGATGGGCAAGGAAGGACCCTTCCCTAGAGTCTTCAACAGGACCATGGCCCAGCTGAAACCTGGGTCTTGGACTGCTGGCTGTCAGAATGGTGAGGAAATCTATTCTGCTGTTTCAAACCACCAAATTTGTGGTACTAGTGACAGCAGCCCTAGGAAACTTGTCCAGTGCCCCACACACTCGGTTGGCTCAATGAATGCTCTAACCCCTTCTCTTCCTTCCTCACAGCCATTGGGAAAGGCCTCTGTCAACCCTGGGCTGAAATGTTCTGGTGGCCTTCTGATCGGTCTTGCCGCGTTAGCTAAACGGAGCAGCGCCGTGAGTTTAGGACTCCAAATGGATCCTGTGTTTGTTGGGCTGATTAGCAGAGAATTTTTCTTTCATGACCCAACGACAAGGTTAGCTGAATCCTGGGGCTAAAAATGTCACCTCTGCCTTGAGCAAGGCTTTCATGCAAGGCTCTGCTGGGGCACCTAAAAGGACAATGATTCTGGATATCACTGAGTTCACACAGCAAGCCACAGGCCTGTGTGTGCCCCTGCTTGCTAATAAATGAGAGTCTGTGTGGCAGAATTCTACCTGACACCTGCTTTCATTAGAACATACAGAGACCTGTGGCCTGAAGACCTCATGCATGTACATGGTGAATGACAAAATTGACTCGGGTCAGTTCTAACCAAGAAGGTCGTAGAAAGAACTCCAGTTTCGGAACAAGACAAATTTGGACTCAAATCCCAGCTCCACCACTGACTGCCTGAATCACCTATGATGTCGCTTCAGACGGTTGGTGACAACGGTCCGAGCCCGCCTCACCAGGTGATTGCTATAATTAAGCCAGATCAAGCCTGTGGAGGGCTATGGGTGTTGCAGATGTTCCCTGTTATTCAGTAACTTGCCTGCTGTCACACTGCTAAGGTGTGAGGTGCTGGCTGGGGTCTCAGCCCTGGGGACAAGGGTTTTTCCCCTGAAGTGAAGACAGTGGCCTCTAATGAGAGCCTTCAGCATTAATTAGGAATCTGGGATACACCACCTTATGCACTCTCATATATTTTCTACTTTTAACCCACAAAAGCCTTTTATTATAAAAATTTTCATCCTCGTTAAAAAATATATAGGTTAGCTTTGGAAATGAGCCTCCAAGGGGGTACCGCTCCCCACAGCACCTGGGGGCAATGGTTCTCAGTCTTGGCTGCGTGCGGGAGCTCTGCAAAGTCTCCCTGCCCTGGCTGCCCCCCAGACCAGTGAAACTGGAGTGTCAGATGCTGGGGCCCAGGCATTGGAACTTGAAAAAACTCCGTAGGTGGCTCCAGAATGCGGCCAAGCTTGAAGATCTGTACTCTGGAGTTTACATGACACTTTCCCCCAAATGAAGTAATTTGAATTTTACTCCCCTGTGAAGGCAGCAGAGTCGATTTCATTGCCCTCACTCTGAAGATGGGAAAACCAAGGCTCAGAGAAAATTCTAGAAGGACTTGGACCGGAAACCACATTTCCTGATTCTGTTCCAGTGCTTTGGGCCTGCGATACTATGGGATGGGGCCATGCCATGTTGCTGGCCTTGCAGGCTCCCCTTTCAGAGCGTATCTGTGCCTGGGAGAAGGCTGCCGTGGGTCCATGGAACAGTTTGCTGCCAACTAGCCAGAACAAGCTTCCAACGGCTCTGTCCCCAGCACCCACTGCCCGGCTCCTCTGCCCAGCCCTGCCACTCCTGGGTTCCCTGCAGCACAGAGCAGACACTGAGGGGTTTTCCATACGGGCCTGTCAGATCCATTGCATTCCCGCCTGTTTTTCCATCTGCCTTGTCACAGGGTGTGTGGTAGGGACTTGCCTCTGCCAAATGCTTCAGAGGCTCTGGAAGAGAGAGAGCAGCATGAGCCCAGAGTGTTTACACCATGGGAAAAGCTGGGTTTTTGCACAGATCATCCCTCCCCCTGCCTGCAGGTTCTCATGCCCCACATGATTCCCAGGGGGCCACCAGCAATTAAGACACAGTTCTGGAAAACAGAAGGCTCTGACAGCCCCACAAATCAGCCTCCATGCCCCCTCCCCAACCCCCACTCCTCCTGGTCCTCCTAGGACAATGCTATCAAGTCATCTTGAGCAATGGAACCAGAAAACCCCAACGTAGTGAAAGAAAACAGAGGCCCCTCTTTCTGGCTGCTGGTATGATTTCAATAGAAAGCCCTTCTCGAGCAGGAAGAAGCCGTTCTGCTGTGTCCCTGACAAAAGCTGACCTCTTCCTTGGCGGCATTTGGTAGGCCCAGAATCAAGCTGGGGTTATTTCCCCACCATCGCCATAGTCATAGCAACAGCTCTGATTAATGCGGTGGCCCATTAGAGGGATAATGTCAGCCCTAATCAGAAACGCCTCAAGTATCTCTCTTTGCATTTTGGTAAATGGCGTAATCACATTACGGTTCGATGTGTCTGGGAGCTGATTGCTGTCGCGAAAAGTCTGCCTGATTTTCCAGGTTAAGGGGTGTCAGGGGACCCGGCACGCAGCTAATCACCGTGCATTGTCGGGAGTGTTTGGAAAGAAGACGGAGGGCACGGAGGCCGCCTGGTATGTGCTGCCCTACTGTTCCTTCTGGGGCGACGGGAGTGCTCCGGGTTGGTGGTCTGTTTGCAAGGGGTGCCTTCCTCAAGGAGATAGGCTGAGAGTTGGAGAGAAGCGGTGTTTAACCGTTGTGATGAAGCATGAAGAAAACAGAGGCCTGGCTGCAAAGAAAAGGCAGGCGGCTCTGTCGGGCTTGGCTTTCCTGCCCTTGTCCATCAAGCTTGTGATGGACAGTCAGCCTCGGGTCATGCCACTGGGCTGGAAATCTGGCAGGAGAGCCCCACTCTGGTCTGAAGATGGGAAACGGCAGGGGTGACATGCGGTGCAAAGGCACATAATGAGTGTGGACTTGACTTGTCATAATAACACTTGGCTGCTGGCAGGCCCTGCTTTACTGGAGCTGTGGAAACTCCCCACTCAAGGGTAGGGTCTTGCCGCACCCTGGGGAAGACGGAGCCTTCCCCAGCGCTCCCCTTTTACTAGCAGGGAAACCAAGTCAGGGAGAGGTGACATCTCTCACCCCCGGTGTGCATCTAGCGCATCCATGCTAGCTTTCCACTCCCAAGGGAGCCTCCCGACAAGCTACCTCCCTCTCCCTTCCAGCCTAGCTGCTTTTGTCTGTGCAAGTTCGTGGGTGACAGGAACAGTAAATCGTCACCACCAATATTGAAAGATTAAGAGGAGGACCTGAGGAAGTATGCATTGAGCCCCCAGAGGCTATTTTTAGACGCTCCTGGGAGGTTTTAAAAAAGGACTCACACAGTTAACTATTTATGACTTTGCGAATGCAGAACAGAAATAGAAGGCTGCACTTAGCTTCTCCCATGCTCCAGAAGTAAAATTCTCTCGGAGGCCTGAAACCACTTTGGGGCCATTAAATTTACTGTCTCTTGGACGACATTTAATATCCAGCATAACGTTTTTATTTTTGGCCCTGACACTGGTTTTTTTTTTCCCCTCGGTGTTAAAAATTATCCCAGGAGTAGCTGAGGAGATTGAGTCAGTGAGTGAGAACTATCTTGGAGTCATAGGACTGGTCTGTGACCAAGCCCTGGTAGAAACAAATCTCTTGCCAACGGGGCCAAAGTGCACTTCAAAGGGCCCAACTCAATGTCCCAGAGCAGATTCGGGGTGTAGAGAGTTCCTCAAGGAGGACCCAATCTAACAGGTGGACAAAACATGACGCCGTGAATCAACCAAGCTCCGTCTTCCATCTTTCTTTGCTGCAAGCCAGCTTTCCTCAGGGAAGGGTGGGTAGTCATCCCCAGAGACAACGGACTGGACATGTTAAAGGGTGTGGGCTCACTGCCTACCTGCCCTAGAGCCTCACAGACTGGTGCTGCGTTATGAGGAGGACAGAATGAGTTTCCCAGGCTGGGATGTAGCTCAGCTCCCAGGGGACCTACTAGTGTTTTCCCCAACTGCTCTCCAAAGCACCGAGGTGTCCTCTCAGTAGCCAGGACTCTTGATCATCTCTTCCTTTAAATTTCACTATCAAGGAATTGGAAATTAAAGCAAATCAAGGAGTTAGGGCCTTGGCCCCACACAGCCAGTGGCTTTAAGCTAAACCCACGAGAGGCCCACATTTGTCTGAACAGAAAACCACAGAGGCCTGAATTAGCATTATGGTCAGAATTTCCATCTGGAGCCTGCTAGCACCCTCACCCCAGAAGCCATCTGTGCTGGCTGCCCCACTGCCGGTTGGTTCAGCCTAACGCCAGTCCTTGAGACAATCCTGACATAGGCTTGTCCCGACAAGTCTTCTGAAACCTGGGGCTCAGCAGTCCAGCCTCTGTTACCGCCTCCCTCTGCCTTTCCTCCTGTTTGTCGTGACAATCACATCCAGAACTTGACATTCCAGAGCTGAGTTCTCCCTAGCCAAGGAGGCATACTAGACCATAGGGATCTTCTACCTGCTGTCTACTCTCACTTGCCTCTTTAGTTTTCACAGTGCTACCATCTTTATCCTTCCTTTGGCTCACGTGGCCCTGAGCAGTTTCGGAATCTGGCTCCCTCATCAGACCCTGCTTCCTCTCCAGGACCAGCAGCTGCGGTTACTTCTGTTTCTGTCGCCCGCTACCCCCGTGGTCCTAGATCCCTGCTTCGCCCTGACCGTAGGTGCAACATCCTTGTTACGACCTTGCACGGTATTTGAGCGTTAACTTGTCTGTCTTCCTTGACCGGACTGTGAGCTCCGCAAGAGCAGAAGTCTCATCATTTTTCTCCTCGTTGTATCCCCAGTGCCCAGCACAGCACCTAATACCACATAGTGATGTTTGATACAAATTTCATAAACAAAGGCATAAACGGAAAAAACAATACCCCATTCCTATAGAGAAGCAAACACTCACTTGCTTTTGCTGATACACACCCATCTCTGTTCATTTATTTATTTATTGTAAAGATTTATTTACCTATTTATTTACCTAGTCTACAAGGAGAAAGGATGCATGAGTGAGAGGGGAGAGGGAGAGGGAGACAGAATCCCAAGCAGATACCATGCCAAGTGTGGAGCGGACAAAGCCTGACCCCAAGACCCTGAGATCACGACCCAAGCCAAAATCAAGAGTGGGACGCTCACCTGACTGAGCCACCCGGTCACCCCCATCTCTGTTCATTTAAACTGAGAAAGCAAGCTCAGAATTCAGCCCTGGCACAATCTCATTGCTTCTGAAAAGATAGTCTCTGTACAAAGACCGGTGCTTTTTACAAAAGAGGTTTCACAATAGAAATGTGTCCCCTTGCTTGCTTTGTATATTCATACTTAATTTCTCACCGTTCTGCCACTTATTCAAGTCTTCAGTTGCCTCAAATTAAAAAAAAAATAGTTTTTGAGAGTTGGGTTGGAGGGGAAATGACACTTGATTAGAGACAATGAGGTGGCTCTGATCCCTTATTGCCTATCTATCTTTAAGTGAATCATAAAGTATCTCTCTGCCTTGTCGTCATCCAAAAATTGTGCTAGTTGGACTCCGTAATCATTAAGTTCCCTCGCAGGTTGATTGTTTTATTGACCTATAAATCGGTTTCACTAATGCAAGTCTCAAAGCATGTCCTTCCTGTCCTGTATTTTGCCCAAATCCCAACATCAGGGTTAAAGCGATTGTGCAATTTTCAACATGTTGCCACCAGGTGGCAGGAGCGTGCCACAGTCCTTTTGTCCCAGGCACAAAGAGTGTGAGCATCTTACCAGAGGCGGAATTAATAGTAGTTTTCTAAGCTGGGAGGCCAGAGTCTGAGTTTTTGAAATAGCAAAACATCTGTTTATGAAGACATTTAGTCTTATGCAAAACAGCAATTTCAGGGTTAGCAATGACCGCATCTAGGAATAACCAAGGACCCAGATTCGTGTGGTTTAGAATTTCGAGGGCCTGGCAGCTCCAGTCCTCGTGGTCTCTTCCCACCCGCCTCTTTGTATCTGAGTGAGTCAGTGGAAGCCCAGCACCCCGGCAGCAACGGCAGTGTTCACTGTGCCACGAGGAGAATCATGTGCTGAACCAGAATGGATGGATTTCACCCCATTCTTTCTGTTCTTTCCTCTTTCCTTCCAGGCAAGAGATGAAGGCTGAGCCCAGGCAAAGTTGGGACAACTCCCTAAGTCGTTAAAAAAAAAAAAAAAAACCCAAACCAAAAAACAACCTATTTGCCCAGTTACCATAAAATTTTCCTAAACACAAAGCGAGCAAGAGAAATTCCATCCCAACCCCGCCTCCCCCCACCCCTTGGTTAGTTTTCTGTGTCAACCTGACTGGGCCCCAGACTGCCTAGATAGCTGGTCAAACATTATGCTGGCTATGTCTGTGACAGTGTTTCTGGATGAGCATAATATCTGAATTGGTAGACAGTAAAGGAGGTTGCCTTCCCTATGTGAGTGGGCCTCATCTAATCGGCTGAAGCCTGAAATAGAATAAAAAGGCTGACCCTCCCCTGAATAAGAGAGAACTCTTTTTGCCTAAGTGCCTGTGAACTGGGATATTGGCTTTCTTCCTGCCTTTGGACTTGAACTAAAACATTGCCTTTTTCTGGGTCTTCAGCTTGGCAGCCCACCTGCAGATGTACGGACTTGTCAGCCTCTGTAATCATGTGAGCCAATCCCTTATAACAAATCTCTTTACATACATATATCTCTTTAAACCCCCACACCCACCCACATACACACACTCCTTCATTATGTATGCATCTCCTTGTCTGGTCCCGTGCTGAATTCAGAAGCCACTGTGCGAACTCTGATTCCCTTCTTTTGCCTTTTTGCTTTCTAGGTTACTCGTCTTGGGATGTTGTTTAAGGATCCCCTGTTCCTTCTTTCCTGTCCTGCTTCGTGCTCTAATTGTAGTAATAAAGCTAGCTTAACAAGAGGGGCATCAATTGCAAAGAAAGGCTCATGAGAATCCAAGACAGGAGCCCAAGTTCTTCCAGGCTTGGTGGGGACTTGAATGGGGATATCATCACACAAAAAGGCCGCTTTATCTCTTGATGACTTCAAGGCCTCACTTAAGACAACCCTGCTGCCCTCTGTTCATGACCTTTAGTCTCACCTGTCTAGTATCAGTTTCTTCCTGGCTTCAGTAGCGGATGGTCCATAATGACCACCCAGTTCCCTATACAATGGGGTGATTCTTGATAATTCTTTTGACTTCATTGCCAGCTGGAACTGGCCTATGTGAATTTTAGCACAACATCCCGAAATAGGAATATAATTGGCCTAGCTCATCTTCTTTGAGCAAGGCCACACAAGTCCTAGGCTCCTAGTCTAGAGGCCAGTCCCTGTGGGGGGCTGGTGCTCACCCTTATTCTGTGCCACCTGGTACCGAGTCTGACTATGTCTGTTCAGCAGGGACCTGCGGTGGGAGATAGGGCAGGCCAGGGACTCTGGTACACATACACAGTCAGTCCAACTTCTGCTACTGTGGTTTATTTCCTGATTTCTTTTTTTTCCTTCTTATCTTCGTAGCTCTGGCATTGACCCAGCTTCCTCTTCCTTCTCATTGATAATCAACTCTTTGCTTTCCTCCAACACCTAGTGCAGCACCTAACACTTAAAAGGTGCTCCACAAATATTTGTTGTATCAAAGTCCACCAGTCAGAGACCTCCAAGAACACGTCTAGAGTTAAACAACCTTAGGTTTATTTAGCTTGCTGCAGTGCGGCAGAACACATGGTGCCTTGATATGAGAGTGTTGGTGGGGTTTATGAAAGGATTTGGATGATGCTAAGGAAAGACTAGAGAGACAGGAACCAGTTTTGTATTGGATGCTATTAGGACCCGAGGGTAAGTCGGCAACTTGGTATCTCAGAAATCCTTGCTTGGGAATTAGAAAGAGCAAAACAGGGCTGGGTAAAAAAGCAACAATCTCTCAGAAGTAAGTAAGTTTTTTCAACCCCAGTATGGCCTTGCTTCTGTTTGGTTAGAAACACAATTTATCACAGTTTGACGGACAGCAGGGTTGATTTCCACTTTTTCAGGTAGATGAAAACCAGCAACAACAGTAATGAATATTTAACTTTACCCAAATGTAGAAGCAGCTCTGGAGGTTTACAGGCAACACTGAGACACCATTTTGGCCAACACGATCCTTCACATTATTTGTCTTTTAGGTTATTGCTTTTTACTGACATTGGACGAAATTGGCCTTTAGTATAATGATGTGACGTATGTCTGAGGCTCCATCTACAGCCTGGAAATAAATGGTGATGTCTGTTTTCCACTGCTGGTATTTTTACCCCTCTTTATTTTGATGGCTCCTTCAAGGACACTGTGGAAGTGGTTCATGTTCCTCCCCAAATATGGTCCCATACATTCCCAATATCCTGTGCTTGAAGCTAAAAACAATGGGCGTTTGCAATACCGAGCTTTTGTGACTCACCTTTTTTCCCAGCAGTCCCATCACCCCATCTGTTTACATGAGCCACTTTTAAGCAAGAGCACCCTGGCTGGGCGTGTATGCAATTGGTTTTTGGAATCTTAATAGAAAACTCCTGGATTAAAAAAAAAAAAAAACCCTCATGGATTCTTACAATAGCTTATTCATTTTCACTCCACATTCTAGATGGTTAGAAAAAAATACCTATCATATTTGCAATCCCTCTGACTTTTCTGTCACTTACAATTTGGTTAATGTGTCTTCTCTGTAATTCAGTCATCACACTGACCAAAAGTTGAACAGGACAGAGGCAAAGAGGAACAGAAATCCTCCAGCTTTGGGGCGCCTGGGTGGCTCAGTGGGTTAAAGCCTCTGCCTTTGGCTCAGGTCATGATCTCAGGGTCCTGGGGTTGAGCCCTGCATCAGGCTCTCTGCTCAGTAGGGAGCCTGCTTCTCTGCCTGCCTCTCTGCCTACTTGTGATCTCTGTCTTTAAATAAATAAATAAAATCTTTAAATAAAAAAGAAGAAGAAGAGGAGGAAGAAGAAGAAGTAGTCCTTTAGCTTCAGGAAGTCATCAACAACACTTTCTTGATATGGTTTTTGGACTTTTTTTAATATGATTAAGCAGTCCACATTTCACCCGTGTGTGTGCATGGGTAGAATGGGAAACTTTGGCAATCGTGCCCTTTTGGTTACTGTAGTACAGGGGGTTTTGGAGAGGGTGAGGGAGGAGGGAGAGAAGGCTTGAAGAGGGTAGGGGTGGGAGTAGGGAAACCAGTGGAGATCACAAGAAATAACTCAAACGTGAGGTCATCAGGTTTTAAACGAGGATAGGTTGAGTTTGGAAACGGAGAGCGAGGTGTTGTTGCTAGAAATACTGTGAAAGGAAAATTCAACAGGTCCCTATGAACAAATGAATGCAGGTAGAAATGGAAGAGAGAGGAGTTTGGAGCCTAAGTGATTTGCATAGTATTTTCACTGCTGGAAATATAAAGGCCTTGGGGAGAGGCTGTTTGAGGCAGCAGTTGGACGGTGGAAGAAATTCTTGATGTGGTGTGATGGGCAAAAATAGTGACAAGGCTTGTGTGCCTTCTAATGTTCTGGGCATTTTTTTTTTTTTAATTTGTTTGTTTGCTTGTTAATTTGTTTTATAAAGTGTTTTTCATTTAATCCTCATAAGAGCCATGTAAAGTGCATAGTATTGACTCCTTTCTGCAAAAGGAAACTTGAGGTTCAGAGGGGCTAAATTGTATACCTTGTAGGAAGTGCTCAGCCCTAGGGCCTTTGAAGTAACCAGACATGGGCCTCTCCTATGAGAAAATCAACCCTTGCAGATTAACAAAAGCAATTGCTAATCAGTTTAAGCTTGGAGAAGACAGCGCTGAATTTAATTCAGTCTGGTGGCAGCGGGGGTGGGGCAGGGAGGGTGGGGAGGCTTCTAACAGGACGAGGTGGGTGAGAACAGAAGGTCAGGTCAGAGGGAGAAGAACAGCATACAACTATGGTAGGATTTGAAGACAGCAAAGGATTTTACTTCTGTGGGAGAGAAGGTGATGTGAGGACCCGCAGGAAAGACGGGTGGAGGGGTAGGCAGGGCCTGGCTGATGGAAATCCTTTTGTGCCAGACTGAAGTTTCGACTTGACACTGTGTGGAATGGAGAACTAGTAAAGATTTTACACTGGAGGACAGCAGGATTGGCTTTGCGTGGTGGAAAGATAATTCTGGGCATGAAGACTTGATGGTGGTGTGACGGGGGAGGGGGAATGGGAAACCATTCAGAAACTCAGCAATGATAGTTCTCTAAACCAGGATGAGGCAAGGGTCACAGAGCTAGGAAGACTGACTCAAGATGTGGAAGGGGAAATGCAGAAAACTCGGGAGCACTTAGATGTGGGGATCTGGGAGAGGGGACAGTTGAGGACTATAGGATGGTGGCTTAAATCCCTGGTTAGATAGATCAATAGGAGAATTAAGGAAACCAGGCAGGTAACCAGGTTAAGTACAAAGAGGGATAAAGATGTGAAGTCCAACTTTAGACATGCTAATTATCAAGTGTTTTTGTGGCAATTGAGAATTGCCCAGTACACAACTGAATCTTTGTGCTACTTAAAATATCTGTCAACCCTCATCTGGTAATGGTCTGCTCATCTGTTTTTTTGTTTTGCTCTTGTTCCTATCTCCTCACTTGACTGTGAGCCCCATAAGAGTTGGGACTTCAGTGCCTTTTGTTCTGGGATGTACTTGCGGTGCCTGGTGTACCTTTGTTGAACAAGTGAACAGCAAAGAGGATGGAGGGAATTTACTTGGTGGGAGGGAGGGGCCACGTCTTATTCCTCTTTGTGCTCCTGTGCCTGCTAGAGACTAGGTGTTCAGTGCAAAAATGAGCCAGCATTCCACTCTAGTATAGAGCCGAGAGAACTGAAAATAGATGTCCAAACAAAGCCTTGTACAAAAATGCCTGTAGCAGCCTTATTCATAATAGTTAAGAGGTGGAAACAACCCACATGCCCACCCACTGGTGAGTGATAAACAATGCATGGTATGTCCATACAGTGGACTATTATTCAACTATAAAAGGAACAAAATACACCTGCCACATCCTGGCGGAACCTTAAACTATGCTAAGTAAAAGACGCTGGCCACAAGAAGCCATGCACCGTATGATGCCAATTCTATAAAATGCCCAGATAGATAAATTCATAAAGACAGAAAGCAGATGAATGACGGCCAGGGCCCAAAGGAGGGCATGATGGCTTAATGGGTACAGCTTCTTTCTGGGATGAGGAAAATGTTCTGGAACTAGTGGTGGTGGTTCTGCAACATCATGAATGTCCTGGTGCGTTGGTTAAAATGGTGAATTTTAGGTCATGTAAGTTTTACCTCCGTTCAAAAACAGAGCAGGTCTGCACGAAAAGTGGAACTAGCCTCTCACACACACAAGGCCGATACTTCTAATTCACCTACGGACGAACCTGAGAGCCACGTAAAGCAGTCCTGAGGCGTTCATCTACCAAACAGATCATTCAGAATCACCCTCTCACCACTCAGGAGTCGGGCAGGACTCCTTCAGGTTGTAAGCACTCATTTCTTTTGCATCTCTATTCCTAGGTAGATCTTTCGGGAACTATTTCTTGCGCAACGTGAGAAGCAGCCCTGCCCTGGGTAACTGCGTGGCTCCGACCGAATGGAGCAGCGTTCTCTTCACAGGAGCCACCTCCTCATTTGCCCACCCGCTCACCAGGGACTCCCCACAGCCAGCACTTCTAAGTGTTTTCCTCCCATGGTTTTGGGGGCAATGGGGCCCAACACGAGCTGATAAAAAGGCCACAGTGGAGGGACTAGAAGCTGGGAGGTGAGATCAGCAGACTCGGGGGGTCGACCCTAGGGCAGGAGACTCCCTAGGAGTCCAGAACCGGCTGCAGGAATGAAGGCTCTTCTGATTTCTGGCTGCGAATAGACCTCTAGTGGCAGCGGCTGAAATTAACCTGCTGTCTCTCAGAGCCCCGGCAGTGCCCCCTCTGCATCCTGGCCGGACTCCTTTCTCTCAAAGTGCTACCCTGCCTCCGTTCCAGTGGAGGAACAAAACAGTCCCAGTAATGTTAAGCCTCCTGCAAGTTGGGTTTGGCCCAGTGTGTCCTTTAAACATGTGAGGAAATGTTCTTTCTTGCTCATCTTCTAATGTGGGCTGGACCAGGGACAGGAAAGTTGCCCTGCCCTGACAGCCGTCGGCCTTCATTTCTGCTGGGTGCCGGAAAGAAGCCCCAAAGTCAGGATCTCTCTTACGTGAAAGAAGTTTGGATGGGAGTAACATGTGACTCTTTTACCAATGAGATAATGCCTGTGGGTGGTGATATTTGAACTGGAGTCAAGTTCAAGCTTCAGTGGGCATGGTGCTTCCTTCGTTAGCAGATGGTAGTTCTCAAACTTGTCCTAGAAAGCTCATCGTGCCACGTTGTCTGACAAGGCTACTCGGGCTCGTTCTTACTCTACGGAGGATCTCACCCCGCTCTGCGTTCACGCATCTATTTTCCTTCTTGTAACTGAGCTCCTTCGTTTGTTCTCCAAGAATATATTGGCCTGTTTTGAGTCAGGCACTATTCTAGGTGCTAGGGATAAGGTAGCGAGTGGAAAAGGCAAAGCATTAGGACTGGGAGACAACAAATAGGTAACAACAGAGACATAAAACAGGCGCAGGTATCCCCCACTTTTGGAGAGTTCATGCTACGCCATTCCCCTTTTACAGAAGACCTACATCAGCACCCGTTTCCACTAACTGAAGGAAATCTGAAGATTTTTACTTTTATGGAAAACGGAAAGCAAGCACGGTGTTCGGGGCTGGCGTTGCAGAGAGCTGATTTCGAGGCAGCCCGCTGTGAGCAGCCGCGGCAGCCCCGCCAGGCTCTGTCCCGTGGAAGACACGCAGCATCGCAGCATCCAATCCCCAAAGCTTGGAAGGGTCAGCTGTGTTTGTGAACATTGGTGCCTTATCTTGATTTAGTTCTCACACCCATGAGCAAGATTTGTTCTAAAATATCAGAAAAGCCTCAGAGAGGTTATTTTGGGGGGTCTGAGAACAGTAAACATTTTTTTTTTTTTCCAATAGAGGGGCACCTGGCTGGCTTCGTTGGAAGAACACAGGACTCTTGACCTCTGGGTTGTGAGTCGGAGCCTCACGTTGAGTGTAGAGATCACTTAAAATCTTAAAAAAAAAAAAAAAAAAGTTTTTTCTGTATAGATGAATGGTCATTGCTTCTTTGCTTTATGCCATTTTGGCTTACAGACGTTTTTGTTAGAATGCTTTACCTTCAGATAGATGGCATTTAAGACAGAGTAGGGTGAGAATATCATCCAGGGAGTGAAGTAGATACAAAAGAGAATGACCCGGGGCACCTGGGTGGCTCAGTGGGTTAAAGCCTCTGCCTTCGGCTCAGGTCATGATTGGGATCGAGCCCCACGTCGGGCTCTCTGCTCTTCGGGGAGCCTGCTTCCTCCTCTCTATCTCTCTCTCTGCCTGCCTCTCTGCCTACTTGTGATTTCTCTGTCAAATAAATAAAATCTTAAAAAAAAAAAAAAAAAAGAGAATGACCCCAAGAACCAAGCTCTGGGGCACAAGGGTCAGCAAGGGAAGGACACTGAAGATGAGTAATAGTGAGGCAGAGAGAGAACCACAGAGAATGATGTCCTAGAAACCCGGTGAAGAAAATATTTTGGGAGAGAGGGAGTAAAATAAGCTGAGAATTTAAGAAAGAAAACTAAGAATGGATTGGGATTTTGCAACGTGGAGATCATTGGTGACCTTGCAAGAGGTCTTCCAGCAGAATGATGGGATCTAAAACCTGATTAGAGTGACTTTAAGAGAACGGGAGGAGATGAAGAGGTGACAACAAGCCTGGATGGCAACTTTGAAGAGATTTTCTGAAAAGAGTACCTGAAAAACAGGCATTGGTTGGAAATGAGTGAGGTCCTTGAGCATGTAGGATTGGATAGGACCCATTGTGGAAGAGCTGGGCATAGAAATGTGGACATAACAATTTTTTTTCCTCCTTTAAAGAAAGAAAAGTATGAGTCAGTGTCTTCATTTCACAACTACTATGTATCCTGAGCTGTGGGCAGGCATAGACGGACAGGAGAGGCAGTGGGGCTGACAATATCTATGTCTTGAATTGGGCTACTTGGTGGAACACCATGAAAAGATTGATACATGAAATTTAAAATAGCTAAGTATGTAAGACATCATTCAATACCAGATGCTAGCACGGACGAGCATCTTGAAAAATTTCCAAACATTGGCTTAACATGTTCCCATGAATGGGGAAATGCCCACTGTATTGCTTTTTTGGCAGCTGACACCTCATCCACCCTGCGGAACACCAGAGTTCCGTGGGTTCAGAGATGGTCCTCACTGCCCAGAACTGCATAACATTCAGAAGAAACATCTTAAATGGTGAGGTGATCCTTCCACTGATGTGCAGAGACTGTGAATCACGGGCGAGAAGAGATCCCCAAATATTGGCCTTCCCAAGCCCGTATCACCAGCATTGAGATCTCCCAGCCTTGGTTTGGCAAGGTTGGCCTGACTTGCCACCAGGATATGCAGGAGGCCAGCTGCCTTGAAAAACATGGTCATCAGACAGATCTGGGCTCAAATTTTGCTTCTGCAACTAATAGGATCTTAGAAAAATCTCATTCATTTCTTTGACCCGCAATTTCTTCATGAGAAATAAATAACACTTGCTTAGAGTGATCATTGTAAAGTTTCAATTAGATAGCAAGTGCAAAGTTCTTTGCACGTTAAAAAAAAAAAAAAAAAGCTTAATAAATATTAACTCAATTTTTTTTCCTATTTGCCCTCTATTGCATTTTTACAACTAGAAGAAAGGAGCTATATTGGTGTGGCAGTTTCCCAAAAATGAGGGTAATTTTTTATTAAGAGCTAGGATTTCATATATCAATGGCATTGTTGTAGCAATGTATGGTGACAGATGGTAGCTGCATTGGTAGTGAACCCAACTTAACACATAGCTATGTAATATACCTGAAATTACTGTAGCATTGTTTGTCAACTGTACTCCAATTAAAAATGCAAACAAAGAAGAAAAAAAAAGCTAGGATTTCAGATGAGCTTAATGTGTTTCCTTTAGAGTTTCTGAACTTTGAGGCTTTAGTTTCTTCCTCTGTTGAATGAAATTAACAATGCCTACCCCGCCCTGGATGTGTGTCAAGACTAAATGTGTTTGTATACGGAGACAGCATCTGTATTATATGCTCACCCATCTCATACATTAGAACAATACCCAGCGGGGATAAATGCTCAAGAACTCTCTGCTCTTTAGGAAGCACGTGCAGGGGGTCCCTGTCAGATGCAGGGGATTCAGAGCTGATTGAGTGTGGGTCTTGCTGGCTAGGATCTTACAGATGGAGGAGGAGGCAGATAAACGACCAGTTGCGAGGGGGAAACTGGGAAACCCTGGAGTGGACTGGAGGTCTCATAGACAGCCCTGTCCTTGTCCCTGCCTGCTGCCTCTTGGGTCTCTTTTCTTGGTCTCTCCTCTCTCCTCAACCTCTCTCTCTTGGATTTCTCCTAGGCTCCTAATTCCTCTCCCCCTGGTATGAGTTGTAGCTTACCCTTTCCTCCACAGCCTGAGTGGCAGCCGATGCTGGAATTCCGGAGGTTCCGCTTTCTGCCCCAGGTGGGCTGATCAGAGAATGTTCCAACAGAGGTGCTAAGAAAATATATATAAGCCTTTGGAACATGCCTTAACCATATGTTGGGGATTGCTGGTGTGTTTCCACAGACCTGCACACTTAGCCTACCGAAACCTTTTCACAGCTTCACTAATTACAGACATTATAACCTTAAGAATAAATGCATAGCATCTTGTATGTTCTTCCAAGGTAGGCTTCATAATAATTACATAGCCTATATTGTAATAACTTAAAAATTAAATATTATGTCAAAGGATAATGCACATACCTAGATCAAAAAAATCTCTCTCTCTCTCCTAGGCTTATTACCAAAAACCAGCTGACCTCTGCCCTATCACCCTGTTCCCCAGAGACAACCAATCCAGTTCTCCATGTTGTCTTTTGAAATTTATTTCCATATTTCTAAATAATGTGCTTATACAGCCATGCTACAATTTATTAGAATTATCTATTGACCTCCTTTTATAGTGGGTGAGGATTTGATTTTCTTATACAAACACCACCCCGCTTCTTATTTTCTTTATCCTCCCCAAATAATTGCATCTTCATTTCTTGTTAAATTGAGAGAGTTTATGTGATTCTGATTACGTATCTCTCCCTGCTGAATCAAATAGTATACCATGATTATATTTCCTTTCTTAGGGAGTGTTTTGTATTTTTTTTTTTTTAAATCTAAAATTTGTGTTTTTCCTAATTTTTCCATTTGGTATTATTATCATTTTTTAAAGATTTTACTCATTTTATTTGACAAGCAGAGATCATAAGCAGGCAGAGAGGCAGGCAGAGAGAGAGGGAGAAGCAGGCTCCCTGCTGAGCAGAGAGCCCGATGTGGGGCTTGATCCCAGGACCCTGGGATCATGACTTGAGCCAAAGGCAGAGGCCTTAACCCACTGAGCCACCCAGGTGTTCTGGTTTTATTTTTATAGGACTCTCTTCCCCTTCGGGCCTTGAGAACCTCCAGAACAAGGATTATGTTTAACATATATATTTATCATATATAAATAAATATACCTGTCCTTTATTTATCTTTGCATTCTCAGAGAAGCCTGGCAGTAACGATGTTGAACATCCCCGTGGATGATTACATGGATTTGTCCGTTTACTTGGGTTTCTCCATAGAGGCATTGCTGGCGCTTTGGACAGGACGTCTTTGTTGAGAGGGACTGCCCTGCATGCTCAAGGAAGTTCAGGACCCCTGGCCTCTGCCCACCAAAGGGCGGCAGTTATCCGCATCAACCCAAAAGCTCCGTTCGTTTGTGGTGGTGGTGCCTCCCATGGTTGAGACCAGCTGCCCCAGTGCAGGGAACGTCAGCACCGGGATGTGACAGCGCTTTGGCTGACACTATGCAGCTTCAGAGCAGCATAAGGGCTGAACAAAGAACTACGGCAGAGATGGGGTCCTCTTCCTCATTGGGGAAAGAGGTTCAGGTCTAGGATGGTGTGAAGGTTTGAACTGGGTTCCAACCCAGAGAGACAAAGCAGGGCTGAGTAAGAAACAGTCCCTTTAACAAGGATGTGAGGATGTTTTGGGGATCTCTCCCTTGCCTCTACCCACCCCTCCCCTTAGGAAACCCCACGTACCACCCTCGTGAGAAGCGCCCCTGTGAACCAGGTGATGGCCTCTCAACCCAGACCCGTTTGAATCAAAGATAAAAAGATAAACCCCTGAAATAAAAAGATAATTCATTGGCTGTCTAGTGACCTTTAAGATGTTTTTCTGTTGAGTAATTGAATCAAAAGGCTAGACACAGGCTAGTCAATCAGCAGTGTGCGTTTGAGCTGGAGGGTCATACGGGACTTGAGATGAAGTTTGCAAAGTGACAGAGCAAACCCACGGCACACGTGGATCAGAGTTTAGGGAGAAGGCGGAAACCGTAATCAAGGAGAGGAAGCCAGTCTGTAAGCAAAGGGAGCACGAGTTAGCCCTGTAGAAGGAAGGAGAGACGCAAGAGCATGTGACCCCAGAGACAGGGGAGAGGCAGAGACAGGGACAACAGTGCCCCGAGACTCTCTGTTCATCTTCAGTCACTCCACTTCTGGAGGGGTTTGAGTGGTTTCTGACCCACACCACCATGACATAATGACATTGACTGCAACTTCGCCGTCAGAGCTGCTGTCAGAGTTTGGTCTAACGTCCATCAGTAAAGCCAAGAAGCACAAGCCAGAGTCGGGAAGAGAAGGCAGTCAGCCAGTCAGGGTGATGCTGCTGTGACAGAGCAGACCCACCCTCTTCTTGAAGTTGGGGGTGTGTACAATAACAGGAGACGTTGGGGGGTGAGCGCTCCCCACTTGAGGAGCAGTGTGCAGGCAGGGGCTGCCGGGAGCTTCCTTTGGCCTCACGCAGGGCATCTGATCCATTTTGCCTTGCTTGACTTGGCCGCTAATTTCATTTTTCAGCCAGAAGCGGAAGAGATTTGGGGAACTTCTGTTCTGGACCTAATTCTGACCAACTAGGAAAAATTGCTTGGGAAAGTGGATGTGACAGGGACCTTGGGAGAAAGCAACAATGTGATCCTGGGGATTGTGAAAGCTGGAGCCTGGACAGTTAGAATTCAAAGGCAGTGACTGGCCATTCACACACATGTTCCGCTTATAGAGCACAGGCTCCGTGCTAGGCAGCATGATTCTTGGTTCTAGGATTACCCTACGTCACAAGGCAACATCCCTATCCTCAGGAGGCAACCAAACCAATGAACAAAGTCATTGCAAATGGTTTTTAAATGCTACACAAACAAGAAGATAGGGGAATCGGAAAGTGTCGGGTAATGAGGAACGTAGATAGGGAAGGGATATTTAAACCGAAATCTGAGTGATGGGAAACAACCAGAATGTGTCCTGAGAAGGACCAGCAAACCCAAATGTCTGCTGGGTAAATCTGGTTTGGTATGCTCAAGATCACAAAAGTAGCATCAGCTTTTCCTTCAAGTGACGGGGACACTGGGAGATTCCAGAGGAGTTTTTTCATTACAGTTGAACTTGGGTGGTCAACTTGGTGACCTGGAGGAAAATTCTAGGATACATTATTAAATATATAATTGTTGGGCACCTATACAAAAATTGATGGTCATTAGTGTCTAGTTTGTAAGCACTAGCATAACGAGACCCTCTCCGCATCTTGTGACGGGTTTAGTAGAATAGTAGAGGGAGGCAAGCAGCGTATTTTGATTTTTGCGAAGTATTTGATGAAATGCCTCCTGCTGTTTCAGTGGACAAATTAGAACAATGAACATGGAATTCTGATTTGGCCAGTTGAATCTAAAGGAGGGTCTAAGAGAAGAAGGTCCAAATCTGATCT
Source organism: Mustela erminea (assembly GCF_009829155.1). Lineage (NCBI taxonomy): Eukaryota > Metazoa > Chordata > Mammalia > Carnivora > Mustelidae > Mustela > Mustela erminea. The sequence goes on from NC_045625.1 coordinate 25,032,380, forward strand.
GTATTTCCAGAAGCCAAACTGAAACCAAAGATTGTGGGAAAGCAGGTTTTAATTCAGTATGAGTCCAGCCTTTCTAAGAGTAAGAGATGTCCTGAAGCTGCTTTGGAATTAGGACACAGATGAGTGAAATTGATGCAGCAGATGGTGAATGTTTGGGGGGCTGGTCTCCTCCACCATGATAATCTAGGATTATATGATTCAGAAGAAATAACTGACCGTTAGGCACCATTTTCTCTCTGTGGCTTAATAATAATCTCTCTGGATAACAATGGCTATGTTAATCAGCCAGGTGAGACACCTTAAAATCTTCATTTGCTGGCTCCCTCCCCTTTACCCCTCACATCCCATGCATTCCCGTAAGCCTTCTCTGCCTCATCCCTGTTCCCCCTGCCATTGCCCTGGGTCAGACTCCCATGTCTGTTGCCTGAGCTCTTGTGTTGGCTTCTACTCTCTTCTCCCGTGACGTCATTCTTTGTTTATGGCCAGAATGGCACTTTAAAAAAGCAGGTATTCTAGGAACCCCCTCTACTAAATTCTCCACTGCCCCTTCTTTCCCCAGAAAGAAGCTCCGCTATAGGTAGATTGTTTCCAAGATTCCAACCTCATTCCATGCGTATCTACCCTGTTCTACAGACACCATGTAGGCTTGGGCTCCTTATTAGTCCATATTTTAGGGCTCTCTCAAATGCTGTATTATCTAAGAAACTTCCTTATTTCCCTGAGTGAGAAGAATTACTTTTCTACCTTTATTCCCACACAATAATTTATCTCATTAATTGAATAATTTATTTACTCTTTATTTATGGTGTTCTTAGATTTTCCATTCTGCCAACATTTCCTGGGGGTTTCTGCTATGAATTAGCTCTATGCTAGGGGCTGGGGAAGTGAGCAGAATAATTTTAATACCAATGTATTATGTGGCAGGTGTTGTGATGCGCGTTTCATGCCCATGATCTCAACCTTCGTCTAATGAGTTAGTTACTATGAGATAAGAGTTATTAACCTAATGAGATATCCCTGTGAGATAGTTATTATAATTATCATTATTTTAAAAAGATGAGGAAACTGAGGTTTAGAGAAGTTACCCAGCTCCTGAAACCGGGTTCATACAATTGGCCAGAGCCTGTGCTGAGATTTACACCTGGCTGAGCTGACTTCAGAGTTGAGAGCTCCAGTAATTGTGCTAAGTCCTCTTTTCTCTGCAGATGAAGGGGTACAGACAAAACCTTGCCTTCGAAGAGTTCAGAGATTGGTGCTTCCAGCTGCTGAATGTTGACCTAGTGTTCATTTATTTCTGCCCAAGATCCCATTTAGCCATTCCCATGTCTAGCCCATCCCTTGGATTATAAGCCCTTTAAGGGCAGACGTGGCGCTCTACCATCACATTCATCCCTCTTCTCCCAGGCACGGAGTTATTCCAATTATGTTTGCAGATTGAGTTAACAGATCATTAAATGTGTCAGACCAACTATGCTGCAAGTTTCCTGGGTAATAGGATTTAATTATATCCAGCTCTGGGCCCTGCACAATGGGGACATTGACAAGCTGGTGCACATTCACCAAGAAAGTGGAGGGGGCTGTTTTGAATGCTATTTATAAACACTGCCTTCCTTGACATTTATTTGGAAAGTATTAAAATAACCTGTGAATGTGTTAGAAGATCTTTCTGTTCCCTACTTTATAAATTATTATTTCAGTCTTGAACAAAGCTGTTTTTTTTTTTTTCTCTTTTGCATGTACCATAGTGTTTATATCCTGGTAATCATATAATATTAATAATGAGAAAGGACAGTACAGCTGTAAAATTGGCATGAGAGAATAAAAATTTCCAAAGTCAAGAGGCTGTACAGTAGGTCCAGCGGAGTGGAGACCCATGCCACTGTACCCAGTCATTGCTCATGGCTAACATTTATTGGGAGCTTGTTACGTTCCTGGCACTGTTTTGAGTGCTTCTCATATATCAACTCATTTATGCCATTATCCCATTTTAGGGTCGAGGATCGCAGAGGCACAGCATCCTTTATCTCCAGGTCTCTATTGGCCTTTTCCACATTCTATTTTTGGTATGCCTGGCTTCTCCATCAGCTTGTTCTTCAAAGGCAAGGACCATGACTGGTACAGCTCTGTACCTTCGGAGCCCGGCAGGTTCCTGGCAGAACAGAACCTCACTGCTGTGTGGGAGAGCACTGGTCAGGCAGCAGGGTTCCTCCTCCATCTGCTCACGTGGGGGAACGCTCAGTGAACACAGTGGTCTTGCTTTCCAAGTAAAGCCAACACATTCTTCTAGGCCTGACCCAGGAGAAACTAAATTAGTGGAGTGAGGGCATCTGGGTGGCTCAGTCAGTTAAACATCTGCCTTCAGCTCAGGTCATGATCCCAGGGTCTTGGGATCCTCCTGAGCAAGAAGCCTGCTTCTCCCTCTGCCTCTGGCCCTGGTCGTGCCCTCAGTCTTTCTCTCTCAAATAAACACACACACACACCCCTACCTAAATTCATACATACATAAATATCTTTTAAATTAGCAGAGCGGTTCCCCAGCAGAATAAGCCAAGTTGAAGACGGACTCTTGAACTTGGAACCAAGACATAGAGCTGGGTAGTTGGGATATTTGAGAGCCTCATCTTAGTATGGCCACAGTAGGTGTGTTCTTGTCCCTGAGACCACAATTCTCTACGTCTGTGGTAAGATACCACAGGAAACGCCTGGAAGGGGCACGGCCCCCGCTGCTCCTTCTCGTCATGCTTCCGTTTTCCACCAAGCCCCCTTTGGTTGCAAAATCTTGCTCAGTGTGGGGACTTGTTCCATCACTTTCATGTAACCTTGCCTGTTAGTGTTTGGACCTGTAAATGCCGACTTTACTGTTTTCATCTTGAGACGGCTACCTCCTTCCCCTGATTTTAAGTTGCCTTCTTCCCTCACAATCTCTCCATTCCCAAGTCCGAACTATATTGTTATCCCCTTTTCCAGATGAGGAGGGACAGAGCCTGGTCTTTGGACCTCATGCCCATCATTTCCCCTCGTATCAGCACCTCTTCATCAGTGTGAAGTGTTCTGCTTGGGCCATTCAAGTGGAGGTTGCGCATGTGGTCAGTATCCTGAAGTGACGGCGTGGCCACCCCTGCAGTCAGGTGCCCAGCCAGGACAGTTCCCTGGCTGAGTGAGCTCTTTCCTAATGTGCTGGGACAGGTCATACTCTGAGCCTGCCCCCTTCTTTCCTTGCCAGTGGTTTACAAGCAGATGCTCAGCGAGTCCCCCATCTTACAACCTTCCTCTGCTTGGCTCTGGGGTCCTTCTTATTTGGCCACATTTTTCTCTCGATACACTGAAGGCTTCTTGTACACAGCCTGCAACAGTACTTATAATCACCTCTCCTGAGACCAACACCGTAATTTCACATCTGATTCACTGTCTTTTTCATTCCTTTGCCTCTTTCACTTTACTCTTGCCCTGAGCCTGTCTTCCTCTCTCAACACAGACCATTTCTCCAAATAGGTCAGGTTGGCCGGAATCTCCTTCCCACCTATCTCATCTGAGTCTCCTTTTTCTCTGTTATTTACCTCTTTACCTGGGAGCACATCCATTTATTATTAAATTTCATTTACACAGACCCCGGGCTCCTGTGTGTGATTTCCCAGCTCTTAGCTGGTTGGATACCTCTTCTCTGGCCCCAACTGCAAGCAGACGTTGGTCATCAATGCAGAGCTTCTCAGATAATCAAATTAGGCAAGTGGGACGCTGTCTTTTATTTTCTTCTTAACCACTGGGCATGATAGTAATAATGTCAGCTCGAATAATCTGGCAGCATAAACCTATCTCTCTCCATGGTATTTATTTTGTCCTGGACCTACTTCAATATCATCCCACGGCCAGCAAATGGAGACCACATCCTCATCCAGAATGGGTTTAAGCGAAATAAGTCAATCGGAGAAAGACAACTATCATATGATCTCCCTGATATGAGGAAGTGGAGATGCAATGTGGGGGGCTTGGGGGGTAGGAACAGAAAAAATGAAAGAAGTTGGAATCGGGAGGGAGACAAACCATAAAAGACTCAATCTCAGAAGGGGTTTAGAATCTTGATTGTGGACAATGACAACTGCTTCAAGCCTGGCTGGCGCTCGTAATGGGACAGTAGTATATCATACAGAGGATTTTCTCTTTTTTTACCCTTAACCCTAGGTGGTAATGAGTTTGTCCCCTGCAGCTAGAGTCTTGATAGCCCTTAACATTCTCTCTTCCTTCACGGGAGAGGCTGAAGCTGCTACAAGGCTCTTTGCTGGTGGGTGGAGCAGCCTAGGCAGGAGAGAAAGGACAGGTGGCTGCTACTGCCTCCTATTTCTCAGGCGACCTTGGACAAGTCACTTTTCTCCGTTGTGAAATAAGGGCTCTAGTTTCCAACCCTCTCCATTAGGAAGTAAAGGGACAATGAGATAATGTTTCTGGAGCCCCTGAAAACACTTAGCGTAAGGATGCTATAGAGACACTAAAGTGGCTGTCGAAATGTAGTGATAAATACACAGTAAAATGAACAAATGGGAAACCTTCTAGGCAAAGTGGGATCTATCTACAGTAGGCACAGAGCTTTGGCTTTCTGTTGTGAAGGTAAAACCAAGTTGTTTACAGGGAGGTCTGGCCCCTGACAGGTCGCATCCTCTGAAATGGCTGGAAAAAGGGTACCAGGAGCCAAGATAGACTCTGGGTGTCCTCAAAATGAGACTTAACACTGCTATGGCAGAACGAAGGTTAACCTAGATTTGTAGACCAAAAAAGTGGATATTTATGACCTGTTGACTTTGGACAGGTCATTTAGCCTAAATCTCATTTTCTTCTCTGTGAACTGGGGATAATGATACTACCTCACAGGGATTTTTCTAGGACATAAGGAAGAGAAAGGAAATAATAAAAACAACGGTGTGTTGGAAAACTAAGTCTCCCCCAAAATGAAAAAACCATGATAGGTGGCAATCCCCAATTTCTATGGTGTAAATACTAACATGGTGAATGATTTCAGGCTACTAATGGCTTAATCACTGGCTGGCCAGTTTTCAGAATCTGTAATCGTTGGCTGTGGTGTGCCTGCTGGTTCCAGCACACATGGGCACCATTTAGTAGGGGTCTGTTATGTCCTCTCTCAGTCTTCACAAGTGTTTTCATTTTGTCCTCACAGCTATGCCTTTGGGGAGTTATCATGAATCCCAGTTTATGGATGAAGAAAACGAGGTTCTAACGTATGGACTTGTTTATAAGGGTTCTCATGGTCAGTGACGGAGGTAGGATTTGAACCCATACTCTTAGAAGCTGTGTTCATTCCTCCATGCCAAGTTGGGTAACCATGATAATACACGGGCAATCCAGAACATATTACAAACCTGAAGTGAAGTACTCCTTATCTGAGAGGTGATAGCATAGATTCTTACCTCCTGAGTGACCTAGGGTTTGCTCTGGGGCCTTTCAGAAGGAATGTGGGTCCACCCAGTGTCTTTCTCCCAGCCAACACACCCTCAGTTAGAAGGAGGGCATCCACTTCTACTTCTTGTTGGGGAACTTCCGAATTCCTGTTAAAGAAGTGTGAAAATCTTTCGGGGAGGCCATTAAAATTAATTCTGGGAGATGAGGCAAGCCAGGATTTGGCCAAATTCTAGTATAATGTGCTAACCCCCAAAGAGGATAAAGGAATCTTCCTTCTGAGATGATGCTCATCTTTGAACATTTGGGCCTGGTCCAACTGGTGTAGAGCAGAACTTCATGGACAATTCAGTATTCATGCTCCCTTACAGCTTTTTCCTTTTGTTATATCACCCCTTCTCTCCATACTTTTGGATCCAGCCAGTTACCTGCATGCCTCAGTCCTACGGTACTCACTAGCTGGGTTATAACTGCATATTTGCCTGCTAGACTGAGCTGGTCTCCAGCTTGACAAACCAGCTATTATCACCTCTGGCACTACATTTCTCTCAGGTAGAGGCTGTCCTCCAACACAGGAGCCATGCTTTGTCACAAGGACTATGCCCAGAAGAAGGGCAGCAGCTCATGATGAGTGCCAAGGTCAGTCTTACTCCCAGGGACACCTAGATCCCGAGGCACCCATGTCTTCTCCTAGGGAGCCCAGCCTTCTTAACTTGGGTAGCTGACAAGAGGAAGAGTGACTCCCCAAGCCACCAACTCCTAGACTGAGATTCTACAGCTAAGTGCTCAGCAGTTTCCAACAACAGAGTTGCCAGTGTGTCAGGGCAACCGGCATAGATCTGGGGAGTGGCAAGGTGTGGCCACCAGCCAGGGAGGCAGGTGCTGGGAGCAGAGGGGGACACTGGGCACAGGGCGATGTGTAGCTTGGTTTCTGTAACTCACCATACTAGCCTATAAGCTCATGGTAGGCTGTACAAAATAAGCAGTGGGTTGGTTTTGGCTCCTGGACTGTACTTTGTTGACTTCTACTCTGGACTATCAACAGAACAGTAAGTCAAGCCCAGATTGGTAGTCTTTGCCCATTTATGTGGTACAAATACCCCCACTTGGTAGATTTCAAGCTACCAACTTGACATCACTGAATGCTGAGTTGGGAAGAGATGTGTGATAGCGCATTAGTTATATTTCCTCTGTAAGGATAACAATAGACATAAATAATTCAAGAGCATAGCTAATAGTAGAATGTGATAAAATAATTAGGAAGTAATGATTTTTTCAATACTATCTTTATTTTTAATATGATTTATTTGCAAACTTATATAATTTGATATTTACTAATGGCTGTTTGGCAACCAGCTTGCAGAATTCCTGAAAATTTAGCAGTTGGTTAGGCTTTAGTACACCATTACCCCTGGACCACCTGACTAGACCAGCCATGGAGAGAAGGAGAGAAACGCTACCAAGAACAAGAGATCCGAAAATCAACTCTTGACACAGGAGCATTAACTTCTTCCATTTGTCTCCTGCCTCGCGCCCGCTCCCCCTCCCCCCCCCCAAGACTTCATACCCTAGCATGATGTCCTTCTGAGTTCTTGGTCTAACAAAGATTAAGAGTCTCTACCTTGGGGATGAAATGAAGGGGGTTCTTGAGTGACCCCTAGTGGTTAGAGTATGTAGCCAACATGAAATTTATATGCTGTGTTCCTTTGTGCTCCACTCACACTAGATGCTGTTGTTTGTATGCTCCTGTATGCCAGGTACTGTATTGGGAACATTCTGTACGTGATCTTGTCTGGAAGTAAGCATTACCATCTACATTTTACAGATGAAGAAACCGGGGCTCAGAAAATTTAAGCAACTAGCCAAAAGTCACACAGCTAGGATATATCAGAGTTAGCATTCAAATCACAAACCCCTTGGGGCACCTGGGTGGCTCAGTGGGTTAAAGCCTCTGCCTTTGGCTCAGGTCATGATCCCAGGGTCCTGGAATCGAGCCCCACATCGGGCTCTCTGCTCAGTGGGGCTCTCTGTTCTGCTCAGAGCCTGCTTCCTTCTCTCTTTGCCTGCCTCTTTGCCTACTTGTAATCTCTGCCTGTCAAATAAATAAATAAAATCTAAAAGAAGAAAAAAAAATCTCAAACCCTGCTTTCTCCCAACGTTTGTGTTGGCTGTTGTTCCTCTTCCTTGGACACCTTTAATCCCAGTCCCCCAGCCATCTTGGAAACAGAGAGGGGACAGATGTGGCAGGCACCCTGGATGCTATGGCTTTGGCTTTCCTTTTTTATTTATTGGTTAAATGGACAGTGGCTCTGGAGAACTCAGTCAGAGTCATGAGATCATTTAGGAAAACAAGCAAAACCTTCATATTTTAGAAATTCAGGACTAAATCAGGGAAGCAGACAGATTTCGTATGACAAAAGCAGGCCATCCAGCCTCCACTATGCTGGAGCATATACTCCTTTGTTGGGTACTGACTGGTTCAGCTTTGTTTCAGAACCAGGGTAGTTCAGCCAATTCTTTTTTTTTTTTTTTTTTAAGATTTTATTTATTTATTTGATAGAGACACAGTGATAGAGGGAATGCAAACAGAGGGAGATGGAGAAGGAGAAGTAGGCCCCCCACTGAGCAGGGAGTCCAATGCGGGACCCAACCCCAGGACCCTGGGATCATGACTCGAGCTGAAGGCAAATGCCCAACTGACTGAGCCAGCCAGGCACCCTTTAATGTCCATTCTTATTCAAAATAACATACAAGTACAGTTTACAAAGTTCAGACAGACACCAAAAGCTTACATGAGAAACAGCAGCCTGGTATATGAGAGCCTTTCCTAAGCCTGAATGGAGTAAGCCTAAAGCCCTCTCTTCTCTGGGTCAGGACTCAGCCTCCCATCTTCCTGTCCTCCAGCCCCGTGCCTCAGTTCGGCCATTTTTAATCACACTTCCGTCAGGCTAGGGCATGCCACACTAACAAACAACCCCCAAATCTCAGAGGATACTCTACAGATACATCATGAATTGGCAAGGAATTTGGGAAGGTATTGGTGGTAGTGGTAACTGAGCTGGGTGTTAGAGGACAAGGACCTCCACAGCCTGGAGAGAATGTATTTGAAGGCAAAAGGTGAGGAGGAAGCTGGTGTGTTTGAGGGGTGGTGCTGAGGGCTGAACAAAGGGTTCAGTCAGTGGTCGAACAGAAGGAATGAGCATGAAGGATAAGAGAGGCCAGGTGGTGCCTGATTTCTGTGCTACCCTAAGGAATGTGGAGTTGACCCTGTGGACAATCAGAGGGAATGCTTAAGGTTTTAAGCATGGGGAAGACATGAGCAAATGTGTATTGTAGAAAGATAGCTCCGACTGACAGTTGGGCATAAGTTGGAGAGCTGGTCCTAAAAGCAGAGAAAGCAGTTAAAGAAGATGATGAGATCCTGATAGAGGATGTGACAGAGAATGAAGACAAGAGACCCTTTCTGGGAAGGGCTGTGTTGTGGCACAGAAGACTGCAAAAATGACAGGGGAAACGGGGCGCCTACTGGCTCCCAATCACCCTTTCTCTCTTCCTTTCATGTCATCCCATATCTCTTGATCCTATTTTTTCTAGACTCTTCTAATTTTTAATTTAATTTTATTTTTTAAGATTTTATTTGTTTGACAGATCACAAGTAGGCAGAGAGAGAGGGGAGGAAGCAGGCTCCTCGCTGAGCAGAGAGCCCGATGCGGGGATCAATCCCAGGACCCTGAGATCATGACCTGAGCCGAAGGCAGAGGCTTTAACCCACTGAGCCACCCAGGTGCCCCTATTTTATTTTTTTAAATAAGCTCCACACCCAGTATGGAGCCCAAAGCAGGGCTCAAACTCACAACTCTGAGATTAAGAGCTGAAATCAAGAGTTGGTTGCTTAACCGAAGGAGCCAGCCAGTCACCCCTGGACTCTTCTTATTTTGACTCCAACCCCAAAGACAAAATTGGACTTGGAAGTGTTCTTTTCACATAGGTTCACCTTCCCTGGCATCCACCCTGAACACTTCATTCCTGGCCTCTGCTGAGCTAGCTCTGTGTATCTGGCATTCCCTTCCACTCCCTGACACCGTCTAGCTGAGGTGGATCAGTACCTTCTGTGGGGCTTAAATGAACTCTCTGGCTGGGATCTAGTGACTGTATCCTGTCTGCTGGGCCCCTCTGCAGCTTCTCAAATATCTTTTGCTACTCATGTGGAATGACCTTTGAACACCTGTCCAAGCACTCTTCCTCTGTTTTTCCCCAGCAAAGGGATTGGCCTTCGTCTCGGTTTCAGCTTCCCAGTATTTCCTGCCTTCAGAGGGCTGGAGTTCTGCCACCCATACCTGAGTTTCTCAGTGGTCTTCACTGTTCCTTATGCCAGAGCAGTAGTTCTGCAAAGTGGTCTGTGAACCTCTGGGGGTCACTAAGACCCTTTCAGGGGATCTCCAAGGTCAAAACTATGTTCATAATAATGCTAAGATATTGTCTTTTTTCCATTTTCATTCTCTCCTGAGATACAGTGAGGTTTTCCAGAGGCTATTATAATGAAATGTGTCAACATCTGGGAAGATCTACATAACTCAGCAAACCATTATTTTCCAAATGACCAATGCATGATGTTACAAAACATGCATGTGTGAAAGAGCCATTCAAAACCCAAGATAGACCAATGGATTTTAATGTACCTGAATATGGAAAGTTCTCTGACTTGCTCTCAGATTCTACAATGCAATTCATCTTTAAAAGGCTACTCTGTATTGAGTTTTGGTGAGGTACCAATGAAGAATAACAACAATTACCTGAAAAAACTCTTAAAACATTTTTCGCTTTCCCAAATACATATCTGTGCCAGGCTGTATTTTTCTTCATATATTTCCACCAAAACAATGTATTACAACAGATTGACTGCAGAAGCAGAAACGGGAAACCAGCTTTTGTCTGTTAAGGCAGACATTAAAGTGATTTGCAAAAATGTAAAACAAGGCCATCCTTCTCACCAAATTCTTTGGATTCAGAAAATATTGTCATTTTTATAAACATATGCTATATGTTAATCAGTATGGGCTTATTATTGTTATTTTAATATAAACTGACAAACATTTAAAAACTTTTTAGTTTTAATTTCTACTGCAGTCAGTATTGATAAATATCATCTACATAAACAAAAATGCTTTGAGGACCTTAATAATTTTTTTAACTTTATGGAGGAATAATTGACAAACAGAATTGTATATACTTAGAGTGTACCATGTAATGATTTGATATACCACATGTATACATTGTGGAATCATTAGTACGAGCAAGATTAATTAACACATCTATCACCTTACCAAGTTAGCATGGTTAACCTTTGTGTGTGGATGTGTGTGTGTGTGTGTGTGTGTGTGTGTGTGTGTGGTGAGACTCAGTAAAATTTAAGAGTGTTAAAGGAGTCCTGAGAACCAAAAAAAAAATTGAGAGCCACACTCCAAAGGGTCAGCTGCTGACTGGATTCTAACAGAGTAGATCCCTTCAGTGGAGATTTCTCCATCCTGGGGTGGTTACTAGGTCCCCTGTGCCTCAGATACAGAAAATCCCTATCCCTATTGGCTTTTAAAGCTGGCCTGGCTATATAGACCTGACTTTGATTCCCAGCTCAAGGTGACTTTGGGAAAATGGATTTTTATTCTATAAGCCTCAGTTTACCTATTTAGAGAATGGGAGGTTAATACTTAGGAGGCCATTCTCCTGCCCCAGCTGGGAGGGCAGGCCTGCCTCCACATGCTAAACACTGAGCCTCTCTGCCCAAGGGATCGGTGGTGTCTTATAGTCCAATTGCTGTCTTACAATCACAAGACTGAAATACTACTTTGTGCCCTTCAGAGCAGCAGAGTAACTTTCTATCTCTGCGGGGACTGAGACCAGGAGTGGGAAAAATCCAGCACTTTCATTACTTGCTCCCAGGTTGGCCATTAGCAGAGAGGTACGGAGCACAGAGATACTAGGTGGGAGTCACATGAGCATTCAAATAACCTTTACAGCTTCTTTGTCCTGTGACTGTATTCTTTACACACTGTCTGGCACCCTGGGTGAGGGAGTGCTGATGCAGGAGACCCGTGCACCAGGCAGATGATGAGGGTCACTGAAACACCCAGGCAGATGCTCCCAGGGGTCCACACCTGGAAGACAGGGACCCTCTGGTCATGTTCACCCTTGGATCCCCAGTACTCAGAATGGTGCTTGGCATACAGGAGATGCTCAATAAATTCATCTTGAATGAGTACATGTAAAACACAAGTGCATAAAGCCAAGGTGTGAATATAGCACTTGTATTTGGATTTTTTTTCTACAGATGTTTCCAGTTTCCATAATAAACAGGTATTATAGTTCAAATGGGGACATGTGAAATAAACTTCTAAACCGCTTGAGTTGAGATTTCTACAAATACATTCTCACTTGCTGGCCATATGACCTTGGATCAGTTGCTTCCCCTCTCCAGGCCTCAGGTTCCCCACCAATAATAATACTAATAATAACTTGTTTGGCCGTTTGGTTGTTATGGGGATTAAATAAGGTAATGTCTGTAGGGAGGTGAAGTCCAGGGCTAGAGATACAGGAAACACTTGATTAATGTTAGACCGTTACTGTGTCATGTTTGCCTAAGCTCATGATGTGACCTTTAGCGGACCCCTTGAGACTTGATTTGAAGGCTTCCAGGGAAGTGTGGGTTGGGAGGTGGGAAGAGATCTGGGTTGGCCTGCCATCGACAGGCCAAGTGACCTCATGCCCGGGCACCAACTTCTCTGAGCCACCGTCCCTTCTGCCTCACAGAGCCTTTTGTGTGAATCAAGATGGTGTGGTGATGGAAGATACTATCCAGGTGTGAGTCATTATTTTATGACCTAGGAAGGTTTTTTTTTCTTTCTTTTTTTTTTTTTTTCGTTTTGTTTTTTAAAGGACTCTTCAGTACTCTTTTTCCTTAATAGGGTTACTGCTCTCCTTAGGCTTGAACAGAGAGTTCCTTGTCCCTGAAAGCCACCAGAGCCTGTCACGGGGCAGAGCCTGCAGCCAAGGGTGGCTTTTCTGCCAGGACCAGCGAGGCTCCTGCCTCCAGATAACCCTGGTCCTCCCCTTCTCCTGCCCCAGCGCTTCCCACACAGCTGCGGCCTCATTATCCAGGGTGACTGTGAGGAGCTGAAAGGAGCTTAACCAGGGGTAGGCTTTCAAGTGCTCATAATAAAGCTTCAAAGTTCACACCTTCATTAAGATGTGAAGAGTCAGGTCCTCCCCCCACTTCTCCCAGGGCTATTGTTCCCTTCCCATCCGGCTGCAGATTCAAAAGACAAGCAGGATTGGTTTTCTTTGTCCAGACAGCTCTCCTAACCAGAAAGGCTAGACCTGTTTGTTAGGAAGAGAAGGCTTCTGTCCTGCAGCCCCCTTCAGACCTGCTGTGAAGGTTTCACAGCCGCTGGGGAATTTGGGCATTTCTCAGGGCTGGAAGGGCCGACTCTGGGAAGCAGGACTGGGCTCTCTGGAGTCTTGGGGGAGTAGACCTAGGACCCGTGGGTGGAAGGAAACGGGAGGCAGGTTTCCAAATGCTGTTAGGAAGAGCTCTCTGACAGGCAGAGACGTGCGCAGATGGACCTTGATGTTTGGGGCAGTGATGTCCGTGGAAGTGAGCAGGGCAAGAGCTGGGGGGTCTGACTCTCCGGCGGGAGAGCTGCAGGAGATGCCCATGGCTTGGCTGGGCAGCTAGACCAGCAGACCTTCCAGACTCCTTCCAGCCCTGTTCTGCGGGGACCCTCTGACTCAGGGCCTCTGCTTCTGCATATCCGACCACTTCTCAGCTTTTCCCTTTACACCACTCTGGTCCCCAAACTCCCAACACTGGATGTCTTCATGGATGCGTGTTGCCCCCCACCCCCCCACCCCCACTGCCTTTTCTGGCTTTCTTTTGCCATTCGAGAGCAAAGCTATCAAGACATCTTGGAGCCTCCTTTGTTACCATGAAAGTGCTTCCTTTGGCTCCACACAAGGTTGTGGGATCCGTTTCCTCAGGGCTCCACCCTCTCCAGGACTGGGCGGAGCTACAAGAAGCCCCTGGCATGGACCCATCAAAGCTAGGAGAGTTGCTAATAGCTTCCCCTGGTCAAGAGAGCCTCACAGAAGCGCCTTTCTCCTCCCTCCCAGGGAAGGACCTGGAGAGGTTTTTTTCTGTGAAGGTACGGACTCTTCAGTTGGTGCTTTTTGTTCCTGTAATGAGCAAAAAATAAAGCAGGAGGCTGGTTTCTAGGTTCGAAGACCAGCAACTTGGAATGTGTGCTTGCAGATCAGCCAGTTTCATAAGCAAAATGTGTTCCTTTCTACTGAGTAGGGAAAGGAGGGTGAAGAGAAAACCACGGGACTGTGCGTGGGTCTCAGCGCTACACTCAGTCCTCGGGGGACTTTGGGCATGGCAGGTCTCCTCCCCGAGCCCCGGCTTCCTCACTTCCAACAGAGATACCCACCCTGTCAAGTGCTCAGGCATTCCACGAGCCTTGATGAAATGGTAATTCCTCCTCCCTGATCACATTTTATGTTCGGTCTTTGAGAAATGGTGTTATTGTTCTAATAAAAGATTATGGTATCATTATTTCCATTTTTAAATGTTCATGCATGTCATTGAGAATGGCCTTCTGTCTTTTAGGCATCTCTTCTACAGAAATACAGTTGTGTACTGTATGGTATGTATAGGGATGTTGGCTCTCATTGTGTTTGGAATAACCCAAACTGGGAGGTGACCTATATGTTTCACAGCACATTAAATGCAGTCCGGTTATATCCATACTAGGGAATACCATACAGCCACTAAAAAGGATGCAGACGACCCATGTGAACTGACATGGAAAGATCCAGAAGATGGATTGCAAAGTCAGAGGGCACACTGCAGCATAATGCACAACGTGCTACCATTTTTAGAAAGGGAGATTTATGTGTGTGTCAGTACATAGAAAAGTTCCCGAAGGAAACACATCAAAACATCGACAGTCGTTTCTGGTGGGGGATGAGAAGTCGGATGGGAAGAGCGCAGGTGAAGGGAAGGAACTTTCATCACTTACTGTCTGTAGGAATGTGCTGTTGGACTGTTTGTCGACGAGAATGTTTTCACTTCTTACTAGAGTGGAGAAGTCAAAACTATGAAGAAAAGAAAAAGACCAGGAGCTGCCAGGGGTTCAGCAGGATGGGATGAATAGTGGCTGGCCGGCTTTTTGGGACAACGGAAGTACTGGGTATGAGGCCTTCATGGTGGAGGTAGGTCGTTCTGCATCTGTCCAAACTCACAGAATGAACATCACCAAGAGTGAACCCTGATGTAAACAATGGACTTCGGGTGATTATAATGTGTCCGCATAAGTTCATCGACTGTGACAAATGACCACTCTGGCCGGGGCTGCTGATGATGGGGAGACTATGCATGTGGGGGGGCCAGGGAACTAGGGGGGAGTCTCCGCCCCTTACTCTTGGTTTTGCTGGGAACCTAGAACTACTCTAAAAAATAAAGTCCTTAAAAAGAAAAAAATAGTAGAAGATCGCACCTTTCCCTGACACTCAAAAGGTTAAACCAGTGCTGGTAAAAACTGTTCCATGGATCAAATTAAGCAACTTGCTCCTTCCCTTTCAAGGAGTCAAGGCGGCCAGCATCAGGGGTTTAGCAGAAGTCATCTGTGTGGATGTGGAGCTGGGCTGTGCGGAGGGGGCTGGACAGAACTGAGCATACGGCTGACCGAGACGGAGGCGGGAAGAACCTTTCTTCATTCATTCTTTATGCAACAGATAGGCATTAAGGGACTATCATCTGTTAGACATTGTTTCTGGGTGTTGAGGACCGCAAGACAGAGACAAGCCACGGTCCTAACAAAACTTGCAGCTAACTGGGGGATGGGGGTGAGTGGATTGTAAACAAACCAACAGGAACAGGGGTTCTGGCTTTTACAAAAGCAGATGCAGCAGGTAGGAGAATAAAGAATGAGCAGAAGCGAGGTTAGGACTGGGTGCTGAAAGGGGGCCCTTTGAAAGAGAATAGTCAGGAGACCTCCCCAGGGAGCTGCTGTTGCAGCAAAGACCTGAATTAAATACGGGAGTGAGTCATAGCTCAGAGCAGACACCCTGAAGTGGGAACAAGTGTGGCGTGCTCAGGGCGCAGCTAGAAGGCACTGGATGGCGGGAGGCAGGGCACAGTTGGGACTGTGGACTAGTTTTGTACATGCAGGGAGAAACCACCGTAGGGTTTTGACGGGGAGGCTGGCAAGATATAGCTGCATTTGGAAAAAGGCTGCTCCGGCTGCTCTGAGAGAAGAGGCAGTAGGAAGGAGAGGCAGGGGTGTAAGGTCTGGGACCAATGGCACAGCTCTTGCAATTTCCCGAGAGAGCCTTGATGCCAGCTTGGCTACAGAGAGAGCACTGAGGTGCTGAGATTCACGGTATGTTTTCGAGGTCGAGCCGGTGGGAGTTTTGATGCCTCGGATGTGTGTTGAGAGGGAAAGAGAGGAATGCAGGATGAAACACTTGAGGAGCTCCCGGTAAATGTGCATTTCCACCATCAGGACACTCTTAACAATGAATATTCGCGCAAAGCTTTACAATTTCCCTTGAGGCTGAATATCCGGTTTCTGATTTGATCCTCACATCTGCCTTCGGGAGTAAGAACTGTTGTCCTGTGACGCAGGAAGAAACTGAGGCTGGGACTGGCCTTGCTTACTTAGAGGAAGCGTGTTTTGATTCCCTTGGCTCTGTGCTCAGCGTGCGTCCTGTCCAGGGCCATCCCTAGGCGTGGCCTCTTTGTTAGCAGGTTGTGGGGCGTGGCCCCGGCAGCAGGGGGTGGGCGGTGTTTGTGAGCCAGGTGAGTGAAGGGCGGAGCTCAGAAGTCGATGGGTTTTCAGCCGGCTTTTCGGTTGCTTTCAAGCCAGGGTGGAAACCGACTCCTGCGCAAGCAGTCTGGCGGGGCCACCGGGGACAGGTGGTGGCCGCTCAAGTCTCTGTTGGTGGCGCAGAGAGCGGCTCCTCACCACCAGGGGCTGGGCGGAGTGGGCTACCTCTTAGGGAGCTGGCTCAGGTTACTTCCAGACTTTCTCCAAAAGCTTCGCCTCTAGTTCCTCCCCTCTTCCTCATCCCTGAACCCACTACAGATGGGTTCCCACCACAGCCGTTCCACTGAGAACACTCTGTGGCTCCCTCCTGCCTAAATCCAGTGACTTCCTCCTTCCTACTCCTGTCCCTCTGACCTCTCCTGGGGCACTTGATACTGGTGACCCTTCCCTCCCTCTTGTCACTTTCTCTTTCTCATTCCTTCTGCGTCTCTCTTCTGCTTCTCCTCGACACCAGCCTCTGCTGACTTTTCTTCTGCCTTGTGGTTTCCTCCTGTAGCTCATAGTCCTACCCCAAACACTGGTCTTCGCAGAACTTCCTTCCTCTCCCTCTTTCCTTGCACTCTACTCCCCATGCCCCTTCTCTTCTCTGCCTGCACTGCCTGCTTACCTCACAGCCTCAGCTTTCCAGCTCTTCCTTCTCTAGAGACTCTGCCCATCTAACTCTTCATCTGTGCCCTGCACCTCTGTACAGGCAGAGGCGAGTCTTGAAAATAGCAGGAACACCCAGGGAATGGAAAGAAGGTCTGAACTGGAGATAAGACTCCAAAGTATAGGTTGAGAGCTGATGGTGAGCCCCAGCAGAAGGGGCTTCATGCGTCTTGGGTTCAGGATAAACAACAGAGGTTTCTGGTCCCAGAGAAATGGCACAGTTACATTTTGGAAGGATCACGGAGCAGCCCTGAGGAAGGTGGACTGGTCTGGATTTTACTAGTCCAAGAGAGAGAAGAAGAGACCTGAGAACTGGTCAGCGTTGGAAAACAGAAACAAGCATTCGGCTGAGTAGTGGATTGGATTTGTGTGAATGGAGAGGAAGGAAAGACGGAAGGAGAGAAGCTTCAAGCTTGCCTTACAGCAGACCTGGCCACCCAGCAGCACTGGTCTCTGTCCTTGGACAGGATGTATATTGGACTCAAGGGTTTTTTTTTTTTCCTGGTGCTAATCTTTATGGTTCTGAATGGAAAAAAAAAAATTTTTTTTTTTTCTGTGAGGACCAGGGGATTCATTAAAGCTTTACTCTAACCAGTGGGATAAATGACCGTGATTTTCAGTTTGTATAAAGGCTAGCCCAGGACTTAATAACTTACACCCCACTTTAACTCACATAATTGTATCTGATTGCCGCAGCTGGGTGGTCCCTCAGATATCATGGTTGCCATTTTACAGATGAAGAAACTAAGGGTTCGAGAGAAGTGAGAGGTCGAGGGCCAGACAGCTATCACTAGTAGAGTCTGTCCTTGAACCCATGTCTTCTGACTCCTTGGCCATGGTTACTGACTGATTAGACCCATCAGGCTGTCTGAAATTTCCAGCACCGAGCACAAAGAAGCTTTGTAGCAGACATGAACTGTTTTTGCTGCTCAGTTTGTGCACCCCCCCCCACCCTGTTTTTATATTTGCACCTTTGTTAGTTAATATGAGCTCCTGTAACAAACAAATCCCTAATGTTTTAACCATGATGGAATATCTACAACGTGTTTTCCTATTTGGGGTACAGCTTTTTTCTAAGTGGTAGAGATTTAGGGACTGGGCTCCTTCCATTTTGTGCATCCATGGTCTTCTAGTCACAGCTTCCAAAGTTGGCTGTGTGGTTTCGATGGGCCTGGAAGGGATACCCATTACTTCTCATCTTCAATTAGCTGGAACTCAGTCACATGGACACACCCACTCTAAAGAATGCTGGAAACATTACTTAGAATGTGTGTATAGGAAGAAAACAGGTTAAGGAAAGAAAAAGACAGGCATTGTCTTAGTACTGGGGAACCACTGTTCCCTATCTCTCAGCCCACGAGGCCCAGATAGGGTTCCCTGCTTCTGATTCTCCATCCCCCTCATCTAAGATCCAGGATCATCAGACTGGATAATAACAATAAGTTACCTCACTTGGCTCACTTCACCTCTTGCCCATGATGATTGGGTCAGGTACTGACACATGACCCACGTCAGTTGAGTGAGAGTCAATACTAGATTTCCACTAGAACTTCAGTGGCAAAGAGAACCTCTCTTTCCACCAGGGTTGCTGAGCTGTAAAGTTATGAACCAGGGCAACTGTCTTGCAGTGAGCAACCATTTTGTATGCATGATGGGAGAGTATGCTTGAGAACGAAGATAGCAAATAAGAAAGCAAGGCTGAGGTAGGAAGAGGTACCTTTCAGTAATGGACTTCAGGTCTAATCAGTCCTACCCCAGACTTTTTAGACCAAGAAATCCAATAAATCCTTTAAAATTGCTTTTCTTGAGCCCAGTTTGAATTGAGTTTCTGTCACTTAGAAGCAAGTGTCTTAATGGAGACCCATTTGTAAGACTCTGGGACACCCTCTCACCCCTTCCGTCTACCCTCAAATCCAATGATCTGGACATACCTGCTCGACTCTCCACGAGAGCACTCCCTGGGTTGGTGAGTAATGGGCCCCTCTGAAAAGGGCTGCCTTCGAGCCATCCTACCTCCATATGGCTGGAGTGTGCCTTTTCTTCTCAATTGCTTTTTTTTTTTTTTTTTTTTTTAAAGCATAGGGATTGTTGTGAATCAAATGAAACATTTGTTGCCTCTAAAGAGGTCAGAATTATTTAGAATCACACTGATTTTTTTCCTACCTTACAGAAATGATAACAAAAAACCCACCTCAAAATGATGTAAGCTCAATATAGGGAGAGTCTCAGTCTCACATTGGTTCCTGATATGAATAGGCCAGTTTTGAATGCTGTGATTCTAAAAATCAATCGCTTACATAGGTGTCTTAAAAATCAGTGTGTGGAGTCTATTCACAAAATACAAAATGGTGGCAAAAATCTGGTAGCACTGGGGGACCTGGGTGGCTCAGTGGGTTAAAGCCTTTGCCTTCAGCTCAGGTCATGATCCCAGGGTCCTGGGATCAAGGCCCGCATCGGGTTCTCTGCTCAGCAGGGAGCCTGCTCCACATTTAAAAAAAAAAATCTGGTAACATTTAGTGGGCAGTTCTCAAAAATCTGGTAACATTCTCACACACACACACAAACACACACACGCTCGTGCGCACACACACACTTTAAGAAATTGAGAGACAGTAGCATCACTGTTAAATAAGTTCAAAGACAATGTGTTGGAGCTTTCTGAGAAGTTCTGGGGCCATTGGAAGTTTTGTTAGAGAGGCAACAGGAGCTGGAAGACTGCTTAGTTTAGATTTCCACAGCTGAAGAAGGTTGTAGAAACCCCAGAGAGAGGAGTTTGCAGGCCAAGCACTCTCCCTACTTCACAGCAGCCTCCAGCCACTCTGTCTTGAGCAGTTCCTCACACATTCCACACTCCGGCTTCCTTAAACTTGCACCTACACGTGACTCCCCACACTTCTTTACTTAGAAAATATTATTTAAGATGTCTCAGATGGTCCCATTTCTGTCTTGTAGAGGAGAATCAATCACCCTTTTCTCTATGTCCCATAGTGCTTTGCACACACCTCCATGTTGGAATTTTTCATGTGGTACATTTTTATGAATGACTTCTGTGTTAGTCTCCCTGTCTTAACTGTGGGTTTCTTGAAAGCAGAGACTATGGTTCAGCCATCTCCTTAGTTCCCTTAATTTTAAGCTGGGGCTTGGCATATTATAAATGTGGAAAAAAAATGTCAAATAAATGGAAAACTATACAAAAAATCATATAAAATTGCACAATAAGATTTATGGGTTCCCCATAATAAGTTTTCTTAGCTCTGAGAAGACTAATAACAGAACTGATAATTCAAATAGAAGGTTTCAAAAGGGTCATTCTGGACAGGACAAATAAACTTTGTGCATACTCAGTCTGTGAGTGGATTAATTTTTCTTGATCACATGGGGAACAACTGAGACAACTTCAAAATGAAATGACCTGATTTTCCTACTTGCTTCATGTAGACTGGTGATTATCTAGTTAATAGTAGGGTTGCCAGTCTGCCTGGGGGAGCTCAAGTTTGCACCTGCTGTCCTTGCTAACTATTTATAGTGCCCCAGTTAAGTCTCAAAAGTGTCCCAGTGTGGATGTAAATTCTTTGGCCACCCTATTAATGGAGAACTCCTTTGGCCTGAGTTATCAAATATAGAATTGGACCCAAAGACAGTTTCTTCTAAGTGGTAGAGAGACTTCACTCTAGCTATTTATTCTCTGTCTTAACAGTCCAGGAGGGGTAACATCTACAGTAGAAGTTAAGTATTTTATACATGAAGGAGCTCAGAGAAGTTAAGTAAATTGCTCAAGAGCACACAGTAAATAAAGATCAATGCCAATGTTAACCTCATTTTATTTGACCCCATCTCTTGGACTGTCCACTTTGCAACATCACTTATAATTTAGAAACTGCTCTCATAAGCAAATTCCCTTATTTTGGAATTCATTTCCCTGTCTGGATTATTAAGTAATAATGTAATTCCCACCTTGCCAAAAAAGGCCTTGCTTGACATCTGTTTGTTGTAAAAGATCATTATGGTCTATGAAATTCAGTCTGTAGATTAATGTGTTGTTGCTGATATGAAATAAGGACTGGGTTTTTTTGTGAACAAGTGTCTCTGTTGTAATTAATCTCAGCAATGATCTTTTGACTTAGGAACCATTAATATGTAACTAGGTAGGTTTAACTGGAAAACGTTTTAATTATTTATAATATGGACAAGGAAGGGAGTCAGGAGTGGGGTGCTTTGCCTTATGATTATTTCAGCATTGAGAATCACATTTTTGCTTGCAATAGCAAAATGTTGGAAACCACCTATAGTCCAAGCTACAACCATATAAGGGAATACTATACAGCTGTTGTAGTAAGCAGCAGTTGGTTATGGACACTTACCAATGTGTAAAGATAGATCCAAAACATAGTTAAGGGCAAAAAGTAGGTTATAAAGCAATATACATTATGATTACCCAGAAACGATAATGCGTGCCTAAAAAATGCTTGGAAGGTATCTAAGGATCTCTACTGTCAAAATTATGGGATGTCTTCCTTTCTCCCCCTTTGGGGTTTATTTGAATTTTCCTAAGTTTTCTAGTTAGCATAAATTATACAAACAATTTTAAGTTAAAATTATTAAATATTAAAATGCTAATTTCTCTGTCATCACTATCAAAAGACTGTATGTTATTCAGCATCACAAAGAAAAAAATCCTGCCAGATTCAAAACATTAATGACTCTTGACGTCACTATGCTAAGAGAAAGAAGCTACTCACAGGAAGATGAACATTGTATGGCATCACTTGTACAAGGCTTATAAAAACAGACACACAGAAGCAGAAAGTAGGATGGTAGCTGTTGGGGGCTGAAGAGGAGGGAGGGAGAGGAGGAAATGAGGAGTTGGTATTTGGTTATGCAACATGGTTGAGTTCTAGAATCTGTTGTACAACCTTGTGCCTGTAGCTTACGTTACTATAATTGTGCACCTAAAAATTTGTTGAGGGTGTATCTCATGTTCAGTGTTCTTTTTGTTTTTTTAATTTTATTTATGTATTTGACAGGCAGAGATCATAAGTGGGCAGAGAGGCAGGCAGAGAGAGGAAGGGAAGCAGGCTCCCTGCCAAGCAGAGAGCCTGATGCGGGGCTCGATCCCAGGACCCTGGGATCATGACCTGAGCCGAAGGCAGAGGCTTTAACCCACTGAGCCACACAGGCACCCCCATGTTCAGTGTTCTTACTACAGTTAAAAAATGCTAATCATAAAAAATAAAGGCATGTGTGTTCCTCAGGACACAGCTGAGCTTTCACCATTATCTCCAGGGTACTTCCCTTCTGAGGTGAGGAGACTCGTATTGCTCAGTTAACTAAATGTCTGTTACTAGGAACAGGGTGACAAGTTTTCCTTGATGGGATTTTCTTGAATCCTCCTATAAACTCTGTAAAGTGAATATTGGCATTCCCATTTTGTAGGCGAGGAACTGATTCTGAGGTTCCTGAGATTTGTGATGGAACTTCTATTCTAAAAGATGCTCTGAGAGAGAGAGAGAGAGAGAGAGCGAGCGAGCAGGGGGAGCAGCAGGCAGCGGGAGAAACAGGTTCCCTGCTGAGCAAGGAGCCCCAAGGGGGACTTGATTCTGGGACCCTGGGATCATGACCTGAACTGACAGCAGATGCTTAACCAACTGAGTGACCCAGATGTCCCTGGAACAGCCTGCTTGATTCCACGTCCAGAGCTCTTTAGGAGCAGAGAAACTAACAATGGGAATAAAATGTAGGCATGAATTTAAGCATGGGAGAGGAAAGCAAACTGAAAAGATGTCCCCTGCCTCTCAGGCTAGGACTAGGGTCCCATTATGTCTCAAGGCTATTTAAACAGTTAGCTCCTGGAGAAAGCATTTGTTGGAAAAATAATCCATTATACCTTAACATGAATGGCTGCTTTGGGCCATCACATTTATTAGCCACTGTTTACCAAGTATTTCCAATGTGTCAGACCCCACACCGAGTATTTTGCAGACAGACAGCATCTCACTTAATCCTTAAAAGCACCCTATAAGGTACATGCTTCTATCCTCATTTTTGCTAATGAGGAAATTGGAGCTGAATTGGAGGTACAGTATGTTGGTCAAGGTCACACAGCTTATGAGCAACAGAGCTCCAAAAAAATCTATGCTCTCAATGACAGGGCTACTTTGCCTCCAGAACTAAAAGGAAAAAGAAATTGAAGGAGAGGTCAGAGCAACAAATCTGAAGCCCTGGACCCCCAATGAAGACCTTGACCAGTTAGAATTCTGTATCCCTCCCAATGCTTCAAGAAGTCAATGCTTCTTATCCGCCCATGGCCAGATACTTTAGGTTTTGTGGTGGGAATAGGATGTGCTCCAGTATGGCAGGATAGAAAACACATGGGCTTTGGACCCATACCCATTGGCTCAAGTTACATCTATGTCACCTACAAACTATGTGCATGTCTGTAAGCTCCTTCCCAAGCCCTGTGTTTATCATAGGCTCATTGGGATGGCTCAATGAAGAGAATAGGTATGAGAGTGCCTGACAGGGGCTTTGGCAGATATATTAGTCAGACTATGCTAGGCCATGCCGAGGTAACAAATCCCCAAATACTTTTCATTTTTGTATGGGTATGATAACTGGAATTTTCAGTCATCTCTTTATAAGCTTGGGGATAAAGCTGAACCCCCAGAGGACAAACTGATAGAAAAATCAAAGGATTTATATTCCACTGGTGCTTGTATCAGTGAGTGGCTAACATTTGTCTGGAACTCTCCAATTAGAGCATTTCTTGAGATCAAATGGTCCCATCAGGTGTGCCATGGCATGATCAGGATGGGAAAAGTTTTGCTGCAGTAACAAATGATCCCCAAATCTCTTAAAACAAAAGAAGTTCATTCCTTGTTCATCCAGCAACCCTGGTTGCTGTGACTCTGCTCCATACAGTCTTTACTTTGGTATTTAAGATGATCTACAAGTTGCTGATCACTGTAATAGGAGGAAAGAGCAAGGCAGAGTTTTACACTGACTCCTAAAGATTTTGCTTGGAAGTGGCATGTCACTTCTGCTTCCATCTCATTAACTAAAGCATGACACAAGACCACATACGTTTCTAGGAGAGCCACTAATTTGAGTGACCCTCAGCCAGTCAGTTTACCATGAGGCATTGATCCCTTAGCTAAAGAATGATGGGCAGAGGCTGTGGTAACCAAAACCCTCTAAAGATTATCTTTGGCCATGAGCAACCTTTCATGTTTATCCCTGTGTGCTTTATCTGTTTCTGCAGCATGAACTAAATCTTGACTTTGATTGTCTCACCTTATTCCCCACAAGAATTAGGGCATGGAGGCACTATTAAGTGGATCCCAAATCTAGTCAGTAATACAAAGGCAGGATTGGAATTTGGGATTTCAGCCTCCATACCCAAGGTTGTTGGCTCTAATAAGGAACACTCTGAATAGGTCAGCAAAATCTGTGACCCGAGGAGCTGGAGCACTGGCTCTTCAGCTCACCGGCATATGTATACCTCTTCTCCTGGCTTGAACTGGCTCATTGACAGGGCTAGCAGTGGCCACACAGGCTCAGAGATAGCTAGGGAGAGTGTTGAACACATACGTGCTACAGACTGTATTTTTTCTTATTATTAAGGCTCTGGAGACAAGAACATGACAACATTTTGGCAGCTGGGACTGTAGCCATGTGTGGGGAGAAAGTGATTTGCATGAGCAATGCAAAACCACCTGGTTTATTGCAACTGACGCTGAACAAGTTAAATGAATCAAGCTCCCAGTTGGATACCAGAAGAAGCTAACACACACACACACACACACACACACACACACACATGCCCTGCAGTGTCAGGGAGGGAAACAACCACAATTACCCAACATGTGTTACATACAAATAAATTGCTAAGGAACTTCTTGTCCTCTTGTTGGCCAGGAAGTGATAGCTTGTCCTGAACTTGTCTGAATCTTCTTACCCTGGCAGCTCTGAGGCTGGGCTTCCCCTCCCCAAGCCCACCCACCCACCCTTTATGGACCCTCTGGCAGTTTGTGCTCCTGGTGCAAAGGAACCCAAAAAATGAGGGTGCTTGCTCTGTAACTATGGGTAATGAGAACATCTCACCAGACCGCCTAACGACAGAATCCTGCGTTCCACTCTAGACTGTCACCAACTCCCCGGCTGAATCTTCTTCAAATTAAAGTTTCTAAACCATGGCCTTAGACTGCCAAATGCTGCTTATGAATCTGACAGACCCTCACATCCCCTCAGCCTTCCAGGATTCCTGCTCTCTCCTTGCCAAATATCCAGTGGCTTTACTGGAAAGGCCATCACCAAGGTCAGTTACAGGCTGACATGGGCTGGGAGAGCCAGAGCTGTGTGTTAGAGTACTAGGAAAAAAAAAAAAAAAAAAAGCATGGTTGGCCAAGTCCTAGAGAAGTCCTTGTGGTATAGGAAAAGAACAATTAGCAGGAGACCGAAGACTTGATGTCAAGACTGAGTTCTGTTACTCTAATCTTGATAATTCTGAGTTTATTTGGGCTTTCTTCCTTCCTTCATTGATTCACTGAACATACATTAAATGCCTACTGTATGTCAGTTCTGTGTCTTCTGCTGAGGGATAGAGTAGTTATGGTAATCAGCCTTCAAGATGGCCCCCAGTGATCCCTGTTTTCTGATAGTCACACTCTTGTGTGGTCCCCTCCCACAGTGAATTGGGCTGACCCATGTAACCAATAGAACATTGTAGAAATGATTGTCTGTGACATCCATGGTTAAGTCAGAAAGACACAGAGGCTTCCGCTTTGCTTTTTCTTGGATTGTTTGCATCGGGGGAAGCCAGCTGCCATGTCATAAGGGTCCTCAAGCAGCTAGAAGACCTAAGTGGGAAAAACTGAGGCCTCCTACCAACAATATCAGCACCATATGAGTAAGCCATTTTGGAATAAATCCTTCAGCCCCAGCAAAGCCTTCAGATAGCTGTAGACCCTCTGACAGCTTGATTGCAATGTTATGAAAGACTTCAATCCAGAACCACCCATCAAAGCTGCTTCAGCATTCCTCACCCACAGATGTGGTGGATAATAAATGTTTACTATTTTAGGCTACTCTGTTGTAGAGTTCCTTGTTAGGCAGGGATAGAGAGCTGATATGGGAGTGAGCTGGACATACAAGATCTCTTACCCTCGTGGAGGTTCTAGTCCAGTGGAATGGGGATGAAGAGGAACAATAGACGAAAATTAGCCAAGTCAATAAATAAGTGTAAACTGTGATAAGTGCTCTGAAAGAAGCAAGCGGGGTCCTGAGCTGAGGTAAATTATATGACGGGCTAGCTCCTTCAGAGAGGGTGGGCAGGGAGTGGCTTCCTGAAGAGCCACCACTGAAGCAGATACTGAAAGGTGACGGCTCCTGGTGCCATCCTGCACCCAGACACAGAAGCACCACACTGAGGAGGACAGAGTGTCCCTGCCTGCCCCTGCCGGCTCCTATCTGACTTTCTTCGTCATTCAAACTCTAATTTATAGTACAGTTTAGCAGTCTTTATGGGCTTAACTGTGGCACAGAGTACATTAGCATCATCATTACACTTTGTTCCTTTAAGATGTGCTTCGTCTTCACTCGAGCTATTGGCCACCCTCCAATTTCTGGCCCGGTCTCCTCTTGTTTCTCTTCACCATGTAGACAAAGCAGGCAGGGGTCTCTTTTCCATTCATGGGTATATTCCTGAAGTATCCGCTGACAATTGCTGCTAACTGGCCCCTATTGAGTCATGGTCTGGTCTGCAACTTGTGGTATCATTTATAGCAAGGTAAAGAAATAAGCTTCTACCTCGGTTAAGCAATGGTTTGGGGAGGGGAGGGGGTCTCTTCATTGTTCCAGTGTAGCTGCTTTTCTCCCTTGTTCAGGGGCACCATCATGTGGGGTCTTGGAGGCCATGGCTTGGGGTTGGCCCTTTTATTAACAGCAGCAGGAGTCTTTGGCAGGTTTTAAACAGCAAAGCAAAATGATCTCATTTATTCTTTAAAAAGTTCACTCTGCTTATGCCCTGGGTCTGTGCTCTCCAAGTCTCAGGTTTCTAATTTGTAAAACAGGAGTCTGAGATAGAATTTTCCACCCTGCTTATCCCCGCAAAAGGCTTTCCTTTCCAGGCTAAACATTTCAGTTCTTCTAACCATCCTTCACACCGTTTCGCCTCTTCACAAGCTTGGTTATTCTCTGTGCAATTTGCATGTAGTCAGGTCCTCTGGAATTAGGGCATTTCAAACCCAGCCCAATACTCTATCCATGGTCCGGGCCACCTGGGGTAGAGCAGGGCTGCCCATCTCCTCATAAGATCAGTTTCAACATGTGTTAACAGTCATGGTTTCACTGCAAAATCTCTTTGCTGCTGCTCCGAGGGTGAGTTGTAGGAAGTCACTCTCGGCCACTCTGTAACTGTTCCTCTTCACATCCCCCTCCCCACCATGGCACATTCTCTCTGCAGTTGGCAACACCAGGACAGAAAAGACCAGGGATCCTTGCAGGGCACCTCCTCTGAGATGGTCTTAGGGCAAGAGACGGCCTAATTGGGATTCTAGGCACCATCCCTGCAAGAGTGGCATGTCCTTTTGAAAAGTGGCTACAAAGACGAACATTGCATTCGAAACATCGAGGACTTAAATCTTAGTTCCAAGAAGAATCATCTGAGAATGATGCTGCAGATGAGTCTGAAACCTGATGGGGAGTTCTCATACAAAGGATTGGTTCTGCCTGGAGTTCAGATAAAAGATCAGGCTAGCTAATTTAGATAGGAATGATAACTATCCAACTGGGGTAACAGATAAGTGCTTCCAGAAACAGCCTCTTCAGGCAACTAAGCCTCAAATGGCTGTCTTCAGAGAGAAGGGGGAAATGGTAGAAGACAGAGAAGAATTTAGGTCAGCCAGAATGGGGCCCCAAAAAGTCAAGTTCAGAAATAATTTAACAGATAGGGATCCAAAGAATATGTGGTTTGCCTGACAAATGACATTCACTTTGAAAGTGAAAATGAAATTGGAGGAAGCAAAATTGCTGCATAATGGGTCCCGGAGATTGAAGAGAAATGATACCAGGGGAGAAAGGAGTTGTAAAACCTTCCTAGTTAAGCATGAAATTGGAATGAATGAATTTTGGTCCAAAAAGGGTCAGGTGAAGATCGCACAGATAATGGCTTAATCCCGAGCAGCTCCAAAACGGTGTTCATTAGCAGAGGAGCTCAAGCACTTGACAAGCAAGCCTGACCTGGCTCATGCTGCCTTCTTTCCAAACTGCTCACTCTGGGTGGACCCCTTTCACAGAACAAGACCACTTAATTCAACTGTTAAGCCAAGGAATGATGGAAAAAGACTTCTTCCCTGAATGTCAAGGGGCCTCAAAAGAGCTGGGTGGTGTGGGAGGGGAAAGGATGAGGTGCACTGAAACCAAATAGGCACTGTGGGGCTGGCAGAATCTCATCCGTGCAAATAATGATCCTTAGCCACCTAGCAAAGGGCACATGGACTACTGCCTAGGGACATCTGGGCTTTGTTCCTGGCCTAATGAACGGACTCTCTGTGAGATCGTTAGACCAGGCACTTCATCTCTGTGAGACACCTTTTATCCATTTCCAGGACAAGTATAATCATATCTATTGACCCCCTTCTACTTCACAGAAATAGAGGTTTGCACAGTGTGCTCATCAGCATTGACTCCATATTTAACCTTCATCATAACTCTACATGAGGCATGATTGGCTCCATTTTATGGATGCTGAACTGAGGCCCAGAAATGTCTGGGCCAAAGTACAAACCCAAGTGGAAGAACCAAGATGAGAACATAAAAAACCCAACTTCAAATACAGTGCTCTTCCTAGGACCCCATGACCACCTACCAAACGAGAGAGAGAGAGTGCTTCCTCAGGGATATAATAATTATGGTAAAGAAATGGGTTTTGGAATAAACAACTTGCATTTGAATTCCAGCTCTGTCACTTTCTAGTAAGTCACTCAGTCACACAAGCCTGAGGATCTTTGTTTATAAAATGGGGATCAAAACAGTGTCTTGGCCATGAGATTTCTATGAATTCATAGTCCACAGAGTGTTCGGTGCATCACATAGCAAGTGCTCCATGAATGGAACCTTGCTGTCATACCCAGCCGTGGTGCCATGTTGCTGGAGAGCTAGATGGGAGAGTCCTTCGGAGGGATGGCACTGAAATCAGATGACATGGGTTTGTTTGCCTTCTGACTCTGCCATTTATTAGATGAGTCGCCTGCAACATTACTTAACCTTTCTAAGCCTGTACAGTTTTCCCATCTGTAAAATGGGATAAATAACAGTACATGTCTCATATTGTTATGAGAACTAAATGAGATACTTGGAAAAAATGCCTGGCACAGTGTGAATTCACCAAAATTATTCTCCACTGCAGCATTATTGCATCGTGGCTATTTATTAATGATCTGAAAGAGGGTTTAGGGCCTTATAAACATGAATAGTTCCAGAAACCAGTACCCATAAAGTGAATCCAGAGTGAACTATGGAATTATTGGGGCCTGAGGTGTGTTTCTCCCACTTCACAGACCTTGAATCATATTTGCATTTTGGCACCATCTCGATCCCGGGGTGTTTCTTCTCTCAGGTTTTGTAGCGAATACTAGCTCATCACTGTCTATAACGGCTGCTTGGGGTTCTTGCCATCATCCATGGGTTTTCATTTGCAGCTCAGTCCTTTAGTTCATCCACTCACTCCTTCCTTTCCTCCTACATTCATTCATCTCCAGTTCACCCTTCTGTTTCACAGGGATTTCTTTTGTATCTCCTTGGGGTCAGGCCTTTTGTGTTGGGAGGGTGGCTATGAATCATACAGTGGTGTCACTCCAGAGTCAATTATGTCCTGGAGGACATGAGATATGTGTATAAATGCCAAAATACAAAGGAGATCACTATGGAGGAATGGTTGGTTAAATTAGGTATGTAGGGAGACAGAGCTCACAACCTATGGAAGGTGAATCAAGGGGGAAGGCATTGAGCTGGACTTGGGTGGGGAAAGGATTCTCAGGAGGCTTCGGGAAGATGTGTTGCTTCACTTCACATGGTGGAGTGATGACCATCTGGCTTTCTGGGCTTTAAGCTTTGCTATGAGTAGCCCTGCCGACTATGGGGGAGACAAAAAGGGATAAATATGCAGGGAACATAAGGAGCAGGGAATCCAGGAGTCAGACAGACATAGGTTCACATCCCATCTCCTCACACTTGCTAGTTGGCTTTACTTCTTGGAGTCTCAGTCTTTCCATCAGGGATATGGGGATAATTCAGCTTTTCTCACAGTGGGGCCATCAGAGCTCTGGTGAAATAATATACATGAAAAAATCCTCCTCTAAGACACAGGTCTTACATTGGAACAGAAGGCAGGATGTCACTTTTATTGCCAGCCTACAGGAGTAGGTTCACCAGTAGTGGTAACAGCCCACCCTGACCCTGTCCAAGAGCTGGTCCCCAAAGGATCTCATCTTACTTGTCCTGTGGTAACTGACCTGTCACACGGAGTACACACCAGTGGAAACTCTAAATGGTGAAGTCAGCTTTGGAGATGCAAAATGATACTTTTCTCCTGTGTGTTCTCTTCTTTCCCTTCAGTTACACAGGGAGGAAGCTGTGTTTTCTTGCCTCAACAGAGGTTTGTGATAGAAGAGAAAGCAGGAGTGGCCTGCAAGAGACCTCCCTTCCTGGCTTTTGTTTTCCAGAGTCTAAATCCACTGAGGAGACTATGCCCTGTTTCCTTGAGGGAGAGTTCAAGGAGGTGCTATTATCCATGAAACCCTGAAAGACAGCCCAAAGAAGGGATCTATGGAAATGAGGGAAAGAGAGGGCAGTGGGTTTCATGAGAACGGGGTAAGCCTCAGAGGAGAATGGCTGCATGATTTCCAGACCTGATAAATATTATTTTGCCCCAGAAGCAGCAGAAGCAATGGACCCAAAGGGACCATGCGCATTTGGACAACGGGTGTCTTAGACTTAACAGTGTGAACTGCTAGCTAACGATTTTAGGCAAGAGAGGATCCCATGTTCCATAGAACTACATACAATCCCTGCACCCTGCCCTCTGAAAGGAAGATTGAGGTTGAATTCTCCACAGCTTGGAAGAGCAGAGACTAAGATCATTGGTTAAAAGACATTTTTAAAAATGTAATATCACTTGTAACCTTGCATATGTGAAATGAGAGTCGTACCTCCTCGGCTGTCATGCATAGGCCTACCCATTTTACTTGGAGATGTGTTTGGGACTCTTCATTTGCATAATCTGTTGAGCTGGCTATTTGCTTAAAGCAAAGTAAAAAATATGTGCTCTGTTTGATACATAACTCTCCTACCATGTCATCACAGCAGAAATAGTCATGATAACCTGCACTCTGGTAAATGTGCATCACTGCCTGATGTTTGGATCACTCAGACCATGAGGAAGTTCAGTCAACTGGAACTCAGAGAGTTCTATCAACATGCAGAGGCTGCTCTCAGAGTCCTCAAACTGGGCGGCACAGCAAGTTGATGTGGCGCTTTATATGCATCATTGCTCACTTGAAGAAGTGAATGACCTAGGACTGATATGGAGTACTAAAATAATAATGCTATCTTCATCTCTAAACTAATAATGCTACATAAATCCTGTTGAATCCTTATAGAAATACCTGCAACACGACAAAGGCAGAACATTTAAGTCAGCCATTCAAAGATACAGAAGTAGGGTCTGAAAGATGGATCTTGCTAGCATAGGACTTTCTTGCCGATGTCCTTGGCTCTAGTTTTGATCTTCATGTAAAAACGGGAAGTTTTCTTTGCTTTTCACAAGTTGTATCTGGTAAGTGGACGGGATTGGTGGGAGGCTGTGGAGAAGCTGACCACAATTTGGTTTTCCCTGACCTGAGAGCTCAATACTAAGGCATTTAAAATAGATCTTCCAGGGCTCCTGGGTGGTTCAGTTGGTTAAACATCTTTTTGGCTCAGGTCGTGATCTTGCGATCCTGAAATTGAGCCCCATGCCAGGTTCCCCACTCAGTGGGGAGTCTGCTTCTCCCTCTCTCTCTCTCTCTGACCTTCCCATCCCTGCCCATACTCTTTCTCCCTCTCTCTCTTTCAAGTACATAAAATCTTTAAAAAATAAAGTATATCTTCCAAACTGGATAGAACTTCTTAAAACAATAGCTTTCGGTGATGGTAGTCAATAACAAGGGCCTCTTGCTGGTTAGATGCTGGGATCACTTCTCAATTTCTGCTTCTTTCTCTCTACAAAGATGTCCCTATGTCCCAGCCAAAATCTTCGTTACAGCCTCCCTTCTATCCAGGCTGAAATTATCTCCCTGTTTAAATGAAAGCTGACCTGATGGTCAGCCACTTTATAGCTAACTGCTGCAGTCAGTCCAGGGCAGGCCAGTGCTTCCTCACCCAGTATCAGGGAGAGAAGTAAAAACACTAGACCAGACTGTGGCCTGGTCACTCACATGTCTGAGTCTCACCTACATGGACAATGGTACCAATAAGTGAGATGGAGAATTCAGGAACAGAGTGGATATGATAGGGAAGAGACTGCCCAGAGTCTTGAGGGTGTCAAGGTCTAGAGAGACAACCAGGCGGAGGCTTCTGTGTATAGTTGGGTATATGGGTCTGAAGCTCAAGGGAGATGTAATGGCTGGAGACAGATTTGGGAATCATGATATGGGCTCAAATTCAGTAGAAGCCATGCAAATGGGTACCATGACCCAAGAAGAGGATACAAACTAAGAAGAAAAGGGGAGCAGGGACAAAGCCCCAGGAACATCAAAATTTAGAGAATAAAGGTAAAGGATCCAGGGGGATCTACTAGCAAGGTTGAATATAGAGGAAAGAGAAAAACCCATGGTGAGTGCTAGATCAGAAGAAAAAGAAGAGGGTCCAAAGAAGGATGTGGTCAACTTTCTCAAATGCTTCAGGTTAACCACCTACGGTTTAGAACTAATAGTTCATTGGGTTTGACAAATAGGAGGTAACTTTAAAGATAGAGTGATAGAAGAAAAAGTCAGGTTGCTGAAATGTATGCTGTTTCAGGAAGATAATGATAGAATGCGAGAGTAGAGGGGTTCGTTTTCAAAGAAGTTTCCTTCCTAAGAGACCACAGGAGAGGAAATAATAATAGATGAAAATATATTTAATTTTGGAGGTGAATGGGAAGGGATCTGGGAGGGATTTATACGTGATGACTATTACTGGATGAAGTGACAGATAATTGGGGTAACAGGAGAATAGATGTAACACAGGACTTGAGAAGAGCAGTGGTGGTTTGGATCAAGTTCATGTAGAATGGAAGACAAAAAAAAATAAAAGATTTATTTTAAAGATGAATTAATTAATTTAAAGGATTGATTGATAGATAAATTTTTGAGGTAAAGACTTTAGAGGTAGATCTTGGCAGGCCATAAATCCAAGTTCCTGGACTGGCAGAGAAGGCTATGGAAATAGGTAAAGCTAGACGCTGGAAGGAGATACTGTAAGAATCCTTCAACAGAACTTGAGGGCATCTGAGACAGCAATAGTGATTGGGGGTGAAGAGTAAGGCTCTGAATCAATGCCAACAGTCAGCAAATGTTGAGTGAGTATCTACTTCACGCCAGGCACTGGATGCCATGGTACCCACTGAACACAAGGGATGAATTTGAATATAGTTGGTGTGTAAAAGGGAAGGGAGTTGGAGATAATGGTGTAGCCTAATAGTGTGACCATGGAGACAGGAGCATTTCTAAATCACATGGGAATGGAAATTCCTGTGAATGGCAGTGGGTGACTGGGAGAATAGTAGCCCCCTGGGTTGCAGGCTGTGTTTTTAAGGGCATGATGGTGAGGACTGTGGGCAGATGAACAGCCTCCTCTAGAGAAGACTGCAGAGAAACAGAATCATTAGGGACACACCACGTGCCTAGCCATGTGTTAACTGCTTGAATAACGACAGCATTTGGCCCTCCTCTGAGGGTCCCTGGAACCTTTTTGAGCGCCCATCTGTGCTGCCAGACCTTGATGGGTTTACTGTTTCTCTCTGCTCTGTTGGCTAAGCCATACTCACACAGGGATAATGAAGGTCTCATTTGCCTCCAACAATATGGTGCCTTTCTGCATAATTTACATGTTTTCTTCAAGGCTCAGACACTAAGTAATGAGGTAACAAATTCTGGTGTGGGGTCTTGCTCCCGATACATGGAAACTCAGACTCTGTACCTTTATTCTTCTGTGGTACCTTCCAGAACAAGTCTGCAGTCTGGAAAGGTATCTCTATCCTGGTCTTGGCAAGCACCTGTTAGAGAGAGCACTTGGACTTCTCAGGATGACTGGCTGCATCTAAGTGCTACCTATATGTCACTGTCACCTCCTGAAATTCAGCTGCAGTCAGTAGATTTATAAATACTTCTCTAAGATTGGATTTTGTTTCCAATTTGTAAGAACATTAACGGCCACTTATTGAGCACTTATAGGTGTCAACCACTGTGATGGGATTTACGTGAACGTTTTTTCCTAATCTGCACAGCAACCAATGAAATAGGTGCATTTTTTCTGTTATCTTTTCTTTATTTCTTTTTCTTCTTTTTAAAGAAGGTAACCGAGGCGTAGAGAAAAATCAGTCGTCCATGGTCACAGCTCCGATGAAGACAAGGTCACATCAGAGCCAGCCCTCTTAAGCCACCATCACACCTCTTCCTTGGGTTTTCCACTTCTTCTACCATTCAGCATCAGTGTATTCATGGTTCTTCAGGCCTCACATATTTATTCATTTGGCATTCTTTCTGTGGGTACCATGTCTGTTCTAGACCTTAAGGGGTTGAGGATTGCTGGAGAGTAATATAAGGCAAAGAGTGTAGGTCTCTGAAGCAGGGATGGGGACAGGAACCAGCTCACAAAGAAAGAGCTATGTAGGCCACATTTGGTAGTTTGAAGTATGTCCCACAGATGCTGGGGAGACATCTGAGGATTACCAGTAAAGAAGTGAGCACTATGCAAACAAAGACTCACTACTCATCTCCTGCATATTTATGAGGGTGAACACATAAGGGATAGAGTGAGGCATGCCAGACACCTAGAATTTAATGACACTCAGAATGACTACTTCCTATACTTTGTGGTCTAGTTGCCTGGCTTGCCTCATCCTACTCCAGACCCTGAGGGGTGCTTTGGGAAAGTAAAGGATAGATGCAATTTGAATCAGCACCCTTAAAGTATGATGAGCTGTGAGGAGAGGGGAAGAGAGTAGACAGAGTTATAATTAACCCCTACACAGGGCACTGACTGAAGAAGTGACTTTAGGAGTATTGGACATTGTCAGTGTTCCTGTGGGAGAAGAGAAGAACCAAACTATGCCCAAGTCCTTCTACTGTCACTCTCCATTGAACTCAACATC
Source organism: Mustela erminea (assembly GCF_009829155.1). Lineage (NCBI taxonomy): Eukaryota > Metazoa > Chordata > Mammalia > Carnivora > Mustelidae > Mustela > Mustela erminea. The sequence continues at coordinate 25,067,702 of NC_045625.1, forward strand.
AGATACTCCTGGCAGCATTCTGAAAGTCTTCTTAAATGAGTGATAGGATTTTACTAATTCTATTTGCTTCTTCCTGTTGAATAGGTCCCAGAATCTGGTACAATTGTCCTGGAGGCTAGTTCTGGTAATTTCTACAACAGAGTCTCATCTTTGATCACCAAGACCCACTAGGATTCAAAGTCAAGCTAGGTAGGTGCTTCAACTGCTTGGGATGAGTGTAGGATGGCAGAGCATCCCCTATAACTTTCTAAGTTTTAGAATCCAAGATGGGGGTTGGTATCCTTCCAATCTTCCCATTGTTTTGACTGACTATGAGTTCAAAATGCAGTTCATTGCCATTTAGGAATTATGGTCACCTTTGCCCCTAAATAAAGAGCAGCTGTCATTCCAGGCTCCTTCTGACTGCATGTTTTCAAACCTAATAAATCCTCATGGCTTAGCCTTGTGTTGTTAATATGCAGTGGAAATTTAATGTCTAATGAACAAAATTATATTTAGTTCCTAGAGGTAAAGGAACACTATTGGCACAACACAGGAAGTAACTATAGAGTAAAAAGTGAAATGCACTCCATACAGATCCTGCTCTATAAATGCTAATATGGAAAGATGGTGAATGTTCTGCCATTATCAGCCCCAAGAAGTATTAATGGTCAATACAGTAGGGACTTTGGGAGATTGTTCATCCAGACTGGGACATCAACTGCAGTGAGCTTGGGAATCTCTCAGGAAAAATGACATCTGCTCTCAGTTTTGATCGTCAACTAGTCAATGGAAGGCAGCAGAGTACAGTAGAAAGGGCATGGGTCTGGGTGATGAAAGACTTGGTTCAAGTCTAGCTCTGCTACCACCGCAGGACAGGTAATTTATCTTCTCTGAATCCCAACTTTTCTCCACTTCCAAATGACTAGATGACCTCTCATGTTGCTTCCAGCTCACAGATTTCCCAGTCTGTGAATGCCCAGGAAAAAACAAAAACGTCACCCCATCTGGGTCCCACCTCCAGAGGATGAACTGTAGATCTGTATCTCTTCCCAGACAGATGGTAGGCGAGTGTCCTTTTCCGTATTTGGTGTGATGTAAGAGGAGGAGGAAAAGAAAATTGATGTCTGAGCCAACCTAATCAGGCCGGCCGGCTCCTCATCCAGCCTCCCTCACCCACTGTTCAATTTGTGTGGTACCTCATGGGGACCTCTCAGCGTCTGGAACCTGACCCACCCTCCTCACTCTGATTGGGTGTCTCCGGGGTTATTCCCCAGGGAAGCCTCCCTGTTTGAGGAGTCTGTTTTGATGATGTTTTCAACTCTCACCCTCACAGTCCTCAGTCTTAGAGGTCTTCATTGAAGCCAACCAAGCGTGTAGTACTTCAAAAGAAATGTTGCCACATGTAAGGTGTCTAACACTGAAATCCCCTCTCTGAGCACAGCGTCTGTCTTTCGCTTTACTCTGAGTCTGCAGTGTAGAGTAATACAAAGAGCAGGGGCTTTGGAGCGCAGTAGAGACGTGGGACCCTGGGCAGTGACAACTCCCAGAGCCTCTGTTTTCTTATTAACCCGGAAAAGGTAACAGCACATGTCTGGAGAGTGGAGGAGAGAATTAAAAGAGGGGATGTTCGAGAAACATCCAGGGGTTTAGAAGGAACTTGTGGGTTCCTTCCTTTTCCCCTGTAGGGGCTGCTTAGTCGAGTCCCCAACACTTATTCCGCTCCAGGTGATGTCAGTCATGAGAAATCCAACCCTCTGCTGTGTTTGGTTGAGGCACAAACAAGTGACCTAATCCTAGCTGATGGGACATGAGAAGAAGTCGACTGGGGGGCTTTGGAGGAGTTTTTCTTCTTTCTGATAACAGATGCAAGAAATAGACAATCCTCATTTTCCTCTGGATACTGTCCTCTGTGAAGCTGACCTCTGCAGTTGCTGGGGTTTGTTTAGCTACTGGCTGGAGGCTGAGCCAGTATTTGGAGAAGGGCAGAGTCCATAGGTTGTAAGAGAAGCAGAGTCAAAGCCCTCACAGTCCTCATCTAGTGATGCCCTACCTATGGACTTCTCGTGGTGTGGGTTAACTCAGATATTCCCTTGCTATATAAGCCTACTTGATTAGGGTTTTCTATTCTTTGCAGTTAGAAGCATACAAATTGCTAAACACCTCATGAGTGCCTACTCTTGAAATCATCAGTCCGTCATGTTCTCATGATCCATCCCAATCTCCTCCTGCTTTTATAGCCCTATCAGGGCTCCAGAGTCAACTGTTGCAATAGTAGGACACTGCCGGTCAACCGCGATGGGCTGCCATTTGGTCATTTTTGCCTAAACAGTCCCAATGTTGTTCCTTTGCCTCCAGTCTGCTGGGCTGCAGGGTACTGCTGAAGAAGTATAAAATTACACCCCGTGGCCATATTATAAGCCCATGCTTTCTTCCTTCCTCAGATCTTAGCTGCTGCTCCAGTCAATCTTGATTCTTTGCTATTTCCACCCCCACACAATTACTCAGACTGTTCCTGCCAGCTGATATACCCTTTCACTCTCTCTCCCTTGGAGCAGTCTTTCCTGTGCTTCCAGGCCAATCCCAAATCTTGGCAATGAGATGCCAGTGCCACCTCCTTGGAACCCCTGCTACACCACATCTCTCTACAAATCCAGGTCAACCTCCTAATATAGATATTCATCCTTTTCTTTTATACTCCCTCATAGATCCTGATCTCCTTAGGCATACTTTGTTAAGTATGAAGAAGCTCACAACTACAAATTAAGAAAGAAGCAAGGGGTAAAGACCAAGGGTACAGGTTTTAACTCAGTCAGATTCCAGTTTGAAGATGGACCACGCCACTTCATAGCAAAAGGAAAGAGGGAAAATTATTCAGCTCTGTGTGCCACGCTTTTTATCCAAAGATAGAACTCATAATACCTACGAAGGGAATTGGGAGGATTGTATGAGAAAATTTTATAAAAATGCTAGGCATGTTTCTGGTAGCCAGTGTGTGTGTGTGTGTGTGTGTGTGTATACAAATCCTTTCTCTGTGGATATCAAGTCATCTGTAGTATTATAAAACTTAATTCATTTTGGCAACATTCAAATAAAAATCGAGCACCTCCATCCCCTTTCCCCATCATACGGACGTAAATCAACATCCAGCACGCACTTTCTGCTGGCCAGCACTGCCCTACATGAAATGATACTAAAGATCAAGTGACTATGGAACTAGTCTATTGCCCTAAGATTCGTCCTCACGATTCCTTAAACATGTGGGGCACCTCACAGATAGCAGGTGTTTCTGCCTGCTGGATTGCCTCACTCAGATGTTTACACCCTCTTCCTCTCAGATAAAAGTAGAGAGGACTGCGAAATTTTATAAGTCCCTTCCTGTTCCTGTGCTTGAGTGGCTCTCAAACTTTCATGGGCATGATAATAAGTTGGAGGCTTTTTGTATGGGCAGATTCCTAGCCTCACCCTTAGAGAGTCTCTGTGGGTCAGCACAGATGTGGCCTAGGACTTTGCATCTTTAGCAAGCATCTGGTGTGATCTTGATTTAGGTGACGTGCACTGAGGGCTGAGTTATGAGTGGGGTCCGGGAAGCTGGTTTTCCTAGGAGTGAGCACACTGTGACATACCCATGCAGGCATGGCTAATAGCCCAGACCTACATTGGGTCTCAACAGTTGGACCTCAGACTCCTGCAAGTAACGGGGGGCACCAGGGATCTTGTACCAGAGGGAGCCTTCCTGGGGTATGCAAGACTCCAAGGGGAATGGGTTGAAATTCATAAGGAGCTTTGGCACTGGTCCAAGAAACAGGATGAGCTAAATCCCTAGATCTGTTTGGGAGACCTAGAATGACCTGGGGATTATTTAGAAGTGAGATGGACAAGTGAACTTGGTGGGGATGGTGGATCTCAGCCACCAAGGTCTGAAACCAGCAGAAAGTTGGACTATGAAAATGTTATGGTTTTCTAATTCAAACAAGATATTTATTTCTTCGTTTCCTTTTTTTTTTTTTTAAAGATTTTATTTATTTATTTATTTATTTATCTGCTGAAGGCAGAGACTTTAACCCACTGAGCGGCCCAGGCCCCCCTCTTCATTTCCTTTTTGACCTCCCTTATTATTTGGTGGAGTTCCTGTTGAAAATTTCCCCCCCAGTTTGGGAGAACAGCCCTGGGTGAGGTGGGAATTGTAAAATGACCACCATTCATGTTATTGAGGGCCTTCTTGGGCCAGGCACTTTTGTGCATCTCTGTTTTCTCTAATTTTCATAAGCACGTGATAAGATAAGTGTGAATACTTTCTTTTGGTGGGGGGCGGTGAGGATCTGACATGTCAGAGAGGTTAAGCAATCCGCTTAGGACCATACAGCAAAGATGAAAGTCCCGTGCACAGGGGGAGCCCTTCTTACTGGAGACTCTCTCAGTGCCTCCTCCTGCTCATCCTCGGAGGGCTTTATCTTTCAATGGCCAGAAAAAGACCTCCTAGGACCCACCAATCTATTGTTTTCCCAGATACCTGGCAGAGAAAGTGATTTCTGAAGCAGGAGAAAACCCAGAAAGATTGCTCAGTTCCTGTGAGGGCTGCTTCACAGCTGGGGATGACAGTTAATCTTGAAAATCAATTCAGGGCCTGCTCCTGCTGCAGACACACTCCCCAGGGCAGGGCAGGCCACAGCTCCTCTCACTGCTGTTCAACAGCACAAAAAGGGGTTGCCAGCATGAGGAGGCCAGGGGCAACTGTGCACTGGGCCTGAGGTTGGGCACAGAACAGCTGCTGTGGGGCCAGCAGACAGCACCTTCAGCCCCGGGGGCAGGTAGGCAATGGGTGGACGAGAAGTGATTCTGGCCCCTTCTGTCTGACAATGAGCAGAATCAGCTCACAGAGGCAACCCCGGTCTCTGCCACAGCAGGCCCAGCCCCTTGGCTTTGTGGCAAAGCTATCCTTCTCTGGATGCTTTCTGGACTGTGGCCCTGGGTCTTCCCAGACCTCTCTAAAAGTGGACAACGGCTGACCCATGGATGATGGCCCAGTGGGGACTCAGGGCCCTCTGCGAATAGCTAGGAAGCTTCTGAAATCTCACATTCGTGTCTTCTCAAGGCTGCAATTATGCTAAACTGCCCCAAGACTAGCAGCCTAAGTCAGAGTATGCTAAACCCTTCCTCCGGATCCTGAAAGGCAGCCAAGAAGTACTGCGCTTTCCAAAAGAATCAGTTCTCCTTCATAAAAGGGTGAAATGGGAAGCCAGCGCCATCCCCCAGTGGGATAAGTTATAACATTACTTTATAGAACTGTGACATTCATCTTAAAGCATTTCACCCACAAGATCACAGCTCTGGGAGAAACGATTGTCCCCATTTTACAGAGGAGGGAACTGATATTCAGAGACTTTAACAAGGATCGAAATGGTAGAGTGCAAATTTAAATACAGATCTTTTAACTACAAATATCTTCTCTTTATGGCTTCCTCCTACTACATGATTCTATATATCAGGCTCAGTATCTTCTCTTTGGAGGATATTGTCTGTGTGAGTTAGGGGTAATTATGATAATAGTAATGTGCGTATTAGAAGGCTGTGAGTTGTCGCAGAGATATAGACACGAAAGTACATTGTAAAGCGACAGTGCAATACCAGGGAATGGAATATTATTATTCAAATTCCTGCCACCTCATCTTCTCTTCCCCTTCAAATATATCCTCAGCAATAACTTCCCTTCCTGTCTCTTCCCTACCAGCTTTATCACCTGAGTGACTAGAATACGAACCACCATCCGGGGCTGTGCAGTGGGGATTGCTATCACTATTCTGCAAATGAGTAAGCTGAGGCTTTGCGAAATGTCTTTCTTGAGCTAATAAATGCAGTGTTTGGTAGAACCAGCATTTTCTCTGTCACCTGTTCTGACCACACAGAGTCCCAGGACAGCAGAAATGGAGCCTGGATTCTGGAACTCAAGGTTCGTCCCCAGGACTGCCCTCACTCCCCACTCCACTTCACCTCTCTGTTTTGGTGACCTCCAGGCCTCTCACACCTGAATGTTCTAGAGGGAGAGCTCTCCTGCAACCTCAGATACAATTATGTCTTATTTATATACGTCACCGTCTCCCCAGTGGCTCTGTGGCAGGGAGAATGGAAATAGTCCTACCGTCCAAGGCCCAGGGATGGGCTTATCTACCGTCCAAGGCCCAGGGATGGGGTTATATGAGGACTGTTTCCCTGAATGGCACAGTGGGGACCATCAAAGTGTTTTCATATATGGGTTGGGCAGCAGGGATTAGTTGCTAGAGCCTTGTCCCCATGCTTCTCAAAGTCCATAGTAAGGGGGATGGTTTCTCAAAGCCCGATTCATCTGGGAATCTCAGCCACCTTAGAGGGAAAAACCACATAGGCCTTCCCTTCTAAGAATCTGGAATAGTGGAGAGAACTGGACACTGGGCTCAAAGCTACAGAATCTAGATTTTAGGGTTGAGTGAGGTTTCTGGTGGGAAGCTGTCTGTGCTTGAATCCCAGTGCTGCCCCTTTATAAATGCATGATCTTGAGTAACTTACTGGATTTCTCTGAGCTGCAGTTTTTGCATCTGAAAAATGGGTGTTGATCCATTAATTCAGAAAGTTTGTAATAAGCAATGAACAGTTGTAGTTCTAGGTATGGGAGTAGAGTGGTCAATGACACAGATGAGATCTTGGGGGCTGATAATAACTCAGGGGGGCAATTTGACAGTGGAGGCAGATGGCCAATAAAAAATTAGACAAGAAAGATGTTAGATAGTGGTGAGTACTATAAACAAAAACAGCAATGTAATGTGATGGGTAAAGGGCTCCTTTAGGCTGGAGAAATTTAGGGATGACTCCTCAGAACAGGTGACATTTTAATGAGGGCTGAAGTCAGGCAGTGAGACAGTAGGAGAGCTCCAGGTGGAGGGCACAGTCTGGGCACAGACTTAGAAGGAAACACATGTTTGAAGTCAGGGTGCTGGGGCCCAGTGTGGTGAGAGAAGCAGCTGATGGGAAAGTAGTAGAGTTGGTCAGAAAGCTAGCAGGGACCAGATCCTTGTGGGTCTCACAGGCCACAGTAAAGAACTTCTCTCTCAATCCTGTGTGATGGAAACCAGAGGGTTTTAAGCAGAAGAGTGTGGCCTCCCTGGCAATGGCAGCTCCTTTCTGGCTGCTGCTGGAGAATAGTTCTGGAGCAGCCAAGAACAGAAGCCAGGAGATCGGTGGGTGGCTGCTTGTTGCAGTAGTTTGGACAATTGGTTACGGAGGCTTTGTGTATGGTGGAGGTGAAAAGAAGACGTCAGACACAAATGTATTTTGTAGGGCTGGAGGATTTTGATGAGGGATTAGATGAGAGGGTGTGGGAGAGAATCCAGGACGGCACCTGGTTTTAGGAACTACCTCATAGTCATCTGATGAGGATTGACCTAGATAATGGATAAACAGCACTCAGCCCAGTGCCAGGAACTTAGCAAAGGGTCAGTGCATTTTTATCGTCTTCATTATTTCTCATCCAGGTTCTGTGACTGATGTTCGGCTGAACTTTGAGTGCCTCTCTGGTCCTCGGTTTCTGCATGTATACAATATGGCAGGCCATATATTCATTCATTCCCACCACAAATACTTATTAGATATCTATGATGAACCCGGCTTTGTGCTGGGCACCAGAGAAACAGGGTGAAGAAGACCAAACAGGGTCTGCCTTGGGAGAGCTTACAATAGAGTAGAGAAGATACCTGTCTAGAGACAGGAGGTTCCAAATCCTTAGGACGGTCAGGAGGGAGCCACTGGTAGGCAGACCTTGTCCAAATATGCATCCACGGAAGCCTTCTGTATGAAATGACATTTAAATGGAGGTCACGGGATGCCTGGGTGGCTGGCTCAGTCGGTTGAGCGTCCAGCTCTTGATTACAGCTCAGGTTGTGATCTCCGGGTCGTGGGATCAAGCTTTGGGTTTGGCTCCATGCTCAGCAGGGAGTCTGCTTGAGGCTCTCGGTCCCTCTGCTCCTCCCCCCGCCTCTCTCTCAAATAAGTCTTTTTAAAAAATAAATGGAGGTCACAAGGATGAGTGGGAGTTGGGAAGGTGGGGGATTGGAATGGATGGAGTGAAGTCAGGTGAGCAGGGAAAGGAGGTATCCGACGGAGTAGCAGCATGAATGAAGTCCTCAAGGATGAACGAGCATAACTGCTCCGATGCTGGGATTCTAAGTCCATAACTGCACAATCATCTCATGTTTGAAAAACCATGGAAAGAAGGGGCACCAAGGCTCATCAAATGCAGGCAGTGACACTTTTGAAATGATCTGGATAAGCAAGAGTATGTTTATATTTTTTTAAAAGGTTAGCTACCAACAGTAAATGCTTCATGGTCCTTTTGGGAGGATCTGACCTCCCTGGGAGTATTACTTAACTCTTTTGCAAAGATAGTTTGCCAGGTTTTTAAAGGTGGCTTCACATCAGCACTGCTAGGAGAATCTTCAGAGAATATGCTCTTTCCAGGCCCCACCTTTCACATGTGTATCCAGGGTAGGATATGGCTAATTAACGATGGCACCACACTCTTGGTTTTGTACCAGATTCCGAGTTCTGCCCTTGTAGGGAGCTGGACCAGTAAAAGCTACTGGGCCATATTATCCTTGATAATGACCTTAGCTTCTTAATGATCAAAAGGTTTGGAATTATTCTTTAAAATCTTCCCTTTGAGGAAAGATTTGAGGGCAGATTTGAGAAGCAGCCACCTTCAAAATATTTCTGTATTTGGATAAAATTATTTTTGAAGATGTCACATTATTTTCATTATAATAAATTTGTTTTAGAATTTGTCTTAAAAATTGGAATGCCTGGGGCTCCTGGGGAGTTCAGTCTGTTAAGCATCTGCCTTTGGTTCAGGTCATGATCCCAGGGTCCTGGGACAGAGTCCTGCATTGGGCTCCTTGTTCAGCAGAGAGTCTGCTTCTCCCTCTCTCTCTGCTGCTCCCCCAGCTTGTGCTCTCTCTCTGTCTCTCTCACTCTCTCTCAAAAAGAAAATAAATAAATAAAATCTTTAGAAAAGAAAAAAGAGTTGGTATACCTTCTCCCATGCAGTGAGAATTAAGTAATCCAACAAACTTACCTTTTCGACTTGGCTGCCAGGAAACTCAGAGACAAATCTGAAGTCTACCTATAGTAACTATACTAAGCTGCAAGATAGCATATCTCTTTCTCATGGTTTCCATTTCACATTTCTAGTTTAATACTAGTATCAAGTATATACGAAGTGTCAACTCTCTCTAAGTCTGTATGAAGGTTCTTCAAAATCCCAGCCCGCACATTTTTCTGGAATCTATAGAAGAACGATAGTCTAAGACCATAGTCATCACGGTTGTTATGATGCAGATAGTAGACACGGAAACCAAACCACTGAGTGCTTGGTAATGGAAGCATTTGTGGGAATTGCAAGCAAAGTGCGACCAAAGGCAAAAGCATTCTTTCTCACAATACCATGAAGAAAGGAGACTGGGTGTTCCTCATCTAAATCAGAATTTTTCTTGTGATTGTTCCCTCAAAAAAAAAAAAAAAGGGCAAAAACCAGATGTATACAGTGTGCAAGCCCTTTCTCTCTCAACTGTTAGAGCAACCCCGCAAGCAACTATTACTAGAAGCTCTTTGACAGAGGAGGGAAACAGAGGCTCAGAGTGATCCAGTGTTCCAGATCCATCTAATGGGGCTGTCATTACATGACAAGTCCCCCTTCCTTCTGGTGCATTCCACTGTCCCCTGTGAGTGAGCCTGACTGCTCTGTGCCCACCTCTTCTAGGGCCTTATAGATAGTGGTTTTCTCCTTCCCCACAGGGGTTCCCCAGACCCCCTTCTGTGGGCCCTGCCCGGTTCTTCTCACTCACAGACAAGCAGGCCTTTTAACTGCATTCTGAGGCTATGCTGTTTCCCTCTCTCCATCTAATCTTTTGGATAAACGATCCAATTTAGGTCTTGTCATTCTAAGTTTCACCTTTATCTCCAGGGTATTCCTCTCAGTCTCTCTCTCTCCTCCTCCCCATCTTCTAACCCTATTCTAACCTCCCAGTGGCTGTACAGCAAAGGTGCCAGGTAGGGGTACAGCAGGACAAGCAAAAAGAGGCTTTTCACCAGGGATGGAGTTGGCCGGCCTTCAGAACTGTGAGGAATAAACTTCTGTCGTTAAGCCCCCCACAAAAAAGAAATAAATAAAAGAGAGAAGATCCCATCATAAAACATGGCAGCCCAAGGGTGAGCTCTCAGCAGGGTCTGCGGAAGGTCCAAGATCCCTCAGGAGGGGCTCAGGGATGTGACTGTAACCATGATTTTCTAGTCCAGGACACCTGCAGGGGGCTAAGCTCTGTGGATAGAGAAGTCCAGGGGGTCCCTGAAGTTAAGGAGCATGGTCTAGTGGATGCGGGGTGCTAGACCATCATTGAGTTGAGATCTTCTGTGTGTCTGCTGCAGACCAGCTGTTAGTCAAAGCATACACAGGAAAAGGCTTAGCAGAAAATTGTTCAAAGGAATCAGAAATGTGCTGTTTATTGGAAACTCGGGTCAAAACTTAAATATCATTGGATTGAATTGAATCAAATTGCAAAAGGTGGGGGCAATTTGAAGGAATCAGGAGTGTATGCATTCAGAGGAATGAGGGTAATAAAACTGTAATATGCTCTAGTACTAAAAACAAGGATTTCAGAGCCGGAGGGTTTTGACTTCTGGTTCTGGCGTATCTCTAGCTAACTGCGCATCTTTAAACAAGTTACCTATTAAGTTAGGCTCCTTGAGCCTTGGTTTCTTCATTGGAAAGTGAATGGATAATACTGACCTTGGGGGCTATTAGGAAGATTAAATGCAAAAATGCATATAACATAATGCAGAGCTTAGAACATAATTAATTAATTAATTAATAACATGAGCTGTTATGATTATTATATTATTTATAATATATTATATTATTAATTATAAAGATGCATTATAATTATATTCTATATATTATAATATATAATATCATATTATATATAATACATTATATTAATAATTATAAAAATGCATTCACAGCCTCAAAGGTCCTTGGTTTATAATGCCTGAGAAATCTAGAAAAGGTCAGCCTTTCTCTCTTAGAAAGTCAGCCTGAGCTGCTGTCCGCTGAGGAGTCCAGTTTGGATACAGAGAATCAATGTTTTAGAAACTTTAGGCTTTGACGCCGTATCAGGATTTCCCCGCAGACCCAGCACGCCCCAAGCCACAGAGGTACGCAACAGCAGGAGCTCCCTGAGTGATTGCTGAATCAGAAAGTCACAAAGATCTGAAACATTGATGAAAAAGAGGTTTGCTCTAGCTCCTCTCCTTCAAATGAAGAAGTCCCTTAGAGTCCTATGATTGAGTCTTATGATTGTATTTTCTGGAAAAGCTCCCCTGGCAGACTGGAGGGGGAGAAAGGCTAAGAGAGGAGAGGGTCCTGGCACAAAACACACCCTTTTCTCTTCAGAGTCGCCTACAAGAAGTTATTGCATTTGAAATTCCTTGAGACTCTAAATTTAATTTCAGGGAGAAGTCATTTGCTTGCCTTTACAGCAAGGGACCCTCCTGGATTTCTTCCTGGTAGACTTCATACTTCCTTTTCTTATTAGTAGTCATTTACTGAGTGAGAACCACAAAATATTTTCCCACTTCATCAACATTACCAGGAAGCTCCAGAGTTTTCATGGAGCCTGGCATGTCGTAAGCATGAAGAACATGTTTGCTGAAGGGAGAAATGAATGAAGTGCCCTAGAGATCTAATTCAATCTGCCTATTTCCCTGACTGGAAACCTGAGGCATGGAGCAGAGAAACGAGTCACATAAATTCATCAGTGCCAGAGCAGGTCGACAGCCCAAGATTTCTTCAAGCTTAGAACTTATTATAAAGCCCCAGATTTTAATGATTATTAGATATCACTGTGAACACATGAAGTTGTCATGTTAAATACAAAATAGACCCTGGCAGACATTGGCAGACTGTTGCAAAGGGCGTGTAGGAGGTACCAGAGGCAATAAAATATTTGTTGCAAAGACTCAACTCTACCATCCCAGCTCCAAAGCAACCATAGGCATCACATAAATGAATGAGCCTGACCCTGTCCCCATAAAACTTTGGTAACTACGCAAGGTGAAAAACAATTTTATTTATAGACACCAAAATTTGAACCCCATAATTCATATGTGTCACAAAGTATTAGCCTTTTGATTTTTTTCAGCCATTAAAAACAACAACAACAACAACAAACTGCAAAAACCATTCTTTGCTCCCAGGCTGTACAAAATCAGGTGGAGGGCTGGATTTGGTCAAGTCCTGGTCTATGGCATTGAAAAGGAGAAAATTCTTGCAGAATTTTTGGCAGCTGCAGAAACTCCGTTTGCCCCTCTCCCACTCTGTAGTTAGAGGGCCAGATGCTCGGAAGAGCGGAGTTCCAAGGGCCACTGCAGCTGGAGACTGTTCCCTGGGCTTGGACTGACTTCTGACTTCTTTCAAAGTGCTCCCGTGGGCCTGCGCAGTTGTGAAAACATCAAAATGTCCTATCATGCGGACTGGTTAAGTAATTATCTCTACACCCCATGACATCATAATAAGTCACCGCACAATGGATGGCAATGTTGATTTCTACTGATAGAGAAACTGTTGTTCCTAATTGAGTGAGGCTAGGCAAGTCATTAAACATGACATGGAGTGTAATCCCACTGATGTCAATGTAATGCTATCTAAATGCAGAGTAAAAATGAAAAGCAAATATAATATTGTAAACAAACGATGGATTTTTTTCCTTCTCTTATTTTCCTATGCTTCATCATGGTGAATGGTCTCATAATTTTAAGACCACATGAAACAGAACTTTAAAAAGGAAAAAAAAAAAAGACCCTAGTTCTAGATGAAATTTCTAACTGCTGACCTTGAAGGACAAGCATGAATGACCAGAGACCACTCAAGTAATGTCATCAGCTTAGATCCTTCCTTCTCGGCATGTTTCCGCACACATTAACCCTCAGAGGGGGCCGGATGCAGCCATGTCCCCCGCAACTCTCCACTTGGTTCCTCCTCCTCCTCCTCTTCCTCCTCCTTCCCCTCCTTCTTTTTAACCTATGGAACTTTCCATTTTACAGACAAGCCTTGCTAGGTGGAAAAGGCACTAACAAACTAGCAAATGGAGAAATCGATTTCAGCAGCCAAGAGAAGAGCGCGGTTTCTCACTATAGCAAGCTTCCATGCCACATCAGGGGGAGTTTCAGTGACCTTTTATCTTATACAAATCCAACCCAAATGTCAGATGTAGTTATTCCAAAAATATTTCAGTGAGAGTATCCCTTTTGCTTTTATATACTCTGAACTTGGACATGGAGGGGGGAAAAGTAAAGCAGCCAAGAAGTGAATATTTGCAGACTACCTACTAGGTGCTGGGCACTTCGCTTGTCTTTCCCCACTTACTCCTCACAACCACCCCATAAAGAGGTTCAGAGCCTCTCTTCACAAATGAGGGGTGCAAAGCTCAGAGATGTGAAGTAATTGGCAAGATGTCATACAGCTAGCATGGAGAGGAGCAAGATTAAAAGTATGATTCGACCTGGCTCCACAGACCGTGGGCTTTCAACTACTCCATGCTGCTTAACTCCATTTCGCAGATGAGCACAGGGCTGCATTCAGAAGTAGCTCATTACCTATCTATCTCCGGGAATATACTAATGCAATCTGAAAACTGTGCTATTCTCCGAGATTGTTTTTTTTCCAATGTCCATAACCCCACCCCCCTCTCCCAAACCCCCTCCCCCCAGCAACCCTCAGTTTGTTTTGTGAGATTAAGAGTCACTTATGTTTTGTCTCCCTCCCAATCCCATCTTGTTTCACTCATTCTTCTCCTACCCCCTTAACCCCCCATGTTGCTTCTCCACTTCCTCATATCAGGGAGATCATATGATAGTTCTTTCTCTGATTGACTTATTTTGCTAAGCATGATACCCTCTAGTTCCATCCACGTCGTTGCAAATGGCAAGATTTCGTTCCTTTTGATGGCTGCATAGTATTCCATTGTGTATATATACCACATCTTCTTTATCCGTTCATCAGTTGATGGACATCTAGGTTCTTTCCATAGTTTGGCTATTGTAGACATTGCTGCTATAAACATTCGGGTGCACGTGCCCCTTCGGATCACTTATTCTCCGAGATTTTGAGCAACAAGAGAGACCTTGGTAATTCTGCCGTCCCATGGCCTCATTTTACAGATGAGAACACTGAGGCTCTAAGAGAGGAAATGGGTTGTCTCAGTCCCTAGTGTTCAGGTCAGAGAGCATGGGCTGCAGCTCGGGCCTCCCACCTGCGGTGTCCTTCTGCCTGCTCATGGGGTTCCACGTTTCTCAGTTCCACAAGTCAATCAGCCAGGTTCTGTGCTAGATATCTGGGAGATTCTCAGAGTTCAAACTGAGGAAAGAAACAAAGAGAGAGAAATTTTCTATGGTTGAAGAGCCAACAGTCTACCACACGAATATCCTTGGGAAACGAACATCATGTTCACTGTTACAATAGAAGGGGGCATGGCTTGAAAAGGGACATAGTTGCAGAGGGGTGAATTTTGGTGTTTCTTTCCGTGTGTGTGTGTGTGTGTGTTCCCTAGGTGTTCTTTTGGATTCCGAATTAAGTTCTGTCTTGAACAACAAAAGCCAATTTTTAAGAATGTCCCTCAGTTTTACTCCTAGAGATATGAAAGTTGAATTTATAGCCGGTCAGTTCCTTAGCCCTTTTGCTGAGGTTCATGTGGCCCGAAGAAGCAACTGGATTTGGGGGTGGTGGGGGGAGCCCACAGTACACTGCAGAGCCTTCCCCCAAGCAAAATGCAAGTGTTGAAAATCCCCCTGGCTAGCCAAACTTCTGGCAAGCAAGGAGTTTGTCAACCTGCTTGGGTCCTTGCCAGAAGTTTTAGCTACACAACCTCACAGCTCTTTCAATAAGCCCTCTCAAGGCAGAAATCTGTGGTGTGCCTCTTGGGGCTTTTCTTTTGACAGCATCTGAAGGTCTTTACAAAGAAAAACAGCCTTTAAACAAGGAACTGGCCTCTGCTGTGTACTTGCCATCTAATCTTGATCCAGCGGTTTTTCTTCTCCAGGTTTCAGGTTCTCTCTCCATAAAAGGAAAGTATAGGACTATCTCAGGGGCGGCAGATGCACGCCATTTCTCTGGTGGTGTGCTGGAATTGGCTCGTACCAGCTCATAAGGGCTGATGAGCAAATTTTCAGGAATTTCATGAGCCAAGTCACAACTTACTGATTTCTTAAAATCAGCCACAGTGAGAATGTTTAAACCATGTAAACAGATAAATGCCCCAAGTCAGGACATCACTCCCCACCTCCAGCCTCACCTCTGAGAGCTAGTTATTAAACATTTATGAGCACACCATTGTCTCTGTAACTCACTAGTGCTGTTCTACACTCATGGCAGACTTTATTAATCTATCACAGAAATCTGGACCACCTCTACCTAGATGTGACCTAAGAGTCTGTCTTCATTGGATCCTTCATTGCTCCCTCCCTCCCTCCTTTCTTCCTTCCTTCCAATCCTTTATGCAGGAAAGGATTTTTTTTTTAGAGAGAGAGAGAGACAGGAGGAGGAGGTGGGGCCGAGGGAGAGGGAGAGAGAGAATCTAAAGCAGACTCCACACTGAGTGTGGCGTCCGATGTGGAACTTGATCTTATGACCCTGAGATCATGACCTGAGCCGAAATGGAGAGTTGGACACTTAATCAACTGAGCCACCCACGCTCCCCAATGCAGCAAAGAATCTTTGATGCCTTCATGTGTTGGGCAGTAGGGGTGGACAAATGAACAGAATCGACAAAATTCCTCTTCACATGAAATGTACTTTCTAGTGGAGAGAAACAGATAATAATGAGTAAAAAAATGAATGAAAAATAATTTCATATGGTAGAAGTGCTCGAGAAGAAAAAACCCAAGCCTAAGGACAGACAGATTTAGATATGATCATCAGAGGACACTCTCTGAGGAAGTGGCTTTGAGCTGAGACCTGAACGATAAGAAAATGGTGGTCCTGTGCAAAGCCAAGGGATAGGTATCCTGGGAAGAGGAAAGAGCTCGTGCAGAAACACTGAGGTGAAAACAAACTTGCTGAGGGGGGCCTGGGTGGCTCAATGAGTTGAGTGTGTGACTCTTGATTTTAGCTCAGGTGATGATTTAAGGGTCGTGAGATTGAACCCCTAGTTGGGCTCCGTGATCAGTGTAGAGTCTGCTTGTCCCTCTCTCTCTGCTCTTCCCCCTGCCCCCGCTTGTGCACGCTCTCTTTCTGTCTCAGATAAATAAATAAAACCTTAAAAAAAAAAAAAAAGAAAAGAAAAGAATACAACCTTGCTGTGTTTAAGAACCCAAAAGACTGTGTGACTCGCATACAGCAAGCAGCCATGAGTGCAAAGAGAGGTGAGAGAAGTAGGCAGGCCCGGATTTGTAGCATCTTATAACACATGGTAATGGATGGAGGATTTATTGCAAAAGAACTAGGAAGTTGTTGGAGCAGGAAAGTTCAACCACTATCAACTGACAGGCCTTTCTGAATGTGTAATTGAGGTGAAATTTATACATCATAAAATTAACCATTTTAAAGTAAGCAATTAAGAGGCACTTAGTATATTCATAATGTCACATCTAGTTCCAAAATATTTTTATTATCCTAACAGGAAACCCTGGACCTACGAAGCTCAAATGATCCACCAGGGGCCTGAAGGCCTGGCCATAACCTTCCTGTCTGATAATGCAGAGGCCAGGCCCCAGGTCCAGTTGTCCTGGATCTCATTGCCTCTGGGTGTTTGACCTGATAGCTCTGAATAAATTCATTTATGGTTTCATAATTCTGGAATGACTTTTCAAAATCTCCGTGGAACTCCAAGAACTTTAAATGTAGGAAGGGTGAAGTCAATTACCTAAGATAGTTCTTGACACGTAATACTCAACATTGAGTGAGATCAAACAGAATAATATCAGAGCAATATTAGATATACTTTTCTTCAAAAGTCCAGCCCTCCAGTATTATATTCCACCAAGATCTCACCAGAAACAAGTGCATCATCCAAGTAAATCAGCCCTTGTCCTGCTTGCTTTCTTTTATCCAACACTTAAAAGTATAAGTAATCAAACTGACAAAATCCCACAAACTATATAAAGACATTTTTTCTTGGTCTTCTCATTAGCTATAGATAGTCGCTAAAACCCATTAATCAAATTAAGGACTAAAAGTCACTGCCTCACGAGTGAACAGCTCTGAAAATCCCGGCTTTGGAGTTTAGAATATTGATCTGTTTTGTTTTTTTCCTAGTGTACCTATTCTTGGAATGGTAGTCTGTGCTCCTTCCAATCTTACCTAGTTTCTGACGCACTACTGCAATTGGGGAACATAACATTAAGGGCATGGGAATTGGAGAGTGTGTTGTTAACCTTTAATGTGTTCTTACATACCCCTGAATTTAAGATGATCTAATCCCAAAAGCATTAACACTGAACTCTGAGTGATGTTGTTTTCTCTCCATGTCTCACTGATAGAGGAGGAAAAAGGCATGGATGCCAGTGCAGTTCACCAAGATCACACACACACACACACACACACACACAGCACAGCATGGCTTGGAGAAATTTGGCAGTGGGAGATAGGTAACTTTTAGACCTGCTCAAGGAATATGCCAGTAGAAGTTCTAAGTGAAAATGCCCCTAGGAATTGGATCTGTGGTTTTAAGGTTGAGGAATGAAGCCTGTGTTGGTAACTTACGTTTTGAACTAATCAGGTTATATACAGTAATTCCAGCTCCGGGATTATATTCGATGAACCAGGAAGACGGTATAAAGTGACCATCAAAAAGGGACTGAGGACAGAATATCGACAGCTAAGAACAGGCAAAGAGAAGATTCAGGATGTCCAAGAGCTTCCTGGAAGAGGGTATACCACAGTCTTCTGGGCAGGCAGTATACTTTGTGAAGGAGTGTGCACTCTCTCGGGCCAGGCAAGACTGCAGAAGCCCTAGATAGGACACTTGTGGGGAGAAATTCCACCAGCAGTCCTCTGACCAGTTCCGGCTAACTGCTTTGAAACCTTTCTTCCAACACAAACCTCTCCTGAACTTCAGATCTGTGTTTTCCAGCATCTCCTTAATGCCCACAGAGGCCTCGTCCTTCCTTGAAAAATATTTAAAAAGTACAATACCAGGGGTCTGGGACTGATGACGCAGAGAAGTAAAGAAGAGGATGTTGCCCAAAGGAAGATTTTAATACCCCCCCTTTTTTTTTTTAATTAAAGTACATTTGACATGTAGCATCCTTTGAAAAAAAATATTTAAAAGATGGAAAAGCTGTATTTAAAAAAAGAAACATACTGGATATTCCTGGTATTGACTATCTCTAGCTCCTAAGGACTTGAGCTCTTAAAGTTGGGAATGTATTATTTCCGTGTCCCGGTGCTTAGAGTAACGTCTGGCACAGATGAGAGCTATAAACAAATGTAGCATTGATTTGAATGCACTTTCAAATGGGACCAGTGAGACCTTCCCACGAGGGCTTACCACAAACATCCCCAAGGGGCTCTCGTCACTTTTGCTTAGGCAATAATTTCATCAGTCGAATAAGGGAATTGGGTCACATTCTGGGACAAGCAGCAGAAAACACTTCTCAGTTGCACCAGACTAGCTTACCTTCCTCTAGTGGCGACTTTATCACCAGACTATTATTTTACTTCTAATCACTGTATGTGTGTGTACACAAATGTATATGTGTGTGTATTACAACATTATAAATCACTGTATTGTGTATGTTCTATATAATCAACACCTTGGGTTAAAGCAACTCAAGGATCATGCATTCGTAATCGATTCCGTGTTTAATAGCACCATCAGCGGAGAGGGGAACGGCAGGTTGTTGAATGGGTTCGGAGTTTTAGTTTTATAAAACGAAGAGTTCTGAATGTTGATGGTGGTGATGGCTGCACAGACACGCGAACGTTCCTAAATGCCCCTGAATTGGACAGTTAGGAATGGTGGAGAGGGTAAATTTGTATGTTATATATATTTTTCGCCACATTAAAGATACATTAAAGATAATAATGTAAAAAATGAAAATTCCATTTTTAAAAAAGGAATCGTTGTTTCCTCTTCAAAGGTTTTGGTTTTCGTGTCGTCTCTGGGCGGGAAAGTGGAGAGTGGGAGACTGAAGCTCATTCACAGGACCACGGACAATGATACATGTCATTCTCGGTGAATAGTAATCTGTGCAAGGGGGCAAGGGGTTGGATGCTGTGGTGAGTTGAATTGTGTCCCCCCCAAAGTATGCTCGAGACCCCCAGGAATTGTGAATGTGAGCTTATTTGGAAGACGGGTTTGTGCAGATGTGGAAGATGGGTTTGCGCCGATGTAATCAAGTTGAGATGGTTGGGTCCAATTTGGTGTGACAGGTGTGCTTATAAAAGAAAAGAGACACAGAGGCTGGAGACATGCCGGGAGAGCACCATGCCAGGGTCAAGGGTAGGACTGATGCAGTTATGAGCCAACGAACAGTAAGGATTGCTTGTAACCACCTGAAGTTAGAAAGACAAAAGGAAGGACTCCCTTCCAGCCTTCAGAGAGATTATGTAGACACCTTGATTTTGGACTTTTGGTCTCTGAACTGTGAGAGAACAAATTTCTATTGTTACAGGTCACCCAGTGCATAGTATTATTTACAGCAACCATACAAACTATACAATTGCCAAAGAGAAGGGGATCCCCTCCAGCCCTCTCTGGATTACAAATGTATTGGCTTAGCTAGGGGGGTGGGCTGGTGTAGGCAGTCTTTACTGGGCTTTCTTACCATGTGCTGGCCTCACAGTAGGGGGTGGGACGGTAGGGGTCTTGCTCTTACGACTCATAGTCTTTCTTTAATGGGTGACAGAAGACAGACTTAAGGGTCACCTATAAGTTAAAGAGAAGTTACAGTACTGGTGGAATGTTTCCTATTCGGGGAGACATACTCCTGCCATGTGGCTGAGATGCTCCTCTTAAGGAAAGAAGCAATCTGAAGCTGTGGAAAGAATGTAGTTTGGGAACCAGATGAATGAGACTTTGTTCCAGACTTTAGGAAGCCTATAGTCTTGAATGGGTAAAATATAAGTAATTACATCTATTATAAGACAAAATGTGTCATTGTCCATCTGAGAGATAGAAAACACTTGAGTGAATGTGTGATTATAGGTCTACAGGAAGATTTCCAGAAAAGGAGGGCACTGCAATGAATTTCTAGAGCATTGGCAGGGTGGGGGACAGAGAGGAAAGTTTAGTCTAGGGGAAGGGAGGAGACATAGGGAAGGAGGAACATCTAGGATCCATTCAGAGCCTTATGAAGTTTGAGGAGACCATTCATTCTGTGAAGACGAGAAGCGTCAAGGCCATGCTAAAATCCCAGGTTGGATTTTTCCAGGTGTTGGGGAGACTTCATGGGTATCTGAGCAGGCAGGCATTACGATAAGATCTGGGTTTAGGTAGGATATCATGATGGCTGTGTTTAGTATGACTTGGAAGAGGAACAGTGTGGAAGCAGAGAGAACAAATGGAAATGCATTGTTCAATCGATCGTATTTTCTAGAGTGGTAACTTGCCAATCATCCTTCTTGTCTTCGGAGATTTAATTACACGTGAAGTTCGGAATCCATAAAGAAAGTTCACAGAGCAAGAGTCTTCAGATACAGAGTTAAAACAAAGACACAAGTTCCTGCCAGCTGCTCCCCTTTACCCGTCTTCCTATCACCCTACAGAAGAACAGATGTGTTACCACTACGTTACAGTTAATGAATTGTAGGAGGCACAATTGTTCCAGGGGATTTAGTTAGGAGCCCCTGATTTGTAATGATAGTACAGAGTTACTGTAGACTAATTGAGATGTATTGGCTGCATACCACCTCCAAGTCCACTCTGATAAGCCTTAGTCATTTATCTCCGAAAAGAGAGAGCCTACCAAGTATGAGCAACCTTTTTATTTTTGCACCAGGACCAACTGAGGGGGAAAAAAAAGGTATGCACAGGTTTTCTGTCAGTCAGAATGAGAAAAAAAGTAGTTTTAATGATTCCTGTGGAGAAATGTATATTTTAACCACTCAAGCTAGCTGCTTATTAAATAGAAAAATGCCAATGAAAAATTTGGCACTGCCTTCTAGTCACTAAGATGTTAATTTCTGTGCATATTGGAGAAATTGCAACAAGGAAGCAGCTTTTTAGTTTCTAACTTCATGCTCTAATTAGATCAAGGATGATATTGCTTATCATAAATTAACACACAAATTAGATCATATGTATAACTAGGTGGGCCACATATATTCTTCAGACCAAGGATCGCTCACTACTGATTTAGGCAAAACTCTTTATTGGACAACTTGGAAAATCAGTCCTGGAGATGATTTGCTTGTGGTCATATGCCTACCAAATTACTGAATTCTACCAAAGATCATTCATTTGGGATCACATATATTTACGGTCTTGCTATTATTTGTCTGTCTACTCAAAAAATACTTGTTGAGCACCTACTAAATACCAAGCATCTTTCAAGTGCTGGAAATACAATGGTAAAAAAGATAAAGTCCCTTTCTTATGTTGTAGTGAGAGAGAGAAAAACGAATCAGATAATAAATAATAAAAAACAGCCATTTGTAATAGAAATGCTATGAGAAATAGTCTGAAACAAAGTTAGTTCAGGTAAAGGTAGAGGCTGCTTTTTACTCTCTTATTAATTTTTTAAAAAGATTTTATTTATTTGACAGAGAGAGAGAGAGAGCGTGAGAGAGAAGACAAGCAGGGGGAGTGGGAGAGGGAGAAGCAGACTTCCCGCTGAGCAGGGATCATGACCTGGGCTGAAGGCAGATGCTTAACGACGGAGTCACCCAGGTGCCTCTTGAGGCTGCTTTCTTAAAAATTAGAATTTATGTTTAGAGCGGTCTTACGTTCACAGCAAAAGTGAGCAGAAAATACAGAGATTTTTCATACAGGTGCATGGCCACTATCCCTATCGGGGTGGTGTATATAATGGACCTATACTGACAATATCATTCCCACTCAGAGTCCATGATTTGGACTGCAGTTCACTCTCTGTGATATACATTCTAGGGTTTCAACAAATTTATAATGATATACTTTTTTTTTTTTTTAATCTCTAACACTTTCACTATAAAATAGATCCTCCTCTTGAGTTACCTGGGAAGGAGTTTGGGGTCAATACTCCGCCATTCATTTCCGAGAAAGCAGAACACCATTTCCAACTTTTCAACTCATTTTTAAGCTCGCAGACTTGAGGGGTTGGGATGGCTACTTGTATGGATTTTGTGAGAACATAACCAGGACATTCGCTCTCTGTCCTCTTCTCTGAATTCCTCTATAGAATTCACACGCCCAGCAGCACGTGTGAGCAGTCCGCTCCTTGTGTAACGAACAAAGGGGGTTGGCACATACATGAAGCAGCATTCCGCCTGGAACCCCAAGTTCAGACATCTCCCCTGCCTTCGGTTCTCTTTCTATTGCCCACCTACAAGGGGTCCTTCTTTCCTCTCTTTTGGTATCAAGGGAAATGTAGCCACCCTCTCCCTTCCCACAGTTCAGCTCTGCCCCAGATGCTCTCTCTAAAGTACCCCCCCCCACCGCCACCCCGCCCCGGTTCCGTGAAAGAGAAGGCTGGCCGGGTAGCAGAGCTGCCACCTTCTAAGGCGAGTCATGACTCTTCCCTGACACCGGAGCACGGCTTCTGGGCGCTTGCTCCCACATACATGGCTTTTGCCCATAGATTATAGAAATGCTCTGTGGAGAAGAATTTCTATGTCCTGCTCATTATTGCGTGATATGGGAGGGACGGCGAAGCACCTCATACACAATGAATGAAAACGTGCAAATGTGCCTAAGGAGTAGGAAGAATGGGCAGAGTCTCGGACTGTGCTTCTGTGTACGCTTCTAGGCTTGAAGTGGACTGTTTAATTTAAACCATCTGGCCCGTTCAGCAGTAGCTAGCACAAGGAAATACTACAAGGACTTGTTTTCTGATATTAAATATGACTTTTCAAACCCAAATGGTTCTTATTATTAGGTCTAGAATCAGAGGACTGAATTAGCTTTAGAAGTAGAATTGTAAATAGAAGAAGCGTTCATGAACGAGCCCATCGCCCTTCCTTGTAGATCAGCTTACACATCATGTATCTCTTCATGATGATGGAAAAATATAATGTATTTGGGTAAAATATTAGCCCAACACAATCAAGGGAATATGCCTGATATAAGTGTAATCTATACACATAGACATTTATATATGAAAAAACTTCTTTTTAGAACAGTTACATTTCTCCATCTCTCTTATTATTTCGAAGCCTATGGCTCTGATATTTTTTCTAAGATTTTTTTCACCATGAGACCTTCAAAAAAATTTCCTGAAGGATCCCTTAGTAAATTAATACTGCTATATTAAGACTCTTAAATCCTTTAATAATTCTTTGGATAATTCCTAAATTACTCTAAGAACTGTATCCTTGGAAATAAATCCTAAGAACAAAATGAACATGGTTTTGTTGGAAGGACCCGCTAAAGAAAATAGGCATCTTAACATGCAGTAGAAAAGTGGCAAAAGCTTTTTAGACAACCATTAGCTATCCTCATGGAGGAATAGATTAAAATGTCTAAAAGAAACAGAAATGTTAAATGCTCTAATTTCCCATCGAGTATGTAATTTCTTTTTTGTTTTGTTTTATATCCAACCAGTTGGAACCTGCAAAATAATACAGCACAGATTTCTTTTTGTTGGTCCTATAATACTTCCCTCAGAACAATTATGCATGCGATTTGGGGACTGTCACCGCCAAACTGATGTCTTCCCTTGAGACCACGGGGAACAATTGCCCTTCCCCGTGGGGTGGCTCTAAAAGCTGAGTCTAAAAGCCGAGCCCGTTTGATGAATGGCAGTCGCTCCCCGGAGTGTGCCACCCTTTGTGGGTGAAGCAGGGAGGCTGCACAGTGGGGCCAGAATACTTTCTCCCAAACGGTCAACTGCAAATTGTCTGTGATTGCTGCAGAGCCCTTAACAACCAGAGAGCAGAAACCACGACCATTTTTTTAAATGAGCGGAAAACGTGTTTTGGGGTTTTTTGCATCCCCTAAGGGGCTTATTTTTTGTTTATTTTTAAATTGTCCCAGTTTGTTTCAATCCTTTTCTAGGCTTTTATGTCATTAACCGAACGAGGCATGGACATTTGATTTCCAAACAAGTAACACATAATATATTTTTATGTGCCGAACCTCATGCGATATAACTCCAGATCCAGAACATGTCTGAAAAATAAACATTTCATTAATTTAATTATTCCCTACATAGCCATTTCCCCCCCTCCCTTCTCATTTTCTCTCCCACCTCCCCCCTTTCTCTCTCTCTCATCTTCATTGGTTTCAAAATTTCTGGAAAATGAACCTATTGAGTGTGCTGTGTGATGGATGAGGGTGGGGGGTCGGGGGGGAGGAGTATGGGCGTTGGAGGCAGGGATTAAAATCCCTGCTTGGGTCCTGGCTAACCCTGTGCTTTTTGGACAAATTACTTAACCTCTCTGAGACTCAACTTCTTCTCTGTGGAGTGGGGTTAGTAAAGCTCTAGGGTACCTGGAAAGACTCTAAGATAGAGGTGAAATAGAGTGCTTCCAGGGTCTGGGTCGTGTAGCAGTAGGGGTATGAGAGCCACGAGCCAGGGGTTGACTCCCCAATGGACCCCTCACGATCCGCGTCAGATTCCTTCATTTCTCAGTGTCTCCCTTTTCTTATTATAAAGTAGGAACAAAAAGAGTACTTACCTTGTCTGATGGTTGGGAGGCGCCAATGATGTCATCCTACATGCTTAGACAATGCCTACCCCATACTAAGCACTCGACACAGGCTTGCGGTCATTGTAAAGCCACAGAACTGCCCTGCTCTCCATCTGCCTTCTCATCTTCAGGCTGTGTCAGAGGTATGTCCACTCCCTCCATTCCAAACTCAGGGCCACTTGGGCGAACCTGGCCAGCTCCAAAGTTTAGCTTCTTTCCTATACCAGGAGTTGATGCAGCGCCCCTCAGAGTGAATGTGTGCCCTGTGGTGTGGCTGGAGGTGTCCTCAGGCAGTGACTAGATTTTTGTCTTGCAAGGTCTACAAACAGATTGGGTATTGGCGATATTCATTCAGGGGGAAGAAAACATTGCCAAGCTGGATGACGGCTACACTCCCAGAACGGCCCGTCCTGCCCTGGCCAGTCTGTGGGGCCATGGTCAGTGCCTTCGTCAACCAGAGCTCTTGGTTATGACCTTTGTTCACGTTAGGATCCCAAACTAAGGCAACTAGGGGACCTAGTGCTGCTGCCGAGTCTGGGGTAATGCAGAAAGTGCAAAAGAGCTGACTACCAAGGGCCACACCCTAACTCAGGTGAGAGAGACTCAGACCCTTGCATGTTTTCAAAGCGCAGGAGATGAGACCAGGGAGAGTCACGGTGATGCCATGAAATATTGGATCGTCCAGAGATCTGGTTAGGAGAACTGCCCCCACAGAGCCCAACACAGTTGTATCTGCCAGTCAGAAGCCACAATCTCCACTTTTGGGGTTTTCTCAGACTTCTGTACTTCCTCTCGTTGACAGCTTTCTCCCAGCAAGTGGCATTCAGAATTTCCCTTCATTGGCTGCGTTCTGGTTCAAACTCATACACCGAAAACAATCTCCCTCCTGTAATCAGGGTGACAGCGGACGGTGGGCTCAGCCTGACATAGCGGGCACAGTGATTGTCATCACCCACGTATTTCCTATATGTTGGCTTCTGGCTTCTACCAGCCAGTGGACACATAAGCAGGAGGATGTGCAGTCCAGCACAGGTTCCCTTTCTGAGTCACCATGCCCCATGACCCACTACACAGATTCCCCAAACTTATGACGGATTGCCCATCTTAAGGCCAGGAGTTCCAATTTGTGGGTTGGGGACCTGCTCTCTCATTTATAGAGGCCTTGGATAGCGAGAGTTGTAGACTTCTCTCTTCATTTTTACCCTACTATACTATATACCCAGGCCCTCAAAGCTGACCTCTGGGTATAAAATAAGGACTTAGCAGACTCTTGTGAAGGCAAAATTCCAATACCTGGTCACAGGTCTCCCTTCCCCAGTTCTCAAAAGGGTTGAGAGATGGGTGACAGTGGTGTGCGTGGGATGTCTGGGTTATCTTTACCCCTGGAGCTTCCTTTTCCTCTTAGGATAGTACCCTAGTCTTAACCGGATAACCTCAAAATAGGTCACTAAGTGGTTTAGCAATCCAGAAATAATCCTTTACGAATGTCCTATAATACCTCTAGCTTCCAGAGCCCTGTGATTCTGAGAAAGACTTGCCAACTAAATGTAATCTGTCAGACAAGGTCTTCTCCTTAAAGATGCACAGAAGGAATCTTGCTGCAGCACAAAATAAATAAATGCTCTGCAGGTCACCAAGCAGCCAAGGGTTGAGTGGGATAATCTGCTATAGTCAGAACATTTTACCCAGATTCCATTTAATTCAAATTCTCAATCACATTCCCCACAAGGATACCCATTTAAAAGTTTGATATTAGATGTGAAAATAGGAGGGTCTGGGACTGTAAGATCCTTAAGAGATCTAGCAACTTATTGTTATAGTTCTTCTAAAATATTTGACCATCAGAATCTTGGATAGGTTATTCTGGGAAAATTATAGACACTTCTCATGATGGTTTTCTTAAGATAATATGAAATTTTTGAAGTTGGCCAATTTCAAGTTATTTAATACATATTGGCCACATTTCTAAAGTCCAATTCTGAACAGAACTCATAAAAGAGCTTTTGAGCTCTTCAGAGAACATTGGTCAAGTCTGACCTCTGTCCTTTCTTGGTGATGTAATCTGCAGAGGATCTTTGCAGAACACTAAGCAAGCCACTTTACCTGAATCAAATGATGGGGGGAAGGGAGGGACTGAGGTGATGAAGACTCAGCATTTGAGTGACTAATTTGGTCTCCTTGTAGCCTGGAGCTAACAGATTGGATCTGACACCAGCACTAAAACACATTTCCTCTATAGGAAGTTGAGTATGAATGCAGAAGCAGAAAGACAATGGTAAAGTATGCTTACCAGACCTCAGCCAGTCAGTAGAGTCAGGTTCAAGGCTGCTTTCTTAGAGGGAAGTGTGTACAGAAAAGCTAATATAGGCGATACAAGTGGGTGTGGCCACCCTAGAGGCCTTTGTTAAGTTAATCATTCTGGGGGTGGCCTCACAGTGTCAAAACAGACATCCCAAAGCAGATAAACATTTAACTCACAAATTTGTAATGTCCAGTAATTGCCATCATCTGATTTAGCTGCTAAGACTGTGGTCATGTCTTAGACCGCCCCCCAAAGGCTTCTGACTCAGTTGCCTATCTTATCCATGGACATCACTATCTTAAGTTGGGCCAGACCCTGAAGAGGATGTCAACATCTTGCTTTCATTGTTTGAGAGTGATTTCATTAGATTTTAGCCTGTCTTTGTTTTGATGTCTGTAGACTGTGCTGGAACACAGACCTGGCCAAAGCTGTTTCCTCTCTGAGCCTGGCTTGGCTTGGCTCCTGAGTGATTTAAGACCTGTTTTGGAACTAAGTGTGGGAGTTGGGACTGATGTGAAGTCAAGGTCAGGTACATAACCATTGTCATGAGGAGATCCAGGCAGAACTGATCTGCAGATCCACAGGAAATGTTCTTCGTGGGCCTTGCCCCATAGGTAATGATCGGATTCATTCTCCTTGGGCAGAGGCAAGGGATCCCTTCCACACATTCTCCCAACCCAAGGCCCCGAGTCCATGCAGGAAGATATAAGAGGTTATAGTCTTGGGAGATCCTTCCAGGAATGCTTCATTGAGGAGAAGAGATGGTGTTGGGATCCATCTGAGATGCCTTGTGTTGGAGTCAGAAGGTGCTGACAGGGTTGGTGCAGTTTTGCCTGCCTAGATAAGGAGTTTTGGACATAGGGGCCCAGTCCTGTCACCTGTCTTGGACCTCACCGAAGAGTCACCTCAGAGTTCCCCCGGGGTCCGCTGGAGCTGCCTCCCGGTTTGACCGTCCCTTCCACTCACCCAGCCCTTCTCCTTTCACTTCCTTCCCGGGAAAACGTCTGAGCACAAATGGCTTTTCACAGTGTTTCCCAGGGACCTTGACCTTTAACTTCTTATGCTCTGGCTTCTTGTCCTCTAGGGACTGTGATCAGACACTTCCGGGGGTCCCCCTCCCATCAGAAAGGCTCTGTGGAAGGCCTTGGCTCCTCCCAGGATTCTTATAGAAATGCAAGTTGAGACCTTTTCCTGTCGAGATGACCTCTGTGGTTCATCCCCCTGCACTTCACAATGGGAAACAACGTTTCTTCTCCCAGGGAAACCACTCTAATGTCCCAAGTCGGAGGACGACTGGGCAGTAACACCCCAAAATGGTACTGTGGCAAAAAACAAAAATAAAAAAGACTCTAGAAAAACAAATCATACTTCCTAAAACTTAACTCTCTATAAATCTACACACAGAAGGAGGGGGGGCTGGATAAGGCTTATTTTTCATAGGTCTTGCCCCAACTGAGTTTCACAATTTGATCATGCCTCAGCCAGAAGCTTAACTTCTGACGTCTTCAGATGTGCAGCGGAGAGGCCACAGCTTCCTTCTGTTGCTCAAGTTCAGCATACCACAAAGAGGCAGAGAAATATAATGAAAAGGAAAAGAGATAAATGATTAGTTATAATTCCGTGAATAGCTAGATAAATATTGACTAAGAGTGCCTAAGAAAAAGGAGCGTTCGGATCTGCCTGGAAAAATGAGCTTCCCTCGCTCCCTCCCCCTACTGCTCAGCAGCTCTGCCCGGAGAATCTGGCTCCGTTATTTCTCTCAGTGGGAGCTGCCATTTTAATGACTCAGCACAGCACTTTTCCAGCAGGAGACCCTGCCTCAGGTGGCTGATCAGGCCTGGGAGAATTGAGGTCTCATTTAAACTAAGTCACAAATTTCCCAACTTGTTTTAAAGGGAAATAGATTTGTAAAAATAACAATAATAATTATTTGACAGTGCTGTTACAGCTCCCAGATCGAAATTTAACCTTTAAAGTAGAATCCATCCTTTTCTTTCCCCCAGTGAAAGTCGCTTTCTACTTCTCTGTCGGGCCTTTCCAACCTGAGCTGAAACATTCGCCGGCTCCGATAAGCCTAATGTGAGTGAGGGAAAGAGCAGCAGAAGGGTTTGTTTCTCTGAGTTTGGGTCTTTTTAAAAATACCCATGATTGGGCACCTGGGTGGCTCAGTCGGTTAAGCGTCTGCCTTCAGCTCAGGTCATGATCCCAGAGTCCGGGGATCGAGTCCCACTTCGGACTCGTTTGCTCGGCAGGGAGCCTGCTTCTCCCTCTCTCAGCTTGTGCTCCCTTGTGCTCGCTTGTGCTCGCTTACGCTCTCTGTGGCCATCTTTGTCTCTCTCTCTTAAATAAATAAAATCTCTAAAAACTTAAATAAACAGGAGTGCCTGGGTGGCTCAGAGGGTTAAGTCTCTGCCTTCAATTCGGGTCATGCTCTCAGGGTCCTGGGATCAAGCCCCGAGTCTGGCTCTCTGCTCGGCAGGGATCCTGCTTCCCCCTCTCTCTCTGCCTGCCTCTCTGCCTACTTGTGCTCTCTCTCTGTGTCCAATGAATAAATAAAATCTTTTTTAAAAATTAAATAAACAGATAAATAAAATATTCATTATTGTTCACCTATAAGCCATTTATATACATTTTAAAAGTAATTTTATCTTCATAGTTTATGCCTTTACCAAAATGTTATATAACACAAACCTCTTCACTTGGGAGGAAGTGGCTGATACTTTTCTATGAAATTTTACGTAATTTGAAAAACTGCCCTTGGGAGCTTTTACTCCATTTTTAAATAAATTGGTGTAATTGATATATGGTGGATTGCATTGATCATCCCACCGGGTTCATGGCCTCCCTCAGCCCAAGGTTCACCTGGGGACCTGTATTCTCCTAGTCCTTCCAAGTCCCAACCAGCTCAGCCCTGGCCCATTGCCAGGCCATTCTCCCCTTGGAGCTCTGTGCTAGACCTCTGTAAGAGCCTCCACGGCCTCACCCGAACCCAGACCCAGGGCAGCTGCCCTGCTCCACGGCCCTCTCAAGCGAAGGCTGCTCACCCTCTCACACCTTCCACCTCAGGACCATCAGTGGCATTAGGATACCCATACCTCCCTACTCACCTGTCCAGAACATCATCTGACTCTTTTCTTCTGCATCTCCTTCTTTAAGGCAATCCCACTGCTCTTTGCCTAACCCCAGGGACATGAGTTACCAATCCCAGTGCCATTTCCCTTCTCACGTGGAGTGTTTTTATACTGACTCACAGACCTCTTCTCCTCCCACGTGTCCTTCATCTTCCTCAAAGGCTTAGAATATGCAAGGATGCATTCATTGCCTTGGGCTTCTAGGACCTCAGCCTTGTGTCCAACTCCCCAGCGCATAAGTTTCCTGCAAGCAGCTTCCGAGACCTGGGACTAACATCTCATCTTCCTTACATCTTCGCCGGTTACCACTGGTTTAACCCAGATCTTCAAGTGCTGCTGCTTTCCTTCCAACACCTCAACTGTGTACCCTTTGAGCCAGATCCTCATTAATGTTCCATATGGATCTTTGCAGATCCATATCAGGGCAACTGACTAGCTCTTCATCCAATCTCTTGACTCTTGTTCCTGCTGCTGAGGCAAAACTACAGCAACGAATTGCCTTTGTTGCGATTACCTGAGGGCTATGTGACTGCTTTCTAGTCCATGGATGTGAATGACATGAGCTACACCCTTTCAAGGCCTGGCCTGCCATGGTCTCTAACCTCTAATCCTTCATGCTACTCCCCCTTTGTAAAGTGAATGTTGATACCCAGGATGACCTTGAAAGCCACCTGATGAAGATGGCAGAGCTATTCAAGGTGACAACTTGAATTTCTGAAAGAAACATGATCTTTCTGTCTTAGTCACTTCAAGGCTGCTATAACAAAATATCATAGGCTGGGTGGCTTAAATAACAGAAATCTTTTTGTCATGTTTCTGGAGGCTGGGAAGTCCAAGATTAAGGGGCTGGCCAATGTGATTCCTACTGAGAGCTCACATCCTGGGGTGCAGATAGATTCCTTCTTGTAATGTCCTCACATGGTGGAGAATCAGGTCCTCTCTCTTATGTCACTTGTTGGGGCACTAATCCTGTTCTTGGGGTCTCTGCTCTCATGACCTTATCACCACAGGAAATCCCATCTCCTAATGCCTTGACACTGAGGACCTATTAGGTGATACCACCCCCACTCCCTGCCCCTATCATGGCAGAAAAACACACACATTGACCGTGAATAAAAAATAAGCTTTTTACAAAGTCAGGCCTCTGAAATTTTAGAGTCCATTTGTTGCAGCAGTTAGTTTCATTCTGATAGAAATATGAAGGAGAAGAAATTCTAAATAGATCCTGTTCAAACTGAGTAATCAGGGTCTTAAAACCGGGTCATGGTGAAAGGGGGCAAACTTTGGGCGAGGGCATAAAGAGAATTAAACTTCTCCCTTCATTGTGAATATTTATCTGTTTCATCCTTTTGGGTTTCTCTCCAGGACACATGAATAGGTTGGACGAAGAGCTAACCAGTTGCCCTGATATGGATCTAAGAGGATTCATGTGGAACATGACGGGAAAATCTGGCTTAAAGGGCACACAGTTGAGCGTCTAGAGTTTCATGGGACTGGAGCTTCTCCTGTGTCTCTGTAATGCCAGGTAGGGATGAGGGAATGATCTAGAAAAAGGAGGCACGCAGCAGGGAAAGAGAAGAGAAGAACATTACCTCACACAGCCCAGCCCTACCCTCCTCCACCCATCCTCTGCATGGTATGCGCCCATGAGGGACCTCTGGCATCAGTTAGCAGCTAGTCAGAAATTTGGAATTCTGGAAGCTGGCCCTCTTTCCTTCTGTCACAACTGGCAATCTGAATTAGGTGGGGACGAGGGACGTGAGCTGGGCTGGAGAGAAAGGGTCAGGACCGCAGCTGAGAGGAAGGCTCAGGAGCCCTGTTTGATGTGAGCCTGGCATTTGGCCTGGGGCAGGAAGGGGTGGGCTCCTTTCTGGTGAAAGAAGCTGTGTAGGACTGAGTGTCTGGACGTGAGTCCCCGAATTGGCAAGTTGGCATTTCTTTGTGCTTGCTGTGATGGCTGGTTCCAGCCTTGATGCTGTTGAGGGAAACTACTTAAGGAGCAAGTCTTTTTCCCACTTTTTTCTGTCTAGCATTCCTGTACTCTGGCATCTTTACTTAGAAACACTCTCTCACCAGATCTCACATTTCCCGAATAGGAGGTACAGCATGGCGCCTCAGGGAGAGGTGCTTTATGGATATCATCTCATTAAACCCCCCAACACCCCCCCCAAAGGAGTCAAGCCATCCCCTAGTCCCCCAACTTCCACCAACTCACTGTCTCTGCTTCACTCAGATTCTCAATAATAAATACTGTGAATTACTGCAAGTCATCTGGAAGGAAATGTAAGTGGATCCTCAACTTTTCCATCCATCTGAAAGGCATCATTTTCATGTGCGTACAGGAGATAATGGCTATTCTGACACCCATTTACCTGGAACACCAAGGTTTACCGTAATTGGGAAGGATTCCCAGGTGCCCTATACTCCCAATGGACAAAGAAGTCCCAGGATCCTTATTCTTTCTCTGAATGTCAGTATTTCATATCTTTCCACTACCATCACTATTCCAGCAATCTACAAGGCATCAGGAAATATTTGTTGCTTTATAAATGACCAATTCTCTTTGTTTTTGTTTTTTTTTTTAAAGATTTTATTTATTTATTTGACAGACAGAGATCACAAGTAGGCAGAGACACAGGCAGAGAGAGAGAGAGAGAAGGAAGCAGGCTCCCCGCTGAGCAGAGAGCCCGATGCAGGGCTCAATCCCAGGACCCCAGGATCATGACCTGAGCTGAAGGCAAAGGCTTTAACCCACTGAGCCACCCAGGCACCCCTCTCTTTGGGTTTTTAAAGCTTTGAATAAACCATTCCCTCTCTCAGAATGCACTCCCCTTAGGCCCTCTGCTTTGTGATCTCCAGCTCAAATCTTACCTCTGCCACCAGCCCTTTGAATTCTCCAGGATGAGTTGCTCTTTCTCAGAACTTCTACTGCATCAACTAGAAGCACTCTCGTTTGTTCCAGACTCTAGCTACATGTTGTACACATGTATTTACCATTCAATTCACATGACATCTCTGTGGAGTTGGTAATATTGTTGTAGCTAATTTAACTGATAAGGAAAAAAGAGGCCTGAAGAGGTGAATAACTCTCCTGATGTTATATGGTCATGAGGTGGTGGAGCCAGATTTCAAATCCAGGTCAGACCCAAAGCCCGTAATCTTTTACTCCATAGGCTACCTCCAGTTGATGGGTCACTTGGTGTCTCCACTAAGCTTGAGCTTCTTGAAGCAAGAGGTTATGAATTTTTATACCTATGTTCTAGTACCTAGCATAGTGTATGACATATAATAGGTGGTCAGTAAATGTTAACGGAATAAATGAATTTTGAAAAGAATCAATGTACTGCTCTGCTGCTTCAGAGAAATATCTGTTGTATTTTTAAAAATTTTAGTTTTTTTATTAACATATAATGTATTATTAGCCCCAGGGGTACAGGTCTGTGAGTCGCCAGGTTTGCACACTTCACAGCACTCACCATTGCACACACCTTCCCCAATGTCCATAACCCAACCACCATCTCCCTACCCCTCTACTCCTGGCAACCCTCAGTTTGTTTTGTGAGATTAAGAGTCTCTTATGCTTAGCATCTCTCCTGATCCCATCTTGTTTCATTTTTTCCTCTATCTGCTGTATTTTTAAGTTTGGTGGAATATTGCCAGATTTCCTTCTGAGACCACATCGGGAAAAGGGATCCCTATGGGGAGAAAAGGATTGTTTCTCCAACTGAGCAAATCTAGGGATCGTTAACATTAGGCTATCCACTAGAACACCTGGAAGCTCTTAAAGAACTCGTGTTCCATTGAACTCTCCCAGGAGGAAATGGAATATAAAGATAGTGTCCGAATTCATTCATTCACTCATTCATTCATTCATTCATTCATTCATTCATTCATTCATTCTACAAATACTGAAAGAGCATGTCCTAAGTGTCAGGCATTGTACTGAACTCTTGGGGGCACAATAACCAGCACAAACAGTCATGGTCCTTAAAGTGAACTTCTGTTGTTTGCCCTTGTTGTTTGCCATCTCTTCTTCTGCTAACAGAACCACTCTTTTCTCATGGGAAAACATCTTTCCCACGCTCAGACTGCGTGTTTTAGGTTGGGCCTGTTCTCATGTTTTGGCTCCAAGTTTGGGCACATGATCTGTCATTGTAGGACATGCTCTCTAGCCCCAGTGACTGGTTTACGGATGGCCCTCTGACAACATCGGGCTGATGAGAGTCGGCAATGGCACTTCTCCTGGAACTTGCACGAAGGTGGTACTTTCTTTTTTGTTGCCTAAATAGCAACCTGGGACTAACAGTGGAGAGTGAACTCAATACAAAGGAAGACAGAGCTGAGATTTTAAGGGAACAAGAGAGAGTGGACCAATGGCTTAATTCCATGCCTTAGGTATAACCACATCTAAAGGCAGTAGACATCTTGGATTTTCTATTCAGGTGCGCCAATATATTCCCCCTTTTTGCTTAAGCCATTTAAAGTTGGGTTTCTTCCACTTGTAATGAAATGTACTAAATAATAATGACATTGGCTTCTGGAAGTGGCGTTTGACACATGATAACTTAAAATGTGGGACTGGCTGAATCACAGTGGGGTGTAGAGCACCAAGAACTCCTCTGTTCTTGTCTGAAAAGTCAGAAATCCCAGTCATGTCTTCCATGGCTGTTGGGATGAACTGTCGCATGTGCTATCTTGACACTCCAACTATGTTCTATTCTGGAGATAGAAAATACGATTATATTGGAGAAGATTGGCCACTTCTTATGGCCTTCAGTAATAGCCCATAAGGCTAACGAGGGCTGAGTGGAATGGAAACAGCCTTTCTGAGGGGAGTCCACATGGTCTCCGTCAGTTGTTCAGGTTGGCTGAGAGGAGTGCTGTGAGTAGGAATAGCTAAATTCTATATTCATGCTAACCTTGGCCTAAGTGAAGTGATGGGAGGTGAAAACACAGAGGAGGGGGAAAGATGGGAACCTGGAGGTAGCATGATGTGCCAACATTTCCTAATATCTTTACAGCATAAAAAAACCATCCTCTGGGATGTGGAGAGAAGCCAAAGGAATTATAGTGTTACCCACCCCATGCACGCACCCCTGTCCCCAACTCAGTGCATTGTTAATACAATAGACAGGACAGGAATTGCCTGCTGCTGAGGGACAGAAACCTTCAGACAGTGGTCTAAATTCAAGGACTCCTAATTCTGACTTTGGGTTTGACTGGATACAAAGCAACCAAGAGCTTCTTAAGGTTCTAGAAAGTTGTCATGCCTGAAAAACACAAAGTCTGACAACATGATAATCTGAAACTAAGTGATCAACTCCAAGGGCCATCCCAGACCCATGAACACACTAAGAGAAAGTGAGCATCCCTAAGCAGGGAAAGCTGCCCAATGTCCCCCTTAGTTATGGCCACAGTTTCAATAGATGAGAGAGTTTCTGCCAAAAGATAGAACCAGAGGAGTCTGGCCAAGGAACGTCTTCCATCACCAGGTAAAGACATATTGGTTATCCCCCTGTCCTCTCTGTATTATCCCCACCCATTCATGCTATTGTGTACATGCTGTACGCTAGTGATTACACTATTTTGCTTCCCTTCTCCCTTTTTTCCCAAGGAGTTTTTAATTGTTACCTTTTTCTTTCTTTACCACTGTGTATCATATGTGTTGGGGGTGAAGAAATACGTTATTTAGTCCTGAGTGTCTAGACAAAGGAAATTTATTCTGAATCATGTGGAGGGCTTATAAAAGCATAAATGGCTAAGCCTCACCCCAGACTTTCTAATTCAGTTGGTCTGACCTGGACCCAAGATTTTGCATTTCTAACAAGTCGTTGTGGATGCTAGTTGTTCTGTTTTGTTTTGAATTCCTCATGTAATTCTAATCTGCAGCTGGGATTGAGAACCTCAATTGTAGACTTTCTAATCTAATAAGCATTTATTGAGAAGAAACTATGTACCAAGCACCAAGCTAGGTCCGGGGCATGATTATGCATAGATATGTGAATTCATATGCATATGTGCTTGTATATATGACTAAAGGTCTCTGCTCCTGCAGCAGACATCACCTGATAGAGGAGAAGTCATGTACACTGATAAATTTCATACAAGGTTATGTCTGATCTGATAGAGGTAGCATGGAGCCCAAAGAAGGTGGGTGGCAAACTCACCGAGGAGCTCAGCTAGAACTTCTAAAGGAGTTTGAGGCTTGAAGAATGAGGGGAACTTCAGACCCAAAACAGCAACATGTGCAAAGGCACTGTGGCATACAGCAGATGGTATGACACTGCACCATCAGGGAATTATAAGAAGCTTGCTGTGGCTGAAGTATCAGTTATGGAATCTGAATCTGGAAAGCCATCCTGAGATACTCTCTATCTCATGAGAAAAGCCTCAAGAATTTAAATCACTTAAATATTGTTTGGTCAGCCAAGCCCTTGTGCCAAGGTTGGTGAGAATCTACCCTCATCTCAGTGCCTCCTGGAGAGTGGCCACGTTTGAGGAGAATCAGGTGCAAACAAAATGCTCTGGCAGAAGAAGAACCAGGGGCTCAAGTCCCCAGGGGCTCCCTGTATGCTCCCATGGACACACCTGGGCTGAGGGGGCTAGCTCGACTTTCCCCAGGAATAAACACCCTCTGTCTAGACCCTCCCATGCTAGAAGGCTTCCTCCTCAGCCTGTGGTTCGACAGACAGATGAGGCTGGCGGAGGCCGCCCTTGTCTTGCAGCCGGGAAGCTGACGTGCCAACACACAGCTGCTGACTTTCTTCCCCCCTCACGTTAAGCTGGAACATTGTGCACTTTTCTTCTCCAGCTCCTTCAAAGCAAGTCATTTTCCTCCTCTGGAAGGTTGCCCATTGTTCATTTGACATTAAAGATAGGTCTTCACTGTTTTCTCTTAAGGCGGCAATTGGTGAAGTTAAACTGTATTATGCGGACTTGTCAGAAGGATACAACATTATACAAAGGAATGATGTGAAACAAAAATTGCTCTCTTCAACCTTCCCAACCTCTCCCGCACACAGATTTCAAGACTGTTCTGCCCT